>NC_079162.1:5768454-7143454 GCF_947563725.1 Argiope bruennichi | reverse complement strand
TACAATAAGATGCGAGGTGATTTGATTCCACGCTTCACAGTTTTGGGCAAAATCCCCCCCCCCCATTTCTAACAGTCCTTTAGTTCAAAAAATTTTTACAGCCATACTGAAGAATAAAAAGGTAATCAACGCACACGCATGTTCTGTAGAGTATGGTAAATTGTAACTCAAACCAATGAACGGTTCTTTACAAGCAAAAAAGGGAAAATTCTGTCTTTGAAATGGGGAAAAGTCAGAATAAGAAAAAAGGAAAAAGTCATGGGATAAAGCCAACAACATCATCAACATTTTGATAACAGACAGATAGACAGACAGACAGACAGAGAGAGAGAGAGAGCTTTTTGCTGGAAAACTTTTTCGATATACCATAGTCATCACTATTTGTGAAAAGAAGAAAAAAATATCGGCAAAACGTATGAGGTCGATCGCAAATCCTTACAAGTAAGCAAGCATTGAAAAGAAAATTGGCCAATAATATTAAAAGAGCACTTTGAGTTTAATTGGCTGAAAAACAAACAAACAAACAAACAAACAAAAGATCATGGCGAAATAAAACAGAACGAAAACATTTGTCCATATATCTTCAAGTTTATTCGTTTCATAATGGCTGATTTCTAATTTGTTGATAGAGAAAAAGAACTAAGCATCTCGAATCATGGTTTTATACGTGCTCTGGGTAAACAACAGGCTATGAATTTAATCACAGCAAATTTCTGATGCAAGTCTAGAGGAGTTAATAAAAACGAAAGAAACGAATTGCAACATCTTTCGACTGGCACAATGACACTGACTTACTTGGAGAGGAGGAGGTAATTAGCCTTGAAAAACACCTGGACAATTTCTTCTAAAAAAAAAAAAAAAAAAAAGAGAGAGAGAGAGAGTCAATTCGAAGAAAGAATCTCAAGGCACGAATTCTATTGCAACTAAAATTACAGTTAACGTCAATCCTAACAATTATGAAATTATTACGAATTTACTCTAACTCTTATTTTTTCAATCAATTTTTAAGAGCAGCGGTTATAAATCGAAAGCAAACTTTAATCAAAATTTTTCTTATGAAAATGGTAATATTTGTACTAGTGCTGTTTAATGAATATCTCTGGACAATAATAAAATGCAATCAAAAGTACAGAAATTTAAAGAATTCAATCTGCTTTTAAAGCTAGGTGGAACTCTCAACAAACTTTGCTGCAATTAGTACATTTCCCAAATTACAATTCTTTTTTTCGATTTTGGTGAATTCTAAGAAATCAAAATTTAAAAACACGATTCACAGAACATCTTCATAAATTAAAGCTAATACCCAAAATACTTCAATGATTCTTAACAAAAGTCATATTATTTAAATAGACTTATCGGATGTCGTTTTTAAAGCGTAACTAAATTATTGGAGACATTGTAGCTTGGTTGGATTTAATTTATTAAGAATATAATTTTTTTTTCTTTCTAAT
The DNA here is from genome assembly GCF_947563725.1 of Argiope bruennichi. Taxonomy (NCBI): domain Eukaryota; kingdom Metazoa; phylum Arthropoda; class Arachnida; order Araneae; family Araneidae; genus Argiope; species Argiope bruennichi. The sequence goes on along the minus strand of NC_079162.1, from coordinate 7,142,003 downwards.
TTTCAATAAGACCGGAACATTCTTTTCGAAGAATGGCGAACAAAATTTTTACATCAACTAAACAAGAACAGGATTATCTTACATCAATCCTATGTGCCCAAAAAAGCAAGTCTAAAAAGTAATGAAGTAATTGCTGTGTAAATGAATTTTATATTCCTTGGCCAAAAATATCCGATATCATCTAGAATGAATCCATAGAAAATAAAGTTCCACGATTTGTCCATTACGAGGAATAGCTTCATCTATTTGAAAAATGATCTTCAAATTAAGCGATATATCACAAATACTCTTTATTCCTTAAGTAACATTTGCGCTCCTTCTCTAGAAATTCAGATAGTCACGTGAGTTTCTGATTAGAAAGGACGTAGAAACTTTACCCTATTTAGCAGAAAGTGCTGTACGATCACCATATAAATTTTAAATCAAAATGTCTACTATTTTTTTTATCTCTATCTGACAACAATTTTTATAATTTTACGAATAAATTAATGCAAACTAACAAATTCGGTTAAGAAATACTAAATCATGTTCATAAAATGAGGTCTGCCTATCATATAGTAATCACAATCACAAACTGACTACTCTGACCCACCCGAAGGCACACGGAAAAAAAAAGCTTGTATGACCGTATTAATTAACAAATAACTTAATTTAGATGGATATATCATTTGATGTAGAAGCATAGGAATAACCAAAAATCTGACAAAAAAGTATATGATCAAAAATTTTGCACTTGATTTTTATATATGCAGTAACAAATAAAATCTGATAAGGCAGGGATGGAAAGCATAAATTTCCTCCTATGCTAACTCACAATATTTAGCAATTTAGAAATTTTTATTTGCTTACAAAGCTAAGAGATAAAGTATTCCAGAGTGGATACCATCATAAAATTAAGAAAACTGCCAAAAATTGATGACAAAATAATACGTTTTAATTAAGTTCTTTCGAATAAAAATTTTTTTAATAGAAAAGAAAAATAACGTTTAGAATTGTTTAGACCATAAAATAATTAATTTAGCAAAGGGCTTTTAAATGTTTCATATTTAGAAAATTTAATACAAGCTTGCTTTTTAATCTATATACAAAAATAAATAAAAACTTTAGCTTTAAAAAATTACAGAAAAATATGATTATATATTTTATGAGAAAATAAAAATGATTTCACAGTATGAAATCACATTACTTATGAAAATGTTTTCATAAGTAACAGAAATAAATTCACAAAGGTGTAAAATGAAAATAAAAATAATAACATTTAATGTATTTTTTAAAAATTATTTTTTGAAGCTAGCACGCAATAATGTCACATTGTTTTAAAATTTAAAAAACAGTCAACAAGCAAAAATCTTATTCAGTGAACTGCCTTAAAGTTTTGAATTTTAAATTAAAGTAAAGAAAGCATTTTTTAAAAATCACAACATTAACACGTTTAACGTGATTCAACGATGAAACAATGACAACGTTTTAAATTTCAATACAATAAAAATCATTATTACAAATTGTGTCCAAAATTAATTCTCCAAAAATTACTAAAATTTTTTAAAAAAGCATTCGTTTAAACAAAATTCATATCATTGGAAAGTCACCTTCTAAAACTTTTAAAATGATGTCAAAATAACTTTGGACCGATAATAAGCTTTGATGTTATGGGAGAAGCACGTTAAAATTCTGTTTTTATTTTTTTCATTATTCTAATTAAAATTTTGAAAACCCCGTTCTTAGTAGTCCTCAAATACCAACTTTCTGTCAAATTTCAAGTTCCTAACTTCAATGATTTGTGCTGTATGCTGTTCTGTCAAACTTCTGTATGTATAGAAAGATTTTTTATGAGAAATAAAACAAAACAAACAAAAAAAAAAAAAAAATGGAAGAGATGGAAAAAGAGAAAAAATGAGAGAATCGTAACTTAATCTTCTTTTCTTCTTCTTAAAAAAAATTAAATACTAGATCTAGAAGGGTTATATATAAACTAAAATTTGTCAATATTGGTCCAACAAATAGAAATTTTCAATTAAAAAAAAAAAAAACTGTGAAAGAAATTACGATAGATGAAATATGGCTTCAAGTAAAAATTTCGTCATACAAAATTTTATGCAATTGACTAACGTAATTGCACACCGCGATTAATTAAATTCAGCATAGTAACGTAAAATCCCTTTTAACAGACTGTTAAAGAGATGCTCATAAACGACATATTGACAAGAACAATGATCGAATGTGTAATGGCCTAAAGAGGCTTCACGGTAAATCTTTCTAGAGGAGCCTCTCCAATGTTCGATATATCTACTTGGCGCACCAAATTCATCCTGTTGTATTCTTATTTTTCATTGATTGGACCAATCTGCTTATTTTTCTTTAATTCATACAAAGGTTTAAACTATATTTATCAGGGATAACTAAAATAAATTCTTCACCATCTTTGAATTCCAATCAAGTTTGTACGTTTTTCAAGTCGCAAGAAGTATGACATAGTAAATATAGCCTACAGGATAGTCTTTCCAGTATTTCAAAAAACAACAACGTACATTGTTGAAGAGGAAATGGAGAAAAGCCATTAAGTGTTACCTTAATACGTATATGGCACCCCTCAAAACGTTTTACTTGCACTTCTCGAGAAAATTAAGCACTTTTTAAGGACTTTTAAGGTGCTTTAAAATGGTTTTCAAATTTAAGAACTTTTCATGACGCTACGTACCCGGTATTAGTTCGTGCTTCATTTAAAAACGGATATTTCGAATTAGGGGCCATTATAACATTTTCTGATGAAATGAGTCACGAATTTTTGTTTCAATATAAAAGGGGGGGGGGGAGGCGAGAGGTCGGATGTTAGAGGAACAAATTACAAAAAAAAAAAAAAAAAAAAAAAAAAAAAAAAAAACCATCAAAAGAATATTCCCTAGTAAATGTGCAAGGTATTGATGATGGATTTCGTTACTTTCAATCCTATTGGATAAATCTAATTAAGTTGGCATTGGATTTGAGAAATATAAGAAATCTATCATTTTATTAGTATTCTACTTTAATTCTGTAATTTCAATGAGGGGGGTGGGGGGGGTATAACTAAAACAATGGGTAACTTTTGGTTGAGCCTGATACACGCTGAAGATAGCATACTCAGTTTTAGATTTCAGGTGACTTAACCTACAATGTATTCAAAAGTTAAACACAAAAGAAAACAAGATACCCGATAATCGTGTTAATGCGATATCAATAAATATAATATATTTAAACCGTTTTCCAAATTAATACACGACGCTGACGGCTGCTAAAGACAGCAGATCACAATTTACACATAATTACACATCATATATGAAACGCTCACAAAATATTCTAAATCATTCGCAAGGCAAAGTGAAAGAAACATGCGACACGGCATAAAATTATTCAGTCGATTGAAAGAATAATTTGGAGTTAAGAGAGTTGATGTAGAAACTTATCAAAAAGATGATATCAAGTGCACGCGAAATCAAAACGTGCTGAAGTTAAAAGTATCTTTTTTTCAGTTTTGATAAATAAAAAAAATTATACCTGAAGGACAACAATAACTGTAATCTAAAAGTCTTATCTTGGAATAGAGAATATAATCATTTACGCGATTTCACTTTGTTTGTAGATGCAAGTGTATCATCAAAGAGTAGTAGATGACTATTTATTAATAATACGCATTATTTAATCCTTCCGATTATTTGCTGCAAGGTATGATTTGGATATCAAAAAGTATATTTAATTAAAATAATAAATAGATTAAATTTCAGAAAAACATTACAAACTAACAATTCAATTCATAAGTTTTGTGAGCTCGAGGTTTTAAATTAGCAGATTATCCGATATTAAAAATGAAAATAGATTTTATACAATACAAAATGCTCTATGCGATTTCAATTTCAAGTCAAAAGCAAGTATCGTAACAATTTAAGACAATTACATTATCACCCACTGTAACAGAGAATCGATTCCAGAGAAGATATCTGTGCAAGACTTGAGCGTTGACAAAAGTTAGGCTCGAGAATAAGCAAAATAATACTAAACAAATAATGCAAACACGTTTTGTAGTTGAGTTTATCACGCCCCGTTTGGAAGCAACACAAAGGCTGTTTAGGGACGGATCTCGTAATTCAGATGACGACACCTGAACTAGCACCTTCCTTCCAAATTTCCGCATCACACTAAAGGAAGATCGGCTCTAGGTCCGCATGCACGACAGATCTTTAGTGAAATTGGTTTCGTACTTGTAGCCCTCCGATCCCGAAGCCAAGCCATTCCCCATTAGGCAACCGTAACCATAATGTACTTGTACAGATAATTCAATTCAATAATATTAAAAAAGTACTTAAGCGTTATGATTTGATAGCGTTCATTTAAAAATTAAAGGGAAAAAGCACGGTATATAAAAAAAAAACTATTTAAAACTGCAATATATATATATATCTTTTTTTTTTTTTTTTTTAAAAATCGCGTTATCAATTAAACTATTACATCAATTATCCCATCCAGTCTATGATTCTCTCACCGGAAAGGTGCAAAAAGGACACCGTACGGGACCAAATGCAGCTGAAGCAGATCATATTTGATCAGAATGACGAATAATTCTGTCAGCTTCAATTTATACTGCATAAATAGGTGAATGAAACGACCGCTTTAAAACAAATACGACTACTATTCTAACACTTAGAAATATATACTTGAGGAACCAAATATATTTCAATAAAAAAAATTAGGAAATATTTTCAAAACCCTTAAGTGTTGAAAAAAGCGTTTTTACTATAACTAAACTTAAATCTAGATCACACCTAAAAATAGTTTTTCTAATTTCTCATATATGTGATAAAACATATCCGAAATATTTCATTTAAAATCCGTTTTAAAAGAAAAGAAGATTTTTATGAAACACTCAATATTTGATTTCGGAAATAAATCTGTCTTCAAAGGAAAAAGAATTTTTACTTTGCCGATTTTCAAAAATGGTGAATGGAATTGAATAAAATGCAAAGAATATGCATTCAAATTTGTTCCCATAATGAAATTTTTGCTACAAAAATATCTGAAATGTTTCAAAATGAATTTCTGCACAAGCAAAAGCCAAAATGTTGTAAAAGATAACTGTTCATCAAAAGCAAGAGTCTTTGAGTGGTATAAAATGTTTAAAGCTGGTACAAAGTCCTCCAAAGATGACTTATACTCTAGTAAATATTTTTCACTATGTCTATTCAACATGTCGATCAAATCAGAGAATTGGTGCTTAGTGATTGCCATTTAACAATTAGATGCATTGCTGAACAAATTCTTAGATAAAAAACGACTTGAATAGTAACGAGATAATTCGAGGGATTTTGCATTAGAATAATGCACCTTTTCAGTAGTGAAAGGTTTAGACATTTTATGGCCATAGGTAGTAAAAATAATGAAGTTCTTCCTTTAATAAGCTGGACAATTAAGTTTCATATTTCAATAAACATCGTGCTAATGGCATTTTAGATTAATTTTTTAGCAGCTTTGTGAAATGCATATTTATTTCTTATGGTGCACTGACATCCTATTAAGTAGATGGTATTTACAAGTACTGCAATAGCCAAATAAATGTCATGAAAGCGATAGGATAATATTAACACTTTGGCATAATTGGTTCGGTTTTGTAATTCTCATTACTTTTATTTTTCACAAATTTATTTAATTCATAACTAGGCTAATAACATCTTTTTAATCGACCAACTTGCAGCCCCTTTTCAGTCCAGCGACTCTGGAAGGTGCCTAGTCATTCCGCCACTACTCCTCGCAAAGCAATTATTCCCGAATTTTTGACAAAAAATTTATGAAATATGGCGCCCCAAGTTCCATATTCACCAGAAATGGCGTAAATTTGTTGTGAGTTCTTGGCCCTACTATTTATTTTCCACGGATAACACTGCCTCTTCGTGGTCACCATTTTGAATCTATTGATGCAATAAAAGAAAATTCGCAATGAATTCTGAAGAGATTCCACGATCACGACTATAAGTATGTTTTGAGAATAGGAAAAACATTGACATAAATGAATTGCAGTCAGAGGAGATTAGTTTAAAGGAGGTGTAATAAATATTGAACAAATGATGCCTATAGTTTTATGACAACATTCCCAACACTTCAATCAAAAGAATGCAGGGTGAGCCAAATAAAACTAGGTTCAATTAAATTTTATACACATACTCTCCTAAATACACGGTTACAATTTCTAAAGGGGGTGGATGGGAGGAACTGCAGAAGAAATAAGTTGTTTATTTTCGAAAAATATCAGAAGAAACTTTTAAGCATTAAACTGAAATAATGCGACGAAAACAAGGGAATTAAAGAGACAATGTGCAATACATCTATTACAATCATCCATCAACACCTTTCTGCATGAGCTGCACGACAAATTCAACAGTAGCATGCAATTCATGAATGTAGATAATTGAAACTTGCTGTAAAATTCTATTTTTTAAGATAAGATTATCAATGAAAATCAGTTTGATGGCTCCTTTAAATGAAACAAAAATCACGGAGGGTTAAGCTGTCAAGATGTTTCAAATAATCTACTTATCACTGTACCGTCCGAAAAGATTTGCCATAGACGGTTTTAAACAGGTAAAGAGGTGATGCCCCTCTTTGCACAAGAATGGCGGTGACCAATAATTTCTCTAATGAAGAATTTAATTAGAGAAATAGTTCAATTTCTCTGCTACAGTAATGGAATTAAAAAAAATTGTAACCGTAACGGCATGCTTAACAACATTTACAAGACATTACAAGACAACATTCTTTTCAAAGACTCTTTTCCAATTAAAAAAATGGCTTTGGAAAAAAATGTTGCTAAAAGAGCTCTTAGACTTTATATTAATTCATTGAATAACCCGGCGCTGCTCAAACAGGGGCACCATTAACATATTTGATCTCTGTGAGTCTAACTTTTTACTCTTAAGTAATCTTGATCAATATCTTTTCTATTTGTAATTTAATATTCGAAATTTTTTGAACAAGTCTCATCACTCTTTTAAACTTGAAATGTTTTCACAAACAAGAACTCATACTTAAATATAACTTTTAAAATTTAATTCTTATGCTTTTCCACTGTGCATTCATTTTCATTATAAAAATGCCTTTTTAAGTTAATTTTCAAACAATAATACCCATCTGTTACAACTGAATTTATATAGTTTTAAGAGGATTTTCTACACCCTGCAACCTCAAATTCTTTTCACATTTAGAATATTTTTTCATACATTGACGAAAGCGTGCATCTCTATTTTATTTATTCATTTCAAAATAAAAGTATTATAGACAGCAGTGAATTTTTTTCCCTCTGTAAGCTAGGCTTAAAAAATGCATAACAAAAGTAGAAAGCAAGAGGCTTTTTTAATTAGTTCATGTATATAACATAGCAGTCAATAAAAAGGAACTGAAACACATGGGGCGAATGAATCAGATGCCAAGAGCTGTGAAGCACTTTCATTGACGTCATTCATTACCTGAACTCAGCAAGAAACAGTAGATTTTGCCAGGCGCTTGGGCCAAAAAAAGCTGTTGCAGTAAATATTGCATTCATTATTAAAAAGTTGTTTCAGTAACTTGCCACATGCACCAACCTTTTGGAAAAGTTTATCAGAATATTTTCGGTAAAATGAATACTTTACTAATAAAATATTACAACTGAATTTTTTAACCAATGAATAACAATTTTATTTATTTATTTGAAGAAAAGAATGAACATAACATAAAGGTAAAAAACATGATATTCGTGAAGGAAAAGTTAATTAAGTCGAATTATTTTATTATAAATTCGAATAGATTTTGTAGGTATTCAAATAAAAATACAAGGGGAATGAGTCAAGAATCAAGGATGATGCTTTGACGACACATACAATAGTATACAGATAAAAGGCAATATTTTATGCTTGAAGGATTTCATTCGCCTTGAAACGGAAACCATTTGACGGTGAAATGCAGATTTCTAATAAAATTAAATGTTTGGATGCATTAATAAATATAGTTATCACTTAGTTTTATAACATTCTATTTTTTACAATTGTTAACTTTTGAAAGAACAAACAGTAGATCTTACATAATACAAAGAAATTTTGATAGAAGTGTTATCAACTTAGCTACAATGATATATCATTTAAGAGTGCACGCTTCATTAGGTCTTAAAAATTTTTTTAGTGATTTTTCACCAACAGCAATATTTTTTTTCACTATTTTAATCACTAGTTACTTCAAAAATAGGAAATTAATAAAGCATTATTTCAAATATGTTTATTTGTTTACATCAGTGTTTAAATCTTAATTGTTGTTCAATAAAACTACAAAATTCTAGCAAATGTTGGCTCAATATTAAACATAAAGATTTTTATAATCAATAGGATTCTGATGCAGATGTATGTTCATGGTTCACAAAACATGCTTTGACAAAAGACTCGACCCACCATTTGAAAATTTCACAATAATAAGTCAAATTTCTCCAGATTTTTTTGGAAAATTCTTCCGTAATATTCAACTTGCCCTTATTTTCTAATTTCTTAAAAAATTTTCGATTTTTATAATTAGTCTAAGCACTGCTACTGAATGATTCGTACGAAAGATTTGAATTAAACTAAGTCTCAAGGAAAATTCTGTCTCGCATGCCCAAGAAATAATAAATTGCTTAATAAAGGTTTAATTGTTTAAAATTGAAAATAAAATTATTTTTTGTTGCTTGATTTTTGTGATTTTGTCAACATCTTCTGAATTATTTATTTTAATAAAATTTCAAATACCAAAAATATTGAAATAATTGAGGGAAGTATATTCTCAAGATTACTGCAACTATATGGTGCAATCTAAAGAGGAATGTTGAAACGATATGAGCGATATACTCGTATGGGTGCTCTTAAGGATTCTAAGTCATAAAGAATCCAACATCGGAGTGATGTTCACTAGAATTTTGCAAAAATTACAGCAATTTTGTTTTTAATCATTCACTGTAAATAAATGAATTATTAAATTATTAAGTGTACATTTTTAAATCGTAAATACTAACTGTAAAAGTGATGGCCTTGTAGAAATTTTAGGGCACTGAATATGCTTATAAACGAAAGTTTGATTCATTGATACAATACGTTACCATTACCTTGAGACTTTGAATTCATTAAAATCATGCAATTTTAAGTCAGTAACATTTGATTAATACTCCATTATTTAAAAATATTTATTTAAACGGCATCAATCATTCTGAGACTGCAGTAATACAATTAAACGCACCTCTTCTATTACTTTAAAAAATTGATGCACACACTGAAAGATAATTGTACCGTTAAGATGAAATTAAAGCATTTTATGAACCGAAACAGCCAAATATCGCCGATGATTGATTTTCTGCTTTTCCTTTTAGTTCGGTTAAATAAACGATTAAACAAAAAATTATGGTAAAGCTTAACACTCAAAGACAAGTTTCTTTTCACTCAGTTTTTTTTTTTTTTTTTTTTTCAATTTATTTAGCATCTGTTTCACTTTTATTGAGTATGCATTTTAACTGTATCATTGCTAAGCATAAATTTAAAGTCAATCAAGAGTTGAAAACTACTGAGTTTGAATTAAAGATTAAAAGCAAAAGGGAAATTCTTAACTTTAATATAAGGTTTATATTAAAGAAGGGGTCGCTTGTTTTGAAAGAACAATAATTTAGACCAATACCCTCGGTCTGTTAATAAGGGAAAGGAAGGCCATTTCCACACTAGTATAACTGATCACAAAATGTTGTAGGTTTTCAATGCGTCAGCCCACGCCAAATCATATAGAAATCGAAAAAGTTTACAATATTGTAAAGCTCTAACAAGTGGATTATATTAAACAAAAACTTATCGTATATCTGTCTTTGTGATCATCAACAGCAATCTTCTCCGAAAAAATAAGAATCATTAATCTTTTAACATCTTTTTCTCTCTCCACACTAAAATCCATACTTCAAAAAGATTTCATAAAATGTTACTTGCGCCAAAAGTAAGGTTAAAACATCAGATAATATCAAATGAAAAAAAATCGTATGATAGTTAATTGTATTTTTTAAATAATTTTTGTCTATCTGTTTGGGAAAACAGCAATTATTTTTGACCAACCAAATAAAAAGAATGTAAAACCTTATGTTTTGTGACTTAGATTTTATACTCTAAGAGTCTTCTGATCATTCACATAAAAATTTTCATTGACTTCTATTAGTAATTACATTAATTATTTCAAAATATTTTAATTAATATAGAAATTAAACATGGCTTACCTCAGGGCTGAGTTCAACCGTTTCCAATCGCATTGAGCTTTCTCTTTCATTGGTATTCCCATTGCTGACCATTGTGTTCCCAGTCGCTTGTATGGAATGGTCAACGAATCCATTGCCAGGGCTTTCAGGATTATGACTTTCATGGTATTGATCGCCACCTTCACTATCTAGGGAGTTGGCAATGCAAGCTATAAGGTTGCTTCCGCCATTTCTTAATGAATCATATAAATTTAGTCTACTAAATAAAATCGTTGCTTCATCCAGTTCGTTCAACTCTATACTTTTCGGATGTGGGTATCTACCACTTGAAAATGGAGCGTGAAAATTAATTTGTGTGTAAGCAGAAGTTGGTCCAAGGAAAACAGAACGACTCTCAGGTTCTCGATTCCAGCGGTTGATGATACGAATGTGGGGTTCAAGTCCCAAACGAGCAACTAACAAAAGTAGTAAAAATAAATCGCTGTTGACTTTCTTATTCATTTTGTTTTTCGCTTCTGTCTTTAAAATAGTGATTTATCACCTGATGTGAAAAGATTCTATTAGAAATAAGAATTGGCTAATAAATTTTCAATTTTAGTCACTTGTCTGAAGTGAAAAATTAAAATATCTGTACTAAATGGGGGGGGGGGGGAAGGGAAGGCGAGAAAAATACTGGTCACCAGAATTATCGATCAAAATACGGCCAGTTGGCCGCCAATAATTACTGCCAGTTAAAGACGATATATAATTCCTTTCCTTCTGAAAACTGCTTTCCCCTCGTAGCAGAAAAAATATTCAAAAATTGTCACATATGAAGCAGTACTAAATGTATAAAAGTTCCACTCTATATCTCACAAAAAACCACGTTCTAAAATTAAAAAGAGCTGGATCGTAGCGATATCTGTACTTCATAAGACCAAAGTACCTGTAAAAGAAAAGGGGGAAATAAATAAATTGTCAAAAAAGAGATTAAAATGAAAATAAAGACAGTTCCATAATTTTAATTGCATTTATTCATTCATTCTTAGCATGTATTACAGGCATAAATCGCAATAAACTAAAGAATTCTAGAACATTTTACAAAATCACTACTCATTGTCCGAATTAAACACGAAAATAAGGATTCTAAATAAATTTAATAAAAAAAAGTCTTCATTCAATTTTCAAACAAAAAATGGAAGATTCATAAGAATTAAATTTTTAAATAAAAAATTCGCCCAATTCTGCTATTCCCAAATCACTAAAGGGGGGGGGGGGTCGTTCTCAAACATGAAAGTCGCTTTGAAAAAATCTCTTTTCTCTGCAAGACCTAAAATGCATTTGAAAAGATAATACTTAAAAGATATTTCTTATTTATAATAAAACTTTGAATGGCTGAATTTCAACGACTCACAGACTGAAGAAAACTAACTGTTAAATCTAACAAGGATCAATGCCACCTAGCATCATATCTAGCAAAGTTGATTTAACATCATTCAACGCACAAGAATATCTGGCAAAGTTCGGAATTTATGAATTTCACACTATATTTTTAAAAGAAAATTTTATATGCAATTAATTCTATGCAAAGAACTGTAACGTCAAATAATTTTTAAATTAGTGAATACAAAACCAAACAATTATCTCAAACCGGGACCGCTAACCTTTTTGTGGGAACGCTGCCAAAAGTGTCAACACTATTTCGTTGAAAGATGCCCGCAAACAACAACAACCTATTACTTTGTAGGCGATTGAAAAAGTAAATAGTTCTTAAAAATTTGCTTTCCGATATCAAAAGCGCCACCATTACGTTCGAAAATTTCGCATAGCTAAGGAGAAGAAAAACAAACGAGAGCTTATTTTCGTAACGTCACATTAAAACAGGACTGAAAAATTCGCTAAAATAATATTAACTCAAACTTGGGTAATTGTTCCATTCACTTTACTTAATGTTCATGGGTAAATGAAGTCATGAAAAACTGATTTGATATTCACTTAAAGTGAATGCTTGTTAAAAAACAAAATCACGTTTTTAAAGAAAAAAGAAATGCAACTATCTTCATTTTTCTATTCAGCAAATAACTGCACAAGGGGAAAACACTATCAGAAATAATTTGAAGCCATTTATTAAAAACAAAACATTCAAATACTAATTGATTTCACATTATATAATTCTTACTTTATTATACAAAAGTCGGTTCTAATTTTATAAAGGAATTATGCTCAGAATTCACTGAACTTTCATGTTAACTAACTATGCTTAGAGATCTACTCATTCAAGAACAGGTCTAGCTTTAAAGTTCGAGTTGAATCAAAATTCCAAATAGGGCTTCTTAAACTGTGGATCATGACCCCAAGTCGGGTCGTGAAATTTTTAGCCTTCTTGTTTTAGATTAATCAATTTTTATAAGCAAAAAATAAATATTTTGGTTTAAAATATATAATTGAAATTTGCTAAATATTTTCGATGTACTCACTTGCAGTTGCCATTCTAATTATTATATTTAATAGATGTTTCAATTCTGAAAATTAGCATTGTTCTACCAAAAAAAAAGGGGGGGGGCGGAGTCACAAAAAACAAGAGCCCAGAATTAGAATATGGTCATAAACTGAAGATGTAACAACCTCCAAGATTAAAATTTTTTCAATACACCTATAAATCCATTTGTAGCAATACACAATGATTCGAACTTTTATATCAATTCTTCTAAGCAAAATACACTAATGCAATAATTTTAAATTTTATTCAACGATAATTTGCAAAGGAATTAGAACGAAAGATGGTCTGATACAAAGAGGAATAATTCATTATAAATTTTTTCCAGTGCGAAATTTTGGGATATGATGACGAATATATAAATTAAGTTTCTGCAAACAATAAGAATAAGCAACCGGAAGTTTTATCCTAAGGATGAAGAGCTATGAGAATAATGAATAACATTCAATTGCTTTTTCAAAATCTTAGTTCAAAATTTTAATCACCACAGTGATTCATTTCAAGCAGAACCCTGCACAACTTCATATAATTACTCACGTGCTTGTGACTCATGAAACTTCTTCACAGATGAAAACAAAAAGAAAAGAAAGTCGATTTAGAAATGGCAAAAGTTATTAGCAGGTGTGACTGCAATTCACACAAAAAGAGCATTTCAGAAAAACGAAAGCTTCAAAGAATCTATACATTAGCAGGGATATGCGGGTCTTTAAAGTAACTGTTTAAAATACCAAAATTTCAAAACATAAATGCTTATAAAGTAATTGGAAATTATTGAAAATAAACGAATCAAAAGAACCCCATTTTGTTTGTATGAATAGGTCTCCATCCAAATAAGAACACTCAATTCATATTCAACAAATTGCTATTTTTACAAAAAAAATTGCAAATTTAAGTTGAAATTATTTACAGTCGTATATTAATTATTTAATAATTTCATTTATAATTAATTGGTTTAGGTAAGAAAATAATATTCACATCCAACAGCAAAGTTTGATGCATAAGGCTTTTATCAGAAATGCATTATTACACATAGGAATAAAATGCCATTTCATTCGATTATCATCATCTAATTTCCTTATATATTGAAGTTTCAAAATTCTACTTAAAATACTACTAAAGTTTGAAATTAATGAATTTGAGATAAGTATATTCAGTTAGTTAAATGTGAAATAATGACAAAAAATATTTGTCCTTTAAAATGAAAAGGAATTGCTTGTTCAATTAAGGAGTAAAATGCTAAAAACAATGGACTTTCACACCGTCTAAAAAATATAAAGCGCCATTGTAAATAATGTCAAAAATAATAGAACAAAAAAAAATCAAAAGATATTGATATACAAAATAATAATACGCAAAATGCAAAAAGACAATAGAAACGACAGACCTTTCCTATGTATTTACAATTCAACTGCTAGTATGATTATTCAGAGAAAGAAAACCAATTCAAAGCGCATCTGCTTCAAGAAGTTGAAAGCTCAGACAAAAGCAACTGCGTTCTTTCTCTGGCGCACTGACAGAGTTACTTAACCTACTTACATGTTTGTGTTATTTTTTTCCTCTTTCAAAGAAAAAAGCAATCATCCGTCGGCCACTGTTTTACAGCTAAGCTCAAATGTTTTGGACGAGTGGTAAACTGTAGCAATGAAGATTCATTTTTTTTTAATTTTCTCAAGAAAACTTCGAATAATGGTTTATTTCATAGTTAACGAAGAATTATTTCAATGTCTCTTATAATTTTTTACATCCAAAAACTTTGCAAGAAAAATCCAGTGGCGGTTCGTCAGCTCAGAAATGAACAGTGCAGCAAAAATATTTATCCCAATTTAAACCAACAGCAGTTGTCTCTTTCTTGTATACTAGATAATTAAACATTTGTCTAAATAAATCTGCGAGTTCATGTTGTGCACAGTGATGAGAGATTTGTCGTCTAACAGTCGAATATTTAGTAATAATGTTTGCATTAATACTACTGTGAATATTTTTGCGCTCTTCTTACAATTTACTACTATTCGAAATATTATTTTTTAATGATTCGAGAAAACATTCAATATGTACTTTCTGTCGATGTAAAGTACATATGCAATTACTTCGTGGCTATTTATGAAGATCAGATTTCTGCCAATACTCATTTTTACCATTTTCCGATTTTTTTTTAATTAAAATAAATCTCTTAAGTTGTTCAGAAATCAGCGAGGGAAATATAAAAATATATTTCTTTTAACTCGTAACTCTATGAGACGAATGATTAGTTATGGAGTAACACTGATTTAAATTTAGTTATCTAAGTTTAATAAGGATGTTATCCCCCCCCGGATCTTGGGTAAGGCAGAAAACGTCTTGTATGGCACTAGTATACAATTGTTACGAAATATTTACTTTCGGCGTGTATTTAGCATTTGTACCGAATTTATCATTTGTACCTTGCCGAGCTGTTTGGCAATTAATCCCGACAGGCGGTTAATACTATCCGAAATTTGAATTCGTGTTTTAGTCGCATTTTTCCCGATCTACTGAAACAAAATTTGAGAAAGTATACTTGTAGTCACAAAATCACATACAAAAATGATATATTTGAGACATTGTGTTTTTTCAGTTATCGTGTTTACATGCTTCAGAAAGTATAGATCAACCCTTTGTCGGATTTCGCTCAAAATTTGATTGATGGATGTTAAAGCTGCATACCGAAATATATCCATCGAGCTCGCTACGTTATATTACAACAACCGGAATCCAAATTTGGTAAAAATCTACACATTCCATCTAGTTCAAAGCATTTTTGAGTTCTCGTATTCACAGACATAATACTAAAAATATCTTTTTCAAACTCGGACGTCTGAAACGGAGAAGATTCGTCAAAATATAGAATTCGATTTGTCCCCCCTCGATTACAATACTTCGTATACGAGACAATTGAAAGGATAATTTACCCAGAAGTAGCCTAACATTTTTAGTTTCAAATCCACATACGAAATTTGTTGCATTTCAAATAATCAATATATGATATAACATATTAAATAACCAGTAAACGATACATAATTTTCTGTTGACAAAATAAAAGTTTTTTTAACAGAAATTTATGTGAAAATTGAAAGGAAAATTCAACAGATAAAAGTAGCGTCCCCCCCTCCCCACACACACACAAAGAGAGAGACATACTTCTATCGTCGCCCACTCTACTCGATAATACTAGTCCAAAAATGAATATAAATAAGATGTGCAAAAAACGATCTACAACACTCATAGCTTTTTACATGTAATAATTTATAATAATTGATACTTCTTCATAACTATACTCATCTGAATAGCATTTTAGATAATTATCCACATACTTTTCTTTCTAATAACGCATAAACGGCCAACGAGAGAAAGGGGGAAAAAATAAATAAAATTGAGAAAATGAAAGGAAACTCTGGACAGCAGTGAAAAAAAGAAGGAAAAAAAAAGGACTTAGTTTGTCACCCTTCAAGCTGGGGTTGATTTGATTGCAGCTCTAGTGTCTCAACATTCAAAGAGAGAAAAGAGTTCTTTTTTTTTTTTTTTTTTTCGTTTGCTTGTTTTCAAATCAATCAGTCAGCTGTGTGAGCAATGGACTTTTATAGGCTGCTCCGCGAATCGCCTCACCCTATTTTTCTCTTGGTTGGTTCATGCCTTGCCATATTTTTACGTTTTTATTGTCTCCTCCCCCCATTTTCGTTGATAATTGGGATCTCAAAGAAAGCAAAGTGTATCGAAGTCTCCAAGTGAAAAAGTAAGAAAATTCAAAAAGAAAGAAAAGGAAATGAAAGAAAATTTAACATTTTAAAACAAGTTTATGAGGGGGGGGGGGGGTCGCCACTGTGAAAATGAGAAAGTCACATTTTTAAACATGCTTTTAAAAATTCTTATTAACATGTAAAAACAACAAACATGTTAATAAGAATTGAAAAGTTCAACAAATATGTATAAACGTTTTTAAAACCAAATTAGCTGTTACTGAGAAATGAGCAGTTTTTTTACAAATTATTTTCATTGGAAGGTAAATACTTCATTTAGACCACGTTTCAGTAAAGAATATAAATAAAATGGTAATTTATACGTTTATACAGTCTTCTTAAATATTTGAGTAACATTGTTTGAAGAAACAAGTTCTAAGTATTTTTACCTCATACTAGCGGCCTTTGGCAACCAATTTCTTCGACCAAATTTTGGACTATTTAGGCTGTTAAATATTAATATGGATTGTATTATTATTACTTTTTACGAGATCAAAAACCGTGAATTAAATTGAATAAGACAAAACAAATTATAACGCGTGCAAAGTTAAAAAAAAAAAAAAAATGTATATACAGCAAAATAAAAATCCTCCTTTGGAATTAATAGCCAAAGAAGTCTTTTTAATCTTAATTTTATCAATGGCAAAAGCTCACATTTGATTGTATAGATGGATGAGTTTGAATTTCATAACATTAACTGCTGCAAAATGTGTATGACATTTGAAAAATTTATTAAAAATAAAGAAAATGCTGCACAAAAATGAAGCCGATATCATTAAAAAGGTAATTTTTGCAAGTTTTAAGACAATACAAAAACCATTTTTTTTTTAATAAAAGTTTTATGGTCTGGCAATGATGAAAATAGGCTTCATCATTGCCAGATTATCCATCTGGCAATGATGAAGCCTATTTTCGCTCTAGATTCAACTTTGACTTTCCTCTGAGTTTTTGGTGAATCCTATCAGGAGAATGAGCCAAATGCAGTTGTAAAAATGGTTTAACGAAGGAATCTGATAACGTTCGTTATTTACATTTAACTGTTACCCTTCGACAATGATTAATAAGAGAGATGCCACGTGTGTTAGTGTTTTATATATATTGATAGATTCTAGTGATCAAAAAGTTTTCTTTAACAGGAAGAAGTTCCCATCATTTGGAACAATACAGAGCATGTTTGTCAGACCAAATGTTTTTCAATCTTTTTAATCATTTAATTGATTTATCCTCCACTGGGTGCAATAAAACCTTTAGTCAACGGTTGGAATTAACTATAAGGACAACTGCAATTATTTCATGTCTTTACACAGCAGATACTGCTCATTAAAAATAATATGCATGTAAATAACTGATACTAATTAATCAAAATCAAGATAGTATCATCTGCTCTTAAATCTCAGAAGGTGGATGTTTTCAATTAAGTTATACGAAACCAAAACTCAACTCAACAACTATCGAGGGAAGAACAGGAAACAGCAGTTCTGCTAATGGTTTTATTGAATCATCACTGACGCACACACATACTCAAATAATACATTTCTAAAATTCGCGTTTATATGGGAAGTGGCACAGCGCCCTCTTTCGGAAAAAGAAAAAATTTTTAACAGTGGAAGTACTTTGCTTGATCAGAGCTCGGTGTTTCATGTATTTTCCCACCATCTACATTTTTAAAGGATTCATGATTTTTGAAAACTGGGATTTGAAATGTTAAGATTGAACAAAAGAATAGGAAAGAGCACATCTCTCTTTGAAAACACATATCTGAACATACAAATACCATTTTAGACACCAGATATCTATCATGTAAGGAGAAGAAGTAGACACTGGCATTAAAATTGATAGTTGGTTAATGGTTTGTTTTGACGCCAGGAGCTCGGGCTTTGTTATGCAGTATAGTCTTCATCAGCTGAAATCCAGGCAGAAATTCTGTTTCATTCTAAGCCTTTGTTTGTTTATATTTAAATTTTTATTATTATTATTATTATTTGTTCTCAGTAAAGAGTGCCAGTGTTTTCAAGAAAATATTGGAACTATAATTCGACACTTATCGAAAATATTAATTTTTCTCATACTAGACAATCGAACAGTTAACAAACATAGCAGTTAACATGATCTAATGTCATTTTCTAACATGATTTTTATAATGCAAGCTGATTATCGATTTATAAATGACATTATATACAAAATTTAATAAAATTTGACAAGGTTCTAGATTGATTTTACATTATTTGATTACGAAATTGTTAAAAAGAACGTGAAACTAAGAAAAGCGTCTAACAAGTTTGCATCTACTACAGTATCGAGTAAGTGTGAAATAGTTCGACAGCAAATGAGAAAAATTCGCTTGTCTTATCATGTACAAAAATTTGAAATTAAATTCTTTATAAATAATTTTTCTTTAAAAAATGTACATTAAACTAAACAATAGATTGTAATTACGACAGCCTAAAGTTGGTTATGATATTAAACTTAGTATTTAAAGTAGTCATGTAAATACAGTAAATTTCAATGAACATTATGCCGTCAAACAATTGTTTACCATCAGAATCTACAGAAACAATTTTGTCCAAATAAGTAAAAAAGTTTACAGCATAATAACGTAAATATTAAAAATTCTTTACTATTTTTACTTGTATTTCAGTCATTCCAATTTTGGACCTCTCACGTGGGTTTAGAGAAATATTGCAGTTCTACAGATATTTATAAAGAATATTCTAAATCGGGTTTCTCAGTATTAAATCATTACTACAAATGGACTACATACCACCACCATAGCAATACGAATTTAAACTTGGTTTGTCCCCTTGAATCTTCACGATCATTTTTCTCTGTTAAAACAGCCGTGCATGTGAAGCACATCAAATTGGATCATTATAAAAATTTCATAAAGATGGGCTTACATTTCAGTGAATTTTTCTGAACTGTCGTGTTTCAATATAGGTTAAATAACAGTTTTAATGTATAAACAGATGATATTCCAAGAATGAATAATCACACACTAAAAGTCATCCTCAGATTATTGAATAATTAAACATAGATATATCTTGACATAAAAATAAATGCGTATGATACAATAAAATAAAACAACATTTAATACAATAGAAAATATGAAAACACCAAAAGAATTTCGTCAAATTTCAGTTTGTTTCTGTACATCAATTATTCAGTCTCTTTCAAGTTATAGCTATATAAGAACACGGATAATTTTCGTACATAATATATCTAATATCCATTTTATTAAATTGCATTCTTTCGAAATACTTCCAAAAAATTAAAAATGATCGCTAAACTAAAAATTATGTTAAACTAAAAAAATAATATAAAAAATGTTTTTGCTGAAAAATTTGTTTTGTAGACAATATATGTTTGGGTAATATGTGTTAAACACTCTGGGTCAATTTAAATGTGGAATCACTTGTAGGGAAGGGGGAAGAAAGAAAAGGCTGTGCTGCGATTAATTTAATCATGTCATAAGCCTTAGCCAATTTAAAAACTTTTGCACTCATACCAACTTCGATCGGCAGGCCGAATTCCTTCAACAGAAAGAGAGCGAGAACTCAAGCACTTACCGACGCCGACAAAATATCGGTACACCACTGCCACTGTCTTCACCGATACCACAAAATATTTACATTTTCAGGCAAGCATACAATCCACGAGACCCTCACATATGCAGCAATTTCGTTCGACCTCGGTCTTGTAGTTTATTTCAAAAAAGTACTAATAATTTGATACTATTATTAATTTATAAAACAATATCTTTTATAATGATATTGGGAAACGGCTAAATATCTCAACTGGTGTTTTGTATTTCTGTAGTTTACTTGTGCATCCAAGAAGTTTTTACTTCAAAAAGGCATTTACTAACTTAAAAGTCTCAAAATTCCACGTGGACTCAAAACTCGCAACTACTACTCGAATAATTTGAGTGCAAAAATTTTCTTTAAATAATCCGGAAAATTTTTCATAGACAAATATGAATAGCTAGGTAATAAGTTTATAGTTAATGAAACTTTGTGATATTCTCAAAAATATTAGATACTATCTACACTCTCATGTGGTTATTAAGCCTTCATGTAGCACTAGAAAGCTAAGTATAGTTTTAGATGGTTCAACTCAGGCTCAAAAGAATTCAGTCATTAATTTTATGCATCGCCATCATCGTCATTACACCAATGTATTTATTTTAGGCATAAAATAAGTCCAAGCAGTTAATGGAAAACTTGCCATAACACCGAAGTAACTTCCTCCAACTTCGTTGCTACCTTCATTGCAGAAGACATGTCCGCCCTTGTCTCATTTATTGCGATCAAACACTATTTAAAACAGTTACGATATTTCATTAACCACTACAAAGAGTGACATTTTCAAAATTTCATTTCATCCACCAGCTTTCCTGAGTTTTGGAAAGCGCCATTAAAAATTATGAAGTTCCACCTCGGCGTGTAATTGGCGAAACCCATTTGACTTTTAAGAAATTCCCAACACTGCTCACACAAATAGGTTTAATTCCAAATCGTGACTGCTCTGAAAAATGACTTTAGCAACTCTGTTTTAATTCCCGCTCACTTTTTTTTCCCCCGGAGATATCCTGGCCCACCCGCTGACTGATTTTGTCATTACCTATTCTTGCAGATGGGCCTTATTAAAAATCAAGCATTCGAGCTTCTGGGAAACATGACTATTTATAATTCATACAATCTGCGAATGGATGATGACCATCAAAGATGCTGGTTTCAGGACTCTAGGAAAGGTTAATGAAACTCATCCATTACCGATGAACTAGTTTATATTGAAATAATCCAGTCTGCCAATGATCTAATAAAAAGAAACCGGCTATCAAACTGACTAAAAACCTCACCAATATTTTTTAAGAATAATTCTTGATAGGAGCAGAGAATATGTTTCCATTTCAATAAAGTTCATGTGTGACATCAGCAACAGGTGACGCTACTGGCTTATTACAGTTTTTTTGCTTCTATATAAATTTAGTTTCTGAAATATTCCTTTATAACTGAAACACAAAAATCATTAGGCTGTTGACTTATATATTCAAGTTTCCACCGAACGATACTTTAAATTATTTTTAAGAATTTTTTATACTTTACGTATTTTTTTTATCATAAAACGTATTAAAAATAATTACCGAAACATTTTTAAAGTTTTTGTTTCATTAAAAAAAATGGCATTTCGAGAAAGCCTAATGTTACAGTATTATCTAAGCAAAAGGACACTTCACGCTATATAAATTTTGTACTTAGCACAGAATCTTGCTTCTGTTGTTTTTTCATTAATTAAAAATCTCACAAATCATTTCTTCAACTGCAATGGCTCCCTTTTGACCAAAATGAAACTTCGATTGAAATGTAGCCGGATAGAATTTGTTACATGTATCGATTTTCCCCCCTCCCTCCCCCTTGTCTTAGCATTTATTTTAAAAAGAAAAAAAAAATCTTAACCTAAAACAACGGTGAAAGACATGATTACTTTTCCGTTCCATTTAACAATTTTTTTTACTAATGCCAGAGAATCCTTTTGTGAAATTGAGAAGCCTGTTCAAAAATGCGAAAATAATGTTCTCAAAGCTGTTAGTTTATTGATCTTAAAAACTATTTAATGGAAATGGAATAAAATTTGGAATACCGATGTTTTAGGTCTTAGTTCCTTTGATTGGCCTCAAAATGTTTATAAATTTCTATTAAAAAACAAAATTAATTAGCATGCGAATTTAAAAATATACTTTCATATTTAAAAAAATGCTTGCCTTTACTCTTGCTTACTCAGTATCATGATGTAAATTAAGAATTACTGCCAAAGATTTTTTTTATATATCTTGAAATATATTGAGAAAACAGGAAATCTCTTTAACATTGGGAATTCAAATTTCCAATTATTTATAATCGACAACCGTTTACTCAAAATTAAAAATGTTATCTGAATTCTTCGGATAAAAATGGCTAATTATATATATATATATATATATATATATATATATATATATATATATACACACACACACACACACACACACACAGGTTGTTGCCGAATTCGACCGACAAATTCAGAGGAATGATAGTAGGCATCAAGAGGATAAAGAATCTCCATACAACATGGGGTCCCAAACGACGTTCAGGAGGTGAAAATCGCAAAAATATAGGGAGTCGGAGAACTGTTGGAAACTAAAAAATTTATAAAAAAATAACAAATGGTGTTTCAAATATAAGAATTTTTTGTTTAAGTGAAAACACATTCTTAAAGACTGTTTTTCATGTAAGTAACATGCCGATTTGATGAATCAGGGGGTCGTAAATTATTGAAAACGAAAAAGTAGTTTAGAACCTTTATCTTCAAAAATATTTAAACTTTAAAAAAAAAATCTTGAAAGTATGAAGAATTTTATATTTAATTTGATATAAGTCTGTAGTGTGAAAACTGAGGAAGTTTTAAGATATTCCAAAAAAAAGTAAAATGATTGCCGGGAAACATCGCTGCAACATCAGCACCGATGTTTACAGAGGGTGTTGCCAAATTCGAAAGGTAAATTTAGAGAAGTGATAGTAGGCATTAAGTAGATGAAAAATTATCATAAAACATAGGGTCGCAGGAGACGTTTATTCTGTGAAACTCGCAAAAACAAACATCGAAGAGACAATTGGCCTGGCGAAGAGAATGGCCCTATGAATGCGAGGATTTGGAACAAGGTAGTCGAGAAGAAGAAGCTTTCCCGTATGTAAATTTTTCATGCATTTGAGGAATATAAAAGAAGCGAGCATGACAGAATTGATGGTTTGATGAGTATAAAAGCAGCTTGTGTTCATTAAAGAGCAGTGCAGTGCAGAATTGATAGTCGATAAGTTTCATTCGTAAACAACATGTCAGATTTCACCAATGACGAATATGCGGATATGCATTTAACTTACGACCGAGCGGATGGTAATGGAAGCCCAGCACAAAGAACATACCAATAGCAATATCCAAGTAGGTGTTGTCCACACCACAGCACCTTTGCAAATATTGATCGACGGTTGCTGGAGACAGGATCCTTCAAAATAACGAGGCCAAATGCAGGGTAAGAACGCAGTGTGCGCACACCTGAAACAGAAAACAAGAGTTTTGCAGCTCTTTGCCGATACCCCATCGACAAGCACGCGATTAATTGCTGCTGAATTGGGTATTCGGCATGCTGGATGCTTGGTGCCACACAGGAAGATGCACTCTTTCCTGCACGAATTTTATTCTCAGATTTGATCTCAGACCTGTTTATTGGCCTCCACGTTCCTCGGACCTTAATCTCTTGTTTATCAGACACCTTTGGATACAATGGAAGATCTCGTAGCACGGATCATCGTCGCTGATGGAGAAATTGCAAGAACGCTTAGTATGTTTGAGCGCGTCCGGCGGTAATTTAAACGTCGGTGTCGGTTGTGTAATGACCTTCGCGGCCGAAACATTAAGTAATTTTAATAAAAGTTTCCCATTGTCTCCTTTCTTATATTAAAATGTTTGTGCTGTAAATGTATGCTGTACCTGTATTCCACCAAATAAATTTTCACCATCGTTTGCGATTTTATATTTATTGTTTTGGAAATTCTTATCGCCTTTTTGCCTACTATCACTCCTCAGAATTTTTCGGTAGAATTTTACAATACTTTCTGTAAACATCGGCGCCTATGTTGCAGCGATGTTTACCGGCAAACATTTTAGTTTTTCTAGAATATTTTAAAACCTTCTCAGTTTTCACACTACAGACTTGTATCAAACTAAAGAGTATAAAATTCTTCATACTTTCAATCTTTTATTTTTTTTTAAGTTTAAATATTTTTGAAGATAAAGGTTCTAAACTGCTTTTTCGTTTTCAATAATTTACGACCCCCTGGTTCATCAAATCGGCATGTTACTTACATGAAAAATAGCCTTTAACAATGTGCTTTCACTTAAAAAAAAATTCATAGTTGGAAACACCATTTGTTATTTTTTAATAAATTTTTTACAGTTTCCAACAGTTCTCCGACTCCCTATATTTTTGCGATTTTCACCCCTTAAACGTCGTTTGGGACCCATGTAGTATGGTGATTCTTTATCCTCTTGATGCCTACTATCACCCCTCTGAGTTTGTCGGTCGAATTCGGCAACACCCTATATATGTGTATTCGGAACTGGGTGTCGCTATTTGAAAAAAAAAGATAAATGATTTTGAGTAAATTCAAATATGAAGACGACCTCTTGAAGAAATATTTCGCACACTTACAGAAAACATATTTCTATAACGAGAGGCATTTACAATTTTATTGCATGGTAATTAGTTTTGGAATAAAGAGCAGTGCCTGGATACTTTCTTGGCGGACTGTACAATTTCAGATTTTTTTTACTTCTGAAATTGTACAGTCCGCCCAGAAAATATCCAGGCACTACTCTTTATTATCACTTTACTTGAAATCCCATGTCGATTTTAAACTTATGAAGCGATCCAATAGGAAATTTTAAAAAAATACATCTGATTTCAATGCAATTTCTTTTGCGGTTCCTGTAACAATGTGTCTACTGAAGATGCACAAAACTGCTTTAAAGACTGATACAAAATGTCGTCTACTTCATGAAACTTAACTTCAAGCAAATGCAGTTTCATTGAAGCGAAAGCTGTTGCTCTATCAATCATACCCAATTGTTGGTTTGTCACAGACAATGGGTTTTAAACTGTTGTTGTGACTTATGGCACTTTACAAGCCCGCTAACCGTTATCTGTCAGCAGTTTTAGATTGTAAAATTGGACTACCTTATTTATTTATATTTTTTTACGAAGTATATTTTTGTTAATCCTGTCTCTCAGTCAAATTCTTTAAAAATTTCAATTTTATCTTTCTGCGAAAGTACTTTACTCTTTCGAGCCACTAGGTTTCCAGCAAACAAACAAAGTAGCAATACAAGGGTTTAGAACGCCATGTTCATCAAAAGACCAGTCCGTTGAAGTGACTCTGAATGAAGTCCCTTCAGAATTCTGCGCCCTTTCCTTGGAATGGAAATTATCCCACTTCCAAGGAAAGGAATCAAGAAATAATTAATGAGGCAGAAAATGGAAGGGAGACTAAATCGAATTCAAATGGTTATGGCCTGTACTAACGAAATACTTTATCAATGTACGAAACAACGTATAAACATAAATGAGAGAAGTGTTTTAATATAATGTCCACACAGGATGAGCTACTTTCATCGCGATTTTGGCTTGTAATATTCTATCATCTATTATGGTTCTTCCTCAAGTTTAGCTCATTATCGTTATTGTTTAGCAAGAAAAGACAACAGTTCTGCAGCCATGTTTATTTTGGTTTGTCTATCTTAATTTTTATAGAAAAAGCGAAATATACTTGCTCTGGAATAAATCCCACAAATGACTAAACAATGCTAGGCGTAAGTAATGTCTACCATTGTTTCATTGTTAATTAAGATTTTAAATCCAAGGCTGCGAAGCATTCAAACACAAATCTATACTTATAATAAAGCTCAATGTGTGTGTGTGTGTGTGTGTGTGTGTGTGTGTGTGTGTGTGTGTGTGTGTGTGTGTGTGTGTGTGTGTGTGTGTGTTGGCGCTCTACAGGCCAGACCGTTCGACCAACAGCTACGAAATTTGGCATTGTATACCTTGGAGGGCGGGAATGTGCACCTCGGGGTTATTTTTTCGTATTTTTAATTAGAATTTTATTTATTTAAAAAATAAGCGAAATTTTGGCGTGTTTCTGCTATAACTTCCGAAAATATTACCGCACAAAAAGGATTTTTACATCAAGTTAAAGATCAAAAATTTATCTTTTAAATGATACCAATGTTTTAACCTTAAAATTAAATTTCTATTTTTAATTTATTTTTAAATAAATATTTTAACGATATTTTTTAACATTTTTTTTTCGTACAAAATAAAAATAAAATTTTAGCTGCACGAGCACGTTTCGTATTCGTGGGGGAAATTTAGCTTTTTTCAAAGTGTTGCCATCACATTGATTAAAGCTCCAATTAAAAATAAATTAAATCTTTTTGGAAATGAAATCTGCAAAAATATAATTTTCAGCACGTGTCTGTAGGAAATGAAACAAATATGAAATATTATTTTTTCTAAAAAATAAATTCAAGAAAAATTATTTTATGCTCTTTTACACTATCTATATTATTAATCCAATAAATCAGTTTTATTTTAAGACAAGTTTTGTTTAATATGATTAGGATATCCATTCACACAGCTAATTTGTAAACCATTAGTAATAGACACAGATCTTCTAAAATGGTCTAAATGGAAAATGATTATATTTTATGTAACTTGGTCCAGTAAATGCTCTAATAAATAACGAATTTTTGATTTTACATAAAGCTTCTGCTGTGGAAATCACGTTTAACAAAATGTTCCTGAAACACTAATATTTTAAATAAAAAGAGTTAATTTCCAATCAACTAAATCAATCAAAGCTTCATAAATCAGTCTTAGTTGATCGTGGAAAATAGAAACATTCATTCATTTATTTAAAATTTGGTGTGTCCAGAATATTTCTCACAATATAATACCTTACTGCATTAAATTTAGACTTCATAATTTTTGAAATATATTTATAGGCCGGAATGAAATATTATTATTGATTTCATTTCAATCCTTTTGAAAGCAAAACTAAAAACTGAATTTTATGCTGAATCTGAGAAATTTTTGTTGATATTCTGTGAGATATTACATAAATTATGAAAAATATTCTGTAGTTCACACAAGACTTAAACACCGAGCTATTCTGTTTGCAGTACTCATATTCAGTAATAATAATAAATAAATAACAATAAAAATTATAAATAAAATAAAACGTTTGGTTTTATTAAAAAATATCTTTATATTAATTGCAATCTCAGCATTTCCACTTTAAATTAAAGTTGAAGTTTTACCGGAAATGACAACAAATTAGGAAAATATATACAGTAAATTGAACGAGACGATCTAAACAACAGTATAAGTTTGGTATGACTATGAAATTTGAAGATTAAAAATGTTTTGTTTGAGAAGCTATTAAGGGACAAGTTACTTAAAATATTTAATTGAAAATTGTAGCGAGCGATAATAATGGTGAACCGTCTGGTCGCCAAAGGCGGCTAGTTATGAATAAAGAAATATTTCTATCACTTAAAGAGAGATTTTAGGGAAGAAATTGTTTTGGTGTTATCTGGACTTTCGAAGGCAGTAGGAGCTAGAAATATTAAACCCAGAAAAAATGTTCGGAACTTGAAATCTGACATATTTAACAGCATTTTTCATATATTTTTTATCTTTTTTCTGTCATCGTGTTTGCGCTTTTACAGTTTTCTTCATTCATCGTAAAGCTTCTCAATCTTGTCAATACATTTTTTTCAAATGTTAAATATCTGGTCTTTCAAAGAAAAAAAAGGGGGGGGGGAGAAAGAATAGGATAGCGGGTTTTGCAGCATTTTTTATCTCTAATTTAACTTGGTATTTATTAAAAAATAAACAAGGAAAGATTCTACCATTAGATACCTGTAAGCAATTTTATGAAAAGTATATCCAATCAGAAAAATCTTCTGCATTGAACTTTACTTCTGGTAGATGTAAAGGACGAAATTGAAGCTTTTGAATACATTATTATTTATATTTCTGGAAAACAAGAATGTTTAAAAATTATATATATTCAGAAAAGTTATATTGAAGCATTACATCGGTGTGTTTGGAAGCAAAGAATCCATCTGATTGCAAAAGTATGATAGAAAAATAATTTTATCACTTTTGCAGCGAATTTTACCCCCCCCCCCTTGTCTGATTTACGAAAAACATGCACATTCGGATCTGTACGCTTACGAAATAAATTAGAGAAGTGAAAACTGAAACCAGGAGGAAGCATTTGACATTATCCGACTGAAATGAAACTTGGAAATATTGTTAACAAATAACTTTTTAAGAGTCCATGTCCCGTAAACGACCAGAAAAGAGAGGGGGAAAAATGCTTGCGGCCACTTAATTTGCAAACAGCTGTTTGAGGTAGTGAAAATTGATTCCTTTGCGAATGTACATACCCATCAGGCTTCTTCACGACCGGGCGCGTGAACAAGCTGAATTTCGACAGGCTGAAAACTGATTAATGAATACCTTTAGCCTCCATATAATACTGCTATATAATTAGGAAATACGAATAGAAAAGTATGATAATCTGTTCCAAAATTGAAATGCATAAAAGCCTACTGATGTTTTTATAATAAAGCAAACATCTTATTTTTGGATGCATATTTCATGTCATTAAACATAGAATCTGATGTACGATCAAAATTTTGTGGAATTCATAAATACAGTAAAGTACCATTTCACATCGTTCTACACAGTCCTATTAATTTTAAACCATTGTAATGATAAAGCAATTCCTTTTATATGACGAAAGCTTTGGTTATACGCCTGTCGGAAACAAAAACTTCACTGGAACCAGTTTTGAATGAAAAGAACTTTCCCTCCCCACCACCAGGGGTTTGTTTACTTCCTCTCGTTTCGGCGGCAAACCAACGAACGCGTTTCTGTATTCTCTTCTAATTTGTAAATATATTCTTAATCATGTAACATGTAGTCAAGTAGATATTAAATAATCTTCTTCTTAAAGATGAGTTCCCCGTATTAATGAAGTCATAGTCACTGAACCTGCCACTCATTAGAAATTTTCAACTGTAACCAGATGGAGACAACAAACTCAATATGTAAACAAAGATATTCCAACAAAACAATAAAGGTAAGCAATTTTACTTGCATATAATTTAGGGATTGTTTGTGTAGGAATAACGCCTTTTCCTTCTTTCAAAAATTCGAAAATGTTCTGAAGGGATTCGGGGGGAGGAAGAGTCAATTTTCCTAAAACGCTAGGTGAATAATAAAGTTTTCTTCTCCGTAATTTCCAAATAAATGATACAGAAAAATTGAACTTTTTAATTTCTTCCATCCCATGGCTGTGTTATGAATCTTGACTTCAATTTCCCAAAGCCAAATTTTTCGACCCTAGATTTAAGATTGTTCAACTTCACTGCTCCAAATCAATAAGCGCAAGAAGCAATAAATGGCAAATTAGTTTTCATTATAATTAAGAGCGTTAAAACTTGCTGATTCTCTTTCCCGTTTGCGATCGACCTTTTGCTATCATTATTTGTCAAAATGTTGACGTCAGACGGGTTCTAGATTTTCGGGAAATTATTAAAGATTCTGCAACGGCTGTTAATCAGTGTTTCAATTTGGATTTGATCGAGATGACTCTTCAATAAATAGTTATCCTTATATAGCTTGCTATCCAAACAAATGTATGCCTATTCATAGCAGGCTGGAGGGATCATTCTCTATTTGACAAGTATGTTGGTCTCCAATATCCATGAATGCTCATTTTTTCGGTATTACTGCTCTGTTTGTTTCCTAAAATATCTCTAAAATTTAAAGCACATTCACGGAAAGTTAAAACTCAGATTTTAAAAGAATTTGGCAAGATTGCAGGATTAAAAATGAAAAAGTTAGCAAGGAGGATAAAACGGAAAATAAAAGGAATGAAAAAAAAATCATGAGAATGAAAAAAATCAAAGACAGAGTACATTTGCTGAAGTTCCGCTGGTAAGAAATTGCGTACGGCAAATTTCTTCAAGTAGTACATTCTGATTAAGATTTTAACACAAGAGCATAAAACATTCCCAAAAGTAGACCCATGCTCAAGAAAAAGCAAAAAAATTGATTATAAATTCCAAAGGAATTCCAAATCAAGAAGTAAGCGGGGAATCTAAAGTTGCGCTAGTTAGAAAGGCTCAAAATGAATGATGAATGGCTCAAAAATGTTCCATACAAAATTGATAGAATCCAATTAAAGTCACTCGTATTTTAAAGTAACAACTATTATGGTGCAAAGAATTCTTCAATCATTTACTTTGTACCAACACTGATGGAAGTGATAAGATGACGCCTCTAATCACAGGAAGTCACAAAAAAGCGAAGTTGTCCGTTAACCTTTTTTACAGTGGCCCCCAAAAAATCTAAAAACATATAAAGATGTAAAAAATAAGAATGTAAAATTTTACTTTTCATGTGTCAAGGTTCTGTCTATCCTCAAAAGATCGGCTTTTTACAAAATGAGAAAGCATTTTTTCTTTCCAAATTATAATCCTTAGATAAAGAACAGCAAAAGAATTAAAAGTATACAACAAAAAGCATTTACATCATAACAGAGAATACTAAAGGGAAGGCAATATTCATCGCCTGAAGTACGATTATCTCCCTAGCTGGGAATCAAGATAAATCTGAAACATTAAAGAATTGCTTAGAAGGTCTTCCGAATACAAACCAAAGGAATGGTATATCAGCGATGAAAATAATACTGACGAGACTGAAATCTCCTCTGAGCAGAGATAACTTTCGAGGAGTATATGAACTGTGATGTCGATATCATGGCTACGGAATTATTCACAAATCATGAATTAATAGATTGCCTGATGCTAATTTCAGCGTTGATGACGAAGAATGTAAAGAAGTTATTTTAAAGGCGCAATGAACCACAGAAATACTTCGAACTTATTTTGCCAGTCAAAACAGTAACGAAAAAATGGATAACGAATTTAATTCGATCTATAAGGCCGCACTTTATACTAAGAGAAGATCATAATACCAGACGACGATTAAAGATTTTTTTTTTAAACTAAATATTTGTCTGTATGCCCATAGATCGCATAAAATAAATATATAATTAGCAGCCAAGATATGTATTAAAGATAGGATTTTCTCATTTTAAAGAGATATGTATGTTTAATTTTAAAACTTAATTATTGTTTTCAATACAAGTAGGAATATACTCTTACTATACTTTAAAATGAATTGCATTAATAATATTAAATTTGTATTAATCAAACTTAGATATTATATTTGAAATTGGCATAGTTAGTATCATATAATTTCATTTCAAAAGTGATATTTTGTAAACCTGTGTGATCAAAGTATTAGCTTATACGTCGTTTGACATTAGTCCTTTAAAAGATGTATAAATAATGCTATACTGTACTTTAAAATCCTCCTTTTTTTCATACAGTACAATAAATTTGAGATCCAAACAATTTTAACTTCTCGTGAAGATTCTTATGAACAATCGGTAGTGTTTTTCTCCCGAGTTCGTTGCCAACTGTATATGAGAACCTGCTCCATTCAAAAGATGTAAATTAGTAGTCTTCTCTAAATATGCAATTGCTGAATTTTTTGCTCCGTTTTAGAAGGTTATTTTGAGGAGAAACAGACGCCATTCTGAACCATAGTCAGACAAGAAAGTAAAATAAGTTCACTACTAAAATCAGCCTAATATTTTCATAATAAATTGTACTGATTAAAAAAAAATCAATATACTTAAAAATTACAAATCATTTGACAAATGATTTGTTAAATACATTTCATGCAAGAAATAACATTAGAAGTTTAAAAACTCCTTGAAAGGCATAAAAAATCGCTACTTCAGTCAGCACGTAAACTTAGAATAGAGTTCGATTGAGTATTCATATATTTTCGCATTCATATGACAAAATAATCAGACTAAAAAAGAGAGCAAAAAATATTTTAAATATTTATTACATATTTTTCAAATATATCATTTGAAATATATGTTAGTCATTTTTACACTATTATCGTATATTAAAAGAAAAACTGGTTACGCATAAATTCTGATGAATTATTTATTTGATCAACTAGTATTTGACTAATGGGCATTACAAATCACTAGTACGATAAGGAGAAATGGATTAAGAGACTGATATTTGTCAAAAATTGAAATAGCAGTCTGAAATACATTTGCTATAAACCAGTCAATACTTGAAAATTAACAAAAGAAATTAATTTTAACATCGACATTGAAAATTAACATCGAAAATCGACAAGAACGAAACGAACAAAACGAAAAGAAAAAATGCGCGTAAATGTTTCCTTCACATCAAGAGTTTTTACACATATCATTCCAACGGAATATAACCTAGTGATAACTAAACACTAAGTACATGAACTTCAAAAAAGATAAACTTTTAAATTCTTTAAATAAATTCAAACTCTGTAAAATAAAAAAAACTTAATTCGTTATATACTTATTATTTCAAATTATATCTTTTTATTTCCAATATAACCATTTTCATTCATTTCTAACATTATCTTCATAATACTCACCCATCAGCTTTTAGTCTACCCCTGACAACAACCTCAACCAGGCGCCTAACATTCGCACGCATAGTGACTACTGCTCTTTTCTCTTCTGCAATAGACATTTCTTCATATTAAATTTACCTTGGTCTATAATACAGTTTTCTTTTAGTTAATTATATTATATCCCAGTTTTACAATCTTTTATGGTATTTGGGATGTTCGGTA
Organism: Argiope bruennichi; assembly: GCF_947563725.1. Classification (NCBI taxonomy): domain Eukaryota; kingdom Metazoa; phylum Arthropoda; class Arachnida; order Araneae; family Araneidae; genus Argiope; species Argiope bruennichi. The sequence continues at coordinate 7,109,157 of NC_079162.1, read as the reverse complement.
ATGTTTGTAGAAAATGTTCTAGTCCATATTGATTTCATTACATAATGAAGTGATTAATGTGTAAGGCATGTTGTTTCATTTTACATTTTGCTTCTGAAATGATTTTTTTTCTACAGCATTCCTTGAATTGTAGCTTTTGTCATTTCTCCCCATTTATAATCATACTTTCAATTTTTATGTCATTCTTTGTTGCTCTATTTTTGGATTTTCTCTATTGTTTGTATATTTATTTTTATACATAAACAACTTTTGCAATTTTGTTTCTTATTATTACTCACAGGACTGTTTAGTTATCAAATAAATCTTTAGAGTGAAACGAATCACGAAAGATAGAATCCCAAGTTATTTGTGATGACTCAATAAATTTTAATAATTTCAACTCTCGAACATATTAATCATCGCTCGAAATAATCAGTTAAATGACTTTCAACGAGGAGTTCAATTTTCCATTTTTTTATTATGAAAGTTTTTTCATATCCCTTTCTTTATCTGGCTCACAAGGAAACAGCGTAGCGGCTATTAAACTGGTCATCACTTAAATAAATTGTAGTTAACTTAACGTTTATATTCTTCGTCAGAAAAGAAGGAAAACTTAAATGTGGATATTTTAAGAAAAGAAATCATAAGAAGATTTATAACTGATTATTGAATAGCGTGTAATAGAAATTAGTAAAATACGGTAATACAGATTTCCATAATGCTGAATCTATTAAAGTAGATATTCCTTCAGCACTTGACAATAGAAAAATGAAATCTCTCTTATTATAATTTCTTATACACAAATCGAGTAAAAACGTTCCGAAAGGATTTTGGTAGAGATTGTTTCCCCTCACACACACCCTTACAAACTCGGATAGGAAGCTGATAACTGAATAGTAATAATTTATAGTATAAGAGTAAACAAATGCCCCACAAACTGACTTGGAAAAGAAATGTCACAAATCAACCAGTAATCATTACAAGGAAATGGAAACAACACAATTTTTTTAATTTTATTATTTATTATACAACAAAAAAGTACAGAACTGAAAGAAAATTAATGTTTCCTAGCTTTATTTTCATAATCAAATATCAAAAGATATACCCGAATATTTATTATAAACTAACTGCTAATCAAACACTAATGATGAAATTCAATATTCGCTATGAACACAGAAAAACACGAATTTCTTAATGGCCTGACAAGAATCTTAAGAAATACTACACATCTTACAGCTAATTCCATACACAATTTCACAAACCATATATATTTCATCGTTCATTCTTCCCCTATTTCAATTTTTTTTTAGGGATTCCAGAAATGAACAGAAATCAAATATGGAGAAATATAAGTTTAGAGCTTTCATACTTCCAATAGCATGATGTAAAATCCAGTCTGTAATTTTTACGAAATTTTGTCTAACTTATTTTGAACTGCTTACCATAAAAAGTTGAAAAAATTTGAGGCGATAAAGTATTATACTTGCATAATTAATTTATAAAAGAAAAAGATTAATTTAAAAGCCTTAAAATCGATACATGAAATGTATAAAATATCCTAATTTAAAACTTTCGTTCTTATAAAGTAATGCATTTCATACGTAAAAAATGCCAGAATTGAAAGCATAAATTTGTTTTAATTAATACTTTAATCCGTAACTAGAGCCGGGAGTCTAAAGGACTTCGCGTTATTCATTAGTTCTGATTATCACGTGGTATTTTTTTTTTTTTTTCCTTGAATACACTCATTTCCTCAGTACATTCAAACTGTTCTTTCCGCAGTATGTTGACAAAAATCTAAATATGAACACGGGCGTAAAACCGAGTTATTCTTTTTCCAAGTTTTTGTTGTTATTTATGGAGTCATTGACTCCATTTTTGGTAATTACATGATTTCCAGAATGTATTGCGTTTCCAAAATAAATTCCAGTGCTGTTTACAAAAGACAAAAAAGAAAAATAGCAATGGAGTCTTTTTGACTCCATGTCTCTGGTCGCATGAGGAAATTCATGTCTCCAGTTACGAGTTAAAGTTTGCTAGAAGAAAGGACTTGATTGCTAATATCAATGAAACTTTATTGCAAGTGAACTGAACTTGGGAGGGAGTAAAGAAATCATTCTGATCATGGATTTCGATAAAGTAAATCTTCGTTATCTTGAAGCTAGGTTCGAGTAGGTAGGTAGGCTTCATGTTAAGTTTTGTGTAGGTAGGCTTCATGTTACGTTTTGTGTAGGTAGGCTTCATGTTACGTTTTGTGTAGGTAGGCTTCATGTTACGTTTTGTGTAGGTAGGTAGGTTTCATGGTACGTTTTAGGTAGATAGGCTTCATGGTACGTTTTAGGTAGATAGGCTTCATGGTACGTTTTAGGTAGATAGGCTTCATGGTACGTTTTGAGTAGGTAGGTTTTATGATACGTTTGGATAGACAGGCTTCATGGTATGTTTGGGTAGATAGTCTTTATGGTTCCTTTGGATAGATAGGCTTCATGGTATGTTTTGGGTAAGTGAACGTTATCGTACATTGGAGAATGGTACATTTTGGGTAAATAGATTTCTTGGTAGGTTCTGGGTAGATAGGCTTCATTGTACTTTTTGGGTAGATAGGACTTCCGCTTTCTTGTGTTTATTTTAAATATTTGGTTTTTATCCCCGCTGTTTCTGCAAACTCTTTCAAGACCGTGGACGGATTTTCGTTGGTAAATGAAGGACGTAAGTGCTCATCTAGGAGGCATTATGGAGAGGATCCACCACGTCCCACACAGAGGCACAAAAGTAACACTTTGTTTTTTGACATCTTTGTTATGAGGACTTTTAAGCGTAAGTAATTAAACACTTTATTTAGAAAGTATATACAAATGTGCCGCCGTGACTTACAACACATCCACAAAACTTTATTATCAGCTGTTTCTTAGTAGTAGCATATATATTTTAATTAAAAGACATTTTAGTGTTGCAAAACACCATTATTTCTAATATGCATCTTGTATTTATATTTGATAAATCCTTATGAGAGACTTTTTCTGCATATTATTTGACATAATGATCAAATGTTTATCACTATTCGATAAATAATTTGGACAGATTAACTTATTTAAAGTTTCAATATTCAATTCGCGGAAGCTAAATATAACAAAACAGAATAAGATTTTTTGAAGAATTTCATACGGAATGTAGTTTCATCCTCAGCTATCTTAAAACGCACATTATTTTGTGTGTTCAGTTTATGATGAAATGTTTGTTTTAATTAAAAAGTTCGACGTCAAAAATTCATGAAAAGTTGAAGATTGGGTTGCATAGAAGAAGTAAATTAATTTTGTAGGCATTTTTAAAAGAAACAGGTTGTCACTTACAGGAATAAGCATATATTCTAAAATTAGAAAGAAAAAAGAAAGAGACGAGAGACTGCTAACCATTCTGACAAGAACATGAATACAAGCCTTTCGCTTAACGACCATATTAATCCGATTACCATCTAAGCTACTATTAAGCAAAAACTGCGCCTAACAGAAATTTGAATAACTCATTTTAACTTACTCTTTGATCATGGTAATTAAATAATGGCTTCAGAGACACTTTTTTGCAAGTAACTTTTGATTACTTTCAATTAACCTGTAACTAGAGACGGCAGTCAGAATGACTCCGCATTGCTCATTAGCTCTGATTATCACATGGTATTTTGTCAATGAATACAATCATCTCCGCAGTAGCTTAAAGTATTTCTTTCCGCAGTATGTTGACAAAAATCTAAATATGATCACGAGCGTAAAACCGAGTTATTCTTTTTCAAAGTTTTTGTTGTTATTTATGGAGTCATTGACTCCATGTCCCTGGAATTGCTTTCAATTTGAATAATGCAAAAAGAATATTCTTAAAATAACATTTTAAAATATTGTATTTTTTTTTTCTCAAATTCTAGCAGTTTTTAACATTAGTGTAATTCCGTAATATTTAAACGAAGTAAATGTTCATCAAAAGATTGTTTAGGTTTTTCACATAACATCTTTCCAACATTTAATATTATAACATTTAATATTTTTTAATATTTTTGGTGATTACATGATTTCTAGCATGCATTGTGTTTCCAAATAAATTCCAATACTGTTTACAAAAAAGAAAAATAGCAATGGAATTATTCTGACTCCGCGGGAGGAAATTCATGTCTTCAGTTAAAATATTTCAATAATAATCGTACATTGAAATACAATATTTTATTAGGCTTTTTTCTACAAGAGGATCAGAAAGTGGGTGTGGCAACATCGTTTGCTCACTTGTCGCAACTCAAAAATTATTCAATAACTTAATAAAAATTAGATACAGCTCTGAAATTTAGCTGGTAAATTCAAAATTATTCAAACTATCATATGAGCCAGTGAAATAAATAAATAATCGATATTTCGATGACATTCTAGGTACCCAGTCATCTTTAAAAAAAAAAGAAAGAAAGAAAGAAATGCAAGAAGAAGAACGCAAGGGAAGAAAGACAACGAACCCAAGCATTACGTAGCATTCAAACCGTCAGAGCACGTCGCAAGAGCTGTACAAGTGCCAAGGTCATTTGATATTTGGAACAACAGCTATAAAAGTCATAGCAGCAAAAGACAATCCAGAAGAAAGATATTTTATCATAGCAATTCTTTTTTCCTTTCTTATCTGTAAAATATTATATTAAGCTATCATAATTAATGAAAATTAATATGTAAAAATATAAATCAGTAAATAATATCAAATCTTACATTCTTCAAACACATTTTTTCATCTTTATTTTTATGATTATGCTAATCATTTAATTAAAATATAATAAATATTATATATTATTTAAAATTAATATAAATAAATATTATGCTTTGTCATTTTGCCAAAATTCAAAGAATGTAATCTTGAAACGAAAACGAAAGAGCCAAGAAAGTACAAAAGAGTGAAGTCTATACCTCATCATCAATAGAGCAATGCTACATTGAATAAAATAAGGAAGTTGATGCTTTAATTATTAGAAAAAATATCGGTAGGGAAAATACTTTCTTTCATCAATGCTTCCCATTTTGAAAATGAAGCATTTCATTTTTGACTGTCAGAATGTGCAAGTAGTGAGGGGACATATACTTACAAAGTTTGTAAGTTAGGAAAATTTCAAACCCTTAGAGCACGCTTTTTTAATTCTGGCGATGTCACTATTATCCTTTGTCATTAAATAAAATTTTGCAACAGATAATTACAAAAGTCAGAACCCAAGATTCAAATAATAAATTGAAAATTCAAATGGAAATGTAATTATACTGTCAAAAATAAAAGAATCAACGATAGTTCAGAAAAACTAGAAAAGCTGAAAGGTTAAACATACTTCCTCTAAACTCCCCGAGAGGCCCCTCAGATATGGAGATAGGAAGCTTCCGGCAAGGTTATTGGTTCTCGCCGCTATAGTGGGAGAAAAAATTGTGTGGGTTGGCTAACTCCTCCAACCCGATACGGGATGAGCCTCCAAAGGAAAAAGTTGTGCTGATGATGGCTCTTAAGATTTAGCCACAGTTTAGGCCAGTGCCATTGCAGCGTTCCCGTCAATTAGATTCTACCGTGTGTCTCAAGGTGGTCGGAGCAGTCACTTGTGATTACATTTCCTCTAACATTTAATTTTCACCTATCAATTTAGAAATTGGTACTGAGCAGTTTCAATTCTACATTAAACCAAAAAGAAAATTAGGAAAAAGAATGAGTGCTTCACACAAACGTTCATGAGAAAGCACTAAAATGCTAGTCTCTCGTATCAGATTTCAAATACTTTGTTCCAGTTTTGAAATGAATTATAACAAGAAAAAAATTATAAAATTAGCAGAAATGAAGCATATACTTATTAAACAAACTTTAAATTTTCATTGCATTTAATGGGATGAAAGGTGCTAATAACGAAGAATCACTAAAATATGAGCACTAGTATTAGAAAAGAAATACTACATATGAACAACTTATAAAAGAAAAATATTCAAAAATCATTTTCTTAATAAATCATAACGAAATACATAAATTTTCAAGAACAAACTCTTGATACCTAAAATGTGGGAAGAGCCAAGCCACTAAACCAAAAACAATGTGTTTTATATCCAGTGATATTTATTTAATTGTAACTATTTTCATAAAAAGAGGAGGCAAGGAACGGAATTCTTTCCGCAAAAATTTTCGACAAGAATACAAGTTTTGCTATAGACAGGATCCGCTTGACTAAATGCCCCGTGCTACCGATTTTGAAAAATCCAAACATTATAATATAATTCAGCACATTTCACTTCGACCAATCAAAAACAAACATAGAGAAAAAAGTTTCATCAGGATTGTCGCGAGTAGGAATAAAACGAAATAATGTCCAATCAATGGAAATTACATCGGAGAAATGCATAAACTTATGATATTCGTTCTGTGAAATTCAATTCGAATATCCAACGGAAGATTTTTTTATAAATGTGAAATTGCTGATATTTTAAAAACATTCCTATATTATGTAATTCGCAAATTATTATTTTAATAAACTTTACTTCAAAAATCGAAGTCATATACGATATCATTTTCAATGCATTTTATACCTTAGTGAAAATTTTAATTCTGGTCCTTATTTTCCTGACGATCGTCAGGAAAATATTCAAAATGAGAGTGTAAAAAATGTGTCTGCAAATTCATGTACAACCCAGTTGTTTTAAATTTTTTTTTTTTTTTTTTTGAGAAACGTTTTAGAAACTCACCCATGTTTTTTTTTCCTCGATGGACTTTTCATTACTTCATTAACCCTTTTATATATCGGAAGATGAATACGCCTTTTCATTCTTCGATAAACATGGAAAGTTATCCCTTTTTTTCATTTCATCAATCCTAGATCTCATAGCCTTCACATATAGCAAAAATTTGCAGGACTTGACTCAGTCATGAACCAGCATTTAGATAGAAACCGATTTCTTCTTTGAATAAAAGAGAAAAGTTTTTTTAAAAAATCGTAAAGAAAGCGAAGTATTTTAAAATTTCATTATATTATTCTTAATGGTCACGTCTGGAGTGTATGGATCTGTTACTTTAAGATATGTTAATGTAGATTATTCTGAAAATGATAGGAATACATCAGAAATATTAATTTGTTTGAAACAATACAAGATTAGCCAAAATTGAAATCATTTAGAAATGAAAAAAGTAGAGTTCATTTCAGTCGGCCGAGATTTCATCAAAACAGGGGCCAGATGAAAGATGAGATTTTTGCCTTACACAAGGAATATACAGAAGCATTTTATTTTCATTTATTGATTTGTTGTAAATTTGGAACCTTTTGAAAATAATACAAATCACTTTTCTATGTATGGACATTTATGTTTGAGTATTTAATGAAATTTTCATTTCGGTTCGCTGCGTATCATCCCTTTGAGAAGTAAAAAACGTGCAAGTACCTATCTTGAAAAAGAATTCCAAACCACTGTAAATGATCCTGCTAAAGTTATAATTGGAATCTGTTTCTTGAGAGATATTTCAAAATCATTTTCTCTAACAAATTCTTCTCTTATTGGAAAGGACGGAAGATTTAACATAGCATATAAAATATTTTTTAACGTTGTGTGATACGCTGGGATATATTAAAAGAACATGCCAAATATCTTACTCCAAAATCACTGTCAGAAACGAAGTTTCAGAACGTCGAAAGTATGAAATCTACGACTCCATCTTTGAAATATCTTTATATAAGATACCAGTGACATGAAAACGAAATCCAATCAATCGAAAATAAACTTACTTCATTTGAACAATTATTAAATTTGATCATCTACTGTGACATACTAAATAAATATTGTCAGCAAGGTATTCTATTACAAATTCACCTTTAAAAGGCTTTAAACATTTTTTCGAGCTTTATCGTGACTTGGAATTCATATTTTCTTTAATAACTGCGCAGGGAACAGCCGAATAGTTGAAAAAGTCACATGAATTTAAAAATCAAAGAACTGGACAAAAAAAAAAAAAAAACTAATGAAAGAGCCGATTAGCTAACATCATCTGGTAAAAAATATTTCAGAATTTAAATTTTTTTTAGCCATAATAGATAGAGCAATTGTTTCTTTTCATTAAAAAAATCGAAATTTATAAAGGAAATGAGGCATCATATGGTTTATATGTAATTTGGATAAGATTCACAATTTGACAGATTATCTTCTTAAATAAATGTTCCATACTTAAATGCGACTATGCAAAACGATATGGAATGCACAATTGAATAAAGATAAAATTTGTCGTCGAGTGTAAGAATCACAGAATCACTTTCCAGAATCACAATATAATTTGAGTAGTATTCATATTTTCTTACTATACTGCATCTGCAAAAAGATCTTTCTAAAGATTGAATACAATAAAAAAATTATTTCAGATCCAGCATGAGTCGAGAATGATTTACGTTCTTTGTCGTTTTACGTACTAATTAGTTATAAAATAAATAAAAAATGAAGCAAATCACGTATTTTAACTTTATTTTAGAAACCTACGATCCTAACTGTATATGAAGCAATTATTTACAATAAAAAATCGATGTCAATCATTTAACAATTTAAGTAATTGAATTGTTAACACCATAAAACAAATTTTTCAAATTCTTACTATTGCGCAATTTAAGAAATAGAAAAATGTATTACGGACACCAGAATGAAAGTGAATGTCTTACGAATTTCAACCATAGTTTTCCTGACTTTTTCTTCGAGCAATACATACGATCAAACAAATTTCCTCCGGAAGATGGTACAACACATCTAGCACGCAATGATTCATTAAAAATAACTAAAGAAAATCGGAAATTAGAAGAAATTTGATAATCAGGTGATAGTATTTTAAATGTACCAATAGTTTCTTTATATCTTCGAACGCACTTTTCATCATTTGATGAAAGGCAGTTTCATAAAATGATGAAGTTTCAGAAAACTGAAGGAAACAAAGCGTGGAAATAATTGACGGACGAATTGAATAGTAGAATTTACAAACTAAAAAATAAATAGTTTTCAGAAAATTCACGTATCCAAACATTTGAAAAGAGCACAGAAAGAGGGAAATACAAAGATAAACGAAGCTCACCTGAACAAATCTACCTCTGAGGTTAATTTTAGGTAAAGTGCCATTTAGATAGAGAAAGACTTTTTTTTTATAGGTAAATGGGCAAGGTGAAAAAGTTGTTCATTCGAATTTTAATCTGAGTAAGCAGTTGCTTGGAAGTTCTGGGTTAATGTCTGGAAACGCTTGCCAATTACGCCAGTTCTACGATAGCCCCCAGCGATAAGGCAAGTCCCATGTGACCTTGAAAGTTGAATGGTAGACAAGGATAAAAAAAGATAAGCAAAAACATTTTTTTTTCGGAAGCTTTTCGAAACTTGAAGGCCGGGAAGGGAGGGAGAGAGAAGAACCAACGCATCCATTCACCTAGCATTCCTGTTTGACGAATCGGTCCGGTTTGACTCAAACAAATTAATGCGTAACAAGCAGCTCAAAGGAATACAATCAGAAAGCGGAATTTAGTTATTTCGCTGAAAAGCATAGAAAGTGAAAATTCTTTATTAGTGAATATCGATAAAACATAAATGACAGGGAGATCATCGAGATCACGAAAAGGCCTCCTTATAAGACAAGCATACGCTAATACTGTAATTAGATTTATCTCATATCTGCAGACAATACGATTCCAAAGTTGCAAGGAAACATTTTACTTACTAATAAGCAAAAAGATAATTCACCGATGAAGATAGTCTCTAATCCTCATGCTTTTATTTTGCAATATAAAGGTGCAACCGTATAGTATAAAAGGTGACCTTCGATGTTTTCATGCACTCCTATAACAAACAGTGCCTCTACTTTGGAATTATCTTTCAAGTCTTTATCACGAGGAGCATGGTGCCCACTATGGGAAGTGAATCAAGCTCTAGTTTCCCATCCACTCTATACTCAAACCATATCGGCTCCCTATTTTTAAAGCATGTTACGAAACGTTTGTCAACTTGAAAATGTTTTAATTGGTGATAATTTGTTTATCATATACTGTGGCCACATTCAAGAAACAAACACGCTCACTGAATGCACTGGATCGTCTAGTAAAAATGTAAAATATCTACAACTATACTAAAAATTTTCAACTCATTCAATTAATACACCGCCCTGTTTTAAAAAAGAACTTTCACACATAACTTAAAATGTTTAAGAGTACATTCGAATCTAATTTGAATACATAATTATTATTTACATAAAATACAATCAATAGGCTTTAAAAATGATATCCGAAAAGTAAAAAGCTTTTTTCCAAATGATTTGCTAAGAGCAACCGAAACGATAGAAACGGTAACCAGAAGGGAACCTATCATTAACTCCAAAACTAATTTCTTGTCACAATTGTTGAAAGTTATTAACAATTCAAGAAATTAAGCCAAGCATTTCGCTGAAATATATTTCCAAAATAGTCATATTCACTAGATATGGCTCCCACAAATTTCCATTAATTCTTGTCTATTTAGAATGACCTAGCATAAAAGTTCTTAGATTCTTAGAATAATAATTTTAAAGAATGGCTAGACTAAGTAATTATTCCAAAAGAACAGAAATTTCGTACCGCGAAATCCACATATTGCCTGAAGCAGGTAAAGGATAGAGCACAAACCTTCAATAAAAATTTCTTGATTATTCAACAAAAATTAAGTCGCATTATTGAAACAGAGAAAGACTTAGTAATATAACAGATCGTAGTAAATAATAAATAAAATAGATTTCTCTCTGAATGTGTAGAAAGTAGCTAATAATTTATTAAATAAATAAGCAAATTAGTTGGGAAACTAATGATCGAAAGAAAATTGCAGAAAGCAAATGTTGAGTTATTGAATAAGCAGAGAAATATTTTCGTTTATACGTGAAGTTTGTCTCCAATTGATCTCTAGCAGAAACGTTGTACCTGCGAATAGTTATTTATAAATTGTGCAAAATGTCAAGCTAGAATTTGTTTCCAATGATTTTATGATAAATATTCTGATTTTTGCATGTAACTAAAAATTAATAAATATGCATTAAATTTTGAGAATTAACGAATAAATTTTTTATGGTGTGAATAATTATATTTAATATTTATCACCATTAATTATACATCAAATTATTTTCCAGTTTAAAAATTAAATTTTAATTACAATTCAAGCATCAGGTGAAAGGGCAGTTATTTTTGCATTAAAAGTGAGCAATAAATTAATTTAAAATCTTTGTAAATTGTTAATTTAATTTGAAATAATTGCAAAGAAAAAGTTTTTTCAAAAAAAGCACATCTAGGATCGAGTTCTGACCTCTCAGTCTGTAGAGAATGCTTTACCAAGCATGCTGTTTCGAACGACTTAACAACTTACTAGTATATAAACTAAGCTAAATGCTAAACTATGCTTTTTCTTTTCATTTCTTTCGGAATTACCTGCACATTGCGCTTTAAAATTTTAAAGAGTGAATAACTTAAAGGTATACAACAAATAAATCAAATCTCATCCCGCACTGAATTTCCCAATCCATGCCCCCCCCCCCACTAAAATGCGCTACGAGACATTTATCATTGGAGATAATATTCAATGATTTATTAACAGTGACTGTATTTCAAGAGTGATTCCTCTCTCGAACAACTGTAACAAAAGAAGACTTATTAATTATGCTGAATGCTTAACGTGGTAAACGAGTACCTTCCAATCACGCAAGCTGTGGAGGATGCATTCATTTGATTGCCACCAGTACAACTGCTTTTATTACAAAAATAAATATGCTGCAGTAGAAGGGGGAACAAATGAATCTCTTCCTCATGTTCAGAGCATCACTTTCGCCATCTTTAAACATTTTTCCATGAAATCAAGAACGAAAACTCACCAAACTTCTCTACCAGAAATTTTCAATATTCTCAATGCATGAAAAACAGTCTTGTATTCCTTCATGCTTTTAGTGCTTATGAAATGGCCTGCTCAATTTATAGGCAAGAAAAGATCTTTGTCATGAAACACTTTCAGAAATCATTCAAGTTTTTATGAACGAAACACATCCAGCCGGACAGTATAGTGTACGTAGGGCAAAAACATATTGTATTGAGGTAAGAATGGCCATGATCTAAATTAAAATTTCATTTGTTTCCAAAATTGTTTGAGAAAGGCTATTTCGATTTGACTTCACTAACTTCAATGCTGGAAGCTGTATGCCAGAAATGAAAATATTAGCAGGTTCCAATAGGATTAGGTAAGGAGATGAATTGAAATTAGTAAACTACCAAGCATGGACTGGTGCCAGTCAGCACCATCAATTAGCCCTCTCGACAATGGCTATATTCTGAAAATGCACCAAATAATGCAGAACCACTTGCAGTTACAGAAAATTGGAGACCAAGTTCTCAACGATTTATATCAGCCGCAAAGAAAATCATGCGTAACACTCTTCCGAGCCTAATGTAGAGATTATTACATACAACGATAACCATATCAATGAACAAATGCTTTAGCTGAATGAGAAAGATGAAGACCTAGAAAATGCTAAGAAAGGAAAACTTGACTGACATTATAACGAATGATGTATGATTGCATTGAATATAATAAATAGCGACTTTCTTAATTTCCCCTATTTGTTTTATCTTACTGTCATTTTTCACATTTTCTTACTTATATTAAAAATATAATTATAGTACTTAGTGAATAAAAGCGATTCCGCGGAAAACCATTTCAGGATTCATAGGAATTTCTTTATAACTGATTATCACTTCGGATTTGGGACCTTGAAGTGACAACATCCGCTTGTTTTCTTACATTTCTCTTACATATATATTGACATATTTTGAATATACTTAATATCTAGTGAATGCAAAGTTCCATGTGCCGCTGCATCTTATTTTCCTCTTTCCCTTTTTACAATTCAAGATGAAAAATAATAGCGAATTCGCTAAGTTTGTTTGGCACTAAAATAGTATAGTTAGATTAACGTTCTGTTTAAAAACTTTATGCAAGATATTTGGTACTAACCGCATCATTTTGAACCGTTATTAATTAAATAGACTTAGTCGGAACGCCCTTTTCAAAGCTTTCACAACACACTAACAGTCTGGTAATTGTTACAATAATAGATAGATAGATAGAGAGAGAGAGAGAGAGAGAGAATTTTTGCATACAGTATTTATTTAGATTTGCGATTGTATGCAGTGCCGGATTTACATATAAGCTGCACAAGCTATAAATTAAGATCCTTACTTTTTGGGGAATCAAAAATTGTCAGAATGAGAAGTGATGTACATACTAAATGCATTACTTAAGTGGATTTATAAAGGGTCTCATCAAGTTTAAATCCGGTACTGACTGCATGTGTCGTCTTTCAGAACGACACTGCATGTGTCGTCTTTCAGAGCGACACATGTCGGGAAACAAGGAAGGATATACATATTATTCAGAAAAATGGGAAAAACTTAGAACTTGTATTATTGTACTTATTATACTTCTGCAGCAAAATATGCAATGATGGTAATCATTTTGCTCAAATTTTTAATGCTCTATAATTTTAATGCAAATCATTTTTAGAATTGAATATATCATTTTCGATCAATCTAGAAAAAAAATGAAAAAGTACCTAATTTTACTTCGCTTTTTCTCACTTTGCGGCCAAATCTCATTTCTCCGGATGAAGAAAACTTTGTTTAGTCATACTGAACATTGTAAGTGGTAATAAAAGCAATAAAACTTTAGCCATTTTTCCCCCAAATTTTAAATTCCCGGTTACAGGTATGTGCTCAGATTACTAAAATGCAGTCTATGTCACTCAGCAGAAGCATACAACGGAATAATGGAGACTTAAGAGATTTCATTTACACATACACGAATACGGTTTCAGCGGGGGGAAAATGACTTAAAATTGGTTTGAAATAAAAAAAAAAAAAAAAAAAAAAGGTTGTTACTGGATTAACTATGCAATTTCGTCAAAATTAGGATGGCAATGCAAATAATGAACAGATGAAATCGTCACTTAAATTTGAGAGTTAGCGCGTTCAACAATGAAAAACAAGTGGTCTTTCACGAACTATTTACATCAGATAGCATAATTATCTCGGAAGACTTTTGATTACTAAAGCGTTCAGTAACCATCTATTTCAAATTTTTTATTACACTTAGAAAATGAAGTCAAAATTGGAAAAGAATGCTTGAAAATCATTATTTTCTACAGAAGTTTCTCCACAACTTTCACGACAGCTTTAACATATACAGTGCAAACACCAGTCTAAATTGGACGAAATATATAAAGGCATCTGAATCGCTGACTTTAAAACTTCATTTCTTCATCGATTTAATCCCTAGTAACTTTTAAAACGTGAAGAAGAAGCTTGAATTTAAAACACAGGTTTGTATCAACAGCTTACATGAGTGTTGTTGTTTTTTTCCCCCCCCGATTGAATTAGACCAAAGGAACAAAAATCAATATTAGCATCACAATTCATGTGGTCAACTTAGTAACGCTTCAATTTTAAATGTGGTCTCCTTTAATATAAATAAACTTTCTTTAATAATAAATCTTTAACATTAGCAAAATAAAATTTAAAATTCATAGCTGTCCGTTTCGCGTAGATCTTATTATTCGTCGACAACATTTGCCATTAATAGGCAAATCAAAATGAAATACCGAAGACGGCCAGCACATTAATAATGGTTGATTCCCAAATAAGCGTGTTTTCGGAGAATAAGTGTTCTCTAATCTGCCTCACTTGATTTCAAAAAAGTAGTAGAAACTTTGGCTAAAATTTATCACCGATTCAAAATGACATTTATTATACTCAACAATGTTAAAATTCATGAAGCAGTTTTTATCTTTGACAAAATAATTACTTTTCTCGACATAGATCTTTTCAGCAACCTTACAAACCAAATATGTGGTAGTTCTCATATGTTATGTATGACATTATCAATATACCACAAGAAAAATTTGGAACTGTAGTCGCGGTCAGTCAGAAATTATTATTTATATTTGCAAAAGACATTTTCTATCTCAATTTCTAAATGAATTCTGCTGCAAACTAATGTTTGGAATTTAAGATTTAAAATATTCGACTAAATTAGAATAAGTCTCAGCAATCATCCTATTTACATAAATAGATTTTATCGTTTCATCAGTTAAATGTCTAAAATAGTAAATTTATCATAATTTTTCAAATATGCAACAAGAAATATTTCTTCTTAATTACCTATCTAGTATGTCAGCTTTTCAATTTACAGAAATTTCAGCATTCCATTCAATACCAAAATGCCCATGTTTCATTGTTTCTCTTCAATCCATGCTGACTCTTGTATTATAGATATACTACCCACAAACAAAGCTAAGCAAGTACGTTTTAATTCAAAATGTTAAATTTACAGAAAGAATTAGCATTTAATTCTAACATTATCTATTATAATAAAAACACTGGAAATAAACTAAGAAAGAGCTTGCTAAAATATCTTATTAGCCTTTGACAGATTTCCTTTTCAAGAAGAGACAGTTCTTTCACTTATTATAATTACCTGTGTAAAAGCAATGGGGTGTAAAACGATTTAACTGCATGTAAAAAGAAAATCTAAAGAAGTTTATTTACTTGAATTCCAGCAAATTTAATTACTCACTACCCATAAATTATGCATGGCCCTTTCCCGTTCCCCATGTCTTGAATACAACAGAAGTTCACAAAAATGATATTTAGTCACCGAATATATATAGAAAGGCTTCTTAAGCCTTTTACTTTTAAACAAAGCAAAATGTGAGGTAACAACAAAATAGACAGAGCAACAATATCTTAATTCAGACAACATTAAGAAAATAAAGAAATTAAGACAAATGAAATAAGTAATATTTGGGGGACTGGATGTCATATTAAAATATATTTTGTGATAAAATACGAGTTCCTAGGCTCCTACAAGTCACAGAGGAAGAGTGCTATTTATTTGCTCATTCAAGTAACTTTCCAATTATCTTGGTTTGTTTATGCATTTCTTTAGGAAAGTAAATAATACGAAAAACTTATAATAATATCCAAAACTGATACATTGAGCTAAAACCATTTTGACATATAATTCAACTATTGAAAAAATGTCAAATTTTATAAAAATCCTTTGTTGACAAAAATTAAAACAGAATTTGAATATTAAGTTTGCCAATTCATAACATTTATATTGCTCAGAATAAAATATTTATTACTTATATGCATACAAATCTATAACCAGGAGCTCATCAATTTAATAATCATTCCTTGTGACAACTTCTAGTGCAGTGCATTTTCATAAATACCCCACACACACAAAAAAAAAAAAACAGAAAATAGTAAAATTATCTCTATATTTCACTCATACAGTATACCAATGCATTACAACAAAGCAGTGTTAATGAATGGTAATAAACATTTTGTTACAATGTATTTGCATTACTGAATGTAAAAGAGTTACACACAGGAAAATACACAAGTAAAAATAGTCACTGCTTAATAAATAATATATTAACAAATGCTATCAATTCTTGAAAATTGTATGTATTTTAATAATTGTTAAAAGAGAAATCATCAATATGCATTACAGAAAACGCATGCCTTTATATTCACATATATTTCACAATAGTCGAAAAAAAATATTCTTTAATCATTATGACAGAAAAAGAAATCCCAAAAAAACAATGTTTTAAAATTTATCTTCAAATGAAAATGCACAAATATAACAAATTTTAATACATGTTTATAATTGTAATAGCATTACAAGCAGCTAGTAATCTACTTTATGAAGCACTAATTTAATTTTTTTAGATGAAAAAATATTTCAATTTAAAAAAGAACACTGCAATTACTTTGGGAAAAAAGTAATAATTAACCTCTTGTAACTGAAAAGAAAGTTCAGATACTCTCTTAAAAAAATATTTTTTTAGATTAGAACTATTTCTAAAATAAATAAAATATACTTATATATATAATTATATATATATAATAAAATATAATATAATTATATATATAATAATCTTAACATTATATTACAAATTAGATGGATAAGAATGATTTACAATTAAATTGATTTCATAATCAATATTCTTTATTAAAAAATTAAAACTTGTGAGCAACAAAGATATATAGATTTACATTTAGTGCCAGTTTTTTTATGTGATTTTTCTTAAAAGATAAAAATGAAATCTACAATTCTAACAAGCAGCAATTTTTTTTTAATTTAACAATAAATAGCAAAATAAAATTAAGAAATTAGTAAAAGAATATCATCAAAACACAAGAACAATCTAAGCAGTTGGATACAATTACAAAACATTTTAATATTTAAGCAAGACAAGATTTTGATACAATACTATTTAAGAGATAAGGCTTTTAAAAAATGCTATAGATGATTATACACCTTAAGCTTTCCTGGATAGTTGAAATTTGGCTTTAAAAATTTTCAGGATAAATCATTTTATTTTTTAATTTTAACATTATCTAAAGGATAAAAAAATTCTTAACAATAATCAAAAAAATGGCAATATCTGTATTTATGAGTAAGAGAATAATTCATTTATCTATAAAACAGTCTGAATTAATATGTAATATTAATTTTTACTGCTTATGACTATATCAAGAAAATAATACTCACTAGAATTAACAAAACAAAAAAACTACTTCATAATATGCATTCAAGATTGCCGAAACATCACTATGAAAATAAATCTTGTTTTACCCTTCAGTTTTTCAAGCAAAATAAAAAGATTTTAAACACTCTTTAATGCTTGTTCCTTTCATTAAGAGTTTCTAAAAACCTGCATCGAATCAAAAATCTAAATCAATTTTTATTGACTAATTATCAAATTATATTATTAAAATTTAAATTATATAGAAGCGCAATATTCCACTGTGTAGTATGAGTTATAGTAGCCTCACAATTACTATGTAGAAATCACCATGGATCATTCCTATTAAAAAAACCCAAAAAAGGTTATAAGTGATATTAAACACCTGCAGTTTGTGTATAGATACCTGCACTTTTAAGAATTTTTCATTTAAACTTCTTTCAAAATTAAAACTTATAGATTTTTAAAAATTTATGTTTAGTTATCTGTAAGGTGATGAATTTGGATCCATTATGATACAGATATTGTAGAGGGGAAAGGGGGAAGTACAAAATTGCTCATTATATAATGATTACCCACTACTGAAATCTTATTAAAATCAATTCATATTCAGAAAACACAATTATATGAGAATAATTTAAATCAATGTATACAATTGTGGAATATATTCGCAGCCAAAAATTTCTACCAAATACTAACATGTGGGAAAGAAGGAAATTTTTAATAATAATGATGATGATGAATACAACAATAGTAACAAATAATAAATGCCACACAGAGAGTCTTAATTCAGAAAAAAATTTACATATAAACATTATTTAACAGTAATTCTACTTTGAAAATACCAACATATGTAAATTTATAAATATAATAGATATTGTCCAGCTTTTTCGTGACAAATGAATAATCACTTTTGATTTCAAAAAATTTTGATACATTATATTATATATATACATTTATATATGATGAACTGAATGACCATAAAATTCAAATGTATTTCCAGCAAAAGACCAAAACTAATAAAACACTATAATGCATAAAATTTTGACAAAGAGACATATGATAGAAGGGACAGTAAAAAGTTCCAGTGATGAAAGTTTTCTTACTGAGAATCTATCCAATTTTTTCTATTATTTACTTTTATCCAAAAAAAAATATTTTAAATAAAAAATGCACTTTAATAACCCTTTAGTAATAAAAAAAATATCAAAAGGAGGCAACAATTGCATTAAAAATTTTGTAATTGCAATATTAAGCATGATAGTATCTTTACTTCTTCAAAGCAAAAAAAAAAAAAAAAAAAAAAAAAAAACATAGTACTATATCTCATTATTGCATAGCAAAAAAACCCACTAAATGATTTAAACTAGATATCACGGCAGTAAAAAACCAACACACATGTTAATCAATAATACAAATACATGGCAGTTCATAAAACAGTTTGAAGATGGATGAATAGTTTGCAAATGAATTTTTCAACATGTACACAGAACTAACTTTAATACACATCTTTAATAGAACAGAAAATGCAGACATAAATAAAAATCATGAGCAAGTTTAATTAAAAATTTTAATTCTAGTCCTGTACTTCAAATGCACACTGTATCCAGTTAATAAACTGTTCTATCTCTGAATTAAAAAAACCAAACAGAAGGGAAGAGCATTTTGTCAACAATTTTAATCGTATTGGATAGAAAGAATTTTATTACCTAGACATAAAGAAATGATAGTAATAAAATTAGTACATATTTAGATTAATTTTTAGTGGATAAAAATTTAACTTTTTTTTATGAACTAAAAATTCTAAAGCCTACCAAGTCCATATTTTTAATAAGTAGAAAATACAACTTGCATAGTTATAAAAATTAAATTTTACACTTAATTGAGGTCTTGTAAATGTAATATCTTTTACAGAAAAAAAAATTAAAGAAAATCCCCTTCAAAAAGCCAGGATGGAAGAGAGGGAGGAGAATTAGATAACAAAGACAAATAAGAATTGAAAACTGTTTACTTAAACACTTTAAAACCTATTTCTGATTTTCATATAATAAACATCCATTCTGTCATTTCTCTAAAGACAAAACTAAATCTTCATTACCATTGCAATAAAACAGTAATTGTCAATAAATGCATCGATTCAGTGTATATTTAAAAACATGCAAAGCTTCATCATGTACAGATAATCCATTTAAAAAAAATATGGAAACAGTGGCAGTATGGAACAGTTAGATCCTACCGAAATTTGGAAAATTAAAATTACTAAATATAACACCGTAAAAAACGTAATACCAAATTAAGCAAAATGTATGAATATTGAATTTTAAGAATAGGACTTTTTTTTTTTCTTACTTTCATCAACCAATCGAGGCATATAACATCAATTACGCATTAGGGCAATTAAGATGGGCAGCAGCCCTGGGTGCCATTACTAGGGTGGTTGGGCAAAATAGTGGAATAAATTAGTTGTATTTAAGAGAAATGTATATATTTAAACCCTTTATTTCATAATAGTTTCAACCAAGCATAGGAGAATATACAAGATAGTCATTTTTATTACCTGATAACCTGAATGAAATCAAGTTTCATAAAAAGAGAAAATGGGAATAGTTTCATGTCATATATGTAACACGAAAATCCAATATGTTGAAGTGGAAAACTCTTAAGTCCTATCCGAAAATTCGCATTTCAATGGGGGAGTTGGAGCAGTAAATCATACTGATTTATTTCAGAAAATATAAAGCAGAATAATGATTAACTCCCCAAGGGTTTCCATAAAAAACATGGAAGTCAAATGTTAGCCTCATTTGAAGTTTGTAACAATTAAGAAAAGTGTGTTATTCATAATTTTAAAGAACAAAGTGCAGAAAGAAATACTTCTATTCGTTTAATAAAGTGTAAAGGGAAAGTTATCAGTATTTAAATAAAAGTTATGTGGTTAAAATTATATATGACTATATATATTCATTATTATTCATCATACTCCTGCTAGATTTTTTTCAGATATCTTTCACTTTTTTTTTTTTTTTAACTATAAGACTATAAGATCAAAAGTGCACATTTGCAATATAGTTTCCTGATTTTTCAAAATTTCACACGGAGTTCCAATTTCTAAAACAATTTTTTTAGGTAAATAAAATAAAATTATCAAATTTTCTCAGCAAGTTTAATAACATTTCCTTAAAACAATTAAAAATATACAAGATATTCTTATGTTGCCTTTGAGATGAAGGTAACTGTTTATCTGTTGTCTGACTGTCCACTAAAACATTACATACTCTTTGAATTTGGCACAAACATAATTTGAGGGTAAGAATATGCATCTTGGAGTGATCTTTTTATAGAATTTTAATTAAATAATAAGAGAAAGTATTTTAATGTCAAATTTGAAATCATTATCAGGCAAAAATAATTTTTATGCTATCTTAACATTTGAAGAATTATCTTTTCAGTAATATAAATTTAGTGTTCATTACTTTATGCAATTTTTTTAAACTATAAAAGTATTGTTAAATATTATATGCAGCAATATTTGCATTGCAGGAATTTAAATCAAACCTATTTTATTGTTTCATTAAATTGTCTACTTTTCTTCTGTTGAGAAAAATTATAACTCAGATAACTTTTTTAATCAAGAATTTTACCTTAAGTTATGAAAAAGTAGCATGTAATTTTATTACAAATATAATCATCATATAATTTGTGTTTTCCATTTATGGAATATTAGCAGAATAAATATATGATATAATTCAAATACAAAGCATTCTCTGTAAATATCCGAGTATGTATGTATGTATGGGACCTTTCATTATTTTATATTTTTGGATATGCTTATGAATGCCAGAATGCTTTCTCTTCCTGCACATCTTATTATAGTTTATATTCATGATCTATATTTGTCAAGCAATATATATCTCATGTAGATGAATGATTTAGAAGGTAGTCATAATTTATTTTCTTAATATATGTTTTGTTCCGTGTTTTATAAAATGCTAATTGTTCAATAGCAACGAATTTATTATCTTTTTTTAATGATTTGCTTAAAATATATTGAATAATTAGATTATTAATGTGCAATTAGATTAAAACTCATGCTTGATCAAAATGATAAATAATTGTAATTAAATCATATACTTTAAAAAAGTTATCATTTAATGCTCTTGATCTTACCTGAATCCGTAATTGTATTAGCTACAAAACATTCAGATTGTGTATGTTTACGAGTGTCTGTGTGTACACGCACCAATCCCCCCCCCCCACAATTTATTTAATTATACAGCAATCAATGCTTTCAACATACCAGAAATCAAATGCGTACAATAGCTAATTAAAATTGTTTGACTTTTACAAAATTAATTTAAAGAATGAATCAACTGGTATCCGAAAGTTCCTCATATGTCATACGTAAATCATCAAAGTTTAAAAAAGTGTCTCTATTATTATTTAAATTAAATTGCAACTTCTTTCTTAATCTTTGCATAAAGTTTGGATAGAAGATATGCAGATTGCAATGGAAGAATTCTCTGTTTATGTATTTGCCCTAGGCAACATTTATGTAGGTATGCTTCTACAATTATAATACTGAACAAATAAATGCTATGGAAATTTCATAGAAATTATTACTGAAAACATTGTCTGATATTTACAAAAGAAAAAACAAACAAATGTTAGTGAAAAAGTAATAAATACTATATGAAAATTTGCAATATATTTGACGAGAACAAAAGTAACATGCATGTAAGTGTCTACAGATTTCACAAATACAAAGCATCCAGCAAATTCTAGATGGTACACAGGTATTAGTTAAATAAAAGCTTCTTAATTGATTGATTTTTTTTTAAGTAAATGTACTATGTTAATAAACATCATTCATAAAATAATTAAAAGAGAAGTTTGATGGTGAATGGTTTTATATATCAATGATAATAAAGTTTTCTAAATGAGCATCTGGATAAAAATTTATTGAAAATGCATATACAACCAAAGTTGATATGCAAATTTTGTTACCTCCCAAATGAATAACATTCTTTCATACAGTAGATTAAAGTAGGGGAAATACATTGTATAGTTATAATGCATATAAAATTACTGATAAAAATATTACAAGAAGAAACTATGTTCATCTTCCACCTTCCAAAAAATTTTTTATTAATGACTTTATTTTAAAAAAAATAGCAAATACTTAAAAAAAAGTATCATTTTACAAACATGCTAATGCTCCTGTTTTTATGATTAAGACATTTAAAAACATATGAACTTTTAAAAGATTTTTTTAAAAGGTATTGATAATGATTTATAGGAAATCTAATACTTTCAGCAAATAAATCCAAATTGATAGCAGTAACTTTCACTTAAAAAGAAAAACACTATTCCATACTCAAAATATAGGTAAAAAAGAATAATTAAAATTTAATAAACAAAGATACTCTGGTAAAAAATAAAATCCCATAAAATTGTCCCTAGATAAACAAAATTTGGGAAGCTGTTTGCACAATTGAAAGATGACATCCACTCAAATTTTGTGCTTGACAAATACAGTAGCTGTGCGAATTAACTGGAACAAGCCATTTTCATCCTTTCACGGGAATTTTCTACCAGAAACAAATTCCAACTGCATTTTATTACAAAAAGGTGTTGGCCTTGACTATTCTAAACTAATTTATTGACTAATTAATCATACACAGGCCATTTTCATGTAAGTTGCATTTCAACAACTGTTAGAAAAAATTTATTGTTTAAGTTGTATAGGTCTTATGTATATGAAAATAAATACAATTACCAGGAAATGACTAGAATCGTTATCCCAAATCACTATATCCCTATGACTATGATGGTTATTGCTTCAGTAGTTAGAACAGAAAAATCCAGTTTCATAGATTACTGATCAGCAAAATAAGATCACTTTCTCCAAAACAGAAAAGTAAATATGGCTGCAAATGTTACAAATTTCATATATGAATACATTTTCACAAGACAAATATAGATCTTCAAAGAATATTTATGGCTACTAGCGTGATTGCTTATTCATCAACATTATGATGAAGATTTATTGAACAAGAAGATAAGCAAAAACACCATTCCTTAAACAGCTATTAAAACCTGCAATTAAGAAGAAACATTTATACAGATCCAGGAAATATTAACTCTGGAGTGCACAAGATCAGAATAAGATCATGTTCAGCAATAAAACATCTTTCTGTGCAACGGTTTCTGTCAATATATTTTAGGCAAAGTACGGTGACCCAGTCATCTTAAACAGTTAAGCAACCTTAAAAGCAAACGATTTTCAGATTATTAAACATTTGGAGAACCTGGCATTTTAGAAGCAGCTGAGTATATGTTGAACTTCAAAAATTATATTTAAACATTAGAAAGAAAAAAAAATGGCTTTTATGCTACCATTTGAAAGCTGTGCCAGTGTGTTTCACAGGAATTGCTAAATAACTAAAAGACTTGCCAATAATTCTTAAACTAATTATTAAAAAAAAAGGAAAAAAAATTTACAGTTTTTGATTGACTTGTTGATTCTCCACATGAAAATCCCATTGGAAATCTGTAAAATATTGTGTAGAAACATGCAAATAATACAGAATGCTTATCTAAGATAAAAATGAGAATATTATAAAGATTAGGTTTAGTAATGATGCCAAAAATTTAAATTTTCTAAATTAATGGAATCCATGCCAAAACATGTATAATATATTATTAAAGTCAAAGGACAAATTTATAACTAAATTGCTATGCTATACATGTAATTGAACAAATTAAACTACATACATGAAAATTTGTGTTTGTCCCAATTAATTTGCATGGCACAACAATAATACAGTTGTCACAAATATGCAAATCTTGTTAGCTTTAAAGTGCAACGAACATAATTACTTCCAAACTACACTTTGGGAACTAGATTTGAATTAATAATGTCTTTAAAGATATTATGGTAGAATCAACAGCTTACTGAATTTTGCATGACGAAATGCTATTGGATTATGGAAAGGTGGATCTTATTTCTGCTATATTGTAAAGATTTAACAGGAATGTATCCATTGTGCGTGAATGTTTTGGCAACAGTGGATATGAGAGAGTACTTGCATAAGAAAACTGGTTCCTGATTGAACATAGGCCAACACTCAGATAGAAGACAACAGACTTGTTTTTGCAACATCAACTCGAACTTCTATTGGCATCAAAGTAATACACCAAATGATAACAAACAGATGGACAGCTACTGGCCAGATGAAATGTAACATTCATGCATTAACTAAAAATTGCTGCAATATGTAACGTCATTGATGTAAAGCTAGAATTTATTGCAGGATGGAGCAGAGATTCAAAGCGTGTTTTTGAATGAGTGCTATTTTTATCTTAGTGCCAGTAAGTAAAGGCCATATATTGTTAGAAGTGGCCAAATGAGAGATTGGATCCTATCTGCAGCTTAGATATACTGATTATTAACCCCCTCCACTTTAAGAGAAAAATTTTTATATCAGATTACTGACCCGATTAGACATGCTGCCATTTTTTTTATCATTATTCCAGGAGACAATTTCAAACAGGATAATATTTATCTCCATAACGCAACTGCTATCCAATATGTGCTATAGAATATTGACATGTTGCTTTGGCCTGCTAGATCATCATCGTTCTCCCATCATGTATATATGAGACATTATTAGACAACAAATCCAGCATTTTTCACAACCAGCAAGGACTACTGAGATTTAATTGAAAGAGTACAAGGCATAAAGCTCTTTAAAAAAAAATGACATACAGCTCCTATGCGACACAATGCATAAATTCAGCATGGTTACATCTAAATCATAGCGACCTAAGCAGATGTTAAGATTTCATTTTTTAAATGGTTCTTCTCACACATGCTTCAACAAATGATCCAGAAATTTTTAAAAATAAATATAACTTAGAAAAATGGCCTGCTTAAATTTCATCTCTCTAAATTGTGTTATTTTATTTTATTTCAACAGTGCAATTCCTTCCAGCAAGGAAGGAGTTGAAATTTTCAATAATTAATGAGTTCTTTTTCAGTTTTAGTCTTTAATTTAAAAGTGAACTATAACTATCGCTCACAGCCATCTCAGTTATTGAAGTAGATCGAATTATTTTCTTTTCTAAATACAAATAAAAGTATCACATTACAGAATATAGATAAAAATGGCTGTGTCCAATCTTGTATCCTTAAAGGAACTTCTAACGGCTCTATTTATATATACAAATGTGAAACTGATTTTATCCTAACAGCTATATCAAAAAGCAATATTTATTATTATTATTATTAAGATAGATACACCATTCATTAACATATAGAATAAATTTAATTTCAAAGCAAAGTAATTATTCAAGCTAGAGACACAAGAAAATTTCCCAGACATTACTGAAAACTGACATTTAAAAAAAAGAATCCATTAAAATGTGACCTTTTAAAAAGATTTTGTCAGCAATTACTAAAATCTTATTTCCATAACAAAACTTTAAATTTCTTTATATAATTATTTCAGCAACATAAATTTATATAAAAAAGTATAATAATAATTATAATATCTAATATATAATACAATAATAGTATTTGGATTAGTATCTTAATAACAAAGTTATTATTTCATTTATACATGTTATATAAATTGAATTTAAAATAAACAAGAATAGTCTTCCCTCAACTTCCTCATACATTTTCATATTATTCGTAATATGCATCTAGTTTTATCTTTTAGTGATAAAAATGAAGCCTTGTGGAAATTAACTCTTTCCAGTTGATTAATTTAGCACAAATGTTGATGTGAATTTACCAATTTGGTATAAAAATTACATAACAAATTTCATTTATATAGCCTGCAGTGATTTTGAAGCACATACATTTTTCACATACACAAAAACACAGACACAACTCCAAAACTAGCTTTAGAGGGAAGGGAAATCAAAGATGGCAAGATTAATTAAAGTGACAAATTCTATGATTACAATACAGTAGATTCTTAAATGGTATGATTTATAAAGTTGTATGAAATTATGTCATAAGGAATTATACAGTATAGAAACTTTATTTATAATAGATTTCCATATAAATAAATTTCTCATACTGCCAGATTCCCTATTATAATATTTAAATAATGCATAATATTTTTAATTGCAATAAACAGGAGTCTACTGTACTTGCACTTAGGATATATACTTTTTTTTAAAAGTAAAAATCTGAATATCAACCTCTTCTTAAATTCTTTTTTAAATCACCAAATATTTAACTGCCTTTTTTTTTTAATCCAAGATGCTCCAGATTTGTTTATTTTGCTCTATTGAATATTATTAAGCATTAAATAATTAATCTATCCAAACATAGATAATGACAAGTACTGAGGATATATTTTTTAATGTTGAATGAAAGCCCATTGAACATAAAAAAAAAACATTTTTCTTTCAAAGGCATGTGAAAAAAATAACTTAACAAAAGCTAAATAAAAAAAAATGTTTTTCATTAAGTAATATCTTATTAGTGCAAAAACTCAGTCTTTCATCCTAAAACATATTTATCTAGCATCATTAAATTCCAAATATACACTGTTAGATACTATTTTGAGACCCTAATAGCATCCCCAAAACATACAAAAAAATCCTTTAATCTATTGTGCTCTTTTTACAAATATAAAGCTCATGAAATGTTTACATATAAAGTATAATTCTTTCAAGACATTCAAGAAACCAATTCATGTATTCACATACAATACTGGGTGTTTAAAACAGCTTACAGGAAAAATAAGGGCAGAAAAGCATTTAAAGAAAAAAACCGAGATTTATTTAGCTGCCTCTAATTTATTGACTAGTGTATAAAAGGAAAATGGGCATTGATGCTTTTGACATACATAATAAATCTGTAACAATATTTTCAATGTATAAAAGTTATTTGTTTCAAAAAGTGTGGCACATCTTTATCACATTAGAACAATGGACATGATTGAAAATCTCAAATATTCTAATTGAATTTTTAATCTTTATTAATAATTCCTGAAAACACCCAGCGTTGACTTTGCACATTATCACAATTACTTACTATAAGTCCTTTTGTTTGATAGCTTACGCTATCTAAACATAAATTATAGATTAAATGTTTAATAGTTTGGTTGTTACTAATTAACAACCATTTCTGATTATTATATCCTTTACATGTTCTTAATGTGACAGACAAACTCGCTTTTGGTTTTGGAAGCGTTAAACACATGTGATCATGTTGAATCAGATGATCTTTGGTAAACGTCCATTCTTGATTTCCTCCACCCCCATGGCAGGTATAAAGGCCTACAGTTTCTCCAGTAAGATGACCAAGGGTGTCAACACAGAGCATACTCTGACTAATAGAACCACGAGGTGAATCAATCTGATTAGGAACTTTAAGTTCTGGATAAACATTTTCTAAAAACCATTTGAAGGGTCGACACTGCAGTTTTTGTCTCAGGAGAAGTCGATCTTGAATATCACCAATTGGCACATTTTTAGCAACAGGTACAGCTGCATAATAGTAATTTTTATATTCATCCATCCAAACCTCTGCTGCTCTTTTAGTATTACGGGCAAAAACATTACCACTTCCACCTGGAAAAGAATAAGGATGCTGCTTTCGAAAAACATGTCCAACCCGACTGCATGGAATGATTTCTAAACTTCCTCCACATTGCCAAATTCGAAATGATATTTCAAGATTTTCACCACCCCAAATATCCATCTTCTCATCATATTTTCCCATTTTCTGAAAATATTCTTTGTCAATAGAAAAGAGTCCACCAGCTATCATAGGTGTTTTGATAGCTCGAGTAGGATCTGAAGCTCGCTGTTGCCTTTCTTGAATTGAGAGAAATTCCCATTTGAAAACCAAATTCCACTCAAAGCCACCTCTTAGATCTGCAGAAGCACCAAAATACTTAAAATCATCCATATTTATAACATCAATTACTGGACAAACAACTCTTGCTGGATCTTCTACTATTCTTTCCAGAAGTGGCTCAAGCCAGTTAACATTACACTCACAATGACTATCTAAAAATGTGAGAATTTTTCCTTTGGCTGCATCAGCACCTCTGACTCTCGATCGAACTAAACCCTCACGTTTATTGTTGCGCAACACAATAACTTTTTGTATGTTTGCTAATTCTGAAGCATCACTTGGGTCATCACTAAAGTCATCAACAAGAATTATTTCTTTAACTAAATGTTCAGGACTTCTGTTTAAAACACTGACTATTGTACGCAACAAAGCTGAGCGAGCTTCATTATGGAAAGTTATTATAACACTTGTAGATGGAAGGTCCTTTCTCCATGCTTTAGAAGAACACTCATCATTTCTTGTATCAGGAATATCTCTGTTACTAGGGATCTTATCACTAGCCGCTTGATTGAACTTATTGCGGGAATATGGATTATCACCAGGATTGAGCAATGTTTTACTAATATATGTCCTTTCATCAAAATATTGCCACTCAATTTGTAAAATGTTATCATTAGTTTTTAAAGTTAAACTTTTGTCTTCATGCGCTACTTTTAAACGGAGAGCTTTGTTTGCAGGCTTTGTAGGTGGCAGAAATACAACGAAGTAGGTAGTAAGAATTGCAACACTTAGAAGCAAAATCAAATACCTCAATCTCAGTCGCATCGTGGTTATTTTTCAGTGAAGTCCTTCAATTTCTGACATGTATCCAGAAGAAACTGGACAGCCTTCCCCCTTCAAGTTTTAGAGTTTCACTGCCATCAGATGCATCATTTGAAACTGTGAAATAGAGCAGCTAGCATCTGTACTGAGTTCGTGTTACGCAAATTATAACTTTAATCAAAACAAAAGCAATGTTACTTTAATGCTGCAAAATGCTATATTCCATTAAAATATTAAGATCATAATAAACAAAATTTGAATTCAAAATAAACATAACTGAATCATAAAAATTTATATATGCTTAGAATTAATAGAACTTCACCAGAAAAAAAAAAAAACTTTTTAAAGTTAATATTTACTAAAAAAATTTATACATTATAGATCAAATTTTTCAAAAAAATACTCATACGTATAGAACAGAAATCATAACTGTAGTCAGAAATAGAAGCCATAAACTCATAAATTACTTTTATCAGAAGGATAAAAAAAGAGAGAGAGAGAGAGAAGCTAAATTATTTCATGTGATCAGAAGATAATGAATTAAACAGAGGTTAAATTATGCTTAAAACTACAATTAATAACTAACTATTTACAATCTTTAAAAAATAACATTTTGCTTCATCTCATTCCAATTTTCTAATAAGATAATTAGAAGTTCATTAAAGAGGGGAAAAAATCATTGAAGAATAATGTATTCTATAGGAATTGCTTGAACTTCAAAAGATGCAAATATTTAGTAGGAAAAAGTAAAACTTCCCATCAAATACAAGAAATTGCAAGATGAAAACTAGGCTTGCTCTATTTTATGACATGATACTTTGAAATATAAATGGAAACTAGGCAAACTTTATTTTATAAGAATTTACCGACATGGTACTTTATAAAGTTTAATGCATAGACCAAAATTAAAAAGTAATATAAAAAGCTTTGGGAAAATGGGTATTTCTTAATTTTGAAACTCATTTAATTGCAATTTTTCATATAATATAAACTAAATGAATTTTCACATTATTATCAATACAGCAAAAAGTTATAAAACATCCAAACATACCAACTTGTAATCACATCAAATATCAAATCTTTTGAAAAATGGATTACAGAATACTGCACAAAAATATTCTATTTTCATAACATATTTATTCAGCTTCTTTTTAAAAATGAACCTTCCCTTTCTTGCTCAATCTTTTTTAATACATAGTTTCTGATTCATTTCAAAATACTGTTTAAGAATCTTAGAAAGAAATCCTAAAATATTTCTTTTTGCTGATAGTACCATTATTAACATTTACCGATAATACAACACTAAAAAATCACACGAATGCTTCATTTGAAATGCAAAACAAAACAGGAAGAAACGATTAATTTTTTTCTCCATCAGATGGTGTTATAACTATAATCAACATCTGCTACTTATCCATATTTCATTTTCCATTACAGATTGCAAATATATCAATTATTAAAAAATTAAAAAACTAATCCTTCAAATTAGCATATGCAACAGCTAAGATATGTTTAATTTGCATTTTTTAGGATGAAATTTATAAAATATTATAAAATATAAATGCTTGAAATGTTAAAGAAACTTTTTGGAAATGACAATATTAAAAAAATATAAACTGTTAAGAAATATCAAAACAATGTGCCGTATGTGAAACTTGTCCTCTTATATTACTGTTTTTTTTCAAATTGGGAGTTTATATCAACTATCAATATGGTTAATAGGGACTATTAATGATGTTTTTATATAGCAATATATAGCAATACTCTAAAATAAAAACATTTACGGCAAGAAAATCTAGATTTTTCCCACATACATTTCACAATGTTATAGCCATTTATATACACATTTTTTTAAAATTGAAACTTTATAAATAAACTTGTACAAGTGTTGTACACACATAATGTTACAGTATGGAACTTTTTTTTAATACTTAAAAACTGCCACTTTTGATTACTATTTACTTTAAAATAAAAGGCATGAAGAAAGGGGAATAAAAATAGAAAGACCATTGTAGTTAGAAGAGCCTACTTTGGGAGAGATCAAATGAACACTGGTCAATAAATGAAAATGTAATATTTTTATAGAATCATTCTCCATATTCTTAATCACAAAAATATATATTCTATCTTAGCTTCTACAGTAATTATTTTAGAAATGAAGAGAAAAATATTTGAAACTTATGAATAGTTAAAAATAATCTCAAGTTTCCAAAAAAACTTTTTTTTTAATATTTTAAATTGCTCAAAAGAAACACATTTAATAAATAAAAATGCTTTTAATCTGCAATCAAAGATTTTCTAATATTATATAATTATAAAAATATTTTTAGATAGATATTTTAGCATTTAAATTCATTTAACATATTAATGTCATAAAATTCTGATATCTAATTAAGACTTTTAAAACTATACTGAAAATTATATTTATTTTAAAAAGCCAGAAGTTCAAATAGAAAAATATCTAGAAACATTAAAAGACTATGGGGTGGGATCAAACTATCAGAAGCAAAGCATATTTTGTACGAATTAAAAACTGCTGATCTTAAATAGTTTTAAAAGATACAAAAAGAAATTTATGGATTCCTGAATGGGAAAATATAAATTTACTTGCAAATTCATTAATGACAAAGAAAAAAATAACACATTTTAGCTCAAAGACTAAGTTTCCTAGAGGTCAATTTTTTTAGTATAATGATTTTAAGCACAAAGAAATGCTTTTGTAAAATTTTATAGTTTTTAATGTGTACTTGTAACCATGGAATTTCAAAATATTTTATATATGAAATTTTAAGAAAATGTACAACAAAATAAGAAAAATTAAAAATGAAACAAAGCAAGAGTCGGATCTATCACTAGGAGAGATAAATACATAATACATCCACACTAGTGCTATGTAACATGTTTTTATTCTCTTCAAAAGGTCTTGATTAATTCAACGGCAAGGATTACAAATTTATTCAAGCAAGTATTTCAAAAATCACTTCCCTGCTCATTATAACATATCTAAATATTTTTATCTGAAAATAAATTTCCAAGCAGCATCTTCCATGCCATATTTAATGCACTTAAATAATAACTTCCTTCATTTTAAAAGTAAAATAATATGTAAGGAAATAAACTTTCAATTTCATATTTTAAACATATATATGTGAAATATTTTTAACTAAACTATATTCTAAAAATAATTTTATAATCACTTGAGTTCTAACTTCATAATAATTATAACTTTTGAGATGCACTAATTATTTTTTCATAGAATCAAGATGCTGTATTGGCATATCCTTTTCTAAAATTATTCAAACTTAAAATATTTTCTCATTGCCTCTTTTTCCAGCTTTCTGCCTTTATATGTTATTTTATGTGCTATACTCATCAAGCTATTTAAAAGAAATCTTGATGACAGTAAAAATTACTAGATTTCATGAAATCATAAATAAAAATTGCCTAAGAACTCTACACATTTCTTTAAAAAAAAATGTTTTACATTTATCCCTTCATAAATTTGTTTATGTAAATAATTTTCAAATTAAGTCAAAATTTCAGAATGAAACTTTCATAAACATCAACACGTTCCCCTAATATTTCATTTCCATATCTTGTAGAACAGAAAATGAGAAACCAGAATGAGAAAATGAGTATAAAATCCTCCTCCAATGGCGTATTTCTGCACAGGCATTGGAGGCAGTAGCCTCACGACTTGAGACAGCCTCAAAATCCATATTGTAGTGCTGAATCAGCAGTAATTTTTTTTTTTCCCATGGCAGAATTGCACAGAATTTTTTTTTTTTTTTTTTTAATTCTTTTACTCATGGGGGGGGGAGAAAAAAGAAATTCTATGAATTTCTTTAAAAGATTTTTATTGAATTAAAAAGAAATTCAATGAAACATGGGGGGGGGGGGGATTATGAATGAAAAAACCAAAAGTAAATCATTTTAAAAGTAGCGATATTCGGAAAGATATAAAAAAAACTATAAAATATTGAAAAAAAAAATAACGAAATATCAAAACCATTTGTTACAAATAAATTGCAATCTAATTAGCAAAATCATATGATTTGAATATTATTGACAATTGAGGGAGATAGAACATACCGGAATGATATCTAAATGCCTTATTTTTTTCGGAAACGAATCAACAATTGTGTTTTATTTATTTGATTTACAAGGATAGTGCACTCAAATGCATTATAATCAAAATAAGCTTTCTGTCAAATTTCAGACTATTTCACTTAGAATTTATTCATTTCAAATTTGTTTGCAGATCTTTGTGATTCATTTTTTCATTTCATTGGCAAACTGACTCACAAATCAATAATTCTCAGCTAACATAAGAAGGGGGGGGGAGGCGGAAGAGTTCTCTTTTACAAGAAATGTCAACGACATTCTTTGCATTGACAAAAGGGTGCAACATTGATCTCACCCTTGATCTTAGGTGGAGAAGATGACATTGCTGTGTAGAGATTTTTGTGTATTTCCGTTTCCTGTCATCTATATTTCTATTAAAGCATTTGTGCAGGTTGAGGTTCGAACTCGCAACGTTAGGGTTCATAGCCGAGTAACATAGCCACTAGACAAAAGTGTACACTCTCCTCCGGAAGTTGTTAACTGGCTTATAATGTTACCACCACAATAGTCCCCCACCAGTGAGTCGGTAGAGTTTATTGCGCCAGTCATGGCGAGCGACGAACGTGATTATCGCGCCAGGTGTTATGGCGAGCGACGAACGTTGTTATCGCGCCAAGTGTTATGGCGGGCGACGGCGAGCGTGTGTGAGTGGTTGCTGCCGGTAGATGGAACCACGACAGCTGAATGAAGGATGCGGTTGTTCAGAACCAGGGTCACCAATGTGCATGTTGAGGTTCGAACTCGCAACGTTAGGGTTCATAGCCGAGTAACATAGCCAATAGACAAAAGTGTACACTCTCCTCCGGAAGTTGTTAACTGGCTTATAATGTTACCACCACACATTTTATTCTCCTGAGATTTTCTTTTTGCTGGATTTTTTAAAATGCCAGTTTCTGTACACATTTTTAAAGTGTAGAGATAAACAAATGCAGTTTTTAAAAATACACCCTTTCTCAGCTATAATAAATATTTATTTACTGCCATTTTTGAATGATTCAAACAGAATTCATTCAACAATTTTCCGTATATGTCAGTTTTTTAAAAAATGAATGTATTTTAAAACAAAAATAAAAAAACTAAATAATTTTAACTTTGTGGCTTGCCATTTTCTCATTAATTTAATATTTTTAAGTGAAAGAAAACATTTATGAATTCTTAAATAAAAAAACTTCCATAGTAAATAAGGGATACATAACTATTTGAATTCTTTCAGTAGAATATCTTCTGAAAAGACACGTAATAAAAAAAGAGGGGGGGAATAAAAGTCTTGAGACATTATTTTTAAGATTTATTTACAACATAGAAAAAAATAATAATTAGAAAATACACTTTGTGCAATACATTTCTTCAAAATATTTATTACGAAAAAAGTGGCAGAAATTTTATTATATTACGAAAAAAAAATCTTAGGAATGGTATTTATCTATATCTATACTTATAAATAAAGCTCAATGTGTGTGTGTTGGCGCTCTACAGGCCAGGTCATTTGACATACAGCTACCAAATTTGGTACATGTATACCTTAGAGGTTCGGAATGTGCACCTGGGGTTCCTTTTTTTTAATTTTTAATTAGAATTTTAATTATTAATTAAAAACTAACTTTCCCGCCAAAAAAATCTTCCATTTTCCCCACCGCCAACTTTCCCGAAAAAAAATTCTTCCATTTCCCCCACCGCCAAATGAGTAAGGCTTCAGTTTTTTTTTTTTTTTTTTTTTTTTTTTCCTCCCAACAGTAATGAGGCTAGGATAAACATTTTTCGACCGATTATTTCAAACGATTCTGTTTATTTTCTTAATGTTTGATGCATTTAAAATTAAACATTGTCAATTAATCGATCTTTTAGATTCATTCTGAAGTACTTTTGAATTAAAATAACACAGAATATAGGAAATTAAAAATGTCTAATCTGCATAATGTTACCCCAACTGGCGTAGACAAATTCACGCATTTGCGTTACCGTAACTGGCGAAGAAAATTCACGCATGCGCATTGTGTTCTGATTGTTGACATGACAACCATTTTCAACGGATGATTTAAATTATTTTTAGGTTAGTTGCTTGCTTTTGTAATTAAATTGTATTTATGTTAGTTATATATATTTTTTGTATATGCTTATAGTTTTAAGTACATCGTTTTTTAAGTAGTTTTTTTAAACCTGTTTACGACCGATTATTTTAAACGATTCATTTTATTTTCTTTGTGTTTGATGCATTTAAAATTAAACATTGTTAATCCATCTGTTCATGATGAATCTGAGAAAATTTTGTTAACAAATTCATGAGATATTACATAAATTAAGAAAGATATTCTTTAGTGCCCATAAAGTTTAAACGCTCAGTGACTCTGTTATCAGTAATCATATTATAAAATAAATGCTTTGTTTCAGTAAAAAATATTATATTAATTACAGATTAATCATTTACACTTTAATTTAAAGCATAAATTCTACGAGAGGTAACAGAAAATTAGAGAGATACATATTACGCTATGACTGAAGGCCTTTATAATATTATGAGTGAATTATATGACTCTCAAAATTTGAAGTTTTAAAGTATTTTGATGAAGAATCTATTAAAGTTGGAATTGCGTAAAATATTTAATGGTACGACCGGAGTTTAACCCCTGCTTGGCGCATTTTTTAAAAATTGCCAACAACGGTCTTGCGAAATGTTCAAAAGCAAAGGAGCAGATGTTCAGTTATAGTGCATAATAAAGATAGCCAGCTTTGGCGCGTTATCGCAACCTGGCGAAGAAGGGGTTTAAACTGCGGTCCAACCTATTTCATTATTAAAATTTAAACGAACATTAAGATTGCCTTACTGGCTGGTCGCCAAAGGCGGCTAGTTATTCAATAAAGGAAGAATTACTGCCAACTAAATGGTGGAGTTTTAATTAAACTGAACTCAGTTATAGAAATACTAACATTTATTAAAGCCAAGGAATTGACAATTAAAGCTACTGATTTAACCCTTTCTCTGTTGTACTATTTTTTTAAATTCATGAATTTTTTTTCTCTCATACTAGATAATGATATTTTTTACTTGCTCTTTCTATTTTTGCAAATAGTATTCTATAAAATATTCAGGGGTAGAGACTTGAAAAATATTTAAATCTAGCGAATTACATTTAAACGATGGAACATCTCCATTCTAGAAATTTTAAAGTATTAGTCTCTTTAAAAGTAGATACATGTTATAATCAATGTATGTTGCGAGTATCAAGTTACGTTAATAGTTACAGTATTCAAATAGTATATTGTTTCAGGAAATTTAAGAACTGTCAGTCTTACAATTTAATGCAAACAGTTCATACCTCAAAAATAAATAAAAGATTTGGAATGTAAAATATTTTTTGTTATTGTTGAAAATATATATATTTTTTGTCGGCAAATATTTTGAAAGCATGTTGAATGTTTCAGAAAAATTGCACCATTAAAAAGGAAGACTAAGTATTCTTAAAGAACTATATTTCATTGAGCGGCAAAATTTAATTCATTATTTTAGTTAATTTTTCTTCTCATTTTAATTTAATGCAAAATAATGATATAAAAATATAGTTTTGATTTTCCTGTGTGTTTGTCCTCCTTGGTAAAATGTGCACATGTCGGGAACAAAATATTTTTAACAATGATCTAAAGCACTGACTTTAAACAAAACTAAAGCAACATGAGCGATTTCTTCATTCTACACTGGAGCACATTTACTATCTGGAAGGGTCTTGTAATTTGATAATGAATCCATATCTGTGAAAAAAGGGCAGTATGAAAATATGTGAAGTAGGCAGACAATCATAAATTTATGTCTGAGAAAAATGCAATTATCTTTATATCACTCTATCCCTACAACACCCACTGGTCAATTATCTAACTGTTACCACCGGTTCACAATGGAGGCAAGAACAAAGACTATTTTTTTTTAGTCGAAGTAGTTGCAAGACGTTGAAAAATACTGCAACTTGAATAGTTAGAACTGCTTTAAGAGAGGTGAGTGAAATTCTTATTTTATTAAATTGCACTTTGTTGTATTAAATGTTTATTTATAAAACTATTATTTTTTAACTATTTCTAAGAAAGTTCAGCAAATATAAACTATTAATAAATGTTCATGATAAAAAAAAAGAGCATTCATTCTATCTGACTGTTGTGAAATTTATCATAACAAATAGAAATTCAATTTGAATTGGAATTCAAAGCAGTTTTTATTCATGGTGAGATATGTTATAATCATTTTCGATTAACTCCATGTGGAAAAGAGCAACAGGATTTTACTCTTTTCCACATGGCCATTAAAACAAATGGTTTTGGTGTAAATCAGTGAAATATTTATTCATTAATCATGAATAAATCTTAATGAAACTAAACTTGATAGCATTAGCTTTTTCTTTCTAATAAATTGAATTCGAGTGAGTCTTTTAAAAATGATTTTAGATTATTAATTAGTTTAGTAACCAGAGCAGAATAGATTGCTAATAATATAATAATAGCATTAAATTGACATGAAATATTATGCTTTTAAATTATATTATGTAAAATATTGCTACTGAAAGCTTTGTTAACTTATCTAAAATTTCAAGTCTCGAAATATTTGCCATTTGCTATATTTATAAATATATCTTGTAAATTATGCAGTATAAAAGCTATAATCCAAATAACATGTTGATGCTAGTTTTCCTCTGTTAACTATAAGGATAATCAGTTTTAAATATTCTATTACATTTTTAATACTTTTGAATTAGCAGCTATAGATCTTGGCATAACCCGGTATGGAGATAAATCAAATTTTAAAGTAATAATTTTAGTGTTTCTATATTCTGCAATCATGGATCATCTTTATGAAAATGCACACAGTTTTTTTTTTTTTTTTAATTTTGTTTCATGATTTAGACTTTATCAGTCTTTAAAAGTGGTCGATATACAGGTAAATAATAGATTCCTTTCTTACTTCTGATTGGAGAATTTGTGATGCAATGAAAAGTGGTAAAACTTGGACCGAAGTATTTTATATTACTAGAAATGCTTGATAATTAGGAGATGAAGGGAAAAAATTCACAAAGACGGAAGTAGGGAAGATCTTGTACGTAGATGAAAAGGAAAACTACGTGTCGTAACAAAATTGTCAGATATGTTACACAAAGAATTTTCGTGGTGCTTCAAAGTGTATTGTAAAGTTTATTCAATATTTGGATATTTGATTAATTTTCTAAAAAGGACGATGAAATTAAAAAATTGCTCAAAAATTTTAAAAACACTGTTCATAGAATATGGAATCTGAATTTGGTAATGAAATGGTACACTTTAAATTCATGTCGCAACTTCTCGAAATAAATGGTAAAAAAATAGTATTTGTAGAGAATTCTTAGGACCGATTTATGGTAACAGGGCACAGTCAACTTTCCTGAATGTAATGGTTGCGTTGAAAACTTACAAATGCTAAAAGGTCAGAAATATAAGCAGTTTCAGGTAACTAAAGCTGCTGCAAAAACTGTTGCAGTTTGTCGATAATGCATGTAACTTTCTAGCTATTATGGCCAATGAATACGATTATGAAAAAATTTGATTTCCAAGGTAGTTTAAAAGAATATGAATAAAACAAATTCAGGTAAGTTACAACATAAGATTGTGCATAGTATAATAATAAAAGATATAAATATAAAATATAATTTGTTTTATAATTCTATCACACAATATTGTTTTTAATTTCAAAAACATTCAATCATATAAGTAAAGAGTGTTTAAGTGATGTTAAAAAATTTTGGCACCTTTTTACTAAATAGCATATTTAAATTTTGGCACCTTTACTAAAAATTAAAGTTTTGGCTGTTTTATGAAAATAAAAAAAAAAAATTATTTACTCTAACATTTTTTTTAGTTAAAAATTCCTAAGGAAAAATGTTTAAGTCATTAAGTTTAAATAATTAATTTAGTCCATTAAATAACTTTCAATTATTATTTTTGGTAATAATAAATTTGTTAACCTAATTCTAAACTTAAGTATTAATTAATTAAAATAAAATATTACTAATTTAGTTATTTTAATATGCATTTTCACTAAAAAAATTAAGATACTGATATGCAGTTGAATGAAAAATATCAATCAGTTCATGGGACAAAGAACATTGGCACTGTTTATTCTAGTTTGAATGGAATATAAATAGGAATATTTCCCTTCAACAGTTCTCGATTTATAATAAAACTCGTTATAGTTAATGAAAAAGAATTGGGGATTTATGAACTCAAACCACTTTTTTAATTGAATAAATTGCTTTTTTAAAAAAAAAAATTAAATAGTATAAAAACTAAACTGATGTATTTGTCAAGAATGATTTTTCAGTTTCAAAATTGGAATGCTTGGAAGCACATATAAATTTAATCCCCGTTACTTTCTAATCATCATACAATTTACCTAGAAGGGGAGGTCTCGGAATAATCTAACACCCGTGGTCTCAAATTATCAAAATCGGCCACTGCCTCTACCTTTATAATTTTTCAAAATAATTTTTTTTAAATAAATCATTGCAATGTCATTTTATATTGTAACCATCTGTCAGTTATTTAATTGAAGGCAATTAATTTCAAATAAATTCTTCCTTAATCCTAGTAACTTCAACAAATTTATGCTACTTCTTATAGTATCTTACCTCCTAACAAAAATATATAAAAGAAAGGTGATACAATCATTTACATTACATCATTTTAATTCTGTTTAAAATTACAACCCACCAAAAAAATTATGCTCTCAACAAGATTGAAAGTTTGAAAACTACAATAATTCTCTTATATCTTTCTATTAAATCCTGTAATTAATCCTCTTCAATCCTTTCCTGTTCAAATAAAAACAGTAATGCACAAAAAAACACATCATTCCAGTGATGCCCAGCTGCATCACAAGTCAAAAAAAAAAAAAAGTTTTAAAAAAGCAAAATCTATTTCTTGATCAAAATAAAACTATTGAATATATAGAAACATTTAATTATAGATATCTTAATATTATAACTATTTTAAAATGATCACAACTACATGGTTATATTCAATGCTAAAGTAAAAGAATCCAACAAAAAATCACATTTCATATCAGTTACAAGGGAAAATTATCAGTTTTTTTTAAACTTGTATAAACATTCATAGTAAATGATGTTTGTATTTCTGAGAGCAACCTTCACGAAACCGTAATTTTTCTTAATGATGTAAATCATAAAAGATACAAAAGGAAAACAAACTTGCAAGAAAGAATCATATCATTTTGAAGAAAAACCTTTCATTTTGATGGAATTAAACTTTATTTTCTTGCATTAAAAATAACAACTTTAACAATTCAACAAAAGCATGCAGTATATGAAAATTCTTTTTGGAAAAACTGTTAAAAAACTTATCTTCGATAGGAAGCACACAAATTAAAATTTACAAATTATCTGTAACTGAAAATCAAACTCTTACTTTTAAAATAGATCATACAGTAAAAAACAGAGGAAAAATATTCATAAAATCAGATTCAACTTATTTTTTATTTGAATCAAATGCATTTTAAAGTCCCTACATAATTATCAACTTTGTATTTATTTTTATATGGAGCACAAAATAGTATGCAGTATTAAAAAATTATGGCATTTCATAGTATAGATAACAGCTCACCATTTATCTTATTCCCCTAATATTTTACATAAAGAATTAAATATTTTTATCAAACAACTCACCAAAAACTACAAACAGAATTACAGATAAGAAATAATTTAAAAATAACAAAATGAAGATAACATTCTATTGAAGTCTAAAATTAAAATTTACAAACAACCCAGAAAACACTTGTATTTGTTTATATACAACTGAAGTAGTTTTACACTAAGATGAAATACAGGGAATTAATAATGACCATTAACAACATTACAGAAAAATAACAATATTCTCAACTTAAAAGGTAATAGAACAACAATACTTAAATCAGTTTCCCCGATTTTCATTAAATTTCATGTAATAAAGGAATCAATTTTTAAAAATATTTGATAGACACAACATTCTGATACTTGGGACATTACAGCTTTGTTTATTTTTCAGAAGGCATATAAAGACCGAATAGATTTATGTGGATAAAACATTTTCAAAAAATTATTTTAAAAACGAGGCAAAGGCTATTAAAAATATATACATAAAAAATGACCAGCTTAGTACAATATATAAGCAGAACGATTGCTTGATTGGAAAATTAATGAATATCAACATGTCATTTGAGATGAAAATGTGTTCGTCATTTTTTGACATAGGCACTAGTCTTATAAATTAAAATTTAGGACGAAAAGAATTTACTTACAGTTCATTGACTTTTTTTTTTTCTTTTTCTGTTTTGGAACTGACCGTGATAAAAAAAAAAGGAATATAAATGAGTGTTAATTAGATGCGTAACTATAGGAAGTAATGGCAATCTATAAATTATACCGATTTTTTTAAGAAGCCAAAAAGGGGACAATAACCAAATAACTAATATTTGTTTTGTTTTTTAAAAAAAGAGTAAATTTAAGATCCTTTTTTCTTTTTTAAAACCACCTATTTTTTATTTATTATTATTATTTAAGAAAGCGAAAAAAGAAAGGTTCATTTCGGCATCAAAGGAATAAGAGTATTTAAAAGGCATAAAAAAAGTATCACAAAATGAAACATTATGCAAAGAAAAAGAAAACATCTCTTAAAATTAGCTTTACGTATAGCATTAGAAACACACTTTTTCAAAAGAATTATAAAAAATCATTTATGCCAACTTCGAAATTATTATAAGAATGAAACATTTAAAATAACTCACCATGCAGTTGAGAACTTTTAGAATATTAGGGATCGCATTTTGACAGTGAAAACTTAAAAAAAATCTAATAAAAAAAATGACATTCACTTTCATTCACGTGTATTTAATTATAACCCATGTTCTACAAACATATTACGGATATGAAAGATAATGCTATTCCCTCAAGGAAAGTGTATTAAAATGAAATAGAGTGTTGCCAAACATACATAAACAAATTTCGTTAGTGCAGATTGCTTGTGGGTCTGCAAGAAGCCTCAATTACGCGACGTGGGATCAGGGAAATGTATACTCTTACGGGTTGCTATTTTGGCATGTTTTATCAATTTCCAAATAGTTGGAGACTTGAAAAATTCAAAGGAAAAAAAAACTGAAAAATTGACAGTAAAGGCTTAGTTTTCAATGTGCATTTCACAGAATAATAAATTATTGTTATCGAACCTTTTTCGAAATCATCAAAGATAATAGCCTTCACTTTCCATTATAAAAGAAAGGAGGGGGAGAAAGGAGACCTCTATTAAATATATAGTTTCTGAATGTAATTTAAGAATAGAATTATGTTTTTGTAAGTAAATAAATAAAAAAACATCAAGCAAGTTGACCGATTATTCAAAATTATTGTATAATTAAACACTTTCAGCTTTTGAAAAAATATGTTACATTAGTTATTCAATTTGAAATTACACATTATGTTTCGAAAATAAAAGGAAAATTTAATTCATTCAAAATATTTTTGCGATTGCATTTCCAAATTAAAAATATGTGTTTAACTGAGCCTTAACAAAAAATTATAAATACTTAATTATAATTTTTAAGCTTACTTTCCTAGATAAAGTATAGTGAATTTCAATTAACTCATTTCAATTAACTGTTATTTGAAAAACAACTAGAAATATGAACGTAATTTGATGAAAACAATCAAAGCAAAGCAACGTAAGAATATCAAAAACAAACGAAAACAAACACAAAGGATCAAACATGATCGAATTTGACACTCTCTAGAAATCGACCAGACCATGTCAACCTAAATGAGTACAATCACAGCGCATCTTATAAAAGCATCAGGCTGATGTGAACTGCGCTGTGATTGGACTCCTAAAGGTTGACATGAGCTTGCCGATGCCTCGATTTGGTGCTTATGTTTACATTACACTTCGAGATCGACGTGCTAAGCTTTGCTCTGAGTATAATATATTCTGGTTATCATATAAGAATATTCTGGTTTCTTTTTAAATTCCTTTCTACTGAGTTTTAATAATGGCATATAATA
Organism: Argiope bruennichi; assembly: GCF_947563725.1. NCBI lineage: Eukaryota > Metazoa > Arthropoda > Arachnida > Araneae > Araneidae > Argiope > Argiope bruennichi. Next base: position 7,065,765 of record NC_079162.1, on the reverse strand, counting down.
TGCTTTCTGAACAATGTTTATACATTTAGGTTAACAGATCAGTATGGAAAAAAAATTCTTCCTTCTTATGTTTATTTAGGGCGAAAACTTATTGCATACGTTTTATTTTCTTGTTTACTCACGATAGCCAATTCGTGATGTGAAAATTTATTACATATCTTTATCTTTTTGTTTACTAATTATGGACTCGCATGAATCTTTCTAATCAAGGCTGAATTAACTTTTGAAGCCTTCAAAAAATATTGTCTTATAATATTCCACCTTCCATGCTTACTATTTTCATCAATCGCCATGTGTTTTCTTTTAATGACTAATACTCTTTAACTGTGTATAAATATCATTCACTTTCTTTTGCTCTGTTAGACTTTGCAGATATCCAAATTTGCCAGCCTTGACATTTCTTTCTTTTGCTTTAAATTCTTTATTCTATTGAATTTACTTTTATGGTTAGTTTCATTAGGAGCAATTAACCATGTTTGAACTTTGCTAAATTAACAAGACAATTTTAGACATACTGAACACAAAATAGGTAGACCGAATTAAAAGAAAGGTAGAAATTTTGTTTGAGTGAAATAATGATGCAAGAAGCAATGAAAAACTAATCAACATTTTGTATGATTCTTTCTTATGAAGTATAAGCAAAATGATATAGAAAAATCATTTTATTTGCAAATTAATTTTTTTATTGTGCATTTTACATTTTAAAATCAACTGAATAATCTGAACATATATTTTCTCCTCTATATTTAGATAATGCTGGAGAATTATTGGAGCAAGTGTCATCAGTTGTCAGGAAATTTTTTATATCTCATTCTGAAAAGATATTCTCTAAATATTTTGCAATGATATGATTGTATATATCATTTTCTTTCATTTATTAAATAATTATGAATTTCAATAATAAATAAAATACAAAAAATGATATGTTTGAAGTAAACTTTAGTTTTCAATTGTATATTAACCACATGCTAACAATTAAGTGCCAAGTATCATTGCTTATAAATTCTTTCATAATTAAATCTTGACTATATTCATCAACAGCATGCAGTTTATATCCAAATACTTAATTTATATATGTAGGTTTATTCAACAATTTGTAAATAAATTAATATTCTTTATATATTATGCAGTTTTACACTATAGTTATCATAACATTATTTTGGATTTATTTAAAAAAAAAAGGCATCTTTTATTTTTTTATGAATAATAAATATAAATGTCATTTAAAGGCTGTTTATAACATATATAGTTATTTGTCTTATAATAAAAATGTGAATACAGATCTTGAAAATTTTAATATTAAAATTTGAAATGGTTTTCAGGAAGAAAGATTGACAATAAATGTATGTCAATGACTATTTTAACATATTTATCACATATATTTGGTAAAGAAGATTCAGATTTATATGTAATTTTACAGTTATTTTTTGTGTATAATTTAACATGGTTAGTATGATTTTTAATAGCCAATCTAATCTTGCAAAATTTTCTATAATGATTATTATATCGTACGGGTTCAAAGAAACTTGCTAGAAACTCTCAGTATGCATTATGGGAAACATCTAGTTCATCCCTACTTATTTTACACAAGTTCAAAAAAGAGATTTTAGAATCAGTCAAATTAATAACTCAATTTGCTAATTGAGTTATCTTTGAGTCTTTAAAATAGCTCTGACTCAAATTTTATATGAATCTCTTCTGTTTTTAGATTAATTTTAACAATAATTATGTCTTACTTTTCAATGAATTCTAATTTTATTTTTGCATAGCATTGTGAGAAATAAAAAGCAATATTTATAATTTAGTTTTCCATTTTATTTTTAGCTATTTTATTTATAACAATTTTTACGATGCATTGTTTCCTCTTGCTTCATTGAGTATAATGCATTGTAATCAGGTCATTTTATAATAATTTTAATCAAAAATTTTCTTTTATTGTAAAGTTGTGATGTTATGTTTGCATTTACTTTAACAGCATTTATGTACTTTTCATTGCCCTGTAGCTTTATTTATACATAATATTATTCAATCTAAAGATCAATATTTAGTTTTGTTTACCTCCAATCATTCATAACAAATTTATTTGTTATTATGCACATTTCTTTCTAATTCAACAAAATATAATATATAATAGTTGCCTGATTGACAATGATTTTATAAAAAAGTCATATTCTGTCTTTAGATTTTAAGCTACAATACTAGATTTTGAGCCCCTTATTTATTTTTCATTTGGTTTCTATAATATAATTTTGTCTGTGTTTTTTCAGTGATTTTATCTCTATTTTCTAAATATTTCATGTTCAAAAATTGATACAATATTGCAGTATTGATGTTTGATAATATTCAACTTGAAAGTATTGGATAAGAAAGTGGAAGATTTGCTAAGGAAGAAAATCCAGCTGGCAGCCATGCCAAACTAGATGATCTTTTCATCTGTGATAGCAGTTATTTGCATGCATCACAGCTGTGATAGATCTTCTTGAATGGATATGCCAATAAATTATTCATAAGTATCTTAGTGCAATATTGATTTTTATACTGTATTATCTGTGATCCCCCTTCCCCAAAAAAAATTTTAAATAGTAGCATAATTATTAATTCTTTTATGTGTATATTCAGTTTTGATATATTTACAATAGAAAATTGAAATGTTGTTATTTCATTCTTTAAAACTAATTCAAAAAAATGTCAAGTATGTAAATATTTTGAGCTACACCTGCCAATTTTTTTTTTTTTTTTTTAATTTTTCTATTTTTAAATTGAGGTTATTTAATTTGTATTATATGGATTTTAAATGTATTTTTATTTCATATATAAATTGATATTTTCAAAAAATAGAATAAATGCATTAATTCTGAGATGATTATAAATGCATTTTAACATTGAGTATTAAGAAAACGAATTTAAATATGAAATAATTATTCATATTTATTAGTTAATGAATATTAATTATTCTAGATAATTATTAATAATAAAGTTAATATGATTTTGTAAAATTACTAATCAATATTTCGCTTTAATATTTAACTTAGCAAAAATTATGAGAAACACACAATTGAAATGCCTACCATAAGAAGTTCATTTAATTCTATTTTTTAAAGTTATTGAATATGTATTTTAATATGAAACTATTTTTAATGCATTCTAGAAATTGGGACTCAAAAAATCTGTACTACTGTTTTTTAATTTTTTTTTTTTTTATTATTATTAAATAGAATTCACAATGAGAAGGTATAGCTTTTGAAAGATAAAAATATAAATACTGCTTACTGATACATGTTTTCCCCTTTGCTTTCAATGTAGAAGAACTTAAATGATTATCCTACTTTAGATAGTATAAAAGTAATCCTGAAATCCTAACTCAATTTCATGGTCATCTACTCCAATTTAATTCCTCTCCCTTTCGATATAGGTTTCCTGTTACTTTCTTTATTAATTTTATTTTCTGCGGATTAGGTACCACAGTGTAAAATTATTACTAAAATTTCATCTTTCTCAGCTGGTTATTTGTTTCTGTAGTTGAAGGGCTAAATTATTACTTTTAATATGAAGGGTAAACAACTGGTCACCGAAGACGATTAGTTTCTTTTAAGCTAAAAGAACATCTATTAGTCTTTTGTTTATTTAATGAAAAGCATTAATTTTGAAAAGTATTTACCTCGAACGTCGAATTCTGATGCTATAGTGTGATTCTTCTTTTCTGCTTGAATCAAAAATGCCAATAATGAGGGGAGCCTTCATCCCCTCCCCCAACTTTCCATCAAAAATGTCATTGCTGAAGGCGAGTACCTCCATTTTCAAAATGTCAGATCACTTAAATTGATGAGAATAATATTAATATATTTTTTTTCTAAATTAATAGAAACATTCTAAATTCAATAGGTTATAAATGGTGATTGAATATTTAAGTAAAGATTCTTTGATTGTTTTTTATTTAGTTTTCTTCCGGATTGAAATCCAACGGAGATCCATACCGAATCTGTAATGCAAGTTTAAAGAGACCGGTGGTTTTTTTCTAAAATAGTTGAGAACTGTTTGTGGAATAGTATGATTCAGTTGTCTCCATTACTTATTCAAACTGATATTGTCAAAGAAATATAGACAAATTTTCGCAGTTTAAAACAAGAAAAGTGACATTTTGATATTTTTATGTCTTTCGATATCTGTTTCTATGTTTGTTAAATTTTATTTTCAGATTTTTTTTAAAGTATTATATCAAAAGTATAAATTTATTGCGACTTATTATGCACTTTTGTACCTCCCTCTAAAATTGAATTTAATTTCATTTGTTATTTCAAATAAATATTTCTTTATCAGAAGATATGCTAGATTATAGAACATGCCATTCGAGTTATTGAAAGCTGACATTGTTTATTTCAGTTCGAAGTTCAGAAAGGATATAAAAATTTCTCATAATAGTTATCTGTTTATAATAAAATTTATTATAATTCATAAAAGAATTAAGTGATTTATGAAGTCAAGCCCATTTTTACTTATTAGTATAACGAAGTATGCAAAGAGAAAGTATTGTAATAGTCGAAAATCCAACTCGACATTTTAACTAATCTCAATATCTTAGTTTTAATTAATTTCCTGAGTCCATAAAGCACAGTTTGGGAACTGTCTGTTCATAAGTCTATGAACACAATAACTCAAAAGCGTCTTTAGCAAGACAAATTGAAGTTTGGTTGCATGTTCTTTCAACAAATTTGAAAATTTCTATCAAATCCACTGATGAATGAAATCCATTGATGTGAAGTCTGTCTATTTGGCTATTCGAATGCAAATGAATATGATAGACAGTAAATAGCTATAAGAATAAAATTGATATAAAAATTTAACATTTAAATTAGATACTTATCGAATTTTGAATTAAATCCGTCAAAGAGTTGAATGTTAGTTGGTCCGTATGCGATAATATAAAAACACAACGACTTAGATAAATGAAATTTAACATATGATTGCGATATTTAAAATGCATTCTGCGTTAAATTTTGACTTCAATTAGTTGAAAAAAGGGCATTCGCAATACATATTTGGTTTTCTTCACCGTATTGTGAAGCACAAAACTCATATGCCATTGTCAAAAAATAAAAATCTGTGCATTTGTGGCGTTGACGGTATTGTCCAATGCCCATGATTTTATTTGGGGAGGGAGGTGATGCCTTTATTAGAGAGTATACTAGAAAGTTATACTTATTCATTGGGCTACTTTTGTACAGTAATTTTCGTATTTCGAATATTCAATTGTACATAATTAGGCTGATTTTATATAGAAGAAACCCGTCATACGAAATAATAAATCTACTTTGAACAATGAATTGCCTTGCGGTTTTTCAACAACGACCTTCCATTTTCTTTCAGCCTAAGAGTTTTACACAAGCGTATTTAAATTTTTTAGCATAAAGCATTTCGCTCATTGATTTTTTGGGTCAATTTTTTTTTCTTCTTTCAGTACAACAAATTTTAAATTTTACATTATAACTTAGTGAATAAATTTTTAAAGAAAAGTTTCATATGATGCATTCAAACATTTTTGTTTGGTTTTAATGCGTTGAAATGAAAACTGACATTAATACCCATTTAAAAAACATTATTTTTCATCTAATTTTCACTAAGAATTCACTTTTAAATTATTAATAAAAATTATTTTGCCAAATTTAAATAACAAATCATATATTACCATAAAAGAATTTTGTTATTTGTCAAATGCGATTCAATAATAGAGATGATAATGTTTTAAACCTAATGTCAACCAATAACAAATAACACTTTTTGAAACATTTTATTCATTTCGAAAATAATATTTCTTACGACATTCGGCTTAAAATTTTACTGTAATTATCTTCAGTATTGCATCTTCAGAATAAAACATTATGTTTATTGCTTTTTTAGAGTTGAATTTTTCATTATAAAACACGATTTGGAATTTTCTGAAGCAATACTAAAAGTTTTTTTTTCTTAGAATTTTAATTAAATTTTTATAGAAGTTTATACATTATATTTCTAAAAAGGTATTCATTCTTATTTTGAACTAAATCATTAGAAAGGAATTTGAGACACATATATATTCCAAAAACATCTTTAACTTGCAACTTATTTTTACTAATCTCTCAAGCTACTTAATCATTAAGTAGATTACTAATCTACTAGTAGATTAAATCTACTAGAAGATTAAATAGATTTACTAATCTACTTAATCTTCTTATTTTATAACTTTTAAAATTTTGTCAAACCAAGATATTATGTCATATATTATGTTTACAAAATTTCATTTCTATCAAAACAATTCGATAGATGAGATAACAAGTTTTTAAATCTTCATTTAATGTTGAATTACAAAAGTGTGCTAAATAAAATTCGGAATTGAAATATATTTTGAAAATACATTTTGCAAGCTTTCAACTTAAAAATTTACTTTAGTTCGTCATAAGCATTACTTTTTTAGTATAAATCGTTATGCTTTTTGATTTTTGCATATTGAACTTCTGAAAAAGTAATCTGAGGTTTTCTATAATATTATCAAGATAAGTTTTTGGGCTAAAGCTTCATATTATATTTCCAAAAATTTATTCCAATCCAGTATAATCTAATTTTTTCCAAAATAATCGATAGTTTCAATTCATATTTTTTATTGAGATGCATGGAAGATAGCTAAAATATCTTTGTTTTGGTCATTCATCAATTTCTCTTGACAAATTATCATCACTTTCATTAGAAGCAAGCAAAATTGCTTTAATATCTTCTTTAGTGATTTCATGCTTTCTTTTATTCATAATGTAAAAATTAACATAATAACTTCAAAAATAGATTCAAAATACGTAAAATATAAAGTAACAATTCACGACTAAACAAAAATTTTCAGAATAGCACTTCAATAATGAATTTAGAATTTTTTTCTTTATATATATATATATATATATATATATATATATATATATATATATATATATATATATATATATATATATATATATATATATATATATATATATATATATATGAAAAATATAAGCCTTATGAAATTAAATCTCAATTTAAATTATTTCGGAATCAAACAAAAACAAATTAAAAACTGTATTTATTTGGTTTAATTTTGATTCAATTTTTTTTTCCTTTTAACTTGGTATTTATTACTATTACTAAGAGGTATTTATTAAAGAGAGACTATAGTCTCTCTCTCTATATATTCATAAACCGCGGCAGTTTGAAGTTTTTCGGGTCTTCCTTATATGAAACCGATAGTTTCTACTGAACATCAAAACTTCCGATAGCCCTTTTACAGAATAAGAAGATGACTTCCTTCCGCAATAACAATATTAACAATACATTTCATGAGAAAACTGCTTTGTAATTTGCCCCAGTGATAACCCAATAGTTTGCTATTGTATCCTTACATAGCCTGAAAAGAGTGCCTGGCATTTATCGGAAAAATAAAGGTGTTGGTATTCTTACATATCATTCATCATTAAGAAAGCAGGGGAAAACATTTCTTTCAGTAAATAGCCATAAAATCTTTCCTATTTTGAGCTAACAAAACAGGAATATAGACACCAAAACCCTTAGGAAACACAATAATTACGCCTATTAAATGAGTGCCACCCGACCCCTTCCGCCTTAAGGTACAGGGGAGTTGGCTGAGAAAAAGCCACTACCGTCAGCGATAAAACAGACCTCCTATGATGCTGTAGCCGCTTTTGACATTGATCTCAACTTCAAAGAAAGCAGGCGTCCAAAATCGTCCCTCTTGAAATTCTCAAAGCGCCCCTTCCTCTAAAATAAAATCTTCTAATATTTAATCTGTGACGAATGGGCGAAATGAAAACATTGAAATTATTATTTTGTAGTCTATTTAACAAAATAATGATGATCTTGCTAAATTTGTATATACGGAAACATTTAGAATTTTTAGAAAAATTGTTCGATTTTGTTTTATTTTTAATTTATTCAAAAACACAAGACTCGGTATTTTTTTAATTTTTTGCTGTACATTATTTTCTAGAGATAGTGAAAAATCTACACGATTTATAGGTATCTATAACAGTTGCAAAAAGTTAACAACTATAATTCAAGATCATGAGCATTCTATTTGTTATTTAATTCATTTATTGCTTGGAACAGTTTATTTCAAAAGAAAATATAATAGACGAATAGATAATTCAGTTATCACATTAATGCAAATGGAGAAAGATAGACATCTGACACATGCTTACAAATTATATATGGATTTTCCATTCAAAACTCAGTCATCCACAAGGATTGAAGTAAATCACAAAAAAGGAATCAGAATTAATACAGAAGACGTCTATCAAGATTCAGAAAATACTTGAGGAAGATAAAAACAAAGAATATAAAGTGGTAAAAATGCATAAAAATTGCCCAATACCAGAGCATTGTTTGGAGAAATGTACGAATATGATATGCGACTCATTATGTGGCCATCTTTATAAATGTCCTTGCCCAGATGATAATTTGTGCAAACATATCCACAAAATTCCTTCTACTTTTTTTACAAATGAATCCATTTTAAAATCAAATGTTTTTCAATAGAAGAAAGAAATATCAATGAAGATAATATGACCATTTCTGCAAAAGAAATAAATATAAAATCTACAGAAAGACAAATTATTCAATGTCAAAATCTTTGTTCTGAATTAACCAAATTAATAGAAAATTCAGATATTCAAGAACTAATGCTTAAAAATGTTATATCTACATTGAAATTTTTAGTAGAAGGATGCCATGGAGCCGCAAAAATAAAAAGCAGCCTCAAGAAATGCTCTCCAAAGCCTCGTTATTCAGTGCCATTGAATAAGAAAATGATGACCCAGATGAAATTTTACAGAACTTCTCAAAAGAGAAATAAAAAAAAGTTTACAAAAAGCAAAAAAAAAAAATCTAACTGAAACTTCTAAAAAAAGAAAAATACCAATGATTTGATCATTAGCGATAAGAAAAAACGAATATCGAATGAAGGCAGTAGGGAAAATAAAACTGAAAATGAAATGTCTAATTCTGTAGAAAATTTTCCAATTAGTAGTAAGAATCAACCAATATTGAAAGAAGATAGTGATACTTATTCTAACACTTTAACGGGTGATGTTTCAATAAAAAAAACGGGTGATACTTCAAGCAAAAAAACTAATAATGTTTTTTTAAAACTAAACAAAATTACGAAGAACCCATGTGAAACAATTATTAAAATAAATGATGTAAACATTTCCATTTATATGCTGAAATCGCTTGACTTAATTGTAACAACAGAAGAAGAAAAATATTTGCAAACTCTCTCACCATCTTTTAAGATAGGATGGTTATATGATGGAATCATTGAGGCTTTTTTTTTTTTTTTTTAATTAACTAAAGATTCAGAATCGTGTAAAGCAATAGACTCAATTCATTCAACTTTACTCTTACATAAAAAAGATATCTTGAACTTTCCAGTGATTCAGGATATACAGAAAATGAACTTTTTATTAATTCCGGCGAATTTAAATAATCATAGGATTCTTTAAATAGCTAATATAAAAGAAAAAATACTTGAATTATATGATCCATTAGGTCCAAATGTAAATGAAGATGTCTGCATATTAATTCGTGAATGAAGTGCATTAATTATAAAACTACTGAACACAAAGGAGCACTGGAAATTGATTACTCCAAGTCATATGATTCAAAAAGATAGCTACAACTGCGGAGTCTTCATTTTTTTTTTTTTTTTTTTTTTTTTTTGCATATCAAAAATACCATAAGTTATAAATCGATGAAAACTTTGATGCTACTAACTTCAGAGAACTCATCTTTGAAACTATTACAGAAAACTTTGAGTGCTGACATAATTTGAATTTATGTTTATATGATAATATTTGCATATCTGTGCAAATGATGAAGACCAGGCCTGATTAGATTTCTAATTGGGGACACCTCTGTAATGAATTTTCAAATTTTATTTTGACAATTCATCAGAAAAAAAAGCGAACCAGAGCTTTCCACCTCCTGGGTCTGGTATGGGAGAGAAATCAACTCATTTTATCTATCAAATAAACCTGTATCTATTAATCTCTCTTTCTCTCTATTTATATATAATCACTAATAGGAATGTTATGTGTTGTTACTCCATAGGCCAGACCATTTCACCAAGAGCTACTTAACTTAACAAGTATTTTAAAGAAATGAAAACCTAGGAGCGTTTTCTCATCCTTAGACATTTTAATTTAAACAAAATTTTTGCGTCTTTCTGAAATAATTTGCGAAAATACTACATGACAAAAAGAATTCTTATAACATAATACAATTCCTTAAAATTATCTTTTCACTAATACTTTATGTTGTTCATTATTGTTATTAATATTTTATTTTTTTCTCCATTGTTAATGATCAAAATAGAAAGATTTGGCATGTATGGTACACTACATAATAATATTGGTATATTATTTGGCTAAGGTATATATGGACATATTATATAAAATATCTTATCGCAATTTCTAGCAATCATTAATTTTAGCGACCCAATTGGTCACCAAAGTATTCTTTCTCTATCTCTATACATATTAGATAAAACTAATTAATATTAATCATATTTAAAGAAAAAAATCGAAATGTTATAAAATTAGTCTACACTGATGATGGTTAGTATATTTCATTTCTTTATAATTCAACTTTATTATTACTTTATTGTGAAAATGAATCATTCTAATATTTAGATGATAATAGTTACTATTTGTATGATTTGGAAAACTGAAAATAATAAAAATAATTATATTTTCATTGATTGTTTATATGATTCAAAAGGTGTGGATTTCATTCATTTGATTCATTAATTTGAACAAGCAAAAGAAAAGAAAATGTTGATTGCTTTTGACTAGTATTTCAAAAAAGTGTTGATAAACTATTTTTTTCAAATATTTTATTACTTTTTCATGACATTGCCATGAAAGGAAGGTCCTAAGATATTCTAGCTATCATTGTTGAGAGTTATATAGATGTGTATAAGGGCTATTGTTAAAAAATAAGAACCAAAAAAATGGAAGCATCAGCTTATTTTCTTTGATCAAACTGCAAATTAAGATTGGGGTAATAGGTAGGATCAACTATAAGAAGTTTGAGGTCTATTTGGAAACAATATTAGTAAGTTGTTCTGGTTTTTTTACACTTGCATCAGAGGAGTTTTTTCTCTCTCATATTTCTTTCTAAATTCATTAATCTAGAACTTTTAACTTTTTAAGATGCACAATAATTTAAGAAGTGTAATTTTTTAAAATCAAATTTCAAGCAATGGAGTCATGTTTGAAAATAATTGATGAATGAAATGTTTATTTAAATTCCTTTGTAATACAATATTTTTTTATTCATTTCAGTTAGTTACAGAAACACTTAAAAATAACACTGAACAACTTGTAATTTAATTAATAAAACTATATTATTTATAGACAGTAGTTTTATAATAGTACTTAATATACGACTTAAGGAATATCACCAAATCTTTTGAGAAATGACAATGTTATTGAAATCACAATCTCATCTTTTATATAAGGAAAAGTTATTATATGTTTATAATTTTAATACATAAGCTATTGATTAAAGGAAGAACTTTATTTCTATTTGAAGGACCAATGATTTTGTTTAAAACAATACCAATGTAAAATGGTGAATTTTTATCAGCAATTCACTTGAAAATATTTGTTTAAAATTTGCCAGAACTTTATCTGGATATTTGAAAAGGCCACTTTAATTCATAAGTATAACTGATAATACAAATCTTTTTGCATATACACATATTTATTATTTATAAAATGAATATAAGTATAGACCTTCTATTCAATATGAAATATTTGGGATCAGATTTACTGTACGGTCACCCTTGGCGCAATTTTTTTAGATTGGCGATAAATCTTTCTATATGGCAACCCCCATCCGACCGACAACTAATTATAATAGGGTAATTGCATTAACCCTATTGGTCAACTGGTCAACTGAATGTAGACGCCATTATTTAATTTTCGTTTGACCACGTTGCACGTGTGCTTTTTCAATCTTCAGCTCCCGCGTTCTTTTATTTGGATTTTTTTGTGATGGCTGCTGCATGGGGAATGTCTGAGGTAGGTGCGAGAATGTTTGGTGAGAATGATGTTATGTGGTATGATGAGAATGTTAATTTAAGATATTTGTATGGACTAGATAAAGGTAAGGAGACGTTTGAATTTTGTATGAAAGCGGGTTTGATTGCGAATAAATATGAGTGTTGTAAGTGTGGCAAGGACATGAAATTGGTTGAAAGGCATGATATAAGTGATGGTTTTGAATGGAGGTGTAAATCAAAGGTGAAAGGACAAATGCATGACGTCAAAAGGAGTGTGAGAAAGGGTTCTTTTTTTGAATTGAGTAGAATGACATTGAATGAGATTTTAGTTCAGGTATATTTGTGGGTGACTCAGAGTAAGGTTGATTTTAATATGAAAGAAAGTAAATGTTCTTCTAAGACTGTGTGTGACTATCGTTCTTATTGTCGTGAGGTTTGTGTGGTAGAGATGATTGAAAGTAGTATGAAAGTGGGTGGAAGCGGCGTGACTGTTGAGATAGATGAAAGTAAATTTGGAAAACGTAAATTTAATCGGGGAAAACGTGTGGAAGGTAAATGGGTGTTTGGGGGAGTTGAGCGCGAGACGGGCAAATGTTTTATGAAAGTTGTGGATGATAGGACGACTGATTCTTTATTAAGTGTTATAAATGAGTATATTCTTCCAGGTTCGATAATAATTTCAGACTGCTGGAAGAGCTACGATTGCCTTTCTAATGAAGGCTTCGTGCATCTGAAGGTTAACCATAGTGTGAATTTCAAGGACCCGGATACAGGTGCCCACACTAATACCATAGAAGGAACGTGGGGGGCAGTAAAACGTGCTATACCAGCGAGCAAAGCAAAAACACAGCTCGATTACTATCTAGCCGAGTATGTGTGGCGCAAAAAGAACAAGCACTTGTGTAACAAGTTCATGGCCTTTGTCGACTCCATCATCCGCATTTACCCTCCTCAAAGAGCCGACAAGGAGCCGGAAGACGGAACATCGTCATCAAAGTAGAGGCGGAGCTTAAATGCTTAAAATGCTTGTTACAAGATTGTCAGTATGAGGGAAAAAACATTTTCGTCTCATTTCACACTTATCTGGATAAAAAATAATTTAATAATACAAATCCCGCTCTTTGACTTCCATCTATAATGTAAATAAACACGTAATTTTCTATTCAATCACAACACAGTAAGCAACAAAGTAGAAGTTCACGAACGAAACACAATCTAGAAATCGACTCTCTGTATGGCAACTTTTTTGAGTCCAATCATAGGCTTTCTTTCTCCGTCAATGTGGTCTGTTGCTTACTGTGTTGTGATTGGTTAGAAAATTACGTGTTTATTTACATTATAGATGGAAGTCAAAGAGCGCCATTTGTATTATTATTCTTTATCCAGATAAGTGTGAAATGAGACGAAAATGTTTTTTCCCTCATACTTTCAATCTTGTAACAAGCATTTAAAAAATTATTTCCATGCTGTCTATGGCATTTTTAGAAATTTTAGCTAAGATAAACAGCAGTAAGGTCAAAATAAGTATTGAAAGCTATTGTATTCCTGGCTTTCAAGAAGGTTTTAAGAAAACCATTACAATTATTATTTAAGTAATATTTAATACTGTGTTGTAATTTTAAATTTTTCCATTAAATTTGGGCCTGTCTTAAAGAGTTATTTAATTTCACTCTTTTTAATTCTGTTAACCTCCTTTTGACAAACACATTGTTTTATGCATTTTTGTTATTTTATCTGAATTAATATTCATATAATTCTTAGTATTTAATTTAGATATAATCAGCTAATAATTTTAATTAGTGCTAAGAAACAGAATTATTGAATTTTTTAAGAGTTCATAGAATTATATTTTAAAGATTTTTAATTTTAAAATTCTTAAAACAAAAAGAAATTCAACATATAAAAAGAGAAAATAATTGCTGTAATTTCTAAATATTCATAATTCTCATGAAATATGTATTCGACATTATAATATAGAAATAGTAATTCTTATTTCATACCAATCTTGAAAAGAATTAACTAAAATTTGTAGAAACATCCTGCACTGTTTATTACTTTTAAAGTTTACTTTTTATTACTTTTGAAGTTTGCTTCATGATACTGTTAGTGTGTAGATATAATTATTATTAAAATAGATTTTTTAAATAGGGAATCTTTTTTCATGAAATTCAGTTGACAATGCATTCAGATATTGAGTGTTTAGCTTTTTTCTCGGTGCTTTGAAAATTTTTGTAAATCTTATATTAGAAACGATGATTGAATATTATATTTCTTTTTAGTATTTTTATATGGTTATATTTTATTATTATGAATGTTATTGAAATATGTTGGTTATATTAAATATAGCGCCTTTATAAACTGTTGCTAAATAATCACTTGAACAAATATCAAAAAAGAAATTGCATGCTATACATAAAAGAAAATTGCTGCATTTAGAGATATTTGAAAATAACATCACAGTATTTATGATTTGTGTAGAATAGTACTTGTGATATTAAATCAGAATAGAAATAAATTTTCCACTTTCTTTTTGTTTCTTATATTAATTCCTTTAAGTAGATTAAGAAAATTAATGTATAAGATTAAATTTTTAACACTTCAAATGAAGAGTTTATACTATAATAATTCTTAGTATTTTAGATAGGTTCCCTATTCATTCTTTTATTGACTAATTCTCTGTTTAATTTTAAAATATTATAGAATTCATTTCAAGTCATTTCTTATTTGTGATTAAATTGGCTAATGATCTATGTTGCCTTGAAACAAATATTTCATATTGAATAGAAGGTCTATACTTATATTCATTTTATAAATAATAAATATGTGTATGTGCAAAAAGATTTGTATTATCAGTTATACTTATGAATTAAAGTGGCCTTTTCAAATATCCAGATAAAGTTCGGGCAAATTTTAAACAAATGTTTTCAAGTGAATTGCTGATAAAAATTCACCATTTTACATTGGTATTGTTTTAAACAAAATCATTGGTCCTTCAAATAGAAATAAAGTTCTTCCTTTAATCAATAGCTTATGTATTAAAATTATAAACATATAATAACTTTTCCTTATACAAAAGATGAGATTGTGATTTCGATAACATTGTCATTTCTCAAAAGATTTAGTGATATTCCTTAAGTCGTATATTAAGTACTATTATAAAACTACTGTCTATAAATGATATAGTTTTATTAATTAAATTGCAAGTTGTTCAGTGTTATTTTTAAGTGTTTCTGTAAGTAACCAAAATGAATAAAAAAATGTTGTATTACAAAGGAATTTAAATAAACATTTCATTCATCAGTTATTTTCAAACATGACTACATTGCTTGAAGTTTGATTTAAAAAAATTACACTTCTTAAATTATTATACACCTTAAAAAGTTACCTCCCCTCCACAGACACACACACGAAGTAGATTTAAGTTTTCATTTTGCAAGGAATTTCTCACACTTATATTGTTTCACTGAAATTCCTTTTTCATGTTTGATAATAATTATAAATCTCAAGATCATCTAAACAATATGCATGTTAAAAATTAACTTTTTTCATCATATATTTTGATAATAATTTTTAAAAAGAATTTGTGTCCTCTTTATTGAATAAAAACATTTGTAGACATTTGAAAAGGAAAAAGAGAAAGGAATAGCATTTGAAACCATCACAATGTGCATTAATTTTATTTTATGTATTATTTTATTTGATTTAATTTTAACCAGTGAATTTTAAAATGCATGAAGCATTATTTTGTAATAGTGAGTTTTGAAATGTAAGGAAATTTTATGTAGACATTTTTTATAAAAATTAATATAAATTAGCTATTTGCAGAGAAGTGTAAATAATGAAAAAAAAAGCATGCCTAATGATTTAGTGGATTAAGGCACTTTTTCTTTCTTTAGAAATACCATACAAAATCATACAACAGAATTTATAAAAACAAAAATAGCTCATTATAAAACAAGCTTCAATGAAATAATAAGATTAGATAAATTTTATTTCTACTAGCTGGAATTAAGGGTTGCTATAAAGTAAATATTTTGTGAAACTGTCTTAATGAGTTCCTTAACTAAATAATTTTACATTACTAAACATTTATGACATGAAATTTACACATATCATTCTGAGGTCCATTTCTTGTTAACTGTGTATTTCTGCTATTTATTTTTATTTATTAATTATTTCTTAAAACAATTGGTAAAGAATCATAACTATTTTCAATATATTCAGTTTGCATCCTAGGCAGTTGGCTGTCTATGTTTTCATTTATATATGCTTACTTTATATGTTCTCTATGTACACAATTCTTCTCTGACATTTATTTAAACAAAATCTGGAAGATGAAAAGCATACTTTTGTGACAGAATTTGAATTTGGTTTTGAAACAGTTGTAGAATGATTCAAAGTTCAAAATGGCAAGAATAAGTATTAAAACAAAGAAAAGACTAGAAAAGCTTATTATTCTAGATTCATTTAATAAAAATACAAATATATATATGTCAAAGAAATAGACCACAATTTTTTATATAAATTTTGCTCATTTATTTATGCATTTTTTTTATTATTATTATTACTCACTCTAGATTAATGAATTTAGAAAGAAGTATGAAAGAAAAAAAACTCTGATGCAAGTTGTTCAGTGTTATTTTTAAGTGTTTCTGTAACTAACTTAAATGAATAAAAAAATGTTGTGTTACAAAGGAATTTAAATAAACATTTCATTCATCAATTATTTTCAAACATGACTCCATTGCTTGAAATTTGATTTTAAAAAATTACACTTCTTAAATTATTGTGCATCTTAAAAAGTTAAAAGTTCTAGATTAATGAATTTAGAAAGAAATATGAGAGAGAAAAAACTCCTCTGATGCAAGTGTAAAAAAACCAGAACAACTTACTAATATTGTTTCCAAATAGACCTCAAACTTCTTATAGTCGATCCTACCTATTACCCCAATCTTAATTTGCAGTTTGATCAAAGAAAATAAGCTGATGCTTCCATTTTTTTGGTTATTATTTTTTAACAATAGCCCTTATACACATCTATATAACTCTCAACAATGATAGCTAGAATATCTTAGGACCTTCCTTTCATGGCAATGTCATGAAAAAGTAATAAAATATTTGAAAAAAATAGTTTATCAACACTTTTTTGAAATACTAGTCAAAAGCAATCAACATTTTCTTTTCTTTTGCTTGTTCAAATTAATGAATCAAATGAATGAAATCCACAACTTTTGAATCATATAAACAATCAGTGAAAATATAATTATTTTTATTTTCAGTTTTCCAAATCATACAAATAGTAACTATTATCATTTAAATATATGACTCATTTTCACAATAAAGAATTAATAAAGTTGAATTATAAAGAAAGGAAATATACTAACCATTAGTGTAGACAAATTTTATGACATTTCGATTTTTTTTCTTTAAATATGATTAATATTAATTAGTTTTATCTAATATGTATAGAGATAGAGAAAGAATACTTTGGTGACCAATTGGTTCGCTAAAATTAATGATTGCTAGAAATTTCGATAAGATATTTTATATAATATGTCCATGTATACATTAGCCAAATAATATACCAATATTATTATGTAGTGTACCAATATATACCAAATCTTTCTATTTTGATCATTAACAATGGAGAAAAAAAAACTGCGATAAAATATTAATAACAATAATGAAAATGATTTAAGAACAACATAAAGTATTAGTGGAAAGATAATTTTAAGGAATTGTATTATGTTATAAAAATTCTTTTTGTCCGGTAGTATTTTCGCAAATTATTTCAGAAAAACGCAAAAATTTTGTTTAAATTAAAATTTCTAAGGATGAGAAAACGCTCCTAGGTTTTCATTTCTTTAAAATACTTGTCCAAGTTAAGTAGCTCTTGGTGAAATGGTCTGGCCTATGGAGTAACAACACATAACATTCCTATTAGTGATTATATATAAATAGAGAGAAAGAGAGATTAATAGATACAGGTTTATTTGATAGATAAAATGAGTTGATTTCTCTCCCATACCAGACCCAGGAGGTGGAAAGCTCTGGTTCGCTTTTTTTTCTGATGAATTGTCAAAATAAAATTTGAAAATTCATTACAGAGGTGTCCCCAATTAGAAATCTAATCAGGCCTGGTCTTCATCATTTGCACAGATATGCAAATATTATCATATAAACATAAATTCAAATTATGTCAGCACTCAAAGTTTTCTGTAATAGTTTCAAAGATGAGTTCTCTGAAGTTAGTAGCATCAAAGTTTTCATCGATTTATAACTTATGGTATTTTTGATATGCAAACAAAAAAAACAAAACAAATGAAGACTCTGCAGTTGTAGCTATCTTTTTGAATCATATGACTTGGAGTAATCAATTTCCAGTGCTCCTTTGTGTTCAGTAGTTTTATAATTAATGCACTTCATTCACGAATTAATATGCAGACATCTTCATTTACATTTGGACCTAATGGATCATATAATTCAAGTATTTTTTCTTTTATATTAGCTATTTAAAGAATCCTATGATTATTTAAATTCGCCGGAATTAATAAAAAGTTCATTTTCTGTATATCCTGAATCACTGGAAAGTTCAAGATATCTTTTTTATGTAAGAGTAAAGTTGAATGAATTGAGTCTATTGCTTTACACGATTCTGAATCTTTAGTTAATTAAAAAAAAAAAAAAAAAGCCTCAATGATTCCATCATATAACCATCCTATCTTAAAAGATGGTGAGAGAGTTTGCAAATATTTTTCTTCTTCTGTTGTTACAATTAAGTCAAGCGATTTCAGCATATAAATGGAAATGTTTACATCATTTATTTTAATAATTGTTTCACATGGGTTCTTCGTAATTTTGTTTAGTTTTAAAAAAACATTATTAGTTTTTTTGCTTGAAGTATCACCCGTTTTTTTTATTGAAACATCACCCGTTAAAGTGTTAGAATAAGTATCACTATCTTCTTTCAATATTGGTTGATTCTTACTACTAATTGGAAAATTTTCTACAGAATTAGACATTTCATTTTCAGTTTTATTTTCCCTACTGCCTTCATTTGATATTCGTTTTTTCTTATCGCTAATGATCAAATCATTGGTATTTTTCCTTTTTTTAGAAGTTTCAGTTAGATTTTTTTTTTTTTTTTTTTTTTTTTTTGCTTTTTGTAAACTTTTTTTTATTTCTCTTTTGAGAAGTTCTGTAAAATTTCATCTGGACCGTCATTTTCTTATTCGATGGCACTGAATAACGAGGCATTGGAGAGTATTTCTTGAGGCTGCTTTTTATTTTTGCGGCTCCACGGTATCCTTATACTAAAAATTTCAATGTAGATATAACATTTTTAAGCATTAGTTCTTGAATATCTGAATTTTCTATTAATTTGGTTAATTCAGAACAAAGATTTTGACATTGAATAATTTGTCTTTCTGTAGATTTTATATTTATTTCTTTTGCAGAAATGGTCATATTATCTTCATTGATATTTCTTTCTTCTATTGAAAAACATTTGATTTTAAAATGGATTCATTTGTAAAAAAAGTAGAAGGAATTTTGTGGATATGTTTGCACATCTGGGCAAGGACATTTATAAAGATGGCCACATAATGAGTCGCATGTCATATTCGCACATTTCTCCAAACAATGCTCTGGTATTGGGCTATTTTTATGCATTTTTACCCATTCGTCACAGATTAAATATTAGAAATTTTTATTTTAGAGGAAGGGGCGCTTTGAGAATTTCAAGATGGACGATTTTGGGCGCCTGCTTTCTTTGAAGGGGAGATAAATGTGAAAAGCGGCTACAGCATCATAGGAGGTCGGTTTTATCACTGACGGTAGTGGCTTTTTCTCAGCCAACTCCCCTGTACCCTAAGGCGGAAGAGGTCGGGTGGCACTCATTTAAATAGGCTTGCATAATTATTGTGTTTCCAAAGAGTTTTGGTGTCTATCTTCCTGTACTGTTAGCTCAAAATAGGAAAGATTTTATGGCTATTTACCGAAAGAAATGTTTTCCCCTGCTTTCTTAACGATGAATAATATGTAAGAATACCAACATCTTTATTTTCCCGATAAATGCCAGGCACTCTTTTCAGGTTATGTAAGGATATAATAGCAAACTATTGGGTTATCACTGCGGCAAATTACAAAGCAGTTTTCTCATGAAATGTATTGTTAATATTGTTATTGCGGAAGGAAGTCACCTTCTTATTCTGTAAAAGGGCTATCGGAAGTTTTGATGTTCAGTAGAAACTACCGGTTTCATATAAGGAAGACCCGAAAAACTTCAAACTGCCGCGGTTTATGTATATATAGAGAGAGACTATAGTCTCTCTATAATAAATACCTCTTAGTAATAGTAATAAATACCAAGTTAAAAATAAAAAAAAATTGAATCAAAATTAAACCAAATAAATACAGTTTTTAATTTGTTTTTTTGTTTGATTCCGAAATAATTTTTTTAGTTTCGTTTCCGAAATAATTTAAATTTAATTTCATAATGCTTATATATATATATAATGATTACATATAAGAAAAAAATTATAAATTCATTATTCAAGTGCTATTCTGAAAATTTTTATTTAGTCGTGAATTCTTACTTTATATTTTACGTATTTTGAATCTATTTTTGAAGTTATGGAAGTAATTTTTGCATTATGAACAAAAGAAAGCATGAAATCACTAGAGAAGATATTAAAGCAATTTTGCTTGCTTCTAATGAAAGTGATGATAATTTGTCAAGAGAAATTGATGAATGACCAAAACAAAGATATTTTAGCTTATCTTCCATGTATCTCAATAAAGAATATGAATTGAAACTATCGAGAATTAGCCCAAAAACTTATCTTAATAATATTATAGAAAACCTCAAATTACTTTTTCAGAAATTCAATAGGCAAAAATCAAAAAGCATAACGATTTATA
The DNA here is from genome assembly GCF_947563725.1 of Argiope bruennichi. Taxonomy (NCBI): domain Eukaryota; kingdom Metazoa; phylum Arthropoda; class Arachnida; order Araneae; family Araneidae; genus Argiope; species Argiope bruennichi. Next base: position 7,044,764 of record NC_079162.1, on the reverse strand, counting down.
CTAAAAAAGTAATGCTTATGACGAACTGAAGTAAATTTTTAAGTTGAAAGCTCGCAAAATGTATTTTCGAAATATATTTTAATTCCGAATTTTATTTAGCACACTTTTGTAATTCAGCATTTAATGAAGATTTAAAAATTTGGTATCTCGTCTATCGAATTGTTTTGATAGAAATGAAATTTTGTAAACATAATATATGACATAATCTCTTGGTTTGACAAAATTTTAAAAGCTATAAAATAAGAAAATTAAGTAGATTAGTAAATCTACTTAATCTTCTAGTAGATTAGTAATCTACCTAATGATTAAGTAGATTAGTAAAAATAAGTTGCAAGTTAAAGATGTTTTTGGAATATATATTTGTCTCAAATTCCTTTCTAATGATTTAGTTCAAAATAAGAATGGATAACTTTTTAGAAATATAATGTATAAACTTCTTAAAAAATTTAATTAAAATTCTAAGAAAAAAAAACCTCTTAGTATTGTTTCAGAAAATTCCAAATCGTGTTTTATAATGAAAAATTCAACCCTAAAAAAATCAATAACAATAATGGCTTATTCTGAAGATGCAATACTGAAGATAATTACAGTAAAATTTTAAGCCGAATGTCGTAAGAAATATTATTTTCGAAATGAATAAAATGTTTCAAAAAGTGTTATTTGTTATTGATTGCTTAGTAGGTTCCGTTATTTCGGTATGAAATGAAGATTTAAAACATTATCATCTCTATTATTGAATCGCATTTGACAAATAACAAAATTCTTTTATAGTAATATATGTAGGACTGGGTGGGACAAAATGCCCATTCAATCCCATTTGGATCAGTGTCTAGGGTACTGATTAAGAAAACTTTTAAAGAAAAACAAATAGTTTATTTACAGTAAACAAAATTAAAAGGATATTAACAATTAGGACGGGAAACATTATTTACATTAAAGTTAGAAGTAAAATATTTAGATGACACCAAGGGCGAAGCCTAACCAGATGTCTGCTCATAGCTAAGCTATGTAACGCCTCTCCTTCTCCGATCTGCTCTGCTCTCCTCTCCCCCCGAGCTAATGCCAACAGCTCGCTTTTTCAAATTTATGGTCACGTGACCTAGCACTTTCGATTAGTAGAACCCGTGGTGCCATCTATTACAATACAATAAAACTAAATTGAATTGGATGCATTTAGTATAACAGTGGAATGGTAATGGCCGCTAATTAAAACTCTACAACTCGGCCAATCCTGATAGAACGATGACCTCATCGTTGTTTACATGCTGGCACTCAAAATTGACATTCAATTCCACTCGGCCAAGCTGTTATTAAAGGAAACAAATTCAGAAATTCACTTTAAATACGTTGATACTTAATAGAGAAGAACGTTACACTAGTAGTAATAATTTGCTAAATGCATAACTGGAAAAAATGTATAAAATATAAATGCACAATTTAAAGGAAAACACAGTTTACATAATTGATGATAACTCAAGACAGAAGTTCACTACAAAAGAAAAATATAATGGACGGAGCATGGAAAAAAAACATACGTGCACATTCATTGAAGCACAATTATGTTAAAAGAATATAAAAATAGACATAAAAATGGAATACATTACAGAATAAAATACGGTTACTAACAATCGCCCTGATTTCGCTTTATTCAACCAGGTGAGTAAAATTTCATCATATCAGCTGACGACGTGGTCTGATTCGGACCTTCATGGTCGCCTATTTTTTCAACGTCGTACTTGTCTTTCGGCTTTACTTTTATAATTTTATATGGTCCTAAAAATCTAGGTCTTAGCTTTAGTCCAGTCCCGAATTGAGTTCGTTGAATGGCTACCAAATCCCCTTTCTGATATACTGGAGCTTTCTTGCGCTTTTTATCATAGTTCTTTTTATTTTCAGCCTGTATATTCTGGATGTTTGCTTTTGCGTCTTGCCGAAGTAGATCTCTCTGTTCTTGTAATTCTTCTATTAATTCTTCCAACAGTAAGTCTCGTATTCGGAGATCTTCTTTATTCCTCATTGTGGTGCCAATTAACAGTTCAAAAGGTGTCCACTTGGTACTGCGGTTTGAGGTACTGTTAAGAACTCTCTGTAGTTTGTCTACATGCTTGTACCATTTTGTAGGGTCATCTATTGACAATTTGGTCAAGACAGGTTTGAGGGTGCGATGTACTCTTTCTACTTGGCCGTTTCCTCGAGGTACACCTGTTGTTGTTTGTAAATGCTGGATATTCTCGTCGATACAATATTCACTAAAGGCTGTAGAGGTGAATGCTGATCCTCTATCAGTGATAATTCTCCTTGGATTGCCAAACGTTTTCTGTTGTAGTCTTAATTTGTCAAGTGCGTCCTCGGTAGAAGTAGATTTGACAGGGTATAGCCAAGTAAATTTGGTAAATGCATCAACAACTGTTAGGATATGTTGATATTTCTTGTTCGTGGATGGCATAGGACCTATAAAATCGACATGATAGGTACTTAGTGGTATATCTTCTTTAGGAATAGGGTTTAAAAATCCTTCTTTCTTCTCACTTTTCTTATTCGCTAGTATACATGATACACAGTTCAGGATTACATTTTGTACTCGTTTGGTTAGATTTGGAATAAAGAATTCTTGCTTGATGATTTCTTCGGTCTTAGTTGTTGAAAAGTGTCCCTTTTCATGAGCTAATTTGATTAATTCGGTTTGCATATCTCTTGGAACAACTATTAATTCCCGACCATTTTCATATTTATATAAAATTTCGTTTCTTTCGAAAAAATTTTCTTGATTAACACTGCCGCTGATGGCCGATCTGAAATTTTGGACATTTTCATCCTCTTGCTGGGCTCTTTTCAATCTTGCTGTAATAGTTTCGTTTGATATTACCGCTACCGGATTTCTGCTTAGAGCATCTACATGTTGCATTCTTTTACCTGGTCGATGAATAATTTCGTAGTCAAATTCTTCTAACTGAAGTGCCCATCTGGCTATTCGAGTGACTAAGTCCTTTTTATCCATAGTCTTTTGGAAAGCGGAGCAGTCTGTAACAATCTTGAAGTGATTACCTAAAAGGTAGGTGTGAAATTTCTTAAGTGCGGTGACAATGGCGAGGACTTCTAATTCGTAGCTACTATACTTTTCTTCCGCTGGAGAGGTTTTATGAGACATGTATTGGATCGGATGCAGTTTTCTATCTTCGCCTTCTTGCAGTAAAATGGCTCCATACCCATGTTGACTTGCGTCCGTATGTAGTTCTGTTTTTCTTCCTTGTCGAAATATATTTAACACTGGACCTTCTGTTAATATTTTCTTGAGCTTTTCGAATGCTTCAAATTGTGGCTGGTTAAACACAAATGGAGTATCCTTTCTAGTCAGGTCACTCAGTGGTTTTGCTATCTTTGAATACTGAGGAATGAACTTGCGAAAATAGCCGGTTAGGCCAAGGAAACTTTGAACTTGTTTGACCGTTGTCGGTACTGGAAATTTTTTTACTGCTAACGTTTTCGCTGTTGACGGACGGATTGTCCCATTTTCGACGATGTGACCTAAAAACTCTACTCTCTTCTGCAGAAATTGACATTTTTGAAATTTTATTTCTAAGCCAAATTTGGAAGCTACTTCAAACACTTTCTTTAACTTTTCGAGCCCTTCAATTTCGTCTTTAGCTGGAATTATTAAGTCGTCCATGTAAATTATCACAATGCCTTTACGCATAAGTTCTCGGAAAATACTGTACACATACCTCTGGAACACGCTAGGACTGGTACTCAGACCAAAAGGTACCTTGTTGAATTCGAATTGTCCATCAGGAACTACAAAAGACGTGAAGTGTTTACAGTTTTCGTTTACGTCGACATGAAAAAATCCGTTTCTTAAATCAAGGGTAGTGTATACTTTAGCTTCTTGGAGTTTATCCAAAACGTCTTCTATTAACGGCAATGGGAAACGGTCTTTGATGAGCTTTTTGTTTAATTTTCTATAATCGATGCATAACCTAGTAGTACCATCTTTTTTCTTTACTAATACGATTGGACTCGCGTACTCAGATGAGCTGGTTCTGATTATCCCTTGTTCTAACCATTCGTCGATTTGTTTATTCACTGCTTGATTCTCTGGAAATGAGAGTCTTCTTGCAGGTTGGTAAACTGGAATATCGTCCTTTAAAATAATTCTCATGGATACATCCGTACTTTCAGTTTTTTCTGGTTTGTAACTGGAAATTAGCTCCGATAATTCTTTTCTTACTTCTGAACTAGAAATGTGCTCTATTTCGATTTCATCTTTTGGTCTTGCCTTATATAGCTGTGCATGCATGGAAAATATTTCTACGTCTTCTCTTCTTCGAAATTTAACACCTTCTTTGGCGAAGTCAAGTGAGGCTTGTTCTAAGATGTCTGAACCAATAATTGCCTGAAAATCTAAATATGACGTAGGCACCACATGCCATGTCAGAGAATATTTTTGTCCATCTAATTCGATATCTTGCCGAAATGACCCTTTTGTTTTGACTTGTGATTTTCCTAAACCAGATAATATAATCGTTTCTCTCGAGAGTTCTGAAGGTTTGATGATTTGTTTGCAAATATCTTCTCGGAGGAGTGTGACTGAACTACCAGTGTCGATTAATGCATAGAAATTTTTGCTTCTTAAAGCTACTTTTCTTGTTCTCATTTTCTCTCGTGAAAGTTCAGAGCAAACTTGTACAATAGGCGCCAAAGGCTTATTACTTTTCGTATTTTTGGGTCGTCGTGGACAATCTACGCCAAAATGTCCTAGTGTCTGGCAGTAACAACAATTCACAGGTCTCCATGGTTTATTCTTCTCGACGCATGAGTTTCTATTTAGCTGCAAAGGTCTCTTCTCGAACTTGTCATTTCCATCCCGGAAATTCGCTGGTCTTCGTGGGTAATTCTGAAATTTATTTGCTCCTTGAACTTCATCTTTCCTTCTGAAGAATAGATCTGGTGCTTTTGGTTTCAATGTCCTCCTGACATCGTCATATTGCTCGAATTTTCTCGCCACATCAGCAGGTGAATTTATGGATGACCACTCATCAAGAAAGTGATTCTGTAACTCTGGTGGTGCCTTCCGTTTCATCTGGTCAGCGATAATAAGTTCACGTAACTTCTCGTAGGTGTCTATTTTCAGCCCTGTTACCCATCCGTCAAAATAAGTCTGCAATTCATGATAGAAATCTTGCCATGTTTTCTCAGGAGCTTTTTGATGTGAAACAAACAACTGTCGAAATTTCTCCGGTGACAACTTGAATCTCTGTAACAACAGATTCTTCACATGTTCGTAATCGTTCGATTTTTCCTCAGGTTCTCGAGCAATTAAATGAGCAATCTCCAGAGGAATTAATCCTAGTAGCTTCTGGACCCATTGCTCTTTTGGCAATAACGCCAAATTGGCATGGTGCTCAAATAGCGTTAAATTTAAACTTATGTCATCTTTCATGTTGAATCGGTGGAACATCTCTTGCGAAGCCTTATTCGTTATTGAAGTATCTGCCGAGTTTCCATGACCAACATTTCTTTGAGCTTGGATTCTCAACTTCTCAAGTTCGTGCTCACGTTCCTCCTTCCGCAATCGCTCTTCTCTTTCGTTTTGTTTTTCTACTTCTGCTAGATGTCTGTCCTCAATGATACTATCTAACATCGCTTTGGCATCTTCCTCATCATAATCTTCGCTTTTCAAAATCAGATCTTTAATTTTGGGTTTCGTCAAGTCGGATTCAACAGATACGCCGAATTGTTTCGCGAGAGCAATTAAATCTTCTTTCTTGCCTTTTAGTAAGAAAGCCATTTTGAGAGAAAAAGGGACCTGGTGCCAAACTGTATTAATTTTGAAATGTATCTAAAATTCTCTATGCTTTGGCGTATTCAATTAAATGCCAAATTAGATTAATTTCGCTTCAAACTCGAAATTAAAAATTAATCTTTGGGAAATTTAAAACCAATTCTTTAAAACTATATCTCAAAATGCACAAATTAGTTTTAAAACAGTTCCACTCTGAAATTATAGATTGAAAAAAATGACACTGATAATAACTTTCAAAATAATGCTAGTGACAATAAAACAATTGTAAAGTAGAAAAGCCCAAAATTACATCAAAATATTAGTAAAATTCAAAATTAAATCAAAATAAAAGTAAGATTCAAAATTAATTCAAAATATAAGCAAAATTCAAAATTAATTCAAAATATAAGCAAAATTCAAAATTAATTCAAAATATAAGCAAAATTCAAAATTAAATCAAAAATATTGTTCGAATTTAAACCGAAAGTGAATGAATTATTTACAACATTGGTATATAAAACAATATTTTTAACAATTCGACTGGTTTCCTTAATTCAAAATGCTATTGGAATGAATAGAAGATAAAATACTTTATTAGAAAACCATGATTAACTTTCAGCAATAAATTTCAGATAGTAAGAATATCGGATATTTCATTTGAGATCACAAGTAAAATATTAAAAAAAAAATCTCTTTCGTTAATATTAATTTATGCAGCTAGGAAAAATTATTTGAATATCAGTTAAGTTTCCTTCGACACGATATATATATATATACTTTCGTTTCCTTTTTAAGGATATCGGAATGAATCCGATAAAATGAACTCGTACAAAAATCTAGCATAAAATAATATACACAAATAATAAGAAAAAAGATTTCATACAAGTGGAACTCTTGATTTGGACTCTGGAATCCTAAGGCGCGCCACTCGAGGTCATTGCCCTGCCGTTGATTCGGCGATTGGAAGGGAGGAAGGAATGAGGTTTGTTTTTCCGGCGTATGCTCCTGAACGGATTCTTAGCTTGTGCCGGGTTAACAAAAATCAAACTCAAATATCAATCAATAGAAAAACAGAATAGTGCATACAAATTTAAAAAAAAACAAGTTAAATTCAGAACTCAAAACAGAAAAAATATTTTTTTTTCAATAAAATAATAATTTTTAATTAATCAATAGTTTACTTAAAATTAATTTCCCTACGTTTATTATAGAATAGACACTTCAAAAACAAAACTGAAATCTGTTACTATATATATCAAACACATTAATGAAGCTGAAATTTTTATACACAACAGTTATCAATGGATTTAAACAAATGGATTGTTACATATATTTAAATAAAAAGAACTGGAGAGCGTCAATAGATTACTTTCAGGTCGGCGATTCAATTCTGGAACGTAGACAAAATATTTCAAAGTACTTACGCGAATCTTGCTCAGTAGCTGTATGCGACGACACAACGTTTTATATTTTACTCGGCGGTGCACACTTCTTTTCGGTGTTTCGATAATTTTTCCGTTGATGATGCTTTCCAGGTAAGATTTTTTGACTGATGATGCTTTTGAGACACAATTTTTTCACTGATGACGCTTTTGACATTTGATATGCAAGAACACACATTCTTCCGTTGCACAGGTGGGGACCCTTCCGTTGTATACTTATTTGAAGAGGAGACTGGATGCTGGAGTTTTCTTTAACGTTGATTCAAAATCCGGGCCGTGCCCCCAAGTTTGTAGGACTGGGTGGGACAAAATGCCCATTCAATCCCATTTGGATCAGTGTCTAAGGTACTGATTAAGAAAACTTTTAAAGAAAAACAAATAGTTTATTTACAGTAAACAAAATTAAAAGGATATTAACAATTAGGACGGGAAACATTATTTACATTAAAGTTAGAAGTAAAATATTTAGATGACACCAAGGGCGAAGCCTAACCAGATGTCTGCTCATAGCTAAGCTATGTAACGCCTCTCCTTCTCCGATCTGCTCTGCTCTCCTCTCCCCCCGAGCTAATGCCAACAGCTCGCTTTTTCAAATTTATGGTCACGTGACCTAGCACTTTCGATTAGTAGAACCCGTGGTGCCATCTATTACAATACAATAAAACTAAATTGAATTGGATGCATTCAGTATAACAGTGGAATGGTAATGGCCGCTAATTAAAACTCTACATATATGATTTGTTATTTAAATTTGGCAAAATAATTTTCATTAATAATTTAAAAGTGAATTCTTAGTAAAATTAGATGAAAAATAATGTTTTTAAAATGGGTATTAATGTCAGTTTTCATTTGAACGCATTAAAACCAAACAAAAATGTTTGAAAGCATAATATGAAACTTTTCTTTAAAAATTTATTCACTTAAGTTATAATGTAAAATTTGTTGTACTGAAAGAAAAAAAAAAATTGCCGCAAAAAATCAATGAGCGAAATGCTTTATGCTAAAAAATTTAAATACGCTTGAGTAAAACTCTTAGGCTGAAAGAAAATGCAAGCTCGTTGTAGAAAAACCACAAGGCAATTCATTGTTCAAAGTAGATTTATTATTTCGAATGACTGGCTTCTTCTATATAAAATCAGTCTAATTATGTACAATTGAATATTCAAAATACGAAAATTACTGTACAAAAGAAGCCCAATGAATAAGTATAACTTTCGAATACACTCTCTAATAAAGACATCACCTCCCTCCCCAAATAAAATCATGGGCATTGGACAATACCGTCAACGCCAGAATTGCGCAGATTTTTATTTTTAGACAATGGCATACGACTTTTGTGCTTCACAGTACAGTGAAGAAAACCAAATATATATTGCGAATGCCCTTTTTTTCAACCAATTGAAATCAAAATTTAACACAGAATGCATTTTTAATATCACGATTATATCTTAAATTTCATTTATCTAACTCGTTGTGTTTTTATATTACCGCGTACGGACCAACTAACATTCAACTCTTTGACGGATTTAATTCAAAATCCGATAAGTATCTAATTTAAATATTACATTTTTATACCGATTTTATTCGTATAGCTATTTACTAATTATTTAAATAGTCACTGACATACATTTATTGTCAATCTTTCTTCCTGAGAACCATTTCCAATTTTAATGTTAAAATTTTCAAGATCTGTATTCACATTTTTATTATAAGACAAATAACTATATATGTTATAAACAGCCTTTAAATGACTTTTATATTTATTATTCATAAAAAAAAAAAAAAAAAGATGCCTTTTTTTTAAAAATAAATCCAAAATAATGTTATGATAACTATAGTGTAAAACTGCATAATATATAAAGAATATTAATTTATTTACAAATTGTTGAATAAACCTACATATATAAATTAAGTATTTGGATATTAACTGCATGCTGTTGATGAATATAGTCAAGATTTAATTATGAAAGAATTTATAAGCAATGATACTTGGCAATTAATTGTTAGCATGTGGTTAATATACAATTGAAAACTAAAGTTTACTTCAAACATATCATTTTTTGTATTTTATTAATTATTGAAATTCATAATTATTTAATAAATGAAAGAAAATGATATATACAATCATATCATTGCAAAATATTTAGAGAATATCTTTTCAGAATGAGATATAAAAAATTTCCTGACAACTGATGACACTTGCTCCAATAATTCTCCAGCATTATCTAAATATAGAGGAGAAAATATATGTTCAGATTATTCAGTTGATTTTAAAATGTAAAATGCACAATAAAAAAATTAATTTGCAAATAAAATGATTTTTCTATATCATTTTGCTTATACTTCATAAGAAAGAATCATACAAAATGTTGATTAGTTTTTCATTGCTTCTTGCATCATTATTTCACTCAAACAAAATTTCTACCTTTCTTTTAATTCGGGCTACCTATTTTGTGTTCAGTATGTCTAAAATTGTCTTGTTAATTTAGCAAAGTTCAAACATGGTTAATTGCTCCTAATGAAACTAACCATAAAAGTAAATTCAATAGAATAAAGAATTTAAAGCAAAAGAAAGAAATGTCAAGGCTGGCAAATTTGGATATCTGCAAAGTCTAACAGAGCAAAAGAAAGTGAATGATATTTATACACAGTTAAAGAGTATTAGTCATTAAAAGAAAGCACATGGTGATTGATGAAAATAGTAAGCATGGAAGGTGGAATATTATAAAACAATATTTTTTGAAGGCTCCGAAAGTTAAATCAACCTTGATTAGAAAGATTCATGCGAGTCCATAATTAGTTAACAAAAAGATAAAGATATGTAATAAATTTTCACTTCTGAATAAAAAAAGCATATAACAATTTCTTGATACATATTTACTATCATGAATATGCTATCATGAGTAAATAAGAAAATAAAACGTATGCAATAAATTTTTGCCCTAAATAAACATAAGAAGGAAGAATCTTTTTTCCATACTGATCTGTTAACCTAAATGTATAAACATTGTTCAGAAAGCATATTATATGCCATTATTAAAACTCAGTAGAAAGGAATTTAAAAAGAAACCAGAATATTCTTATATGATAACCAGAATATATTATACTCAGAGCAAAGCTTAGCACGTCGATCTCGAAGTGTAATGTAAACATAAGCACCAAATCGAGGCATCGGCTAGCTCATATCGACCTTTAAGAGTCCAATAACAGCGCAGTTCACATCAGCCTGATGCTTTTATAAGATGCGCTGTGATTGTACTCATTTAGGTTGACATGGTCTGGTCGATTTCTAGAGAGTGTCAAATTCGTATTTGTTTAGTTTGTCCGCCTTCTTTATTGGTGATTTGGCATTGTTGGCGCAGCAAGAGGCACACTAAAATTCACTTTTACCGAATAAAAATAAATAATCCTTTCCATTGGATTTATTTATTTGACTTAAACTGAATACACACCACTCTCTTCCTTCCTTAAAGGTATAAAAATGTTATGTTACATTCACATTTAGGCTCAGAGCTCATAGTCAAAAAAAAAAAAAATTGTCACAAAATTAAGTATACACTTAGTATAACTTGTTCACAAAATGAAAAATAATATAAACTGAACATTTTGTTGCTTATCCTTCTGTTTTCAAGACAACTTCTAAATGATGTGGCATTGAACTAGTCAGCACACACATTGGGTCTTTTTGACCCCATCTTTTCTGTTTTGCTTAGAAATTTATAAAGGTTTTTACCTCTTACTTCCTATACCTTCATGTGAAAGCTAGATAGGGAATATTAAAACAGCAGATATCATTGAAACAATATATCTCCTTTTTTGCAGGAGGATTGAGGTCAAATTGACCCCTATGTATGCTAGTGTTTCATATTCTTTTAATGGTATGGATATGACAATGTACAAATGTGAGCAGCAGAGATTCAGAATCTTTTTGCAAGTGCCCCTACTGATAGACAAAATGATGATAGTCAGATTTGTACTGATGAAATTTTGGAAAGTGATCATAATGCAAAATCGGAACAAATTGCAGATTCTGAATACTCTGGAAAATCTGATTGAGTCTTTTCTTGCTCATGGAAAAGGTAACAAATCCTTATATAAAATGCATTCTCTTATAATATAGATAAAATAAATGCTAAAAATTCCTTTTACCCTTAATGAGAAATGATAAGTACTTTTTGAGTATGTATACAAAAATGAAAGATGTGAATTTTCAAAGTTGCATGTTTAAGCTGCTTTTCCCAAAAAATTTCAAAATTAAATTATATGTAAAATATATATTTTCTTATTCTTTCAATACTTTTACACAGAAAAATGTAACTTACATTAAAAATAAATTTCTTACGAATGGAATTAAGAAAAGGAAAATGAATACAGAAAAGGTATAGAAAAGAGAAGCCAAGTTCAACTTTGGTTTTTCTTCTAAAAATCTCATTTGCATCTTAAGTAAAAACATATTGCATGAAAAAGTATTCATATACTTTGACCATATTTTACTTTTAAATCAACAAAAAATAAAAAAAAGGAACGAGTGTCTAATAATTTGGGGTGAAAATGGCCCTGTCTGTGTGCTAATGCTAAAAAATGGGTACATGTGCTGAAGGATTAATAAACAAAAGTTTATAATATTTTAGAGGATATTTTTATTTGTTCTTCTTGTAGCACAATTACAAGAAAAACAGATAAAAATAATGTGTGTTAATGTATTTCTCAACAAATTTTTCCAATTCAGATTACACTGAAATCTGCATTTCACAACTATGTAACACAGTTTTTATATATTCGTTGTTGTGAAAAATGAAATTTGAAATTTTGACTTCCAGAGTATAGCAGCTTGTGTTTCTATATATCATATTTTTCCATCATTCAAATCAATGAAAATTTAATCCTAAATTCATCTTCTGTGTCTTAGTGTATACAAACATTTCATTTTATCCATTATGCCATCAATAAATATTAAATTCCCTTCTTCATTTCTCAACATACAAGGACTAAGCCTATCCAATGTTTCACAGTAAGAATAGAATTTTGTTAAAGAAATTTAGAATTAGACTTTTGCCATGCATAGCTTCAAACATCACCTCCAACAATATTAAATTTAGTTTCATAACTGAATATAGTCTCTTAAGGATATGTTTTTTGGCAAAATAAATTTCTTTTATCTCAATTAATTTTAAAAATGAAAATGATTTTTTATGATCACAGGCGAAGGGGTTAACATAACATTATAATTAGCTTTACTAAGCAACCTTCTAATCATTTCAGTAAAACACTCCTCCCTGTTGCACCATATGTTGATGTAGCATTTCCGATAGAATTCATTTTAGGAGTTTTTAAAAATATTTATTTAATGTTTCTTATAGTCATTGAACTAAGAATTCTTTTGGGGGTACTTACTTTGTTCTGGATGTCGCCAATTTGTTTACCCTTTTTATCGCTAAACAAGTTACCGCTAATCTCCGCATAGCGATCTCTAGTAAACCCTGTTGCCTGTGTATGCGCAACCCTGTAATGTTGCATGCGCAGTAGCGTATTATTTGCAGCGCATTGATACATGGATATGCAAAGGATGTATCACTGCGCATGTCTAGTAAGCACAATAAGGCATACATTTGCAAAGAATGTATCACTACGCCTTATGGACTACAGAGGAAAGCAAATAATTTTTACTTTTTGAAGTTTCCATCTTATTCAAAATTAGACTCACACTTTTCCTTGTACGATTCTTTTAAGCACGGGGACAGATAACTGTTTTCTTTCTCTGTGTGTACTTAATTGGACTTCAAAAAAAATAATAACAATAATAAATATAAAAACTTTTTAAGATTAAAAAATAATATACATATATATCAATGATATAAATCCGTATATAAATGTATAAAATTATATTTTAAAAATAGTTGTTAGTATTATTGGATAAATTATGTTGAAAATGAATCATATTCCCTAAAATGCTGCAGAAGCTTCATTTTCATATCAATTTCTTCACTCTGAAAATTAATTCTTTACACGAGACGTTTATTTTGAAAGAGGAGCAGGTCCATTTTTGAAAAAAATGGAGATAATGGCAGTTATAGATAAAACTTGTTATAATCTTTTTATGAGTAAAAAAGTTATAATAAAAAAATATTTAGATTCTAGTAGTTTGAAGATGGAACTTTTAGCTATTAACAGTATTGAAAATCTGTTTATTTTGAAATTGGTGCAAGTCCATCTTAGATTGAAATTATATTTGACCGAATATATTACGGCAAAATTTAGCCCCGCTTGCTCTATGGTGAAGCAAATGTGGTCGTTTGACATTGTGGTGATGTTCATGTAGAGTGTTGTATGAAGCATTTCATCGTTATTAGAAAAATAAACTCTTTATTTCACTAACAACTATCGGAACATCACTGCTTAGCGCACGTATACATAGAACGGGGATTTCCGGGACGAAGTATTAACATAGATTGTATTAGGGAAAGTAGATAGGTAGCGCTTTAGAATGACATGAATGAAAGATGGCGCTACGATCACTACATGAGTATCCCCCCCCCTAGTGAACAAGGAGAAAGACAAAAGTGATAATACAAGATAATTATACGCGCATAAAAATAAAACATCACATAATACAATAAGTATAATATAAGATAATGGAAAATAGAATTTGATGTACACTCCATTTCACCCTAACTTGGCAGTATTGTATAAGGCAGAAAATGTGATGCTCCGCTTTGGGAAAGAGTTCGCCATCAATTTTGACTTTAAAATAGCTAAAATGCGCAGAAATTTATCAAATAATATCATAAATTACAGAAATCCGTTTTTTATCAATATGTATTTAAAATTATTCTCAAGTTAAGAAGTGCTTATCTGTTAAGTATTTTGTAAATAAAGCGAACGAAAAAAACCAAACGAGTGACATAATGAATTCCACTTTTACTAGAACCGGTCTTCAAGGTCAAATATTTGGCGCGTGTTTCTTGTACATTTCCGCCAACTTTGCTTCATTCAGTTCGCAAAAGGTATTATCATTACTCGTACTTTTTTATTCTCACTTTTTTACCAGCTGATATTTTTGATACTGTTAATCACATTAGCAGTTATTAGTTTCGATTGTTGAATATTTATTCAATTCGTCATTTCTGTTCACTGCTAAAATGTCTGAAAAAGTGCTATCACCGACTGCGCTGTACACACCTTCAAGACGATTGACACCAACTAAAAGTGCAGCACACAGAAACATATTAAATGTTTATTCTCGACTCCGAGAAGAAAACCCTTAAGATTCTATCAACCAAATCGTCGATAAGTTTCGCATTTTACAAGTGTTTCGCAAAGAACAATTTTCCCTTTGAAAAAAAGCAATAAAGGCATCCAGTCCTTTAAATAACCATGGAAAGAAACGACCAGGCTCAGTAGGTAAACATTCAAGTCTTGTAAAATATGATGATTTTACATTATCCTGTATTTGACGAAAAATCCATGCATTTTTTCGGAGAAATGAGATCCCAACATTAGATAAAGTTTTAAAAGATGTGAACGATGATACAGATATCTTTTCGAAAAATATTAGCCGAACTATGCTTTACAGAATATTGAAAGATTTGGGGTTTTCTTTCGAAAAACGATGAAACGAAACGAAATAATTTTAATGACTCATTAAAATAATGTATCAATAATATTGAACAAAATAAGGAAAAAAATAATTCTCTGATTTAAAATGATAATAAAGTTAATAAATATTTACTATTTGGAGAAAAATGTGCGAGATAAAGTTTCGCCAGCGATCTGCATTTCTAGCAACTTTGTAGTTTAAAGTAACCCAGTTCCCCTGACAACGACTGTGATTCGGCATGCCTAGAATATACTCTACTGCCAAGTTAGGATGGAACAGAGTATAAATAGATGCAATAATATATGAAATACATAAAATTACAGTTACAATATATATATATATATACGACAATTTATATCTCAGTAATTAATCGCGTTGGAAAATGAACATGACGTCCACTACGAGAGGTAGTTGGTTTTGTCGGCAATTGTTCATTTTTTGAAGAAAGTTCAGCTTGAGTTTTATGAATAGATGCAGGTATAGAAGGTAACGAGTCATTAGATCCTGTCAACACATATGCAGGTTTGACACGGTCTATGGAAACTGTGACATTTTTATTATTAATTTTTAATACAAAAGTTTTATCTTTCCTGCTGATTACAGGGTGTGGACTAGTGTCAGAGGTGGGAGAAAGAGGAGGTTTAACACTGTCCACTCTCAAAAATACATAAAAGCAAGTACTTAAGGATGGATGAATATAAATAGGCTTAACTGAGTGTCTGGACGTAGAGATAGGATTTATGGATTGCATTAGTGCTTTGAATTTTGATACATAAGTATCTGTTGGTATTGATAGATCTACTTTTGAGGTTAAAATGTCAGAAGGCAATCTGAGGGTTATACCAAAGACTAATTCAGCACATGTGGCATTTATGTCCGGTTTAATGGGGTCAATTCATGTGACGTAAAAGTCACATGTCATGTACTTCTTGCGCATGGCATTTAAGTTTCATCCGCACCGGTTTAGTCGATCAGTCTGTCATTAACGTTCTCCGCCAAGTATGAAGCGGATTTTTTGTTTACATTTGAAGATATAATTTTTGGGTCATTTTCTATCCTCTTATTATGTGTTAACAGAGGAAATACTCATGTGCTGATGGATGCATGCTTTAATGCGAAACACAAGAGTGACTGTCATGATAAAATGTTTTCGTATTTTCCTTTCCAGAATCCTGACTTGGGTTGATAGCTTTGGTATAGATTTTTTCAAACCTTCGAAGTCGGTGATATGCTCCGATCATTTTGAAGAATTCATTCAGTGTGTGTCCATTTATTAAATATAGCTGTTCCAGTAATTTGTTAGAAAAACTCTTCGAAGGGAAAGAAATCGGTAAGCGATTTGCCACCAAAAACAATCAAACAAAATCGTGAGTGCATTTCTAATTTACTTTATTCACATTTGATGAAATTTCTGATAATTTTGAATATGCTTAGAAGGTTTTAAAATGTTATCAGTATTACATTGCATTTTTTTACAAAATCTTATCTAAATTTAATTAATGTAAATAAACAAATTCCTGTTGCAAAAATAGCAACTGCTATAATGCTAAACTTAGGTGGAAGTGAATATTACTAGTTTTCTAATTACATTTGCAGATTTGTGATGGATTTAAAGTGAATTTACATCAAACAACTTTTCTATTGTTAAAAATGAAATGTCAATAGTTTATTGTATTTAAACTGAAATTGAGTGTTATCATAATATCCTATTATAACACTGTGCACCTCAGTGATTTCTGTTTAAATAAATAAAGGTTTTTTCATTGAAAATCAATTTCCATATCAACATTTATTATATAACTTTTATTCCCAACTTCATTGCTACATGCATGTTTCACTTTTTTTTTCCATTTCTTTAACATATTAATTTTGAATTATAAAATTCTGTGAAAGCATAAAAGTGTTTCTTTCAACTCCTCTTTATATCCTATTTAATTTCTCTCTCTCTCTCTCTGTCTGTATATATATATATATATATATATATATATATATATATATATATATATATATATATATATATATATATATATATATCATGACCTTATTCTTGTTTATTAAATTTACTGTATTGTATGTTTTTGTTTTATTTTATGATATTCATTCAATGTAATTTTTATCATTCTAACTTTAGCATTTAAAAAAAATTCATAAATGTTCTGCTTTAAAAGTATATTGTTCAACATTATGTTTTTATTAGTGATAAAAAAATCTGTTCTTTAGTATCTAGGATGTTTCTGTTGAATAAAATTGATTTCATCATTTACACTGACATTCTTGTCATACTGTGTTTATATTATTTCTAAGTGTATAGAAAAATAAATGTTAATAAATAGTAAATAGTTTTTTTTTTTTTTTTTTTTTTAGTTTTTTGAATTAGTGAGTACATTGAAAGATACATTTGATCATATTTTTTCAAATAATTATCATATATATTTTATCTCTCTCTCTCTCTCTATATATATATATATTTGTAATGTGTAAATAAAAATTATGAAAGTGTGATTTTGTTTGTTTAGTTTAATGATTTCTACAAATTAAAATGAAATTATTTATTCATAAGTTGCATAGATTTATAAAAAGTTATCCATACCTTTTATATTTCATAATTTGACATTGTAAATATAATTTATTCAATATATACTAATTTGAGTTTCATGTTCTTTCCTCTGAACAAACTGAAAACATCAAAGTCTCAATATTTATAAAAGTAATTACATAAGAAAAAAAAATAATTTTATTAGTAAGCCTTAAAATATTAACTTATCTAAGAGTAATAATTATTTTTAAAAAGAACTAACTGGGGGAACTATATTCATAAGATCCAACATTCAATACTATTTAAATAATATCTAAAAAAGAACATATGTAATTTTTCAAAAACACTGCCATAATCATTTGTCAAAATGTATCCTTCGGATAAAAAAAGGGAGGGAAAGGAAAGAATAAAGTGTCACCAAACGAATTAAAAAGCGATGTTAATTAATGATGCAAAAACAATAATTCCAGTGAAAATACTAATTAAAATTTTAATATAAGAAATAAAATTATATAGCTAAGAAAATTTGGAGAAAATAATTCAATATAATATCTTTTAAAAAAAATCAGAAGTTTTTAATAATTGATCGGCTAGAGTAATGTTTACTAAACAATGGTTTCGTCAACGTTATCGGCAGACATCACGATATGCGCAGAACGGTTGAAAATTGAACAGAAACGGTTTGTTTGGTACCTGACACGTGACCGTGAATTGACCCCATTGCAGATCGAATTCCGAGTAAAACTATGGGAATAGTTTCAGTCCAGTTTGGTTGACAATGGGCTATAATAGAACTCTTAAGATCCCTGTGGACACGTTCTACAAGTCCATTGGATAGGGGATGGTAGGACGTTGTGCGGATTCGATTTGTACCCAAAATATTATTCAAATGACTAAACAGATATGAATCAAAATTTTTACCTTGATCTGTAGTTATAGTTACTGGACAACTGAAACGAGATTTCCAGTTATGAATTAGGGCTTTACATGTTGTTTCAGCAGTTAAATCTGAAGTAGGAATAGCTTCCGGCCATCTGGTAAATCGGTTAACTATTGTCATACAATATTTATAACCATCAGATAGTGGGAGTGGTCCTATGAAATATATATATATATGGGCAAATGGGATATTTATATGGGCAAATCGAGCATCTGGCAAAGCGAAAGTGCCTATAGGAGATTTTGTATGTTTGTAAAGTTTAGAACGTTGGCAATTATGACAAGATTGAACAGAATTTTTAATAAATGAATTCATGTTTGGCCAAAAATAACGTTTAGTAATCAGCTTTCTTGTTGCTCGAATGCCAGGATGAGAAAGATTGTGAATATTTTAAAAAACTATTGAACGAAAAGAATTTGGAATGTACGGACGAGGTGAATTAGTAGATAAGTCAGAATACAAGGTTACATCCTCTAAGGGAAAATATTGCTTTTTTATTTTACAATTTGAAGACTTCAGATATTCTTTAAGTTCAGAATCATTTAACTGTGCAAGTGATATGTCATGAAAATTTAAATTCTTTTTTGAAATTGAATGGATTTCAATGTGAGACAATGCATCTGCAACAATGTTCTCTGTACTCTGAACATAACGAATATCGGTAGAAAATTGGGATATGAAGTCTAAATGTCTCAGTTGACGAAGTGAGCATTTATCCAGCTTTTTCTTAAAGGCTTCAGTAAGGGGTCTTTGATCAGTATAGATTGAAAATTCCCTACCTTCAAGCATGTGTCAAAATTTTTTTATGGAAGCATAAATAGCAAGAAGTTCTCTGTCGTATGTTGACCAATTAGTTTGACTTTTAGAAAGTTTTATTGAGAAAAATGCAATGGGTTCTCAAATTCCATTTGAAAGTTGATTTAAAGAGCTTCCAATAGCAAATAAGGATGCATCAGTCCACAGACTTAAAGGAGCTCCAAGAATCGGATGTTTGAGTAGGGTAGCTTCGGCAAGAGCTTTCTTAGCATTAGAAAATGCCTTGTCAGCTTCCTCAGACCATTGCAGAGTAGTTTCAGATTTTTTTGCTGGCCGTTGTGATTTCTTTTTATTAGTATGGCCTTCAAGAAATTTAATCAAAGGTGATAATATGTGAGCTGCCTTGGGAAGAAATCTGCGGTAAAAATTAAATATACCCAAAAATCTACGAAGTTGAGTAAGGGTAATGGGTCATGGGAATTCTTGAATTGCACTAACTCGATCAGGAATTGGAGAAATACCTTCTTTGGAAACTTTAAATCCTAAAAAATCTAAGGTAGCAACACCAAATGTACACTTAGAAGATTTAATTGTAAGTCCATAGTGGTCTAATTTTGAAAAGAGAGCTCTGAGATGTTGAATATGCTCTTCGATTGATTTTGAAGCAATTAATATATCGTCAATAAAAGCATACACACCATCTAAATCTCTAGTAACTTCATCAATAAATCTCTGAAAGGTACTTGATGCATTTCACAAACCAAATTGCATCCGAGTGCTTTCGAAGAGTCCGAACGGAGTACAAATAGCTGTTTTATGAACGTTCTAGGGAGCAATCGGAATTTAATGAAAAGCTTTTACTAAATCAATATGAGAAAAAATTGTGGTTCCATGAAGTTCCAAGTCCTAAGCACTGGAAATAGGATATTTGCCCTTTTTGGTCTGAGCCTTAAGAGCTCTAAAATCCCCAACAGGACACCAATCGTCACTTACTTTTTTCGGAACCATATGTAGAGGAGAGACATAATTGCTGTTGGATGGCCGCATATGACCTAAATCCAACATATGCTGAAATTCCATTTTAGTGGTTTTTAAGCGATCGGGTGCTAGCCTACGTGGTTTTGCATAAACAGGAGAGCCAAAAGTTTCAATATGATGCATAACAGACTGTTTTACAGTTTGGTTTGCATATGGAGCTTTAACAATATTAGGAAAATCATTCAATAACTTTGAAAAATCATCACTACAAAATACAGATTTTACAGAATGAACATCAGTATTATTAAGAACAGCATGAGCATTTATATGTGTCCACATATCATTTAAACGACGATTTCTTAAATCAGGTTGCAAGTTAAAATGATGTAGAAAATCTGCACCAATAATTGCAGTTTTAATATCACAAACATAAAAAGGATAAGCAAATTGTTTTCTTAAACATAAATCTAAAGATAATAACTTCATTCCTAGTCGCAGGAATTAAACTACAATCACTGCCAGTGTCAACGAGAAAATTTACATTTGATTTTCTATCGCGAACAAAAAGGCGACGAGAACTACTGCGCGAGGCGTATGTCGCCGCTACTCCTTGCCGTTGTGGTTTGGCTGATAATTGCAAGGCGGAATGCATTTGTGCGCTTTGTAGTTGTACTTCCGATGATACCAACAGATATCATCACTACTGGCAGTGCTTTTCTGTCGAAAACGAGGCTGACGATTCCGTGAATGATTTCTGGAATGGCGGCGCATCTGTGCAATTTCTTTACGCGACATTTTAATTTCTGTTAACAGTTCAGAATCAGCTGTAGCAGTTGCATTTGAAACAGCACTTATCTGGTTTGGTGTTATATCCAGTATTTTGTCCGCTATTTCAGAGGCTTTTTGAGGCGTCAAAGGTTGTATTGAGGCAAGAATCGATTGCACATTAGATGGTAGTTGCTGAAGAAATAATTCCAGTAAAAGAGAATCGATGATATTGTGATTTTCCGCGCGTCTTTGCATAATTCTTAACAGCTCGGACGACTTTCTATCATGCAACTGTTCTCCAGCCAATAACTTACGAATTTCCTGGGATTTAGATTTTCCGCATCTGGAAATGATTTCAGATTTTAGTTGGCTATAAGGGTCGGTTATGTCTGGTGAAAGAATAATATCGCGCACAGTTGTAACGATTACAAGAGGCAAGGTGCTCACGCTGTAGTTGTATTTAGAGCGAGAAGCTGTTATTGGCTTTGGAATAGCCAATTCAAATGTTGATTCCACCATCGTAAACCAGAGGGAAGGGTCAGACGGAATGAAGTTCGGCATCTTCACCGCTGAGACTTCCTCCATCATGGTAGTACGCTGTCGTTTCAAAACGAAACTTAGTAAGATAATATTAACCAAATTAAATAAAAAGAGATGCGAGGTTTCTTATCCGGGTCACCATTGTGGTGATGTTCAGGTAGAGTGTTGTATAAAGCCTTTCAGCTTCTCGCTATTAGAAAAATAAACTCTTTATTTCACTAACAACTATCGGAACATCACTGCTTAGCGCACGTATACATAGAACGGTTATTTCCCGGGCGAAGTATTAACATAGATTGTATTAGGGAAAGTAGATAGGTAGCGCTTTAGAATGACATGAATGAAAGATGGCGCTACGATCACTACAACATCATGTCTGAAATCTAGGGTGTTTCTATTTATCTATTTTTGATATTGAAAATCGGTGGTTATACAGTATTTTATAAATAATAAAAATTATATCTTAATTTTGTAGTTGATAATAATGTTTACTTCCATCACCGATTATTCAGTCCAGTGACAACGGAATAAATATTGATTTTGAAGTGGAACTATCCAGTAACTATTCAATCCAGAAACCAGTTCCTTGCCTATTCCCCAGGATTACTATAAAGTAATACAAAATTGTCGAAAACATAATAAATTTTTAGTACATGAAAATTTATTTTCAACCCAACCTTTGGAAAAAGCGGTTTTAAAAAGAAAGAAAAATACCGATGGAGAAACCGTGAATTGATTAACTATATGCTGGATCTGATTTACAAGGGATGCACCATACAAAATGTTCAACAAAACTACGTTAGAACGAGATTTTGAATTTAAAATTATCGATTTATCAACACAACGAGGAAGGTAAATAATTCCAAGTAATTTCAGAAATATAAAATTATTTTTTATGTAAGAAAAAAAGGAGATTTATTACATCTGAAAAATACAAGGATATGATGGATTTATTACCTCCCATTCATCATGAATTTTTTTTTTAAATGTTAAATCTTGAATAAAATTCAAATTGATTATACCTACGTATAAACTGAAATATGTAAATTCATTGAAATTCTTAATAAAACTGAATTGTTTGTTGTTATGTTATATTTTCTACTATTTTTTCGTTTTGTTTCCCTTTTTATCATATGAATAAATATTTATAAAAATTTGAATAGTATTTTGTTTTTATTCTTAAAAGAGGTTGATGCAACTGAAATATTATTTCCCAATTAGATGAAGGATTGCAATAACTCTTTAATTTTGAAAGTGAGGCAAGTTCATTTAGTTATAATGGAACTCTTATTTTTTTAGTCAGCATTGTAAACACTATTGGATTATAAACTTACATTATCTGGTTCCATAAAATTAAAAAATATATCTATTAATACTTACCAATATTTTTAAATTTATTGAAACGCAAACCTTTAAATATCTCACAATAACAAAAAAATGGATTTGCCCCATTTTCAAAATAAACGGCTCAAATATAATATATAAAACACTAAAGCTCTCTTATTTTCCACACATGATATGATGCTTTTTCCACTATTGACGTATTCACACTTCTATATCTACTAATTCTTGTAATAAATGCTTCTATTAAAATTAATGCATATCAAAGTTTTTAAAGTAAAATGTTGATATTTAAATTACAAAACAATAGAAACCTATACTTTTCTCAAACATTATGTTAAAATATAAATAAGCTATATATATATATATAGTTACTAAGTAGTATTATACCTAATATTAAATATTAATATTTACTGTTTACGAGAATTAAGGGAAAAGAAGAATAAATGGTCAAAGAAAATGAAGTGAAAAATCTTAATTTTTGAGGTACATAGATTTTTGTGCATAAAATATGCCATAAAAATATTTACAAAAATAGACGATTTTCCCGCACAGCCTTTGTTTACGCATGTCTGTATGCATTGGACTTGAAGTCCGGAAATGGCGGCATATCGAAAAAAAAAAAAAAAAAAAAAATATTGTAGAGGGCAACGGCAACGTCGTGATGTTTCGGAGTTCCGAGATGTGACAAAGTGATCACGAGCACCTCCACATCATAATTTGGAATAGATACTTTAATTTGTAAGTTTAAGGAAAGTTAAAATGAATTGAAACTAGTTTAGACGAGCACAATGAAGCTCTGGCGTCCTGAAATGTGGTACATAATAATTATTATTATTATTTATGATATAATTAATTAATTAAAATAATATATAGATTATTTATGGGTTAAAAAGAACTTTAATGGAGTTATGTTGCACGTGCCTTTTCTATGGGGGCTGGAATTAATTGGGCTGTTAAAAAAATTTCCAGAAAAAAATTTTCGCACGTGTAGCTAGCTCATCGTAGCCTATCTAAGGCCTAAACAGTAATAATTTTGAGAATTTTAAGCCACCAGATTGGCAACAGTTAAGAAATTCTCAGCTTTTTAACAGCTGGGAAATTGATATATTCATTATCAATTGCAGCCCTAGGCCTTTTCCTAGAGCTGGGTAAAGTTGGATCGTAAACAGGTAGTTTTAATAACTCGTTACGAATCTGGGGTAATTTTTCGAAGAACTTAATTGACGTTCTTTTGATAAATTCCGAAA
Organism: Argiope bruennichi; assembly: GCF_947563725.1. Classification (NCBI taxonomy): domain Eukaryota; kingdom Metazoa; phylum Arthropoda; class Arachnida; order Araneae; family Araneidae; genus Argiope; species Argiope bruennichi. The sequence goes on along the minus strand of NC_079162.1, from coordinate 7,020,837 downwards.
CAGGTTCAATTTGGAGGTCGTTATGGATTATTTTTCTTCTGACATACCAGGGTGCATTAACAATTCTCCTCAGTTGTTTGTTTTGAAACTTTTTAATGTTTCCGGCGGATGTGGCCCCCCAAATTTGAGAGCCGTACATCAGAATTGGTCTTAAAATAGCTTTGTAGAGCAGAAGCTTGAGCCTAATCGATAGCTTGCTCTTGGAGAAATTAAGCTGTTGAGTTTAATACTCATTCTTGTAGCTTTGACGTGGACTGCTTTAATATGACTAATAAAGCTTAATTTTGCGTCTAAAACTAATCCTAGGTATTTATATTCATTTACGAAGGGGACGGGTTGGCCCGAAATTTGGATAGGGGCTAGCTCAGGCATTACCAATTTTTTAGAAAATAGGAGGCACGCGCATTTACTTGGGTTGACTTTTATTTTCCAATCGATGAGCCAGCACTATAAAACGGTCATGTATTGTTGTAAGTTTGCAATGATTGTGTGTAGATTCCTATGTTGTGTGAGAATGGCGGTATCGTCTTCAAAATTACTAGCTCTAGGTAGATCGTTAACATATATGTTAAAAAGAGTTGGAGAAAGTAAACTCCCTTGCGCACAACCGCTCAGGATTGGTCTGGGGGATGAAATTACATCGTTTACTCGTACCCGAAAATTACATGAAAGTAGGTACGAGCGTAAAATTTTGACAAATTGTGCCGAAAATCCAAGTCGCATGTACTTGAATAAAAACCCTTCGTGCCAAATTTTATCAAAGGCTTTAGCTACCTCCAGAAAAAGTGCACCTGCCGTTTGGGACTTCACAAAGCCGTCGTGAATCAAATCTGTAAAACGAATTAGCTGGTGATTCGTCTACAGATTTTTCCGAAATCCAAATTGTTTGGAAATTACTATATTGTTGTCGCTGAGGAATTGATTCAGGCGTTTAAGAAGCACAGATTCGTACATTTTGCTCAAACTACTAAGTAGCGAAATGGGACGAAGATTTTGAGGTAAAGTTAAATCAGAGTTTGGTTTTGGAATAGAGACAACCACAGCTGTTTTCCAGCAATCGGGAAAATAACAAAGTTCAATTAATTTATTTATTAAAAAAGTTAAATATAAAATAAATCTAGGCGGGAGATATTTAATCATTCGATTTGTAATTTGGTCCAATCCTGGCGATTTATTCAGCTTAACGTTTTTCATAAATTCTATGATATCTGTCGGCCGAACTGGCTCGAGATTGTTTACGTGTTCACTTGTCAAAAAGTTCTCCAGCTAACCTGTGACGTATTTCATTAGGGGGTGGGGGTTGAAAGCCACGCGTCGGCGTGTGGCGTAAACCGGTTTTGCAGGCTGTCCGCCAAAACTTCCGCCTTTTCAATTGGAACAAGGGCGTGTTGTCCTGTTTCCCCTTGTGGGGGGGGGATCGGGGAAAATGGTTTTCTGAGAAAGGAGGAGTGAGGCCAAAGACCGCACGTGTCAATATTTTCCAGCTTATCTGCTCGCTTTTGCTCGAAGTGACCTACTTTGAATCCTTTTCTCTCATCGTGGTTCTGCGGAGTTCCGTTCTCACTTGAGGGTCGGGAGAACGTTGCCAAAGTCTCCGCAGGTAATTTCGCAGTTTAATTTTGTTTTGGATTTCTAAAAGAAGCTTCTCTGGAAGTTTATTAAATTTTGGTTTTGAGGCTTCTGCGAGTGCCTCCGTTAAAATTTTTCCTAAACTACCAACTGCATTTTCTGCGTCATCATTGCTATTAATTTTGAAGGGGGGAAGGGGTTGAGAATTTAAAATATGCAGTAAGTTCTCCCAGTTGGTGGAGAATTGTGTTGGTGAATTTAGTGAAAAAGTTCCCGTATTAAAAGTTCAAACTACTGGAAGGTGATCTGTATCTAAACAATTTAGCACTCTAATTTGAGAGTGAAAAGGAATTAGTTTTAATACTGCGAAATCTATGACGGAATTATTAACACTAACTTCATTAATGTGGGTTGGAAAGTGGGGCGCCAAACATTGAATCCGTCCTGATTTGCTAAAATTTTAAATTGTTGATTACCATACTCGGTTGTTTTGTAATTATTCCAAGCGATATGACCCGCAATGATGACGTTAGGGCCTAAATTTAAAAGTTTTTTTCAAATCCTCCAGAGGGAACATATGCTACCGCCCAGATCTTACATATGCTGACACAATTTTAAGAGGGGGGAGATTTCCTAATTTAACCTCAATAATTATCGCGCCCACCCTCTCTGGAGGGTGGGGAGGAAGAGGTGATATTCAATTATTGATTTCACATCAATACAAGTTCCTCCGTAAATGCGCTGATCGTTATTCCTATCTCCGGATCTCTCATTTTTATAATTAGCGATTAGGGGGGTGCACTCCGGGGGTCTCTTGAACCAAGAACACATCAAGATTTTGCTCAAGTTTATTGTGTTGGGACAAAAAGCGGAATTGTATAAGGTTTTTAGAACAATAGTAAATGTTACATGTCCAATAGAATTTGAAGTTAAATATGCTCTTGTCAGTAAGCGGTTAAGAACAAGCTAAGTAAATTTAGCAACCATAAATCTGAATTATAAAATTAAGTTGGTTACTACTTTCATAAAAACTTTTAAAAAAATGCTTTTTAATGTGTATTAGCATTTGTGTAACAATATATTTTACAATTATTTTTCTTCAATTCGTGGTTATATAGGAGTAATCATAATTTCTACTTTGAAAAAAGTAACATTTCTACCAAGTTATTTAATTGAAACTCTCAAAACTTTTTTTTAAATTTTAGTTGCATACAAATGAACAAAAATTGCTGATAAGCTTCACAGCAATAATGCGGAACAGTCTTCACTATGCTAAATATCAGAGAGAGAGAAATGTTTGTAGTTAGTTTATTCTTTTTTTTTTTTTTTTTTTTTTGTTAAATGCAAGTGACCATATAATGCATACTGTGAAATATTAAAAAAATAATTATTTAGAAATTATATCCATTTTTTAAAAATTTCAAACGCCTTTTTATTATTTTCATATTATTTTTTTATGTAGCCGTTTATATGTTGCATTTAAATGTCGTTTCCGGTACATTGGATTATGTATAGTTATATCTGGCAGTAAATAAACTAGAAAATGAAGTATTATATTTCAGATTTGAAGGAATTTAAATAATTATCAACATTTTCTTATTGAAAATATGTTTTTTTTTATCTCCTGAGAATTAACCAGCAGCTGTTTTTAAAATTATTAATATGATTCCTATCATTTATTTTAGCCAAAGTGCTTATTATTTTGCAGGAAAAAAAATGCTTTATTTGAACAGCTTTAACCTAAAAAATATATTAGCTCATTTCAAGTATCAGCTTGTGGAATATATATATATAAAAGCATACATACATATAGAAAGAACTAAACATAATTATATCCATTTAAATTTGAATTTAAAGCCCTTTCTATGTATTTTTTTTTTCATTTTGTTAAATAAAGTTAAAAAGTAAGAGATATAAAGATTAAATTCTCATAAAACTAAAAATTATAATTCATTTTATTAGATTAAATTTGTATGATGCACATCAGAATTATAATTTTTATAAATGTCTACCATGTGGTAAAATTATAAACGTGTTCCTTTTTAATAAATACATTTTTAAAGCAAATTTCTCACACTTCATATTCATCATTTTCAACACTCATCTGAAACGTGGTAAGGGTCATCAGCATTTTTATCACGGAAATTTCGTTTCGTTATCAGAGACAAGGAGTATCATTCTCGCCCTCATAGTGATTTGATTACCATTTGGAGCACATTGTAAAATCGCCAAATCTTACATGCAAAGATAAAGTTTATAATGCGGTAGCCTTTTTTAAGGCTTGAACGGAAAAGACACCTTTTAATGAGGTAGGGGGGAATTTATTGAGCGCAAGCACCACACAACCTGAACGTGCTACATTAAAACGCTTAATTCTCAAATACAGTATCATGAGCTAAGTGTTATTCGCAGGTAATGTAGTAGCAAATTTCTGCCTATTTTCTTAAGAGCACTGCCAATGATTTATTACAAATTTTCAATTTGTCTTAAATCCATGCACGAAAGAAAGCTAGAAATAAAAAATATTACTTTATATTTATATTTTATTCGTTCTTTTTCTTTTTTCGCCCCTGGATTTCTTGCCAAAAGTATAGACTTATATAGATTAGACCTTTATCGTAATCAAAATTGAAATTAAAATGGTAAATATTTAAATATTAGGCCTTAAGATAAAAACTAATTTCACAACTATGTAAGAATGGTTTCTGAAGTCACTATTTTTTTTTTTCCTTCTAAAAAAGCATTAAGGGGCTGCACTTAGGAACAAGTTTTTTAATATTGTTCCGATCAATTTTTAAATGCTCCGATCAATTAAGAATTTTAAATTTTTACATAGGTCCTTTACATTACCCTTTGTAATCCTTTTACATGTTTACCCTTTTACATTAACCTTTGAATCTTATTTAACAATTTTTTTGGGACATCAATATTGCAATACTTAGCACTTCGATCTCTCCTCTCAGGAACCATTCAAGGCAATGCATCATTTTGGCGTTTTATTTAATTATTTTATTAAATTTTGACTGGTAAAAATACTTAAGAGTGGTAAAAATATGTAGATTAATTTTCTGGGAAAATTCATGTATATTAATTTTTCGGAGCAATGAACAAGTTCTCTTATTCGGCAAATATTTATGCATTTAATTACTTTTTGGAGCGCTAAGGGTTAAATAAAAATCTTTGAACTTCAATCAACTAAATCATTCACTAAAACTAAATAATTTATGAAATTTCAATATCACTCTTCTATAAAAATTGGCGATTTTAGAAAACTTCATAGTCCGTTTCAAAGTAGATACGCCAATCCTTTACCAGGATATCTCAACAGTGATTGGCTTATAATTATTAAAATATTGATTTTTCTAATATTGATATGTAAAAACTGACAGATTTGATCTCAGAAGATTGAAAGTTTATTTATTGAACTTGAGTTAAGAGTTGAAGTGTCAAGAGTATTTCGCAGAATATGTCTCCTTAGGACAAAAGGACTGTGTAAAATTTAAACTTCATAAATTTTTCATAAGAACATTTATTGGCTGAAGTCAAATAACATATTTTCATTTAACATTAACATTTAATTGTTAAATGTTTTGAACATTTAAATGTTTTGAAAGTAGAAATAAAAACTGAATTTTACGATGAATTCTTTGATATTGTATAAATTACAAAAATTATTCTGCATTGCGTTCTGCAACTTCAATGCTGAGCGACTGTACATTCGACTTTCATATTCAAAAAAAGATGTGCTTGGTTTCAGTAAAAAATGTTTTTATATTAATTGCAGTTTAACATTTCCACTCTAATTTAATGTGCACATTTTATGAACTCTGACAGAAATTAGTAAGTAATACAATGAACAGAACTGTTTAAGGCCTTCATAATAGTATGACTGAATTATATAACTATCAAACTCTGAAACTTTGATAGCTAAATATTTTGCAATCACCAAAGGCGACTAGTTTCTTAATAAAGATATTGCTAAGTGAACTATTGTAATATATATACATACATATACATTTTTCCCCCTTTTATGAGTATAGATAATAGCGATTTTCAAGAAAATTCATTTAGAAATATGAGATTGTTTAAATATTAGTTAATAAAACAGCTATAAATTCTCTTACATCTTACTTCTTTTTAAATGCATTCAATTCCGCTATTTATTTTTCTGATAAAAACAGTCTTACTTTTCTATTAATAATAGAATTAATTATCATTTATTGCAAGATATATGAATAAGAGAAATGTATGTACAAGATGAAATAAAATTTTTACAAAAATTATCGCCATTCCATTATCACCAATTTGCCCGACCGGAAATGCAGCTATGGAAAACTAAAAACCGTCACCCGCGCCAAGTTTTCTTGCCAAATCCCAGTAAACCTACGATGCAACAGGTGTAGGGAATAATTTATCGAGCGCAAATGCTCGATTCCCGAACTACCAGAGAAGAATGTTCGATGACACCTGAGTTGTTGGGAGGAAAGGGCGTGGCGTTGGTAACTCCTCCTGTGGGTTGATTTAACCCTCTCGATTCCAGCGGGGCGGTTTGGGGCGGTTTGAGAATTTACCCTATAACATCTACGTGGGGCGGTTTGGGGCGGCTGCTAGCTGTTTTAGGGGAGATGGGTATTAAAAGTTACTATTCTACTGAACACTCCAGGAGGTCCTCGTTATCTTCGACAATCGCGGCTTTTTCACAGTAGTTTCCCCTCTGCCTTAGGGCGGTAGGGGTTGAGGAGAAATTCACTAAATAGGTTATTGGCGTTTATTTTGTATTTTAAAAGGGTTTTAGTTTCTATTTTCACGTGTTGTTAGCTCAAAATTGGAAAGATTTTATGGCCATTTATAAAAGAAATTTTCCACTGAAGTTCTCTTGTAACGATGAATGATATATAAGGATACCGACACGTTGTTTATTTTTCGGACAAGCATCAGAAGACCTTTCCAGTAGTAAGACTATTGTAATGATATAAAGAAAAACCATTGCATTGTCAATGCGGCCTATTCACATCGCAGTTTTCTCACAAAATGGGTAGCGATACTTGTTACTATGGAAGGAAGTCGTTTTACACGGCATCTTATTCTTTCATCAAAGGACTGTCGGAAATTCTGAGGCCGTGTACAAACTACCGCTTTTAAAATAGATTTAAGGACAAAAAAAAAAAAAAAGATTTGGAGTATTCTTTATCGCCCTCTTCAAAGAGTGAGATAATTTATATAAATACTGAGTTAATTTTTAGAATGCCATTCAGAAAATTTATCTTCAGTTGTGAATTTCTACTCTTTATTTTATGTACTGTGAATCGGGTGTTTGGATTATCAGAGTAATTTTTTTATTGAAACGCTTATTATTTCTTCATTATGAGTAAAAGAAATCGTGAACACACTGAAGAAGAAATTAAAGCAATTTTACTTGATTCTGATGAAAGTGACAGTGATCTATCAGCGAAGATGATGGTTGGCCAAAAAATGATACTTTAGCTGATCTCTCGTTTATTCTAAGCAAATAAGCAGGAGATGAAACTAACGAGGGTCAGGTGAACGAGAGAGATAGAGATGAGGAGTCAAAAAATGTTATATAATATACATATTACCAAAAATTTGCAAATGATTCCCTCGTGTGTAAATTTGTGGAAATTTAATATGAAGCTTTCGTTCAAAACTTTATCTTGTCTTAACAATACTATAGAAAACTTCATATAACATTTTAAAATCAAAAATTCAGCTTGAAAAATTGAACATGACAGTTCATACTAAAAAAGTAATATTTATGATTAATGTAATTTTAAATGTGTTAAATCTTCATATTTAGTTTATGAAGAATGTAATGTTTTAGTAAAATGTTCAGGCTGAAAACTGAAGGAATGTATTTTTGAAATATATTTCGATGAGTAATTTTCACCCCGAATTTTATTTCATAAATTTTTGTGTTTCAGTATTAAATGAAGTTTTAAAAATATGTTATCTCATCTATCGAATCAATTCGATAGATGAGATATATAACGTTTGGCGTAATATATTCCCTTGGTTAGAAAAAAAATTTTAATAGTTATATTTTAAAAGATTAGTAAAAATGAGTGGCAAAATACAGATATTTTTGGAATTTATCTTTACTCTGCATTATTTTTCAATTATATAATGTAAAAGCAAGAATGCGTACGGTTTTGGAGAAAAAAAATGTGAAAACTTCTTTAAAAATTTAATTAAAGTTTTAAAATTTTTCTCTTAGTACCACTATCGAAAATGCAAAATAATATTTTATATTTAAAAATTCAATAAAGATAATCGTTTATACTAAAAAAAATATATGCTAAAGACAATAAAAAACAAACAAACAAATCTTCGCTGAGTGTTGAAAGAATATATTATTTTCAAAACATCTTTCAAAAAGAGTAATAACATTTTTTTTTTATCCAACGATTGTTTTTATTTCGGTATTAAATGAAGATTTAAAACATTATCTTGTTTATAACTGAAAAGCATTGACATCTATACTATGTAAAAAAAAATGTAGTAATTGCATTGATATATGTATAATGTATGTTTTACATTACTATGTAAAAATTTTTTACATGGTAAAATATGACATATTTAATTTTGGCAACAAAAAAATGTAAAAGCCTATTGAGAATTAAATGCAACATAAAGATGTTTTTGAAATTGCTAGTAAAGCCAGTTTTTATTTAAATGGTTTGGAAGCCTAACATGAAACTTACGAAAAAAAAAAAAACTATTTTTTAAATTATAGAATAAATTTCAAATTTTTTGTAAAAAGAAAAATGCCCCGCAAAGATGATGAACGAAACACTTCACACTAAAAAATATAAATACATCAGAATAAAACACGTAAGCGGATGGAAAATGAATCTCGTTGTCGAAAACCGCAAGGCAATTATTCAAGGTAGAGCGTCGACAGTTTTATTACTTCAGAGTGCGGGGGGTAACTGTCCCTCAGCTAGGACGAGTCCATGTCTTTCAGAGACACGCTGAGAAAGTCTGGATGTTAAAGGGAGTGCCACTTGAAAAGTGCTTGGATGTTAAAGAGTTAATGTCTCTCTTCCCTCATATAGTAGGGAGTCGTGGCACGACCTTCGTAATACAAGGCCTCACAACTCCCAACGCTTTCAGCCCGTGACGTCACGAGGTTGGATGAATTTTCTAGAAAATTCTAAAGGCAACTGGTGTAAAAGAGTGCGGTTAGTCACGGTAGATGTTGGCGTAGCGAAGTGCGGGTAATGTGTTACTGGTTTTATTTAAAAGTTTTCTGATCTTTTTTTCATATTAATTTTAATTTATTGTAATAAAGATGCCTAGTGCGTGCTGTATTCCTAATTGTAAAAGTAATTACACGAAAAATAGCCCCAACGTTTCAGTATTTTCGTTTCCAAGCGATGAAAACACTAGAAGAGCATGGATCTCTGCAATAAAGCGGGACAATTTCGTGCCAACTAAATATAGTAAGGTAAGTTTGATTCTTTTTTGTACAGTTTTTAGTTAATTAATTCTCTTGAACTGTGAAACATTTAAAATTATGCATAACTTCCATTTATCTTCTGTCATTTTGTTTTCTCTACATTTAGTTGCTTATGCTTCCAATTACTTTGGTATTGTTTGCTTGAGCTAAATAAAAAATTTCTTTGTTTTATTGTTACTTCTCATAGTCTTTTTTTTTATTTGTTCTTAATATTTAAAATGTTTTGTTTCTGTATCTTTTTAATTATACTTCATATATATCTTTCAAAATTTGATTTAGGCCTAATATTTGTTTCATATATGTAGGTCTGTGCTAAACATTTTCCAGAAAATCAGTTTTTAACAGTTAGAGAAGCGTTTAATACCAGTAAAGGAGAACTTATTCAAGTACCAATGGAGTGTAAAAGGTAAGTTTTTTAGAAATATGTAATAATTATCATCAAAATCTTACAAAGTACTTAAGTGATTTATTGTTATTATACTCTTATAAAAAGTTTAAAATCATCTAATGAATAATAAAATTTAATTTTTAATTATATATATCATGACTATGGATTGTAGCAAATTAAATTTATATTTTGTTCTAAAATATTATGTAAAAAAGTTAGATATAGTTGTAAAACAATATGAATTGCATGCTCATATAGGTTTAGAAAATGTAGCTTTTATTTGTTTATCTATAAATCATCAGATTATATATAAAACAATTAATATTTATTATTTTTAAATATCATTAGTTATACACAATCTTTAATTATAAATGAATGCAACTTTTACAAAATATCTTAAACTTTTTAAAAAAAGTAATGAAAAGTTACTGTTTTTAAATCAATTTCTCATACCTTGTAAAATCAATTGATTAATTCATGTAGAATATTGTATTACTTGAATGGTAGTATAAATAATTATTTTAGATATTCCTACACAATATTGAACTATTTATTTTGGATGAATGAATGTTTCTGTTGATTTTAAATTTTATTATTTAATAGTATGATTTTATTTAATACTGTCCAACATACGTTAGCTTTCAGTTTATGCATTATAAAATTACTAATTTTTTTTTTATCTAATGAATTCCACTTTTTTTTTCTAGGTTTGTACCTGGTGCTGTACCTTCAATTTTCCCTAATTTACCCTCATATTTTTCCTCGGAATCAAAAGCAAGAAGAGAAACTCCAATGGATAGGGCAACACGTAAGGATATTGAAAACTTAAAAGCAGCTTTAAATAGCAGTCTCCAGGACATAGCAAAAAAAAAAGAGGAGTTAGAAAAAATCAACACTTTTTCTGATTTAATTTTAAAATTTAAAAACTTTGAATCAAATATATGGAGTGTAATTCAAAAAGCAAACGAAATAATTTTTATTTGTCTAGACACTTCTCAAGCTCCTACGGTAAGTCATTCTTTATTAATTTCTTCCAAATTAGAAGCCCATGCATATGTTGCAGATCATGAGGTTAGAAGTTTAGGCAATTTTTCTTTTCCATTAGTCATCAGGTACAATTATAGAAATTCTAGATTATTTAGAAAATTTTATGTATGAGTTAAAAGGGAAAATTGAAGTAAAAAATACAGTCCAGTTAATATGCAACTTATTAAAGGCCCTTTCGGAAAGTTCTGAAGTTAGCTCGCAAGCAATTAATTTTTTGATGGAGCAAGTTTCTTTTCTGGGAAATAATAAATATGCACGCAGATATTCATCTGATATAATGATATTTTCATCTTTACTGTATACTATAGCACCATCTGCATATAAATTCCTAAGACAAAGTGGATATTTGGTTCTGCCTCATCCAAATACTATAAATCATCTGTGTTCAAAGTATAGTGTAAGCCCACAATTAGAACAGCTAGATTCATATTTTTTGTTGTACATAAAACAGAAATTTAAATATTTGCAGGAGAAAGATAAAATTGTGACTTTATTGCTAGATGAAGTTCACATAAAAGAATATTTTGAGTATAAAGGTGGTTGTGTAACGGGCATGTCGTGTGATTCTGAAGCTTCTGCTTCTAGTGCCCAAGTTTTTATGGTCAAAAGCATTGCATCCCAGTATAAAGATTTTGTTCATGTTCTGCCAGAGCATTCCATATCAGGGGAAATTGAATTTATTAAGAAAATCATTATTGGATTGGAAGGTATTGGGTTTACAGTTATTGGTATTATTACTGACAATAATTCAGTTAATAGGAAAGCTGTTGGACTTTTTATTGATCCGCCAGAATTATCTTATTGTTATTCTCATCCAGTTAATAAACAAAGACCACTGTTCTATGTTGTAGACCCTGTTCATTTGTTCAAGTGTATGAGAAACAACTGGTTAAATCAAAAAAATGATGGCAAATGTTTCTTCTATCCTAATTTTGATTTGGTTCCTGAGGTAAAAGATATAGCTAACTTTAAAACAGCTCGATTTTCAACTATAAGATATTTGTACAACTTAGAATCGGATAGCTTAGTTAAATATGGTTTTAAATTAAGTCTTAAAGGCAAAACGTTCAGTTCGTTTTGAGTATTTTTAATGAACATGTTGCAGAAGCTCTTGTTGAATTAGGAGAAAGGAAAAATTTAATCTATTCTAAGGATACGTCTGAGTTTTTAAAAATCATTATTACATGGTGACAAATTGTTAATGTTAAAACACCGAATAAAGGTAAATGCTTAAACAATAGGTATCAGGAGCCATTCACTTTTGATAAAAAGGACATTAAGATATTATTTTTAGAGAAATTTTTAAAATGGCTTGATAATTGGGAAGGCATGAAATTTAATACTGGGACATGCTTTAGTTTCAACTACCAAAGCTGTAATAGAAATTTCATCTTATTGTAAAGATAATTTTAAAATGAGTTATATTCTCCCTGGCAAGCTTCAAACAGATGACTTGGAAAGTAGGTTTGGCTGTTATCGCAGATTAGCAGGTTGCCAATACAACATTTCAACCCAGCAACTCTTTGAATGTGAAAAAAAAATTAAGAATTCAGTCTTTGTTGAAACTGTCTGTTCCCGGCAAATCTTTCGGCACCTTTAAAATTAAAAATTTTGAAACAGATGATATCTTTCCGGATTATGATCCAAGCTCTTCAATTGCTTTCATCGACCTTAAAGTAGAACCAATAGACATTTTGAATTTGCAAGAAAGCCTTCCTGTTTTAATGTATCTTGCAGGATATTGTATTTTTTCTGTTTTAAAAAAATCTAAGTGTACTGCCTGCAAATATTTACATCAATTAGATAAAGAGATAGAATTGTCCCCAGAACATGAATATTTAAAAAATTTGGATAGGGGTATGCGACGAATACGAGTCTGAATTCCTAAAACTTCGCGATCAAAGAAAAATAGTTTCTTGCCTTACATACTCTATTTTAGAAGAAAATGAATTCTGCGATAGTGGAGCATGTGATGAAGGTCATCAGTTTAATTCCCTTATCTGGAAAGTTGTTTGGTGCTCCACAAATATCTTTTTAAATAATTATGTTAAGAAAAAAAAATGATAATTTAGCTAAAACTTTAGTTCAGAAAAAAAAAACCTAGCTGTAAAAAAAGCAGAAAAAAGAAAGGAAAAAAAAATTACTAACTTGAAAAAGAGGAGGGATGATAAAAATATTTAATATTAAACTTTCAAGCATAACAAGTAATATCAGTTTAAATTGTTAATTGACTTTTATCACAATTGTTTCTTTTAATATTGTTATTAACTTTTATTTATAAATTTGTATTTTAACTTTATTTAATATTATAATTATTTTCATTTGTCTGTGTGAAATTTATAATAAAGTTGGGAAACAAAATGTATTTTGTTATTGTCTCTCTGAAAATAAAATGTTATGATTCAAATAGTGTGTGATTTTTTTTTAATTTGTGTTATCCTTTACTGCTACTTCAGATTAAGTATAAATGCATTGAAATGTGAAATCAGATATAATAAAAGCTAGTTTATTAAATTGTATGAATTACTAATATATTAAATGAAAACAATTCTTAATGTGAAAAAACAAGGTGTGAAAGTAATTCTTTTTTATCAACAGAATTAGTTGGTGTAAAATTTAAATCTGATATTAAATACATTAATATTTTATTTGAAAGTTCATAAGCAATTTGAGAAGTAAACAATTATATGTTAATTTATAAAATACATGTATTACCTGTCACTACAATAAAAAAATCATCAAAAGCTTTAAAAAGTCTTAATGATTAATTCAATTTCAAGCTTTAAAAAATATTTTGAAGGAAAAAATAAAACGATTTTTAACAGCTTTTAATAAAATAAAAAACTCCTTTAAAACAAGAAAACTAACAATACCTCAATGTATATAATAAATTTACATCTTCGAAAGTTTGAATGTTATTAAATGGTCAATACGCTATAGAGGACTTTTAAGATTTTCTATCATGCCGTTTCTTGTATTCACACGGGAAAAAATAAATCATCTTGAATTTTATGCAAGATTAATGTCTTAATATTAGGAATAGTAAGTAATTGTTAAGTGAATTTAAAATATACCTAAACATCAAGGAAGAAAGCAGGATTCTGCTCACGGCAGGCAATCATCCTACTCGTGTGACGTCTCAAACTAGTTGTGAGACCTTGTATTACGGAGATCGTGGTCCTGGGCCATCTTTAACCAGACACTTGAATTTGGAAGAGCACGAACCAGTATGAATTCGAAGGCAAAGTTTGCAGATTCCATGAATGGAAACAAATTCTTTTCTTTTTTCTACTCTCATATCTTGAAAGGCTATGCATTTATACAATGAATGCATATACAACAAATGTATGGCTTATAACGGTTTTTATTATTTGATTTTATAACAAGAGATTTTTTATTTAAATGCATTATTTAAATTTTTGTTTCCTGCTGCACTTTTGATTGGACAAGTCGCTTTCGCTGTAACTGATAATCGAGAAATACTTTCCAAAATAAAACTTCTCCTTTCAAGAAAGGATGTAAGGGAATCAAATTGTGGAATTCCTGAGGTTTTTAGGGATAATTCAAATTGCTTTCTTGACTATTTGTCAAGTTTTTGAAGGATTATATTAGCTATAAAATCTCTGATAAATTATTTTGCTCATAATTTAATACTTTAAGACCCCGAATATTCTTTTTAATATAGTCAATTAAATTCTAATGCTCCTTAGCTGATTCTTGCTGTATTTTAGTATAATATTGAAAGAACATAATGATCAATTAATAGCCTTTCATTTTCATATCTTTTCCTTCAAACAGAGAATCAAATGTATCTTCAGATGATCCTTACTGTTTAGTTTCTCCTTTGAGAGACGCTCTGAAATAATACAATTTCTGGTTGTCTTTGAAATTATTATTTGACTCCAGAGTAACTAATTGGATTTTAAATGTTGCCCATTCATAAAAGGCTCCGGAAACAGTCGGGAGTGCAATTTCTGGAAAACGTACTTCATTTTTAATACTTTCAACAATTGGTTCTTTTAAAATGGATGGAGATTTCAAAGAATCGAAGATAATAATAAACAATATAAATATAAAACATTATTTGTTTTATAATTCTATCACATGATATGGTTTTTAATTTCAAAAAAGTCCAATCGTATAAGTAAAGAGTGTTTAAGTGATGTTAACAAGTTTTGGTACCTTTTTACTAAATAATATATTTCGATTTTAGCACCTTTACTAAAAATTAAAATTTTGGCTCCTTTACTAAAATTTAAAAAAAAAAAATCGATTTACTCTAGCACTTTTTTACTTAAAAATTCTTAAAGAAACATTCTTAAGTAAACAATTTTTGAATTATTAATTTAGTCCATTAAATAGTTTTCAATTATTATTTTTGATAATAATAAATTTATTAACTTAATTTTAAACTTAAGTATTAATTTATTAAAGAAGATATATTACTAATTTAATTATTTTAATATGCATTTTCACTTTAAAAAAATTTAAATACTGATATGCAGTTGAATGAAAAATATCATTCAGTTCATAGGACAAAGAACTTTGGAACTGTTTATTCTAGTTTGAATGGAATATAAATAGTAATATTTTCCCTCAACAGTTCTCGATTTATAATAAAACTTGTTATAGTTAATGAAAAAAAATTGGGGATTTATGAACTCAAACCATTTTTTTAATTGAATAAATTGCTTTAAAAAAACTTAAATAACTGATAATGATTTTTCAGTTTCAAAATTTGAATGCTTGGAAGCTCAAATAAGTTTAATTCATGTTACAATTTCCTAGATGGGGGTTTCAGAATAATTGAGCGCCTGTGGCCTCAAGGTGTCAAAATCCGCCACGCTGTTTTCCTCTCAGACATCACTTAAGGCTCTCTTTTTTGCTGTCGAGTCACTCGTGTTATTTTGCTGACAGAATGTCACTGAACTTGTAAATTTCTAATTCAGAGATAATGAACTGATGTGTGGAAAACTTATTTAAAAGGTAGACAATTCAAGATTGGCATCCAAAATATTTATTTTAATGTAATAAATAGTTAGCAGATTTTCTTTTGCACTTTGTAATTTTCTCTCGAAGGCTCATTTTTCATTTTAAACTTATGTGAATCCGAAAGCTACGCTAATAGCATTTCACACATTTTTTTATAACTAAAAGTAATTTTTCTTTACTTGTTTTTCGCAGCTGGTGAAAGATTTTTTCAAATTCACTTTAGGAGTGTTTTGCATAAAAAAGAAAGATAAAAGAAGAATTTATAACATTATTTTGATCGTAGGAATGATTTGCTTTAATCTAAAATGTGTTTCATGAGTTTTAATTGTTAGAAATTGTGACATGTAATGAGAAGAAAAAAGAAAGGGTTCCGTAATGAGGCAAATATTATAAAGGCAAGAAAATATTTCTGAGACACAATAACAATGTACGTGAATTTTTTTAACAATTGAGCTATGGCACCCTGGAGGTATTTTAACCACATTGTGCCTAAATGCAAATTTTGTCATTTTTAATTGAAAAAGAATTCATCCTCACAAGCATGCAACAAATCAAGTTATATAAAAGAGCGTAAAAAAGAACATTACCTAAAATATAATATTTGTTATGTTACGGAAACTGAGTCTTTACTTCAACATGTCTTAAGAAAAAACTGCTATTGGGGCTCGATTGAAAATGTAACAAATTGCGATGCTGTTAAAAATATCATGGAACCTGTATTTTCTTTAGGGAAGGAAAGTCTTTTTTTTTTTTTTTTTTTTTTTTAGCATTTTCTATGTTTAATTTATATTTATGTTTTTTTAACTATTCTTTTCATTAAAAAAATTCGCTTTAGGAGCGGTTCACCTTTGCATCTCAATGATTAATGTAATAAAATAGAAGTGAATGCAAATAGAGTCAAAATAATAAAAATTCCTGCTAAGATTTTGAATTCAATAATTTTCGAGAAAAAAGAATCTTCTGTTTGTAAACAGCCAACTAGAATTTCACACATTATTGACTTTTTACAAGAATTTGCCATGGCACTGTCAATTGACTGGAGATTCATGCAATTATTTACCTGATAATAAACGCTGATATGTAATGATTAAAGGATTAATTTCTATCTAATATATTTCTAGTTTTCATTCGATTTTGAAATAAAAAAATTTCCTTTAAATATATGATTTGTTTGAAAAAGTGAAACGAGTAATCCAGAAAGGAAATTGCACTAGCTGCGTTGTAATCATAAAAGTGCACATATTCTCAAATTAGACCGAATCCTATGCTAATCATTCATAGAGAAGGCAACAATGCAAATATTTCATAACGGGTTTCTATAAGAAAATCGATATGCCTGCTGCATGCCCAAATGAAAAATATTCCCTTACAAGGCGGATCCTCTGATTGTCATACTTTTTTAAAATCTTACGCCAAGTGACTCCTGGAAGATAAAAAGCTGTTACTACATGATTATCATCATAGGCAACATTATAGAAATATCTTCATTCTCTCTTCCCAACTTTCAAAATCAGACATTTGTATTGATTTTTGTTCAATATCTCTTTTAACAGCTTTTAATAACAAATATTGTAATAAAATGAAATAACAAAATATTTAAATTTGATGCCCATCAGGAGGGTAAATTTCAACGTTTCCTACATTAAAAAAAATTCAATTAAAAGGATTAAAAAATCTTTTTAATTTTAAATAAACCTCTTTTAGTGCCATTCTTTTAATTTTTTATAAAATTCTTTTCATGTTATCTAAGACAAAATTATTTACCAGGACTGTTCATTTAGGAACTGAAATAGACAGGGCCATTAGCATGAAAAGAATAAACAATTCTAGTTTTTTGAAATTTGAACGATACCTTGTTTGAATTTGAATAAGCTAGAATATACAGCCCTTGTTAATCAAACGAAAGAGTCAAATTAAATGAATAGGAAAATGCCACACAAAAAGTCCAGGGCCCCTAGGCAGTTACCTACTTCGTCTGTTTCATAATCTAGCCTTGGTACACAGGGATAGAAAAAAAAAGTATCTTTATGTCTTTACAAGGATGGAACAATGCACTCCAAAATGAATTTCAATATTAAGTACTTTGTGCCCATTCCAGTTTGTGTTCTTATAGCTGGCAAATGAAAAGAACCATATCAGTGCGGAATATCCGATGACCAAGAGTCTTTTGCTGATCGAAGTGGCTGCGAAATGAACGCGTCTCTTCAAATACACTGTCGATGCACCATTTTTTTGATTCTGCTCCAGAGTTACTAATGACAGGAGAGGGAAAATTTTCAATTCAAAGAATAAGAAACAAGCTTTAAAAAGGAATTAAAAACGTATATATTTTTTATTTTAGTTATTTTCTTCTTTTTAGATTTTAAATTGTAATTCATTATTATAAATATTATGAAATTTCGAAAAAAATATTTTTCTTAAATTTACTCCCAAGTCGAGCCTTTCTTATGGAAACAAAATTTACTCAAATGAATCGATCAATTGATTGTTAAGTCCGAAACTATTGAAATCGTTAATTCTCTTGGAGGGCATTCAAAATTTACTACCAAGTTTCGTGTTTGTAAGCAGCAAACGAGAATTTTCCAAGTTACTAACTTTTTATAAGTGCTCTTATAAATTGGCTGGGTATACACGCAATTAATAACCTATTCTTTAAAAAGGAATCTAAGAATTTTTTTTTTATTTTAGTTATTTTCTTGTTTTTAGATTTTAAATTGCAATTTGTTATTATAAATATTATGAAATTTCGAAAATAATATTTTTCTTAAATTTCAACGGCAGTTATCCACTCTTAAGTAAACTAAAATTTTATTCAGATTTGTAATGCATTTTTAATAATGGTTGGAATCTTTTTTCTTGTGACATCCGTTGTTGCTTAATTTTTTTCAACGCTTCGAGCTATTATAATTTTTTCCTTAGTATTTTTTATAAAAAATATATTTTCTACTTTTCAGAACATTAACAAACAAATTTATGTTCATTATTTTTTACTTCTTATCTTTTAAACCATTTCATGTTCATTATTGCATACACGATAGAGTCTAAAATTCAATTTTTTTTTTCTCATATTTACTAAAAGATATCGCCTCTGATATGATAAAAAAAAACTATTAAAAGTCTATTAATTAATTTAATTCACTTCAAAAAATATTAAAATAATATATTCTTATTGGACAAAATTGTTTTGTACAGTTATGTTACAAAACAACTGTACAAAATTTTAGAACATTAATATACAGGAAATGAGTAAAAAAAGCGATTACGAAATTGCATCTTTTCAAAAACCATAAAGTTTAGTTTATTGACTTAACTTCAATTTAAGATGCTGATTATGGCATTATTCGCATGCTATAAACAAGCTGAGATTTCTGTCAATTGAGAGTAACGAGTTCTCAGAAGAAATTGAAAAAAACATTTGTTGTTGAATATAATAATAGACATTCAGAGAAATGGAGTGTTTTGTGGGATTGGGACGTTTCAAATAAAAGTATTTGCAGCAAATTTCTCAGAAGAGTAATAATCAGGTTAATTTCGCGTACATGAAATATCCAAAAGGAGGTATTTTGAAATGCCGAAATATCTCAGAGCCCCAAAATATCAATTTCATCTGGCACATTGAATACTTTGTAATGTCCTGATCTAGACTGATCAAATAACGAAGCAGAATTTCCAGACAATTCTTTATTTTACAGCCCAATATATACAAAGAACAAATTGTTCTAATCTTGGTTAAATAAATAGATATTTACACCTGTAGTAGGAGATACAACAGTCAAAATCGGAGGTTTTCCTTGAAACTCAGTTCTTTATCTCGTCAACACGACCATTACAGAGGTAGTTTCTCAGACTCCGAACTCGTGGGCGTAGCCCAACAGTTCCTGCAATTCGTTTCTTCCCTCCTCTCTAAAAAATCTCCGCGCTATATTTCGGCGACAATCAATCGACATTGGTCATTTGAGCTCTACTTCGGCCAATCGGGGTTCAGCCATATGCTCTCCCAGCGGCGCCAGTGGGTCGTCGGAAGGTCCTTTCACAAACAGAAACATCTAGCATCCAGATGTTCGGACACCCCTTTCTCTTTGCAAGTACTATCAATACCTCTGGGACGAGGGATTCCATATGTGGTCTTTCATTGTAGTCGCTAATGAACAGATGCGAGACCACCCAGGTGAAAAGATCCATCATCTGGCTATCTCGAGGAGTTTAGTAAGTAACAGCGACGACACAATGAATCAGTACAACGCAATGTCTTATCAGTACTGGGAAACGGGGAATGTTACAACTCCCCCACCCATGCAGAAAGGATTTTTTCTTGGTTTTAACGAGAAAAAATCCTGAGCCTCTCCAATAAACTTGTTCATACTACTGACAGAGGCCTAATTACATCATTTAAAATTTAATCTTCCTGAATACAATATACAAACTAAAATAATAATAATAACATATTTATACACTTTTTACGGTATGGCAGCTCCCTGCCTTACCTGCTAAATCAAATATTATTTCTTAAGCTTTTTTTTTTTTTTTTTTTTCAAAATTCAAGAAAACAAAACCAAAAATTCTAATTAATTTACTATTTCAGTTCGAATTTCACTGCGGCTAAGAGCGTCAGCATTTAAATGCTTTTTTCCTGCCTTGTGCCGCACTGTATATTGGAAAGGTTGTAATTCCAAAGACCATCGCATTAACCGCGCATTCGATCCGGAATTTGAATTCAACCAGACCAAAGGATTATGGTCCGTTTCAATTACAAATTTTTGTCCATCTAAATAGTATTTTAGTTTTTTTTATCTCGTAAATAATGGCTGCACACTCTCTTTCCGTTGTACTGTATTTGGTCTCAGCATTCGAATTTTTTTTACTTAAATACAGAATGGGATGTTCTTCTCCCTTTGAGTCACGTTGTGACATCACGATCCCTATTCCGATATCCGAAGCATCCGTCTGGAGGATAAATTCCTTTTTATAGTCAGAAGCGTACAGTATTGGTTTTTTGGTCGGTCTGCGCTTTAACTCTTCAAAAGCCTGATTACATTCTTCTGTCCAAGTAATTTTTTCTCTCTGAATTTTCCCTTTTAAAACATTTGTTAAGGGGGCTGCAATTACTGAAAAATCCCTTAAGTAGTGAGAGTAATATCCCGCTAAGCCTAGAAAAGCTCTAATTTGCGTTTTTGTAATGGGTGTAGGAAAATCTAAGACGGCCTTGATTTTGGCTTCCGCGAGTGTTCGTACTCCCCCTCCTACGATATGTCCCAAATATTTAGTATGATTTTGGGCAAATTTGCATTTATACAGCTTAATAGTTAAATTTGCGTCGCCTACACGTTTTAAGGTTTCTTCTATGTGTTTCAAGTGATCTTCTCAATTCTGCGAGTAGATCGCAATGTCATCTAAATACGGAACGGCGAAGCTTTCACAGTTCTCACACCTGTGACATGAGCTTACTAAAGAAATACGGGGCGTTAACCAAACCAAAAGGCATTCTTAACGGGACATAGGTTCCGAAACTGGTCACAAACGCAGCATAACGTTGCGCTTGTTTATTGAGGGGAATTTGTCAGTACCCCTTTGCTAAGTCAATTACGATAATAAACTTTGCGGTGGACACTCTTTCGACACGCTCTTCGATATTTGGTAACGGGAAATATTGTGTTCGCACAATTGAGTTCAAACGTCTGTAATCTATACAGGGACGAGGGTCTTTTCCTGGAGTTTTCCACTAAGATCATTGGAGAAGTATAATCGGATTGACCGATTTCAATGATTTTTAAATCCATCATTCTTTTTATTTTAGTTTTAAGAATTTCAGTCTGGCGCTGAGAGGTACGGTACGGTTTCGACCTAACTGGTTCATTTCTAATTAATTGTAGGTCGTGCTCGACTAGGTGCGTTTTTCCGGGCTCATTCGAAAAAACCCTTTGATACCGACCTATTTATTTACTCAATGCATCAATCTCTAATGAACTGAGTCGATCCTCTAGAGCGCTATCCCTAATTATACCTTCAAAATCATACACATTTGGATAGGGAATTTCTAAACCCTCTGATTCATCTTCGAGTTTTTCCCTACTTTCACTAATAACCAGATTTATTTGTTCGGGTCTTTGATGGTACGGTTTTAACAAGTTCACGTGGTATATCAGAGTTCCGTCCCTTTTGTTAGCCATTTTTACAATATAATTGGTGTCTGAAAGTTGACTTTCAATTACACCAGGGCCGGTCCACCGTACTGCCATTTTATTCGGTTGACAGGTTGCGAGAACTAAAACCTGACCCCCTATTCGAAATCTACGAAGTGCTGCGTTTTTGGTGTACCAAGTCTTTCGCTTCGCCTGGACCTCCGTCATTCTTTCCACGGCTAATTCCTGACATCTCTTCATCCTGTTTATAAGGTCGAACATGTATTCGACTACGGAGGAGTCGGTTTCTTGGGGCTTCACCCAAAATCATATAATAGGACTTTCGGCGTCCTTAAATTTCTGCCATGCACAAGTTCTGCGGGGCTAAACTTTGTACTCTCATGCGTGACCATGCGCAGTGCTAACAAGATTGCGGGGAGGTTTCTTTCCCAATCATTCCCTGACTCAAGACATAAAACTTTCAAGAGTCTTTTGAGAGTCCTGTGAGACCTTTCAACAGGATTCGATTGCGGATGATATAAAGAATTATGCATTACTTTAATGCCAAATCTCTCAAAAAATTCAGTCGTTAATTGACTAGTAAATGAGGTACCTAGGTCACATTGTACTTCGCGAGGAAATCCCATACGACTGAATATCTTCAACAAAACATCCGTCACCGATATGGAACTTACATCTTCGACCGGTATTTCGTCTGGATATTTAGAGGACATACATATCGCTGTCAATAGGTATCGGTTGTTTTTAGTACTAATAGGAAGGTGTCCTACTGCATCAATATAAATTTTGGAGAATATCTCTGTGATGATCGGTACTAATTTAAGCGGAGCCTTATTCTTATCGCGAGCCTTCCCTATTCGTTGACACGGGTCACAGCGTAGCCGTCGAGAGATAAGGCCTTAGTGCTGCTTCGTGACGTCATCATCACTAGGGTTATTCTCTACCGATTCGGGAATAGCGAACTGTTGCATACATCGTTTTGTCTCCATTTTAGATGGGGATTTATTTCCTTTTATTTTCAAAATTTGTTGGAAATTTTATTTTAAGTTCAAAGGAGATATACTAAAATCATAACGTTCCTTTTTCGTTGATATTAAAAATGCTAACTAAATAGAAATAAAAACTTACTTTGAACTTTAACAAACATGGGAATTTTTTTTATTGTCTATCTTTAATATACCGATTATTTAAGAAAAGGGGAGTATTTTTAATCTTTTTAAAGTAAAAATTTACGATAAAAGTATCTCTTTAGAATATAAATTTCAAATTTTTCAATGCATTTAAAGAATTTTGCCTGTTTTCTTGAGGGGGAAAGATAATAAATTTCTTCCATTATCAATTACATAATTTGAGAACTAAAGATTATTATAAATATTTGTTCTATTTTATTATTAAAGTTTTATTTGATTTCAAATATATTTTACAAATATGATAAACATATTTAAACTATTAGTGATTAAGAGACCAAGATCTTGAAGAAAACTAACAGAAGTGTTTTCTTACATTACTCTGTCAAATGCTTAACAAAACAAATCACACAGTTTACAAATTATCAGATCATGATATTCATGCAAACTCTATCCCTCCCCATGTCAAATGCTATGCCTTAAATAATGCATAAGTGAAAAATTTTACAGCATAATTTTATTAACTTCAAAACATCAGTGAAAGATTTTAGATTTTCTCATTGATTTTACTATAGGCAACATTTTAAAATTATTTCTAATGTCAACATTCTTTTTTTCCTCACAAACACAAGGTCTACAGTGACAATCAGTTGATATAGCTTTTTTACCAACCTCTTTAAAATATAAAAATAAATTTTTTAAATTTCTCAAAGAGGAAATTCACACATAATATACAAAGATTTATTGTAAAGATAATCTTTGATCAATTGTCTTTATATTTCACTGAAGTCTATATAATTTAATAAGAGAATAAAAATTCACTAACCTTATAAAAAGCCAGAAATTTCTGCTCAGTATTTGAAGATAATAGAAATGATAAAGTCCTAAAAGACTAGAGCTCAAGTGAAAGCCAGATATGCCTGGTCTATCACTTAAGCCAGACCATTGGGACAACATTTCTTTCAAGCAGCATATAATATGCAAAATAGAATATGTAATTAAAAGTATCTCCTGTATAAAAGAAAAATTTACATAAAAGCTAAACTGTAATTTCTTACAAACCAGACACGTCTTCTACATATGAAATAATGTATGTGCAAAGAATTTACAATAATCAGATTATTATGTCAGGAATGCTAAATTTTTGCTTGAAAGAAAACTATTAAAACCAAGGACAATCTCTTAAACCATGGGGAATTTTAAATCCTTTATTGTAACTTTAATTTTGTTTACTTAGTTTAAATTTTAATTTTTTTTTAGATACAATTTATAATATTAAAAAAAATTATTTTAGAGTTTGAAGTTTACGATTTTTTTTGTTTTGCAGTTTGTTTCCTACACTGATTTTTTTCTTTACAGTAATTATTTAAAAATATATTTGTAGATGACCACAGTAACATTTTGAGAATTTTTTCATCACTATGTTTATTATCACAATAATGTTCAAATAAGTTTTCAGAAATTAAATAATTTTCAGATAGTCCCAAAGCAATCTTTCTTGGATTTTCAGATGCAATAAAATCATCTTCAAAATTAAAACAGAGGTTTTTAAGAATAATATAATTATGTACAATAGCATTAACTACATTTGGTGTAGGACAAAGAAGCTGGCCCCTGTCTAATTTAAAAATGAGCCCATATCTTTCATCAATTTCAATTGTCTTATCTACTGTTAAATTACTTTTGAAGATATCACATTTTATTTTCTTAACAGCAATAAATACACAATATCCTGCTATGTAGGTTAATGGACCTAAAACCTTCCTAACTTCTTCTATATCCTCATCATTAACTTGAATATTTGGCCAAAATGAAACAACTACACTTTCTTCATCTACATCACCAAAATCTTGCAAATCATTATTTGTAATTAAAACTTGACCAAAAGTTTTGGAAGATATACCTAATTTTAATAAAGAACGTATCCTAATTTTTTTTCAGTTTCAAACAGCTGCCTTATAGATATATGATAATTGCCACCTGACATTTGTCGATACAGACCAAACCTACTTTCTAAATTATCTGTTTGAAATTTTCCTGGCAAAATAAAATCTAATCCAAACTTTTCTTTACAGTAAATGGCTATTTCTGTAATAGCATTTGTGGTTACTTTTAAGGCAGCATGTGTTTCGTTCGACAACCCACCAGTTTATTTCTTCCCATTTGTTCAACCAATTTAAAAATTTGTCAAGAAATTGAACTTTTTCATCATTAACCATGTATGATAGAGGCTGCTTTAATTTATCATTTTCTCTTAAACCTACACTAGGGGATTTTACATTCATAACCTTCCACCAAATCAAGATTATTTTAATAAACTCAGCTGTATCTGCAAAATGTTGAATTTCATATTTATTGACAACCTCCTGCAATGCCCCAACTGTATGGTCATTAAAAACCTGTAAGGCAAGACTGACATTTTGTCTCTCAAGACTTGAAGGAGATAATGCTTTTAATGTTTACAGTTATGTTTAACTAAGTTATTAGCATCAACATTATGTAATTTTCTAAGTGATGCAAAAGAAGCCTGGGGAAAACTTTTCCCTTCATGCCTTTCAAAATTCGGGGGGGAAATGAATTACCATCAATTTTTTGGTTCAACCAATTGTTTCGTAGACTTTTAAGTAAATGCACTGGATCAATCATATAAAACAAAGGCCTTTTTTTATCACATTGATGAAGATAAGCCATTCGAAACTGTTTTTTCTTTTTTGGAACGACCTGAGTATCAAATTGAGACACTGCACTTCTGTTAATGGAATTGTTATCACTAACAACAGCAAAGACAAAAAAGCCAATGTTTTCTAACTTATTGATTATTTTCCTTATCATGCAATGCAAATCATCATATTTTATGTTTTTAACTGGCCACACATGTACAACATCTTTTTAAGAAGAGGTCACACTTGAAATCAGAAATGCATGTGCTGAGGTAGCCAACTGGCCATTATTATTTGAGAGACCAACAATGTTTCCTGCTTTATAATCAACATATGGTTTTATGTGAATCTCATCAAAATGCAATATAACTTTTTTTATCTAAATCAGATAAATACATAACCCTGTGACTTAAATAATTTAAAAAGTATTTTTCATTTTGTTCTAACTGAGGGTTAATGCCTGGTGATGAGCATAGATTTTGTATTGTTGTTGGGTGGGGCAAAATAAGTTTACTACTTTTTCTAATAAATTGATATGCATTTGGAGCCAAGCCATACAAAAGTGTACAAAACACCAACATCTCTGGGGAATATGTTAATTTTCGCATTTCTTTTAAACATAGCTGCTCACCTATACATTGGAAAAAAGGATCTTTATCACTATGCATCATGATCTGACCCTAATTCTGAATTATTAGCATTTCAAACTTGATAATGGTAAATGCATGTATATTATATAAAATAAATAAACAACAATAAATAAATAACAATAAATGATGCTCACGAATCAATCAAGCAGAGCAAAAATAATTCATAAAGAAAATTATCTTATTAGTACTAGATTCTGTTTAAAAGTAAGACCTATTTCGATATCTCATTTTTGAAGAAAATAAGATAACATAATTCTTACGTTATATCATGAAACGGGGATTTGAATAATATATTAATAAAATTGACGAAATAGTTTACATACCTTGCTGTTCTTGCTGGGTTCAAAATCCTTTCTGTGAATGGCGGTAATCCACCGTTTTCGTAGATTCCCATCTTTCGGGAAATTAAAAACTGAAACTTTGGGCCCAGTTTTATAATTTCCTTTACATTTGGGTACACAACAAGTGAATGGCATTTTATAATCCACAAAACTAGTGATGAGAAAAACGCAAAATAAAATGGCTAAGATTTCACACTCAAACAGAGCGGGTAAACAACGAAATGAACGAAACATGAGTCAGAAGAAAGGATCACGGGAGTAACCCTACCGGATATGACGTCAGAGCAATAAAGAAATTCTTCGCTGCGGCCTTATCTCTCGTCGGCTACGGTCACAGCATCTTACGTAATTTTCCACTTCTTTTATGCAGTTTGGCCAAAAATAATGTTTAAGCAACCTATCCTTAGTTTTAGTGACACCTAGATGTGCGGAAGTAGATTCATGACACAACGCTAGAATTCTCTCTCGAAATTCCCTCGGAATGACTAACTGAAAACTTTCTTTCTCTTGATGATCCACCGTTTTCCGAAAAAGTATGTTATCTCTTTCAACAAAAGAACCTTCTGCCTTTATAGCATTTTCGAAACAGGGCCTCAGGGTTTCGCATTCCCTCTGAGACACTACAAATGAGTCTGCACTGACCTTCAAAAGGTTAGAAGCGTCCTCTTCACCGGGGGATAAACTGATGTGAGTCAACGCGTCCTTAATCCTTATCGTTGGATTCTCGGTGGTGACAATAGCTTTCGTGGGAGATTGTTTGGCTTTCTGGCTGCGGGTAACCACCGCATTCAAATTCGTGGTTTATTTTTGTTCCGATATCAGATTCGCGGTTCCGTTTCCTAACAAATAAACTCCATTATCTAGTCTGGAGTGTATGATGGCTGCTTTTGTTATAATGCGTCCAAAATCAGGGCTCTGAAGCTCTACCTTTGTGAGAGGAAGGCAAGTAAAATTTACATCTAACGGTTGTTTTAGCCAGACGGTCTCCCCTGTATAATCTTCGGCGCCGACATAATTACTACTCAATAAATGAATCGTCGCTCCCGAATCTCTCAGAATAGACATTTCTACATTATTTACAAGAGCCTTACTCATATAAGGAGAAAATAAGACTTTCGCATCTTTAGTCATCCCTACATAATTTACATAACTCATAATTTACATAACTACATAACTCATTAGGTCCATTTTTTCTTAATTTTGGGCAATTCGGTCTTAAATGTTCAGTGGAGTGACAAACATAACACGCTGGTGCTGTCTGTCTTTCAAAATTTTCCTTCCTCCAATTTCCCTTTGCAGTGGATTTTTTCCAATACTGGGGATCGGATTTTTCACCGGGTTTATTTTGAATTTCTTTCATTCGCGAAGTAGGTCCAGCCCTTTCAAATGATTTTCGCTCGGGAATTTTAAAATTATTCGGTTTGCGGTTATGCCTGACCGATTCGTATTGGTCTATTTTTCCTACTAATTTTAGTGGGTCCACCAATGTTCCCCATTCGTCCAGAAAATGATCTTTCACCTCACTCGGTGCGCGACGTTTAATCTGATCCGCGATCATAAGATTTTTCAAGCCTTCAAAATCTTTAACTTCTGTTTCCTCCAACCAGCCTTCTGAATAGTTTCGGAGTTCAAAAACTAATTATTTCCATAAGGCGCCGGTTTTTTTCTGATTCTGCTTAATTTTTAATCGAAAAGTTTCCGGTTTCATTTTAAACCTATCTAACAAAACTTCCTTTACGTTTCCAGAATACTGCATTTTTTCTTCTGGCTCTCTAATGATAATTTGTGCTAGATCCAAAAGTGAAATAAGTTGGGACACCCATTCTGTTTCCTCCAGTTCAGCCAAGCGAGCTTGACGCTCAAATAAGGCCAGCTATAGAGAAATATCTGTGACTTGTGCATCAAATTTTAGCATAAGATTTTTTTAGACCGGGTCGGTGTTTATTATTTTCGCTTCGATTTGAAGTTACACTAATTGTTTCCACGGCACTAGTTATTCTTTAATTTGAACGCTCTTTCTTCAGCTTCTCTGGCCCTAGCAATTTCTCGAATTGGTATGTGGGTTTACTACCAAATTTGTAGATTTCTATTAAAATTAGAACAAAATCCATTCGAAGGAAGTCTGTCGGGTTGGCTGTTCCTTTACAAGTAAACTGGATAATTGCAAGACGTAAAGATCTTGGGAGTTAAAATTTAGCATCTAAAATATAAATTAAACCAAATCCGTTACTGCTTACCGTCTGTCTGTCTATCCTTTCGCTTGCATATGAACGCAATAACTTAATGAAATTCGGCATGCTTTCTTGTGACTACAATTGTAATTTTATATTTAATTTTTGTGTTAATTGGCCGGTAATAATGCGTCCAAAATATATATTCTCGTGATAGATTCAGTAAAAGTGTTGGAATCACTCCGAAGAACTATATTTCTGAACTATCTTTCATCAGTGCCATTAAATGTCCAAAGAAAATTATTATCCAAGGTTCACAATTTCTTGCAGGGGAAAGAGAATAAAATAAAATCATTGTAAAATATGCGAGAAAGTTTCGAAGAAAACGCTTGTTTTATCATGAAGTAAAGTTCCCAGAAAACGTTCTTCTTTTCTTATTATTTGTTTGTAATTTTGATAATTTCTCTCGTATTTCTTTGCGATCCATTGAATTTGGAACTTGTCTGGAAAGAAAATCCAACACAATTGATTGCCCTGAGAGATAACATAAAAGGCATATCATCAGTTACAAGAATCGTAGGGTGCAGAAAATAAAACAGTTTCAAAAAAAAATTTCAATTTCGCTGTCAAATTCGTCAGAAACCGAAATTAAGGACTGCTGATGCTTACTAGAACATTTTTTAGTTTCAAAAAGGCAAAATTTACTACTGCATTTTACAATAAAGTTTTTTTAATATTTAAAAAAATTGCAATTTAAAAGCGTATCGTTGTTTTTAAACCCTTTTTTATGCACTTTGTTTTTCTAGAAGTGCTTCTCGTTTCAGGAAGGGTTTTGATATTTAATAGCATATAACTGCTTTACAATAATTTCTAGATATTAATAAGCATTTATGAAAAAGGTTCAGAAAAATTTCTTATATATATATATACTGTAAAAATGTTAATAAATAAAGAAACATTTTTGCAAAATTTTCTCCAATTATAGCTGAATTACACTACAACTACCGATAAAACCAAAAAAGATAAAAATTTATACTTTCTCACTTATAAATCATTGGTTATTGCTGAGAAAAACCACTGGTTTGTTTTAAACTTTAAATCCAATTAGAAAAATGGATTTAAATTTTTAAGTTTCTCTATTCCCTTTTTCAGAAATCATGTCTATTACACCAAGCTACACACTCATTTTACAGGAAATTTTTTCGTAAATTGACAAATCTCAACTTTGTAGAAACAGGGGTTAATTTTCAAAAATATTGATTGGAAATAAATTTTGAAATAACGGTAGTGAAAAGAATCGGACATTTTTCGAAAAAAAAAAAAAAAACATACATTTTTGATAAAACATTTTTCTTCCAAACTATTTTATATGTTCAAAAAGACATAGCTTCACTAAGGTCATTATGTGACCTTTAAAAAATGTCGTGAGCAAATGTTGAAAATTGAATGGGAAGAAATATTTTTTTTTAAAACGTAATTGCAAGGAATTTTCAAGCAAAATTTTAAAACTTTAAAAGTTGATTAGAAGAAATATTTATATAAATATTATTAATATATATACAGGGCGTTGCGGAATTCGATCGACAAATTCAGAGGGGTGAAAGTAGGCATCAAGGGGATAAAGAATCACAAAACAACATAGGGTAAGAAACGACGTTTAGTAGTTGAAAATCGCAAAAATATAGGGAATCCGAGAACTGTTGGAAACTGTAAAAAATTAATAAAAAAATAACAAATGATATTTGAACTATGCATTTTTTTTAAGTGAAAGCACATTCTTAAAAGATTTTTTTCATGTAGGTAATATGCCGATTTGATGACCTAGGAGATCGTAAATTACTGAAAACGAAAAAATAGGTTAGAACCCTTATTTGCAAAAATACAGGGTGTTTATAAAGTCCTGGACCCATTTTGATGTTTAATAACTCATAAAATAATAAAGATAGATTTAAATTAATAACATAAATGGTTAAATAGACTCAAAAAGTTTTAAGACCCTTGTCAATGAACTTCCACGTGTGCCCACTTCGTCGCACGGAGAATATCAAGTCGATAGTCAATTTCACGCCAGGTAGCGACAAGCATGTCGGCATCTACAGAGCCATTTGCTCACATTATGGCCAGAAACATGAAAGGAGGCTTCATCGGAGAACATTATGCTCTTCAGAAAATCAGCAGCATCTTCTATCCTTCTTAGCATATCTGTTGCAAAGGCCATCCTCCTAGGCCTATCGTTCGGTTCCAAAACTTGAACAATTTGAACTTTGTATGCATGCAGTCTTAATTTTTTCTTAATAACCTTGTACACCGTCGAAATTGGCATATCCAATTCTGTTGCCGCTGATCTCACAGATATTCTAGGATTGTGTAAAAATGTCTCTCTGACACGCTCAACATCAAAATCACTTGTGCAAGGACGTCTGGAACGTTTCTTATCTTCGATACTTCCAATTTTTAGAAAATTCTTTTTCCACCGCAAGATGCTGTTTTTGGATGGAGGATCTTTTTGGTAAATTCTTCTGAAATTTCTCTGTGCTTGCACTATCGATTTCATTTCTATGAACCACCATAAAATCTGTGCTTTCTCTTGTGGTGTATGCATTCTCCTTAATATCCGCTCGAATAAAACATCACATACAAAAGTACTACATAGAACAAACACATCAAAAGTAAACATAACATTGCAATAGTTGCCAAAAACAAAAGAGAGAAAAATGCAATTAATAAGCAGACAATATTTAGAAAAGTACAGATATTTAGACTGGAAAATGAAATTATCTGAAATTAACCACACGCGCAGACGATATTTACAAAAAGTAAAAATATTCAAACCTGAAAAGGAAAATATATGAGTTATTCCATCAATAAATGCCATAAGTTTGTTTATATCTTTATTATTTTATGAGTTATTAAACATCAAAATGGGTCCGGGACTTTATAAACACCCTGTATTTAAACTTGAAGAAAAATAAAAACTTGAAAATGTAAGGAATTTTATACTCCTCAATTTGATATAAGCGTGTAGTGTGAAAAATAGGGAGTTTATTCAAGAAAAACTAAAATCGGCACCAGAAAGCATCGTTGCAACATCAGTATCGATGTTTGCATAGGGCGTTGTCAAATTCGAAAGATAATTTCAGAGCTGGGATAGTAGGCATTAAGGAGATGAAAAATTACCATAAAACACAGGGATGCAGTTAACGTTTTTCAGTGAAAATCGCAAATACGGTGAAGTTCGCACGCTGGATGCTTGATAGGAAGATGCACACTTTTCTGCTGAAGTTTTATTCTCAGATGAAGCCTGCTTTGTGAGGGAATGCGTCTTTAACCCGCACAATGCGCATATTGGATCATAGGAAAATCCTTACATCACTATCTCGACGAACGGCACAAAGTACTTTGTTTTCTTGTAGCACGTTCCTCCGGATTTGCTGCTGGAAACACCGACAAATGTACGCCAGAACATTTTAGTTGCATTCCTGAAATCTTAATTATTGATTGCAAATAAAGTTTAACGACCATCAATTCTGCAATGCTCATTAAGGAATACTTGCTCGCTGCTTTTATTTTCCTCGAACACATGAAAAATTTACATACGAGAAGACTTCTCGATTACCTTGTTTCTAATCCTTTCATTCATAAAACCTTTCTCTTCGCCAGGGTCATTGTCTTTTCGACGTCTGTTTTTGCGATTTTCACTGCATAAACGTTCCTGCGACCCTATGTTTACTTTTCATCTTCTTAATACCCATTATCCTTGCTCTGAATTTATATTTCGAATTTGACAACGACCTCTACGAACATCAGTACTGATGTTACAGCGATGTTTACTGGTGCCCATTTTAGTTTTTCTTGAATATCTTTAAAACTCCCCAGTGTTCACACTTCCCGATTATATCAAATTGAAGAGTATAAAATTGCTTACATTTTCAAATTTTTCAAGTCAGGTTATATCATTTGTTATTTTTGTTATTTATTTTTACTATTTCCAACAGTTCTCGGACACCCTATATTTTTGAGATTTTCACCTACTAAACGTCGTTTGGGTCCGTATGTTGTATGGTGATTCTTTATCCTCTTGATGCCTAAAATCACCCTTCTGAATTTGTCGATCGAATTCAGCCACATCCTGTGTGTATATTATATATATATATATATATATGTAATGATATTTTAAACTTTAATTTCAATTTAATTAATTTCCAGGATTTTATCCTAATTTAGCCCCTAGTAACTTCATTCTAAAATATTCTCTTATTTCGTGATCCAATTCCACTTTCTCTACTTAATTAATTCAAGAGAAGCTTTATAAAATTGCTTAATCAGCTAAACGCCGATACTTTCACACGCTCGGCGTGAAGGGGTAAAAAATGTCCAGTAAGCACATTCTTTTTAAAATATCCCTGTGTTTCCCTTACATGTGATTGACATGCGTCAGAAATCCCTATCAGAATCTTAATAATATATTAGCACTGTGGATAAATATTTTCCCTACCAAAATCTAAGGTTATATAAGGCGAGGGATAATTCATTTCGCCCTTTTTCCCCACTTCTGCTTTTGCAACGCGCTGTAGCGGAAGCGCAATGTTCGCGTCTTTGCTTGTAAATAATTATGCCTTCCCGATGAATTAAAAAGAATTTTAAAACGATAAAAAGTCTCTTCACTGTCTTCAAACTGCATCCTGCTTCACATAAAATAATGTTACATATTAAAGAGCCGACAGGATTCCGAAAAATGTTACATATATATATATATATATATATATATATATATATATATATATATATATATATATATATATATATATATATATATGTATGTATTTATGTATGTATGTATGTATGTATTGATATTTAAAAAATTTAATTTAATTAATTTCTTAATTTTTAGCTCAATTCATCCCATATTAATTTTATTCTAGAATATTCTCTTATTTCCAGATCCCATGCCACTTTTTCTATCTAATTAATTCAACAGAAGCTTTGTAAAACTCCTGAATCGGCTAAAAGTCTCACGTTCTCACACTCCGAGTGAAGGGACAAAATACCGCTGACTTAACAAATTCTTTTTTAAAAGATCCCTGTGTTTCCCTTGCCTGATCGGCACTTGTAGCAAAAATCCCTATTGAAATCTCATTGTATATAAGCAATGTGGAGAAATTTTTTCCCTATCAATATCTCATGTTATATAAGACCAGGGATAAAATGTTCATGAGCCTTCCTCATTTTTGCTCTGTGTCGTTCTGTGTTGTGTGTGTGCTCGTCGTTCCTGCTTGTACATAATGCGTGCCTCTCCTGGATCAAATAAAACGACGTCAAAAAATCGAAAGTCTCTTCAATGTCTTCGAAACTGCCTTAAAAGCAAACAATTTCAAAAAAAAAAAAAAAAAAAAACCTATACTTTGAAGGCAATAAAACTACATTCCTTTACTGAAAATATATTTAAATATGATATATTTAAAAAAATTTCTAGTCTGACTATTTTTCAGTGTTGCTTTGATCCCATATTAATATTACAAATTTCTCTATGTTTGATTTTTATTATTTTTTGTCTTCAGCGTCATTATCATTTGCCGATTAATCGCGCTGATAAATATTTAAAACAGTAAAATGAACTATTTTTAATCTATTTTTTTGAATCTGTTAATCTATTTTTTGAATCTGTGTATGCAAAGTCGATTTTTAGGCAAATATATATATTAAGCTCACATGAAAGAAAATCGATAACGTACTTTCTCCAAGCAATGCAGCTTTGCCGATTTCGAAGAATCAACAAGTCTTTCTTTCGACAAGTAAATTATTTTAAAGAAATACTATTAAAAATTTCGTCGATATTCAGGATGAAATATGACATTCGATTATGGCTTCAAATTTTCCTCTTGAAATCCGAAATGCAGTCGGAAAAAATTTGGAGAAGAGAAGTATGTTACTACCCTTTCTCCACGCCTCACTATATATGTTCCTTTTATTACATTTGAAACAGACCATAGAAATGCAATACCATATGAAGATTTATTTTTCGTTGATTTTGTTTCTGACATCTGCCTGTCCTTCAGCAACACTTCGCCACTAAATAGTCAGCTAATAACGAATTGTAAGGAAACGTTTTCCAAAGTCTGATTTCAAGATATCAATAGCAAATTTTTATTAGCTAGATTCAAAGGGACCTAATCAGGAGGCAACAACTTCAGAATAGAAACGATAAATCTTATGTCATTGATTTTCACAGCGTACAATTGCAAAACAATTTGAATGCACTAATTTCGTTAAGATGTGCTTGCTTGGGTGCTTCTTTTTCAACACTGCAAGACGTTTTTATTAATATTTGAAACAATAGTATAAAAGCATAAGCATTCTTATTTCATTTTTTCTTTTCGCCAGCTGTATAAAAATGTTATAAGCTGTTCTACGATATGTTTCAATTCGGCATCCATTTTCGAACTGAAAATGAACTAGAAAAACTACGCTTTGTTGTCCAAATGATTCATAAGCATCTGCAGATCGAAAGATAGAATAATTTTTGATTATTTGGAATACTGACATAATATTTGATGGAAATTGGAAATGTATATATGCGTGCTGTTGCATATTTTACTTGGTTGTGTATAGAAAAGCACGCACATATACATTTCCATCAAATATTTTGTCAGTATTCCGATTGTGTGTCACTTGCGCTCAGTCACATTTGCGCTCTCTCATTAAATAGTGTCATATGCGCTAGTAAAATGGCTGCCATATTATAAAGATTATCATTATTTATGGCTTGGCGCATTGACAACAAGAAACTCAATCAATGTCAGTTTGAGAATGAATCTCTGATAACGGAATGGACCTTCCGCCGAAAAATGCTAATGATTGCTCTTTTGAAACAAATAATACTGCGTTTTAGAAGAGTGTTGAAAATAATAAATAATATTAGAGAAATTGTTTTTAAATGTTTATTAAATAGGATTACATCTAGAACTTTGCCATACCGAACCCATTTATAAAAATTGTAATTTTGATGTGCATAATACTAATTTAATCTAATGAACTGAAGTATAATTTTCAAATTTTATCTCTATACCTTGCAAATTTAATTTTTATAGCTTGCTTAATTTATTTAATAGAAGGAAACAAAATATACAAAAACTTTTTTAAATTCAAGTTTAAATGTATATCAATAATATTTAGTTCTTTCACTTATTCTAAAAATTCTTTAATAGTACAACTGTCCTCTAATGTACGTTACGTACTTACTATATGACAAACTATGAAGAAATTTATGTCAGTTGTTGGAGCGGTTAAACATACGAAACAAAAACTGTTTTATACCATCATCACAGAAAAATGATATATTCATATGTAAACGAAACAATATGGATGGTTTTTACATTTTTAAATTGATAAGTGCCAAACATGACTTTGAAGATTTACATTTAAATATAAATAAATGTCATAGATTTCTTATTTCCCTTTCTAAACTTTAAATTTGAAAGTATTAATTTGTCATTATCTAAATTGTGTTGAAAACTTCTACAAAACCAACAATTTCAAAGTTATAAATATTTAAAAAAAATTACAAACAATTCAATCCAACATCTGATTCATTATAGTATCAAAATCAATGCAATCCTCAGTCACCGTCGTTCAAGGCCTGCATAACTCGTATGCAGGTTTACCTTTCAGATTTCTTCGTTGAAATTGCTGTGAAGAGTTCCAAATATTTGAAAAATATATATGCCTTTAAATTATTTTAAAAAATACGGATTCATTAGAATAAATAATTAACTAAGCTACTAAACAAAAATCAAACGAGAGGATCCTTTAAATTTCATTTCAAAATATTTTCTTTCTTGATTAAACAAAAACAAAAGTTGTGATTATGTTATGAAAGCATATTCTATTCAACTTATCGTTTTCTGTGCTCATGATGATATCTTTCCTGTTCGCTCTTAGAAATTATTCAGTTTCATAAGGGAGAAAGATTTGAAGGAATTAATGGCGAATTGAATGTATTTTTTCAGAGATCAATACTGGAAAAATGATAAGAGATGCATTGAAATTACTTAAACAAGTTGCATTCAATTCAATTTTTATGCATCTTTATTAAAATAAGAAAACTCTCATATTAATAATATTAAAAATGATTTTAATAATTCAATTTTTCAATAAAAATTATTCTATATTTTAAAGATAAATAAACTATAAAAGATTTTACTGCTACTTCATTACTAATCTTATTATTTTTACTCAACTTCACTATACATTATTATTCTATTTCATTAAAAAATGCTTAGGCGATTTAAATAGGCTTACATTTAAAAACTGTCTTAACAATAGACTTTTTAAATTTTGCATTTCTAAAACAACACATTTTTTAAAAAATATCTAGAACCCTTCTTAAGGTACAAAAGTGTGCAAGAAACGATGCCTTATTGAAAGTGTAGTCATTCTATTTACTGACAATTCAGATTTTTTATTAATTTATGTGGTTGTATCAATGAAACTAGTATTTAAGGCCAGAACGTATGTCCACACATTCAATATTCTAAATAAAATTCAGTATTCTGTCATACGTAAAAATGTCCTCTTTAATTTCTTTTATTCTTTGCGATTTTTTTTATAAAATATACATTATGAATAAGAAATAATAAGACATTTTTAGCGTAACAGCATACTACTGATTATGTGATTAGAATTCATAAGATTTAAAGTATTTGTTAAAAAAAATATTCATCATAAAATATAATAAAATAGACAGTTCTTTTTTTTTTTTGTGGTCAAAGTAATGCAGTACTTAAAAAAGTGTAGAATCCTAAAAATTTATTATTTAGCTGCCATAAATCTATATAACATTAATCATCCATGATTCTTCATAACATAAGAAATTATATTTTTGAAAAAAAATAATAACTAAGTTTATTTTGTCTCTTATTATTTATTTAAATATCAAATGTATAACTTCCTATATAATTGAGGTTCTGGCTCTTTTTTTCGAGGTAATTTTTCCAATTTTTGAAGAAATTCCCTTATGCATAATTTTTTTAAAAATTCAATTCCTTTTACATTATCAGTCTTATTTAAATAAAAGTTAAGGCAATTTTACTCTGCTAAAATGATGAATCGGAAGCTATCAAGATGAACATGTTGGTACTTTTATACTTTTCAGAATGATAAATATCTGCTATTTTAAAATTTGGCATATCTACAGTTTTTAGTGCCTACATTTCATAGATTGTTTTACATTCTTTTCAATCAGTAAAGTAATGAAATAATTTTTTTCAATACTTAGTGCAAGTTACAGCCTTGCATAGTATAATGACCACGTAGTACTGAAGGAAAAGTAACATTCCCGTCAATGAAAATACATTGATAAAAATTAGGCAATCTAATTTTTTATATAATAACTAATTATAGAAGGCGTAATGTATTTATAAATTCAATTTTCTAATGCATACTATTTCAAATTTAACACATTTTTGAAATGTTGTCTATCATATATTTGTAAGATTTGAATGCTAAGAGTCATTTTGATTTATAAAAAATAAGTTCCTTTAAAAAAGAGCTCTATCGATTTCAAACAGATACTCACAAATCGAGAGGAGAGTGAAATAAATTTTTCTGTTATTTCTTTAAACAGAAAACCATCTACTCGTCTCTAATAAGCATCTATTTTCTTTGCTTCGATTATTTATAGAAATTCCCTTTTGATTAAAATATAGGATTTTAAATCATATATAAGCAAGATTAAATCAATTTCTTTCTTCCACTGTAATACATTTGGTGCTGTTAGTATGAACTATCTATAATTATTTTCTTTTGATATTGGTGATAATTTAACATTGCTTGTTTTACATTTAGGAATATATATATATAAAAAGTTGTTCAATTTTCCGTTGAAGACGGTATTTTCCAAATGATAAAAATTGTTACATAATTATTCAATCTACATTATGATTTCTACACTGGAAGCATTTTCTGCACTCAAAATATTTATTGACTATCTTAAGGTAGATATTAGAAAATATGAATGAATTTATAATGTGCAACGATTCATATCAGTCGGAAAATCATATTCCCTTTCAAAAAGAGGAGATATTTCCTTTTGATATATTTTTGAGACGGATTCATCAGTCTCACAAACTCTCATTTGGATTTTTGCTACATGACATCAATCTTAGCTTACAAAAATGAGTCATTTTGGAGAGAATACTGTGGTTTTCAAATGTTCTTTTCAGATTTTTCCTTAAAGCAGGACATCTGATTACATTCTTAAAAATATTGATTTTTATTTCATAGAGATGATTAAAATAGTATTATTAATATAAAAGGCCACGTCAAAACAATGGAGATAAAAACAAAGCAGACACACCGAAGAGCAAATCAAGAAGAAAAATTTCTAGGATGTACCTCGCGTTCTTAAAGGGGCTTAATCAGTTTCTCCATGGGGAAAAGATGATTATTCCATGAGAAATAACCATCAATTATCTCTTATCACAACGAGAAAGGTTTCAATTATATCCAGAACAAATAGAATGGATACGACTTGAGTTCATTTCTCATACATTTCTTTATTTTCTCAGTTTATGTACATTTATTAGTCATTGCGACGATGAAACTATTCTGCACACTTTATCAGTTATTTCTTTTTTCATCATTGGATTCAAAATAAAATATTATCATTTATCCGCGGATAGCAAAGGAGACAAAATTATTCTTTAATCTAGAATTACAGAAAGTGTATGTCTTGATCAGGTTTGGGAGGAATTACTCGATTTATTTTACTAAAAGATCTGTAATGGGGTTGTTTTGTTTCCTAACTTAAGAATTTCAATCGAAAGAAGGAGAAAAAAAATGCCTAGTTAAGGGTACATTGGAAAATCAGAAGAAAAATTTTCAATTATTTCTTTGAATTTTTCATAACTTTGTTGCGTTATTCTAATGTTGTAAAAGAATTTATTGCAAAACTCATTAGTAGCATTAAGGAATTTTTTGGAGAATAATAATAAAATTTATTCAAACATTGTTTCATGCACATTAAAATATAATATAAGACAAATCCTCCTGCCCAGGTATTTAAATAGATTTTATTGTTCTACGCATATTACGCATGCTTTAAAAAAACTGAAATTACAATCTTTATTTCAAATCTTGAATTGCTGGATTTTTCATTTAAAACAAATCATTGTGACAATAATACGCGAGACCCTTAATTAAAATAACAGAATTCTTAAGTAATGTATCTATGCAAAATTCTGTCAATATTTGCTTAAATATGATAGCAGAAAGTTTCAGAGTAGTTGCTGAAATTCGAATAAGCATAGGGCAATTTAAAATGTACATAACACACACAAAAAAATTCGTTTGATAAAATGATAAAAATGATCTTAAAATTATCTATATAGCAATCCACATTTTCAGTGCTTATACTGAGCGAATAAAGAGTAATTGAACAAATTATTTCTTCAGCCGATTGATTTTAATTACTCAAAAATTTCCAATGCAAACATTTGGTAATCGAAGTACAAAAGGCGGAGGAGAGTTATTTCAACAGTTTTATCCTTGGAATTTCTTTCTTATTCACTGTCAAGTAAACAGAGGGAGAAGGGGGGGGGGAATAGCTTATGACAGCCGGTTGGCGTGCTGGCAAGTGATTTGGCGAGGGAAAAGAAAAGAAAAAGAAACATGATGAGAAATTCGCCGCTTCTGGCAGAAGACGTTATGCAGTGGGAATGAATGCCAGCTTCTGTAGTCGCCATTGCCTATATTTCGATACATAAAACTGTTTGTGGAAAGTGTTTCAATGATAGTTGACATTTTCATAGATCAACCTGATTACTAGTGATTTCAAGGTGGTCTCTGACTCTTCTTTTTTCCTAGGTAAGGATAAAATTTTACCTACTTTTTGTATGGAGATTGTTATTAAACGTTTGTCGATGTTAGATAAGAATAATACTCGATGAGTTTTCACAGCCGTGAATATTATTTTCAATGAAATTAATGATGTCCTTTGTACCAATGCACGCGAAACCAGATACGGTTTTGATGTGAGATCGACGATAAATCTATCAAAATATTTTAAGTCTATTTCTCGAGCTCTGTAAATAATATTTGATATTATAGTCAGATGTCACACAGCTCGAACCAATCAAATTTTTTTAAGTAGTCTATCAGCTGTAATAGAGCACTCATTCTAGACACTTGACTCTCCATATGGCAGTAGCTATAAAATTTCTCAATGCCGCTTTGTGAATATTTCTTTCGATTGTTTAATGTAAGCTAGTCAGTGTTTGAAATTAAAGAATTCTGAATAAGGGAATTACTTTATGTATTATAAATTTTGTCTAAATGACATTTAAAATATGAATCCTAAATTTTCCTATTTTCTGAAAATGATGTGAAAAATTTTGATTTTAAATATTTTAAAGGTATGTGATATGTGAATTATTTTGATTCAATCCTATAAAAATATCTCTTGTTTATTTATTTATTTTTTTATTCTGAAGACTCTTAATGAGTGTTATTTAAATCTCACCTTCCCCATCTTTCATTCTGTTAGCACTAAATAATAAACAATATTTGAGGCAATATCATCATGAAGAGAAGTACTATATATATTTTGAACTGTATAAAATGTACGAAAATTCATTAACCATTTGGGATTTAATGCTATTTTGTTAACTTTTTCTATGAATAGCTCGAAATATGTGGCCAAACCGCATTTTTGGAAAATCATTTGACTTCAAGTTTATATGAATTGTAATAAATATGTCACATACAGCATTATTTCTAAATTCAAATATTTCTTTAAATCAAGTGATTTCGATAAACAATTGACTTTAAATTCATTTCTGAAAATTGTAAATATAGAAACGAAATTTTTAAATCGACTCAAATTATAAAGTAGAACTGATTCAGAATTCACTCAAGAACATTAATGAACGCTAGTTACGAGAAAAACAGTTGTCATTTTCGTATTATGTA
This sequence comes from Argiope bruennichi, assembly GCF_947563725.1. Lineage (NCBI taxonomy): Eukaryota > Metazoa > Arthropoda > Arachnida > Araneae > Araneidae > Argiope > Argiope bruennichi. Next base: position 6,979,309 of record NC_079162.1, on the reverse strand, counting down.
TGATTAAAAATAAGTCGATATGTCACATTTTTTATAGACAATTTACCTAAGGCACAACTTTAAAAAAATCTTGTTTGTCCTTCTAAATTAGAACAGTGCTTAAGAATAGCGTAAATGCCGTGATAATTTTAAATTATTTCTGTTCTATTTCAATGTTTTTGAGATTAAACCTGTCGTTTACGAAATTAAAATATAATTCGAGTACATTTTAATAAATTCACCAGTTAAAATGGCTTAATTAAATAAAAGGCTTAATTACCAATTAAAATAAAAGTTTTAATTCGTTTGAGTCATCTTGTTGATTTCTCATTTCCAATTGATCGATTGAATGGAATAGATATTAGAAAAGGATTCCCCAGAGAAAAACCTACTAAAATCGAATATGAGGAGAGAAAAACGGAACTTTTTCTCATGTACATTTCGTTGCATTTGGAACTTTTTCTCATGTACATTTCGTTGCATTTGGAACCTGATCCGCTTACCAAAAGCATGAAACAACGATGCAATCCGAAGTTGCAACGGTGGATAAAGAAACTTTCATCGATCAATTTCATCAAAGAAAAAAGACTCCTCTTCGCTGGACAATTGATGCCAGATTATATTGTTCATTTTGAAACATTACTTGTTAATAAAGACATTTTTTTAATATATAATATTTTATTTTGTTCTTGTATATTTCATAAAATAACTTCCTCACTATTTGAAAAGAAAAGTTTAGAATTAATACATCATCGTAAAATCATGGGAGTTACTTATGAAAACAGAGAAGATTTGAATATATATGTTGGGATATTTTAATGCTCCATAAAATCGAGGTCATATTGTTGAAGGAGACTTCTTACATTTTCACTATAATTTAAATACTAAAAGGAAGTTTTTTCTCCAAGAATTACATTTCTCTAGATTATTATATTACGATATTAATTTTTTTGATCAATTTATGTGGAAATTTTCAGAATTCTTCCATCTTATGGATTAATTCATACCTAAAACGATTTAAATAATAAAAGAAGGGATAAACTGCCTTATAACAGAATAGGGAAGTTAAAAATGTGTTGATTGTATGGATATTGATATTTAATATTCAGATCACATTTCATTTACAAATTGGATTTTCATCCGGCAAGTCTTTGAGAAACAGACATGACTCCAAAAATAGTTTTTTCGAAATCATAGAGACATGAAAATTTATCAATATTTAAAAAAAAAAAAAAAAATGTGTTAAGTATTTTATTTAGTTTTCAGTACGTTTTTTTTTTGTATACTTTGTACATGAAAAGTAAAAGAAAAATTTTTATTTTTTATTTTTTAGAAAAACAATTCGATAATTAGTCATTTAAGCCAATTCGAAATGCGTTTTATTTTCTCGTACACCTCATAATAAGAAGTATAGAAGTAATATTGTAATCGTAAAAAAAAAAAAAAAAAAAACACGCCCTCGATGTTTTGATGAATCTTCTCATTCCCCGTGTTCGAAAAACATGTGTTTGGAAAATCAATCCGTTTGTTCGTCCCTCCCTGACTGTCTGTGAAAAAGATAATTCAAAAACACTTTGAGCTAGACAGATGTAATTTGGTATATTTATTCCTAATTTGTAGATTTTTATCAAAATTTTGAGCAAAATTCTATCCAGGAGGAAGTCTGTCTGCTCGGTTTGTTCGAATATAAGTTAACATGATAATTACAAAACGAAGATAGCTATTTTGATAAAATTTGGTACTCAGATTTAATGTTGGCGCATATCAATTTTTGAACTGCTGTCAGTTTGTGTTTTCAGAAGCATGTAAACGTGATCATTCTAAAAGGTAGTGACTTAAATATATCGATTTTGGTATGTGATTTTTTGACCGCAATTGTAGTTTTGTAACCAATTTTTGTTTCAGTCGATTAGGAAAAAGCGCAACACAAATTCATTTTTATTAGAGAGTATGCGAGATTTTTTGGGGGTGGGTGGGCATTCTTGCTGTTTTTAACCATTATTACGTGAAAATTATAATTAGTTTCTCTTTGAATGAATCATTGTGATGTCCGATTTTTTTTAAAGCATCCATCAACTGACTCAACGAGTGAAAGTTAAGATTTTTATTCTGTACTTTTTATTTTATTTGAAATTGAATTTTCCAATTACAATACAATTGCAAATGGTATTTTCATATTATTATTTAAAATATTATGATGTTTTTAATTTTTTACATATCTATTATTTAAAATTTATTCATAATGTTATAATTTGTTGAATTTGAAATTTATGTACATGCTATTAAAATCAAGAAAAATGATTTCCCCAAATAAATTTAATTTAATTAAATTTATCTAACTCCAAGGTTTTTATATTAAAGAATAAATAAAAATAATGACAAATGATATCAGAGAAATTTAGTGAGACCTCAGAGGAAATGTGTTACACCTCAGATTGTAATTAAACTTTACTCTGGTATTCATTGTATCAGATTGCTTTTTGTTTTAATATGGATACAGACTTTGTCAATGAAAAAAAGTAACAGACCAAGATTTTTATATCCTACATAAGGGCGCATGGTAATTAGAATAATGTCAGGGGAAATTGTTACACCTCTGACAAGCTATCCTCTATTATCACTGTGTCAAAATACATGTTTACAAATACAATTTTTTTTTCAAATATTTTTTTATATTATTATTTTCCATATATTTATCTTATAAGAGTATTTTGAATCTTGTGTTTGTTACATTCATTCACAAGTGTTTTGTTTAAAATCTTTGAATTTTTCATTTATTATGTTTAGTTCCAAGTTTTTCATTTGATATTTTTGAATTTTGCAATTATTATTATCATTCCCAAATGATTTATTTGAAATACATGAATCTTACATTTATTTACATTTCCAAAAGTTTTATATGAAAGCATTTAATTCTACAAGTATTATTTTCATATCGAAGTTTTTTTATTAAATATTTTTGAATTTTATATTTATGGTTTCAGTTCCAAGTGTTTAATATGAAATATTTCAATTCTGCAAGTATTATTTTCATATCCAAGTTCTTTTACCTGAAGTTTTGATTCTTGTGTTTTTATTTACAGCTAAAATACTTTATTTACAATCATAACTATACTGAAATTTCATTTGGGTGAAATCATAACAATATTGATATTATATTTAATAATTTAATACTTTATTTCTAATTTAATAATTTTGTTGTGTCAGACTTTCTAGAATTTAAGAATAATATAAGCAAGCCTGTCAGATTATTTTCACCAAATTAAGTGAACTACAGAATAATAGCCAGAATATATGTGTGCACCATATCATTTAATTTTTAATATTTTGTTGTTATTATTGATGATTATTTAAGCCTATATACTATTTTCACAAATATAATTCTTTTTATGTTTCTAATATAAAATGATGAAATAGATTTCTGTATTAATGTTTGTATAATGTGAAGGTAAGGAGATTTTGATATCACTTTCAATATGCTTTTAAATATTAACCTCTTACTTGAACACCACTGTAGGGTATGGTTGTGTGTCAAAGGGCCTCAACACACTTCTACGTCTTGCGGTGGGGGGGGGGATTGTAATGATATTTTAAACTCTTAATTTAGCCCGTAGTAATTTCATTCTCTTATTTCCTGATCCAATTCCACTTTCTCTACTTAATTCATTCAAGGGAAGCTGTATAAAATTGCTGAATTGGCTAAACGCTGACATTTTCACACGCTGTGCGTGAAGGAGCAAAATACCGCTGACTTTACAAATTCTTTTAAAAGATCCCTGTGTTTCCCTTGCTTTTTGATTGACATGCCGTTAAAACATCACAGTATATAAGACAGAGATAATTTGTTTCTCCCTCTTTTCACGCCACTTCTTGACTAATCTGTTGCTGTGAGCAGACGTGCTTTTCCACGCCGCTTGTACTTAAACATGCCTGCCTGCCTCCCGGGTGAGAAAATAAAGAGAACTTTAAAACTTCAATGAGTCTTTCTGTCTTCGAAACTGCAATATATATATATATATATATATATATATATATATATATAATGATATTTTAATTAATATTTCAATTTAATTAATTTCCAAGATTTTATCTTAATTTAGCCCATAGTAATTTCATTCTAAAATATTCTCTTATTTCGTGATCCAATTACACTTTTGGTTTAATTAATCCCTTTGTAAAAATAATGCGCCATCAAGAACTACGTTTCAAATGAGAGTGATACTTCGGTACCCTTGAAAAGGTGTCAAAGGTCATTCCCTCGGCGCATGGCCTATGTTATATAAGGCTAGTCATCATCTGTTCGTCCCTTTTTTCGCTCTTCTTACTTCTGCTTTGTGCCACGCTGCGTTTTCTTGTATATAATCATGCCTGCCACTCGGAATAGAATAAAACGAAATTAAAAATACCAAGTCTCTTCACTGCTTCGAACCTGCATTCTACTTCAATCAAAATATGTTACACACACACACGCATATATATATATATATATATATATATATATATATATATATATATATATATATATATATATATATATATATATGTTGCATCGGATTGGTTTCATTTGATCATCATCTTTTAGTCAAATACTTTACCCTTTCAAGTTTCTTTTTTCTTTTCTTTAAATACTATTAAATATTTCAACAAACAAAACCCAAATAATTGCCCTGTTGAAGATATCAGTTTGAATTTGAAATTTAGGCTCGGATGATTGAAAAAAATAGACGACATGTTGATTAAAAAGAGAAGTAAGCAGGTGAATTCACATCAAATTTCATCTATGTTAAGAAGCTCCATTGTTTAATCTTTAAATGTTGGTGATTAATATTGAAAACATTCGAAGTCATCAAAGTAATAAATACAGAATTGTCATGTGATAAATATACAATGATTTTGACATGTTTTTAAAATTATTTGACTGAAATATAAAGTGACGTGTCTGTATTCGAATTAACCTGTGCGAATTTCAGCATTATTTATTTGATTGTGAAAAATAGATTGAAAAAAAAATACATGAACCGTGGATTTAATGCATTAGAATTTTTACAGATACTATAGCAAAGCGTGGACATATGAATGCTAAAAATATCTTATCCCTTTCTCACAGAGAACTGTAATGGTCACTTGATATATAGCGTTTCATTTAAGCTTATACCCCCCCCCCCCCAAAAAAATGACTCAGGATCAATTTTAGCACTCATGAGGCATGGGGATTTTTTTGACACTCATAAGGATTTATGTGATGAAAACCGTTTCGTTTGAGAGATGCCTACTCAATTCACCTCGTCCTCCTGTTTAAAAACATTTTAACTCAGGGATCAACTTTTCGATCTAAAGGTAGTGAATGAGTGAGTTTGACCTTCCTGCAAGCCGTGCGAGTGAGTTGAACATCTCTGCTGTTTATGAATGTCAAGGCGAATATATTTATTTACACACGCGTATATATTGCGGTTAGTTCGGACTGGTTTTAAAAGGCAAACGATTTTGGATAGCTCTGGCTTCCTACCAGTTTACAAGAAATGTAAGAATATAAAATAAATTTAATCAAGACATTTTTTAAAAACGTATGTATATTAATGGGCTAAACTGTATCATTTTTTAAATTTTAATTATTTCTGTTTTTATCAATATGCTATGAAGTCTGTTTTGAATATTTTTCATTATTTTAATGATTCTATAGAAAGATACTTTATTGGTTTATAGAAAGGAGTTAAATCGTACTTTTTATGTTATCAAATTTGCTGTAAGAGACAAAGAAATAATTCTCTCGTTGATCAGGAAAACTGCTTCTTGAACTTCATCATTATGTCCACGACATTTGAAAGGGAATTGCTATTCCTGGATTCCATTCACCCCCCGGATAAAGAAAATTGCATACTGTAGTTACAATAAAACAATAAATTCACAATAATACAAATTATACAATTATTATAAATACAAATAAAATTCTGATTATTAATTTTCATCATATATGGTATAAACTAAAACAAACATTAATACACTTCATTTCCAGAGGGTCAAATAGCTATTTCGTTTTAGGATATTGCCCTTTGGTAATTTAATATTTCATTTGGTTGTCACTACCGATCAGTCATTCTTCCTTACAACCACTTTGTTCCTGGGAAATTTGCATTTTTATCAGAACAAGTGTTCCGAGTTTGACATCATTCTTTTTCAATTTTCATTTTGTAAACTGCAAAGATAATCACGTTTCCATATGTTTTGCAAAAATTTTGTCATTTTTTGCCATTTGATAATCGATTTTCATTTAAGTTAATTAATAATGGTTCAGCAATTCCATTAATTGGTCTACCAATCAAAAAATGACCAGGTGACAAAGTTTCAAAATCGTCGAATTCCGGAGATAGCGGAGTAAGGGGGTCTAGAATTTAGGACGTCTTCAATTTCACCAAAATTGTTAGAAATTCTTCCAGAGTTAGTTTTTGATTTCCTAGTACGCGTTTTAAATGGAATTTAAAGGATTTTACTCCGGCTTCCCAAATACCTCTAAAATTCGGTGATTTAAGTGTAATGAACTTCCATTCAATAGATTCTGAAATTAAAAATTCACTTAAACATTGATCAGGAAAGTTGACAAGATTATACAGCTTTTTAAGTTCTTTGTTTGCACCGACAAATGTTTTGGAATTGTCAGTAAGGATTTTTGCACATTTACCTCTCCTTCCAAGGAAACGCTTTAAACTAGCAATAAAACAGTCAGATGTTTGATCAGTTACGAAATCAAGATGTAAGGCTTTAGTACATAAGCACACATAAATTACAACATAAACTTTGTTCAATATACCTTTTCTCTGATTTTTGAATTTTAAGAAGAATGGGCCAGCAAAGTCAATACCAGTAATATTGAATACATGATTAGAAGTGACACGATCAGCTGGTAAATCACCCATTAATTGAGATGTTAAAACAGGTTTGTTTTTCACACAAGTAATGCAATTAAATATCACCTTTTTACAATTATGTTTACCATTGATTGGCCAACATTTCTGGCGTACTTGATACAACAAAGCTTGTGTTCCCAGATGTAAATATTTCTTATGATAATGCACTAAAATATTGTAAGTTAAAATAGGATTCGATGGTAACACAATAGGATATTTTGAATAAACATTTAATTTGGAATTTTTTAACCTGCTTCCCACTCTTAGATTATCATTCCCGTCCAAAAATACATTTAAAGTTGAAACATTCTTACCTCCTTTCAAATCTCTGATTTCCTCCTTAAACTTACCACGTTGAACCATTCGGATTAATTGGTTTTCTGCCTGAATCCTTTCATCAGCCGTAATGGGCCCGGCAGTCCTTGACTGAGGCTACCTGCAATTAGCTGAAAATATATGAAATAATACGAATTAGTTTTACATAGTCATTTCTGATTTTGAGAAGTTTATCGAGAAAATCATCACAATTAGTTCTGGTTACAGTCATTACTAGGTTGCTCGATGGAACATAGTCTTTCTTTAGTTCGTTTGCTACTTCAACTTCGTTGAATTCGCTGTTCACTGTGTTGTCAAGGCATAGATTTGGGTTAGACAACCAGTCTGGACCATGCCACCAAACATCACCTTGCGCTAACACTCGGTTTAGTTTAGTTATATTAACGTCCCGTTGTAAAGTAACACTAGGGCTATTTTGGGGCGGACCTCGTAATTTTGAACCGCGGTCAGATGACGAAGACGACACCTGAGCTGGCGCCCCCTCTCCACACCGCACCACACCAGCGGGAGGACGTTTGGTCTGACGGATTTAACGTGAAACAGACCCCCTTACATGACGGTTCTTCGGTGGAATTGGGTCACGAACCTGAAACCCTACGGCTCACTAGCCGAGACCTTGCCACCGCGGCCTGAGCTAACACTCGGATAGACAGTCCTCGAGTTAACTTGTCTGCGGAGTTCGTCTTTCCTCTGCAGTAATTCCACTGGTCTCGGGTTGGTTTTCTCCTGGACCTACCGTACGCGATTTCTCACGAACTCCTTCCAACGTAGGGGGTCTCCTTTTATCCAATGAAGGCTGTTTTGCGAATCCAATCAGAAGAAGATATGGTCAGATGTAATCCAGGGAAATGCTCGTTTTAAGTATTCTGCTAATCTGGCAGAAACAAGGGCTCCCATGAAATCGAGTCTGGGCAGACTCAGTTTTTTCAATGGAGCTAGGCGACATTTAGCCACTATGAAACTGGAGTTCACCTTCCCGTTGGTCACTTTCCTGAAGTAGGCCACACAACCATAAGCCTTTGGGCTTGCATGAGAGAAAATGTGAATTTCAGTCATTGGAATTTCTGCATCTAGGAAGTAAGGACGAGGCAAAGAAATCTAAGGCATAGTTTTTACCTCATCCAGCCATGACAGAAATGCCTCTTGAATGTCGGTGGTAGTGGCTCATCCCATGTCAGCTTCCGTTTCCATGTGTTCTGTAGTATCAACTTCATTCTGACAGTAAAAGGAGTTATCATCCCCAATGGATGAAACAGCATCCCACAGATGCTCAGAATCAATCACTTTGAAAGATTACTGTCCTTCATCTTAGAAATTTGATGAATGTCTATGGTAAACTTATCGTTGATATTGTCCCAAATGAGCCCAAGAATTTTTAATGGCACACATAATTCTTCGGATGTTTCACGGCGGTCAACGTTAGCTTATTCCCAAGCTTCATTTAGAATTGGGGAGTTCGTAACCCATCTTTGAAGATTCATGACTTCGAATGTAAATCATTTCTTTGCTCAATTTTATAGCTTCGGAAACGCTTGACGTTCCTGCTGCTAGGTCATCTACGTACAAATAGTTCAATATTTGACACGCTTCTTCATATTCACTTTCGAATTTTTCTAAATGCAGTTTAATAACTGCAACAAGTAAGAATGGGCTGCATTTCACTCCAAAGGTGACTCTTTTATATTGGAATGTTTCAATATTGTGAGGGCTGAAACCGAGATTAGGACAATCCCCTTTTATCCATAAGAATTTTAGAAATTGCCTATCTTCCTCGGCGATCCCTACTTCTAAAAAAGCGCGCTGAATATCTGCACTAAATGCAATTTTGTGTAACATAAACCGTAACAAGATTTCAAGTAAATCAGGATTTAAGTTCGGTCCGCTCTCTAAACAATAGTTTAAAGACAACGCGCCTTTTCCCTTTGATGATGCGTCAGAGATAATCCTAATCTTTGTACTATCCTTCCGTTCTCGCACTACAGTATGATGTGGAAGAAAATAACCTGTGTTTATATTTTGGTCCAAATTCAAATCTATTCGTTCTATAATTCCTTCTCTAAAGTGTTCCTTAATAATGCCATCGTATTTAACAAATAATTCTTTGTTTTTATCTAATGTTTTGTTTAAACCGAATAAACGACTTTTTGCAATTTCATAATTACTGTTTAATGCAAACAGTAATTATGCTTCCATAACAAGCGAGTTTCGTATCTTTTGTCTTTATACGTCGTATTTTGTTGAAACGATTTTAAAGTTTCTTTATCTGATAGAGACACTTCTTTATCCGCATTTATCCCAATCGCTTCTAATAACCACAAATCTTTTACCCTATCACAGCTCGATTCCTCACCCTCGACGATCAAATGGTTAGCAGATATCTCCTTACAATCAATTCCCGTCTCCTTTTCCAGTAGTAAATATCCGAAAATACTATCAGCTGCAATCAATCTTTTACTAATCCTTATATTCCTTCTGCGTAAAACCTCTGAAATATAACCCGAACCAATCAAGACATCAATCCTCTCAGAAGTACTAACATCTGCTAACTCAATTGCCTTTTCCAACGCTATGTTTCTAATAAACTGCGATTCGTTATGAATTTTGGCCGAAGTAATCGAGTCAAAAACAACCGCTTGTATTTCAACACACCGAGTCGGGTGTTGCACATTCCTTAACGTAATCACCACTATATTGTAAATACGATGCTCAGCAGTTTCACTTCCGAAAGTGTGAATAGCTAGAACACTTCCCTGCTCACTGTTTTCAATCCCAACTCCTCGACCACCTCTCTCGAGATGAAGGATTTATTTCCCCCGCAATCCAACATGTAACGCAAGTGCGTCCTCCTTCCCCATTTTTCGTTCACTACAGCTGAAAATGTTTGTAATAAAACCGATCCAGGGACCCTATTTTTTCTTTTATTTGACTCGGTGCTGAAAGATATCATGGTAGAAGCGGTATTATTTTCTTTGGGGATAAAAGTCCCTACTTCGACTGGAGGGGAAATATTCTTAGTTTCGGTTTCGGATTTCGGTCTTTCGCAAATTAAGGAAAAAGAACCACAGAGCTTACAATTTTGATCATTACTATTGCAGAATTTTCTTATATGATTCTGAAAACATATAAAGCATTTTCCTTTAGCCATTAACGATTTTTTCTTTTCATTAAAATTAAGTGAACAATCATGACTCATGTGTTTTTCAGTACAAAAGATACATTTTTGATTACTCAGTCTGTCATTGGAAGAAGTTTATTTTTGGATTCAATTTACGATTCGATTCGTATTTATGGTGAAATGAGTCGTTAAGGCATTCGTACGCGAAGAATATCTATTTCAGTTTTGTTTTTAAAGGAATATTCTTTTGGGGTTTGCTAATAATAACGAAGCTTGCTACTTCAATCTAAATGAGTGATATCAAACAATTCACCTGCCTTACGTTGACGATTATAATTTCAATTGTAGTATAACAGGGCACAATAGATTACTATAAGTTAATGATTGCAACAATCTAATTTGAGTTCTATTGCATCATACATTTTTCTTCAGCCTGTTACATTTGAGCAAGTTTTTACTGGATCTATCAATAAAAGTTGATGCAAGCGAGAAGATATGATTATATCTGTTCGGCCAAATCTTTCTTTTAATAACTGAATCGACGCATCAAAATTTGGCTCAGTTAATGAAAATCCCGATACAGCATTTAAGGCAATTCCTTGAAGATACGTTTTTAGATAAATAAATTTCTCAATTTTTGTTAATGAATCATTTTTATGAATTGCGACTTCGAAGGAATTCCAAAAATCTATAAATTGACTGCAATCCCCCTGAAAAGTTTGTATATTTAATTTCGGTAAATTGACGCCTTGATTTTTTAAGGGGATAATATTTTACGCTTTATTTGTAACTGGACTGTTTGTCCTTACTTGTGGAATATCCCTCAAATTTTCTATTTGTCTTTCTAGCTTAGATGTTAGATCGATTGCTTTGTCTTTGTAGTCCTCGCATAATTCAATTTCGCATTCCATTTCGCTTAGGTCTCTATTTAATTGGATACTATCATCCACGTTAATGAAATCCTTCAATTTTTCCGTGAGCTGAGCTTTTAAACTCACAAGCTCATTCATTTTTGTTTCTTTCGTATATTTATTAGAAATTTCTTTACTTAAAGTATTTTTTTTTATTTTAGTTAAATGTTTCGTGAAGATAGTACGTAATCCTTTCCTTTTTTCCTTTAATCTATTAATATCCATTTTAAACTAAATCATTCAAAAAAGCTTAGAACAAATAAAAAATGTGCACAACTCTGGTTTCAGCTCTTCACTGCGCTTTCTCCAAATTGTCGTGCTTTCCAAAAAAATTCCAATTTCCAAATTTCAACATATCACGTCCAGGGTACGCCACACAATGATGAGTCAGTGCATGACAATTCCATTAATGACGAAGCAGGAGTTGAAACTTTCATAGGTTTTATTTTACTCATATATGGACACGGACTACTACTCAACCACACCACAATACAAAGAAAGAGAGAGAGAGTGCACATGTCATCTCGAATACATCTGGTTAGGAGAACAGAATTTCCCCTTTTCTCCACCGGAGGGATTCAAAACTCTAACATTATTGTTATCTGTTATTTGAAAGTTTACAGAGTTAGTCTGTAAGATTAAACTTTACTTGAGCAGTTTTTTCGAAGCTTTCGTGTTTTTCGTTATTATCTTTGAAAATCCGTATTTTTTAAATAACGAGGTGAAAGTTATTACCACTTTATTTTGTGGGATTTTTTTTTCTCTTTTTGTTAAATTCAGGTAAACCCTATAAGATGTTATGTACGATCCGTTACAGTGTGCACATTTCAAAATAATTTTTTTTTCACTCTTCCGTGTATAAAGACCATCAAAAATTTGTGGAACATTATGAAGAGGTATTGAGTAAAATGGAATGCTCAACAAAATGAAAAATGTTAAAGAATGGCCTAAAAGTATGGTTTCGTGATGACGGCATCAAAAATTTTTTACTCTAAATTAGTGAAATCCAAGCCAAAATATGTACAGGATATTATTAAAAGAGGAAGACATATTTTTAACTAAATTGCTATGCTATACATGTAAGTTAACTTATACTAATTAAAATATGTACGTGGGAATTTTCGTGTGTTTTCTCCAATTTATTGGCTCAGTACAGTGCGAAAAAAAATTATCATTACATAATAATTTAGCAAAATTAAATTATAGAATTCATTACAGTATGCAACACAATAGATTTATTCACCAAATTTGTTTTAAAAAAAATAAGCTATTTTTTATAATAATCATTACAACAGATATATAATTTTATTCATCAAAATTAAAAATAAAACTTCATGGTAATATTACAAGAGATATATAATTATATTCATTAAAATAAAAAATTAAACTTCATTATAATAATTATTACAGCAGATATATAAATGCCTTCACCAAAATTGAAAGTAATAGTAAGCAACACAATAGATGTTATTTGCCAAAATTAAAAAAAAAAAAAAAATACACTTCCTTATAATAATCATTACAACTTATATATATATTACCCATATTCAAAAGTGAGCACTTCATTATAATAATGAAATTAAAAATCTCTCTAATCATCAATACAACACTGACAAAGAAATCCTTCCGTGTTGTCTAAATCCTGTCTTTGTTTTGAAAGTTTCCAAACTCTCTTTTATAAGAAATCAGGTTTGTTCTTTATGCTTTTTGTGGTTGGGCAGTTTCAGAAAAAAGAAATATCAGGCACACAAAAAACCAGATGTTTGATCTTCTTGAATCTGACGCATCGGCTGCTTTTTATTTTTAGGCTGTTCAAATTACAGGGCAACGTCAATAAATCTTTTAAACTAAATTTTTCATCCTTATGTGAATATATAAATCATAGCTGTAATTAAATGGTTAGAAAAAGCGTTAACAATAATCATATTAGGTACTTTCCTTTTTAACGTTAATTAAAACAGTCAATAACAATTAAGAACTGTTTTAATTAATTAAGAATAATTAATTAAAACAATTTTTAATACAAAAGTTTATTTTAATTATTCTGTACTTCATTTTTTACTTTATTTTTAATCTGTAATTCATTATTATAAATGTTATGTAATCTTGATCCAGTAGCATTAAATCAAAATTTTATTAATGAATTAACTGACAAATAAGTTTTAAAAATGTTAAAACAGAATATAGTTATCGAGTAAATGCAAAACTCTGGATCATCAGCAAATGAATGAAAAATCTATTAATGAATTCCATCGTTAGAAACATGGATTCAAATCCAGTGACATTCAATATGAAATCATGACGGGATAGTTATCTTTCAATTTTCTATTAAGATTTAATAATAGTAACACAGCACTTATCTTAAGAAAAAGAATTCGAAGCAATTGGGAGTTTCAGTTTGAAAAGTGATAATCCAGTTTACTTCTGCTGAGGAAACCCAGAGTCCCCGCCCCGCGTCATATGGTAAAGAAAGCTTCGTACAGTACTGGAAATGAAATAGTCATCGATCTTTAAAATTGGCAATTTTTTTTAATGACACTGATAGTGATGATAAAATGATTCCTTTTTTTAAATACTTTGATTTTTTTGGCAAAGTAGAAGGAAAATCAATATATTAGTTTTTGTTGATTGCGATTGCGATTGCGAGTCCAATTTCGCACTTGTTTTTAACGCTACTTTGCATGCATTCAAGATAAGAAAAATGAGCGTGGAGTATTTTATGTAATAGATTAGTACAATTATTTCCGTCTTTTTTTTTTTTTTTTGTCATGATTTTGGTTTATCAAAGTAAGCCGCACCAAAGTCATGGGAATTTGACTGGACAGTATTACAATCAGGATACCGTCAACGGGATAGTGGAACTTGCGCTCACTCATTAACTAGTGTTACTTGCGCTCACTTCGTAGGTTTACTGCAGCTTAATTACCTTCAACAGGAAAATTTGGCGAGTATTTAGAGAAATTATAGAAAATGCTATTTCTCGTTCTGATAAGAGATGATTGATCGTTGAGATATATTTCTCATGGAACAATCACCTTTTTCCGACGGTAAAAATAATTAAGCCTCTTAAAGAACGTGAGAAACATCTTGGAAATTTTTCCTCTTGATTTCTTGTCCAGTGTGTCTGCTTTTATTCCTTCGTTGTTTTGACATGATATTAAATATGAACAATACTATTGAAATTTTCGAAGCATCGAAAGTAAAGTCATCATCTGTGTATAATGGATATCAAAATCGAAAATATCGTAGTAGCCTTAAGAATGTAATTAGATGCCGCTGCTTTAACGAAAAATCTGAAAAGTATAACGAACGTTTGAAAACAAAACACAACAATATTCTCTCCAGAATCACTCATTTTTAAAAGTCAGAGGAAACTGAAATCGACAGCAAGAAACATGTAGCAAAAATTACATGGAGAGATTGGGAGACTAATGAATCCGGCTCAAAAATATATCAAGAGGAAATTTCTCCTCTTTTTCAAAGTGAATATGAATTTTTGACAGATATGAATCTTTGCAAATTATAAATTTAAACAATATCCATGTTTTTAAAAATATATATTTTAAGATAGTCAATAAACAAGGCGCATAGCGTCATAAAAAATGCTTAAATTTGAAAATAATTTTTAAGCACCTTAAAAATGCTTAGTTTTGAAAAAAATCCTTAAAAAGTTCTTAATTTTCCTGAAAAGTGTAAATACAGCTTTTTGTTTCCCCACATGTTGAATATGATAGTTCGAAAGCATAATCGTAAAAGCTTGTTTATTAGATATATCAAGAAAGCCAATCAAGATAATGGAAGAATTTGGACAAGCGATCGAGAGGTGCCAGTACATAGTGAGATAACGCTCATTCCCGCTCCCTTTTTCTTCACCAATGCGCTGTATTGAAATAGTTATCCGGAAGGGGCAGTAAGAAATACTTACTAGGCCATACTCTATAAGAGATTTCAAAAAATACGACTATTTCAGAAGTTTAGTTAGAAGTTTAATTTAAAAAATAAAATTTTAACGTTTTGTCTTATAGCTTATATTTTTATAGCTACTTTTTGGGAGAGATAATTGTCCCTTTGATTTACTTATGCAACGATTAAGTTCATGCAGTCATTAGAGGTATAATTTAAGCAACTTTTTAACATGATCCAAATTATTCATCTAACCTTATGTTTAAAGTATTTGAAAATAAGGTTAAATAAGATAGTTAACCTTATTTCATTTAATAAAATTATTATGACGAACTGAAGTGAAAAATAAAAAATACCACGATCAGGATAGAGCATGTTTTGCTACTTGCTTTTTTAGAAAAGTAACTACTTGGAATGATAGTTTAAGGATTATTTTTCTACTTAGAATAAAATGAAATAATATATTTCAGAATCGAACGAACTTCAGTGTATTTTTAGTATTATCTCATAATTTTTTTTCAGAATTCAACAGCTCTCTCATTTTTAATATTATTAATATGAGTACTGTCTTATTTGAACAAAATTGCTTATTTTTTTTCAGAAAAATTGAATTTAATGCACTTGTTTGAACAACTTCAATGTAAAAATACATGCATTGATTTCTGAAAAAAAATATAAAAAACATATTCTATTAGCCATTAATCTAAAAACTTTTTAAACCTTTCAGTAAAATTTTTTTATGGCAACTGAATCAGTAAAAGAAAAAAAAAAAAAATGCGTTTCAAGACTGAAGTACATAGAGCATATAAAGTGATAATTTGCATAATATATGCTCTGATAACTTAATCAGAACTTCTTGTTTGATTTTTTCTTCTTAATTATTTATTCTAATGAATTGAAAGGCCAGCATATTTTTTAAATAATTGAAAGACCAGCATATTTATTAAATAATTGAAAGGCCAGCATATTTTTAAATAATTAAAAGGCATGTATATTTTCAAAATTTCTGGTAATATTCGCAGCAATTTAAATGAAGAAATTTGAAAAGATTTGAGGCGAACTTGCAGACGATTTCTTGCAAAATTGAAACAGATTTTGAATAATGCTATTATTTTACAAGAACTGCATTAATTTTGTTATTTTTCAGTGGTTACAATGAATCAGATATTTTATTTAATTGTTTGGAATTTTTTTAATATTTATAACTGTGAAACTGATGGCTTTGTAGAAGTTCACATTTAGACAACAATTTAGATAACGATAGATGATTAAATAGTACTTTCATCTTTCAATTAATTAAAATAATAGAAAGGGAAATATGAAATATTTGATATTTATTTATATTTAACTGTAAAACTTCAAAATCATGTTGGGCACTAATCAATTTAAAAATGTAAAATCCACCCATATTATTTGATTCATACATTAATATAGTATTTTCTGCGATGGCGGTATGAAACAGTCTTTCCTTCAAATGTTTAACGACTTTAACAACGAATGTAAATTTCTTTATAGTCTGCTGTATATTAAGAAGGCAGTTGTACTGTTGAAAAATTTTGATAATAAGTGAAAGAACTAAATATTATTGATATCCATTTAATCTTTTCAGTGGACATTATTAAATGTTTTTTACAGAAAAATGCAAGGAATAAAACAATGACTTCCAAATCATTCATTAGTTGCGGCCACTCTTAGTTGAAAGCCTTCAGCAACGGCACAGTGGTGCCACATCGGGTAGGGAAATCTATCTTTAATTGTCCTAAAGCTGAAAATCGCAGAATAAGCAAAAAGATATCGCTATTTAATTGTTTTGAGACCAAAAACCGCAGAAGAAGTAATAATGAAATCTATTTTTAACTGTTGCGAGACTTAATCAAAAGATGTGCCATTAACATAAATTTGGCTTTCGGTGGTTTTAAAAAATCATTTGGTACAATCTGTAATTTTAAAGGAGTTCTAAAATTGTTTGGTGTGTTGTATTCCTGTACTTTATTGGATGAACGAAAAAAAAAAAAAATGTGGCATGAAATCAAAGGGTACAAGATTTGTTCCCAATTTATCGTCCTTTAAACAACTTTCGGGATATTCATGTATTTTCAGTTAGGGATGCCAATAGTTCGAATGGACTGAAAAGTGAGCTTTTAATATCAAGTGCGCAGTAATGAGGAAAGAGATTAGGATTGAGAGATTATTAACTATTATGAGAAACGGCATTGTTTGCTGTATAGAAACATTCTTTTATTGTGGCGAGAGAAACTTGTCGAGGTAAGACGACGAATCTACAAATAAAAGTATGCTGACAGTAAAGAATGATTTTTGTTATTGGTGGTGAGCTCCCTGGGAGATAATTTGATTTAATAACTTTCTTCTGGACAAGATTATGTGGATATATTTTTATTATAATTTATTGATATCTTTTGGTAAATGTGTTTGTGTTGTTATTTTATCAATGAGATATAAGGCAAAGGGGTCACTTGGTTTTTCAATAAAAGGCTATACTTTATTGTTTTAGACAATAAAGCTAAATCACAAGGCGAAACAGTTGCAACTGATATTTTCATTTTTTAAAATAAAGTTGTAAACTATCAGTTTATGTTAATTATATCTTTTCTAAAAATTTCTTTTATCTTAAAAATAATATGTAAGATATTCAATGAACAAACAAATTTTCTCTTAAACCTTGACTTTGAACGACATTTATAAATTATATTCACTTTATATTACGGAAGAGAATTTTTATATAACGTCTGACTATATTTATGACTATTTTTAATACAAAAAATCTTAACAATAAATTACAAAAATGTGAAACTTTTTATAAATTTTTTTTTAATATTTTGAGTGAGTTGGAAACCTGTACAAAGCAATTTTGCTGGCTTAATGTTAAAAATATGCGTTAAAGTTAATAAAGTGAATCGATTAATTACAGTCTTTAATTTATTTTCTCGTCTTGTATTGTTGTTGTTTCTATTTAATGAATTTCGACGATAACGAAGGTTTTAAGTGGAAGGTTGAGACTTCGTTAAATGTAATATTTCATTTTCTCAATACATTCCCTACAACTGATTTGATATATAATAATTTTAAACTTTTTAATGTTATAAATGGTTGAAATTTTACTACCAGATACTGAAGTTTTCTTGACAATTAATTTATTAATTCATTTTTTATTCTAATCAGATAATTAAAAATAATAAATTATATGAATGACGTCGAACTCATCAAATACGCTTTTTATCACTCGCTCATGTCTTTTCTACGCGTTTTGATTTAATTCGACCTGTTTGGAGAGACAAAATGGCCAACCGACTGGAAAATTGGGAATTCCAAGAGGTCAGGAAAAGTTCGGGAAATTTTTATCGTGCATGATTTGCTGGTATTTTTTTCATAAGTAGAATGAAACATCGTTGGTAACTAATGAAAATCAAACATTTACTAAAACAGAGGTCATCCGTGTTTCTGCCCATGCACCAGGCTGTGGACATTTCTGAAGAATCGAAATTCCAAAATCATCAGTGTTATTCATTCAATTCTGAAGAACAATCTAGCTTAGAATGGGTTTTGATTCGTATCGTGCTGGCTATTTTGTATCTAGTAATACGTTTATTATTTGTCTTTCTTTTATATTCTTTAGATTTATCTAAGAAATTATGTCTGTTATCGGAGATCTTTTTGTTGGAAAGTAGCGGATGAAAGTAAAATTCCCGATGCAGCAAAATGCTGTATATTTTAAAAATAATTTTAAATACAAGAAATTAGTTTGTACATTATAGGTTTGGTACATTATAGGTACAAACATTTACTAATGTAAATGTACTCTTGTAATTTTTTCAAAATTTAAAACACACACACACACACACACACACACACACACACACACACACACAGAGGGAGAGCATTTTTTTAATACGTTTTGGTGTATATGAAACTGTGTGCCACAAAAATTTACAAAATTCATTCATGCTATCTTTTTTGCCATTTATATCTCTAAAACATTTTCTTTTTACACAATAAAGAAAAAAATTGATGATAAGGACGAATTTCCTGCCTTTATCTCTATTTTACAAGTTAAGCATTCGGACAAATTTTTTTATTATAGTTGATGAGCTAAAAGTCAAAGCAATTTTGATATCATTGAAGAATTTTTCATATTTTGATGCAGAGATTTCATTTTGTATTTGCAAGTGAATTTTTTTCTGTTAATAAAAATATTGTTCAATTCCGATTTGCGTGTTGGTAACAGCATGGATAGGGGTGAGCTCACTGGAAAGAAGCAAATCATTTCATTTTTAAGCAGTCTGCCAATGTGCAAATGTTTTTGTACTGCATTTTTTGGGAGTAAGTTTGGCAAACAGTTTTGAGATATGACTGATTGGCTGAAAGTCGATTTAGATGGGAGTGTATCTTCTAGTGTTAATTGATATTTTTGTAAAAAAAAAACAAAAAAAAACAAAAAACAAAAAAAAACACAAACAAAAAAAAAAACGGAAGGGTTTTACATAATTGAATCTTTCCTGAGATTCAATAAATGAAAAGGATTTTTTTTTTCCTTCTGAGCTTTAAATTTTATTTTACATTGATTTTAGTTAAAAGATTAGAGCAATTTTCCAAATACAGTTAAGAACATAGTGTGCAATAATTAAAGAAAATAGAATAAAGCGACATCGTTCTGAGGATATTAGATACCATCGAAAAAAGTCTGGGAAATTTCTTTAAAAACCTGGAAATATCAGGGGAAAATCAGGGAAATTCAAACAGCTGAAACGATGGCCACCCTTTAATCAATTATGTCCTTTTTTTTTCACACTTTGATGGACTTTCTTCATGTTTGGAATGGGATCTATTTTTTACTTTTTTTACGAACGAGAGTTCTTGAATTCTGTGTGTTTGATAACAATACATTCTTTTAATATTTATAAAACTTAATTATGAATTAACCGCTTAATTTTAATTCCATTTGAAATGTACCAATCTGGTAAAGAATGTGAGAAAAATTGATTACAGCATTCCACACTTATTATAATAATGCATTATCAAATATATTATAAATTACTTTGTGAAACAAAACTAAAAAGTTCTTAAAGAACGCTATCTACATAGAACTAAAAAACAGAAAATATTTTTTTTGATTGAAAGTTAGGGGAATTTTTGCCATGAGGAAATAGGGCCACTGTAAATATCATAAGACAAATTTTAAATGTTCATTGAAAATTAAAACATATTATGAATAGGATGAAAATTCCTATTGTTTTATATCGCATTTTTACAATATTTCCTTATCCTCCAGATTTTTGACGACTAAATTATTTTCTATGTCTCAAAGAGTTCGTTTTAAAAACTTATTTCTTCAAATGTAGCATTTCATTCGGTAGTTTTTTCTGTGATCGCTGTTCAGGCAACACACTCTTTGTGCTATCTCGAATAGTCTTCTTCCAAAGCAAGTGATCTTGATTCACACGTCATCGATCCAAATCCATGATTCTATACGCTATTCGAAAGAGCGCTCCGGCAGGTCTTCTGTTTTCCCTTCATTCATGTGAACTAGAGTGGCCCATTTGGTCACCTTTATGATTTGAAGTGGAACTTTCGGTTGCCATCCCTATCTCAATTGCCCTGCAACCTTTTGGATGTGCGTGATCCCTTTGGGAGGGTGCATTTTTTGTGCGACCTTTCCCTGAGGGTTGTATGGTATTTGCGCTCTATAAATTTCCCCCTTTCCGCTTAAGTGTCAAGAAAGGCTACCACATTATAAACCTTATCTTTGCATGTAAGATTTGGCGATTTTACCATGTACGCCAAATGGTAATCAACTCACTATGAACGAGAATGATACTCCTTGTCTCTGATAACGAAACGAAACTTCCTTGAGAAAAATGCTGATGACCCTTACCATGTTTCAAACGAGTGTTGAATATAATAAATATAAAGTGTGAGAAATTTGCTTTAAAAATGTATTTATTAAAAGGAATACGTTTATAATTTTCCTATACGGAAGACATTTATAAAAATTATAATTCTGATGTGCATAATACAAATTTAATCTAATAAAATGAATTATGATTTTTAGTTTTATGAGGATTTACGGTTGAACTTTATTTAACAAAATGAAAAAAAATATATACATATAAAAGGTTTTAAATTCAAATTTAAATGGATATCAGTAATGTTCAGTTCTTTCTATATGTATGTATGCTTTTATGTATATATATTCCACAAACTGATATTTGAAATGAGCTAATGTATTTTTTACACTAAAGCTGTTCAAAGAAGTTTTTTTTTTTTTTTTTTTTTTGCAAAATAATAAGCTTTTTGAATAAATGATAGGAATCATATTAATAATTTTAAAAACAGCTACTGGTCAATTCTCAGGAGTAAAAAAAAAAACATTTTCTATTAGAAAATGTTGATAACTACTGAAATTCCTTCAAATCTAAAATATATTACTTCATTTTCTAGCTTATTTACTGTCAGATTTAACCATATATAATCCAATGTACCGGAAACGACATTTAAATGCAACATCTAAACGGCTACATAAAAAAATAATACGAAAATAATAAAAAGGCGTTAGAAATTTTTAAAAAATGAATATAATTTCTAAATAATTCTTTTTCAATATTTCACAATATGCATTATATGGTCACTTACATTTAACAAAAACAAAAACAAAAAAAAAAAAAAAAATGCAAACATTTTGTCTCTGACATTCAGCATATTCAAAACTGTTCCGCATTTCTGAAAGCTTATCCTCAATTTTTGTTCATTTGTATGTAACTAAAAATTTTTTAAAAGTTTTGAGAGATTCTATTAAATAACTTGGTAGGAACGTTATTTTTTTCAAAATAGAAATTATGATTACTCCTATATAACCATGAATTGAAGAAAAATAGTTGTAAAATATATTGTTACACAAATGCTAATACTCATTAAAAAGCATTTTTTAAAAGCTTTTATGAAAGTAGTAACCAACTTAATTTTATAATTCAGATTTATGGTTGCTAAATTTACTTAGCTTGTTCTTGACCGCTTACTCACAAGAGCATATGTAACTTCAAATTCTATTGGACATGTAACATTTACTACTGTTCTAAAAACCTTATACTCTTCCGCTTTTTATGCAATGCATGTCTTTTAATTTTCAGTAATTTCAACAAAAATGGAAACTTGAAAAACGAAAGTGTTTAAATTTCAACTAATACAAAAACTTTCTCATTCTGCATTGTTTATGCGCATTACAGATAACATTCTTATCTAATATTAATTAATTTCACTAACATTGATCCTTATAAAAACAATAATTTATTGCATTAAGGAGTAACAGGATTTAAAAATGGATACACTTTCTAAAAATTACAACGCTATAACTTCCGAAAAATTACAGCACAAAATTGATTTTTGCATTAAGATAAAACTCAAAAAATTTTCTTATTAATGATATCAATGCTTTCATCTACAAATTAAGTTTCGATTTTTAACGTGTTTTAAAAAAAAATATTTTAGCCATATTTTTCAACAATGTATTTCGCACAAAATAAAAATAAAATTTTATTTGCACGAGCACGCCAATGGGGAAAAATTAGCTTTTATCAACCTGGGGGAAAATTAGCTTTAAATTAAATATATAAAAGTGTAAATTTCAGCAAGTGTCTGTGTGAAGCGAAAAAATTTGAAATATATTTTCTAAAGATTAAATGGAGGAAAAGATTTCTATGACCTTTTACAATATCTATAGTATCTATAGTAAATCAAGCAATTAAATTTAAGGCAAACATGGTTTAATATATCTATTGGATAATCACTGTAATCAGCGCCCATCAATTAATTTTAATCAGGGGCACGCATCTACTAACAAAATGGTCTAAATGAGCTAAACAATTACATTTTATGTTACTTGATTCAATAAATGCTCCGATCAATTAAGAATTTTAAATTTTTACATAGGTCCTTTACATTACCCTTTGTAATCCTTTTACATGTTTACCCTTTTACATTAACCTTTGAATCTTATTTAACAATTTTTTTGGGACATCAATATTGCAATACTTAGCACTTCGATCTCTCCTCTCAGGAACCATTCAAGGCAATGCATCATTTTGGCGTTTTATTTAATTATTTTATTAAATTTTGACTGGTAAAAATACTTAAGAGTGGTAAAAATATGTAGATTAATTTTCTGGGAAAATTCATGTATATTAATTTTTCGGAGCAATGAACAAGTTCTCTTATTCGGCAAATATTTATGCATTTAATTACTTTTTGGAGCGCTAAGGGTTAAATAAAAATCTTTGAACTTCAATCAACTAAATCATTCACTAAAACTAAATAATTTATGATATTTCAATATCACTCTTCTATAAAAATTGGCGATTTTAGAAAACTTCATAGTCCGTTTCAAAGTAGATACGCCAATCTTTTACCAGGATTTCTCAACAGTGATTGGCTTATGATTATTAAAATATTGATTTTTCTAATATTGATATGTAAAAACTCACAGGTTTGATCTCAGAAGATAGAAAGTTTATTTATTGAACTTGAGTTAAGTGTTGAAGTGTCAAGTGTATTTCGCAGAATATGTCTCCTTAGGACAAAAGGACTGTGTAAAATTTAAACTTCATAAATTTTTCATAAGAATATTTATTGACTGAAGTCAAATAACATATTTTCATTTGCATCATTTAAATGTTTTGAAAGTAAAAATAAAAACTGAATTTTACGATGAATTAGAGAAATTTTTGTTGAGTAATTCTTTGATATTGTATAAATTACAAAAATTATTCTGCAACAGGGGTAACCTACAATGCAACAGGGGTAGGGAATAATTTATACAGCGCAAATGCTCCATTCCCTCCCTGAGAGCCCGATGAAGATTTCCAGATGATCTATAATTTTTTTTTATTCTTTCTGCTCTTTATATATAAGACTTATCGGCACGATATAAATAGATTTAGTCGGAAAATTACATTGTTTTCTTTGTTCGGAAACAGGGACAGCTATATATTTTTTCTGCTCCCTTTTATTTAATTGTACTTTTTTCGTATTTGATGGGTGCAATTTTGTAATCGATTTTTCATTCATTTTCGGATATTTTGAAATTTTCTTTAGTTCAGTATTATTGATGATAGTACACTATTTTAGCATATTCAGAACTATCAATTAAGCGATCCATTTAATTATATTATGATTCAAAATGAATGTACCCATCTATTAATGTATATCATAATGAATTTTAAAAAATGATTTTAATGTTCCAAATTTAAAAAAATAAAAAGTAGAAAATAATTAAAATAATAAACTGATTTTATTTTACATCTAATTCTAAGAGGAAACAGTAAACTTTCTTTCGACTTTCAGCACATAAATAATCACTTATCTATTCTCTTATTTTTTTACTTATTCACTTAGTTTTTTTCAGTTCAATACTTTCTACAGTTTCAAAATCATTGCTAAGACACCATTCATTGTGTCATCTTTCAACGAGAATTCTAATTACCCTTTTAGAAACATAACCCCCCCCCTTTATTTGTAATGTTTGGTTGAAGCCGTCTTAAGTCAAGATGTTGTAGTGAATAGTTTATAAGCCAGTTAACAGCTACGCTACCCGAGCTATTGCTTTTGTATCGTAGTCATGTTACTGGGCTGCGAACCACAAGGTCCCAGGTTCTATTATCGCTCATCACAACCGCTACATTGGTGACCTCGGACGATGAACCTTCAATCTTTGTACAGCTGTTGTGGCACCATCTACCCGCAACCAAAGTCGTCAGATTCACTTGACGCAGCAATACACACACACGCCGGCGTCCTGGCATAGGGGTAGAGCGTCTTCCCCGTTATCTGGGCGTCCTGAGTTCGAGTCCCGGTTCGGGCATGGTTGTTCTTCATCTGTTCTATCTGTGAGATGTGTGAATGTGCCCCCCTGTAAAAAGGGGCTGTGCAAGCGAATGTGATGCGTGAGTAGCTAAGACGTACTCTTGGCCCTAGTTGGCGCTACTTAAAAACAAGAGACGCACCTTCGGCTTAAAATCGCTGACTTCGTCAGCGAGCTTGTCCATGGCAAGTGCTATTAGAAACAACAACAATACACACACACAAAAAGACCGCAGCAATCCGAAGTCGTCAGACTCACTTGACGCAGCAACAGCATCAGCAACTACTCACCCACACACGCTCGCCACGGCGCTACTCAAATGGGTACAGGCGCATTAGAATCAGCAGCTAATACATCACCACTCAAACAGCCATATCGATCGTCTCACCTCCGACTCACTAGAGGGAAAGTCTGTAGTGAATAGCTTATAAGCTAGTTAACAGATACGCTACCCGAGCAATCATGGTC
This sequence comes from Argiope bruennichi, assembly GCF_947563725.1. Lineage (NCBI taxonomy): Eukaryota > Metazoa > Arthropoda > Arachnida > Araneae > Araneidae > Argiope > Argiope bruennichi. The sequence continues at coordinate 6,953,827 of NC_079162.1, read as the reverse complement.
ATGATATTGGGCTGCGGACCACAAGGTCCCAGGTTCTATCCTCGCTCATCACAACCGCCACAATGTTTTTAGGTTGACATACCATCTTTAAATTGCGCAATGCCTAAGCCATTGCCCAACGTTGATGAGAAATAAAAGAAACAAATGAGAAGTCTTTCGCTTCTAAGATTCCCGCATGATTGTAGTTAACTAATGGAATCAATAGGAACTGAAATAAATTATCTCGGGTGGATGTCCAAACTGAAAGTGACAGTTTCGAATTTTTAAATGGGTGTTTAACGAATTTTCTTTCTTGTAGCTTAATTGATTGCTTTCATATTCTTCTTTGGACTATCAGAATTTTGATAAAATATTGGTTTTTATTTTTTTAGTGCGCCAATAAAAGTGTTTTTTTTTTAATTAGAATAATAATATTGTTTTCAAGTCTACGTGTTCAATATATTTTATTATTCCTCATTTTAAATATTTAGCAATTTTGTAATTATTTTTTTTTCTTCAATTCACTGTCAGGTGGTTCAACTTTTATGAAATTAAAATTTCAAGATTAACTCATAATCAAATTCTAAAATATTAGAATAGTTACGAAGAATGCACATGTACGAAATTTTAGAACTCTTGTTCATGATGAAGTGATTAAGAAATTGATTACGAATCTCCAATTTTACAAATTTAGGCTAATAAAAGTTAAATAAAAATATGTTAAATGGATTCAATAATTTAATTAACATACTTCTCCATGTTTTAGACATGAAATTAGCTTCTATAATAATTATTTTAACAAAATTATTTTTTCTTATAATAAACTATTTAAACATCTCTATAATTTATCATATCTTTATTTAATATGAAGAGTTTTTCATTCCTGTTGATGAGGAAAGGTGAACTAATTTTTTATCGTTGACAATCTATAAAAAAAAACTTAATAAAATATAATTTTTTGAGAGTAAATCTTAAATGCTTGCTGCAGTTTTGTTACTTACTGTATTTTACTTTCTCCCTAATAAAAAGGAATCAGTATTTTTATTCTGTTCATCTTTTATGAAAATATATCCGAGCATTAGAGAATCTTGAAGCAAAGATTAGGATTATTTGATATCAAAAGAAAAAAAATGAAGAAAAAATTAATGTTTTTCGTGCTTTATTTGAAATCAATTTTTACAGAAGTACTTAAAAACAATGTTTTCAGAAAAACGCCACAAACCTTCTAACTGGAAAGGTTATTTACTTCTTCAGAAATCGACTTGTCAATTCGATCATACAGATTATTCTTTTATTATTATTTTATTATTCTATTCACCAAACGTTTGTCACTTAATAGATCTACGAGCCAATACGAGCTTCTCAAATAAACGAGGAACGACAAGCGCGCAATAAAGCAGATCATTTACAAATTGCAAATTCACGTGTTTCAGAATCAGCCGCTACAACATGTGGCAATGATCGAGAGACAACGTTTATATGCTACCTGATCACGCGCATCAGAATCAAAAGACCAATATGCGGGAAGAAGCGAAGCAATGATTCTTAACGGAAAGTTGAATGGAGAAGATGTGCTCATTCCACGCATTCCCATTATTCCCATCAATATGCGTTTTGATTTCAAAAGACCGCAGTTCCCCATTCGACTTGCATTCTCCATGCCCATCAATAAGGCGGAATGTCAATCACTTCAAGTGTGCGGATTGAACTTAGAAAATCAATGTTTTTCACATCGCCAGTTGTATATTGGATGCTCACGAGTCGGATAAATTTGTTTATTTGTTTTTGCTGAAGGCGGAGAAAAAAAATATTGTCTCCCCTAAAGCACTTGAATAATAAAGTAAAAAAAAAAAAAAATAAAAAATAAAAAAAAATAGAGTAAATATTGTTTATACTTTACCTTTATATATCATTCAATTTCAATGAATGTATTCATTTCCGATAAGAAAATAAATATCATTATTTCTGTCATTCCTGATTAAACAAGACGGCCATTTTAAATTTCAAATGATATTTCCAAAATTATTTCTACTGCGGCAGCAACATGCCGGGTACCAGCTAGTAACTTAATAAAAAAACTATAACCTTAAATTAAAAAAAAATATATGAAACATTTTTTTATTGAATACATTGTATAGAATTTAAGTTCTTGAGTGTATGAAGGAGCTCAAATGTTATTAATACATAATGATGGAAGGCGTAAAGTACGGACGCATTTACGACGGATATTCGTAAACTACGTTACATTCGAAAATTGTGGGTCAAGTAACTTTATTGAGGCAGTCAGTTCTGTTAAAACTTCCTGAAACCTGTACGAATGAGTTTGGCATTGAAAGATCTCTGCTGAAGTAACTACTAAAATATTTTTATTTTATTTATGAGTGTTAAGGAGAATATATATAGTGAAAAAATAAAGTGTCCCATTTCAGAAGATTCTAACTTGCATAGTGTTGATCAAAACGAGATAAAATTTAAACAACAGACAACTCAAGTGATGCGCTGGGCATTTATTGAATAAAAAAATAAAAAATTGATACAAAATTCCGTATATAGGTGACGTGGTAATACTCACAAAAATATTTCATATGCTTTATAAATGTTAATTAATAAAAACTGTCTAATAAGTCTCCCTTCATGTTCAAAATGTGCTCTAATCGCAGAATCCTATTTTCTGCATTTGACCGAAGTAAGTCTACTGGAATATGGGCCAAATGACATCATATCCTTCAGATCTGGCACAGACGTTGACCTTTGACGGCAGATATTGTTCACAACGAAAAATCATTGGAAGTGCTATCCGGCAAGCGAAGAAGACATGCTATTGGTTGATCCCTCATACATCGGTGAAACGGTGTCATAGCAATTGCTTTACATGGCGATTAAAATAAGGTCTACATCCTGCATGAAAATGAGTCCTAAAAATATCCACTCAGTTGAAATCGTGTGATTACAAAATCTCTAAGCATATCACGGTGCCATTATCTTGTGACGAAACAAGTTTGGATTCCGTTTGAAGCTTTCTCTTAAAAAAAAAAAAAAAAAAAAAAAAAGCTGCCCAGTGATTAAGATAGCCTTAAAACAACACCATTCTGTTATTTTTGCAGGATGTAAGAGTTGTTTCTGGATAGAATGAGGTTTTTCGCTGCCGAAATTCGCCATTTTTGTGTGTTAATTTGCCCACTGACTCAAAAGTGGACTTCGTTACTCAACAGTAAATTCCATAGCAACCATCATTTCAGCAAGGATCTAAAGCGCAAATGTGTAAAGAATCTCTGAATCCCGATCTTACAAAAGTGCACAAGCTTGATTTTCTTAAGATAAAAAGGCAAAATCCGCCATGTACAGACAGGTAACTAATGTCAATCCGGAAACCGCCTTCTTTTTATACAAAGGCATATGCTGTAACGCAGATGATGTTTTATTTTTTCAATACATGCAAATAGATATCATTTGTGCTATATCGCCATCCGTTAGTGGATTTCAGTTCTAATTTCTTTTATTTTAATAAATGACAAGCGCGTTATTTGAGTTATCTGTGTTCAAAATTTTTATCTCATTTGGACCAATAGAACGCGTTCTAGAGCCCCTTGAAGTGGGAAACTTATTTCTTGCTAACGTTGTGTAGATCTATACATAGTATAAAATGCAGTCTCCTGAAATCGTCTGTATATTGGAACCACAAAAACTCGAGAAATAGTTAACGGATATTGGAGATATTTATACCATTTTGTAGAATATTTATTGGGGAAGGTTTTAGTGCATTAAAGTCATATCAAAATAATGAAAGAAGTTTTATAATTGCGATTTTAATTATTCCTCGCATGCGCGAAAGCCTCAAACTGCGCATGTGCAAATAGCAAGAGCTGTGGTATCCATATGCAATACATTTCTTTGTTTACGTCTGATTTTAAAAAGCGATTCCAATCTCATTATGCCCAAAGAAAGGAAATCCAACCTTGACCGGAACACATTAAATGCCAAAAAGCTTCGTTTGCCGCGCGATAAGGAAAATGAAGAGGAAAGAAACGTCCGGTTAGCGAATATCAGAGAAAGAATGTCCATACTTAGGAAGAAGAGTCTTTTGATGAGCGAAATAACCGTCTTTCTTAAAATCGCATTGCAACTAAATAGCGGAGACAAAATTAATCTCCTGAGGAGCGAAATGATTGCCTGTCTGCTGACAGAGAAAGACATTTAAATTTGATACAGAGGAGGAGAAGTGAAAAAACAAACATTTAAAACAACTTTTCTATTGCATATTTTTAGTGGATTGTTTTGTCTGCGGACATATCATATTTTTACCTTTTTACCAGTTTAAATATTTCTGAATGTGTGCTATAAAAATTGTTTTGTAACTATTTTTGATAATTTCTAAATATATTTTTATGTTTGTTTGATGTTGCGTAAAATGCCCATGTTATATCGGGTGGAGGCTAGACTTAAGTTTAAAGCTAATTTTTCTTCTTGAATGCTATGTCACGGGCAACGCTGTGCGGGTACTGCTAGTATATGTATATATAACGTAATTGTAATTGGACAAGTTTATTGGCTGAATCATTTAACATATTGGAAGAAGGAAGACAAGTTTAAAATTAAACTCATTTTATTTTTTCTCATGAAGGTTAATTTGTACACGGGAAAGAACGATAAGACTACACATCTGTCTACATCGTGACACAACAGGAAAGCTCGAGAAATTTTTTACTTAGAGAGAATTTGATACGGATTTCTTTCGATTAAGTAAACAGAAAAATGTAAAGTAAGGGAAAAGGTATCTGTATAAAATGTTGCCATAACGCCTGTTAGATACCAGCAGGAGTGCTTTCCCCCAAAATTGCTCTAATAAACTTGTCATGCCATAGAACGCTTTGGTGTACAACAGTGATTCCTTTTTGGCGAGAATTTAGCCTTTTTATTGAATCTGTCCTGTCATCCTTGGTGATTAATCCCTGTTGATAGGATTCGAAAATCGATACGTTTTTCTCAATCGATTCAAACCAAAATTCCACTTGTACTCCACAAAATCCCATATCGAATGGGATATTTTGGAATGACGTGTTGATTTGGTGACTTATCTATTTAGCTCTCTTTGTTTTGTAGTTATTGTGTTAATTTATATTCGAACAACCGGACAGACAGACTTCCTTTGAACAAATTTTAAACTCAAAATTTGATAGAAATTTACAAAATTGGTGTAAAGACCGTATAACAAATTTCAACTGTTTAGATCAAAGCTTTTTTAAATTGTCACAGGCAGATATTTTCCAAAAGTGTGTTTTTCAAAGTCAGGAAGGTCGAAAAAGCGGAGATTTTTCGAATTTTTTGACGATTACCATACTTTCCCCATATGACGTATGCGAGAGAATAAAAGCAAAGTAACATGGACTAATTTAAAATAATAAATTAAAAATTAATTATGGTTTAAATTAAATTAAGAGATATCTTTCTCTCTCTCTCTCTCTCTCTCTCTCTCTCTCTATATATATATATATATATATATATATATATATATATATATATATATATAGAGAGAGAGAGAGAGAGAGAGAGAATGTATGAATACAAAAAAAAAGCAATATATAAATGAAAGAAAAAATGCATGCAAAAATATAATAACAAAATGAAAAATGAAAAACAAAGGGTAAACCGAAGAAATGAAGAATGCCTAAAATATCTGCAAAATGGGAAGAAGAAATAAAATGCAGAGAAAATGACATATCTTCGTAAAGTTTATTTTCTTTTCTGGTTTACTTTTCTTTCTATTTTTTATCTGCAGTGTGTTTTTATTTTTATTGAATCTAGCCTATTCTGCTTTTTTCTTTTATATTATTTATTTCGTATCCCAGATTTGCATCGCTTTTTCCATGTTTCCACATTGATCATTTGAAGTGAAGACAGTATCTTTCCACTTACTTGAGATTATTTGCATATTAATTCCTTTCGCGGTCCATATCATTTCGTTCCTTGATGAATGCGTCACATTTTATTTTCAATTTTTACTATTGGTTTACGACATATATACTTAATTCGTTCCGTCAGGATGGCGTAAGAAGCGCAAGGCCCAGTTGGAAACAATTTAGGCTCCTCATTTCCCAGACAAGTCTATCGAATCTTAAGAATATAAAAGAAATTTAATGAACGTAGCTTTTAAAAGCCTTTTTATTAGTGTGGTAAAATGTGGAATGTTTTAGAATTTTAATTCTATTTCCAATGCCAAAAATTCCTCATAAAAGCCTTTGAATTGATTTATTCGTGAAAATCTCCGGGTGACTGCAGAGATATTTGAATTCAAACCAGTCATGAACTTGACGGAATCACAATAAAATTTCAATATCTAAAATTGTACGTTAAGAAAAAAGAATCGAACAGTACAGCAAGGGAAAATGACACTTTTTAAATAAAAAGACCAGAGAGGATTTATTCTTAAAATTTCACTGTTTTAATGAATAATGCATTTCTAATAAAGGTATTCTTCAATAACAAAACAATGTTGGAAGGAGAACAGCCAGTCTAGAAAGGCACATTTAGTTTCAAGTTGAACCAGTTCAATGAATATTTCTCTGAAATTTACGCTGCTTAAAAAACGACTCAATGATAAATCGGGTAGTAGGAACTTTTATTTCACTTTCAACAATCGTAAACTATCATTAATCACCAAAATCAATTTTGAATGAGTTCAACTGGGATTTTCCCAGCCAGATGAAGGGATAATTCTCATGCATTCTGGGAAATGCCGCTTTCTTCATATTCACAATTTCCATTTCTGACTGAAAAATCCTCAGATGACTCGTTCAGTAATATCCCCACCACATCCTTGAGATCATTTTTTTTCATTTTCTATCTAGTATCAAATCATTATTAATAATACGCTGTCCCATATTAAAAGTATAATATTTGCAGTGACATAGTAGATTCTTTAAAAATATCATTTGTTAATTGGCATAAAATTAAAAGCATTTTTGGGAGGATAGGACACTACTCTGTGCCTAGATTTATTATGACTTCAAAATGCACGAAAAATATACGTTTTTATTAACATTAAAAGAATGTTTCTAATTATCTTACGTAGAATATTGTAAAAAATAGTTGAGAACCATATGCTGTTTCACTAGGCAAAATCTAAAAATGAAAATAATGCCTTAGTCGTAACTATTATGTCCTGCATTTAGTAACTTAACCTTGCAAAAATATTTAGAAGAATTTTCGTTTCAATTTTTTTAAAATATGTTTCTAATTAAAGTAAACAAACTCTAGAAGATTTCACAGGAAAAAGCGGGAAAGCATTTATTTAAGAGTTGACATCATTGACTGTGATGGAAAAAAGTGTTGCTGATTAGATGATGAATATACAAATAATTTGAATTGCCTGGCAGGCACATAAGAAAAGAAAAATTGAAACGGGATTGCGTGATAAAAAAAATAAAGTATTTCACTAGCATTATACATATCATTTATCGTTTTCTCTTGATACTGCAAATGATGTGTGGATTAAAGAATTCATATAGACAATTTAAGCCGTGGAAGAATAAGTCAATTAGAAAAAAGCCGTTCGGTCTAATTTGGCGATTGCTAATGTTTTCGGAAACATTACGGGACGGTTGTGGGAAAGATTTTATGAAACATCAAGAGTTCTATATGTATTTTAGTTTTGTCGAACAGCCCAAATGACTTCAAATGGGGAGTATAATGAACAATTAAAATTCAAAAGAAAACTATTGTCAAATTGCCATAAGGGATGCAAACAAAATCTGGCTGCCCACTATTATACCAGAAGAAGAAGTTTAAATGGCGTTGGTTTGCCCATAAACCAGTTCGAAATGTTAGTCCCACTGATATGAGTATTTCCAATCAAAGAAAAGATATGAGTGGGGACGTCAACTAGACTGATGAGAAATCACGGATGGGAGCAAAATGGGTCTTCGTATCATTGAGCTGTCTATTCTTCCAGCAACACCTTGGAAATCACAAAGGTGAGGAAGAGAACAAAATCACCAGAACTTGAGCTTGCTAGTATAATAAAAGGAAAAAAATCATTTTTTCCGTTTTATTTTTATCCATGACAAATGGGACCCGGTAGGAGCTGACTTATATATTCACACTAATTATTTTGTAACTCTCATTATATTAACCGAAATTGCAATGGATTAACTCGAAGTCAAGAATTAACAACAACAAACAAGTTAAGACCCGACCCGGCAACTTGTTCTGTTTCTTGATTCAAATCGTCACAGTCATAAAAAAAAAATCACATCGTCTGCGCATTGTTTCTATTATCCTTTTAAGTAGATTCTTTAAAGGAAAACTCCTTTTAACAGTTTGTACGCGTGATTATGTGTACGTATTCATAATATATTATGAACACGATAACCACCAAAATTTTAATTGGATTTGAATATCAACATATTTGCTTCTTCTTGTTGTTGTATACAGCCGGCCACTTATATTCCTCCAAATGTGCGTTCCACGACAAAAGAAAGGTACACACTTTTAAACTTTTGAATGATTGCAAATAAGCTCAGCAATTTTTAACATCAGGTCTTTCAATGTTTTAAGATTTTCTGACATCCTTAGTACTATGCTTATATCATTATTTTCAACTTTTAGATTAGTTCTTATTTCTGAAATTTTTATATGTTCTTTTAAATAATGAGCAGCGGTTCCAATTCCTACACAGCTGTATGTATTTTATCGCAATCTTCCAAATCTTTGGACGTTTCGGAAAATTTCCCATGTTCTGATATAATTTTGATTGTTAGTGGGTGGTAGCAACATATATGCTAAAAGCTCGGTCAGTTTCGTAGTTAGAGCCATGCAACTCACAGAGGATGAAAATGGCAGTGGTAATGATGGGTAATTTTCTTTTCCCCATACACTATTATTACTACCTTATTACTTACTATTGCAGGCAGAAAGATCATTCAGTAATGATCAGATCATAATGGATGTTTTTTTAAATGAAAGTTTCTCGATAAATGCAGTTCCTTTGATCTCAAAAATGATTTTCAACCCCTAACTTCCAATGCGTTTTACTACCTCGTGGGAAAGCTCTCATCAATTGCAATCTCTTTCCTTGTCATCCTTTATGAAGTTAGAGATGGGAAGAACCGGGGAGTGGAATTTCCTGAAATCTCCGGCTTTATTACTTAAGAGACAATTTTTTTTTTTCATTGCAGTGATCAGAATTCTCTTTGACGTCCTTTACATCTCTATTTTTTTTATAAGTGATGGCCGTCGTCTGCTGTTCAACTTCATCGTCTCCAGAGGTAGATCAATCGATGCCAACGGCCGAAAGTTGGTGCTATACTCAGGTATTTGTACGCTTTTTTTTTTGTATAGAAAATATCCAATAAAGAACAATTTAAAAAATATATTGGATAGTTATAATTAACCTGCAAGTATTTCAAGGACTCTAGAAAAAATTATTTGGAACATTGGAAGAAACTTATTATTTGTAATATCTACATCATGGGAAAGTAAAATATACGATTTCAAAAATGATTTCAATTTTTTCGATAGGTGGCGTTTTTTAATTGACGTTACTTTGCAAATTGAAATTATAACATATATTTCATCTGAACTGAATTCTACAATCTGTGGTCAATATGTGCGGCCCCTTTCAAAAGCTGCAGATGCAAGATAGTGTAATCTATTTAATGTGTCCTGACCAGTTTCTAGGAAATGATACTTTCGAAATGATTATGTTTGCCTTTATATAGATGAGTTTTTTTTTTTCAGATCAGGTGAATGAGAACATCTCCACCAGAAGTTTAACAGACTGAGGCTCAGAAATATTATTGAGTTGAATCCTTTTCTACTTTGCAATCTCATCATTTTCTATATTTTTACTGTGCCTGCTACGGTCTATGGAATTATGCTGGTGTAATATGGTAATGAAAACCATATCTAACTGTAACAAAAGCTGAATTCAAAGGTATTCGAAAAACAGCTCAGATCTTACAATTCTCTGTAACTGTCCCCATAAAGTGAAATGCACTTAACAAAATCTTTCGAATCCTCAGTTTTAGGAAGAATGAAGGCAAAATCAATTCTTTCTGGGGAATCTCCGGGTTGCGAGTGCAGCAAAATTTTAATTTTATACGAATAACATCTCAAAATATAGCCATGATGTTGATAAAGTCCTTGCTACACTTCTAGTAGACCTGTAGCTTATTACTGATCCTGAATCATTGCTTCCCTAATTTCTTCCATAACTTTCTGATTCACAACGCTTCGTCCACTAGTTCCAAGAAACAGCCCAAATTCTCAAGTTATTTCAAATTTACTTTTACTTTACTCATTTTCTTCAAACCATTCACTGGCATCAGTTCTTTCTCTAATCTTTTAGACGAAGATATTCTTGCAAAGCAGCGATATAGTTACTATTCTATTAACAGAGTAAATTCTATTTTCCACAACATCATGGCTACATTTTTAAAGATACTGATACTTAATAATGTTATACACGAAATGTTTTTAAAACTGAAGTAGTGAACATTTTGAGATAATTAAGAAATAAAAAGGCTTTAGCAAACTACATCGCCTATTATCGAAAAAACAAAATTGAACAAATTTTTTTAAATTGTGTAATTCATTTCCTCATGCTATAAATATTACAAATATCAACTTTCTTTAACCTCCTTTTGATAGTGTTCTTCTAGAGTCCTTCAAAAACTTGCACTTTAGTTATAACCATCCTGTATTTATTATTGTACTAAAATGTCCTGTATTAATATACTAAAAAATAATTTTTATTTTCTTACTTTTTAATTTGATATAGTAAATAATTCCTTACATAGGTCTACAAAAGTATCTCTTTAAAAGAGTTTAAATTTTGATAACTGCTTTTTATAGAATTTGCAGTACTCACTTTAAGCAATGAAATCCAATTTTTTAACGCTTACATGAAACTATTTTATGTTTGAGAACAGATAAATCATATCATATATATTTTGACATCCTTAATTTTATCACCTTATTAATACATATTTTGCATTTATATATTAGTTCTGTTATTATTTCAATGGCATATGAGCTTTTGAGAAATGTTACAATTCCTTAAAGTGACTACTTCTCTTTTTTAAAACCCCCTACTTTTTTTCCTTCTCTTCTGGTGAACTTGCCGTGGATTTTCTCTCCTTTGACATCCAACAATAATAGGTTGCCATTATTTTATTGTACTTATCGTCTTTCCATTTCCTTAATGTCTTTCGTCTTATTCCACACTGATTGCTTTTAAAGTTTCAGAATATAGTCTAGGAACGAAGGATGAAAATACACTTTAGAACTCATATAACATCCTAATCCTTTGTAGTATAGATCTCTTTACGTTACTAGAAAGCTAGCCACTACGGTTCAAAAACTTGCAGCTACAAATTACTTCTCTTGAGCTCATAATTTGCATTCTTCATTATTTTCTTGACATCAGGCTCCACAATTATCCTTCTTTCAGTCTCGCTTTAGATGAGTCTGGAAACAAAAGTATTTGAAATATTCCTATTTTTATAATGCTTTATTAAATCAGATCTATTTAAAAAAAACGGTAGATATCTGCCCCAAATTAATCTTTGAATTGAATACTTCAAACTAACCAAGGTCAGTTTGAAGTCTTGTTTATATGTGCATTAACAGTTTTATAGTGATTTGCGCCAAGGCGCAAAGAAAGATTGCAGATGGAAATTCTGCAATCTTTTCGCAGTTCTTCACCCACACAAATTCCCGCTGAAATGAAATTGTAAAGCCTCGGTCGTCCTGACACAGCTCAACTTAGAAAGGTTTAGTGTGTGTAGAAAAATTGATTATAACTCTGGATAATAACTTATCAATTATATGAAAAATATTCAAAACAATTTATTAAGCACCAATCATGATTCTGGAACTGATTTATCATTTGAAAAAAAATTAAAATATATTTATGTAATGATATATCTTAATCTAATTTAAATCCTAATTAATTTCCCAGTTTTTATCTTAAATTAGCCAATATTACTTTATTCTAGAATTTTTTCTTATTTTCTTTTTATTTTATTTTATTATTTATTACACGCTGTCTAAAAAATTGTTGACCATTTCAGTCTCTGACGCTCCGAGCGAAGAGATTAAAATCCCTAACACCTGCTCCTTACAAAGATTTTCTTTCCTTAAGTCGGCATGAGTCAAAGAAATTCCTATAAAATCACCTAATAAAATCTCTAAAGGGAAAAATTTCTGTAACTTTTGCTCTTGTGTCGCGATGTAAGCATACACATATCATTTCTTCCCTCGTATACAAATTATGCCCTCCCGTGGTAAAATAAATTGTTTTTTTCCAAAAAATGTCATTTTTTCGGTCCTGCACCTGCCAAAATTATGCTACGTTTATATGCAAAAAATTTTATCTTCATGACAAGGAGAAAAATATATGATAAATTGTCCAAAAAGTTATATCAATAACTAATCTCTTGTTAACCAAGTACCTAAATTTGCTATAGAAATAATCTGATGATGATTCTAGATATTGGCTTGAAAAATAATTTGTAAGAAAAAGAACAAGTATAAAGCGAAACTCATCATACAATAATAATTAGATTTCATAAAAACACATAAACGAAAAATGATGAAGAGTGATTCTTAATAACAGAATTCGTTGACAAAAGGTTTCATCAAATCAGCTAATGAAGTGGTAATATTTGGTCTTTCACAATGCCTCATATTTGTCTATCAGAATTTACTTTAGTAACTTTAAAGAGTCCTAGGAATTTAGGTCATAGTTTCAATTCTACATTGAGTTCTTTATATAGCTTACTAAGTCCCTTTTTCTGTATTCGAAAGTTCTCTTTTCTTGCTGTAGATTCTTCGATTTTCAGATTGTATTATTTTAATATTCATCTTCGCGTCTTTTCTAAGTAATTCTCGTTTCTTCTTCGATCATTTCTTCACCAAAATTTCGGTGAAGTGAACTTTATACACAGAAACACATAATGGCATTCAGCAATTGCCATGTGAAATTGCTTCAACTTTTTATGACTTTACTGATGTTTTTAATAGACAGTTTACTAGTTTAGAAGAACCTCCTAAATAAATAACAGTTTATCATTTATTGGAAATAATTTTTGTAGAACAAAATATTATTTAAAATATATAAATGTATTTGATAAATTCATACCAATAATATTGGTTTGCTCTTAAATATTTGAAGTTCGTACGTATTATTTGGGATAATGCTGCAAGTATTGAATTTTTTTAAATTATTTTTCCAGTTATCAGCTTCTATTAAACTGTAAAAAAACGCTGATTATTTTTAAGATTTTTTTTTTCTTCTCAGATCGGTGTTATTCTAAATATTGGTCAATTGTAGAATTTGATTTATTTTAAAATGCAAAGTAAAAAGAAAACCAAAATGCTCATTTGTCTCCCTTCTAAGGTAAAAATCCTAACGAAATACATTCTTTAAAAATCAGAATGAAAGGATCCGTTTTTATAAGCTTCTGAATAATCTTGACGCAATAAATCTTTGATAGCTGAAAAAAAAAAAATGAATTAAGAAAGAAGCAGAAAACTGGTGCATCCAGGTTAGGAAATGAAATAAATGGAGGATTTCAATTTCTTTTAACATTGTGGAATTCGGTTTTTCAATTATTTCTTGAATATGCTACCAACTGGTGGCAAAATTAAACTGTTGAATAAGGAACTAGTGTATTCTATGTAACATTCAAAAACATAAATCTCAGATTCATTTCATTCTAAATATTGAAATGGGATAAAATAAGAATAACAATAACAAGAAATGTAATATTTAATCTTCATGCCAATATAATCTTTCCCTTTTTTCCTTTTTTTCTTAGTTTGTATCTTTATTAATAGTTTTATGTTTTTCTACACTCATGTCCATAAATTAAAGAAAATTCAGAGTCACGTTAAAATCGAACCCTAAAATACATATATCACCAGCAAAATGATTACACACGTCTTCAAAAATCGTATGCAAATTGCAGGAAGTCACCAGATAACACCGATAGTACAACACAATGACGAGAGTGGGAGAGTGATGTATAAGGAATACAGGCAAAGAAGTAAAATTGTTCGCAAGCGCCTTTATAAGCCTTTCAGTGCAATAACCGCATAGTTATGACACAAAAGACGCATTTGGATGATTTTTTACGTGGTAGAATTATCGGCCGTTTGGAATATGGGCTGTAAAAACCCTTTCTTTCGCGTGGGATTTCTTTGGTGTGGTGATAGAGACAGTGATCACTACTTTTTAGTCCCAAAATTTTTATTCACAGGTTCATAAGGGACACAGCACAGGTTACGACACAAAATTATGAAAATATTACAAGAAACATCACGATCTAGCAGAGCGACCTTCCTCTGCTGCCTCTCAGCCAGTTCTCCTTCTCTCCCTCTTTCTCCTCCCCCACTTCCGTTAGGCAAGCGGGGTTACTCTCAGGGGTGAGACGGGTTGCCAAAATTGGCATGTCTTACACGCCCCACCGAAGCATAAAATTAGCCCACAGTGGCTGATTTTATTACATTCATGAATAATATATAAATATACAAAAACACTATAACCTACTTACAAAATTAAAAACAAATAAATACAAAAAGATAAAAACTAATATAACATGTATACTGGTTTCATACATATGCAAATATCAAAAATACAGACATAACTTTTTTTTTTTTTTTTGTACAAGTGATGAATTATTTCAGTCGTGATAGAGCGTCCGCACCTCGATGCTGTACACCAGGTCTATGTGTGATGGAATGATTCCACCTTTGTAGAGCCAGAGCCCAACGGGTTAGCTTTGGACTTTTAGGAGTGGTTTGGTTCAGATATTTAAGAGGATTGTGATCAGATATGATCTCCACCTTAGCACCATAAATCCACTTATCGAATTCATTCAGACCATATAGCACTGCCCAAGCCTGTTTCTCAATGCTTGCCCAGTTCTTTTGTGCAGCGTTGAATTTTTGGCTGGCAAAAACTATTGGTTTGTAAGACCCGTCAGCATCTTGCTGAGTTAAACAGCAGCCTACACCATGATCAGACGCATCACAGTGTATCTGGAATGGCAAGTTGGCATCGGGGTAGCAAGACTAGTTACCTCACAAAGTAATTCTTTCAGTTTCTCAAACGAGTTTTGTTCTTCTTCCCCCCAACCTACCTTGTTTGGATTATTCTTCTTGGTTAATTCCGTGAGTGGAGTGGATATTTCCGCAAATTTTGGTATATATGTGCGGTAAAATCCCATTAATCCTAATACGGACCTGACCTCTTTTTTAGTGGTAGGTCTAGATAATTTCTGTATTGCTAGAATTTTGTCTTTATCCGGACCATGTCTACCTCCACCTATAATATGGCCTAAATATTTTATTTGTTTGGTGGCGAAAGTACATTTATCCAGCCGTACAGAAAATCCTAATTCATCTAATTCTGTCAGTATAAGTTTTAAATGAAACAGATGCTCTTTAAAAGATCTAGAATAAATGACTACATCATCCATGTACGCCTGCGCATACTCTAAAAGAGATTTCAAGGCACGGTTCATTTCACGTTGAAAAGTACCAGATGCTCCCGCCAGACCGAAAGGCATGGTCTTCCACTGGTACACAGCATTATGCGTAGCAAACGCCGTCAACCGTTTACTTTCCTCGTCCATTTTTATTTGCCAATATCCCTTTAAAAGATCTAAGCTACTTAACCAATGGCCTGACCCTGCAGTGAATATCAGTTCTTGCAAATCTTTCATGGGAAAGACTGGAACTTTGGTGACTGCATTTAATGCTCTAAAATCAATGCACTTCTCATTGAAGAATTCTTTTTAGCAACGCAAACAATCGGATGAGCAATTTCGGATACCGAAGGTTCTATCAAGTCTAATTCTAAAAGTTCTTGCACTTGACTTTCAACTTCCTTTCTGTATGCAATAGGAACACTATAACGATGAGGCTTTTTCTGTACCGTATTGTGCAATAGTTCAATTTTATGAGTGCCAACCGCAGCTGGTTGCACGGGTTTAGTAAAGATGCGTTTAAATTTTACGATTAAATTTTTAAGAGTTTCTAATTGAGAATTGTCTAAATGTTTAATTTCAAGATTATCAAGAATTTCGAAAAATTTAAATTCTTTGGTAGCGGTTGGTAAAGTTTCAACATGCCCGAATTCTTTTTCTTCCTCAAAAATGACATTTACAGAGTTAGAACTAGCTATGTAATGTTTTAACTTATTTTGATGAATGTGCTTGGTAGAACCATCCGACATTTTAACTGAAAAAGAATGGGGATTACGTTTCTCAACGATAGTTGCAGGACCTTGCCATCTGGCAAATAATTTATTAGTCGAATCAGGTATTAATACTATCACCTGATCTCCAACTTTGTACACTCGGTTAGACGATCTTAAATTGTGATAATACGCCGCATTTTCCTGTTGTACTGCTGAAACAAGCTTAGCCTGCTCTGCAGCCTTCTCTAGTTTTGATTTTAAATTTTCCAGGCATTTGGAAACGGAAGTACTATTTAATTGTACATTATTAAATTTTCCTGTCCAAGTAGATTTTAGGATAGACAAAGGACCTTGTGGTTGTCTACCACAGAGTAACTGAAATGGCGACACACCTGTAGTTGAATGAGGTATTTCTCTGTACGCCCACAGCACATAAGAAATTTGTAAATGCCATCCCCTACCTTCTTCCCTGACTACATTATGCAGCATGTTTTTTAAAGTTCTATTAAACCTCTCCACCAACCCATTTGATTGTGGATATCCAGAGGTAGAGAATCTTGGACTGCTCCCTATTCGTTTTTCAAACTCTTTAGTCAGTTCGGCCGTGAAATTGGTTCCGTTATCAGACGCGATAACATTAGGAATACCTGTCCTTGAAAATATACTTAGCAAAGCTTCACATGTTGCCTTAGCATTCAGACTAGTCAACGGTATGACTTCGCCCCACCTAGTATGTTGATCAACCAGACATAATATGTATTTATGTCCTTTCGCACTAGGAGGATCAATTGGACCTATCAGGTCTACATTCACTACCTGAAATGGTAATTCAGGCCTCACGACAGGCGTAATTGGCGTTCTGTCACTAGTTTTAACAGTCTGAGTGAGTTGACACTCTTTACATGAGTCGCAAAATTTTTTGACATCCGTCCGCATACCTTCTCAGAAGAAAGAGTACTTGATTCGTTCTAGAGTCTTTTTAGAACCCATATGACAACTAAACACTGAGGTATGAGCAAGTCTGAGTACCTCAACGCGTCTACACTTTGGAATTACCAGTTGCCCAATACTCTCCCCGAGTATTTTGTCTCTGTGAAATAGATAACCGTCTACCTCATAGTAGTTACTTTTGCCTTCTTTAGCATGCTTCCAAGCCATTGCTAATTCGACACACTGTTCCTGCTCAGAGCGAAAAGTATCAGCCACCATGCTTCCCTTAACCGTCTCAGTGGTTACTTCCTCATCCTTATTATTAACCGTTCCCACTTCATCCCCACATGAAGTAATTTCACTTTGAGTTTTCTCAAAGATAATGCTATCCTGTGCTTTTTCCTGCAGATCACCCCTCAATTCCTGAGAGTTCTGAGCCAGTGAATTTCCTTCACTCCGGGCGCCTCCCAACATGTTTAGAATATCCGGTGGAAGCAACACATCCTCCACCAAAACATCTGCTAAAGCACATAAAACTTGCTGATGCACCACATTAACTTGGCCACCAGTAGCAAGACTTAACGGAACGTACACTAAAGGACATTTAACCGCCGGACCAAAAATACCCTTCAAATATATTGTAGAAGCACCTTCGACTGAAACTTCAGGAACTAAGTCCCTTTTGACAACTGTAATTTCCGTGCCAGAATCCACTAATGCTTCGGCTAGTTTCCCAGCTACACTGACAGATACCTTTGCCAATTTACAAAGTTTGTCTTCAATAGCATGCCTAGGAATTACTCTACCGAGTAAATCCACCCTAGCAGCTACTGTTTCCCTTTTTGATTCTGCTTCTGCACCCTCAGCGGAAACCTTGTTTACCTTAATCTTTTTATAGTCTGCTCCGTTAATTTTCGGACAATCTCGTCTAAAATGTTTATCGGAGCCACAAGTGTAACAAGTTAGCTTTCTAACTTCTGTGATTTTTGATTTTTCAAAATTTTTCTTAGGGCAAAAATTACTATTATCGGTCTTCTTCTCATTGAACTGTTGTTTTCCCCAATTACCCTGAAAACCTCTTTCATCATAATCATTTCTTTTGGCTCTCACTGACCCGTCATAGGATTTACCCTTGGATGCATAGAATACATCACAACGTTTACCCATTTCCTTTGGCTTAAACCAACTTTCCCCCTGTAGCACACCTATATGGGTTGCCGTTTCGGAATCCAATGTTTGGAACATTTTATCTGCTACAATGAGTTGATTTACAGTCTCAAAATCACTAGCACCCCTTGATTTGCAATAATACACCCACATGGATGTTAACCGAGATGCAAATTGAGAAAATGTTTCATCGTTGTTACGTTTAGCTTTGCGAAAATTTTCTAAACACAATTTCGGTGAAGGTTCGTACTCCTGTAATACTATTTTCTTCAAAGATTCATAATTTTTTAATTCGCCTTCTTCTATATTAACTAACAAATTAGACACTTTGTCTCCTAATAAACAAAGTAACACTTTTGGTTTAAATTCATCACTAACATTTTCATTTACAAATGCCTTTTCTAAGCTTGAAAAGAAATAGTCCCATCCGTCTGACTTACTAGGAATTTTAACTGTTAAGAACCTAACCATCCTAACTATTTCATCTAATGATTTTGCACGCACGACTTGATCACTATTTTGAACCAAATTTTGATTGATCCTGGATAATTCCACTTCTAGACGAAGTTTTTCGAGTGCGAACTTTTCCTTTTCCCTCTGTACTTGTAACTCAAATTCCCTCTCTTGTTTTAGTTTATTTTCATTTTCAAGTTTTTGTTCCTGTTCTAACCTTCCAGCTACGATAACTTCTAAATATTCTTTTGCCTCTTCCTCGTTATAATGTTTACTATCTAAAATTAATTTTTTCAGAATTACTTTAGACATGGTTTCGTCTGGCGACTCACCTAAATCTTGTGCTAGACAGATTAGGTCTGCCTTTTTACTTTTATTTAAAAAAGACATTTTTCAAGCTAAACCTAATGCCAAATTGCCTTACAATAATTCAAATCGAAATTAGATACTAACTAAAAAAAAATGAACTAAAATAAAAAAAAAAATCTTACAATGAAATTTCTGGAAGATATGTTCTATAGATACTGTTATTAAGAGTTTAGATTTATAATACTTGAAGAAATTATATGTTTGCAAATAGAAATAACAATATACATAATTTACATACATAAATATATATATCAAAACTAAAAAAAATACCCCTAAACTATATATAAACAGGCTTAACAAAATTTCATTTACTTTATTTTTAACAAAATAAAAAGGTTTGCATCACACAATTTATCTTTAATACCAACTTAAGTATTTTTATACCTAAAGAGAGCAATTTATTACTTCTAACCGGAAATGATAGATCCTTAAAATAAAATATTACACTCTTAATCTCATAGAGAACAAGTACAAAGATTAAACGTATCACCGGAAACAAAATATCACTATACTGATGTTTTCAAAATCACCTCGTACAAACATCTGCAAAGCAATAAACATATCAAGGGAAACAGAGTGCATCCGTTTCTCCCCTACACGAAATGAAATAAAAAAAAAAATGCATCCGCGCCAGCTCAGGGCAGACAGAAACCAGATGTTGTTTGGGCGGGGTGGTCTTCTGACCCCCACAACAAAATGTCGCACTGGCCGTCAGCTCAAGACAGGAAGAATCTAAATTTGTCTGGCTTTGCTTTAGTTTTCATTAAAATACATGCATATTACAAATACACAAAATATTTCCAAACCATCAGTATACTATGAAAATTTATATTTCAATACAACATTTAATTATTTTTTAGCATTAAAAAAAACATGCATATTACAAATACACAAAATATTTCCAAACCATCAGTATACTATGAAAATTTATATTTCAATACAACGTTTAATTATTTTTTAGCATTAAAAAAAACATGCAGATTACAAATACACAAAATATTTCCAAACCATCAGTATACTATGAAAATTTATATTTCAATACAACGTTTAATTATTTTTTAGCATTAAAAAAAATCGAAGCAATAGGGTCTTCTTCAGCACTTGAGATATAATTGCACAAAGGTTTACAGTACTCACGGTTTGTTGTCATTGGAGGTAATAAAATTACTTCCCAAACGGATGAACCCAAATAGAACCATTCAGTAGGCCTGATCTTTTTCTGGAGCCAGGTTCTGAACTCTTGAGCACTGAATTCCTCAGCACCAAAACTTGAAAACTCAAGAACTCCGCACTGGTGACGATGACTAAGATGAGAAAGAACTCCATTGCAGACCAAGAATTCCACTGGTTACGACGACCAGGAATTCCATTGATTACGATGGGTATTGAGGGTCACTGTACCGGTCACCTATTCTGTGATTTGTCTCTGCTCACATCCCATGTAGCTGCCACCAATGTAAAAACCCTTTCTTTCGCGTGGGATTTCTTTGGTGTGAGCGATAGAGACAGTGATCACTACTTTTTAGTCCCAAAATTTTTATTCACAGTTTCATAAGGGACACAGCACATGTTACGACACAAAATTATGAAAATATTACAAGAAACATCACGATCTAGCAGAGCGACCTTCCTCTGCTGCCTCTCAGCCAGTTCTCCCTCTCTCCCTCTTTCTCCTCCCCCACTTCCGTTAGGCAAGCGGGGTTACTCTCAGAGGTGAGACGGGTTGCCAAAATTAGCACGTCTTACATGGGCGTACCCAGCTGGAAGTATCCGAGGACCTTGGAATCGCCCAGAGTGTCATCTCCAGGCTTTGGCAAGGATTCCAGGATGCTGATAATGTGAGTAGATGCTACAGCACAGGTCACCCCCGAGTTACAGAGCACAGCATCAGACCTATCTAGTCAGCTCTCTTCAGCCACTGGTACAACGATTCAAGGCAGACCGTGTACAGACGCTTAGGGCAGATTGGTCTATGTGTTCCACTCACATGTGTTCTGGCTGTCACATGTGTTCCACTCACTGCCACTCACTATTGCCTGCGGTTAGCCTGGAGTAAAGAGCATGCATTGTGGACACCGCAACAGTGGGTTTGTGTGAGGTTTTCCGACTAGTCCAGGTTTAGCTTGCAGCCTGATTCTCACCAGACATTCATATGGAGAGCACCAGCTACCCGTTACCACCAAGACAACATCACTGAACGACACCGTTACGGTGATGCAGGATTGCTCGTTTGGGGAGGATTTATTCTGGTTCCAGAACTGACCTGCATGTTCAAATTGGAACCATGACAGGCCAGATTTCTCGGGACGTCATTCTGGAACAACATGTTCATTTGTTTCGGGGCGTCATGGGCTCAGAATTCGTGTTTATGGATGACAACGTCTCTCCTCACCGCGCAAACATCGTAAACGAATGCCTTTGATCGGAGGATATCACCCGTACGGACGGGGCAGCATTCTCACCGGCCTTGTATCCAGTACAGTACTTGACCGACGAGTTACAGCCCGTCAATCACCTCCTACATGTCTACCGGAGAGCATTCCTTGATGAGTGGTGTAATATTCAGATCGATAATTTGATACTCAGCATGCCTATTCGTTAAAAAAAAAAGAGAGATTCATGATGAATATCGTAATTTAATCAGTGAATCGTTTGAATAGAATGCGATTTTAAGAAAAGGCATAAATTGTGAAACACAAGTGCATAAATTTAAATCATTGACATTTTTCTTTGTGAATACCATGATATTCTGATATGATTGGAAAAATTAAATTAACTTATTAATTTTAATAAATAAGAAATGACTCTTCAATTTTTTGAAATGTTTTGTTGAATTTTTATCAGAATTGCTAAATTATTTCCATTCATTACAGAATAATTCAGTAAATAAGGTCACAACAAGAAATGAAACTCAGACTTTGATTAAAGCTTTTGCTCTTTTTCTTAAATAAGAAATTTGTTGAACTCAAAAGAGTTTTTTTTTTTATGAAAAATTTATTTTTAAAGTAAATGATGCAGACATCACTAGAAAGAAAGCAGCTTCATTAAATATTTATGTCAATATATAAACCAACTCTATAACGATATGTTGAATGAAACTCATTTTATCTTTATTTTCTAATAGAAAAAGAATTCCTTTTGAAGCAAATCATGTAAGGAGTAGGATCATCTTTTGAAATCAGACGAAAACTCTGCCATGCTTGATTAGGGGCTAGTGGTGAAGTCGGAGAAGGAAGGTTCGTAACTCTTCTTCTAATGACCCATTGCTATGGGAGATTAAATCCCACTTCAGAGTCCTCCTGTAGACGTGGTACCAATTCAAGTGTCTTCACCCAGCTGCAGCTGCAGTGAAGTGTCACTACTTCTACGAACAATCTTTGTTTTACCTCAAAAATGGAATGGTAATATAATTTAACTGAATTTAAAAGCAAAGCTTATTTCTTCTCCTTTCAGTAATGACTACAAACAGCGTCATTACTCAAATATGTGAACGCAGAAAATTTTGATGCGATTAAGATGCATTAGATTTCTTCTGTTCGGGCACCCTGTTTGTGATAATAAAATGCTGATCTATGAATGATAATTAAAAGTTATTCAACAAAAGTGTGAAGGGGAAACAGAACCACAAAACAGCTAATGAATAGAGACGAGCGTGGATCTTATCAACTGAACTGATCCGTTACTGCTACTAATGACTACTGAAAGTAACAATAAAATAAGATAAAAAAAAAAGAAGGTAAGTTAATCAGTCATTCGAATCGTCGAAGCGACAACTTCACGAGATAGTGTTTCCTTTATAAGTGAGCTTCTCTCTCAAGCCTAAGAAATAAATATCTTGTCATCTGAACTAAACTCTTACAACTATTAGAAATTATTGCTAAATGTCGGAGAAACGGTTAGCGGTTCATTGATATACGATTCGTTGATATTGCACTCATACGTCCCGAATGTACTGAAAATCGTAAAGGTGTATTAATTCCAAGGGAAAATATATAAATCTATTAATACTGAAAGCCCCAAGGAAAAATATATAAATGTATTAATACTGAAAGTCCCAAGGAAAAATATATAAATCTATTAACACTGAAAGGCTTGATGATGTCGTGTCCGCGTTACCACGGAAAGTGGGTGCAGTAGCTTCTGAGGGTAAAGACCCCTCAGCACCCGAAGGCAGAAGTCTGACTTCTAGCTGATATGAAGATGACACACACACATTCGCTTGCACAACCCCTTTTTACAGGAAGGCACATTCACACACACCTCGCAGATAGAACATAGATGAAGATATACCATGCCCGAACCGGGATTCGAACCCGGGACGCCCTGTTCACGAGGAAGATGCACTACCCCTATGCTAGGACGCCGGCACTGCGAGGTTTCAAACGCCCGTTTAACAAAACCACGGCGGGCGTCCGAGACGCCTGGATATTACTGCGAAATCCTCAGCTTTAAATGAAGTGTGATTGATTGAATACTTGCGGTTTGCTCGTTAGAGACGTTGAATTTAAGGGGCAGAGAGGTTTTCTGACTTTCAAAAGTATGGACTTATAACAATTACCTATATATGCGGAAAACCATCATTCAATTGATAATAAATATGGCTCTTAAACTAAAACAATTAAACAGGAGAATAAAAGAATCGTCCGCCAACTGTTAAAAATGGGCGTGGCAACGTCGTTTCTGTTTACATTTATTTCACCAATGTTTTAATTTTTTTCTCAATATTTCTGGAAATTTTACTCGTTAAACTTTTGTTCCAATTAAAATACCAATATGTTCAGAAACGATAGGACATTTTTTTTTTTTTTGAAAAATGGGAAAATTAAGGGTCCCGAGACCCTTAATAACCTTCAGTTTCAATAGGGCTATCTTTTGTATATCAATCCTTTAAGAATACGGGCTGTCACAGTGATCGGGTAGAGAATTTTCCTGATTTTTGAAATTCTGGAATTCCAAAATGCTAAGGCACCTGGATTCGAATGATCTAAGGAATTCTGCTTGTTTTTTGAGCATTAAGGGAGGTCATCACAACTTCTATCAATATCCGTATTTCACGCCACTAATAGCTTCTCAGATTGACTAGCCCGATTAAAATCAGACATGGGGATAGGGTCACTGTATTTTTTAAGTGTTATTTCGGGACAGGGGGTCCTGACGCATGTACGTAGCCTTTAATCCATTCCTCGGTAGAGCCACTTATCAAGGTTTAATTAAATTAATCGATTATCTGATTGAATCTGAAAAAGATGATAATGATTGAACTGTGAAAATATTAAAATGATAACGTAAGCATACAAGTATAGAAAATTTCAAAATTCCATCCTTATTAACATAGAACAAGTCAAATGAAATAAAATTTTGAAATAAAGTATCGCCCTTCTTTTGGAGGGTTGGTTTTTAGTAACATTGAATAATTGATTTAAAAAATTATTAGGATAATCCATATGAAATTATCAGTTTGCTTTACTAATATTATTGCAGTCACAAATTTATGAAAATTGCATGCACATATTCAAAACCCTGCTTATACTCCAGGGCTTAAAATTTGAGATAAGCTGGGCAGTCGATATATTGCAGTGCAAACTCCTTGTGCTTATATAAATGAGAAACTAAAGTAATCCAATAAATTTGAGATAAGCTGGGCAGTCGATATATTGCAGTGCAAACTCCTTGTGCTTATATAAATGAGAAACTAAAGTAATCCAATAAATTTCTTAGCTCAATATATAAGATACGTCCAAATGAAAATGAGATTATGGAATTATGCTACAGACCCGAATAATTTTCTACATTATTCCTTGGAAAGAAATGGTCTCGTTCCCCTACTTAGAGTCTATACTTATTTTCATAGAAGGATTTATCCCTACACTACAGCTCTAGTAAACAGAGCTGTCTTATTGCTCATAGGTTCAAGAAAAATATATCATTTGTATTTGGAATATAACATCCTAAATTATTTGTATAAGGAAGCACCTATGTTTATATATCTCTCCGACCTTTTATGTTTATTTATTTATTTTTGAAAAATAAGAAAATCAAATTTTAGACAATTCTATATAAATGAACTAGTAAGAGTTGCTCAAGGGAAAAGATTCAGAACCTCTTCCAGTTACCCAATTACCTGAACCTAATCTATCGATATAGAAAACAGAGCATTCTTTTCGACAATTTTGCCGTATCTTCTCTATTACTTTAAAAAAGATGTTTGACGAAAGAATCATCATAAATGCGTGTTTATAGAAACATTTTACGTTAAACAATTAAATATTATCTATACCGATGTTTTCTCTTTAACTGATGCTACATTGATGCATGTATAATTCGATTATCTACTTGAATGCCACCAAATTTGATAACAGGACTAATGATTATGAGGAATATAGGTTTTGTGAAATGCTGGCTAATATTTATGTTTGGTTGTCTAAAACTTCAAAATATGAATTCGCGATTACGTTAAAAAGTTACAGAGAGCAGATTGATGAATTAAAAAAAGAAGGGATTTCAGTACGAAATCATTTTATTCAACAAATTCACTTTGCCGTGGACAAATGAGTTACAAATATAAATATTCAATGCAACAGAGCGTTTTTTTCTCCCAATTTCCCTGTTCTCTTGGATCATGCATTGCAAAATACGTAGCATTCTCTAATATCGAATGTAATTAAGAATGTTCTTCAGAGTTTTTGGTACACAGAGTGTCTTTTAATTACTTTCTGAACTCTGTGTGGCGTAATTCATCACTCTCAGAAAATGAAAAGACCCCTAATTTTCGAGGAAATCGCACTAAAAACCGATAAGGTCTCAACCGGTTTACTTAAAGTTGAAGCATGACAATTCTAATTCATGTCCTTATAAAGCATGCTGATATTCATAGAAAAGAATCGATGCATTACAGCAGGAATAGAGTTAGTTACTCGTTTGTATTTTGCTTTTTAAAGTTGCGCCGCTGTTTTCACTTCCTTCATTTGCAAGACCATGATTTTGAACAGTAAACTCTTGTCATTTTATTGGAGTTTCTAGAAAACTAGTTTTATCTACTGAGTGAGTTGCTCACAACTTATTTTATATATATCCTATAGATGTTTCATTTTTGTGAATCCTACATATCTTGTTTGTTTCAGGTAAAAGTGATTAAATTTTCCTACACCTGGACAATTAACAATTTTAGTTATAGTCGAGAAGACATGGGAGAAGTCCTGAAAAGTTCAACGTTTTCTGCTGGACCTAACGATAAGTTAAAATGGTGAGTGTACTTATATAAGCATTCAGTACTATATCTCGTATTAATTTGATGTTACTTGGTGTCTGCACAAATTTTTCAAAATATATTCTTTCATTTTTAAATGAGCATGTAAATGAAATGAAACCATTTAGAAAGAAATATCAAAATTTAATTCAATTTAGTTTGGATGGTACGAATTTCTATTTCTGTTTCTCTTTCGAAGTCTACTTGGAAGTTGTCGACTGAGCAAGTATCTTAAAGAAAATGGCATCCATTTCCTATCCAGCCTTGATAATAAATTACAATTTTTTTCTGAAATATCCTGCATATATAATGTGCTGAAAATAAAAAAACGAAATTTTTAATAATAATTTGAAAATGACGTCTTCTATTTATTCCAGTGTGTCTTTCGTTCCTGGGTATTCCTTTTTTTAGGATTCTTGCTTTCTTTTGTTTTGTATCTTTTAGGTAGATCTCAATTCTGGAGAGTCATGCATCTATATTTTAACAATTCAACAACGACTGTTCCATACACCAATCAATTGACAGTTCATGCATCAATCAAAATTTTACTTTTACTAAAGCTTTAGATCTTCAGCAATTTCATGAATCTTTACAAAATGATTTGGAAACAACCTGATGATTGAGAAGGGTGATCCCCAATTTGAAACGCTAGTCCTATTTATTGCATGTCTTGCTTGTTACGATATTTCAGTAAAGGAGTAGATCAGTTTTATGCAAAATTTCATCAACTCTTTGCTCCTCCATAAACAAAATGTAAGGAATTGATAAATACATTAAATACTAATTCTGTTTACCGCTCATAAAATAATGACAAAATGACATCCTCCAAAAAAGGCGCAAGCAACGGATTAACATTATATAATGTCACTGCAGTGGAGTTGGTAAGTTGAAGTTTTACTTGAGAAACCGTGTTCTTTTATGGACAAGCTACATAGTATTTATTTTGTAGTGAATGCCATTTGGCAAAATATACACTCATGTCCATAAATTAAGGATAATACAAGTTCAGGAAAAGAAAGAGTCAGAAGCAAAACAAACCTGACTTATTTGTAAAACATATTTATTAAACAAAAGATAAAGAGCAAAACAGATGCTATATGTTTGATATCATTAATAAAAATTGCGATTTTTTGCTCCCTGGAGCAAATTACAAAAACAAAAATCTGTTTACAAAAACCAATAACCAATACATGGTTGGTATGATGGTTAATACATAGTATGTCTCCCAGACGATGCAATACAACAATGCCTAGGCCTACAACGCCTAGGCATGCTGAATATCAAATTATCGATCTGATTTTAGGGAATATTACACCACTCATCAAGAAATGCTCTACGAAGTTCCGAAAGACATGTAGGAGGTGGTTGACGGGCTGCAACTCATCGGCCAAGCATGTCCCACACATGCTCTACTGGATTCAAGTCCGGTGAGAATGCTGGACAGGCCGTACGAGTGATATTCTCCGATCGAAGGCATTCGTTTACGATGTTTGCACGGTGAAGACGGGAGTTGTCATCCATTAACACGAATTCTGCGCCCATGGCTCCCCAAAACAAACAATGTTGTTCCAGAAAGACGTCCAGACAGATTTGGCCTGTCATGGTTCCAATTTGAACATGCAGGTCAGTTCTGGAACCCAGAATAATTCCTCCCCAAACGAGCAATCCTGCACCTGCGTAACAGTGTCGTTCAGTGATGTTCTCTTGGCGGTTACGGGTACCTGGCGCTTTCCATATGAAAGTCCGGCGAGAATCAGACTGCAAGCTGAACCTGGACTAGTCGGAAAACATCACACAAGCCCACTGTTGCGGTGTCCACAATGCATGCTCTCTACTCCAGGCTAACCGTAGGTGACAGTGAGTTGCAGTTAGTGGAACACATCTGACAGGCCTACGAGCATATAGACCAATATGCCCTAAGCGTCTGTACACGGTCTGCCTTGAAACTGTCGTACCAGTGGCAGAAGAGAGCTGACGAGACAGGTCTGATGCTGTTCTCCGTCTTTATTTCTTTTTCGGTTTCTTTTGGCAGCAACTGCCAAATACCGGCCCTCATTCGACGTTGTAACTGGGGGGGTGACTTGAGCTGTAACATCTACTCCCATTACCAGCATCCTGGAATCCTTGCCATAGCCTGGAGATGACACTGTGGACGATTCCAAGTTCTTCGGATACTTCCAGCTAGGTATGCCCACGTTCCAGACGGCCCGATAATTCTATCACGTAAAAAACATCCAAATGCGTCCTTTGTGTCATAACGATGCGGTTATTACAATGAAAGGCTTATAAAGCGCTTGCGAAAAATTTTATTTCTTTGCCTGTATTCCTTATACATCACTCTCTTACACTCGTCAATGTGACGTACTATCGGTGTCATCTTGGTGGCTTCCTGCAATTTGCATATGATTTTTGAAGATGTGTGTAGTCATTTTACGGGTGATATATGTATTTTAAGAGTTCGATTTCCGCGTGACTCTGAATTCTCCTTAATTTATGGATATGAGTGTAATATCCTAATTTAAATCTGTCTATTTTTGAAAATTATTGAGACATTTGAATTTGAATGATTGTTTCATTCTAGGTGTCTTCGAGTGAATCCCAAAGGATTAGATGAAGAAAGTAAAGAATACTTATCTCTTTACCTTTTACTAGTATTTTGCAATAAAAGTGAAGTTCGAGCTAAATTTAAATTTTCGATTCTAAATGAGCAGCGAGAAGAAACTAAAGCAATGGGTGAGTTTTTTTATTTTATTCTTAAAAGTGTAAGAAATAAATCTCAATTAAGTCTCATGATAAAAATCTAATTTCTGGACACAAATTTGGAAGAAATGATATTATGCAAAGAATCAGTGACAGAATATTTTAAGAAATAATTCATTATTGCTTAAAAAATGTTATCGTACATAGAAGTTTTTGTGAATGGACTGTAAATCAACTTTTCCATATTATGACTATTGTAATATCTTGGTCGATCAAATAAGAGAGAAGCGTAACAAAACATTTCTTTTATCTACAGCCTTATATATACACACAAAAATAAATTGTTCTCATGTAGGTTAATATTATTTACAAAATTCACACAACAGTTGAAAGTTTAATCATGAAATAATTCCTAGATCACATCGGAGAATATGCACCAAAAAAAACCGCTAACAGGTTGTTATCTCAAACAGCAACTCCAGGAATCAGCCTTTATCGGGTGGATCCTAACACAGAAACCCGAATCACACGGAGTTTTCACAAAATCAGAAACACCTTCTTCCTACTCTCCGTCCACACCTCTCACTGCTCTCCTCTTCAAACAAATATACCGCTTTTTATTTCCGCCAGATCTCCGCCTCTGATTTTCTCATTGGTGAACTTAAGTTCCTTATCACCCAATAACTGCTCAGCAATGCTTCCTCAATGATCTCCAATCGATCGTGGGAATGTCTGTTAATGACCCATCTTTGTAGCTGACCCTTCTCGCACACATGTCACAGCTTGTTAGTTGTGCGGCTAAAGTCCATCTAACTTCGACACTTAATGACAACGGTTGCTGGTGATTGATCGTTTCTTGAAGTCCCTTCATAATGAAATAAAAGTAACATCTGGATGTTTTGAAGTTCTTCCTTGAAGACATGGTGGAAACGACGATTGATTTGAAAAGACGAAACACACATCTGTGACCCTTTATCTAAATACAAAAAAAAAAAAAAAAAAAAATGAACAGACACAATGACTCTACTAATGAAGAGAATCTCCATCTAGCGGTCCAGAGGCATTTAACTATGTGTGGGGAAACGGGTGATATTACATTTGGCCGGAATGCCAGATTACCATGTGAGGAAAAAGGGGAAACGTTACACTATTATGTTTTTATAATTTGAAAATGATATTTAGCTTAGCTTTCCAAATTTTAAATAATGAGAATTTGTTCTAAATGAATTTTACTAAGTATTTATTCAAAACTGAACGAACTTCTTTGATATTCATTTTCAAATAATACAGCGTTTTAAGTTCTTTGAAGTTTCTAACTCAAAAGCACCGATATGTCGCGAAAGATGCAACCTCATACTCGTATATTATCAGTGACTAGTTGGTACCCGGCGCAGAAGAATAATTTTGGAAATATATTTTGAAATAGCTATCTTGTTTAATTAGGAATAATAGAAAGAATGATATTTATTTTCTTGTCGACAATAAATACATTCATTGAAGTTGAATGATATATAAAGGTAAAGTATAAACAATATTTACTCTATTATTATTATTTTTTTTACTTTATTATTCAAGTTCTTTAGGAGAGACAATATTTTTTTGTTTTTCCGTCTTCAGCAAAAACAACTAAATTCCTTGACTGTCCGACTCGTGAGCATCCAACATACAACTGGCAATGTGAAAAACATTGATTTTCTAAGTTCAATCCGCACACTTGAAGTGATTGACTTGCGCCTTGAGAATGCAAATCGAATGGGGAACTGCAGTCTTTTAAAATCAAAACGCATATTAATGGGAATGCGTGGAATGAGCACATCTTCTCCATTCGACTTTCCGTTATGAATAGTTGCCTCGATTCTTACTGCATGTTCGTCTTTTGATTCTAATGCGCGTGATCAATTAGCACATAAACATTGTGTTTCGATTCTTGTAGCATGTTGATCTTGAGATTCTGAAGCACTTGAATTTACTATTCGTAAACGACCTGCTTCATTGCTCGCTTGTCGTTCCTCATTTATTTGAGAAGCTCGAATTGGCTTATTTTTACGTGCTGCGCTGGCAGATCTACTAAATGACGAACTTTTGAGAGGCATATTTTCTTATATATCGTTTCACTGAATAAATAGAAAAATGACTGTTTGCACTGGAAAATTTTCATTATATATAATTTGATCGGCATCGATGATAATAATTCTATTTTGCTTCTGCAAGTGTGAGATAAACTCTGAATAATATGTGCGGTTCGCCGCAACCAAAAGATTGTGCACGCTGAATGAATGTATCTTGTAGCTGACTATTCAATAATGAAAAGAAAAAAAGTAAGGCTTGCACGAAATATTTTTGATTTCATTTCATTCACATTGATTGGCATCGATGATAAATTTTTATTTTGTTTGATATAGGTGCGATTCCCTCCGAATGGCACGTACCATTTGCCATTTACTGCTTGTCTTTTGCCAATTGTCCATTTTAAAATAATGTTGAATAATAGAAACGTATCAAACGATTTTAAATTTTATTATGTTCAAAATAAATGCTAATAATTGTACTATGCCTATAACGTTCGCGCAAGTGCCAGCAATAAGTTGGTAAATATTTTATCGCAATCGGAAGAACGGTGTGGCAGCGCATAAAATATGAACAAACTAAAATTCATTTTTATATATTAGATATTTCGAATCTAAATATCTGTTATCAGTTTTAATAAACATTAATTGAAACTCTATTTTGCTCATATAAATGCAGTATGGAAATATAAGTATGGAAGTGGCCTCGATAAATTCAGTTTTAAAATCATAATTGTTTAATTATATTAACCCTCAGTTTTATAATTTCACTAAGGGAATTTTGAAACGGACATCGTTATTTTGAGTCTTTGTTAGAAGATGAGGACGGCATCTGAACCAGAATATCCCTCTCCACACCTGGTAAAGGGCGTTGGCACTGGATGTATTTAGTGCACAAAGCGCCTATATGCTGTAATTAGGGTATGGAACCAGAAACTCTCCGCTCTTTTATCTTCGAAACACTTTTAGCTTCTTGATCACGCAAAGATATATATAAAAATGCGGTCCGTGATAAAAGTCTGTACTGAGTATTGTACGATTCATTGAGATACGCGGAGGTCAATGGAGACACAAAAAATATGAAAGGAAAAAAGTTCATCCTTCTGCTTTTTGTACACTTACTTCACTGACAGATTTCATCTGATTAATAATTGCTCATAAAGATTTATTTGTTTTCCGTCCCATTTTTTTTCTTCTTAATTTAGCTTTTGGTAAGATGCTTTGACTCCTGAATAATTCGAAATTTTGCACATTTCCAGAAAATGTTCCGAATTGTTCATCTTTTATGCTTCAAAAAGTGACGATTTCAGAAACAGGGGCTGACCTACATTCATTAAGAGAAGCATTGAATTAAGGAATTTTGTTTCAAGTGAAATATGAAAAATGAATCTCACTAAGGTGACTGCGAGATGACGGAAATCTCTTCGGTCATAATATAAGCTGCAATTAGACAGTGCTATCGTTCGAACCATTAGGACTGAGATAAATATATTGATTAATTATAATGAAGCCGTAATATTTCCCCATATCGTTTAATTACTCTTCAAAGAGAACTATGAATGCGTAGCTCACAGAGAATCCGCCGTATGCATGGATCTTCGAGATAGTTTCAAGATTTTGATTGGTGTCTGCTCTTCAAAGCAGAACACTTGCTCAGTCAATCAATATCTCGCATATTATTCCTCGTTTGAGAACATAAAAAGCAAATAATTTTCGAATAGGTAACATACTGTATCAGCGGTTGTCTAATTTAGAACGATAATCTAATTAGTTAACCAATCAATCAATCAGTCTGCACAGAGTCAAAATTATAGTTTCCATAGACAAAACTGAACCCAAAAGACCTTTTTATTGCAAGTTTTATAATCTTTCCTTAAATAACAAACGTCATTTTTAAATAAAAGTAGCTCACATCTCGATCTGACTGAACGGGGAAAGAATCTGTTCCCTTGAAAGTTATTAAGAGCTATGAGGACCTATTTTAATACTTGTCTTTTCTTTCTTTGAAGCAAGTCAACCTCATTCGCATGCAGGTTGACTTGCTTCAAAGAAAGCAATGCATATGCTTTAATTTCTAATATGAGGTGAAGCCATTTTTGCTGTACTCACATCTGCTACTCTATGAGAAAGGATCTTGACTAATTTTTGAAATGTTCTGCATGCTAATCAGGTTTAAAGAAATAAAAAAGTCAATAAATTCTGCCACTGATGTGGATCGTTGTGTTCTAACTGCAATTCGACGTTCAAACATTGTAGCAAAGCCTCATATTAATGACTTACTCTTCTGCAGGATAAGCAAAGCATAAAAATGTCCAGATGATTTTAATTACTTTGTAAATCAAGTTATTAATATTAAAATTCGTATGTCTGCATAAAGAATAATAAATAACATTATATATTTTTTGTTTTTTGTTTTTTATAATTCCTAATTTACTGCATTTTGTATTATTTACTTAATTTATAAGCATGTAGCGTGTTTTTTAGTATAATTCCAATGTTTATAGAATTCAGTATAAGTGTTTGAAGATTCAAGTATAAAATAAATCAATTTGTACAGGCTTTAACTCCTCTAGGAGAACAACTGAAATTCATTTCTCTGCAATGCCGATATCTTTATAAATTTTAATGGTAGTATTTTACATAAATTGCCATAAATATCTGGATTCTAATTTTGAAAGGAAAAAATATACTAATTTTCGCGTTTGCACAAATAAAATTATTGACTAAAAATACTTATATTTTCTTGAATATTTAAACAATTATCTTTTAATAATATTTCTTTAATACTGTTTTATTTATACAGTTAGTTTTGTGTTTGTTCGTGCCTTTCTGTTAGTTTCACGTCATTTGACTGAAAACTGTATCATATAAGCAAAATAATACTAATAAACCGCTGTTTGAATTTTGTAATATATGTTTCTTCTCGAATATATGTGTTATTGTTATGAACATTCATCCAAGCGTTGCACATAACAAATGAAAAATCTGTAATGCTACATTTCAACAATTGTACAAAATCGTTGCTCACATTGTGGTAAATATCAAATCATTATTTACTTTTCGCCAAGCTGCATAAACAGGAAACCTTTTCTTCGTCAGTTTCAGGTCGATTCCGTAAATGCTTTAGAACTGAAAATTTGAATTTTTTTTATTTTTAATTAGAATATATGTATATACAGGATGTTGACCGACAAATTCAGAGGGGTGATAGTAGGCATCAGGAGGATAAAGAATTATCATACATCAAGGGGTTCCAAATGACGTTTAACTGGTGAAAATCTCAAAAATATAGAGAGTCGGAGAACTGTGGGAAAATGTAAAAAATAAATAAAAAAATTGCAAATAGTGCTTAAACTACGATTTTTTTTTTTAAAGTGAAAGCACATTCTTAAAAGTTTTTTTTTTCATGTTGGTAACATGAGGATTTAAAGATCAAGGGGGTCGTAAATGACTGAAAACGAAAAAGTAGTTTAAAAGCCATATTTGTAAAAATATTAAAACTTGAAGAAAAATAAAATCTTGAAAATGTAAGGAATTTTATATTCTATAATTTGATATAAGTGTGTAGTGTGAGAACTGTGGAGTTTTAAAGATATTTAAGAAAAACTAAAATGGGAACCAGAAAACATCACTGCAACATCAGTACCGATGTTCGCAGAGAGCGTTGCCAAATTCGAAAGAAAATTCAGAGCAAGGATAATAGGCATCAAGTAAATGAAAAATTACCAGAAAACAAAGGGTCGCAGGTAACGCTTTAAAATGAAAATCACAAATCGGGTGGAGTTCGCACGCTGGATGCTTAATGTCACACAGGAAGATGCACACTTTTCTGCTAGAGTTTTATTCTTAGATGAAGTCTGCATTACGAGATAAAGTGTCTTCAACACGTACAATGAGAATATTTGGTCATTCGAAAATCCTCACATCACTATCTCGTCGAATGTACCACACAAGTCTGATATTAACATCTGGGCATATTCATCTATTTGGACCGTATTTTCTTCCCGAACGACTCAGTGGCAAAAGGTACTTTGTTTTCTTCCAGCACGTTCCGCTGGATTTACTACAGGGAGACCGACATTTTGGTAATGCATGATGGAGCATCAGCATATTTTAGTTACATTCGTGAAATCCGACTTGTTGCTTGAAGTATTACGGCCATCAATTCTGCAATGCTCATTAATGAATACTTGCTCACTGGCTTTTATTTTTCTCGAACGCATGAAAAATTTACTTACCAGAAGGCTTCTTCTCGATTACTTTGTTCCTAATCCTTGCATTAATAGGACCATTCTCTTCGCCAGACTCATTGTCTTTTCGAAGTCTGTTTTGCGATTTTCACTGAATAAACTTTTCCTGCGACCCTATGTTTTCTGGTAATTTTTCATCTATGCAATGCCTATTATCCTTGCTCTGAATTTTCTTTCGAATTTGACAACGCTCTCTGCGAACATCGGTACTGATGTTGCAGCGATGTTTTCTGGTTCCCATTTTGGTTTTTCTTGAATATCTTTAAAACTCCACAGTTCTCACACTACACACTTATATCAAATTATGGAATATAAAATTCCTTACATTTTCAAGATATTATTTTTATTCAAGTTTTAATATTTTTACAAATATGGTTTTTAAACGACTTTTTCGTTTTCAGTCATTTACGACCCCCTTGATCTTTAAATCCTCATGTTACCAGCATGAAAAAAAAAAACTTTTAAGAATGTGCTTTCACTTGAAAAAAAATTCGTAGTTTAAGCACCATTTGTTATTTTTTTAATTAATTTTTTACAGTTTCCAACAGTTTTCCGTTTCTCTATATTTTTACGATTTTCACTAATTAAACGTCGTTTGAGACCCCATGTTGTATGGTGATTCTTTATCCTCCTGATGCCTACTATCAACCCTCTGAATTTGTCAGTCGAATTCGGCAACACCCTGTATATACGCACATTAGTTGTAGTTTCTTTCGTTTCTTAGTCTCTTTCAAGCCCCGAGACTCCTGTGTTGCACCTAGTGCACTTAGATTTTAATCCGCGCCTCTTTGTTCTCGAGTTATAACAAAAGTTCGAAGATTATCTTCTCTAAGGATTTATCCCAAACTGAGAGCGTAAAAGCAAGTTTCTCTTTTCTAAGTCATGTGGAACCATATAACAAACCCCATCTTCATATAAAATGCTTAGTTGATGATATCTGAAAAATAATATAAAGGGGCGATGTTCCTTTTGATATCCTTTCCAATTCGTATGTCGAACTGGAATGAAATAGTGCCAATGTCCTTTGTCCCAAGTACTGAATGGAATTTTCTATTCAATTTCATATTTATATGTCAATTTTTTTTAGTGAAATGCAAATTAAAATAACTTTATTACTATTATTACTTAAATAACTTAATACAAGATTAAACATTTTTTAAAATTAGAAACAATCTTATGTAATAAATTTATAAAATAAATCAGATTTTATATTTATATCTCGATTATTATTTTATGCACAATATCATATTGTGGCTTTCATCAATTTGTTTTATACATTTTCTGTTAAAATATCTTGGAAATCATTTTTTTTTCTGATACTACAGATTCATAGTCCATAATTGCTGGAGAATTTAGGCATTCTTGACTTGTCGACGATCTATAATGGTTTTTCAGTAGCTTCAGTTTCGTAAAACCACTAATGATCATTAGGTATATGTGGAACCACTTGTAAACTTCTTTTAAGTAATGGCTCTACATTCTTTACCTTTATATCGAGTTCTTCAAGGGACTATATCAAAATTGACAATGAATGTAATTAGAAGGAAAAAGAAGTATAGTGGGGTACTGGAAAGCTTAAAGACTGATAAATTTTGAAAGAAAGAAAGATTTTGCACACTTTGATGAAGATCATGAGGAGCGAAATAGAAATATGGAGATTATTACTTTATTTGATGAATCCGTTCACATTGCTCAGCCAAACTCCACAGCTGTCAATTTAAAAAGATTAAAAACAAAATAAATTCTTTAAAATTGATTGTCTTTATAATTACAAGAGGAAAAGTAATAAAAATTATGAACGCGTTAGTAAGACAATAGTTTGATTGACTCGATTGTTTCGATTTAAAAAAAAGAATAAACCTTTGTTAGCTCCTATCTGCACCATAGAGTTGAAATAGTGATAGAGGGACTGCAACCCTTTTTTGGTGTAGGACAAGATAAAATCACGTGACTTCGAGAGAGAATTTGTATTCGCTGTAACCGCATTCTCCATGCTCCATTATATTTCAATGGCAGATTATTTCTCGCTTTTAACTGTTAAATTTTAAACCTTTTTAAGCCATGATTAACTTTTGCTGTGCAATTGGATGCAAAGAAAAATCTTCTAATTATTGTCCTGTATCATTTCACAGCTATGTACAATAAACATATTCTATTTATATCCATTTTAAGTCAGTTTAAAATTTCGTAACTTGGAACACTCAATAATTTTGATGTTATAACTGGATAATATTTCACAGTTTGGTTTAGTTATTATATTTAATTTAGTTAACTTGTTATTAAGCTTCATTTAAACTGATATAATTGCATTATATTTTGCTACTAGCTTTATTTTAATCTAGAATGTGTTGCACGCGCTTGGCTGCAAGCTTGACATGATTTTTTTTCTCGCCAATACAAGTGCATATATATATAAATATTATTGACGAATTAATAATTGTGTATTTATTTTAATGCAAATAAATTTCCTTATTATTTCCAGTATGTTTTTTTACCATAAATATTCTAATCATATTATAACGTGAACGATATTAAATCATCATTGTGAATGAAATAGTGACACTAAAACGTCTGTTTTATTGAAAATGTTATATGGAAAAATTTCATAAATCTGGTAGTAATAATTGCATGTGTTTATAAATTTTAATTAAAATCGAAAAAGAAACTAGTGGATATTCTAAAGATGAGAAACTATTAAAGAAAGAAATGCTATCTTTACAGATAAAAATTCTGTCTGAATGTCAACATTTATTAATAACTTGCTGTATGTACATACCCTAAAATCACCGTTTTCGTAAAAATTTCGAATTTCTTTATTATTTTGTATTAAAGTCAAGACATTTAAGATTCCAAAAATGATTTACTTTTGTTTCTACAGTAGTTAGAAGCAATGTTACCGGCAAAATTATAAACAAGAAGCGAAATATTTAAAACTGGTATTAACAAGGGGAAGGCGCGAGGTTTAAAATTGAGTTCGGAATGAGATTTTGTATAATGTTAGTACACATTTAGAATATTCATTCATGGAAATATTAATGCTGAATAAACTGAATAAAATAAACCATGGAACTTTCAGTATAGCTTATATACTAATAATGTGTCTTCGTGAACGAGCGCTCGAATAGTTAGGTGGTTAGGGCTGAGGCGTGCTT
Source organism: Argiope bruennichi (assembly GCF_947563725.1). NCBI lineage: Eukaryota > Metazoa > Arthropoda > Arachnida > Araneae > Araneidae > Argiope > Argiope bruennichi. The sequence goes on along the minus strand of NC_079162.1, from coordinate 6,915,311 downwards.
TCGCGAGACACGGGTTCGGCTTGTATTTTTTGGTTGTTGATTGTTTTGTTTTCTTTCGAAATTATTTCAAAATAATTTAACAGTTTTAATTAATATCTTTTTCATTTTTTATACAAAAATAAATATTTATTTTCCTAATTCTTGGATTAAAATTTATTTTTTAGAAAGAAAAATAATTATAAATACGAATGTATTTTTTAAAAATATTCAGTAAAAAAAAAAAAAGACTTAAGTTACTTTTATGATCTGTTTTTATAAAAGTTTTTTTTTATCTGTTTGAGATAATGATAGAAGTATTTGAACATGTAATGTAAAATTAAAAGATGTTTTTAGGTAAATAAAAGAAATAAAAATTTTACTTAAAGAAGAAAAATAATCACTTTTAATTAATGCAAAAAAAAAAGTAAAAAACTAAACATGATTTAAATCAGCAAACTCAGCTATTGATGTTATGAAAAAGAAAAATTGTTTTTGAAACCAGTTTGCTTAGTTTTTGCTAGTAGAATAATAATATCAAAAGAAGAAAAGAAAAGAAATAAATAAACTTTTCAGGAAATGAAAATCGACCGGACCTAATGCCCAATGCCGGGAAGCAAAAGATTGCGCGACAGATTTTAAGTATGTCAAGATTTGCGATATGTCGCCAAAAAAGGTATTCTTACTATCAGATTCTCCCTAAGTCACGTGACTCATGTTGGGTACACTTGTTGTTATTACTTGAAACTCTACTTTCGTTTTGGAATCAATTTATTTTTGCGCAACACAAAACAGAGAATTTCATGAGTCTATTTACATAATGATGATAGAAACTGAGCAGAGTATTTACAGATGAAGTAGACTGAAACGGATCAAATGATCCTTACATCAAAGAGATGAAAAAACGTAACGTATAAAATTCTATCCTTAAAGCAAACAAGGCATATTTTTCTTAAATCAAAACCGGGTTGCCAGATTCCAAGATGTAATAAGATGCAAACAAAAATAAACAGGAAATATAAAACTTATCAGGAGTGGCAACACTTGTTTCGTTAAGAAACATTCCCTCCATTCATGATCTGCAGCGTGATCAATGAAAGTCAGCCTATTTGAACCCTCTTTTTCACAGATTCATCCAATTCTAAAGTCCGTGAAATATACAGCTGATAAATATGTCCAGTGTAGGAAAAGAAAATTGCTTATGCTCAGTACTTGAATATATCAAGACTTTTTTTCGCGGAATGAGCACATTTCATTTTGCCTGCCCAGAAAAGTCGGAATTTTTTCTACATATCAAAAATGCAATCAATTTTGGTAATTATCAAAGAGAAAGAGTACTTTAAAGACATAGATTTTAAAGATGCACACATTCGGCGTGTTTTTAAAATATCGGACGTTTATGAAAATCAAGAAATACGTATTTTCAACTACAACAAGGACAAATAATAATAATAATAATAAAACTCCCAAACATTTTTTAAGAAATAAAATTTTCCTATTAAATGATAAAATTGGGTTTATTTGCAATTTATAATAGGAATAATATAATTATTAACGTATTATACATAACACAAACGTGTTGTATATAATACTTTGTTGTATATGTTGCGGCCAAAGCCCGAAATCGGCCAGTTCGCGTTTTGGCCAACGTTGCTGTAAACTTACCGGCCAATCTCCGATCTTTTCTTGATTTCGGGCTTTGGCCGGCCAGTGGTCGAAGTGGCTTGGGACGATCGGCCAAAGTAGGAAGAAAGGAATCAAGAGCAGATTGTTTTACACACTATTAAAAATGAAGTATTAAAAAATGAGTAATTCTGTGTACTGTTTTTTATTTAAGTACAATTGTTTCAGAAACTGAGTTCAAATATAAGTGACACCTCTGGGTTAAAAATAAGCTTGTAATATATAAAAATGTGATATCGTGTTATTCTGTTCTCATATTAAAGCCATAATAGAAATGATTCAGTGAAGGTATATGCTGTAACAACGTGATAGCGTGAAGATTAGATTTGCGCCCTTCAAAATGAACGAATTATAACTTGAGCAAAGGCGTTGTGTATTGTGTATGAATACAAAGGCAAATTGAGTACTCAATTTTCAAGTACCTTTAAGGGTGCTCCTTAGTCTTTTTCTGCTCCATGGACCCAATGTTAAAGATCCCAGATCATATTTTCTCCCAAAATATCGCTTCAAAAAAATATGAAATTTTTTGCAAAGGCAAATAGCAAATATAAGGGCTAATTAAAACAAATATGAAGGAAAAATAGTTTTGTTGTTAATATCATTTAAAGACATTTCTTTGTTAGCGCCATCTGTCGAATTTCACCTACAACATGTCTTTGTTTATATTTTATCCATAAATGTCATTATATTTATTTACTAGTCGCCTTTGGTGACCAGCCGGTTCGCAGTATTAATGATCGCTAAAATTTTCAATTAATGTAACTTGTTCTCTTATTAGCTTTTTCTGCAAAAGACTTTTGAGCTTCATATTTTGGTAGTTATATGATTCAGTCATACTCTCATGTAGGTCTTAAACAGTTCTGTTCATTGAACTAATAACTTTCTCTAATGTTCTGTCAGCATCCATAAAAATTCTACTTTAAATTAAAGAGGAAATGTTAAACTGTAATCAATATAAAAGCTTTTTATACTGAAGTTAACTGTGTCTTTTTTTAAATATGAAAACTGAAATCAGAGTCTTTCGGCAGTGAATTTATATGTGCACTGCAGAATAATTTATATAATATCTTAAAGAATTATTCATCAAAAATTTCTCTGATTCATCGTAAAATTAATTTTTTACTTTCAAAAGATTTAAATGATGCAAATAAAAATTAAATGATGCATATAAAGAGTTATGCAAATTTATTTCAGTCAATGAATGAACTTATGAAAAAATTACGAATTTTAAATTTTACACAGTCCTTTGGTTCCAAGGAATCCTATTCTGCGAAATACTCTTGACACTTCAACTTTTAAATAAATAAATAAACGTCCCTATCTTCTGCGATAAATCTGACCGATTTATGAAGTTTTTATGTATCAGTTTTAGAACAATCAACATTTTTATAATCACTGTCGAGAAACCCTGGCAGTTTAGACCCTAGTCTGAAATCGCCAGTTTTTATAGAAGAGGGATATTGAAATTTCATAAATCAGTCAGTTTTAGTGATTGATTTAGTTGATTGGAGTTCATAATTTTTATTTAAAATATTGGTGTCTCAAGAATATTTTGTTAAATATGATTCAAAGAGCAGAGGACCTATGTAAAAATTTAAAATTCCTAATTCATCGGAGCATTTATTGACTAAAGTTACATTAAACATAATTATTTAGTTCCTTTAGACCATTTTGTTAGCAAATGTATGCCCCAAATTAACTGATGGTCGCTGATTAGAATGATAATACCTAAGTATATTAAATCATGTTTGCCTTAAATTAAATTGTTTTATTGAATTAATAATATAGGTATTGTCAAAGCTCATAGAAAACTTTTCATCCTTTTACTTTTCAGGAAATATCTAATTTCATTTTTTTTTTTAATTTTATACAGACACATAGACACCGCCGAAATTTATTTTTTAATTTAAACTTCTATCAATGTGATGGCAACACGTTGATAAAAGCTAATTTTTTTTTTTTTAATTTGACGTGCTCGTACAAATTAAATTTTATTTTTATTTTGAGCGAAATATATTATTGAAAAATATAGTTAAAATATTTCTTTAAAAATTCGTTAAAAATCTAAGCATAATTTATAAATTAAAACATTGGTATCATTAAAAAGATAATTTTTTGAGCTTTAATTTGATGCAAAAATCGATTTTGTGCTTAATATTTTCTGAAGTTATAGCGACAAAACGCCGAAATTACGCTTCATTTTTAATTAATTAAAATTATAATTAAAAATTTTAAAAAATCGCTCCAAGGTGCACATTCCCGACCTCCAAGGTAAATTTTCTATATTTGCAAACTTACAAGGTAGATATGCTAAATTTGATAACTGTATGTTAAACTATTTGGACTGTAGAGCGCCAACACACACACACATTGAGCTTTATTTATAAGTATAGATTATCCCTTCGAGCTTTGGCCAAGGATTCCCAGTCACTTCGCGAAATGGCGAGCCAAAGTAAAATATACAATATTAATTGCAAGTACTTCGGACTTTGGCCAAACTTCTTGTCCAAAACGCGAAATGGCCGATCTTCGGGGTTTGGCCGTAACATATATAACATGTATTGATGCATAACGATTTACAGAGACTGATACTACAAAATTCCAAGATTGAGAGACTACAGTTAATTAAACATTCTTTGTTTATTATAAAAGATTAAAAAAAAAGAATTCATAAATATTTTCTTACATTTGAAATATTAAATGAGGACGAAAATAAATTGATGGCTAACATCAAATTAAAACTATCATTTAATTTTTTGAATTATTATTTGTTGTATTTTTTTATAAATTGCATTCAACTGCTTTAAAAAATGTTAAACATTTTATGATAGCTGAGAAAAACCACATTTTTTTTATTTTTCTAAAACTGCATTTGTTCGAACGCAACGTCCGAAAGGACTCCCAAAAGCTGGTTATCTTCAAAAAATCAGTAAAAAAAAAAAAAAAAAAAAAATGCCGATATCTTGTGAGAATCAAAAGCTGTAATGGCTTAAAAATGTGGACAAATAGGAAACGAAAATATTTTTTTCAAAACATTTTAACCCTTAGCTTAGGTCAGTATTCAAGGGAGATGATCCCTTTTCTCTGTGAAGGGACATTTTCTTTCTTCATCTTTTGAGAGCAAGCAATTGTAGGCTTAAGAATTAGCCAACTAAAATTGGATCTCGTTTATCTGCTAGCAAATTTGAAAACTTTAAATAAATTTTAAGTAAAATATCCCAAAATTTAAACGAAAGTTGGTTTTAATTAGAATGCATTCAAGAACAATATTCTTTTAAATAAAAATGTATAACTAAATAAAAATATCCTTGCACAACAAAAACAATTTCTCAGGGTCCCAAAGCAGTTATCTGCATAGCCTGTTTGATAATCCGACTGAGCGTTCCAGGAAAAAATCATTTGAATCATTGCCTCGGAACGCGAGGATTGGCTTAATATTCTTATCATAGAATATTGCGAATCTTACTGCAATTTATTCAGAACAGATGGTTTTGATATATTATCTTTTTGAAATTTTTTTAGAGTTTTTAGATTTTTAAAAATTTTTTGGAAATCACTACCTTTGAAATGATTTATTGATCTATCTTCTTGGCATGTCCGCTCATGCCCCTAAATTTTGTTTGGGTCTTTTTTTTTTTTCTTCCTAAGTAAGGGAACAAATTTTGTGTTTGCGATACAAAAAAATTGCCACCTATTTAGCACTGCGACAAAGATTTTATGGCCCCTTAAGTTTCAAGTTCAACGCCTGTGCAGCGGTGATGTGGCTACAGCAGACGTGACTATAGCGGACACATAAGATTTCGTGGTCAGAGCGGACACTCCGAAACTCATCGTGGTTAGAGCGGACACATTTTCCCCCCATCTTAGAACAGATAAAGGGTACAGATAAATAAGTAAATAAATACCTTGAAAAATCACAAATATAATTTAAAACAGTATTTTAAGCGGCTGTGGGATAACGTGTTTTTGTTTTTTTTACCGAAGTTTTCTGTTTTTGCACTCGATTATCGAGCTACAATATATTTGGATAAATATATTGTATTATTTGCAATATATTAAGGATAAATATATTTTTGCCAATCAAATTTAATTATTTATATTATATTAGAGTGCGAATGAATTTTAAACATAGCGAAATGTAATAAAAATAAAAACTTTCAGAGAAATATTTAAAAATTAATAGTAAGTAACAATATAATGAAGGGTATGAACGAATTGCAGGGATTTTGTGGAAAACTGTATTTGAGAGTCAAATAAATATTAGAACAGGTGTAATTGCCATAAAATTAATTAGTTTCATCAATGTAAGTAAAAATAAATACTAGAAGTAAAATATATAAAACAGATACAAGTAAATAAAAGAAAAATAAACGCAAGTAAATAAATATTAACTTTATATTAAATTTATAACTTTATTATAAAGGCATAAATATCATTTACCATAGAATTTAATCCAACCTAGTTACAAAACTTAAAGATTTTAAACATTTTTCTAAATTGCTTGATGTTTCGAATTCTTTTAGGATGTTTTCAATTCTTTCATCCAATTTTGCATATGTTTTTTTTTTTTTTCCTTTTTATTCCAGGGTCGCCTGACTCTCTGTATTTCAAATTAAAAGACACTTTTTGTGTTTCTTCTTTTAGTATTTTAATTAATAAGTGGACATTAGGCTGGTTTCTGCTAGTGATTGCATTTAATTTGGAATTCCACCCTTCAACAGAATTATTTGTCCTGTGATGCTGTCCATATACATTCCATACTTGAATGGGCATATTTGGAGAAAGGCATTCTCTCCCAATAATATCGGCTATCTCTACAGCATGTGCAAAGCTCGAAACTACATAATAGATGACCGATTAGGGAAACAACACAATAAATGCAAAAATGTCCGCTCTGCCCACCCAGCTCTTTTCACGTGTCCGCTGTAGCCACTCTCCGCTCTGGCCACGTAACCTGTGCAGCCACTATTCTTCACTCCGATTCAAGAAATTTTTTGGCTTCAATATGAGCATCATTTGAAAGAAAAATTTATCTTTAAACTGCTTTTATAATATTATTATCAATTGGTACTAAATTTTTTTTTCCTCTCTTAGAATGTCACATATTTTGCTTCTTATTTTAAAAATACCTAATTGAATTGAATCTTTTATCCAAATATTCATTTAGGGTATCTCAAATGTTAATACTTGTTCACTAACTGCAGTCATGTAGCTCTTTCTCAAAAACTAATTCCACAAATAGCATTTACATTATTGCATTGTAACTTGTCTTTTTTATGGCCCAATATTTAATAAAATAAAAGTTACGCTAAATGTCCAATCTAGACGACTCTTCCCTTTGTTAAAGGTTTCTAAATACCGTCCGTCAACTGTAATCAGTCTTCACACCTCCAGTGCAATAAATTTCAAGTGTTCTGAAAAATTCTGGTCATGTCCAATGGTAACTACCGCGACCTGTCACTCAACACGAAGATGTCCCGTATCTTATATTAACTACAAAGGCAAGGTAGGAGTGGCGATCGAGCCTGGAAAGGGAGGGGGGGGGGATATCTTAAACTTCCCTGGTAGCTGTCGCGATGATCCGTGTCTTATATTACGCTTCGAAAAAAATAAGAAGGCCATGACAGAAGCAATGATCGAGCTGGCTATTATACTGACCACTACAGCCAATTCACTATTGGTCAAATGAACGCCTGAGTGATAATGAACGGTTGAAATGGGTGGGATCCCATTGTGCCTGGAACTACAACGATACCGAAAACTGTTCGTCTCCAAAAACTTATGACAATACGTCCTGATGAAATAGCATTTAGTTATTACATATCAAAAGAATCGGCTACAGTTAAGATCCATTAAAGTAGTAACTCTTAATGCATGCATTGGATGTACATGAAGCTTCTCTGCCAGAAAAATACATCACTGAATGACATCAGCTGCCAAGCAAAGCATTTCCGACCCTGCATTCCAAGTCTTTGCCTAGAATTAGAAATAGCCCTAGTGTTGCTTTACAACGGGCGTTAATGTAACTAAACTAAACTAAACCTAGAATTAGAATAAATGTGGCGCTGAAAGCCCTGTAATTCAAGCATAGAAACTTGTAATATACAAGGGTTGCCCCCTTGTAAATATACAAAGGGTGTTCAAATGAAAAGGTACGAATAATAAATAAAATAAAGGTAATAATAAATAAGGTAATAAATATAATAATTAAAGGTAATAATAAAGGTAATATGTTAGCGGTAACAACGTAACCGTTAACATATATGCCTATGCCGCTATGGGAAAATATAGCGAGACATTTAGGGATGCGATTGGAGTCTCCGGCATAGATCAGAGCATGCCCGGGCGCCCGCATGCGCTGGAGAGAGCAGAGGCTCTTATAAAGAACGCCGTCCAATTGACGGGGCAGTACATGTGAAGACAAGATGGCGTTCATGTTGCAACTCTTAACCCCGATGTGTACTGTGAGACACTCCGAAGACTACGCAGGTCCATCAAGAACAAAAGACCGGGACTACTCACGGAGGGTGTGATTCTGCTTCATAATAACGTGCGTCCACACGTCTCCAGGGTCCCACACGCGAAACTGGCCAAGTTCAAGTGGGAGCAGCTCGACCATCCGCCTTACAGCCCGGACATGTCGCCCTGCGATTTTCACGTGTTTGGTCCCCTGAAAAAACATCTGAACGGAAAGCGCTTCAACTCGGACGGCGAACTCAAGGATGCTGTGAAGGACTGGGTCTCGTCACAGTCACAGGAATTCTGGGAACAAGGAGTCCTTCAGCTCCTCAATCAATGGAATCGCTGTGCTCAGGCCTATGGTGTATACTTTGAATAAAGTCTTCATTTATACCCACAGCGTCGTTTCGTAGCTCTTCATTTGAACACCCCTTGTATAATATTTAGAGAATTTCTGTTCAAGATTATCATTGAACTCCTGAGATGCTTATGAATTCCCTGTATTTAATGTATAATGTCTATAAATGACTTAATATTAGCTTGTAAGTTTAAAAACGTGATACTTGTGTGACCCCGTGACATAAAAGTATCGCGCTTAAATTCTTGTATGCAAATCGATGCTCCAAGATGCAATTACGGAATTACATTTCAACGTGCTGAAATTCTCTGCGACTTAAAATATTTTTAAAAAATTAGAAATACGAAATGAGCAAAATTTATATTTACTCGCTTATAATTACTCGTCTTTTTTGTGTTTATATGTACTGTTTACTTCGTTAACAAAAAATTCCATTGCTTTTAGAAAGTCAAAGAGCTTACAAATTTGCCCAGGGCAAAGATTGGGGTTTCAAGAAATTCATTCGAAGGGATTATCTCATGGATGAAAAAAATGGCTTGCTCCCTGATGACAAACTAACGCTATTTTGTGAAGTATGTTCCATATTATTTTTGAGCAAAGTTTATTTCATTCATCATAGTAAGTAAATAAAGCGCACATGCTCTAATTTCAGGTGAGTGTAGTTACTGATTCTGTAAATATTTCTGGCCAAACTTGTGCCATCCAGTTCAAAGTTCCTGAATGTCAATTATCCAAAGATATAGGTGCATTATTCAGAGAGAAAAAGTTTAGTGATGTCACTCTAAGTGTCAATGGTTATGAATTTTTCGCATACAAAGCAATTCTTTCAGGTAAATTTTCACAGCTCTTTCTTTTATTATAATATTTTCTAGCAGGCCCAATATTTCTTTATCTTTGCTTATTATGTCACAAAAATGACTTAATTTTAGCTTATAAATTTAAAACTAAGCTATGTGATTGTGATATTGATACATTGTGGTACTTTGTGTATGCTGTGGAATATCATATTATGTTGATATTTCAATAAAGAATAGTTATAAATTTATAAAAAATTATTACCGATTATTATCCTCCAAATTCTAAAGGCCTTTCTCAAAATATTACCCATTGCTTGATATACACAACAAAGAAATATCACAGCTCTGGAAGTGGAATGACTGGTAAAACAACATTCTCACTTTCAGTTGGAAGAGTTTTCTTCATCGTAACAGCAGCACTTCTAGTTGGTTCACATTACGTTTGTGATTATGTGTTCCCATGTTAAAATGATTGATCTGACTTTTCTGTAGGTCTCTTCCGAAACCTTTTCACTCATCTTAAATATAACAAGGGAAATACTCTTCAAAATTATTCATAGCTTTTTTTATATCCAGCAAGTAAATTCATTTCTTGTTGGATATTTATTTGTTTGTTTTTATTTTTAAGCAGATTGAAATGGTTAAACTAACTCAAAGAAGACATTTTTTTTAATATTCAATTATAGTCTGTGTATTTTCTGTAGGCGGTTCAAGGTCACATTTTCTACCGCGTTACTGGTTGTCTGCCTCGCAACGCTGAGGCAGACAACAGTGTCACTCTTTTTTTTTCTTTTTTTTTTTTTTCCTTCTTCTTCTTTACACAGCTGTTAAGGTATTCCGATAGCTTTCTGCTTTATACTTTATTCAAGTTCGTTATAGTTTGTTCGGGATTGTGGGATTCATTTCCGCCCGCATTGTAGGTTTACTGGGATTAAATCACCTTTGGCAGGAAAACTTGGCGTGCATCTAAAGGCGCTATAGAGAATGCACTTTCTCGCATTGATAAGAGAATGATTCATGATTAAGGATCCTTTTCCTTGAAATATTAACCTTTTTTCTCACGGTAAAACTGATAAGTTCCCACTAAGAATTTGTCTCTTCTAAACATTGACATTATGATGTCTAATAGATAATTATATTTTACAAAAAAGATAACGAAGATAGATATCTAAAGAAGACATTTTCACTTAACGAAATTTGAAAACTATATCTTAGCTAGAATAAGATATCTAATACATAGGGAATTCAATTTTTAGGCTATGACAAGACAAGTTTTGGCTTCAAATTCAGGTTTTAGTGATGCAACTACTGTCTGTCCACGACAAGAACTCTGCTAGAAAATCGTCTATGTTTATGGCGGGCGTTATAGAAACAGGTTACTGTAGGAAGAGTTCATTTCACAGAGGTAGAAATTCATTCCAGTTTCTTACGTTGGCACGTTTAGCGCGAAATTGGCGATATTTGGTATTATTGCATTTAATTCTTGAAAACAAATTAAAAAAGTAATTCACTAAGCTGAAAATCATTTGCATGCTCGGAATATTGAAAATATCTGATATTCCTGTCATATGTATACAAAGAACAATACAAATCAAATAGAAAAACTGAATAATTATTTGTATGTCTAACGATTGCACAAGAAGAAAAAAAAATAATTAAGAAGTAAAATCATGCATGACAAAACATTAACCGTCTTCATTTCATTTGTTTTAAATTTATATAAGTTATTAATATCAAATTCTCTGCAGCAAACGCGAGGTAATCTGTCTAATTTAACATAAAAGGTTGCTTTTATTCTGTTATAAAGTAAAATGTCCATTATTAAATATGCTTGAAAACCTTTCCAAATTTATATTTATTTATTTTTCTGATGTATATGCTATTTCCCGAGACATAAAATTAACAATTACCATGCTATCAATTTTCCGATTTTTAAAAATCAAACTTTGATTTGTAACTTATTTTCAATATGCACAAGCTTTTTACAGCATATTTAATTTCGCAAAGTTTAGATGTAAAAGTATTCTGAATTTGAAGATAATTCAAGTGTTCATTCATGCACGTGCCAGATGTCCCAGACTTAAAGGAACCCAACTAAATAAGCCTAACATCGCTTTACATTATCTACGAAAATTGCGGTAAAAGTTTATTTTTGTATTCCAGATTACCATTTATTCATTTCCCCCGGCTTGAAAAAGAAATACAATTATTTCAAAGAAAATTTTTTCTCACGAATTGTCAATTTAAATAATAGAGTTATAAATGAGCTTCTCCTTTCAATGTATATCAGTAGTCATGAGCTCGAAGCAATAAAGGATCCAAATTCCTGCATGCATTTTATCATTTCGGGTTGAAAATTCTTCACTCCCAATGTTCTTCACATTTCTATTCAAAGCCCATCAATGCCGTTTGAGAATACTTATCTGCTACCGTTTTATTATCACAATCAGCGCACCTGAGTAGAAAGGAATCTCGTTCAATACTTTAATCCTTCTAACTCACATTAACGTGCATCAATTTTTAGATTCTTAGAATCATAGTTAAGAAGGAAAGCTATTGAATCAATAGGGAGGCGAGAAAACAAGCCTGAATAAATGACTATTTTTCTTTATTTTATTGAGAAAAAAAATAATGCGCTACCTATAATATAATATTTTCTTCATACCATTATATATTGAATAATATTTCGCGATACAAAATGAATAGAATGACTTCTTAACAATTGCATATACTCATTCAATTCCAGAAAAGAAATGAAATCGTTTGAATCTCTAAATATTTTCATATAGCAGAATAGAATCACTATTTTTAATTTCAAAGTAATTCTTTTTTCTTTAAACACTATAAATACAATTTCTCATAATTATTATTTAACACTAAAAGCAAAAGGTTAAAACAACGGGGTTTTTTTTCCCCTTCTCATTTTTTTTATCTTAACAATGATTGTGATAGGAGATAACTGAATTAATTATACCTGTAGATTTAAGGAAATTATTCAATAATTTCGATGAAAATAAAATACTGAATTGTAAAGTATACTTCTTGAAAAAAATAATGAAATTCAAAGTTCCCTGCAAGAACTTTTTTTTAATAAATTTTCAATACACTTTTCAAATAAAAAATTCAAAATCAATAATCAATTCATTTTACTCATACAAACAGCTGAGTATAATTTGCTTTAAAAGTTTCAGTTGTTCATTTTTTTTAAATATGATCTGAAATGGATTTCTATATTTCCTAGTTCCATATATCGATCAATTCAAAAGGTGATCTTATTTATGTTAAAAAGTTAAATTCTAATTTACGACAATTATTTTATTAAAATCAGTTTATAACATTAAATAAAAGTTTTTGATCCAGAAAAAGCTATATATATATATATATATATATATATATATATATATATATATATATATATATATATATATATATATATATATATATATATATATATATTAAACTCTAATTTCAATTTAATTATTTTCCAAGGTTTTATCTTAATTTAGCCCATAGTAACTTCATTCTAAAATATTCTATTATTTCCTGATCCAATTCCACTGTCTTTACTTAATTAATTCAAGATAAGCTTTGTAAAATCAATATTAACCAAAGAAAAGATTAATAAAATATAAAAGAAGTAAGCTTAGCGAATATAAAGATACGTGTAACTGTGACTAAAGCGAGAAGACGAATAAGCAACAGGTTTTCTTTTATCACTTTACATTGACGCCAAGAAAAAGAATACCCCCCAGACTTCTGTCCGATTCCACCCATTCAAAATGGATCGTCCCTAACGAAACCTGTTTCTATAACGCCCGCCGTAAACATAGACGATTGTCTAGCAGTGTTCTTGTCGTGGACAGACAGTATATAAATGAACAAATAAAATCTATTGTAATTGGTCAGTAAATAGAATCATTAGCGCATTCCAAACAATTATCATTCTATAGATTTTATTTCCTTCGCAATTATATTTATTGCGTTAAAAGAAAATTAGTTTGTTGTTGATTACTTTAAAAGGAGTATTTTGAAAATAGCAGAAATAAGGAGTAGAGAGACTCCCCCCCCCATCACTGCAGTACAACGCTATAGAACTTATCTGGGCACAGGTGAAAGGTGAAATTGCGAAGAAAAATAAAATTTTCAAAATTACAGATGTTATAAAATTGCTCTATGAAGTGCTGTTAAACGTAACAGTGGAGGATTGTAAAAAATGTCTCAAACACGCAGAGAAAATACTAGAAGAGGATTTTGTTAATTCTGGTATTAGAGATGATGTAATCGAAAGGATTTTAATCAATGATGACAGCGAAAGCGAGATTAAGATAAGCAAAGAACCTTTAAATAAGATATTTTTATGTTTTATAATTCTTTTATTTATTTCAATATGAAAATGCAAAAATTTACTCTGATAAACATAACGATGTATACAAATATATGCTTTTATTTTTCGAACTCAAAAACGCAATGTTTTAAATATATCAAATTTGGTATGTGATTTTATGACTATAATTTTTATTTCAATTAGGGGAAAAAAAAACGCGTCTTAAACGGAAATTTGATTTCCAGATATTAGTGCCCATTTGCCAGGGATTAACCACCAAAAAAAATGGCCGAAAATCAAACGGTAGATTCAGTAAAAAATGCTACATTCATGCCAAAGATTTATATTTCGTAGCTATTCTACACCATGCAGGCGTTCTTGACACCTTTATTAAAGAATGTGTGAGAAAGTTTTACAGAGACCACTCCAGTTGGGTTTTTTTTAAATTATTATTATTTGTTTTATTTACTTAAGAAAATGTCTGAGATTCAACGATTGAATAAAATTGTTTACTTACACTGCCAGCTTAATGTCCTTACTAAAACGTACTGGCGTGGAAAAAAAAACAAAAAAAACAAGCTTTGTCGAAACCAGGCTGACGGAGAAGGAGAGAGTGTGAAGAGTAGGGAAAACGAGTGTCCTTGAAACGCCTACAGAAATTACACAGACTATAGTAAACTTATTTCATAGGCTGTAAATTAAGGATGAATACACTCTACATCAGAACGGTGGGAAATTGAAATGCTTCACCTGTCCTAGGTGTAATGGGAATTACAAAATAGACTATCAAAATGCATTGATTAAATTAATAGTTTAAAAATGGTCGATTTGAATGAGATATATAATAATGACTCATTTCATTCTCTGATTTGAACAATAATTCCCTTGAAATCTTGTGCTTTCAAATTAAACTAAGAACCTTCAAACGAAAATAAATTTAATAAAAGCACTTTTTAAAACCCAAGTTTATCACTCAACTAAAAAACAGAAATTTTTTAATTTTAATTTTGTTCTTTTTTTGTCTATAATTTATGATTAATTACTTATAATGGATGGAAACTTGAAATCAGTTTCTTTAAAATTCACTAGAAATCAGTGTCACTCGTGTGGAATCAATGTTTAATTAATTATCCGATAATTAACTTCTGAAAATGTTAAAATAATTAATATTATAGAAAACGTACGATAATAGAAAATTAGTAATTTCTAGCGCGTATGGAAATGAGGGAAGCAACGGTTACAAAATTCCATCTTTACAAACATGAAACAAGTCAAGGCAAATAAAAGTTAGTAAAAAGTTTAGAACCTCCTTCCAGACTTTTTTAAGTTAATAAAAGGCGCAAAATATTTATGCGTATATATATATATATATATATATATATATAAGAATTACTAAGAAGGAATTAAAGAAATTTGTTTTTATTTTTGATTCCAACTATTTTTTTAAATTGATTTGTTGAACCCATTATACCAATGGTATCATTTGCAGCTCGAAGTCCAGTGTTTGCAGCAATGTTTGAACATGATATGACAGAAAAGAAACAGGTGAGCTTGCATTTTCATTTCTTATTTAGAAATAGTTTAGATTTGTTCAGACAATGTCTGTGCAAATTCGAAAACGAAAAAAAATTAATAAAGGAAATGAGTTTTTTTTTTTAATTTTATTATTGATTTTTATTATTTTCCATTCTTCCAATGGTGATGATATTGCCCTATTTTGTATCTATACTGTCTATCTGCATCAGAAAGATGAATTGTACTAAGGTCTAGTTTTAAGACATGGACCATCGAATCATGATTAGTACCCCAGTTGAAAACTAGATGTTATGTATTTGATTGTGAAATTTCAAATTCAGATTACTTTATTTTTCTTTCAATTCATAGTATTGAAAAAATGAATGAATAGTTAATACTTCAATTAATTTTGATTCCTGTAGTTTAATAGACGTTTCTAATTGAATGAGCTGTTGCTTTTAGTAGGGGAAACTGGTAAAATTGCACAAAGGGCTATTTTGAAAACAGCCACATTTCAGAATGAACATTACAATCTAGAGTATTATTCATAGCATTGAGCGCATTCCACAATTGAATAAACTTTGTAAAGTTGATGCTCTATTGCTTACAATATATATATATATATATAAAAAAGAATTTTTAAACATGTTCACAAGATAATTAAAAATGATTCCAAATACAGAAGAAAGTTTTGTTTGCGTCATACAATATTTAATGAGGCGGATAACCTTCAAACAACATTGTGAAGTGTATGTTATGTGTTTAGTTCTTCAACAACTTCTTTTATCATTAGTGGATTGCGGATGTCCATGCACAATCTAAAGTTAACCGATAAATTAATTGAAATACATAAAGTGTGTCACTCTACCTGGAAACATCTAAGTCATCTGACATCTTTTCTTGTTTGTTAATTTCATTGGATATGACGAAGACTTTCTTTGTTGATCGTTTAAAGGCAATGGTAAATGAACTGAATGAATTATCATTACACTGTCATGTAAGGCAATCTCATAGAGAACGCTTCATGTGATAGTGAAATATGTTATGAATCAAACATTAAACTTGTAGACAGTGTACATTTCATGGTAATTACTAAAGGGAATAGTGATGAAAAGCGAATATGAATTATGTCCGACTGAAACGGAACTTTGGTATATTTCTATAATATTTTCATGTATGTAATTCGTTATAATCTTAATTTATTGCTGTCATATATATGCTAATATACTGATCAACAGACTGTTGATTTGGACCAAAATTTGATATCTACATTTCTGATTTTGCTGAATTCCATTGTTACAATTCTTTGCATTTTTGGATTATCATTTCCACGCAGACAGATTTCCCACTGACTCTTTTTATCTATAGCGTGATAAAAATAAAAAATTTTCATGTCAAATCTACAAACATAATTTCACCCTTCTGGCTTGCTGTTTTTATGAGTTATCTTGATTGCAGATAGATCGACCGACAGACATAATATCAAAAATGATTTTTTTAGATTCAGAAATATCTCAAATGTAAAGGCTCGTGGAATCTTGGGGACGATTGCAATACTTTTAATTCATATACGTGAAAGTAACACTTATATGAATTGACCGTGCGCTTTGATCACAAAAAGAATTGTGTATTCGGATTAAGATTGGGCGATGATTGAACTTCATCATCGTGGTATATCGTCCAACATATATCGACATTTCTCGATATATCGTGATTTCATTATTTATTATTGATATTATAAGTTATACAGGGTACTGGTTATTTATTACTGCTATTATAATTAAACTTTCCCTATAAACAGCATCCTACAACGCAAACGCGTGAACGGATTGCAACGAAATATGGTATATAGTATATTGGGAAATAGGTGTGTAGTCTATAGGGGGAATAAATTGTAGTTTCCACCAGAGGACTCCTTTTCCGGAAAAATACTAAATTTAACACAATAAACGAACAAAACGGAATACAGAAACAATATTATCATTTATTGACTAGTTTCTGATCACCTTGTTATCGAAACGCATTAAGTAAAGGTAAGGAAAAAATAACAATACATTGTTTGAGAAAAAAAACTTCAGTTTGCAGAAACAAAAACAGATTAGGACGAAATTGTACAAGAGGAGCAGTTGTTAATCGTGTCCAGGACGATGTAGGGAAAGGTGCTCCATGGGACCACCCTCATTCACTTGCGAAATTTCAAATCGATGGACAGTGTGTTCGATGGAGTGTGATCGATGGACAACAACAGATCGTAACTGATCAGTTGTGATGCTTCGCACATGAAGCGTTATGGAGTTCTTTAAGTCATTCAACGTCGCAACACCTCCAACATGCACCAGACTTTTTAAGTGGCCTCATAACCAAAAATCGAACTGATTTTGATCCGGTTAACGTGGTAACCATGGATTACGAAATAAGCAACTAATAACACGTTCGTCTGTGAGGTGTTGGAGCAACAGCACCTTCACGGACTTATGGATATGTAAGATCTTACCATCCTGCATGAAAATGGTCGATGTAAGGACCCGCCTTTGCTGTAGTTGCGACACAATAAACGTCTGCAGCATGTCATGGCATCGACGGTCCATAACGGAACATGTGACAGGACGTGCAGTTATTTCCTCAAAGAAGAATGGCCCAAGGATGAATGTCGACCTGAATCTACACCAGACAATCAACTTTGGAAAATGTAGGGGAATTTCAGAGTGCATCCATGGAATTTCCTTAGCACAAATGCGACAATTCTCTGTGTGGACTGTCCCATTGAGGTAGAATTGAGCTTCGTCGTTCAACAGAATATTCCAAGGCCATGACAGATCAACAGTCATTCTGTTTAGAAAACTGACTGCGAATGAGAGACGTTTTGGCTTGTCCCTGTTAAGCAGCTCTTGGGTATGGTGGATATTATATGGGAAGAAGTGTATTATATTTCTGAGCACTATGTTTCGGAATGTGCTGTATGAATAGCCTGTCTGTCGAGAAATTGCACGCGTGCTACTGGCACCAAACTCTGATGTCTGAATCTGTGCGGCAACAGCAGTCTTGACGGCATCAATAAGTACCGGTGTGATAGGTTTACGGCCACTTCCAGTTTGAACTCCTAATGTACCCGTCGCTTCAAATCTCTTAATCATGGCCTGGATACCTTTAATAGACACTGGTCCATGCCGTAAGTTCTTTACACGACGAAATTTACAAGCTGCAACAGAAGCATTCTCCTTGTTTTTGTAAAACAGCTTCATCAATGATGCACGTTCAACAACAGATACCGCCTCATTACAGCCGGAAACATCGACATAAAACATGACAGCGTCTACAAATGTACCCTAACCTGTTTTGCATAAAGCTTGCTCTTCTTCGCAAGCATGCAAATCTCGACATTTTTTCCCCTAGAATTGATATCTTTTCTCGGTTTTACATTTTATTACTCATAATTCTTGTTCTGAATTGTTAATATTGTTTCTGTATTCCCTTTTGGTCGTTTTTTGTGTTAAATTTAATGTTTTTCCGGAAAGGGCGCCCTCTGGTGGACATTTTGAAACTTTTTTTTTCTTTGAAATTCCGTGAGCGCATTTCGCGTATAGTCTATATACCAAATTTCGTTGCAATCTGTTCACCCGTTTGCGTTGTAGGATGCTGTTTATAGGGGAAGTTTCATTATAACCACCCTGTGTATAGTTTCTTTTAGCATACTTACTAATCAAAGTGATTTCAAATAAATAAATTTCTGTCTTATACTCTGCGTAAAAAAAGTAGAACACAAGATTTTTTTTATTTTTACTGCAATTATTTTTATAAGAATTATTTTTTAGATCATTCACTGAAAAATTATTAGTATCATTACCATGATATTCTAAAATAAAGTATAAATGACAAAAAATGGTTTCTTTCATTTCAAACCATGTAAAAAAGGTAGAATGACAGTTATAAAAAGAACAAAATATAAGCAGTTTTAGTAAGGAATACTCTTTCCACTAGCTTTTATGACTTTGAATATTCTGTTTGGAAGTGAATCATGCAAAGATTGGATTTATGTTTGATAAAAATTATCCCATGAGGTATTTAATGCCACTCGAAGCTCAGGGAGCGATTCAAACTGCTTCCCACCAGCGTATACTCGACGAATAAGCATTGCCCCGATGTTTTCTACTATATTCAGATCGGGGCTTTAAATTGGCCATTATGAAACCTGCACATTATTTCTAGCGAACCAGTTTTTAATTCCATTGGTGGTGTGAATTGAGGGTCCATCTTGTTGAAACATCCACTGTTGAACTCCTAATTCGGAGCCATAAGGAAGAAGCTCAGAATTCAGAACATTAATGTAGTCTATATGCTTCTGCCTACGAATAAGAAAGACCAAACTTGCTCTTCCTCCATAATCACCTGCTATCAAACCACCAAACTTCCTCCTCCCATGTGTCTAGTTGAATAATATTGTTCTGCATTCTTCAGAAAATGTCAGTATTATTGATAATCGTCTGGACCATCTAAATTAAACTTTTTTCACCTGAAAATATCACAGAAGTCCATTCTGTGGTTCATGACATGTGTTCCTTAGCCCAAAACAAACGATTATTAATATATGTTTGTTTTACTTTGAATGATATCTCCGTTTTTTGAAAACGAATCTTTTGAACCTTTGGATGTAAGTTGTATACTGTTTGCTGGACACATGAATAAGTTCTGCTTGATTTCGCAACACTTCCGCTACTCTGTTTAAGCTCATGAGCAAGTTTTCTTTCATCACGAGGTGCTAACTTTTTAGACTTACCAGGCTGTTTTCTTATTCCGTTTCTGTTTGGATTTTTAATAAAGTTAGAAACTGTATTGGCGCTGATGTGCAGTATACGAGCGATTTTTCTAATACCTTTACCTTCATTTTATATGCAACAATTTGACCCTTTTGAAAATCATTTAAGGGTATGCCTCTAGCCATTTTGAAATTAAAGCCTCAGTGAAATTTTAAACAAAATACGTTTTCCTCAGAAAAAACAGTTTAGAAAAAGTATCTACTTGCTCTTTTACTCGTGAACATTCCACCAAATAAAAAAAAAATGTAGTAGGTGTCCTTCTACTTTTTTTACACACTGTAAATCTTATATTCTCGTTTTTCTAATTATAAATATGAATAGCTATTTCATTTTGACATGAAAACAAAGAAAAATTTGTTCAATAAAATATACATAAGAATCTATTAGCTAGGATAAAAATATAAAAGAAAATTTACAGAAAACGACTGTCCTTCTACTTCTTTTACGCAGTGAATAGTATAAATAGTCGTGCTTTTCTTTTTTCAATAAAAATAATTAGAAAATTATTGTGTTAAAAAAAAAAACCTCCAATAAAATGTGGCAGTGTCAAAGTAATACCTGCCTTTTACAATTTATCATGCACCGTTTTTTCAATAACATAGCAATTGTTAAAATGTTACTGCTGATGTAGAAAATTTCAGTTTCTTTCATTCTTCATGAGAAAAAAGATAGTATAATAATGCCTGTAAGAGGTAAAATTAAGTAGTTTTTATGAAACTCGAATCCAAAGTCTGATATCTTCTGTCTTGAAAAATTAATTCTGTTTATGAATAACATAATTTTTTATTCTTATTTTAAAAGTATTAATGGTAGATTTAATTTATTATGCACTAGAATTTTAACAATAGGCAAATTGGATAATTAAAATTAAAAAAGCTATAATGCAAT
Organism: Argiope bruennichi; assembly: GCF_947563725.1. Lineage (NCBI taxonomy): Eukaryota > Metazoa > Arthropoda > Arachnida > Araneae > Araneidae > Argiope > Argiope bruennichi. The sequence goes on along the minus strand of NC_079162.1, from coordinate 6,894,497 downwards.
TTGCTATTTCAAAAATCAAAAAGATAACGGAAAATAGTAATTCCGAACATGAAAAACAAATAATATAGAATTTAAGTTTATTTACTCGAAAAATGAAGAAATACATTAAAAATTTTAGAAAAGGTTTTGCGATATTCGTTCATTTATGAAACAATATGCTCAATGAAAGAAAAATTAGCCGTTATCATTTATGTGAACTCAGCAAAAAGGGACCAACACTAAAAAAAAATGCTATTGTTCGGAATATCAAAATCATTCCCGGTTATTCTACCAAAATTTTTGGCGAATTATGAAATTCTAAAGGAAATTTTTTTAAAAATTAATGAGAAATTTATATGGAAAAATTTATATGAAGAGAAAAAAAAATAAAAAGTGATAGTATAAAAGATAGTTATAGATTGAAAAATTACCACTAAAATAATATTTATCTTAAAAAGAAAAAACAAAATCCCAAGAAAATTTCTTAAGTCGATTGAGCGCAAGATTTTTTAAAATTCAAAATACTATATATTTGAAAATAAATAAATAAATAAGCATGAATAAAAAAAAAGGAACGTAAAAAAAAAAAAAAAAAAAAGAATGAAACTGCGTGGAAATTTAAAAAAGAACAGTATATATTTCAATAACGTAAAATGAAATAAATAGGAGCATTTATGCTTTAAAAATAATATTTATCTTAAATGCAAAATAAAATAATTTAATAAAAAATGTATTATGAAACTGGAAGAGACCAATAACTTAAAAATATAAAATTTGAAATTTTATACATTTTTAGATATATAAACGCGCATACTACAGAAGAACATGTAGTTTAAAAAAGAAAAGAAAGAAAATGTATTTTCCACTGATATACAAAACAATGCCTTGAAATCCAATCGTAAAATATTGACATGACAGATTCTCGATAGTCATAGAAATTCGACCATTATCGAAAATTGAATAATTATAAAAAGGTCGATGATTATCGAAATCTCCATAATTATCGGAAGTTCAAACAAGATTATCAGAAGATTGAAGATTATCGGAAGTTCAATCAAGTCCAATGGTCAGCGGTTTATAAAAGTCTGTGTATTTTCAATAGGCGGTTCAAGGTCACATTTTCTACCTCGTTGTCTGGTGCCAGTAATTCGGTAGATAAAGTGACTTTGAACAGCCGATAGAAAATACGCTGACTATAGTAGGGGCTGATTTCTTTTCCATTGTCCATTCTTGTATTCCTTCCAGCAGAAGGGAAGAGATTTCCATTCATAAAAAGAGCATTTACATAAAGTTTCAATTCACTTGTATTGTTACCATTTATGTAAAATCTCTGTGTTAGAAGAAATGCATAACATGTTATATTGTGTAGAAAGAATTTTATGGCTGACGATTAAGCTTTCACTTTGTAATTCTGTCTTGTGTTAAAGACACTGATATCATTCTCCCTTAAGTGTATTTATTATTGTAGAGAAGGCTCTTCAAAGGCTGTTGCATTTTTTACTCTAGATTGATAAAATCACATACAGCTTCATACATTTACTAAATTTTTAATTCCAATGAGCTAATTAAAATTTCAATATTGTGCTGCTGTCTTTATATTTGTTTGCATCTTAACTATAGAATAAGTAGGTTATCAGTAATACTAATTCTGAGCAAATCTAATTTCCCGTGCAACAATCACTCTTCAAATATCGATTATATTTAATTGTTAATAGTGTATTATCTTGCTGTGAGATATAATATTTGTATTGCTTACGAAAGGAAATTGCATTTTAATTTGAAATTTATTTAATAACAATAATTATTTATTGGGATGAGGGCTCCGTTTTCTTAGCAAATACAAAGATACCTAAAAGATTACCTTACTACAATACAAAGTTGAAAAAATGCCAATTCTGAGAGTAAAAATGTTTTTGAAAAATTATTATAAGGGGTTGAGATTTTTCAGTCTTTGAAAAATTAAAAAAAAAAAAAAAATCACCCCCCCCCCAAAAAAATAGGGCTTACATTTAAATCGAATTTTATAACAAATATAGTTTTGTGTTTGGAAATGTCTATAAGTTAGTAAATTTTTAATTGCACTACGAAAATTAGACTTCTAAATATAGTATAGAAGGAATTAAATAAAAAAATACATTGAAAATTACGGCAACGTTCGAATACTTCGGTAAGCATATCTGCCTTTGAATTTCAAATTTAAATGTGTTTTAATGACATTAATAATTATTATCCTACTTAATATCTTAACTATACTTTGAAAATCACAATTAATTTGGTAGATGCTATAAAATTAAATAATGTTTTGCATTTATTTCCGAACAGAAAATTGGAGTTCATTTATTTTTATGATTTTTAAACTTAACATAAAGGTATTAAAATTATTACAAAACTGCTTTACAATATTTTAGGAAGGTATTTCAGATGTTTAAAATAAATAAGGCATAAACAATTTGCTTGAATTGAAAATATATCTAGAAATAAAAGATGCCTAATTCTTTTATTATATTTCAATAAAAATCTGTTGCTGGATACCTTCAGTTTTGGAAGCAAAAAATAATTGTTCAAAATAACATGCCCAAAGCAAGTATTATTTATATATTAAAATATGACAGTGTTTATAGAAATATTAAAAAAAATTATGTGCAAAAGAGAAAAATAATGAAGGGCTACAAAAACAAGCACTTAAATTTTCATCAAATTCTATCCTATTTTTGTTTTCCGGTAGGTGGATAGACATAAATAATAAATATTCCAAATAAAATTCTCTTTAAACATGTAAAACGAAAATTAATTGTGAATATCGATTTATTGCATCGTGAATCATGAAAATTGATATCGAAAAATCAATTTTTCAAAAATATGGATTTTTTTCGATAAATTGAAAATTGGCACAGCTCTAATTCGGATTGAACTGCGTATTTCAAGGACAAAAAATTTTATTGCACCAGCATTTAAAAATTATGACAGAACTTCATGGCATAGCGAAAAAATGTATTGGTTACTTTCTATTATAAGTACCAAACAATTAAAAAAAGACAGGTGCTTTGAAATAAAAATCGGTCTTCTTTTGGTTACTTGAGTGCATTGATACCATAGATTGAGATCACGCTTCTTAATCCCAATGTTACTAACAAAAGCACTTTTTCGAAAACATTTTTAAAGAGTTATACTATTAGGAAATAATAAAAAAACGAGGAAAATTTAGTAGAAAATTCTAATGTAACTCAGTGATCCATCTTTCTGATATGGTCAAAAGAGGATGAAAAAATTGCTTCTATAAACCCTGAACTTTGAAAATAAAACCATCTTTAGTTTAAACAGTAAGCATTTATTAAGGGACTCATTTTACTTGAGGTTATATGATACACATTTATTTAAACAATAGTGCTTCACTTACTTCGACCAAATAGAACCGAAAGGATTTATTTTTAACAACTTCCTTAGAACTAGTTTGTAAAAACCAAAATAGTTTTTACATAACTGCTTTTGTCGCACAACTCGTAAATGAATCAAACGTATTATAGACCTTTTCATCTCTGAATGAAACAAAAAAATTCTCATAATAAAACTAAAATTCTTGCCTTTTAAATTAGAATGCTAGAAGAAATAAAAAAAAAAATCAATAAAACTCGGCTTTAGATTAAATATAAAGATAATTTATTTCCTTATTATATCATTTATTTCCATTCATTGAAAATTCCAATTCGATAACAAAAAAAGCGAGTAGTATTTTCAAACAGCGAAATGATTATTTGAAATTGCTGTAAAGTAAACAAAAAGGGAAGAATCATTTTCAGTAGAAATAAAAAGACGTAACGCGAAATTCGTAAGCCATAAAAAGATGTGAAATGATGAGAATGCAATAACGAACCATTCATTAAGTATTTTTTTTACCGTTTCTTCCAAATCAAATCTCATGGAATAGTGGACTGTTTCGGAATCTATTCCAGTATGGTATTATGTGCATCGAGATCACATTTGTCGAACCCCCTTGGGGACTCAGATGCATATCAACTACGAATAAAACTGAATCGTTCATTGGCTTTTTTCATGACTGTGTTATATACTTTTATTTTGAACACATGCAGAATCGAGTGGAAATAACTGACATGGAGCCTGATGTCCTAGGAGAATTGTTTCACTTCATTTATACGGATTGTTCAAACAATTTAACCATTATGCCTGAAGAGCTTTTAGCTGCTGCCGATAAGGTAAAATTTTCATTTCATTTCCACAAAAGATTGAATGGGACACTTTTAAAATTAAAAACATTTCTGAGATGGAGTGTATTATCATAATACGAAACAAAAACTGTTGTTATAACTTACAAGGGGGGTTGAAATCTGAGTTCGGGATGAGATTTAGTATAATGATAGTATATATTTAGAATGTTCATTCATGAAAATATTAAAATGCAATGGCCAGTCAATTTCGAGAAAATGGTCCTCACACTTTTGGTAAATCTTATATACTGATAAATAGACGCCCGTTTGGCTGATCCCATTGGCATGGTTGTCTAGGTAACCGTCTCTTATACGGAAGATCAGGTTTCAAACCTGGCTGGGAATTTCTTTTTTTTTTCTCTCTTTTTTTAATAATTCTTATTCAATTAAAAATTTACAAATACTTCTAATTAATATGTTTTTAATTTTTTTATCTAAAATAAATATTTATTATCGAAATATATAATAATAAAATTAAAATTTTAAAAGAAAAAATTATAAATACATATGCATTTAAAAAAAATAATAAGATTATTTAAATTTACAAATTAACGATTTACAGATAGTTTTAATTAATATACTACTTATTTTTATGCAAGGATAAATGTTTATTATTTTAACATTTAAATTGTAATTTAATATTTAAAAAAGAGTAATAAATATAACATAAATGGTGATAATTATTAATTATAAATACTCACGTTGTAAAACAATATTCAATATATCTAAAAAATTGTCCTATATACATTTATTTTCGATTATACAAGAACCAGAATGGTAACTATAGTAAAAACATTGGAAACAAAATGTATTTCGACGTCTTGCACAAATGATAATTGATGATTGTCCACAAAAGCAAGGTTTCTGTAAGAGATCTATGGGAAAACAAACTTCATTTACATTTAAAAATATCGCTCTTTCATCAGAAAGTTGGGCAGCGTACCTTGCATACCTTATCATCTTATTAAAAATTGGTGATGACAATTGATGGTGTACAATTGATTGAATTTTTATACTATCTTCGCGAGAATTTATTTCTTGATCATGTTCCATAAAATAAGAAGAATTTTGTATACGCTTAATACGCTTTGAACCATCTGCCTTCGCATTCAATGAATTAACATCTGCTCTCTTTTATTTCTTTTGATTACTGCAGTTGGGGACGTTTGCTTACATATTTAACAAATACCAGCTGCTTCCCTTCAATTTTTGATATAAATATACTTTCCTTGAGTTAGAATTGATAATTTATTATTATTAAAATCCAAGAATTTGAAAATTGTTTGAAAATGATGCAAGCAAGTGTAAATTATCTGTAGCCATTAATGTTACGTTTTTAATTATTTTTCCTTTAAACATTAAATTATAATTTAAGTTTTAAAAGAATAAGCATTTATCTTTGCATAAAAATAAGTAACATATTAATTAAAACTATCTGTAAATCGTTAAATAAATTTAAATAATTTTATTTTTTTAAATGCATCTCTATTTATAATTTTTTTTCTTTTAAAATTTTAATTTTATTATTATGTATTTCGATAATAAATATTTATTTTAGATTAAAAAATTAAAAACATATTAATTAAAAGTATTTGTAAATTTTTAATAGAATAAAAATTATTAAAAAAGCAAAAAAAAAAAAACTCCCAGCCAGGTTGGAACCCTAACATTCCGCATACGAGACGGTTACCTAGACAACCATGCCAATGGGATCATCCAAACAGCAGTCAAGTTATTAGTATATAAGCTTTACCAAAAGTTTGAGGACCATTTTCTCGAAACTGACTGGCCATTGCGTTTTAATATTTTCATGAATGAAAAAATCTAAATATATACTATCATTATACAAAATCTCATCCCGATCTCTGATTTCAACCCCGTGCCTTCCCCTTGTTAGGATTTTAAACGCGCGCGCACACACACACACACACATATATATATATATAGAGAGAGAGAGAGAGTATATGAATTCATTTTCTACAATTTGAGAAATTTGGTGAGATATTCTTGATTTCTTTGCTTTCATCATTATTAAACCCTTGACTTGATTGGCTTAGTAGATATAGCTACAATTACAGAGCTCAGCACTTGTATTTTTGCCTATTCCAATGAATTCTTCTATGTGGCGAATCAGACAGAACTAAATTCAGATAAATTTAGAGATTTACAAATAGACTTGATATATTCACCTTTATTTTTATTTGTATACAAAAATAAGTTAAATCGACGTACTACTTGCTTTTCTTCTTTCAGATGTTAACTGTGAAAAAAAAAAAACTCTTTGTGACATAATTTGGAAAAGCCTCCTTTTCCATTGCAGAAAAGAATTGTGTCGAAATTATTGGTAAAATGTCATTAAGAAAATGGTAAAGTATCATAAATATAGAGTGGCAAGACTGTCAAAATGTCAGGTATAAAGGGAAAGTTGTTATAATTATATAGACAAATAGACATTGCTGCTGTCCTCAAATAAATTAATGTATTAATCAAATCATTAATTTATTGATGATTTTGTGTATTGTTTTGATGTTATTTTTAACCTTCCCTGTTCACCACGTGTAGTACAGAATCTTCTTTTTAAAAATTAAAATCTCAATTGGGGGAATTCCACGAGAAAAGAGAAGCTGCGGTATTTAGCAGTATTATTATTATATTTATTATTCCTTTGTGCAGACATTGCAACAAATACTTTTGCTGAAATGGAAGCTCAAATCAGATAACTATGCATGTACAAAAAAAAAAAAAAAACTTTTCAGTCGAATAATATAAAGTGTGTAAATATTGATTCCTTCCCTTGGTCCCTATAAATTATTTAATTTTTCCTAATCAGCTAACTGCATTATAAAAAGTGATGAAGCATCTCAAAATGTAAAATAATTAATGATGGTGATGACTTTAATTTTCTTACTTTTGCTGTCTAGTTACATCACTGATTAAACTTATAGGAAAAGAATGAAATTTTGTTTCAAAAGTTTTGGAATAAAACTCGGGTTGATGAAATTTAAGATGTCATGATGAGCTTTCTGATTACAATATTCCTTTCAATCAGATGTACAAGGAATATTTTTTTATTCAAAAAACATCTTAGATCAGTTTTCTTGACATTCTAACCATCAGAGGCAAGCGGCATAGTGTATAATAAAGTGACTCAAACTCTCCTCGAAATCCATCTATTTGGAAAACATTTATCAATGTCGGTATGTTGTCAGTGCGTGGTCTTAAATAATTAAGCACAATTTGAAAATTCTGATCAAGAAATTGATTCATTAGCGGTTGAGTAAATTAGCGGTTATAAAATTTTCTCAAAAATTAATATATTTAATGCCTTAATGTATAATTTATTTCAGATCCAGTTGTCTTTTTCTAAAGATAGAATATTGTTATTTATATCAATTAATTTTTTTTAGAAATGATATTTTCTCAATGCCTTATTTAGATTCTCGGTTCATCAGAAAACAAATCATTATTGGTGTAGGATGTTTGAGCGGTATTTCGATTCGTTCGCTTTGTTATTTTATGATACTAAATTTTTTAAACGTTTGCAATTCGAACATAAAATGATTGAAAAAAAAAACAGTTGCAAATATTTTAATAACTGATTTTTTTTAATTGGCATGGACTTGAGAATGAGGACTTCAATTTTAGATGTACAACTTCTATTTGCATATGTCTCTGAAGTGAATCTGGATATATATATGAACTGTTCTGTTTCATGGTGTCTTTCGAAATTGCCACTTATAACATTCCGTGAACAAAACACTGAAAATATTAAGATTTGTTCATTGTTATCGCAAAGGCTAATTAAGTAAAAGCTTTCTCCTTGAAAATACGAAGGATAACTCAGTTTTATAAGATATTAGTTTGACTTTCAGGATAATTATCTTCGATTCTGCTTGTTCCCCAGTTAGACCAAGCCTTGTAATATCTTTAATACTTAGCCAAGCTCCATTGACTAAGTATTAGTTCGAGTTTAGGTAAAAACGGAATTTTCATCCGGAGATTCAATGGAATTGGCCAGGCAATTCAATGTATAAGTTAAAGGCACTTTAAAAAAAATATATTTTATGTCGGTCGTGAATATCAAAATCCGCTACTGTTGACAGGGTCAGCCAGCTAGGGGATGCAAAGCCCCTTGACAAGAGGGGATGACCGGAAAATGCTTACTTTCCTGCCAGTTAAATGCATAGTTTCCTGGTGTGCCTATAGCACAAATTTCAATAAATTAAAAGGGTTAAAAGAACGTAAAGTACTAAAGGATACAATAAAAACATAGTCGTTATGGCTTCGATGGTCTTCCTGCTGACTTATTTCGGTGATTATCGGCAAACTTCGGAAACACTTCCATAACAAATTTATCAGTTAAGAGTAAATTCTTAATGAAAAGAATTTAGTTTGATGCGCTAGTTTTCAATGTTATATTTTTAATTGAAAAAAACCTAATTTCGGAATAATTTTTGATGAAGTTTAGAGCTATTTATTATTGGCATTATTAAAGTGAAATATTACTCTCTTTCATTGGGAATATACACATATATGTGAATACTTAAAAATAAGGTTCGAAATGCCTGACTTGTGTATAAATGTATATCTGTAAATAGTTGAGAACTTAAGTTTTAATTTTTGATTTGAAAAATAAAAAACGATACAAGTTTCTTTAATCATTTTATTTCAGTCATTAAGTTAATTTATTGTTTTCAAAATATAAAAAGTAACATTTTGACACCTTATTAAATGCCTAAGAATAAAATATAATGCATTCATAATATATGCAATAACAACATTTAATGGAAAGAGCTAAACATACTGATATCATGGGCATCTTTGAAAAGGAAATTATGCCATTCACATATAATTTTGCTAAATGAAAACTCCTTCTTTCCCAATATTTTTACCAAAATGATATGTTTTCTTAAGAAATTTCCTTGTACTTCTCAAATAAAAGCAGGCATCTTTCACTCTGCCTTTCGTAAAATTTCAAGAATCTAAGTTCGAAAGCAAAATCTAGAATCTGTCCTCTTCTTCATTATTTCATATGCAAATATCTCTGAACAAGAATAAAATTCTTCTATCATCATTCGGCTATTTTTATTTTTTAAATATTATTGACATACAAACTGTATGACAGCAATGAAATGAAAGTAAAGTTTGAAGTTAAAGTGATTTATTTTGCTTTGATAAAACACTAGGAATTATAGAAATCCGATATGAATAGCAAAGAAACCAATGCCTCGTTAGTATTGTCTCTTCAATTTAAATTGAACAAAAGACTTAAATTTAAAGAGTACCTTACATTTTAACATCTCTACTGTGATAAATGATAATGAGTGACAAGTTTGTGATTAAATTGATACTATTATTACAAAATTCTTCTTGTATGCAGCATTTTTTTTTATTTTTGGATATCTTACAAAAATGTTAATAAAAGAATGATTATCAGTCTTTATAGGTATTTATCTATGTTTTATCATAATTTTAGAACAAATTTTTCCTTCAGCAACAATCAAATTTTACTGGGGCAAAAAAAGCTTATCTGTAAAACAAGAAAGTAACAAATCGATACTTTTATAAAAACATTTTAAATTCACCTTTCAGTAGAATATTTGAAACAAATTTTTAAGTAAATAAAGGAAATTATTCACTATTACACATGATGATACAACTGGAATTTATTTTAAGTTAATGATCCTCTAAAGAGTGATGAAAAGATTTTTGGATTCAAAGCACGTATGCATAAGAAGGTGAGAAAGTAGTGATTAGAATTCATTGTTACAGTAGATTATTACCAATTTGTAATGTAAATTAAATTAGAAACACTCATATTTTTGTCCTTATTTTCATTTAATATTAATTCACAGAATTATCCGGACGGGACTCAAATAGGAAAGCTATTTTCTAATATGTCAAACTGTTAAGAATTAGAAAAAAATTATTTATTTATTCAGTCAATTTGTTATTTATTGAACCCAATTTGCAGACTTACATCGGAAAATTTAGCATTTCTATATAAAAATTTATTTTTCTTCCCTTGAGGACTTTGCTAGAGTAATGTTGCATATCAATGCCCAAAAATGGTTTTGAGACTATCAAGAATGATCACCACAATTCCATACTAAAATTGTGATGAAAACTATTTTATATTTGCCACTCGCAATCCTATCTCTCTTAGGATATCTCTAAACGGAATTGCATAAAAATTTTCATCAAAATTTTTGTTTCATTTTTAAACTAAGACTGCCTTTTTAGGAGAGATTATATAGTATGGAAATACATAAGCTACTTATGCCCTTCCAGATCAGATACTGATTTTTTTAAAATCAATTTATTAACACTGATAATCTGTTATGTGATGATGGTCAACATCTGCTTTATTATAATAACACAAACTGTTATAAAATACATAAATGCATGAGACGCTTTATTTCAGAATATTCTCTGTTTTATAAAATGAATCTTAATGCAGAAGGATTCAAATGTTAATAGTAATATTCGTTCTTTATTGCTTCTCAATTTAGTTTATCAGATTAAAAAGAATATATTTCAAAAACAATGAAAATTCACCTTCCGTCTAAGCAACATATACAATGAAAGCATGCATTAGTTTGAACAGAATGCAATGAACAATCTTTAGTTGAATGAACCGATGGAAAGCAAGTTTAAAAATTTACAGGTTAAACGTATTGCTTCTTGAAAAATAAATATTTCTTTAATGTGAAATAATTTATCAAATAATTATTCCTTGATTATAGTCAGTGAATAATTTTTATGTGCATACTATGAGTACTTATTAATAAACTTCTGACTTATTAATAAACTGACTATCAAATACAAATTCGATATTGTGGAGAAAATTACTTTTCCTTCGTAACCACATTCCTTTAGATGACACATTTATGATATGCACTCTTTCAAGAATGGTGGTTTATTTCCTGGACCATTTCTAACCAACTATTTAATGCATGGTGAATCTGTATTTTAGCCATTTAATAAAGAATGTATATTTTTAAAGATGGAAAATATACTTTTTCATTAAGTGATTTAAAAACTGCACGTGATTTCAAACTGCAAGCATTAAATTTTATAAAATTTGCAAGAATGAATGGTTTGTGAATTAACATCAACCCTTCCCAAATCATTTGAACAACGGGGTAAGACTCAATCTCTCTACATTTAATATTTCAAAATGAACTGCAGCTATCGTGCTCAAAGCACAACTATTTTTTGCATAATAATCGCAAGCTGATGAATAAAGCTGAAAATCACTTTCGAGTGGTGATCGATGACACCACTAGAAGGTGAAATTCAGCATTATTCGTATGGGAAAGATAATGTATAATTCATGATAAATGGATGAACAAGAAATACATTTATGGTTTCTTTTGGCATTATCTCTCTCCATTAAGCCTTTGGATCAATAATTTTGATCCAAAAGCTTAATGGATGTACTTATATTTTATATATAAGACTAACATTTTTATTGTTTTCATAAAGTATGCTTTGGAAAGACTTAAAGTGATGTGTGAAGAAGAATTGTCTAATAATTTATCAATCGAGTCTTCAGCAGAAACTTTAATATTAGCTGATCTTCATAATGCTAATCAACTGAAAGCATATGCTATTGAATTCCTAAAGAGGTAATATACGAAAAATGTGTATTATAGTAATTTTGTGTAATAAAAGATACTTAAGTATTAAATTAGTTCTAAAAATAATTTTATGTATGTTTCCAGTCATGCATCTGATGTGATTGAAACTCCTGGATGGAAAACGATGATTGAAACTTGTCCCCATTTGATAGCAGAAGTATTTAGACATTTAGCTCATCAACAAATTCCTATTATGTATCCACCTAGGAAGCGTTCTAAACAACAGTCTTAAGGTTTGATATTTTGACATCCTGTGCACAATCACTTGATAAAGCGAATAGTAACAGTATTTGAAGAAAGTGTGATATGAAATCTTATAAATGTTGTAATGAATTTTGAAAGAGATGTATATGCTACTTTATTATTTTAAAAACAAATCAATTGTGTTTATTCTTCAACATTTAATGCTTCTAAGCGAAAATCTGTATATGTTTGATTTGTGTGTATATATTGCTATGATAACAATATCCAGAGAATCTTGCTGATAATATATTATTTATTTTCTTAAAGACGTAATTCTGTCTATAATGGCATGTACTTTATCCTTTGTATCATTTTCATTGATTTATGCCTCTTTTTCCTGTTCAAAATGCATATTCATACCTTATACAAATTTTTTAAATCGATTTTGGCTAGATTAGGACTTTTTATTTTTCAATTTGTAATGAAATGGAGATTTGTGACAAAGGATTATTCCTATAAGTATTATTTATTAGATTGTAAATTTACAAATATTTGACGTTCCACTTTTACAAACCATGTAGTTTGTTTGTGGTGTCTGTACACATCAGTATAAAAAAAAATAAAGTATTTTTTTACAAAAAATTATTTATTTCCATATCAGAAATTATCTAATGCAACAATCCTTTTGCAGAAAAGAATTCTAAATGATTTCGTAATTAAAATTCAATTAAAAAAATTTTCCAAAAAGTGTCTAGTTTATGGATTTATCTACAAAGTATCTGGTAAATAGAAAAAAAAAATTATTGAAACATTTCTAATTAATGTTTGCATATAGTGAAATATAAATATCACTCTCAATGAGTATTTCATGTGATCTTGATGGACGTACTAATACTAATGGACAATACTAATATTTACTTATTTACCATATGTTGTAAGCATATATACAAATAAGATTTAAAGTGAAATATCGATCAGTATGTAAAGTGAAGTATTGCAAATGCCGTGTTATTTGTTAATAAAATAACTACCTTTTTAACATAGTTGTTATTAAAAATTGGTAATGTGCTGACATAGAGTGGCAGCTCGTCCAGCAGGGCTGCAGCACCCCCTGAAATTATTTTTTTAAATTTCCATTTTCGTTTATCAACTTATTTACTTACTTTTCCATTCTGAGAGCTCCATGCTCTTTACTTACTTTTCCATTCTGAGAGCTCCATGCTCTTTACTTACTTTTTCATTCTGTGATTTCGATGATCAACGAAAATGAAAAAATGCAAGAAGGACGTAAAAGTAAGAAAGGAAATGAATCAATAACAAAAGAAATGCAGCTTCTTGCTGTTCAGCAAGCAGCCCATGAAGGCATTCTGATCATCCGCAGCTGAGTAATTTATCTGAAGATCAAAATAATGACCTTTACTAATAAATGACCTTCTCTCCCCCTCTTTGAATTTAGAAGAATTAGAGCTGCAATCAGACCAGATCAGGTTTGGAGCACTTTTACTTGATCCCCCCCCCCTCCTTTCTTCATTCCCAACCGAAGTTCGTCTAGGCTAGGTCCCCCCCCCTACCCTAAATGACTGTTTATGAGCTTTGGTTTCGATTCTTGTTGTCCCGACGTAAACACATTGATTTATTGAATATTCATTTTCGTTTCTTAAGGTCATTCTTACAAAATATTAATAAGAAGTTGCGTAGATAATTTTTTAAATGTTATTCAGATGAAAATTTTTGTAAAAAGAGATCACTTACTATAGATAGAAAATGATAATCGTTGCATTTATTTGTCATTTTTGCAAGAGCTTTACCGATCTGAAAAAAGAATTATCTGACATTTGTATACAGACAAATCTCGCTTGACGAGCAAACAAAACTGTAAGAAATGGCCCGCAGAATGAGCGATGCTTCGCATAACGAGAGACGAGGAGATATCGTGACGTCACGCGTAGGCTCATGTCTGTTTCTCTTGATCTATGTTTAGAATTTTTTTACCGATAGTTTCATTTTTTTAATCATAGTTGAACTGGAAATATAAAACATATTGTTGATTGAATCTGCAAAAAGAGAGAGAAAAAAAAGCACCGAGTGTTTTGCATTTTTTTTTTTTCACAATTTGGTTTTAAATTGTGATATGAGAAGGAAGTTCTGCCAACCCTCATTTTACGAGAACTCCCTGTAAAGTGACATTCGCATAATTAGCTAAACAAAATATAATCGTCGCGATTGTCGATTAACAGCTCCACATGTATTTAAGTTTACTATCTATCTCTAACCCCAAGATTTTGGGGCTAGTGATGGAACGAAACGAATGGATGGATATATATATATATATATATATATATATATATATATATATATATATATATATATATATATATATATATATATAATAGAAACGAACCGATGGATGGTGGAAGAACATAACCAGAACTACCAAAAATCTTATAGCGCTGTATTCTGTGTCACAGCATAAAGCTGCGGAGAAGGAAATAATAAATAGAACAATAACCTTTCACTGAAATAAAGCAAACGATAAAAGTTTGAGAAATGATTGCATCTTACATTGAGAAGCATCCCCCAAATGAGGCAGTAGCTATGCACGTTATAAATTCATTTAACGATAATGCTGTGTCCCATTTTGGCAGAATTTTGAAGTACAGTAGACTCCCGATTATCCGCGGGCGGGTTATCCGCGCCTGCCGCACTAAGTATTTTTTATTTATTTATTTATTTATTTATTGCTTCCAAGCAAAGAGAAAATGCTTCCAAAGCAAGAAGCAAACTCAAATGACTGATTTCTTCAAAAAGATGTAGTTTTACAGTTATGCTTTTGTAATTACATAATACATTACAGTATTAAAACAGTACATGTGTATTAATTTTTCTGTGTATCCTTGACGCCTCTCGTAAGTACAAAGCACTTTTCTGTTTTCATTAACAAAATGCATTTTAGATTAGTTTTGAGTGATATACTAAAATATTAAGCGTTAGTTAAACATTTCCTGCTGTTTATTTTACGTTTTATTGTACATAAAACGATTTTTCAAAGTTGGAATGACTGTTTTCTCCTTCGCTATACCCGTTTTTAGCTTTTTTCGGATTATCCGCGATTTTTGTTATCCGCGGTGGCCGTGCCACCCAATTCCGCGGATAATCGGGAGTGTACTGTATAGCTAAATGCAGACGACTTTCTTGTAAAACAAAACATGCATTATAAATACTAAATTACAATATTATAAATTTGTTCCAATATTTTATTCAGAATGTAATGTATTGTTCTATTTTATATGAAAAAACGCATTGAAATTCGATTCGAAAACGAATTATCTCGTTAAGCGAGAATCCTCTGTATGTAGCGACATTTGCACTGAACTTACTTTTAAACAGATGCTTTAAATCATCATTATTATTATTATAGTGCAACATAGCAAATTCGAAAATTTTTAATTTTAAGTGTCGAGAATTCTATTTATTCTCTGGTCCATTGAATTTCCTATTAACGTAAAGTCAAATATTGTTTGTAATTTGAATTTATTTTGCTTAGTTTGAAATCATGATTACAAATTGTACTCTTTTAAAATTCCTAAATTGTTTTCACTTAAATACAGGGGTGTAGCAGTTGCATTACTCTTATCTTCTCTTTTGGATACTAGATGGCGATGCCTGATTAGGCCATCCCATAGTGCATTGCGATTGTAATTAGACTGAGATGTGACGCTGAACTATGAAGCCGCGCGTGAATGTTTTGTGTTTGTTTTAGTGTGTGAATGTGATTATTAAAAGAAATGTTCCTAAAAACATTCGCCCTGTTGCTTCCTGCATGGATCTTAATAATCTACATACCACCACATTGGCGCCCAACGTAAAAGAATTTCTGATGAAACGGAAGTGAAATCGTCTCGACGATCACAAGAAAATTTTCCCGCCACCACATTGGCGGCCAACGGAAAAGAAATTCTGATGAAATGAAAGCAAAGTCGTCCCGACACAAGTTATAATTTTTCTCATCCCGATAACGTGTCGTCCTGACACAAAATAATTTTTCCCATCCCGGGAATAGTTCATCATTGTGTTCCAGTGAAATGATGAAACGAAAATGAAGTCGTCCCGACGATCGCAAGAAAATTTTTCCGCGCACAGCAAATTATGAAACGTGTCGTCCCGACACAAGTTATAATTTTTCTCATCCCGAGAACGTGTCATCCTGACACATGTGATTATTCTCATCCCGAGAACTGTCCATCATTGTGTTCCAGACATCTGTCCTAAAAGATGAACCAGCGTCTGCCATCTTCGCTTCCTTGATGTCCTAAGGAGTATTCCAGTATTCAGTTTTAAATCCTAACTCGTACGGGACGTTGGCCCCTGTACCGAGTATAATTTTTTATTTGCGCATCTCCAGCAAAAATCTACATTTAAATCCAGTGAAGAAAGTGTGTTTCTGTTTTTCAAATTTACAGCATGGAAAAGTGCATCAGTTTTGTTTTGGTCGTTCCTGTCCGTATCTGTTCTCAGATAAGTGTCATAATACTTATGCATTTTTTGTTGTTGTTGTTGTTGTTTAAATTCAATAGCATCCAGCATTTGTTTCGTTGAAATACATTCTAGCAACATTCTTTCAGGTTTGAATACACCAAAATGCTTCGTCTTCTGTGAAATGTTTTCATACTATTTAATAATTTCTAAGTTACTTCTGTTTTTATAGCCTATTCATCGTTGCTAGTTTGCATAATTAAATATCTGTATTGTTTTGTTATTTGATCTCAATCATTGAAAGTGCGTAATAATATATCTTTTAAATATTTAGATATTCTATATAGTGAATTTCAAGTAGTTGTTGTATTTCTGTATTTTAATTAAGCACGAAGTAATTTATCGTACTTGATACATTTCTTGGTCCGTAAGTTTGCGAACCGAAACCAAAGCTGTTCTCGTTTTCTGATACCATTGTATGTGCCCTTGAGTGACGCGCCAAGTCTCATTAAGTATTCATAAGCTCAGTCGCTCTCAAAGTGATTAATCTAAACAAGTATTGAATATGTTTTCTTTTTTCAGTTGCATGGTATTTTGGTATGAAAAACTGTTCTGATAGATTTATTTTTTTTTTTCAGAGTAATGATTCAGCATTTAATCGTATAAAATGTGCAATTTTATTTCTGATTCTAAGAATGTTATTTTTATGGTTAAGAATACTTCTTAATTTAAATTTTACTTGGCATTATTCTGAAAATCTTATTTTCTGTTTTGTTTTAATGATAATGTTTACGTTTTTTTTTTATTCTTTTGAAATTTGAGTATATGATTTAGATATGATGATTATGATATGAGTATATGATTTGATATATTGTTATTTTGAGAAATTCCATAATATATCTCTAACATAATTTTGCTTTACAAATGTTAATTGTGAATTTTTTATATATTTTTGCATATTGAAAAGTGAATTAGAAATTGTGTATCAGTAAAATGTTAATATTGATTTTTTTTAACGTAATTGCAAATTTTATTGTTAGTATTTTGAATTTAAAGTGAACTTTTGGGGAACATTGACTTTTATTTGAACATTTTTTCAACTGACTGTGCTTAGAGGAAAAATAAAGTTTTATTTGGTTTGCGTAAAGATAAACGTTCAATATGGCATTTATGTCTAAAGGCAGGAAACAAGATTTAATAAAATTTGCCACAGAACTTGGTGAGGAGGTGGAAGGTGATCTTAAAGTGATTGAATTACGCGAATTAATATTGAAAACGTCGATTTACAAAGAAGATTTAGACTTTGTGAAAGATACCCTAGAAAACATTATAACTGAAAGATTAGAACGTGAGGAACGAGAACGTGTCGCTAATGAAAAAGAAAGAATAGAACGGGACAGAGCTTACGAGTTGGAGAAACTCCGTCTGCAAGTGGAATCTCAGAAGTTGGAGCAGACTCCTGGTCTTGAACTTTTGCCTGCAGACCAACAAGCTACATTTAACTTGAAAAAGTTGCTCCCTGACTTTGACCCGCAGGATGGGGACATGACCCTATTCTTAAATCTATTCGAACGTCAAATGAAAATTCTAAAAATAGGTAAACAGAACTGGGTTGCTCATCTTCTAGGGCTACTACCTAATAGTGTGGCACAGCTCATCGCAAGAGAACCAGAACAAAAAGCACATAACTTTGATCATATTAGATCCATGTTACTTCAACGGTTTAAATTAAGCGCTGAGAGGATGCGACAACTCTTTACAACTCACAAGAAAAAACCTGAAAACACATGGAAAGACTTCCATTTTGAACTGCGTAGCTATTTTGAAGCATGGCTAGCAGAATTGGACATAACGAAGATTGAAGAATTAAAAGATCTAATGATCCTGGATCAAATGAAGAAACGAGTTCTTCCCGAAGTCAAGAACCATTTTATTGATGTATGGAGTGAATGGGTTACCCCAAATGATCTAGTGGAAAAACTGGACAGTTATGACAACTTACGCTCTGTAAACCTAAAGCTTGCCTCAAAACCACATGAATCAAAAGCTATTTACCCAAAAAGAAATCAATATAAATCAACCCGATTTGAATTAAGAGATGATAGACAGGGTCTGCCGTGGATCCCCAGTCGAAGTAGGCGGAATCCCGGGGTCCCCAGTCAAAGTAGGCGGGATCCCAGCTACAAAGACAGACCGCCTCTGTCATGCTATGGTTGTGGAGAGCCAGGAGTTGTAAAGGCAAAATGTGCGAAATGTAATCCTGTGGTTCAAGGAGACCGCACTCAACCTCCTACCCTTAATCACATGAACTTTTATAGTATCTTAATGGAAAGCCAGCCATCAAGCATTATTGAAATTACGATTTGTGGTTCCCAAGCAGCAGTGTGTGTCGACACTGGAGCTACACATTCGGTTGCCGGAGAAAAACTTTACCATTTCCTCAAGAATATAATGGACGAAGATTCGAAAATAGTACTGTTGACATGGCCCTAGAAGACGGGCATGTACAAAAAACAGATATACTCACAACGACGGTAGATATGGGTGTGGCAGGAAAAGTTATCCCCACGAAACTTATAGTCTTGAAGAATTCCAAGGGAAACCGAACTCTTCTGGGTACAGATTTTCTGAGAGCCGCAGGTATCGTCCTGGATCTTCAGAAAGGACTTTGGTATTTCTCAGAGGCACCTCACCAATCGTTTAACTTTATTAAACCTCCGGCTGATATTAAGTCTCTCCTGGTGGTACCTGTTGCATCCCATCCCTGTCAACTTCGAGAAAATGAGGCTACCCATCTCTCGGGCGAACAACGGACGAAATTCAATTCCCTGCTCAAAAGGTACGAGAAATGTTTCCAACCAGGGGGAGAACCAACTGCTTTCATCGAGCATCGAATCAACACTGGTGATCATCTCCCAGTCGCAGTACCACCGTATAGGATGTCTTCAACTAAAAAAAGAAACATTGAAACAAGAAACTGATCGACTCCTTGCTGAAGAAATTATTGAAGAGTGCGAGTCACCATATGCTTCTCCAGTGGTCCTAATTCCAAAAGCCAATGGTACCATGAGACTTTGTATAGACTACAGGAAACTGAATTCCATCACTATTCCAGACTCTTATCCATTGCCATGAATGGACGATCTTCTACATGAGGCAAAGCCAACCCCTTTCATGTCAGCAATTGATCTGAAAGCCGGTTATCATCAAGTAAAGGTCCATCCAGATGATCAAGACAAAACAGCGTTTGTTTGCCCTTTTGGAACATACCAAAAAAAAGGATGCCATTTGGACTCAGAAATGCACCGGCAACTTTTCGAAGATTAATAGACCGCTTCTGCAATGGTCTCATAGATATCTTTACTCTCGCTTACCTAGATGACATTATCATTTTGTCAGAAACATTTGAAAAACACCTCTCAGATTTGCAGTGTGTCTTTGAAAAACTGATCCTCTTCAAACTTCAAGCCAACCGCGAGAAATGCTGCTTTGCATCCTGCAAAGTGAAATATTTGGGGTTTTGGATAACTCAGAAAGGAATAGAAGTTGATCCTGAGAAAATTGCCTCTATCCAGAGCATCCCACCTCCGCAGAATGTTAAACAGGTCCAATCATTTCTACAGACTTGTTCCTGGTTTAGAAGATACATACAAAATTTTGCCGAGATTTCACGGCCCCTCAGTGACCTTACAAAAAAGAAATCTCCTTGGAATTGGGGATTTCTCCAGCAGACCGCATTCGAAACCCTTAAAAAGTGCCTTACAACACCCCCAGTGTTAAAGCAAGCTAATGGCACCAAGCGATACATTATCCGGACTGACGCAAGCCATTATGCACTTGGAGCTGTTTTACTTCAGGGTACCGGATCAGAAGAACATCCAATCGAATATGCAAGTCGACTGCTCACTCAAGCAGAACGCAATTATTCAACAACAGAACGGGAAGCACTAGCTGTTGTTTGGGCTTTAAAGAAATTTCGTGGTTATTTAGAAGGTTCTGAAATCACTGTGGCATCCGACCACCAACCTTTACGATGGCTCTTAACTTTAAAGTCTCCGACGGGTCGACTTGCTCGATGGGCTTTAGAAATTCAAGCTTTCAACCTGAAAGTTTTGTATGTTGCTGGAAAAGCTAATGTAGTTGCAGACATGCTCAGTAGACCTGTATGTGATGAGAAAGAAACTCCTTATGAAGTGTGTAACATAGCCATTGCTGACCTGCCTGTCAGAAGTGCTAAAGATATGCGTGAAGCTCAACTTGCTGATGAAAATCTGAAAAAGATTATTGACAGTTTCGAATCTACTCAGAAAACAGAAGATTATGCCAACTGGACAGAACGTAGGTTCTTAATGAATCAAGGTGTTCTTTACAGATATTTGCCAGATGCTAATTCCGAAGAGGCACAACTAGTAATTCCTTCTTCAGAACGTGATTCTATAATGGAAAAACACCATGATGATCCGATGGCTGGTCATTATGGAGAAGAAGGTACTTTTCAAAGAATTGCTAAGCGTTACTATTTGACTGGTATGAGAAAATACATCAATGATTATGTAAAAAATTGCCCAGAATCCAACCGATATAAAGCCAACAACCAAAAGCCAGCTGGTTTACTGCGAACCCCAGTCTATTCTCAAAGATTTGAGATAATCTCGCTTGATCTTTTTGGTCCATTGCCAAAGACTGAAAATGGTAAGCAATGGATATTTATTATTGAGGATTGTGCAACCCGATGGATTGAACTATTTCCACTATCTCAAGCAACTGCTAGTGAGTGCGCCATTACACTCATTGAGGACATATTCCTGAGATATGGAATTCCCAGACGAATCATTAGCGACAATGGGTCTCAATTCATCAGCGCCGTTCTTCAACAGGTGTGTTGCACCCTCAACATTAGCCAAAATCTCCTGTTTATTTTCCTCAATCAAATCCCGTAGAGCGAAAGAATAGAGATTTAAAGCCTCGACTGCCCATATTGGTTGGAGATGATCACGGAAACTGGCATTCGAAGTTACCAATGATTCGTTTCGCCATGAACACCGCAGTTTGTGATACCACTGGCCATACACTTGCATTTCTCCATTTCGGAAGAGAATTAAGGACTGTTGATGATGTTGTACGAGATTTCAAAGCAGTTGTTGAGAATGACAATTTTGTATCCGAGATAACGCCTTATCTTAAAATGTTTGCAAACATCATGAACGAATTAAGGGAACGAATAGAAATGAAACAAGACAGAAGGAAGATATATTACGACAAAAACAGAAAGCAAGTATTTTATTCTCCGGGTGATAAGGTTTGGGTAACATCACATCCCATTAGTAACAAATTTAAACGTAAAACGTAGAAATTTGCACCACGTCGAGATGGTCCATACATCATATTAACGCAGCGTTCTCCAACTATCTATGAAATTGCTAGCGCAAGTGATCCATCCACCTCCTTAGGAACATATCATACCTCAGCTCTGCTTTCGTGCAGTCGAAACATGGAAGCGGATACACCACTGCATCCGATTCGCAAAAGAGGCCGACCACCAAAACTTAATTCCCTTTCCTCAGGAACCAATAGACTTCCAGACAATTCAAATTCTGTCTCCTTGCTGGCACGTCGTCGGAGCCAGAGGGGGAGGATGTAGCAGTTGCATACTCTTATCTTCTCTTTTGGATACTAGATGGCGATGCCTGATTAGGCCATCCCATAGTGCATTGCGATTGTAATTAGACTGAGATGTGACGCTGAACTGTGAAGCCGCGCGTGAATGTTTTGTGTTTGTTTTAGTGTGTGAATGTGATTATTAAAAGAAATGTTCCTAAAAACATTCGTCCTGTTGCTTCCTGCATGGATCTTAATAATCTACATACCACCACAGGGGTACTTTATATTCTCAGTAATCATAAATGAATAACTTTCGAAGTCCATAGCACTTCACTTCCATTCAATGCATCCAATCAAAAAAACGATACAAAATTTCGCAATTTTCTAAAAAAATTAAGTTTATCAAAATTATTATTATAAACTTATCAATAATAAATATTATTACTTTATTTATTAAAAATCAATACATTTATTAAAAATATTATGAATAAATCTTCGCCATTTTTGAAATTTAAAATACATCGTTTTCTCTTGCTACGTTAATTTTTAAACTAAGTTTTTCGTAATTCAAATTTTTGGATAACTCAAATTGTTGTGGTCCCGTTAGCATTGAATTAGTAAAGTTCCGCTACTTTTCATAACTGCATTTTTTTTTTTTAAATTTTGCAAAGGAATAATTTGTTTAAAAATTACTAAGTTCTGTAAATATATACAGATCTCAGCTACCAATCAATTATCATGATAAAATTCATAAACAACTGAAAAAATTAAATGAGAAGTACCCCCCACCCTCGTTTGAATGCCATGGACAATAAATGAAAATTTTTCAAGTGAGAAATAAGGTCGCCCCCCCCCCTCTTATGTTTTCGTTTAAATGCCAGAAACAATATAATGGAAACTTTGTTGGATTAAAATTTCGAAGTTTGTTTAAAACATCAAGGTAATCATTTTTTTGTTTAGCAATTTTGATATTCTAAAATAACATTGTTTATCTCTTTTCAACAGTCATTAATTAATTTTTAAAAAATTTTGATTTAAATTTGTTATTTATTTTTATAAATCATGTATTTGATATCATTACATATTTCCCTTTCTACTGTCCTATATTGTTTATTCAAAGAATCTCATTTTAATAGAATAAATTATTAATATGCTAATATTAATAACTTAAAAACAGCTAATAAAAATAATTTTTAACTATGTCCTTTTAAATTTTTCAAGTAAAAGCTTAAATAAGTTTTCTAAAATCTATAGCCTTAAAATCTACGCATAATATTATATTTATAAGCATAACTTATGAGACTTTTTGAGATAATTTACTTTAAAAAAAAAGCAGATAAAGTAATTTTTTAAACCTTGTCATTAATGATTTTTTTTCCCTTAATAACCTTTCTCTACATTTATATTATGCTTTTTACAGTTAAAAAAAATATCCAATCCCTAATTTAAAAAATATCCAACCATTTTATTTAAAATTAATTTTCAATGTTTTAGCACGAATTTCTAAAACAACTTTCTTAAATAGTTCAAGAAAAGAATATAATGTAAATGTAATAAAATTAATTTTTTAAGTAACGAATATTATTACTATGCTATTGATTCTTTACTAACTTTCCAGAATGGTATGATGTTTAATCCTAAACGGCTACAACAGTCGTCAGATTTGCAGGAATACTTCCAACTTTTTGTTAAAGTTTAAAAGCAATTCGTTTTTAAAAGGTGAGAGGCTAATTTCACAGTACTTCTATCATAATTTGCATGACAATTGGTTTGAAAATACTATTGAAGTTTATTTTAGATCTCACTTCACCAAAGACAAATGTAATTATTTTATCCGAACACGTAGAAAGAGAGTGGTAGATCGTTAAATCAATGCAAACATATATAGATAAAATTTTAATTACCATATATTTACATTAAAATCAAGAAAAATGATATCATGTTTCTCATTAGATAAGTAAAAATGAGTGAAAATTCAGTTTCATTAAATTCTGAAACATTTTCTTTTCCTTTTGAGTCAATTAGGCTGTCGCCACCTTACATTTTAAAGTTAATAAATAATTACAATTTAAATACTACTGAATGAAAAAAAAAAAAAGAAAGAAAGAAATACCATAAAATAATGGCCTTAATACAGCTGTCATTTCTTGAATATAATTTCTATTTATAGCACTTGATTAATACAGTTGTATACTAAAGTATTGTATATGTCTTCAAATAACATCTTTGGAATAGTTTGAAATTGATTTTTATATTAGAAAGTGAGCTAATGAATTTTATTTTATTTTCTTTATGCAGAGAGCTATAAAAGTTAGCTGGAAACCAAGCATTACTGAAAAATGTTTCCAGTTGAATCCCATACCGCCTAAGGTTGAACTTGATGTAAATCGATAATGAAATTGAAAAAGAAAATTGAAATTAAAAACTTAAGAGTAATCAATATATAGATCAGAAAATAAATCAATCTATACATGAAATTTATATCGAACGTAAGTTAAAGATTTAAATTTTAACAAAAGAAAATTAATCAGAAGTAATGGTATGCTAAAAAAATGTGTGATATTGCATGAATTCCAATAAAACGAAAACTAAATAAATTGGGCCAATTAATTCATGGAAAGAATCCTCTTACATGTGCCACAAAATTCTAGTATGGGAACTTTCAGTAGCCATCGGTCATCATATATGTGTTTCACCTGCATTGATATTTTTGTTCCATTATTTTGATATCTTGATGGAACCTCTATCTTTGTTCTTTGTTAAAATAGCTGAATTGCATATTGAGTAATTTGCTACCAAACATTTTACCTTAATTACATTGAATATTATCATATTTTGTCTTGTGTGATACCAAATAGTTTTGGAGATATTATTCATTTAGACCAAAAAGATTAAAAGGAAATAAAAATAATAATAATAGCACACATCAACAAGGTATTTATCAAAAAAAAAATATTAAGTAAATGATGAACCATAATTAGAAAGAAAAACAGTAAAGTGAGGAGATGCCTGTTATCTGTTACAATAGGAGCACTAAATAAATAGAAATGACATTGATGAAAATCTTATTTTAGGAATAAAAACATATATAAAGACAATATATAATGTAAAAAATTCAGTAAAGCTTCTTTCGAAAAAATTGTAGAGATGAGCTGCACGTTGTTTAACACTTTTATAATGAACTCCATCAATAGAAAGAGAATTGATAACATCAATGAAAAAAACAATAATAATAACACAAGGTTAGAAATGGTAAATACTGAAAGCAGATGCACAGAAGTATACTTAATGGCAGAATATGCAAAAAAAGAAAACTGTATCTGAATATAATGGTATATTTAAAAAAAAAATACAATGACAAATAATATTACAATATTTATATATATAATAGATGTACTCAGGCAACTGATAACAACAAAGTAATATTTGCTTATCTGTTAATTTGTTAAATATTAAAATGAAAACAATACAATTCTTTAAATATGTTAATTTAAAAGAAAACACATGGGGGGGGGCACTTGATATGCTGAACACATGGAAAGAAATTATTTTTCATACAAAACATTTATGAACATTACAATACATTTACAAAGAAATAAGCAAAATGGAAGTATTACTTTTTAATAACAAAGGAAACTGAATATATGCAAAATACTTTTAACAGAAACATTCATATCAAATAATACTTATAAAACATTATAAATACTAAAATGAAATATTTTATTTCAAGAAAAATGGATGCACAAATAATTGTTTCATAACAGTTATTGTGTGTTCAATAAGTTGCAAAATTTCAAAAAGCGTAAAAATCTACATAGAATAAATAGCAACATCTCATATATTTTTTCAAGTTAAAAATAAAAATTTTGAAAAAATATCTAAATAAAACAGCTTTGAATTTAGATCATATGAAGACAAATTTCATATCAGCTTCAAGATCCCAATATTTAAGCACTTAATAAAAAAGCAGGCATATTCTTTTCCTTTTACAATAGTAGCAATGCTGGTATGAATGCTAAATTAGTCATCCCATCATGAAAATACAAATACGAAAAAATAAATAAATAAAAAGAAGAAAAAGAAAAACTCCATCAATATATGATTCTGCATACATATCCAAAAAACTGATATACACAAACATATAAAATTTGCAATGCAATATATATATATATATATCCAGTTAATAACTTTCGATTTCAAAAATTTTGAAAAATAGCAGGATATAAAAATCTGTCATAGTTTTGAATATTCAGACATATATGAGCCGTTTATTTTGAAAGTGGGGCAAGTCCATTTTTGAAAAAAATGGAGATAATGGTAATTATAGATAAAACCTATTATGATCCTTTTATGCGTAAAAAACTTATAGCAAAAAAAATTTAGATTCTAGTATTTGGGAGATGGAAGTTTTAGCTCTTAACAGTATTGAAAATATGTTTATTTTGAAAGTGGTGCAAGTCCATCTAAGATTGAACATACTTTTGACCGATAATATAACGACAAAATTTAGCTCCTGTTGCTGTATAGTGAAGCAAATGTGGCGGTTTGACATCATGTCTGAAATCTAGGATGTTTCTATACCGTCGTCTGTGTTTCCTCTTCATCTTATTTTCAATTTCTTGGAATAAACAGTGAATAGTACTTGGAGTAAACAGGGGCGATAGAAGAAATGCCAGAAGACATTGTTATTATCCAATCCAATGCAACGATTCAGGTGAAAGAGTTTCGCTGCACGGCACAGAAAATCTGAAACTCGCAAGAACAATCATGTCATTTAATTTTTGTTCATTTCAAGAAGTTAAAAATTTATTACGAAAATAAAAAAGATTAACATAAAAATATCTATTTCATTTCTATCTATCTATCTTTGATATTGAAAATCAGTGGTTGTACAAAATTTTATAAATAATAAAAAGCATATCTTAATTTATGTTTCGACAATAATATGTTTACTTCCGACACCGAGAAATGTTAGTAATACTGGTAACACTTTTATCAGCTTGCAAGAAAGTTCTAATTCAGTTTCTAATAAATACTAGACAAGTCGACCATTTGTTTCTTTGTTCTCGGCGTACAAAAACCCTTAATAGTTTCATTCTTATTTGAAAAATAAATAACGGATTGTGTGTGTGTTTTTTAAAAAAAAAAAATGGCTCAAAACGATTACAATGGAAATTATAACTCTGATGCATCTGAAAGTAAATTTGGTAAGTATCAAAAGAAAATAAAAATTTTCTGGGTAATAACGCTACGTCAATAAAATCCTCATTTGCAAGTAATTTTATTATTTTTATTTTGTTTGTAGAAATAAGACCCATGGCAAGCGGTAATAAAAGAAAACTCTTGGAATCAGGATCTGAATGCGAAGGCAGTTCGGACCAAAATTATTCAAAAAAATGCCAAAAAAGAATACTTGAACTATTGACTTCGTCATCAGACGAAGACGATGCTACATTGGAAAGTTACGAAGAGAACAAGGTTACTTATATCCAAAAAATAAGAAAAGTCAACCGAAACAGTGGAAAAAAATACTACACAGAAATAGGTAAAATTATTCCCGAGAAAAAATTCGTGAATAGACTGCTAGTGCTCAAGGGTATGTACAAAACTAATTAGTGAGGAAGAAAGGGAAAAAATTTTTTAATGAATTTTGGAAACTTGTAGATTTTAATACGCAAAATTTATTTCTACATGGATTTACTCGCAAACTGGGTACGAAAAGAAAGCGCCCAAGGAATTTCAAAGCGGCAAAGAATTTTAGTTTTAAATATTATTTTAACACAAATCGTGGAGATATTTTAGTATGTAAAACATATTTTCTACACACTTTTAATATCTCTAAAGGACAACTGGACCGACCGTCTTCTGAAAGCAGAAGTTGTGGGAAAAGATTTACGTGGCCAGGCAGAAGGATCTTCCCGGAAAACTAGTGAAAATTTGGCAAATGATTTAAAGCAACGCATTCAACGTTTTCCTCAGTTTGAAGGCCATTATACAAGGAATCACAATCAAGGGAGAAAATATTTAAACCCAGAACTAAATGTAAGAACAATGTATAATTTTTATGTGGATCAATGTACATTGAATCAAAGACCTTATGTAAATGAGTGGATTTATAGAAATATTTTTAAAACACAATTCAATTTGTTTTTCCACCATCCACGCAAAAAACACCTGCAAAAAATGTGAAATGCTTAATATGCACTGTAAACACTATTGAATTATAAACCTACATTATCTGGTACCACAAAATACAAAAAATATATCTATTAATACTTACCAATATTTTTAAATTTATTGAAATGCAAACCTTTAAATATCTCGCAATAACAACAACAACAACAAAAAAAAAAAAAAAAAAAAAAAAAAAAGACTTGCCCCATTTTCAAAATAAACGGCTCAATTTTGAAAGCGAGGTAAGTCAATTTAGTTATAATGGAACTCTTTTTTTTTTTTTTTAGTAAGCACTGTAAACACTATTGAATTATAAAACTAGATTATCTGGTACCACAATATTAATATATATATATATAGATAGATATAGATATTAATACTTACCAATATTTTAAAATTTATTGAAACACAAACCTTTAATTATCTTGCAATAACAAAAAATGGCCCCACTTTCAAAATAAACGGCTCATATGTATTTTTCAACAAAATAATTAGATTTTCACTAATTTTCTCAGAAAAGAAATTTTATTATTTTAATGAATTTGATATAGCTTATAATTTTTTCAATGCCTTCATAACATATTTGTTTTAAAATAAAATGTAGATAATGAATCTGAAATAATAATAAAACTAAATGTGAAAAAGTAAAATATTCAACATTCTGGATAAATTTGGAACATCACTATTGCCTTATTATTTTCAAAATAATACTTCCTTTCCAGAATGTGCATTACAACATTTTTTACTTACTATGCATGTAAAAGCATTAAATTATCATTTTTGTTGACTAGGAAACTGATAATATTAACGAGAAAAAAAATTGCAATTTCCATTGTTGAAAAAATTTTCTTTATCTAATCAAGTACTTTTTTTTACAAGTTTACTATTTATAGAAGAGAAAATAATTCAGTACTTATAGAAGTAGCCATCTCTCTATAAAATATTAATGTATATATCGTAGCTGAAAATTAACAGAAAAATTTTTTTAAGTGCATATTTTGCCACATAAGCGCAAAATATAAAAAAAAGAATAAAGAATTAGCAAAATTCCCTTTCGAAATAAATATAAAAACTGGACAAAGAGATTTCTGTCATTTGTGTTACAATTGCTTCTAATTATTTGTTCTGAAAGCATGCTTTAAGAATATAGCGATTTTAGTTTATAAATTTCAAATGCTGCAAAATCATTAAAAGTATGAACTCCTCTTATATCTAATACAAAAACTACCGCTTTTAACAATTGGAACAAATAAAGTAATTAGAACAAATACTTTGATAATATCATGCCTAGGAATATCCACAAAAAGTATAGAATGTTGGTATTACTCTGAATTTTAATACGAAGTCTTGATATAAAAAGAAAAGTAACTTTAAATATTTTTTCTTAAACCCATATGTACTCGCAAACTATTTTTAAAATTAAAACAACAATAGTGGCAAAAAGAATTTTAAAAAATTATAATGAATACACTACTTCTACACAATATACACACTTCAAACACAATAAGAATAGCATATATTATTACTATTGAAAACAGCAAGAAAAATAAACTATTAATATAGCACCTGATAAGCACAATCAATAAAACTGAATTTGAAAGGGAAGGATTATTTTCATTTGAGGGAAATTGAAAAGTTACATAACTAAGTACAAGCATTTTTTTTTAATGTAGAAGTTGAATTTCACATTAAAATAAAACATCTCAAAAGATAAAATGTACAGTATTTAAATGCAACCAAAAATAATATATATATATATATATATATCATAGTAAAATGCAGATCATAAAAGAATAATTTAAGCTTTTCCAACTTATTTTAAAAATTTCATCAATGTAAATAAAGATAATGCAAAATGCATATTCTCGTTCATTATATAAAATTCAAAAGAATGGTGTTGCTTATTCTTTTTACTAATAATTGTGTAGTCAATCAGATATTAAGCTATCAATCATACAGCAAAAATAGAATAGTATGAAAAGTTTGGAAACAAAGATATGGTAAAAATGCCCTTAAATCACTTTACTTGGTGTTTCTTCACTTTTTATAGTTGAATTACATAGCCCTTTATAATGTTAGCAATAGCATTGAGAGTTCTATTATTCAATCTCTCAGTAAGTTTAAAATTTTATGAAAAAAAAAATACTCATATAAGCAGACATCTCACCATTTAAAAACCACTTCTACTGATTAAAAGTCATCATGTCTTTAATATTAATTATTTCACATTATAGAAAAAGCATAAAAATAGTGCTTAAAGAGCACACTAAGTGGCCATTGGTAAAAGTAATTATTAACAATCCACAAATACCATTCAGTAAAATACTAACTTTGAAGAAAAGACTAATTACTATTTTATTTCATCCCACTTATTCAGCTGTTCAGTCATATGCTATTTTTAAATTTTAGAATATTTGTTGTTAAAATATCAAATGCAATATGAATTAATTCATATTTTGTTTAAGTTACATGTTTCTCAATATCAAAAATTATAATTTACAATGCAAAGTTAACATTAAATAATCAAGTTGGTAATGTCAATTATTTCATTAAATTTAACCATTTAGCTGAATATGGTAAAAATAGGTAGGAGTACTTGCACAAAATATTCAGAACACGATACTACTAAAACTGACTGAATAATTTTGCAACTGAATATTTTTTCCTAGACAGATATCAAAACATCATTTAAGACTAAAAATATGATTAATTTTACTAAATATGCTTAAATAACATCATGTACATAGACTAATGATAAAAATGGAAGATTGCCCAAATTTAGCAACAAATAAATATAGTGAATGCAAATTCTGAAGAAAAGATACTACTGCAGCTATAAAGCTAAATTTTTAACTTGCTTTCTTCTTAGAATTCAAATAATACATTATAAAATTATCATTTTTAAAAGACTTACCAATTGGATTCCATTTCTAAAAATAAATAAATTCTCTGAAAATAACATAAGTATAATTCATTAAACACTAGTTTTACACAGCAAATGAAAATATCTTCAGTTTAAAGTAATTGTTTAATAACTGAAAGAATAAAATATTTCCACAGATATGCTGATGCAATTCTTTTTCCTATAATAAAATATAACATTGATAGAAACACTATAAAAAGTAAACCAATTTTTAAAATTAACAAATTCAATCTTAAGACCTTCATACACTTAAAAATTAATATTGTAATATAATCAAGAAATTTTTATTTTAGATTCATATATTAACACATCTTAAAGCAACAACTTCTTACATATAACAACAAAAGTTATTTCATGCAGGTTTTATTTTTCCCTTTGCATATTATCTATCATTAAATAAATACAGAAAATTTGGTTTTTTTAAGGATCAAAAGAATTTAAGCCTTTATTTGTTACTTTAAAACAATTCATTTCATTTAATAACTCAATTATTATCATTTAATAACAAATGATATAATAAAATGGAATCAGCCGCATAACAAAATTATCTGAATTTGCATTTAGAATTGGATGTTATTTTTAATTCAGCTTAAAATCATAGCACATCTTATACATCAAATTTACAAATATCTTAAAGAAATCGACAATGTAAAAAAAAATCAGTCTGAAAATTTGTTTTCAAATAAGAAAATGCTCGTTTAGTTCCAATGTGATTTGCATAAATATAGAGTAGATATTCAAAAATTAGATGCCTTTTTTAACTATCCTGAAAATTTAAATATTTTTTTAAATGATCTGAAAATATAATTAATTATCTTAACTATGTCATATTTCCTTTTGTAAGCTTCTAATGTTAATTATTTTAACAAAATGTTAAACTTCCAGATAATTTTAATAAACATTATGATATATTACTTAATATTTTAAATCTGATCTTCAATATAAAATTTAGAACCCACAAATACTTCAAGCAAATCTTTTTAAGATTTTAAAAACAAGAAAACTATTCAAAATCACAATAATATTAAAAATTAGTAAATGAATATAACCTAAAAATGCAAAAATATGCAAGTCAAACAATTCTTAAAACCTACCATTTAAAGAAAAATGCACGTAATAAATTTCTATTCCGAAAACAGCAATTTTTCAGTTGTTGAACTCATTTTTGGTAACACACAGAAACATTATCTACATTTCAGAAGGCAAAAAGTGTTGAAATTGAAAAGTAGAAAAATTACATCACTAAATATATTTAAAATATTTCATTCTTTTTTCCACTGCTCACATTTGCTATAGCATTTTCAAAATGAACATTTTGCTTTATAAATGATTTATGAATATATCAAAATTTGCAAAGATATGCATAAAATAATTATTATTTAATTCACTTTCTAAATCAATTCTGGTTAATGAAAATTTGTCTTTAAAAATTAATGTAACAAATACTGAGTCACATCAGGTAAATTAGTAATTGGTTTGTTTACCACACTTTTTAACAAAAAAGAATAAAACATATATCATGGTTTAATATGCAATAAATGGTTTTAATATATTGGACACATTCTTTCACTTCCATAATGCAATATAAAACATTTCATATTTTACAAAAAGTTGATACAATGAAAACTAATTTCAAAAAGAAACAAATTCTAACTTTCCTCTAAAAGTAATAATATTTTCATTTCATATCAAATCACACTTGAAATATTCCCTTATAATCGGAATAATATGAAAAAGTTTTCATGAAATGAAAATGATTTTTTAAAAACATTTTTTGCGGAACTTGCGACATTCCGAATCTTTATGAAGTAAATGAAAGAACAAACATTCATGAATATAAAATAAAAATTCTAATTAGATTCTTCTTTCTAAATAAAGATTGCTCATATATATCAGTAAGTCTTTAGAATAAGAATATAACCAATTGTTTAAATTTTGCATCACTTGAAATATTCAATAAAAATAAAAAAAGAATATCATTTTACAACTTTTCAATAACAGGTTTACACTTAAACAACCCTGCATATAGTTCTCCTTTGCATTTACTGTACAACATTTAGAAACATGACAGATTAACTGAACAAATAAGGTTATATATATATAGATAGATATACACAAGTACACACACACATACAGAACAGCTATTTTTATAGCAATAGATTTTTCATGTGTTGCAGCCATTTTTAGTGAACACATACAAATAACATCCACATTTCAATGGAAAAAAAAAATGTTGAATTGTATATATACACCAAATATTTTTTTAAACATTTCAATTCTTTATCCACTGCTCACTTCTATTATAGCATCTTCGGAATGATCATTTCACTTTATATACGATTCAAAAATTCATATTACATTAATCAAAATTAGCAAAGGTGTACATAAAATGATAAATATCAATAAAATTTTTAATTTGCTTTCATAATCAGTCCTGGTTAATAAAATACATTTTTGCTTAAAAGAAAAAAAGTGAATATAACAAATACAGAGTCTCATTGTTTTGGGTTTTAATTAGTTAGTTGATCATATTTTAAAACAAAGTGCAATAAAATATGTATCTTGAACCATCACTCAATGATTTCAATATATTGTTCAAAATATTTTTACAATTTTATAATACTATAGTCTGTAGTTTTTCTGGTAAATATATTCGTTATTTTTTACAATAGATTTTCTTTTTATCAAAAACAAAGCAAACTTTATTTCCCTCTAAAAATAATGACAATTTTACATTTTCATCATAGGTTCTTAAATCTTACTTGAAATACTCACATAAAATCAAAATAGTATGAAATATTTACATAAAAAAATATTTACATAAAATGAAACTTTTTTTTTTCCTCATTTCTTTCAGATTTTAAGATACTCTAAGTCTATATGATGTGAACGAAAGAAGGAACATATTCATGTTTATAGGAAAAGAAGAAGGAAAACCTTCCTATAAAAAGTCACACTGGAAATATTTCATAAATATCAACTTAAAATTATGAATAAAACCAAGAATTCTCATTTTCTAAAATGCCACAAGAAAAATTCATATATTATTAAAAATAAAAAGATCACCACTTTACAATAAAAAGGTTTACGAGGCAATTGCAAATAAGTAAAATCAAATTTTCAAGATGTGAAACAATGTTTTTTTTTTTTTTATAAGCTTAGTTTGTAGGACAATGAAAGTCTTAATGATGTGAAGGAAAGAATAAACTCAAATTTATAAATATATACAGGCATGAAAAATCAAAAACTTATTATTAGAATCCCCAAATAAATTTGTTTTAAAATGTTCGAGTTCTTTACATTTTGCATTTTTTTAAAGATCTAGTCATAACTGGCTGGTGATTACTAGTAATATTCAGCTATAGCAGGATTTATAAATTTTTTTACTTTTAATCTAAAAATACTTTGGAACCTTGGTTTCACTTATAAAATTTATTATTGCTCAACTGCATATATATACACACAAGAGGAAACACTAATGAAGCTTTTTAAGATTTAAACTTCAGCAATGCTAAAAAAATTTAAAAGCAGATTGTTTAAAGAATAAATACATGATACATACATTTCCATACAATAAATACATTTCCAAGTCTATCTAGCAAGTTTAATGAAATGCTTTCAACTATTTGGTCAATTATTCTTGATCTACAGCAATGTGCCTTTCTCAACTGATAACTTAAAAAATGTTTATGAAAATTTATAAAATAACAATTTGAAACTAAATTAAATATAAATTTTAATGTTTATTCTCTCTACTTCTCTTATTTTTTAGCAATACATATCAGAACCAATTTTTAAATTTCCTTAAAGTCAAAAATATTTGAAAGAATGAAAGTAATGACTTTCTGAGCATCAGTATTCGATTACTATCCCATTCCACAATTATTACAAAACACTATAATGTCGTCTAAAAACTTTTAGAGTTCAATATCTAGTTTTCTTTCTGAATGATACTTTCTTTTTGCCACTGCCTATAACAATACATCCATGACCACCTAAGCCATTGTATCCAACTCGCGAAACCGAATCTTCATTACTTGAATATCGTCTTGCAGCATGCACATTAGTCAGTCTAGAACCAGGTGCTTCTGCAGTTATTTTCTTCCCCAAGATCACAGCTTTTGGATGTCTATCTACAACTACAATATTCATTTTCCGTCTCTTATTTTCTGGAATGTCAGTAGAAAATGAGCTATCCTTGCATAATAAAACAGACTTATCAAAATTTCTACATTCTGCAGTAGGTGAACAAGGAGGGATAGGAATAGAATGTGATCCAGTAGATTCCCTTTCAGATAAAGCAGAATTCAAATCCTCTATTGTCTTATTTTGTTTTTCAAGTTGTCTCTTTATTTGTTCATTTTCTGCTTGCAGTATTCCCATCTTGCGTTTTACCTGCGTTAATTCATTTTGTAATTGGTTTTTCACTTCTATACAAGAAGAAAGCTCCCGCTTTATTACTGAACAATATGTAGCTAATCTACTAAAAGCTAAATTTCCTTCTTCACTAAATTCATGTACTTGCATACTTCTCAAAAGTTCTGTAGTATCATTAGAACTTGCTTCCACAATTATCTTAATATTGTTCAGATGTTCCAACTCACTCTGTAACATATTTCTTTCATGTAATAACAATTGATTTCTAGCTTCAAAAAGGACTATCCTCTGATTTTTCCTTTTTAAAATATTAAGCTGATTTTGAAGTTCCATAATGTTTTGATGCATGTTTTCCTTTCCTTTTTCAGAAAGAGCACAATGAGCCTGCAGTTTCTTGATCTTTTTATCTTTCTCGATAATTGCTAAATCCTTTTCATGCAGTTGTTTTTTTAATTCATCCAACGACCTCTCTATGTTATTACCAGATTTATCATCAAAAGAAACGTTAAAAAAAAGTTTTGTGAGGCTTTCTTTAAAAACAATATTTCTGCATTCAGGACAAGTACCCGATCGGGCAAGCCACTTTTCTATACAACTATTATGAAAGATATGACCACATTGGGTTGTAACAATACCAACTGCACCATCAAATGGATCGTGGCAGATGACACAAACAGCCTGCATATCGGAAAATTATACGACAATTAATAACTTCCTCACTTCTATAGCAAATTTCATTCGAAAATTGAGTAAAAAAAGGCGGCTGACAACAGTAATGAAAAATTCACAATAAGGCAACTGTTCAGTACCTTGAAGAAGCAAAACCAACATACATTGTCAGTCAACTTTCAAATTCAAATTATGGCAAGAGATCGGCAGTCTTCAGAAATAAAAACGAAAACGCACTACAAATGAAGTCATCCTTCTGTTCAATACTCGTGTTTTAAAAATGTCAAAATCAACCAGAACTACAAAAAAAATACCCCGTTATTTCTAACTACTAGAATAACAACAACTAATGCCTCAACCTCAACTGTCACACTTGAACCTTTAGGATAAGTTAACCGTTGTCTCTCACGTGTTGAGTTGCATCACAACACTCTACCCGATGTATTAAGTAAGGATGACGAATATTTCACGAGCGGTTATTACGTTACATTTTATAAAGTCACAAATACCAGTAGAGATGCATAATCCACGATTTTTTGAATAACAAATAATTTTGCTATTGTTATTTTTAAATATTTGTTCCAAATATCTGTAATTTCAATCATATTATAAATTAAATATTACTTAATATTAAATATAAAATTTATTAATTGTAATTAATACTCAATTTACTAATTTAAGTAACGTGTGATTGAATTAATTTATCTATTTCAGCTTACTTCTTAAATTTAATTTTTTTTCAAAACTGTTTATTTAATTTCTTTATTGGAGTAAACCATTTTCTAAAAAATTTGAATTAAATATATATGGCATTTCTTTAAATTGTTTAATTTAGTTCTATATTCTACCAATAGATGGCGCCAGGAGTAAACGGAATATATGCAAAGTCAAGTCACAAGCAATTAAAAAGGATTTGTATGGAATAGTGCATCATTAAATGCGAATATCGGAAAGTCAAGTTTACTATCATGAAGCGGCGACTTCACACTTTCCAGTGAAGTCACCGCTCCGATAAATTTCAGTGATATGCAATTGAATGATACGATAATTCATACGATTAATTCAGTGATATCGTATCGATTGTTACTTACTATCGTGATCCGAAACCTGTAATCGAAATATCACCAGTAAGATCGTAATAAGATTTTGAATCACACCCCTCTTTGAAAAGTATTGATCACTGGTATTTGTGACTTTTTGATATTGGTTACGTAATAATCGCTCGTAAAATATTCGTCATCCCTAAATACCAGTGATCAATACTTTTCAAAGAGAAGTGTGATTCAAATTCCTGATACGATTTTATTGGTGATATTTCGATTACAGGTTTTGGACCATGATAGAAAGTAACAATCGATACGATCTGTCCAATAGAAGCTCTCGAACAAAACAGAAAAGGAGAAATCTGTGAATGGGTTGAAAAGTGAACGGACCGGTTATTCTTGGAATTATCATAACATTGAATTGCATACAACTGAAATTTATCGGAGAGGTGACTTTACTAGAAAGTGTGAAGTCGTCGCTCCACTTCATGAGAGTGAACTTGACTTTCCGATATTCGCATTTGATGATGCACTATTCCATACATGGCAAGTGCCATAAGAAACAACAAACAACAACAACTATTCCATACAAATCATTTTTAATTGCTTGTGACATGATTTTGCATATATTTTGTTTAATGCTGACACCATCTGTTGGTAGAATATAGAACTAAAGTAAACATTTTAAAGAAAAAGCTAGAAAAGAAAAACATTTTAAAGAAGAAGCTAGAAAATTAGCTAAAGATAATACAATAAAATATCATTATAAAAATAAAATAAGATATGATGTTAGATTTATAGATTCTCCATTCAAACCTGGTGACATTGTAATGTATGAGGAATTTAATTATCCAAATCGTAGAAAATTATCTCCAGTATTTTCAGTTCCATATGAAATAGTAACTAAAATTTCAGATGTAAATTATGAAATAACTAAACCAAACGCATTAACAAATAAAGTTCCTGATATTGTCCATGTATCAAAATTAAGAACATATTATCCTCCAGAAAAATTAATATTAAGTCATGAATGATAATTTTTTTAAAAAAAATTCTTTTATACTCCATGTTTCTTCCAAATAATCCCCAACTTTGGTGGGCCCATTGTCTCCACTCGTAAGAGTTTTTTTCGTTTCTTCATGATGATGATGTGATAGGCGCCATCACAACATAAATTCAAATACAGCAGTCTTATTGAGATGCCAGTAAAGGGTCAACCTCACAATTAATTTCTATCTCTTTCTATTTTTATCCCAAATATGTTGTTCTCCACTTTGGAAACAAATATTCCTGGATGAGAGTAGAGGGAGAATAAGAATTACGTTCCCCCTTCTTGATGTCCTAATTTTAGGTCATTAAGTTTCATCCACTACTAGAACTTAGTGGACAAGGTTTAACTATGCACCACTAATTAACTAACAAGTGGTTTTAAAAAAAATTTTCTTTTAAAATTACACATTTTTATGTCATTTATTTTGAGTATTAATGTTTATAATAAGAGTATTTTGAATCTCATATTATTTTCAGATTAGTTACATACAAAAATCAGAACTGTGTTGATATATTGTTATTATATAAGTTGATATTAATATATATTATATAAATTATTATTATATAAGTTCAATTTGTTATTCCATTATTTTATATCCCATTTGATGATTTTGGTGAGCTTTCTACTGTTTAAAGGACACTGGTGCAAACATTCTTTAGAGACATTCCTCACCAAATATTGACAATCTTGCAGACTGAGAGACAATTGACTGAGTTTCTGCAGAAAACCATTTTTTATATTATACATTTTAATATATTTATTTTGGTGTTGTTGAATATTTAAATTTATCTAATATTTTCACAGATATCACTTTATATTTTTTATGTTCTAAATAATCTTGTTGTC
The DNA here is from genome assembly GCF_947563725.1 of Argiope bruennichi. Classification (NCBI taxonomy): domain Eukaryota; kingdom Metazoa; phylum Arthropoda; class Arachnida; order Araneae; family Araneidae; genus Argiope; species Argiope bruennichi. Next base: position 6,855,312 of record NC_079162.1, on the reverse strand, counting down.
TGTATGAAAAAATGATGTCTGTATTAATGTTTGTATAATGCAAAGGTAAGGGAAACTGAGGTGTCAGTTTCAGTATACCTTTAAAATTAAACTTACTCAGCAATATACTTTTAATTTTTCTTACTTGAAAGCCACTGTAAGGTATGGCGGTGTGTCGAGGGCCCCGATGCACTTACATGTCTTGCAGTGGGGGGAAAATGTAAGGATATTTTAATTCTAATTTCAGTTTAATTAATTTCTAAGATTTCATCTTGATTTGGCCCATAGTGGCTTCATTCTCGAATATTCTCTTGTTTCGTGATCCAGTTCCACTTTCGGTTTGGTTGATCCCTTTGTAAAAATAATGCGCCATCAGAACTACGTTTCAAATGAGAGTGATACTTCGGTACCCTTGAAAAGGTGTTAAAGGCCATTCCCAAAGGCCAAAGGCGCGTGGCCGGAAATCCTATGTTATATAAGGCTAGTCATCATCTGTTCGGCCCTTTTTTCCCCTTTTCTTACTCCTGTGTGCGCCGCGCTGCGTTTTCTTGTATATAATCATGCCACTAGGAATAGAATAAAAACGAAATTAAAAATACCAAGTCTCTTTACTGTTTCGAACCTGCATTCTACTTCAATCAATATATATATATATATATATATATATATACTTTTCGTAGAACTTTTTATGTTATGATTGTCAGTAATAAAGGCAAAGTTTTCAACAAAAAAGTATTCATAAATATCGCTAATTAACATTCTCTGCATCCATATCTGATCCATATTCGTCCTTATTCACAAGCATGAATTACCCCTCGCGAAAAATCAAGCACGTAATAATACAAAATGTTTCGCTAGAACATCTTCTCTTTTACAGAGCATCAGAAATTTGCAAAACAAATTTGTGACACGCCGAATTCGGCGAGACGACATTCGGAGTCGATTCCTGACATTTAGCTTGCTCTTTTTGCGAAAAGAATAGCAAATTTACGTGTTACCCACCTTCAATTTGCAAGACAAGGTTAGATCTTGCTGGTGAATACGGCAGCTTGACTTTCAAGTTAAATGTAGGTAGCTCTAAAATTGCTGAAATCGGCAAGTTCCCACACTCCGAGTGAAGGGATAAAAAATCTGTCGATCTAAACAAATTCTTTTAAAAGATGCATGTGACCTTTTATTTAAATCGGTACGTGTAAAGAAATCCCTATCAGAATCTCATAGTATATAATCACCGAGAAAATATTTCTGTCGCTCTTTTCTCTTTTTCACTCTGGTGTCGTGCTGTAGATTGACGTACATCGTCGCTTCTTGCTTGTACATGGATTATCTCTCCCGGGATGGACTAAAATGCAGTTTAAAGTATCTTCCAAGTATCTTCTCTCTCTCTTACACACACACACACACACACACACACACACACACACACACACACACACACACACACACATATATATATATATATATATATATATATATATATATACAGGGCGTTGCCGAAATCGACCGACAAATTCAGAGGGGTGATAGTAGGCATCAAGAGGATAAAGAATCACCATACAACATGGGGTCCCAAACGACGTTTAGTAGGTAAAAATCGCAAAAACATAGAGAATCGGAGGACTGTTGGAAACTGTAAAAAATTAATAAATAATTAACAAATCGTATGTCAGTGATGAATTTTTTTAAAAATGAAAGCACATCTTAAAAGTTTTTTTCTGCGGAGTTTGATGATCTAGGGGGTCGTAAATTACTGAAAACGAAAAACTAGTTTAGAACCCATATTTGCAAAAATATTAAAAGAAAAATAAAAGCTTGAAAATGTAAAGAATTTTATATTCTATAATTTGATATAAGCGTATAGTGTAAGAACTGAGGAGTTTTAAAGATATTCAAGAAAAATTAAAATGGGGACCAGAAAACATCACTGCAACATTAGTATCGATGTTCGCAGAGAGCGTTGACAAATTCGAAACACAAATGCAGAGCAAGGATATTCGGCATTAAGTAGATGAAAAATTACCAGGAAACATAGGGTCGCAAGTAACGTTTTTCAATGAAAATCGCAAATCGGATGGAGTTGGAACGCCAAATGCTTGATGCCACACAGGAAGATGAACACTTTTATGCTAGAGTTTTATTCTCAGATGAAGCCTGCTTTACGGGAGAAGGTGTCTTCAACACGCACAATGTGAATATTTTGTCGTTCGAAAATCCCCACATCACTATCTCATCGAATATATAGCACAAGTTTTATATTAACATCTGAGCAGAGCCATCTATTTGCATCGTATATTCTGCCTTGTTTTCTTTTAGCACGTTCCTTACGGGTTTACTACAGGGAACACCGACAGTTGTACGCCAGAACATTTGGTTAATGCATGATAGAGCTTCAGCACATTTTAGTTACATTCGTGAAATCTGAAATGTTATTTGCGAATGACATTTAACGATCATCAATTCTGTAATGCTCATTAATGAATACTTGCTCACTGGCTTTTATTTTTCTCGAACGTATGAAAAATTTACATACGAGAAGACTTCTCGATTACCTTGTTTCTAATCCTTTCATTCATAAAACCTTTCTCTTCGTCAGACTCATTATTTTTTCGATGTCTGTTTTTGCGATTTTCATTGAATAAACGTTATCTGCGACCCCATGTTTTCTGGCAATTTTTCATCTACTTAATACCTATTATCCTTGCTCTGAATTTGTCTTTCGAATTTGACAACGCTCTCTGAGAACATCGATAATGATGTTGCAGTGATGTTTTATGGTTCCCATTTTAGTTTTTCTTGAATATTTTTAAAACTCATCAGTTCTCACACTACACGCTTACATCAAATTACAGAATATAAAATTCCTTATATTTTCAACCTTTATTTTTCATCGAGTTTTAATATTTCTGCAAATATGTGTTCTAAATTACTTTTTAGTTTTCAATAATTTACGACCCCCTAGATCCTCAAATCCGCATGTTACCAACATGAAAGAAAACTTTTAAAAATGTGCTTTTGCTTTAAAAAAATTCACAATCGAAATTTTTAATTTTTTTATTAATTTTTTACGGTTTCCAACAGTTCTCGGATTCCCTATATTTTCGCGATTTTTAATTACTAAACGTCGTTTGAGACCCTATGTTGTATGGTGATTCTTTATCCTCCTAACGCCTACTATCACCCCTCTGAATTTGTCGGTCGAATTCGGCACCCCCCTGTATATCCTATGAAATATCTATTGCAACTGACACATTTCTTAACATCATTTCTGAAAATAGTATATGAAATGAAACAACTTTTTTATACTTAATTTACGAATAAGTCTTAATTTTTCAGAACAAGAAAAATTATTCTGACTTGACTAGTTTATCAGTTTCTTCAGTGATCTGTGGTTTTGTTGCATCGAATTATTAATAAACTGAGTTTTCAGAGTTAATAAACTGAGTCAGTTTTTCAACCTTTTGCTATGGAAAAAATATTATTTTGAAAATGCATTCAAAATATTATATTATTTTAAAAACTTAATTTTTGTGGAATTATAACTTACAAATTAAATTATAAATTAAAAATTAAAAATCAAAAAATGATTTTTTCGTTCTATCCTAATGTGCATTCATTGAAATGAAAACCATGAAGTAAGAAAAAACAAAATCAAGCACTATAAAAAAATTTATTAAACAAGGATGTTTATAAAAACACACCAGAACTTAGAAAAACACCACAGAAAATGCTTCATCAAATATAATAACAATTTCCTGGATGGAACACCAAGCAAAGAAAAACAAATCAACATATGTCTTTGATAGATTTAACAAAAAATAATTATCTTGAAAATTACACATTCCACTGTCTTTTTTTTCCACAGTTTTCATTACACATGTTTGTACACACACACACATACGAGGTGGTAAGAATTAAAGCCCTCTTACTCTGATCTCTCTATATAGCGAACTACTCAGTGTAAAAGGCTCCAAAATTAAATAAATTGAACATACTATTCAAGAAATGGGAAAACGGATTACGAGAAAAAAAAATTAGTTCCAGAAATACCGATAGTTGGCGCTGAACAAAAGAAAATATGCTGAAAAAAAATATACATTTGTAACGCATTTGATTCGAAAGTATCAACCCTTCAATCGCAAGGACCTTATCGATACTGGGGAAACTGCACCCTACTCCAAGGTGTAAAATCTGCATTCTATGGACAGCTTGTTCAACTGCGGATCATAATTGAGATGCTTCTCATATGTAGAGTGATACCGTCTTTCGAATCTGCCAAGGTTCTAAATAGGATGTTTTTAAGAATCCCCACAACCAAAAATCACAGGGATTAAGATCTAGAGAACGAGAATGCCAGGTTGTCGGAAACGCATGACTAATTACACTATAATTAGTAAAATGTTACTGAAGAAACTGCTGTACAAAGAGTCCAATGTATGGAGGCGCTCCATCTTGTATAAAGGTAATTGAATGAAGACATTGGGGCTGTTGCGTCCGGGGTACAACAACATTTTCGAGCATGTTTTGGTACCTTCTGGCCGTCACGGTGCATGCCACAGGACCATTGAGCATATCTTCGAAAAGAAAGGTCCAAGAATAAATATGGCTGTAAATCCACAACAGTCTGTAATTTTTGGTGAGTGAAGTAGAATCTCTTGGAAGCTACGAGGGTTTTCCGAGCACCAAATGCGATAATTATGGGTGTCGACTTTCCACTTAAATGAAAATGTGCTTCATCGCTCCATAGAATCTGCCGTGGCCATGACGCATCCACTTCAACTCTAGCCAGAAATATCAGTGCAAAGGTCAGGCGCTTCTCCCTATCGATGAGCAGCAACTACTGATTGTAAAGAATTTTATACGGGTAAAAATGCATTATTTTTATCAATACGTTTCGTTCTGTACCACAGGGAACACTCAAGCGCTGTGACACTGTACGTATGCTACTACAGCTTACATTTTTTATTCAGCAAATATTTATCACTTTCTGGAAACTGGAAATATATATATACAGGGTGTTGCCGAATTCAACCTACAAATTCAGAGAGGTGATAGTAGGCATCTAGAGGATAAAGAATCACCATACAATATGGGGCCCCAAACGACATTTAGTAGAACTTTAGTAGCAAAAATATAGGAAGTCGGAGAACTTTTGGAAACTGTAAAAAATTAATAAAAAAAATAACAAATGCTGTTTCAACTATGATTTTTTTTAAGTGAAAGTACATTCTTAAAAGTTTCTTTTCATGCTGGTAAGATATGGATTTGATGATTAAGGGGGTAGTAAATTACTGAAACCGAAAAAGTACTTTAGAACCCATATTTGCAAAAATATTGAAGAAAAATAAAAGCTAGAAAATGTAAGGAATTTTATATTCTATAATTTGATAGAAGCATGTAGTGTGAGAACAGGGGGGGGGGGGGTAAAGATATTCAAGAAAACTGTTAAGCACGTATTTTTAGCATGTAATAGTCTTCCTCTTCGAGGAAACCAGGAAATAATAGGAACGCCTAATAATGGACATTTTTAAAGTTTAATCGATTTAATAATTACGACTTTGTGCTTATGGATCATATAAAAGAATAAAAAAATTCCAAAAATGGAATTGTGAATGATTTAGCACATACATCGCAAGAACAAACTATTCCTGCGTTAGAAAAGGAAGTTCTTGAAAAAATGAAAGACGATACAAAAGTAGCCACGTATTACAACATCTAAATTGATTCTACTTTTGATATTTCCCATCAGAAACAAACTTGACTTAATTAGGAATGTAAATTTTAAAGAAAAAAGCTTAAGTCATTTATAGGGTTCATTGAAGTAACTGGAGAAGGACTAGCCAAAGCTCTTTTGGAAATATTAAGTGAGCTTGATTCAAATATTATGGATTGTAGTGGATAGCATATGACAATGGTAACAACATGAAAGGAAAATATAAAGAAAGGTGTACAATCTAGAATAATTGCTCTAAACCCTCATGCAATTTATGCGCCTTGCCTATAAGACACTTTTAATTTAATAATTTGTGATGCCGCTTCCAGCAATATGTATAGTAATTTATTTTGTATATTGCAGCTTTTATATTACTTACCTTCTGCATCCACAAAAAAATGGGAAATGTGATAAAAGCATTTAAATATTACTTTTTAAACATTATGCGACATTCTTTGGGAAGCCAAAATAAATACAGTTAAAACAGTGTATATACACTTTGAACAAACTTGTGATGCTCTAGAAGAATTTATTGACGCAAATAACAATAATATGGGGATATCCGAGGCTAAAAGTCTTTTGGATTCAATATAAGAAATGGCATTTATTTTATTTTTAATAGTATGGTTTACAATATTGTTCGAAATTTGCACTATCAATAAACCATTTCCAGTAATAACGATTGTTCTCGACTGGTCTTTTAGTTTAGTCAATAAAATTAAAACTAAAATCAAAAATTTAAGAACAAAATTAACTCATTTTTAGACGAAGCAAAAGCGATAGCACGATAATTTGAATCTTTCGAAACATTTTCCTGAAAAACGATTTCGAAAAGAAGAAAAAATATATTTCGAAACAGCAGATGATGAAGTTATAGAAAATCTGGTTGAGAAATTTAGATGTTGTTTTGTAACTCTGTAACTGATAGTTAATATAGAAGATAGATTTAAAAGTATTTCAAATTAATCACTGATATAAAAACTTTACAAAAACATAAATTAGAAAAATGTTCCAAAAACTTTGTAACGTTTTATAATAACGATGTAGATGATAAAGCTAATCCCAATAATTGTTTTGCTGCAGAATTTTATTTTGAATGAAAGGGGTGTAAATAACGCTCAACACATATTGCAATATATACTGATTAATAATTAAAATAATTTATTTCTAAATGTATTACCTTTGTTAAAACTTTTTATTACTTTGCCAGTTAATATAATAAATGCTGAGTGCTCTTTCGGCAAATAAAATGAATAAAAAATTGTCTTCGGTCAAATATGTGCGCATAACGCTTAAATGCACTTCTATACTAAGCACGGAAAAAGAAATTGCAAAAAATTGTAATTTTCCTGAAGTAATTAATAGCAAAAATAAAATCTGCTATTAAATAAAGATACAATAGTAATATGCGTTCGTATTTGCATTATTTATTTATTTTTATTTTGCAAAAAATTTAGGGCCCCAAATGGTTTCTTACACCCAGGGGCCTTCATAGAGAAAGGCCGGCACTGCTGAAAATCACCTTTTCAGTCGTTAATAATCCAGGATCAGTTTTTTTTCTTCCCGTGCTAAACGTTTCTTGATCATTTTCTGAGCTAGAAAAACTCTTCGAAATTCTGTGTCTTTCTTGGATTTATTTTGCTATTTCTTATTAGAATTTTATCAGTTCTTGGTCTAGTTTTCCGTTTGCGCTTACAATTTCTTTTCTTTTTGGGGAACGATGATCCGGAATCTTGAAATGTTCATAAAATTATTGAAACACTTGATTTTCCACACCAGCTGCCATAGCTATATCTCTCACAGTCATACAAATATGCTCATTAAGAGCGATTATTTTAGAGCGTTTCCACGGAATAATATCCATCTTTGAACAAGCAAACGTACTATGTGTTACACGGAAGGCAAAATTATAACCGCCAGCTGCCACGCTAAAAGGCTCACATCTGAACTACTGATACACTAAAACCAGTCAAACGAGTAAATTATAGTCAAGGTCGATACATCACACTACCTCTAGGCAGATATAAACTAGTTCGAGGCGGTTCGGGATATCACTGGTAATCACATATCAATTCAGACATGTTTGTCCCAGCTAATTCTAATAGTATCTCTCTCTCTCTCTCTCTCTATATATATATATATAAGAGTTATATATATATATATATATATATATATATATATATATATAATTGTGGACACTTTTGAAAATCGTTATGTTTTCTAACTTTGTATGCTTATAGAAAATGTTATTTTTCACAAATTGTAAACTCTTACCTATCATTTTAAAGAGAATTTAATGCTGATTTCAATACAAAAAGCAAAACTCAAATATTTTCAATACAAAAAAGTTATTCTTACTTTAATCTGAATAACAAACACAGTGATGAAGTAGATTGTAACTTCTAACTTTCCTGACCAATCACTGTTCTTATTCTGGGAACCAATAAAATGTTAATAACTGTCAGAAGAAGAAGACATCATGTTATAAAGTTGGAACAGGTCATTATTGTGCTTTTTTCTATAGAAGGAAGACTATTTTTTATGTAATCAAATCACAAGTAAAATTTTGTTTAGATTTTTAATATTTAGTAGGAACTGTTGTAAACATTTCTAATATTTAATCATGAAGCAATGCCATCAAATAAAAGAATAGATTGGACACTTAGAAAGAAAACTAAAATTGTTGTGTTACATGAATGTGGTCTTTCCAATGCTGGAATTGCAAAAAAATTAGGGTAGTTCAGTAACTACATATGGCGTCCGAAAATTTTGTTTACGATACCAGGAGACAAATTCAATAAAAAACAAAGCAGGAAATGTTTGAAAAAGGTACACCGCATCTGTTCATGACAGAAGAATAAAAAGACTATGTCTCCATGATCGAAGAATGTCATCAGTGGCCATCAGAAGTGAATTCAATGATGCTGGCATTCATGTTAATTCAAGAACAATCAAGAGAAGATTATTAAATGTTAGACTAAGAGGTAGAATTCAAGGAAAAAATTTACAGTAGTGTATAAAAAGATTACAGTGGACAAAAGAACACATTAATTGGTCAGATGATCAGTGGTTACAAGTTATACGGAGTGATGAAACAAAGATGTTGTTATTTGGTAACGATGGCGAAAATAGGTAAGACGTAGAATAGGAGAAAAGCTACATCCTAACTGCATTCAGGCAACTATGAAGAGCTCAGTGTAATGATTTGGTCATGCATGTCAGCAGACGGTATTGGTCTCTTTCATGTTATCGATGGGACATTAAATGCAAGAAAATACACTGACACTATTCTAGAACCAAAATTTACACCTTCCATCAGTGATCTCTTTCCCAACAATGCACCATTTATTTTTCAGCAGAATTCAGCTCCTTGCCATACAGCAAAAATATCGAAAGTGTGATTTAGTACAATGAGCATTGAATTGTTATCATGGTCAGGAAACAGTCCTAAACTCAAAATTATTGAGAACTTATGGGACCGTTTGAAAACTCTTATATATATGAAGAGTTCATCAAATAACAGAGGATTATTTGAATCTATAATTGTTTCCTGGTATCAAGCAAGAAGAAGGAAGAGCTTAAAACTGTCGTCAGCTCATCAGTGTTAAGCTGTAATAAAAAATAAAGGCTACCTTACTAAACACTAATAACTCACTACAGTCACCAGCATCTAATGTATATCGATAATTATTGTCTCTCAACTTTTTTTGTATTGCAAATATTTGAATTTTGCTTTTGGTATTGAAATCAGCATTAAATTCCCTTAAAAATGATATGTAAGTTTTTCCATTTTGTCAAACGTTACAATTTCTATAAGCATACAAAGTTCGAAAACATTCAAATTTTCAAAAGTGTCCACAATTTTGGCCACCACTGTATATATCAAAAAACAGTTTGGCTGAGTACGTTTTAGTTCCCTTGTCTAAGTAGTGATTCAGGGTAAATACTACTTTTCTTTTGTTTTGTTTTTTAAACATAAATGAAAGGAATATCATTTTATCGTTATTTTAATGTTGATCTTTAAATTATTCCTGTGATGAGTAAGTTGACATTATCTTATCATTAAAATAATGTCATAAGGTGTGAGAACGTTTGACAAATTATATAATTACTTGCTTTTCATGATATGAGAGACAAAACAAAGAAAAATCAAACAAATATTTCTCCATTTATTTTCATGACTGTTGCAATAGAGCCACCCAAGTTTTTTCAAATAAATTAACAAATATTACAATTATTCAAGAGAAAAAGTAGCATTATTTAATTCTCAGGCACCACAAATATGACTGTCTGAAATTGACAACAATTCTGAAAAAAATTACCATGAAAATATTTGTTTTTATGATAATTGTTCATTTTATAGTAGTCAGAAGTGTGTGCGAGTTGAGGTTCGAACTCGAAACGTTAGGGTTCATAGCCGCGTAACAAAGCCACTAGACAAAAGTGTACACTCTTCTCCGGAAGTTGTTATCTGGCTTATGATGTTACCACTACAATAGTCCCCCACCAGTGAGTCAGTAGAGTTTATCGCGCCAGTTATGGCGAGCGACGAACGTGATTATCGCGCCAGGCGTTATGGCGAGCGACGAACGTTGTTATCGCGCCAAGTGTTATGGCGGGCGACGGCGAGCGTGTGTGTGAGTGGTTGCTGCCGGTAGATGGAGCCACGACAGTTGAATGAAGTATGCGGTTGTTCAGAACTAGGGTCACCAATGTGTAAGTTGAGGTTCGAACTCGCAACGTTAGGGGTCATAGCCGAGTAACAAAGCCACTAGACAAAAGTGTACACTCTTCGCTGGAAGTTGTTATCTGGCTTATGATGTTACCACCACAAGTGCATAACTCATGCGTATATTATTTTTCCTCCAGGGGCGGCGACAGAATGTAGGTAACAGAGCAATTGCCCACCTGCCGCTCCAATTGGCGAAAAATTGATAATTTCGTCGGTAAAAAATCTTCAGTGTTTCGAAAGGGAGGTGTGGAGAGATGAATATCAAAGATGCTGATAATTTAAATGCTGTCTTAAAGCTTTTACATGTGAGCAGTCGAAATAGGCGAATTTTCCCCGAATATGACGACCCGGGGAAAAGCACTTAAGTTTGCAGAATTTTGGACATCTGTGTCTGTTGTCATCCATTCAGCCTGCAGTTTGTACTGCATTTGACAGAATAACCGATGTAGAGACAAAGTGAATCAAATGTTGCGTTTTGTCGGTTGCTTTTAGTCAGTCGACTAAGGAATCGATACGATGGCTGAAATGTTTATGGATTTTAACATTTATCGACTGCCTTGATCATTTTTCGGTGAAATTGTTAGGAAAAATGAGTTATATTATTATTATTAGAAATACAGTTGTGAGGGCGCTGATGATGATTAGAATCAGAAAACGAACTGAAGGGAAGAGTGTGGAGGAGGAGAACCTCGGGAGAGACGGTGCCGAGAGAAAAAGATGGATGTTTGGTGTTCTATGACGTTCTCGTACTAAATTTTGTTATAGTGTTCTTGTATGTTATATTTCGTCCTACGTCAATTAAATGTTGTCAAAAAAATTTAAATATGGTGTCATACCAATTATTTTCGTTTACATTTACTTACTAAAAGGGCAGTCTTTGCCTTATTAATTTTTCTGATGAGAAATAAAAATTGAAAAAGCTTGGCAGCGCCGACATCTTGGTGGCAGCGAACGGGATCTGGATTAATGAAGGTGTCTATTATCTTTTCTTTTAATCCAGAAGGAAATCGAGGTAACCCACCGAATCCAGGTATGTGATGAGGAAAGTTACGGCAGTAGCTAAAGGAACTCGGGTAAGCTAAATGTTTACTGATTTTTGTGCGCATGTAAAGATATAGTTTTGTTCCGTCAGGAATATAATTTGTTGTATCACGCCAGTGATTTTGTTCCGTCAGGAATATAAGTTGTTGTATCACGCCAGTGATTTTGTTCCGTCAGGAATACAATTTGTTGTATCACGCCAGTGATTTTGTTCTGTCAGGAATATAGGCTTAAGTATCACGTCAGTGATATCCAGATTTCTAACTTCTGTGTGTTGTGTCATCTTCTAACATGTTGGGAATATATCTTTACAGCACAAATAAGTATTAATTTATTATAGTTTATACTTTGTTCCGCCAGGAACTTGCCATTTTATTTGTTACGTCAGTGATAATACCGCGTCAGTGGTTCCGATGATTAAATATAGTTTACGTCAGTAAAATAAAGAGGAAAAAAAGAAAGGTAATTATTGTACCTTTTAGAGAAATAAAACTAAAACATGCTGTGTTAAAAATTTATTTCTATCAAGAAATGAGCTGAACAATTGTTGACACTATCATTTCGTTTTGAAAGGGTGAATGCTGTCATAAAAAATTGTATATCATTTTATAATAAATTCTATATTTTTATAAGAATAAAACTGATGTTCTTTTGATATATTTTTTAAAATATATAATAAAGTAATTGTTCCATAAACATTGCAACGAATTAATTCTTGGGAAAAACAATAATAAGCTCTACGGGTTTTTGTTTCACTTGTTTTGTTGTTTTGATATTTATGTTCTTTTTTCAGATATTCTGGACATTAAAGAATTTATTTTGATTGTTGTCTTAAATAAGTGATATGTTTAATTGAATTTTATGCTTGATAATTCTGTATTCTAGTAAATAAGTGATATGTTTAATTGAATTTTGTGCTTGATAATTCTATAATCTAGTTGGAAAATAATTACCAATAAAACTTTCGTTTCGATTACTAACGGAAAATATTTTAAAAATAATACTTTTCTGATTGATATGCGTATTTCCGGTGTTCTGGATACTTCATTCTTGTTTTATGAATCCTGCTGACGGCAGTTAAAAAAAAAAAAACAAGAAATAAGTAAAAGGAAAGAGTAGATTTATGGGTTTTTTTATCACCTAATTTATGCCATTTGTGTGTTTTTTTTATCAAAAGGATATTTCTTAGAATTAATACTATTTGCTGTTATTCGGGAAAGCATTCTAATACTCTCTTCATTCTACGATTGTTTATGTACTAAATTCTTTCAGTTATTGTTTCGTAACATTTGACTATAGCTCAAACAAATAATTCTGGTTTAATATTTTAATAAGAATGGTCTTTATTAATGGAAGATTTATTAGTTTTGCATTTTCTTTTTTATTCATATAAGTATAAAGTGAGTGTTGTATTAGAGATTATATTTTATTGTTGTGAAATAGAACGACAACAAAAGTTGTTAAAAATTAATTTGTGTTACATTATAAAAAGGGTGTCGCAAATGTATAAACCATTTTATGTTTAATATTTTAAGAAATGTTTTCAAATAAAACAGAAATTGTTTGGAACATGTACTTGCATTTTAGATTGTTAAAATAAGTTTTATGAATTTAAAAATTATCAAGATAATATTGTTAGCAATTATTATTATTTTACTTTATTTTCGTTTGAATATTTTTTTTCAACATTGTAAAGAGTATCTCCGCAGTAACATAATTCTTGTTGCGCGTTTTAAAAAAAATTGTATTGTTTAAAAGAAACAGGGTAAATTTTTATTTTCGGGTCAGAATTATTTTTTGATAATGGCGTTTTTGGCAAAGGGTATCAAGTATGATCTTGTAGTGTTGGCAACTGAAATGGGGGAGGAACCGAAATCTGATATAATAGTATATGGGCTAAAATCATTAATAACTGGCAGTCAGGTCTATGAAGAAGAATTTGTTAAAACTTTACTAGAAACAATAATCTCTACAAGGAAGGAACAAGAATTGGAATTACAGATGGAAGCAACAAAGAAAGAGAATGAGTTGAAATTGCAGATGGAGATGGAAGCAAGAAAGCGAGAGATGGAATTTGAATTGGAAAAGAAAAAAATAGAAGCAGGAATGGCTGCATCTAATGCTAATTCAGCTAGTGGTGGACAATTTCATATCAATCTGCAGATTGAAATTTCCAAGTCCATGCCAAAATTCGACGAAAAAGAATGTGACATTGTCTTATATATGTCATTGTTTGAGAGACAAGTCAAGAGGCTGAAAATTGATAAGGGAAACTGGGTGTTATGTTTAATACCTCTCATGCCTGCAGAGATAGTGGAACTGATCGCAAGAATTCCAGAAGAAGAATTTTTTAATTTTGAACATGTGAAGAAAATTTTGATGAAGAAATTTAAATTGAATGCTGAAGGTTTTCGCCAGAAATTTGTTCAGCACCAAAGAAATCCAGAGAAGAGTTGGAAAGATTTCATTTATGAAGTTACAAATTACTTTCAAGGCTGGATAAGTGCTTTGAATGTCACAGATTTGGAGGGACTGAAAGATTTGATCATTACGGATCAAGTAAAGAAGAGAGTTCCACAAGAGGTTCGTGACCATTTTCTTGACGTGTGGAGGACATTAGTCAAACCCCAAGATTTAGTGGACAAGTTAGACGAGTACGAGTGTATTCGAAGAACTTATCGGGGACCATCGAATCCAAATCCCAAGGCACACCAACAAGTAAATGTTAGAAATAACGTCTTTAGCCGTGATAACAGAGACTATGACAGTAGTCCTAAAGAGACGAAGCAAGATAAGGGTTTAACACGGAATCGATACGAACCGAAAAACCGTCCAAAGTTTACCTGCTATTTCTGTGGAGCAGATGGTCATGTGAAGAAGTTCTGTCCCAAACTTTTAAAGACGAACACAGATCAAGATAGTAGAAGAAAAGCAAATGTTCACAGAACAGTCGTGGACCCAGAACCGGTAACTAAGGAAACGGCAGTAGTGGCTAAAGTGATGTCTCACAGACGACCTTCTCTTGCTAAAGGTCTTTGTAATCTAGAAAAGATACGTATAAGTGTGAATGGAAAATCTGCAACAGCTTTAATTGATTTTGGAACTGAAGTAACTGTAGTCAGAAGAGATATATTGACTGATTTTCCTGTTGAAGATTAGGCTTCAATTTATATAAAAGGCATTTTTGGTCCAGCAGAGAAATGTTCTCTTGTCAATATTCCAATGGGTGTCGTCGTTGGCAAAGACGGGAACATGATTCACCAAGAAGTGCTGTGTGCAGTTGTTCCTACTCTGGTGGATGATGTACTGTTGCCCCCAGAAATAAGGGACAAGTTGCAGGGTGTTCAAGAAAATTATTTCGTTGATATTTCCGAAAAGAACACAGAACCGAAGACAATTAAAAATAGAGAAATCGTCAATGAAACAAGTGATGACAACCCAGTCTTGGGAAGTGAAGAAATAAGGGCATTATCTGTGGAAAATTCAGAAAAGAATGCTAAAGAACTATCAAGGTCGGACGAATTTCTTAAAGATCAAGTGGATTGTCCAGATTTGGAATATGCTAGAAAATGTGCAAATGAAAAGTCCTGAGGATATTATTTCCATAATAAATTTTTGTTTCACAAAGAAAAAATTTTAGGGGAGTCCGTTGCTCAGCTAGTTTTGCCTAAGAAGCGTAGACTTGAAGTTCTAAATTTAGCTCACTGTTCAGTATTTGGAGGTCACATGGGCGCAAGAAAAACTGCTGAAAGAATAAGGTATTCTTTTTACTGGCATGGAATATCCAAAGATGTCAGAGCTTTTTGTCAACAGTGCAAAGAGTGTCAGTTGACAAGGCGAATAAATCAAAAGGACAGAGTACCAATTACTCCTGTGGCAAGACCAGAATTGCCGTTCCAAGTGGTAAATATCGACATCATTGGACCTATAGATCCGCCGAGTGCAAAAGGTCACGAATATATATTATGTCTAGTTGATCAACACACGAGATGGGCTGAAGCAGTACCATTGACCAGTTTAACTGCCAAAGCTACATGTGAAGCACTGTTAACCATCTTCATGCGGACAGGTGTGCCTAATATAATAGCATCAGACAATGGGACCAATTTCAATGCTAGTTTGACACAAGAGTTTGAAAAGATAATGGGATCAAGCCCACAGTCGAATGTGCTAGTAGAAAGATTTAATCAGTCGTTAAAGCACATGCTACATCATGTCATTTTGGAAGAGCCACGTACATGGCATACGAAAATACCGTTCATTTTGAAGGCCTATCGAGAAGTCCCCAACAGCACGACCGGCGTAGCGCCTTTTCAGTTGTTATATGGACGAAAACCAGAAGGGCCCTTATCTATTCTGAGAAACACTTGGGTGGCAGACGAAGAGGGTTTGCAGTTGGATACTACTCCAGTACCTCTTTACATTGAAAAGCTTAAGAAGCAGTTAGAAGACGCAGCTGAGAAAGCAAAATTGATTTCAACAGTACAGCAAGAAAGAATGGCTCGTTATTACAATTTGAGATCTACGAAGAAAGTCTTTAATCCAGGAGACAAGGTAATTGTTCTATTACCTGATTCTAGAAACAAGCTTTTAGCTAGATGTCAAGGTCCATGTACCATCGAATCACGAAAGAATGAACATTCATTTTTAGTGAAGATGCCTGATGGTTGAGGCATGTGCATCAAAATAAAATGGGAGAATTTATTGCTAGCTCCGGAAGTGTGAACGTCATATTTGAAGTGGAAGAAGAATTTGGTGACATTGAAAATACTCCATTGAAAGAAGACTCATTTTGGCGGGAAGTAAAGCCTCACCTGACTTATCAACTAGCAGAATTGGAGACATTATTAAAAGAATTTGAACCCTTATTCAAAAGACCAGTGCAACCAGTTGCAATCGGGGAGCATGTGATTGAACTTTTGCCCAATATTACTAGACTGTAACCGAATTCCTACAGTGTTCCAATGTCTTATAGAGCAGAGGTGGACAGACAAATGAAAGAACTGTTGGACTTAGACTTGATTGAACCTTCGAATGCAGACATTACATATCCTATAGTATGTGTGGCAAAGAAGGACGCATCCATTCGAATGTGTATTGACTATAGAGCCCTTAATGCTGTAACAAAAGTTCCTAATTACCCCATGAAAGATACACAAGAATTAGTTTTTACTGCGGGGATGGCTCAATGGTTATCTTGTCTAGATTTGCTAAAGGGATATTACCAAATTAAAATGAATGATGAGAACAAAATTTTAACAGCTTTTTCTACTCATAAGGAGTATATCAGTGGAAGGTTATACCTTTTGGTTTATCGGGAGTATCGGGTACATTCCAAAAAATAATGAATAGTGTTCTTCGAAACCATTTTAGTTATGCTCAAGCTTACATTGACGATATAATAGTGTACTCCAAAACATGGAGCGAACATTTAATTCATTTGAGAAATATATTGCAAGAATTAGAAAAGACAGGGTTTCCTGTAAAATTTAAAAAATGCACTTTCGCGGCCCGAGAACTACAATTTTTAGGTCATAAGATAGGAGGAGGTAATCATGTCCCAGACGAGGAAAAAATTGCGGCAATAAAACGACTAGAAAAGCCAAAGACGAAAAAGGAATTAAGATCTGTGTTAGGACTAATGGAATTTTATCGATCATATATTCCCAATTATGCGGAAATCGCAACCCCTCTAACTGAACTAACCAAAGGGAAAAAAAATCAGGAGATGTAAATTGGGGAAAACGCGAAGAAGAATCGTTTTTTAGGTTGAAGAAGGCTTTATGTAAGGCGAAAGCGTTAAATGCCCCTGATTTTGGTAAGCCTTTCGAAATTCACTCAGATGCTTCTGATTATGCAGTGATGAAATGGGAAATCGCTTTTGTAAGCCAAAAATTTAACAAAACTCAAAAAAATTGGTCAACCATTAAAAAGAAAGCTTATGCCATCTTGTTTGGATTTAAAAAAATTGATAAATGGTTGCATGGAACTACGGTAGAAATCGTAACTGATCATAATCCATTAAAATACTTAATTGAAAAAACTCCAAAAAGCCCTAAATTAACTAGGTGGGCATTGGCTTTGCAACGATGAAGTTACAAAATTACTCATCGTCCTGGAATCTTAAACAAAGACGCTGATGCTTTATCTCGTCTACAAAGTAAACATTAGTTCTTTTTCTTGTTAAAATTAATTCTCACTATCCATTGTGTTAATGTATGTTTTGTTCAGTTTTTATTTCAACATATGTACGCTATATTCTTATTGTGTTTAATTATTTTCAATATATGTATTCATTTTTATTTAATATATGTATGCTATGTTCATATTTCATTTATTTATTTTTCATATATATATATTCGGAGCTTTCATTGTTATTTCAATATGTGGATGAGATGTTCTTATTTCGTTTAGTTATTTTTCCTTATATGTTCAGAACTTTGTCCAAAGGAATCAGAGAAAAACTTTTGTCGTTTGAAGACCAGTTTTTCTCTTAGGGGCGGCGTGTGAGGGCGCTGCTGATGATTAGAATCAGAAAACGAACTGAAGGGAAGAGTGTGGAGGAAGAGAACCGCGGGAGAGACGGTGCCGAGAGAAAAAAGATGGATGTTCGAAGCTCTATGATGTTCTCGTACTAAATTTTGTTATAGTGTTCTTGTATGTTATGTTTCGTCCTACGTCAATTAAATGTTGTCAAAAAAATTTAAATATGGTGTCATACCAATTATTTTCGTTTACATTTACTTACTAAAAGGGCAGTCTTTGCCATATTAATTTTTTTGATGAGAAATAAAAATTGAAAAAGCTTGGCAGCGCCGACAAAAGTTTTATATAAAACCGGATCGTTCGGATAATGCGACAAATGCATAGACACCTTTCGACTTGTTTCCCCCTAGATTCAAATTTTACTGAACTCTTAAAGAGCGATGTTTTATTTGTCCAATCATTTCTTTTCGCAGCAATAAATTTTCAAGAATTTACAATTTATTGTATTTTACTTTATTTTATTTCCTTTTCTAGTAGATGGCTAATGTCAACGTGCTAAAAACTGAGACAGATGCTGTCACCACTCTCTTGTACAGCAGGTTTACTAATTGCTTTATTGTTGTTGTCAAATGATATGAATTCAGCATAAACCAGAGGGGAAAGACAAATGTGCAAACAGAAATTAAATTTACTTAATTATAAAATATCTGCTTTTTGCTCTTAATTTATTATACTACAGTTATTTCCCCAATAAAATATTACCGACAGAAAGAATATGTGGTATAATAGGCTATTATCTACATTTAAAGGATTTATACAAGAGCGCACTAAATTCATTGAATGAATTAACATTCATTCAGGATTATATTCACTATTATAAGAAATCCTAATGGGATTTTTTTTCCTTCTGTTATTCACTTTAGGACAAAAACTATATGATTTCAAATATTTATTTTGGAGGAAAGAAGAAACGCAACAAGTAGTCCCAGGAACTTCCAGTTAAAAATGGCGTTTGGATAAACATGTCTTGTTACAATGACGATTAATGAGTTTTGATATCTATCACAATAAAAAAAAACTTTAAAATCGAGCAAGGGGGGAAAAACTTCTGTTATAGAGCATTTAAGTTCGTACTAACTTTAAGAAAAAAGTTCTCAAAAATAATCTCCCGCAATTAGAAAATGGAAACAAGCGGATTCGAATTTAAGAACAGATTTCTTATCTTTGAATAAATTCATTTCAGAATAAGAATTCCATACATTCACATTTTCCAGTTAAAAATTTTTATTTACAAATCCTTTTAAGCAACTTTTTTTATAAAACGTCAAAACAAAATCGAAGGCAAAAAACGTTAATTATTTTTCAAAAAAGAAATGCATTGAATATTTTTTTTCGGTCTATGAAAATTTTCATCAAAGATCCATTTAGAAAAGTAATTATTGAGTTAAATGGACACGAAGTAAATAATTCCCGCTGCAGTCTTGCAGAGTTCTAATTTTCCAAAATTCTTGAATACAGCAAATTCTGTAAAAACATTATTCTTGGAGACAATTGAACATTAGGCAACGTTTAAAACAGGTTGGAATCTCCAGGCACACTTGGGCACTCTTTTTCAGTGCAGAGGGAAAGGACAACTTAATGTGAATGCCAGTTATTTGAAAATAAATTACAGCTGATAAAATTCAATATATTCCTTGTTTTAGAGGCTATTATATTTAGGGTAAAAGAAATATCCAATGTTTCCGTCGTCATTTTTTCTATATCTCATTATATAATGAAAACTTCAAAAGGGCTGGCTATTGCTGTTTTTTGATCTCAAGAAGGAAAAGAAGTATTAGAAAATTGGAGGTAAAAATGAAAGCCTCTTACCATGTGAAATTTTGATGGATACATGCTTAGAGAAAACCGGTTAATGGAAATCATGAGTTATTCTCGCTTTTTCTGTTAAATGTGTGCTGACTTTTTCCAGAATCTCTAACTTAATCGCAAGTACATATTAAAAGGTGGTCTATTACATCTTCCCTTCATGGTTAAATCGATGAAATTGTATTTGAGACACTGGATTTGTGCAATATAAGATGGAAGGTGGAGGAAAGAAGAAACGCAACAAGGAGTCCCAGGAACTTCCAGTTAAAAATGGCGTTCCTTGAACATAAGTATTAAACTTGATGAAAAAAAAAAAAAAAAAAAAAAAAAACCTACATTTGGATAAAAATTTCAAATATGGCATTTCTTTATCATTTTCTTGTAGTTAATTAAACAACATTTCCATTGATATTTCCCCAAAGAATATTCAAATATTATAATAGGTTTCTAATTTTTAAAAAAGATCCAAAACAATGTAGTTTTTTTGTTTTTGTTTTGTTTCGTTTCAGTATCCTAATATTTTGCTATCCGAAATCATTACGTAGATTTCAGATAAAAGATTTTTTTAACAAATACAACTTTTTCCTATTCTTTCCTCTAGTGTATTTTTCATTATTAAGTGCCATTTATTTGGAATCTTTTATTAAGTTTTTTAAAAGTACATGTTAAAATTATTAGGATGAATTAGTAAATATCTTACACATTTTGAAGATTGTTCCAATTCTACCGTCCTAAGCCGAAAAGTATGAATGGAATCTGTATAATTTTAAACAAGTTTGTGATTCAGTGATTATCTCTTTTATTATATATATATATTATCAGTTATATCAAATGAAGATTTTTTTTCTTCTTTTAAATGTGAAAGAATTCAATTTTTAGGAAATTCGTTTGATACTTTTATTGAATTTCAAAGAAGTTTCAGTTGGCATGAAATGTTATTGGAATAATGAATGCCTGTCCAACCAGCGTAACTTAGCAGAAATATTGAAATCGGGGTTGAGGAGATTAATATAGTTAAAAATAATTTTAAAGTTTAAAAGCTGTTCAGTTGATGGTAATGAAGTTTCATGTTTTGAAGTTATTTTCGTATTTTATAACATAATTTTGGCACTGCAATTTCTGTTTTCAAGTCAAACATTTTTAATTGTTACCTTTTAAAGCACATTCTACTTGTGTCAACCCTTTTTTAAACAACTGGAATGTTAAAGGATTTTACAACATATGAATACTTCTGTGTGTAATTATTATTTTAAAAAGAAATTAGAGTTGTTTTAGTTTGAAGACTTAAAGATACAAACTTGTAGTTAAAAATATTTATATTTTATAGTTTAAATATTATATTTATAGAAATTTATTAGAAAAATATTCCTCTCAAAAAAATTTGGTTTTTAAATTTTATAGAGAAATAATAATTTTATTTTGAATAGATATTTATTAGTTTCACCGAAAATAACAGCAATAGCTATGAATGATATTTTGTGAACAATCCAAAGTTTCTCTTTAGAAGTTCCCCTCAGGTGCACATCTTCTTCAATCGTGACTGACGCGACCCCGAGGTACCCTAGTATTTGTTCTTCTTCCCAGTTTTTCCTCCATTTGAGTTTTCGCTTTCTATTTTTCTTCCCTCGAGGGTAGGCGAGGGAGCTCTACATGAGAAGCTGTTGCCGCTAGCTTCTAATGGATAGCCCCCACATGTTGACCATGTATGGCGACCCTTTAGACTGGTGGTGCATTTAGATCCCTGATGTATTAATCGGCCGGTATACTAGCCGCATGGGTGGTATGTTCAAGGGTATCAACTTCCGGGGCTTGACGTTAAGGGTGATCAACATTCGCGGAAGTGGCCCTGAGCGTATAGGTCCTGGCAAGCCCCAAGGTAGCTACCATAGAGTTGAAATAGTGATAATATCAGTCATTCCATAAAATTCGCTCAACGTTTCTCGTAGCATTGTCTCTGAAAGGGACTTGCAAAACGGTTCAGAATCTTCTATTTTAGACCCAAAATATCAGCACATTGGAAAGAATTAAAATTAAAGAGCACCTCTCCAAAGAGCACTAATTGCAGTGGAGCTTTCTCTAAATCCTGTCCACGTTGGATTCAAGAGAGAGAAATCCAAAATGTAAGAATAACACAAAATCTATCATTCCCCGAATCCCGTAAAAGAGACACAAATAGAACCCTCAAAAGTGGTTCTAAAATCTTCCCTCACATCTACAGATATGCAGATTAAAATATATCTTGTCAAAATACCTGCTTCTTTGACAAGGGATGATGTCATTTCTGTCCTGCATGTCCAAACAGTTGGACTTGTAAAACATTCCAAGCTACTAAGGCAAATTATTTACCTAATGAAAGTAATATGTCCCAGACTAGTATTTCTATCATATCATCTTAGATTCATTCATCTTCAAGTGCGATTTCTATACCTGGCCTACATTCAGATAATTCGTCTTTATCAAAATTTAAAAAAAAATATCTTCCATGTACCTCTCCTAAAGGCTTAAGTAAGCAAAAAAGGCCAAAAGAGAGGGAAAAAAGGATAACAAGAAGGCTCAGTTAGATGCCGCCAAGAAAGGCAAAGATACATCCAAACATTTGAAGAAACAAACAATATATTTGCAAGACTTTATTAAAAAATCCAACAATACTGAAAAAGTAAGATGTGATGAATCTCTCAAGGCGAACTCATCCGAGGATGGTTCAATGTCAGACTCCACAACTCTTTCTAAAGAGCAGTTAGTATTTTCGTTTCTCCACAATTGTTCTTCTTTCTTTAGTTCCGGGTTATGGATACACTCGTTTCTTGGAACTGTCGTGAAATGAATCAGAAAAATTCTGATCTCAAAGATATAACTAATTCTTATCAACCTGCTTGCATTGCCTTGCAAGAGACGTTTTTAAAATTTAATGACACAATTTTATTATATGACTATCATGTTCTCCATAAAGCCAATGCTGGCGAAAGAGCTTCAGGAGGAATTGCTCTCTTTATTTCGAATTCTGTATCTTCACGTCCATTAGTCTTGAACACTTCATTACAAGCTGTTGCAGCCCGAATCCACAAGTATTTTCTGATTACTGTTTGCTGTCTTTACCTACCACCAAACACATATATAATAAATTCAAATACTTGTATGTCAAAGAATATTATCATTGTATGATTTGTTGAGTAAGGCATATTCTTTTCAAGTGCTATTAGTTCTAGCATCTTAACATGAAATTGAGACTTTTATTTTCAAATAACAGTAAATGGGCTGATTCATAAATCTTTCGAGTGAAAACATTTTAAATTTATTTACAATTCTGCCATACTTTATGTATGAATAATTTGTTGCAGGTCAACTTGATTTATCGATAAAACATTAAATAACATTGAAATGTGGTTTTATTTCGAGAATTCAAAAGGTTCTTTATATTTTTATGGGTCATTTATATATTTTCTAATAACTCATTTATTTCATACATCTAGACGAGAAGGACAAGTGAGAGTAACAAAATTCTTGAAATTTCTTTCAAGGAATTTGTGAAGAGTCGAGTAATGCATAATGAATGTATTGAAGCTATAACACATTCAATGTTCAAATAATATTGATGAATATATTAGTCTGTGTTATTAAACATTAATTAATTAAAATACAAATCTCAAAATCCACAGAACAAAATCCAAGTAATGAAACTGTTTATCGAGAGTATATATTTTACATAATGAATACTTCAATCTATGCCACGGCTTTTACGATAATAAAGCTGTTGTTAATCTATGATGCTTTGAACAATCCATTTCATTTAAATTAAAAGCAGTTGAGCAACAAAAGACAGAGAATGAATGCGATACCCTCCGTGAGCAGTTAGCAAACGTAATTGCTAGATTTTTCTTTGCAGAACATACATAATTGTTTTTCTAGATTTATTTCAAAGATGTTTTACATTTTTTTTTAAATATAAAGATGACCTAGATTATTGGTTTATGGTTATATGTCTGTTCTTCATTTCTTCTACGTATTTCTTACTTGATTATATGACACTGGCAAATCTCCACTTATGTCTTATAACCAAGACTACATTATGAATTTAATTGGTTATTTAAATCATGTTAATCAAAAAAATTTAATTCACGGATAGTTGAAACATAAATGAAATTCATTGTAAGCATTTTAAATGTTGTGATAAAATGGAAACTAAAAATGATTAAAAGTTCATAAGGATATAAATACAAATTTATAATATTTTTAGATAACATTTTTTAGATTCAGTAAGTTATTTAATTTATTCAAATAAGCAGGTTATAGATATGAATTCTTTATAATTTATGATTTCAAATTATTTAAAAATTATAGATTTTCCATATAAAAGAATTTCATATGCATTTCCCGAAAACAAGAATAACCAAATCAAATCAACAGGAATGAAGGTTGTTTCATTTTCATACAGCATATTATGAAACATAAATAGCAACTTACACATTTCTAACAAGCTGTTTATTAAATGCTCTACAAAAACAAAGTCTAAGATACAGAGCAACAATGTTTACAAGATTAATATGCTGCGATTTACAAGTAAACATTAATAGAAAAAATGTTTAAGTTAAAAGTACTCATTAGAGGAACAATATTGTTTTTAATAAAAAGAAACAGGATCTATATTTACATACAAATGACGCTCTTCTCTCTGCCAAAAGTGTAATGGATTCTCCAACCTTTAGAGATAAGAGACACTAGTATTAAGGTAGTAGCTATTACATCATTCGTATATTGATGTGTATCGCAACACTTTTCCCGATTCAATCCAATAGATTTCCACAGAGCACAGGAAAAATGTCACTGTATTTGTATGTGAACGTTTCTCTTTTTATTAGAAACAACGTTGTTACTCTAGTGGGGGAAAAATAACTTTTTTATTTTAAAATTGTTTCTATTAATTTTAAATCGCTATATTTTAATCTTGCAAACATGCATTACATCGTTTAGGATTTTAAGAACTCATTCTTCCAGTGCATATCATTAAAAGTTTGCTTAGTATTGTTCGAAATTTAAATCAAAACTGGTTATAAATGCGGATGTAAACATTAATGATTTTGTTATGTAATGTATTTGTTTGATATTTATATTGTATGTTCCGTTTCATTCTTGCTGATTTTAATTTGATTGCTATAATGTTCTTACGCTTTGTACTATTTAAATGCCCATTAAATCCTTTTATATGCCAAATCCATAATTTTTAAATAGCGTGAGGTGATAAAGAAAACTGATTTATATTTGTATATTCTATTTGAATAATCTAAATGTATTGTTGAATCCAAAAATTTATCTAAAAAAATCTGTGTTTAACTCTTATGAAGTCTTGCACATTTTTAGTTCAATTTTATTTTGATATTTATATTGTTTACAATAATACACATTCCATTTATGATTCGGTTTTCGTGAAATTAAATTCAAAAATTGTAAAAAATTTTTGACAAATATATTCAAATAAGTATTAAATGTCATACTGCAATCTTGATTATTTATCATAAATAAAGATTTTCAATACCATACAGGGGAAAAAAATAAAATAAATGCCTTTTATGCAAAATACTATCATATTAAGTAGCGTATTTTATGTGTAGATATAATCAAAAATTTAAGATCTAGGTCATATTTATAAAAAAAAAAGGAAAATGAAATTTAAATGAAACTAAAAAATTAAAAGTAAATTTTTTACGAAGAAATAATTTGCAATCCCATTGTCTACTAACTGCTCAAGTAAAGTCCCATGTTCATGCTCTCTCCTTCAATTCTGTTTGTATCGATGAAACTGGCAGATAAAAAATTTAATCATATCATTGCAATCTAAATAGACTAGGAACATGTGAAAACATTCGATGTATGGCAACCCAAGCCAAATTACCATTTCATAAGGGTTGCTTTGCTGAATGCATTTTGAAATGAGTGGTTTTTAATTAGCTCAGAATTAAGTGTTTGATATTTGAGACGATTGTACTGTGTACCAATATATTCCTGAATATTAAATAGCTTCAATATACATACGTACAAAATTTTTGAATGTAAATGAAATATTGTAATAATCGATAAAAAATTTTGTTGCAAAGTATCTTTCTTCATTTACTGAAAGATGACATGCAGAAGCGTCAAATGGCAATTGCGCCCCCTTTTAAAAATAATAGAATTCGCAAACTTCCCCAATTTCCCTCCAACTTTATTTTAAAAAAAATAAGATTAAAATTCTAAAGAAAATTAAATAATAATATATATATATCATTTTTGGATTTATATCCTTCATTTTTTATGTTATCCAACCTACATTTATGTGATAGAAAGTTGAGTAGAATTATTGTTTTAAAATATGAGATTTAATTAAGATTTATGATTTAGATTAAGAATGAAATTCAAATCATTTCACATTTTACAGCTAACTCTAAAATACACATTTAAGCTACATTACCAATGAATAACAAACTAATTTCTGCACATGTTTTTATCCGGAAACTATATAAAATTCCTTATCATGAAATGCACCTAGAAAATAAAACATACTCATACTCATTCACTTAAAAAATGTGTCAATTATGATTTCGGAAAGTAAATGCTCTTAATAGCACGTAAGGGAAGAATTACCCTTCATCAACTGTAAAAATCAAAGGGGTGAATTTTTGACGATAGAAAATATCTGATTTATAAAAAATAATTTTTAGCCATGGAAGTGACATATGATTTAAATGGTATTACAATAATTGCAACTACTTTGTGATAAAAATTACATATTTCATCTTGTTATTTTGCATTTGTGTATAACAAATTCACAGTTACAAGCACATTTAAAATAAGAAATACTAACTTCCTATGAAATGCTTAGTTAAAATATTTATTACTATAGAAGTTTTAAAATATCTTCTAAATAATTCATGTATACTTAATAAATATAATTTGACAAATCTAACCTCGAAATAAAATTACTTGCATACAGAAAGAGAAAGTTAAAAAAATTCTTTAATATTTTTTTCATAGTTTAATAAAGTAAAATCCTTGATAAAAAAAAGTTATCTTGTATGTATTTATTTTTATCGACAGTAGAAAAAAAAAATTTAGAAACTTCATAAATCAATGAAGTTTAAATAAAATTTCAACAATGAAAACAGCTGTTAGAAATTAAATTTAAAAATTTGTTAAACATTACACACTAAATTTATATCTTTGAAAATAGATCTATATATAGTATAAAATGAAGTCTCCTGAAAGCGTCTGTATGTTTGAACCACAAAAACTCGGGAAATAGTTAACGGATATTGGAGATATTTATACCATTTTGTAGAGCATTTATTGGGGAAGGTTTTAGTGCATTAAAGTCATATCAAAATAAAAAAAAGGAGTTTTATAATTTCGATTTTAATTATTCCTCGCATGCGCGAAAGCCTCAAACTGCGCATGTGCAAATAGCAAGAGCTGCGGTATGCATAGGCGATACATTTGTTTACCTCTGTTTGTTAGTCAATCATGTCAGAACGGTTGAACGGAATTTAATGAAATTTAGCACAGAGACAGATTATAGTCTGGAATAAGACATAGTCTACTATTTATTCCGGTTAATTTTTTATTAAATAAAAACTAACTTTCCCGCCAAAAATCTTTTTATTTCCCCACCGCCAAATGAGTAAGGCTTCAGTCTTTTTTTCCCCACGCTAACGAGGTTAAGCTTAACATTTTTTCGACCGATTATTTCAAACGATTCTGTTTATTTTCTTAGTGTTTGATGCATTTAAAATTAAACATTGTTAATGAATCGATCTTTCGGATTCATTCTGAAGTACTTTTAAATTAGAATAAAACAGAATAGAGGAAATTAAAAATTTCTAATCTGCATTGTGTTACCCCAACTGGCATAGAAAATTTACGCATTACCGTTATTCCAATTAGCGTTGAAAATTCACGCATGTGCAGTTTGTTTTTATTGTTGATAACTGTATTTTCATTTTAATGAAAAGTTTAAAAATTACGTATATTGTACTGTTGTAGCTATCTCAATCGGTTAATAAAATAGACTTGATTTAAAAAAAAAATATGGACTAGATTTGAATCTTCTGCTAGCCCAACTCCGCAAGGACAGCAATATAGCTCTAGCTATACCTTCCTCGGGCATTACTGCAACTTTGCTTAACGGTGGCCGGACACACATTCCATTTTTAAACTGTCGCTTGATCTTGCAAGCAAAGATCACCCCAACATGCAGCATCACCAAAAACAGCGGAGTCCTTTTGCAGTAGTGCAAATTAATATTATGGGACGAGTGCACAAGCATGCATTAGAGGCGTTAAACTGCAGCCTGCAGGCAACCAGGCGGTGATGGGCAGCGTTGTCGTTTTGATCACAATGACCTGTTTGCAATTTTAGTGAGTACTTGCGGACTATCAACCCCCCCCCCCAGCTGTGGGATACATACAAGGACGCTTTATCAGAAGATATCGTGCACAGGCTGAATGGCACTTACAATGACCTAATCATTAACGGAACTTAGGTATTGATTGAGGCACAAGATGTCTAGGTCAGTTCTCATACATATACATCAAAATTTCCACGCGAACGAAGTCGCGAGTATATATATATATGTGTGTGTGTGTGAGTGTATTGTAATTTTAAGAGAGGGTAAAAATTCTATTTGTGAAATAATATCATTAAACAACTCCGAAATTTTTTTATAAATTCAAATCCATTCGAAAAAGTTTCCAAGTCTCTAAAGTGGCAATGGTAAGTCAAACGGTCTGCCATGTAACTAACAGGCAGACATTACAAAGACAAGAGCTTATTAGAACAGTTGTTTATGTGAAAATTTTATACATTAGAAAAATATAATAACAAATACGCATTTCATTGATCTCGCATTTTAAAAAATACTTAAAATACACACAAAACACTTAATCAAGTAATAAAACAGCCTACATACATAGATAATAAGGGAAAATATCATTTATTTTCTTTACCCACTGAGAATTTAAATATTGGTAGCTTGGGACTCGCTTTTTTGATACTTTACCCAACTATTAAAACAAAAACCACTTTCTTAATACTTCCCCATTTTATTTGCATTTCATTTGTTTTTGGAAATACCAAGAACTTTTTTCATGTTGAAAAAACTTATACAAGTTATGAACTGTAAAAATTTTTTCAAGAACTTGTTTCAAGCTAAGAACTGGCAGAAAATCTTTCCAAAGAGTGGTCTCGGGTGTGACCACATTTTCTTTTCAGATGAGTTATCAAAACGACAGCATCTTCTAAAATAATGCTTCATTTTATCGCACAATTATCTGCATTTTTTAAAATCAAAATATTTAACAGGAATCTGTTTCTGTTATTTTTTATTTTATTGCATTTTTATTTTTGTACATTTGTAATTATTTTGTTGTTAATTATTTGTAAATTTTGCATACTTGCTTCAAGTATTAGAAAAGTCTTTATTGTTGAGAGAGAAAAGAGATGTTGATAATTTATGAATTCGAAATACATAAAAAGATCCGAACATGTTTTGTGGTTAACATTGTTTGAAGGGGAATACTGAGCAGTAGATTGTAATATCACTCTTTTATGGAATCATATCTTTAAATCGTGGCAGATTTAGGCAGTTTAATTCCAAGGCAGTGTGCATTATGTGATCTCCCTTTTAATAAAGTGGTGAATTTAATTGGACATTACATCATATTTTTAACTTGATCAACATGTTAAGAATCATTTTTAGGTTTTTTTAAATTTTAGTAACTGCTTGTAGATTTATTTTTTATGACCCCCATGTCTTGTAGATTTATTTAGTAACTGCTTGTATGTTTTTATTTTTTATGATCCCCATGTCTGTACACAAATTTATCTCGGCAGATATTCGGTGTACAAAAATACTATAGTAGCAAACAAAAGGTCCTAATAGGAACCTGGTCAATTCTAATGTTTTGAAATTAGTAGAATTTGTATTTTTAAAAATTTACTTATTTGGTAATTAGGCCAATAACATTTTTAATACCCCCTCCCTCTCAGATTAGCGTCCTTAGGCAGCTGCCTAATCGGAAATCTGTCACTATTTTGCACCACAGTAGTTTTTCACGAAATCCTTTATTATAAAATAAATAATGTCTTTAGATTACGGCTAATCCAAATCTCATTTTAAGATGAGCATCCAGAAAGGTAGGCTCATCTCTCGCCTATTCTATTTCATTAAAAGAACATGTTTGTAGTCTTTTTCGATCACTCATAAAATGACTTCCCCCTTTGTTCATCATTATTTTACCTAATATAAATTGTAAAACAAAACAGTGAGTTCCAACCTAATATATTCAAATAGAAGTATACTTATGAAATATATTGCTACTCGAAATTCAGTCAATTAATATATTTCCTAATAAAGGAAATAAAAATTATATATTTATAAACCATAATGATAGAAATTATAACGCAAAATAATCACAAGAAATCAAATAAAAATTTGAAGGGGATATAAAATTACAGATTAAGTATCATTAAAACGACCCTTTTAAAATGGCGATAAAAGAAATGAAAACAATAAAAGGGCGTGACATTTTACAAACACAAAAACAGAGAATCTCCTTAATAGCGAAAAATAAAAATCCCACTACGAACATCGGAAACTGGCGATTGATGTTAAATAATTTTATTCAAAATTTATCCTTCTTATTGGTTAAACAATTCCTTAGCAACAATTCTAAAAGCAGTCGTTTTTATGCTTTTAGTTTAAAAGATATTGTTAATTTAATAATATTATTTACTTTTTATCCAATTATTTTGGAAACTTTCTGCATATCTCAGCTTTTGAAATTATTCATTCATCTGATTTTTTTCCGCAGTATTTTTGTAGATTTTTGTCTCATTTGGCTTTTTTCATTGGTTTCTTTTCTTTCTTTCTTCTTCCTTTTGAAAAAGTAAGGGAAGAAAAAATGTAACGTCGCTGCAATATACATCGAATATATTTTGAGACCTCCCTAGAAAACCATTATAACTCAATAAAACTTCGTTCAGCTAAAAACTCGGTGGGAAAATATGTTTTATTGCAGGGTGTGCTTAAATGAGGTTCCCGGAATTAGAATTGAATAACCAATTTCAATTGCTAAATAAAAGTATTATTAGAAACACTAGGAAAATGTCCATTCAGGAAGAGGAAAGATATCAAGATAATGGATATAGGCTGAAACTTATCAAAAAGTATTCAAATTTGACTTCATCTTATCAAAAGAGTAACTCACGTCAATATTTAATACTACATGACGATAACAGCAGCCAAACATAGTAGACAAAGATGCCTCAGCAGAAAAAAGTCCTTAAAGAATCCTGTACCAACCTTCACGGCCATACAGAATTTAAATAGACCGAGGAAAAGCTCTCATATTTTATTATTATGCAAAACTATTACCAATTCTTGCTACACTGGGCTGAAAAATAGCAAAGATTAAAATAGCTCAATTTCTATAGAGTTGGAGACGGTTTCACATACCTACATGTTTTGAAAAATAATTATTACTTTTCTCACTAGAAGAATGTACAGAAATGTGGTCAGGTATTTTAATTATTTATAAAATTGGAAGCAACCGCTTCTAAATAAAAGCATTCAACTTAATCCTATGCATGGTGTAATTTTTTAACAGCAAAATTATAAAATGAGAAATATTGATTCATTTAATTATGATGCATTAAGTTCTGCTTTGCGAAGTTTCTTTTCTATATTAATAGGATTCAAAGAACAACTTTTTTTCCATCAGTATATCGGTCCATTTCTAATTTAATAAGACTATCAAATGACACTGATAAAGATACTTTCAAAATGAATAATAATGAGAAAACTTATGGTTTAACACTAGTGAGAAAGCGATATTAAATACATTAGTAGAAATTAATATTTTTTTTAACTAAAAGTTCTGAACTAAAGGGAAAAAGTCAAACTAATTTATGTTTTAAATAAAAAAGACGAAGCAAAACGTAACCACATAAGTCAGTTATCAGATTATCAACCATAGTAAACAAAATTTATCTGGCTACCATTACGAGCAGATATTCTGGAATGTGCAGAAGGGTCAAAACTTCGTCTGGCGCGAGCCATTTGGCAATAGTCATTTGACTGTGAGTTGACCCAGTTCTCAGTCTACTATGGTTTATGCTATTTTAGGAAAATGTTGGCCTGCTTTTGAAATACGTAGGGCGACTGCACGTAATATTTTTTTCAAAAAGTAAGTAATACAAGTAATATTCACTGTATCAATAATAACATTGGAGATTATACCGCACCAATTTGCTCTTTGAGTAAATTTCTGCTAATCAGCTTTGCAGAATAAGTAACTGCTGTGGTGTGCTTTGTGTCAAGATTTGGTCAAGAAAGATCGGGAAATTATCACTTTAAGAAGACAACAACTACTTGACAACATTTAACGTCAAGCCCCCAAAAATGATCGTTCGATACCCCGCATAAGCCGAATCGATATACCAGGAACCACCAGTGTTGGATTATTCCACGTGTGTTCTTGAGGAAGATGTACTCGCTATCCGCAAATATAATTTAAATAAAAATTGCTTTCCAGGCTGAGCTGAAGGCGATTGATTTCGCTGTTTTTTGTGTCTTGGAGAATCAAGAACAAATTAATATTCACACTGATAGTCCATTGAGGCTCTACGGAGTGGCCATTTTGCTTTTGTAATCAAAAATGAAAAAGAATTTTTGTTTAGCGGCTGATTTGGTTGGACTCGACTGAATAAAAGAGAATAACAACGTTCCAGGTAATGATCACCATGCAAAATTGACCACATTGGAAGATACAGAATTTTGTTCTGAACAGAAGCACGGTCCTTCCCCTATTATGTGTGCAGATTTAAAAAACTGGACTCGCCTTCATGATTATGCAGTTAATTGGTGATGCTAACCATCATATGTTTAAATGCCCACTTACTAAAAAATTTCATTTGAAAGAGCCTGCAGTTCCTCTTTGGTTTAAAAACTTACAAAAAAAAAAAAAAAATAGTATGCGTCTAAAACGTCTGAAGAAATATACATCTTGTGAGGGCCTGTGCAACCGCTGAGCCAGACTTCTGGTGTTTTTTCTTTCTTTTTGAGGATTTTTCCTATACCACATAATACCGTAAGATGTAGCCGTTCTTTTATTCTTTTTATACATTTAGACTTTAAGCATCCTAAAAGTTTATATATATATATATACACACAAGCTACTTTTCGGGATTTGTTTTATATGAAACCAATTTTATTGCAACGTAGATGGGATGATTTATATTTGTTTTTAGTGCATTTTATTTTACAAATTTTATACATTTAAAATTCAATAAATTTCATTTTTAAATTAAAATGTGATTGTATGTCTACATAATTAGTCCCTCTGCCAAATATGTTTATGTGCATCAATAGGTGCAACTTTCGGGATCCTTTTCGATTCTACCTATTGCTGGTGGTAAGATTTTTCTTTTGTTATGCCGCGGTCTTGGGTGCTTGGATTATTGAATAATGGATCATTTTTAATGCTCTAACAGTATTTAAATAAGTTTAAATACTTTAAAACAATCTGAAAATATTTTAAGATTTTTACTGTTGTCTGCGCTTTTTATAGTGAGAATGTTTCGTATTATATCTAAAATCACCTTTGTGGCACTTTCGATGCAAAAATTATAAATATTTCTTTTAAAAATTACTTATTGTTTGTCATATATCTCCTGTTTGCTTGAGATAACTTTTTGGATTTTATTTAATACCTGTTCGTTTATGCGTTTAAATAGTATTTACTCTAGGAGATTCGCAAGATTTTGTATTTTTTAACCATTAAGTGAATTGTTTATTATTATACTTTTTGCTATTTTATTTAATTATTTACCAGCTTTGTTTTGAGTAATGCATACATGGAATATGTTTTTAGCTTTGATTTCTCCACTGGCCCATTATAGCTTTATGCCTATTCAGGTAGGCTGAATCGGTATAAATGCTAAATAAAAAATAAATAACAGGGACCACAATGTATCACCCATCTAAAGGGTCACCATATACGGACAACACGTGGGGGCTATTGATTATCCATGAGAAGCAAAAATCAAATTAAACATCAACAGATTTTCAAGGACAGTTCTCTTGTTTACAGTCGAAAGATGGAATTAGAAAGAACAAAGCAGATGGCATAGAGGAGAATGCTTTGAAGGGAGAAAAAATCTCTGGACACCTCGGTATCAGATGACTAGCACTCAACTAACGAAAGTGAGCTGCTGTGGGTCTAAATTCATAGCGATTAGAGCTGGTTATATTCAAAAGACCACCGAAATCCTTATAGACACAGTTGCTGCAAGACACAGTTGCAAAAATGAGGTTAAATTCATGACTGCAGAAATTGAGGTGCTGAAGTATCATATCAGCTTAGTGACCTTTTTATTTAGAGCACAACCACAATGGAGCATTTGCTGATTCATTACTGAGATGGATGAAGGATAGATTTATTTTCTTTAAGGATGCTCAGTTAAAAACTAAACATGAAGTCGAACGATGCTTCCTTTTTCGGAAACGTAGTCTGGCTTACATTTTTGTCTTGTGGAGGCATCAAAGATAGGGTATTCGGATGATAGGTGTCATCAAAGAAGGACTTCCTATACTAGGCTTTTAAAAGAAAGAACGTAAAGGTCTTTCTTTAACTCGACATCTCGCTTCAGCTAACATCTCGTAGGAACAATAAAGGAACGGTTCCGCTCCAATCCAAGTTTTCACTTTAAAACTAATTCACAAAGTCAAATTTAGCCTTAATTAACCAGTTTGATTAGTTCATACCCAGGTATCCAATCTTAATGTACTCCAAAAAACTTCCAACAATTTTTCGCCAAAAACCACACACACACACATAAACATTACCCTGCGGCAGGTTTCAAGCGCACACTCTAAGCTTAATACGTGTCTTATGAATTCCTCACATACAAAAGAAACAAACTGATTTTAGCACGGAATTCCCAACACAGGCGAACTTTTAGAGATTAAATTTCCTCTGGTTTCATGGGCATATAAATTGCTGCATGTGTGAATCTTAAATGAAACTCGTAAGTATACCTCCCTACAGATGTAATCCCTCCCCCCTTTGACAAATAGGGCTCACACGGGGAAGGGAAGATTATTTTTAAGTTTTATCTCGTAAAATTCTAGACATATCCACAGTTTTTCCACCAACAGAGCATCTGTTTTAAATACTGCAAAAGGAATGGGAACTTATTAACAATTCACAGAGAATCTAATCGTAAAATTTAACTTTAACATCGAAATACTATAAAAATCTAACTCTATAACATCTAAATATTACAGTGCAAAAGGGTTGTGTTTCTTCAACTTTGATTAATAATCGATTATTTTCCGTGAGTTTCATACTTATATCTTTTAATTATGTGTACTTTTAATCGCTGGTATTATTTTATATCATAAGAAATTTTGAATAAACCATTTTCCACGCATTCATTGTGACCAGTTTTCGTTTAAACAGAGCCAGAATCTCACCTAACAGTGATGTTTGTTATCACTATTTTTTGTGCAATTCATTTTCCCATGCCTTCCAAAATCTATAAATGAAATTTAGTTTCATTTCTCACATTAATTTTAGCTGCAGTAGGAACAATTAGCAGACGGGGAAAAGTTATTTTATAGTATTTGTATAGCAAAATATAGTTTTTGTATAATATAAAAATAGTGAAAAAGTATTTAACATTTCGAGAATTTTCTAATTTAATTCTTCGAGACAAAATTGCATAAAGATGTGGTAAATTAGAATTTTGAAAGTTGAAATAATTTTTAAACTATCATCTATTTTTGACCACATATAAATTTAAGAATAATAGTATAGATTTCGCAATGGCCATTTTCTAATTTTAATATGTTAACACTCATGCAAATTAAATATAGTATTTTTATGGTCTATTCCCAATTAAAATCATTACAAATTATCATGTAGTATTCAAAAAGAAAATGAATGAACACTGCAAAAATCCTGCCAAAGCAACCTTATAATAATGAATCAGTTTCAATCTCATTCATCTGCGTTAATCTTTCCCCAAGTAAGATTTAAGACTGTGTAAATGTTAATAAATTCCAATACTTAAATGTTAAACGATATTAAATTGTGGAAATTTTCTATATTCTCCTAGTAAGACAATATATTTCAAACTCCAAAATCTAACGAATAGTTTGAATCGAAATAAATCAAAATCGCAAAGAAAACTCACATTAATTAATGAGTATGTACATTTATTGCTTCAAACAACCCTAATGCAGCATAAAACAATACAAAAGAACAACTATGATTTTTTCCCATCATTTCGCGTGAAATAAAGCATGCTTTCAATAAGAAAATACTATAGCACTTTTCATCACAATTTCAATAGATATTTTCAACATGCCTCAATGTTTACCATACCATTACAATACATATTTTAAAATTTAATATACATGGCAAATATGTTCTTACTAGAATGATTAATTCACGTCTGGTAACCATAATAAAAAATTTAAGAAAAATAACTTTCATTTTAATGTTTACAAAGTTGTAAATCAGGTTCTTTTTATATAAATTTCAAACAATTCTCAGCTAACAATTTCCAATTTCGTTTTCTATAAATAACTTACATATTGAAATAATTCATAGTCAACACAAACATAGGCAACTTCAACTTAACAAAATAAAGGAAAATTGTTCAATATCAGTTTTTCCAGATACCACAAACTGTAAATTACTTATAACAGAAACAGAACATTACAAAATTGATCCAAGTTAAAAAAAAAAAAAAAACTGGATATACATATAATCA
This sequence comes from Argiope bruennichi, assembly GCF_947563725.1. Classification (NCBI taxonomy): domain Eukaryota; kingdom Metazoa; phylum Arthropoda; class Arachnida; order Araneae; family Araneidae; genus Argiope; species Argiope bruennichi. Next base: position 6,818,692 of record NC_079162.1, on the reverse strand, counting down.
GGCAAACTACAGTTTGATACGTCACCGGTAATTATTTTAACAAGCACTTAAGCAGGTAGGTAAAGACAAGTGGTCCAGCATAAATGCGCTATCTGCCGAGATTCATCACAAATATATAATATGTATAACAATTTTAGAGTATATACAATGTCATTATAATCAATATGACAATGGCACAGCCTAGCCAAACAAATGAGTAGCTCATATCTTGAAATGGCACAATTCTGAGAGTATGTACTATCACAACATGATGCTGAAATTATTATAGCATTTTCTAAAATAATTTAAACAATTTTGTATTTGAATGTTATTTCTAATAGCAACTGCACATGACAACAAAGCAAACTGATGAGACAGTCACATTCTGAACAAAAATAACTGGAACGTAAAAGTATAGAGGAACAGGAAGCAAGGATTTCCACATACATTTTAATCTCAAAAATGTTAAGTAGTTTCCAATATTTTGACAGCTTCAGGCATTATATCATCACTATTGTTTGGCTGCTCTGATAAATGCAGACATTTGCCACCAAGCAATAGGAGATTCACAACTTAGATTTAGTTTTCACTAATTGTAAAAATCAGATATTTGTTGGAAAAGTGCTCAAAAAAGATACCTGTTTAGACAGGATTTGAAATTAAACTTATGAATTGGCACTTTTCCAAAGATGTGTTACAACACTTAAAGCAGCCAACTGCTCTTCCCCTAAATTGATTTTTTCGTCAATTTCTCGAATATCTACAATGAGTTTTGTTCTCATTTTTATAAATCGATCATAATTTGCATATTCACTATCAGAGAAATATTTGTGAAGGAATGTAGAAACTTGATTACTTCTTTTGTCAATGCTTTCTTTCAATCTGCAAGCATCTTCATGCTGTTCCTTTAACTTATTCCTTTTGGCTTCCAGAAGTTTCTATTAAGATAAATGAACAAAGATTGAGCAATTAAGAAATAACTTTAAACTTAATTAAGAAATAACATTTCATGTTATTTTAATACTAATAACATAAATTCAGAGGCGGTGGTAGCAGGGGGCAATTGCCCCCCCCGTCGGCGAGAGATTCAGAGTTTCGTCGGTAAAAAGGTGTTTACCACTTCAGGATGGTTGTAGAGATATGCGCATTATTGAATATGATTATTAAAAACAGCCTTAAGCTAATAAAATGTAAACAGTCGAAATATCCAAGTAACGATTAAAGTGTTTTGACTATATTTGGCAAAATAATCGATAGAGTGGTAGGTCAATAATATGATGTATTTTGCGGACAATTTTTGATAGACCAACTAAGAACTGAATGCAATGGATGTCTAAGATGTTAAGTTCGCAGATTTTCAGACATTTGATTTAAATGTCGCTCATTCAGCTTTTAGTTTGTACTACTTTTGACATATAACCGACAAGCTAACAAGTGAATAAGATATCGACAAGGTGATAGGCTCATTTTGTTAGCAATTTTTGATCGACCGACAATGAACTCAATGAGGTGAGTGTCGAAGACGTTAAGTCTGCAGATTTTCAGACATTTGATTGAAATGTCGTCCATTTAACTTATAATTTGCACTAGTCCTGGCAATAACCATTTTATCCGACTGAATAAGATATCGCAATCTGTCGGCAATTTTAAGGCGGCCGACTGTGAACTGAATGTGATGAATGTCAAAAATTATACCTGCAGATTTTCAGGCATTTGATTCAAATGTATTTCATCAAGCTTTTAATTTTCACTACTTTTGGCAATATAACCGACGTGACATGTGAATAAAACATAAAATATGTCGCATTTTGCCAAAAAATTTTGATCGGTCGACCCAGACTTCAATGCGATGGATGTCGACGACGTTAAGGTGTACGTACACACTTGAAGATTTTTTTTTTTAAATTTTAACTTTAAAAATCCAGTTTTTTTTCACAGTAGGTTATTAATATGTGTTTAAACTCATTTCAGTGAGAAAAAACACTAATTATTAATTAATTAAATAATATTTAATGACCTAATTAGCCTATTTTTTGAAACATGATATCTTAAATTCTAATTGGTACAGACACACAATTCTAGTTGGAAATTATGCCTTCATGTTGTCTGTCTCAAACAAGTTATAAAAATGTATAGTTTTTTTTAAACAATTTTTTCATCAACGATGAATAGAAAAAGAGAGATTTTTTCTGTAATTTTAACTTTTAAACAGCTATTAAAAATTTATCTCTATAAATATAACTTTGATTGAGGCACGAAACATCCGTTATTTCATACAGATTATTTTGATATATAAATAACTGTATTTGGTTAATTTCTTGTTGAGTTATGATTGTTTGAATGAAGCAACATAGTGGAAAAATATCATACTTCATGAAATGAGTTTTAAAAACACCGTAACTAGAGTTTTTAATGAAAGCACCTCAAGAAAAATAATTATAACTCGAGAAATATTTCGAATATTGACAACATCTTCGTATCGTTTGAAAGCTAAAGATCAAAGAACATTATTAAACAATAAAAAAAATATTCGATATTTTGAACGATTTTCGAAGTTTCAAGTGTGTACATACACCTTAAGTCCAAATTCTTAGTCATCTGATTTAAATGTTATAATGTTCATTCAGCATATAGTTTAGATTATATTTAAAAGAATAAACAATAAACTGGCAAGTGAATAAGACGTCATGTTTTTCTCGACTAATCTTTTTCCCTTCGGCTAAGATTTTATCATAGATTATGGGAAAAAAATTTTCATCAAGCACATCGATTACTTGCCAGTGGAATTAATAGAGAAATTGAAGCTTTTATATTATAATAGGGCATAAATAAATATCATAAATAGGACGATAGAGTTGTTTTCCATAATTCATCATTCAAATTCTAAAGTCAATCGCCGTCTTATTCATCTAATTGTTACTTCTTCGGTAACGAATCGGTAAATTTATGTTATTCGTTTCAATATGAGAATTGCCTGACTAAAATCTAGTTAATGGTTAAATTAAATTTAATCAAACAGTCTTTTTTTTTTTTTTTTTTTTTTTTTTTTTTGAAACGGGTGTGCATATCCATGTTAAAAAAAGTTACTTTACTGTAGCGAAATTATCTGGTTTCATTATAAATTACTGAAGTAAGTAAATTGTACAATTGCAAATTAAATTTATTTACAGTAAAATATCTGCTTTCTTTCGTAATCTAATTGATCAAGCTACAATTATTACAATAAAGAAGTATTATCGACTACAACTCTCGACAAAAAAATTGTGGTATCGTAGCTTTTTAGCTACATTAAAAGTGTTTAACCAAGTATGCACTAAATTTGCTAAATACTTCCTAAATTATTCAAACACTGCATTCAATATTATGACTATGTAATCGGGGAACGTATCTTTTTCTTTTTTCTTTCAACTACTATTCGCAGCAAAAATTATATGATTTCAGATCTTTCTAAATTTTTAATAGACTTTACATAAATATGTCTTGCTAAAAGGATGATTAAAATTGTTATTCATAGAATATTCATATATAACACATTAATCCCTTGACATACAAATTTACTTAACTTCCTAATTATATAGTAGATCTTATTTGAGATAATTATTGTTATTTTAATCTCTAGAATAATATAAGGGCATTTGAGGTAATGATGCTTTTCAAGTGATTTTTGCATTTTAAATTACTTAATACTTTCCCTTAATTGCAGATTTAAAGTTAAAAATTTAGTAATTCCATAGGGAAGCAGACTCGGTCAATGTATACGAAGGGGTTAAGAAAAACCAATGCATGCAATTGAGTGGATAAAACTCACTTCTTCGGAGGAAAATATTAGCTTGCAATAACTTTGAATTAAAAAAGTACTTAACCGTAAGAACGCATGTTTAAAAATGAAGATAGGAGAATTCATATTCAAGATTTAATTGTTTCTTAATGAAATCCACTGGTTTTTTAAGCCTAAATAAATATTGAAAAATAAATACATGGGGGGGGGGATCTAATATTTAAGCAGTCCATTTTTCATGAGAATATTTTTCATATCTTACATAAAATAGTAAGTTTGTCCATATATTTACAAAATATTTTCCCCAGTATTTTTAAGAAACGACATCATTGTATCTTTTCCTCATTCTATATTGATCGCGTCAGAACTATAGTAATTTTTTGTTGTTATAGTAAATGTAATTTGTTGTATTTTTGTTGCATACCTCGGATTCGAAATATATCTAAATTCCTGCTCGTTGCTGCAAATATTTTAAGTAGGAGGAACTACACTGAAAAATCGATTTTTGGGGAAAGCATTGAATGTTTTTTATTTATTATTTTAGATTTCTGAAAAAGTTTCTTTTATAAAACCTTTCTTTGAACATTTATTTTATATAGCTTCTGATACAAAATAAGAGCACGTATTTGTTCATTTAGCATAACGCGTCATTCTGGCGTAATCTGTGTTTCTACCTATATACTACAATCTAGAAAGGAATATAACATATTTTTTCTAATTTTGGATTTCAGAGAAATTAAATCTCAACAGTCTCATAAAGAAATACACTCAAATACTGATAATTTTTTGATGGTCTTTAAAAGAAGCTGAGAACCTTTTTTTTACAAATTCCTTTGTTAAGTTTTAACATTTAACAATGAAAGAAAGGATCAGCATCTGAATAAAAAAGAAGTTAAATAATACTTGATTTTCTTGAATTAAATGTAAAATTAATTATTATGAGTTATTTTGAAGCCAAATGAGATATTGTGCTTGCCCCCCTGCCGGCTTTGTCTTGCTTCCCCGTCGGCAAATCTCTGCCGCCGCCGCCTCTGCATAAATTATATTCCAATATAGATGATACTATATTCCAATGTAGAATGATTTTCGTCTTATAAATGATCTCTTCCACATACAGCAACAAAGTAATTTTATTTGATTTTGTCAGAATTTCCAGCACAAAAATAAACAGTATGCTACTAACCATAAAATTCTATATTTGCAGTAGTATTTCTCAGAAAAACCCTCTTTTATAAATACGCTAAATCCTTTTTTATTAAGAGAAGAGTTAATTTAAAACTATATAAAATTACAATTATTATGGCTCAAAATATAACAAATCAGAAGATGTTTAATGAAAATGACACAAATGATAAATAAGGAATTAATCATTCCAAGATAAAGAGACCATAAGCATTATAAAAAATTTGTGAAAAAAATCAAAATAAAAACAAACCTTTTCTTCAGAGTTGTTGTCTTGCATATTTTTCAAAATATTTTCTGCCCTTGCTAAACGGCCAGACAAAGACAACAACAAGTTTACTATTTTCTCCATTTCTTCAACATGCAACAAGTACTTCTCCATTTCATTTGATTTGGCTAATGTCTGAAGTTTATTTGCAATTTCTTTCCCAAGCAACTCATTCTGAATCATTTCTGCCCGAACATTTTTTTGTTCATCTTTTAAACTTTCAACTTTCTTTCCAATACTGATAATTAATTCCTCCTAAAAAGAAAAACAATTAGAATAGACGCGAAAAACTTCAGCAGCATAGACAAGAATGAAAGGTAAATCTATCTTAGTAAAAGAATTTAAATCTTAGCAATAAAACATATGCTAGTATATGCCGATATATTTAAAATAGGGTTGGTAGGGTTTAAAAAACAATGATGCTCGTTCCCACCTTATTTATCAAAAGATTGAAAGGAATATAAAACCATCCATCATATAAATGCCAAAACAATTTGAAATAAAAATGATTAGCAAAAGCAGAGTTACAATTTGAAGTGTGAGAGAGATTTCTATTTATATATTATAGTTTCTGTCATCAGAAAATAATAAGAATACAAAAGAAACTATTTCTTTCAACTACGAAATCTAGAAGATTTAACAAGTTGATAGGAAATCAAAAGCGTTCTATGGGTCATTTTTGTGGAAATAAGCAACAAATATATAAGAATGGTGATGGTACACAAAATTTAAATAATCTACACAGAACTCAGTTATTTTAAATAAAAGAATAATTCATGACCATTTAATGCACTGAAATTACATTTATTTGGAAAATGAGCATTCATCATACACAATTCAAGTGAAATTAAGTACAACAATACACGAAATTTTAAGAAACTGTACATAAAAGTAAACCTAATAAAAAATAAATAATATGGTGAAATTCAAAAATATATGCAGTGAAAGTATTAACTAATTCACATGCAATAACTGAGTCATTTATAAAAAAAAGAGCCCCAAAGTAATAACAGAAACCATGGTAAAACAACTCAAAGAATAATTTAGCTAATGGCATGGCAATTCAGGTATTAATTTCTATTAATTGTAAGAATAAAAAAAATAATTTTAATGAAAATGTCCCATATGTGGCAGAGCGCTGGATAGGGAAAGCAGCAATAGATGCCCAGGAACTTAGCTTTAGGGGTTGTGAAAGTAGCACTCTTTCAGCTTATTTTAAGTCTTTCAAGACGAAAATCGATGCATGACCGCGGGGACGAAAATAAACCTGCCTCAGAAGCTATATGCCACTTGCAAAATACATGACAAATCTATTAACTGACGTAAGGACACAGAATTCAATATTCTTTACAGGACAAACAAATGATATCATAATAAGAAAACTAATTGTCAACAAGAATATCCAATGCAAGAAATAAATGAAGTACTTTCATTAAATATGGCAATTAATATAAATTAATAAAAGAATGTACAGAAATTTCACAGAAGCAGAGCATAATCAAAGGCGATACTACCCCACCCGCCAAAGGGATCGGGATAATCTGAATGATCGTGTTGAGTGACAAACAAATCTGAGGTCGATGTAAAAATAACCTCATTAGAGGAAGCTCATGCGTCAACCCCTATTAGAGAGGCAGGACACGTCATCGGTAATGGGCCCAGACAATTCTTTAATAGGTTGGGCCCAGCATCATCCTATTAATCTCCCATTAAGCTCTATTAGCGTTTCATTTTTAAGCAACGCAAGGCCTATTTAAGGTTTTTTAAAATTTTTTTTTAATTGAACATTTATAAAAAACCCCGTGCATCACAAAGTATCACACGGGGCTTGCAGAAGTATGTAACACATTACAAAAAGAAAAAGAAGAAAATTTAACAGTTATGAAGGATTACAGATGTCAACAATAAATTTACAGAAATTTTCAAAAGCACTTCTAGTGGAAATAAGTTGGTGAAACTCTGTAGGCCAATTTATATTCATGTGCTTGAGAGTCAGTCTTAGGATCTGTCTTTCTTTGACAAAATTGGAACATAGAAGGAGCACATGTTCAACATTTTCCTCCCCACCAATATTACAATCGCAGGAAGATGACGGAAACAAGTTACCATGACCAGTGAGAAATTGGGTTATTTTGTAATTAGTATAAAAATGATGGCATGACAGTCTTATTAATGGATAGAAAAAATTTCTTTGTTAAACTCCCTTTATTTGAAAGGAGATATTCTTGATTCCAAGACTCCACCATTTTTTCTCTCGTAATCTTCTTGTAAAAGGATTTAGGAATATTAACGTCAATGTCGATTTTGCGTTTAGTGGCAGCTTTTGCAAGCCAATCGGCCCGCTCATTGCCATAAATGCCCGTGTGTCCACGAACAAATGCAAAAACTATTGAGATATTTTTATCTTTCAGGCTTTTAATTTGCTTTTGGATTTTAACGATTATGTTGTTAGACGAAGAAATACACTTCAGAGAATCCAAGGATGATAGAGAATCGGTACAAATAAGATAGTCTGAGATTACACTATTTTGTTCAGCGATCCATTTGATGGCGAAGTTTAAGCATAAGAGTTCAGCTACAAAAACTGTGCATTCAACACGAATTCTGAATTGAAAGTGCTCGGATTCAATACCACCCCTGAAAACAACAAATGCGAAACGAACTCTACCATCAATTTTACTCATCAGTATAGCAAATAACAGGAAAAACATCCTTGGTTTTATCACTAAATTGAATAATATTGATAGCGGTTCTCTCTGAGGGATGAGGGAGAAAAGATGGAGACAGAATATAATTATAGAGATGTAAGAAGCAGAGAGATTTTCCTTATAGGCAATATTATGAAGAATAACAATATCAATTGGAGGGAAGCCAGAAATTGCATAAACAGACTCGTAACTTATTGTACGATATCCGCGTATGACCCGCAAAAGTATCCTTCTTTGTATGCGTCGCAGATATTTAGAATTCACCTTCCTTTTAAGCGCTACACCCCAACCTCTAGAACCATACATTATGAAGGGTTCGATTCCTTGTTTATAAATGAGCGAATGTATGTTGGAATTAATACCAAACGTGTTGCGTGCAATCTGATTTAATCCACGCTGCAATTTGTCACATTTCTCTGATACGTAAATTAAGTGTTGCTTCCACGAAAATTTACTATCAAGAAGAACCCCAAGATATTTCATTTGCTTTACCATAATCAAGGGAGCTCCGTCGAGATAAAGCTGAAATGCATCATAGCAAACGTTTCGTTTTTCAATAGCCATGACTCTGGTTTTTTCAGGATTAAATTCTAATTTAAAACCTTTTGACCATTCGGAAGCGAGGTTCAAAGTTTCCTGTGCGTGTAGGAAAGTCGCTGGAAGATCCCTACCTTGGAAACAAATTAGGATGTCATCAGCAAAAGCTATGATGTCACAGCAGGCCAGATTTTTAAGTTTAGATAGGAGATCATTGATAATGATATTCCAAAAAATAGGTCCAGATACTGATCCCTGAGGGCAACCCCTTTCAAGACGACGGACTGCTGAAATTGAACCCAGTTGCATTTTGGCCATTCTGTCATTTAAAAAGTCAGCAACAAGTGAAAAAATGTTAATCGGAAAATCCGCTTTTTTAAGGAGATTCAGAATGCAAAGCTACCATGCATTGTCAAAAGCCCCTTTTATATCAAGAGAAACCAAGATTGAGTGTAAATGTTTCTTTTTACCTCTCTGAACAATCTCATTCAAACGTAAAAGAGCGTCTTCAGTACTTTTTTGAGGCGTAAAACCATACTGATCACAAGAAAGAAAGTCTCCACGGCGCAGATACCAGCATATCCTGTTAACAAAAAGTTTATCTAAGCATTTACCAAGAGCCGGAAGTAAGCTTATGCATCTAAGGTTATCCAGTGGGGAATTCTAAATTCATTTATTTTGGGGATAAGAATCACCTGGGCAAGTTTCCAAGCGCGTGGAAAAATACCTGCATCTAGGCAAACATTAAAAAGTTTATGAAGAAAAGAAGGGAATGCTAAGTGAAACTGTTTAATGATCTCATTTGAAATAGAATCCGGACCAGGTGATTTATTTGGCTTCAGCATAGAAACAACTGTATTAACTTCATCACAAGAAAAGGAAGGATCAATAAAGGAAGAGTAAGCATTACGCGCGGTCTGACGATACACTTTCTGTAAGTGATTGTCATTTTCCTCTGAATCAGAAGGAATGGATTTCTGAAGCACAGCATTTATTGTCTCATCCAAAGAGGTGGTTGTTTCTCCCGTGGGTAGATTAATACCAGTTATTTCAATTTTTTTCATGAATTCTCTTTTAACACCATATGTATAAACCTTTTCCCACACATTTTGAACATCAATGGTCAAAAGAAATTTCTTCCAAGAATCAGTTTTAGTATCAGTAACCATTTGATTATAATCTTTTCTGTATTCAAAATATTTATCTTTATATAGCTCTCTAACAGTTGGATTCCTACAAAGCTGAGATCTACGCCTAAAGGCATTATGCCTCTTTTTCGCACAGCCAATCTCGATTGACCACCAAGGGACATTATGCTTGCTAGACTTCTTAATAGGTATTGAGTACAAGCATGCCTGATAAAGAACAGAACCAAGTTCCTCGACAACTGTATTTAGGCAAGAACAATCAGTACAACTGTTAAGAGTATCAAATATACGAGTTATACGAGAAGAACAAAATTCCCGAAAACGGCATCAGTTTGCTTTCTTTGTATTGAATATTGTAAAGGGAACTCTTGATGTTTCTTGTAGGACATTGGAAAGACAAAACTCGAATTCTATCATCACATGATCAGAAAGGGATTCATTCTCAGAGAGACACCAACTCGAAATATCCTGGAGTAGATCCGAACCAACACCTGTAACATCAATATAGCTTGTACCCTGAGGTGCACGAAAAGTAGGCCCACAGTCTTCGTTAATAATAAATAAATTGTTGGCAGAAATAAATTAACACGGCTTATCTCCCCGTGCATCTGAATAGGGACTAAACCATAATTCAGATTTGCTATTGGAGTCCATACTCCAAACCAGTCGATTGAGATTCCTGCAACAAAAAACTTGGCTAATTTTATGAAGAACCGAATCAATGTTTTTTGAAGGTTCAAAATAATATGAGAAAAGAGTAAACACAGCTGTGCCTGCGGCAACTTCTAAAGTGACCATATTGTAATCAGTATTCTTATAATCAAGAAAAGTTGAAAGATCAAGTGAACGAACAATAATGGCTGCCTTAATAATGTCTGAATTAGGATCATAAAAAAGTCTATAAGTACTGGGATAACCCGGAAGAGAACTCCTGTAACTATGAGGTTCCTGAACCAGCGCACAGTCAATATTATCTGCTTCCATATTTAAAATAAGTTGCTGAGTCGCACATTTGGATTTATGAAGGTTTAATTGCACACACTTTAGAACTTGTTTATCTGACCTAACAACCATAGTTAATTCTAGATTGAGTATTCTTCTTTATAAAAATATGGCAAAGACAGCACTCAGAAAAGGGTTTATGATTAACATTGACTTTTTTTATACATATTGTTTGTTTTATGATTGAAACGGATGCAGTTTATACAAGCCACTGCATCTCTATTCGAACAATCTTTCCCTTTGTGTTCTCCAAAGCAATTAAAACAGGTTGTTGGTTTATTACATTCGTCAGCACGATGGTTGTATCCAAGACACTTAAAACATGTATTGATGATAAGAAAATCGTCAACATCACATACACTCCAATTGATTTTCAGTCTTGTTTGTCGTAGAATACATTTATGAACCATGGGGAGCGTTTCAATCACAACATGCCTCGTATATTGGAAGTTTTTTAAAGTAAAGCGAACTCTGCACTGACTCAAACTTTCATCAGATACAGCAATTTCAGGATTTTGTTCAGAAATAACTTTTAGGAGATCTTCATTAGTAATTTCATTAGGCACATTTTTAACCAGGATGGCTGGATTCCTCCTTTTAGGCAGAGAAGTATTTAATTCCGGAGATTTTTCTTTAAGTTCGGTTAAAAGTTGATTCCGATCATTTTCAGAAAAACAGCTTACTAATAGTTTATTTCCTCTAATATTTTTCAAGTTACATACACCTAATTTAGACTCTGATGGATTTATTTATAATTTAATAATTTTCCTAACATCATCAGAAGAGCAATTTTCTGAGTCTACAATTAGACAGCAATTCGAAGAAAATGAAGACTTTTCTTTATCTTTCATAACGTTAGATGGCGCCACAACACTAGCATATGGCTTTGTAATGGCTTCCTTCAAACTTTGTTTACAAGCTTCCAAAAAATTAACTGCCTTTATTCTTTCAAAATTCTTATATATAGAAGATTTTAACTCACCCAAAGCTTGCCTGGCCTCTTCACGCACCTGTTGGTTCATATTACATTTCGATAGAAGCGCTGATTCAACAATCTTGCAATGTTTTTCAAGAGCTTCGAAAAACACGTCATCCGCAATTGCTGCCATATTGGCCTCCGCTATTTAGGGTTAAACCTAGTAATTTTGATTTTTAGCCAATTGACATCTAAACTGGCATCCCACTCTCCAAAATTCCGCATCTCACCAGTATGTGTGGGGGGAGATGTTTAACCTACGATCGGATTTACCGTTCAACAGGTCTACATATATGACGGATCTATAGTAAAATTGGATTTCGAAACAGGAGCCCACCAGCTCCGATGCCAAGATCTGATAACTAAGGCCACCATTATTCAGGCGATGGGCCTTGGTGATAACATCACCATTATTGAACCTATTGGGATGCAGGCCTGAAGAATTTTTAATGCAACATTTCATAATAATCTAATTTTGTGTTTTCATTTTATATGGAAGTGCAATGTTCTTGGACATATTCAAATTAAAATGAAGTATCTTTTAAATTTCAGAGTATTATACTGATGATTATCCCCGCTTCCATTTCTTTGCAGATTTCCGTAGTTCAAATTTTTTGTAGTATTTTGAAAAATTTGTATTTTAATATCTAGAGTGTGCTAAAAAGTTTCATTTTTATCACATTTTATTCAAAATTTCTGCTGTACGCAAAATACAGAAAGCATTTTTGAAGGTTGTCTGTCAATTTATTTCAATTTGTCCTACTATCTGTTTCTTAATAAATGCTTATATAGATTTTAAATTAAAATCAATAGAAAATATCTGGTTTTGGAAGTTTGGAGGACATAGCTGGCTCCGAAAATTGCGTAGCTTCAGGATCCTTACAGAGGCCTAATCCGAAATTGTAAGGGAAACGAGAATGAATTAAGAAACCGAGAGCTTCCCATCAAACACTTTCCAGATGGAGTAGAATCAGAACATAAAACAAAAAAGAACATAAAATCTTCTAACCTTTTTTTTCTTTAATTCCAAGTCACTCTCTACAGTTTGATTTTGATTTACTTCTTTGCAGTCACTTAGTTTTTCATCTAATTTCTCAGTAACAATTGTCCATTTTTCTTCCCTGTAAAAAACTTAGTTTAAGTTTTAAAAAAATAATAGCACTATGCATAAGCCACATATTTGCATTTACAAAAATAAAGTTAATTGCAGAAGAACATATGTTTAACAGTAGAAATTAAAGAATGAAGTTACATTGCGATGCGCAGTTAACTAAATATAAGCGAATTCTTGCATTTAATTTCGTTTTCATCACTAATAAATTTTAAGCTCACAATGTACAATCATATACCCAGTTGTTTTTCACTGCTAATGATAACTGACAACTCTGCCACTGCTAAGTGAGAGAACATTGCGTTTCACCAGCACGAGCGAGATATCGCTATACTGTGCTAAATGTAGTGTGATACATAAAACTAATTCAAATTATACGAACCTTTAGCTGGTACATAAATGTATGTAACTAGGAGAAGTTTCTGCCTAAATACATCCCTTATTTTCTTCTTATGCCGAAATTTTCAATGTCGTGTATCGTTACAGCTAGGAACGATGCTCTCAGTAAGGCCAAATTGAGTGAATCGGTAACGCATCTTAGGCTTTCACGCAAACTTTCTTCCCTTGGAAATTCAAACTATAAAAAATGCCTCAAATATGCGATTTTTGAGGCTATTGATGTATTTCACAGCTATTGATTTGGCTAGATCGATGCAAAAAAGTTAAGGTAATTAGATTTTAAGAGGAATAGGAAATATCAAAAGTGACTCAGCGTTTTTATACCTGCATTTAAATTGCGTGGAAAAAAAAGCAATTTTTATAAAAAGTGGAAAAATTTATTTTATCACACAAACACACAAAATAAAAAAAAATATATTATCGCAATTGATTGGCTGAAATGGCTAGCTAAATAAATAAATAAATAAATAAAAAAATATAAAAAAATTCAAAATGTTAGATATAAAAGAAGTTTATATTGTCAGAGAAGCATGGAGAGAAAAAATCTAATTACTACAATTTAAAATAAAGCGGGAAAAATGTATAAGAAAAGTGCATTCTTTTGCTCAATAAAACATTGAAGTAAAATGGTAAAATTGCCTGGTTGTCTAATTTTTCTCTCTCCCTTTCGTTATATGCGTATGTTATTCATCTCATAATCATCAATAAGTGAAATTTTATTATTTTTAGGTAAATTTATTTTCAATATTTTACTTTATATTTTTTTATGTTGATATAGCAATTTATTTATTAAGAAAAATGCACACGACAGAAAGAACTCCAAGTAAAAAGTACATTGTAAAATGAACACAAAAAATAAAACTCGTAAGTAGTGAATTATAAAAACATTTAAAAGCTGAATACATTTAATCTTAAAAACATTAAGAATTTATAAGTTGTAAACAATTTTTTAAACATGTCAAATGGCATATTAAGAAAATCAAGATCTAAAATGTCAAAACTAGAATATTTTTATAAAAATTTGTCATGAATAAAAAAATATTTTTATAAAAATATATGTCATGAATATATGTTATCTACATAATTAAATTTGATAAAAATAAGTTGCCAATAAGACACAGATAAGTTGTTGACTCTAAACATTCTGGTTAAAACAACAAATTGTATTACAATTTAGCATATTACCACAATCTATATGCGTGTGTGTGTATGTTTGTAAATATATTGTTTAGCACTTTTGTGGCCGGAAAGAAACTTTTGAATTTTTAACTTAGACGCGTCCGTCTCCATCGCGACACAGGAGTAAAAGACGGCGAAATTTTCACTTCAATGATTTCTACAACCAGATTTTAATGGGGATTTCTTTGACACATGTCGATTTAGGAATCTTTAAAAGAATGTGCTAAGCATTAAGGATTTTTATCCTTTCAGACGAAGTGTGAGAAGATGCAGAAGCACTTCTATAGGGCGTGTGTAGCATTAATTAAATAAAAAAAAAGTAGGAAATGGATCAGGAAATAACAGAACATTTCAGCATGAATTTAATATGGGCTAAATTAAGAAATTAATTAGGATTTAATTTAGATTCAGATATATCATTATATATTAGATAGATCGATAGATAGAGAAATAAAATTTCCAACTATAAATATTACACATCATGTAGACAGGTAGAAGATACATTATCTGAATGCAAATGATATTTTTTGTAAAACAAAAGAGGTATAAAGGCAAATGAGGCACTTGGTTTATACTTGCACTAGAATTTAGATTTTATTCTCTTGTGAGATTGCAACATTCAAGATTAGATCAGACAAGACAGAAGTGATTAAAAAAAAAAAAAGCTTTTTTCAAAGATTTTAAAGAAAACTGAATTTCTCAAATATAAAACTAAACAAGTTTTTAATAGGTTCTGGAGATTCTGTCACTAATATTTCGCATAATCAAGTTTTCTGTCAAAAACAGCAATAAGATCAGAAATTGGATCTAAATAAAATAAAACAAGATTAATGATTTGGGGAAAAAAAAAAAAAAAGAGTAAGGAAGGATAGTAAACCAAAAATTGAGATTTCTGAGTATAATTAAGGATATGGAAACTTTCAATAAGATGAAGTAATTTCTGATCTATGTTGAGTTTTTAATCAAGTGGAAAAGCTTTTTGTACATTAGGATTTCAAATATTTTAAACAAATGACTTAAAATGGTAATAACTGGATAATTTTTACACATATATTGTTCTTCATGAATAGGAATAATTTTGGTTTCTTTCCATATATAAGGAAATGCACTTGTTTTTAAAGAAAAACTAAATGAAATTAGGAAAAACTTTTGTGCACCCTTTAATAATAAAAGAAAGTATATTATCAACTACAAAAGTTTAAGATTTCAGCGCTTTAATTGTCAAAAGAACATCTTAACAAGTAAGAGTGCCAATTTTAACTAAATTGTTGTAGCAAGTATCATTGATCCTCCAATTCTTTTACATTCAGCTTATACACACAGTTGAAATAATAAGCAAAAGTATTAACAATCTGGTTATCATTTTCGTCACACAGATCAATATAAATTCTATCTGGTAAAGGTCCACTTAAAAAAAAAAAATGCTCAAACATTTTAGCTTCCAAGATCAATTTCCACTATGTCAGTATATAGTGAAATCCTTTTTAATATTGTTCTTAATAACAGATTTAAAGGATCTAAATTCTTTGACCATTTTTGGATTCCCACTTTTTATTGCTAACTTATGAGTTATTAATTTTATATTTAACAATTATACTTTATCTAATTCACAGAAGTAAAAAATTGTTAAGAACAATTTGTTTAGGTATAATTTCTCAAGTATAATTATCATAAATAACAGCAATAATTATGCGAAAAAATCTCGCTAATCAAATACTATGTGCCTAAAAAAATAAAATACATCTTTAAAAGATCATAATCATAAATATTGTGACTGTGTTTATTAGCATGGGTAGACGGAAAATGAATAAAAACCGACAGTGTTGAATGATGATAATCTTCAGAGACTACTGTAAACGACTGAAATATCAAAATTACATAAAAATCTATTCAAAACTAGAGAGAATGAAAAATAAAATAAAAATAACCATTATTTCTATCAAAGAGTTAAATTAATTCAGTGGAGTTGAACTGTTTCAAAGTATAAAGATACATTAAATTAAAAGATTTCTAGGAGCCATTGTTACTTTTATATTATATATAATTATATTTTCTGAAGTGTTTTTATTGTTGTTTTTCCATGGAAATGGAAAATATTAGTGTCATGATTCTCAGTCTAAAATTGATTACCAGTCAATTCTCACCAATCAGTGAAACTGATTCTCAGTCAGTTCTCATAAAATAACCTATCAGTATTTTTATTAAATATTTTGGGGACAGAGACTTCATTGCAATAGGGTTTGAATTGTCTTTGATAGTATCTACTAGAACAACTCATTCTATTTATTTGTTTATGGCAAGACAATTGCTTCGAATAGTACATTTTTTTAAACTAGCAGAAACTGTATGAACTGCAATACCAGATATAGAAAATTTGGTTTGTAAGAACGAATTAGATTATTCAGGTAAATTACTAATTTGAATCCTGAAGCGAGTGCAACGATTTAAGCATTTTAATGATTGGCAGGAAATTTGTTCTATTCTCGCCATAGTTGAACTGCCAGTATTAGATAGTTTAATACACTGGTGGACAAAATTAAGAGATGGAAAGCATTTTCGCACATTTCTCTAAAAATACCGCACAAAACCTGGACAGTTGATTGCCATATATGGTCACTGTAGCGCTATTGGCCCTGAGATAAGTTTACGTATTCTTGTGGGCGTTGCTAAGCCAGCAGGAGGTATAAAAATCCGCATCGAGCTGTTAATCTCATTCCACTCTTCAACACAGTTGCAGATTTTAGTGCATTTTTTGAATAATCGTGTTGTTTCTTGCTGGTTTTTAGGTGAAATGAGTGAACATCATCGTTTAGACGACGGTATGAGGTGGTGAATTGTGGGTATACTTGAGGCAGGCCAGTCCCAAGCTCAGGTTGCTAAGGAATTGGATATAACACCAAGCGTCATTTCCAATTTGTGGAGTCAATTTAAAACTAGTGGGACAGTATGCAGACGACCAGGACAAGGTCGCCCGAGGGCTACAACCGCCAATGACGACCGGTATTTGTTCGTTTCAGCTAAGCGCCAGAGGACGGCTACAGCCACTCAATTGTCTAGGGACCTCGCGGCTGCTACAGGAACATCAATTTCGAGTAAGACAGTTTCCAGAAGACTCCATGAAAGAGAGTTGTATGCCAGGAAGCCCGCTATTTGCATCCCACTCACTCATTCCCACAAAAGAGCGCGTGCAGAATGGTGCAGACAACATCAGAATTGGACACAGCTTCAATGGGCTAATGTTCTCTTCACCGATGAGTCCAGATTCAGTCTACAACCTGATTCTGGACAGTTATTGATATGGAGGGAACCTGGAACCCGATACCATCCCAGCAACACTATCGAAAGGGACCATTATGCTGGTGGAGGACTCATGGTTTGGGCAGGGATCATGCAAGATACCCGCACACCGCTCCATGTGTTTGACAATGGTTCCGTGAATGCCCAGAGGTACAGGCAGAAGGCTCTAGAGCCCTATGTGCGTCTTTTCAGGGGCGCTGTTGGCCCTGAGTTCATTTTTATGGACGACAATGCGCGACCACATAGGGCTCTCATGGTTGATGAGTATCTGGAAAGCGAGGACATTCAACGAATGGATTGGCCAGCCAAATCCCCTGACCTGAATCCTATTGAACATGCTTGGGATGCTCTTGGGAGAGCTATTGCGACGCGCCAACCTCCCCCCAGAACCATTCTAGAGTTAAAAATTGCTCTGGTGGAAGAATGGGAGGGTCTTCCACAACCCCTCCTTAACTCCCTTATTAACAGCATGCATACTCGTTGTGCATGCTATCTGTCTGTCAGGGGTGACCATACACCATACTAGAGGCAACACACACTGTACAAGCCTCACTTTTATTGTCATATTTTATCCTTAAGTTCAGACTACATTGGATTTATTAACAATAGGTCTTTCCAGTGAATGGCACTTTCATTTTTGTTTTGCATACTTTATTATCATGGTATAAGCTATATCCATACCAAATTTCCTTTATTTATATTCAGTATTTTTTGAGATATTTGGGAAAATGTCTTCCATCTTTTAATTTTGTCCACCAGTGTAGCTTGTGCATCAGTATTTATATATTTGCAAATGTGATCAGCATTTGAAGAAAACAGTTTTGTGCTTCAGAATACGATTTTCTTGGTTTTAATTTATAGGATTTGTTTCTTGGCATGCCGGGTAGGACAAATTTTTCCATCAAAAGTATGTGACTGGTTTCGATTCGTGTTTAGTACTGGCTTGTAGAAAGTGTATATGACCGGCTGTTGATACATCGGGCACGGCCGGATTAAGCCCTCTAGGGCTCCTTAGGCTATGCACATCTCAGGGGCATGCTTTTCCAATCGCCAATTTCCTACACCACCCAATAGGGGCCCCATAAACAATTTAAGCCAAGCAGGGACCAACAGGCAAATTAGTTTTCACCCCCTCTACTTTAACTCTCACAACATGATACATTTATTAAACTTAAATTTCAGATTTAAATAAAATTTTGTAATAAATTTTAAAAATGCATGTTATAAATAATTAAATTATTATCTTACTTAATTATTAAAAAGTTAAATTTAATTTTTAAAAATTTATCACAAAAATTTGATTTTCTTAACTATTTTTCAATAAAAGAGTTTAAGTAAAAATTTATATTAAAATGAAATAATTATTTAACTTTAAGCAAAATATTTAAAAGATGTAAAAAATTTAACACATTCTAAATATTCTCTAATTAGAGGATCTGGCAAAGAAAAAAATCAGCATTAAAATTAATTTAAAAAGAAAAAACAGTTATTGTATATAACAATTCAGATTTTATATTTCAATCTATATTATGCAATATGAAATTTTGCATAGTAAAAATTGAAATATTATTTCATTTTAAATACAAATTCTGTAAGTTTTGGAAATCTATATTTTCCCCCTACATCATATTTATTGTCAATAATAGCCAGAAAGTTCAAATGCTGTTGATTTTTTGATGATTTACAACACTTTTTCAGTAGCTTCAATTTCGAAAAATTTTGTTCGCACCTTATATTTGTGACCATAACGTTTCTGTAAATTTTTATCGCAGCCATTACATTCGGAAAAATAGATTGTACCATACTATCATACTTCAATTTATAAGAATCCCTTGCATGTACTACTTTTTCTTCACTTATGTGGAGAAATTGTGACTAAAGATTTTAAAATACACCATCTCATTACCAGTTCAGATTCAATTCCTCTGAATAATATTCTCTAAATTTACAAGCAGCTTCTTTAATTTCGATGTTAGTTGTTTTTTAAAAAATCAACCAAACATCTAATTTGGGTATTGACTATACTATAATCTTTCTCTGTGCTTTATATCGGTGATTTTAAAAATCATTTGGTCCAGTTAAATTTCTCATTTGTATTAAAAACACTTCAGACGATAAAAGGATTTTGTGTATTAAAATATTTTACAAAGAAGTAATTTAAAAAATATATTACATATGAAAGTATTTTACTTCCGAACATATAAATTATTGGTTTACTAATTGAGGACATAAATTATTGGTTTAATAATTGAGGACAGGCAAGAAATGAAAATACATAATCTTTAAAACATAATGTCACCCTCTCGGCACAAGGTTAAGGAAGGAGGAGTGAATATCCTTTTCTTCAGGGTGAATAGTGAAATTTTATCACAAAAAATAAGCAGTTTTTAAGCACTCGAGGTATAAATTAAGAACCAACATTATCATAGTGGTTTTGATAATGGAACTAATGATGTTATGATGAAATTCACTAAGACAACAACAACAAAAACCATATTCATTTAAAAAAAAAAAAAAGAAACATAGAATACCACCAACATGCATGTTTTCCCTGAACATTAAAGCTAAGTTACTTAAAACGTTTTTCTGCAAGTTTCTCATTAAAATCTAATTCAAGCACTTTCAATAGACATTTGAAATACTTTATTTACATTACAATCTGTATTAAGAAAAGAAAAAATATGACAATGCCACTGCTTTAACATTTCAATTTCTTAATAGAAAAAAGGTTAAGAACGTAAGTAATAGAAATTTCAATATCTCTTTCGATTATTCCCATTTTCTCGTTAATAATTTTATACAACTCATTAGAATTTTTAACAGTGAAACGTCTCTGGTTTGCTCAGCTTGTTGAGCAAGTCCATTAGCATTACAGCCAATTTCAGCAGTTTAATTTTCCAAGAAAGATTTCTTTTTTTCGTAAAGTGACTGACGAATCAGATTCTCATGTCTTATTTTTAAGTAATTGGCAATCATTTCTTTAGCTCTTTGTCCCTCCAAAAATAGACGATATTTTGAATGGGCTGCTGATATTCAATTCTTTAGTAATGTTTATTAATTCCACCAGATTGCTTTAAATAATCATAGAATAAACGCTGTGAAATATGATATTTCATTAAAATTTTCCACCTCAATATTAATAATGAATCCTCTTTCAATAGATGTTTGTTCATGAGAAAGAATGAAAATATTTTTCAAAACCTTCTATAGTTTTGTAAATTTACTACCTTCAAATAAAGGAATAAAAAAATCATCCAATCTAATTTTTCTGACATTAAAATTCTTGAAATTGTGTAAGTATAGTTAATAGCATTTTCCAAGAAATCTATATACTCTATTAGAATAGCATCACATTCATCTTCATATGTTTGTCTTTTCAGATGCAAGTACAAAAGAATTCATTTCATTTTGTTTTCAAATCTACTAGTTTTCTCTGCCATGTATACTGGGTCAATACATATAACATTTCTTACTAAAGCATAATTTATTGAGGACTTAATTATTATGCATGCCACCATTTTTAAAACAAATTTCTAACAGGCACGCTTGAAAAGCTGATAATTTTTATAAGATATTTCTTTTTTGGAATGCGTTTTTTCAAATAATTTATCTCCTCTTTTGCCTATATTCACTTTATCAATTGCAGAATAAGATTCAGTCACAGAAAAATTAAATTTATATAAGCTATTTACAAGAGAAATTTTAGCTAAGACATTTCCTTTTAAAACTTACTAACTTATAAATATCAGATGCCCAAAAATGCAACAGCCAGCCATCACTACGATACATTAGAAGAAATGGCTTAATGTGTTCTGCACCTCATGTGAAAAAAAAAAAATGAACTTCACAGGTACTAATTTATCTTTAGTACTTTAAGAAAAAGTGAAAAATGATTTACAGGTAAATTAGGGAAGTTACCACTTTCAACTAATTATACAAAATTTATCAAATCTTGCCAGAATTCAAATGTATGTAGGTTCATTGGTGCATTTTCTAACCATCTATGATTAGAGAATTTAAGAGATAATTTTTTAAGCTTAGACGATTCCAAAAATTCTGTCTTCAACTTTTACAGTTGCTTCTGACATAATAGAAATGTCAAATTCTTTGGAGCACCATGTGCATTTCACTTTATATGTATTTTTGAAAGCCTTCAACCATTCAATGTGTGTTCAGTGTATTCACTTTTGTAAGGTCACAGTGAATTGAATACACATTTTCTCAACATATTGTAACCAAACTTTTGAACAAAAATTACATGCAGTAAAATTTTTTAAATAATTTATTCACAAAAATGTTAAAATATAATAAATATTCTACAAAGGAGTGACCATGAAACAAAAGTGCAACAGTGAGCTTAAATTGCAGCTAAACCAACTTTATATATGTATTTCTGGTCAAAACATAAAATTAACCCTGAAATTCCCCCCCCCCCTGACCAATGCAAGCAATAGAGGTTAAAATGAAAAATTAGGTCAATGAAAGAGATATTTTTTCCTCCATGCATGCA
Organism: Argiope bruennichi; assembly: GCF_947563725.1. Lineage (NCBI taxonomy): Eukaryota > Metazoa > Arthropoda > Arachnida > Araneae > Araneidae > Argiope > Argiope bruennichi. The sequence goes on along the minus strand of NC_079162.1, from coordinate 6,796,618 downwards.
TACTATTACTACTATAGGAGAAACTTTTTAACCTTTGGACTCAATGAATCAGCAACCACTATCACTTCCTTCTTTATGATCAGCACATTTCATTGAAAGATGAGACAAACAAAGAAAATTGAATCCTATACCAGGACAAAACTAACTAACACTTTTAAGACCCTTATATAAAGACCATAAAAAATAAGCTATTTTTAAGAACGCTACGTACCCTGCAATTCCCCCCCCCCCGAAAGATTTCTTGTAAAAGTAGCAAACCCTAGTTCTCTAACTATTTAAGCAATTTTTTCTCTTTCACTTTACGATAGCAGGAAAAGCTCTTTTCTCTTTCTTTAGTTTATGATGGAAGAGAAATTATTCAGTCAGTCAGCCAATTAAAACAAATAAATTTTTACTAATCTGTAGGTAAATTAGAAAACTTACAAATTAGAAGTAAATACTACAAGAAATTTAGCCGAATGTTAATTTAATTTAGAGTATGTCCACGCATAACGCTTTTGTAAATCAAAATAAATGAATAAATAAAAATATTCTTATACCACAAATTCTCCCTTATATAAAAATTCTTTGCGCCCCAAGGAAGTAGCTTATTTTGCCTACATGATAATCTGGCCTTGTATCAAGGAACTGAAAGACAAGTTGCTCAAGAATGTTCAAACAATTGAAGCAGGACAAAAGTTTTTAGTATACAAGGTTTAATTCTGCAATGTAAAAATACAACTCTAATTTCTGGACAGCAGTTTCGTCATATTCAACGTTACTATGTGCTATGTAACAATATTTTTATTCTTATTTGATTTTGAAAAAACAAATATTTGTCACATTTTAAACACATAAAATATCAGATTCCAAAGTTGTCAGTATTTGGCTCTACAATTACACCTTGTCACAAATTCAAAGTCCTTTGTATATTATATATATATATAAAGAGAATGAAAAGAAAAAGAAATTAAAGATTTTTTTCCTACAGCAGAAGAAAGAATTTTGAAAGAAAGATCATCCGATTTTTAAAAAAATCTTATTTAATATCGCCACTGATGTTTTTTCGATGACAAATGCAGAATGCGCTATTGTCCTAAAGAAAGAATAAAGCCCCAAACATGGAAATTTTTGTTGTCCATGGGAAGTAAAAAGCAAACAGTAAGAATTTCTCATGGAGTACCCCTCAAATGTATTTGAAGCGGGAAGGAATAATATGCTGGAAAGAAGAATATGATAGAAGACAGACAAGAGAAGAAGAGTTTCCGGGGTGATCACCACAATTTTCAAAAGATGTGCCCTTGAGGGCGACTACATTGTTAATTTTGAAATAAAATGTAACATTTTTTAATTACAGCAATGAAATTTTAATTACATTTTATAATTATTAATAACTATAGCGAATTTCATTCAAGAATGTAATAACTCTGCAACATATTAGCATAACAGGATTAATTTTTCATTGACTAGATTTTATATTTTAAAAAGAGCATACAAATGTAACAATTTCAATTATCATGTACCTGTGATCATTTTGATTTTTAGATGATGAAAATGAATTGCGAGACTGGAGTCCGTTTTTTTCCAATTCTAAATTCAGAAGCCCTTCTATGTAGTCAGACATAGTTTTGTGATTTGGTTCAGGAACTACAAAAAAATTCATTGCAAATTAGTAATACAAATAAAAAAACTTAATAATGCAAAAATATGGTTTCAGAAAGTCGTTTCGTAATGTTCAAAGTATAGTATAAAGTTTGTCAACGTCAAAAGCAGATCCCTATCAGTAAAATCTTAACAGGCTGTTGAAAGGTTTGCTGCAGTTTTAAATGCCATTAATGAAATTGTTGGTGGATATGCTCCGTCTTAAGTATATAACGACAGAAGCATTAATAGTATACATAAAAACAAAACAAATATTTGCTAAAATAGGATGCTTCATCTATAAAATTAAAAACATCAGTTCTCACAGCCTATTTTTTATTTTAGGTTAATTTCATGGAGAGAAGATGGATTTTTAACCAGCAAGACAAAATTTGAGCACAACAATCAGTAACATCTTTGTTTTCAACAAATATAGCATTGTGTTCTAAATTATTAGAAAGCAAAAATATAAAAAGGCAATATTTCTTACACAATGCTTGATAAAAAGAAAAGTTTCAACATCATAGAAAATAAGTCAAATTATGATGCATATTTCTTTTTGGTAATCGGAAATAACGACAAAAACTTAAATTCAAAACTGCTATACGCGATATGAGAGAAATTACATAGTAATTTTCAGAAGGATGTTATTTAAAAGTTTTCATCATAATAATTAATAAACAACAGATGGTTAGCTTACCCAATAAATTCTTCAGAGCAATATCTCCATAATGATGAATAAAATCCAAAGATAACTGTTCACACTCTAATTCTGCTTTCGTTTTGCAGTACTTCCTTTGGAGTCTAGGTGTATCTGTAGTTTGAGTGGCACTATTGATTCGATTGTTAACATCAGTCCCATTGAAACTTTTGGATCGATCATTTTTATTATTTTTCACAGAATTCTGATTAAGATCAACATTTGCGTCTATTTTAGTACTAATTAAGCTATCTGCCAAAGTTTTTTTTCCATTATCTAAAGAGGAAGAACAGGGACTATCCGAGATTTCACAGTTTAAAATAACATCATTAATAGTCGATTTTAATGACATTCCTTTGGTGTGATGACATTCCTTTGGCGAGTTCTGACGCGAGTCTAAAGGGGAATTTTGAACTTCAAACCCAACTCTCTCATGACTAGTTGGCTGGCATGGCACTGACTGTTGCTGACGTTCTTGCACTTCAGGGCAATGTATACAATTTGATGACTGATTTTCAGAGTTCTGTTCACTAATAATATTTGATATGTGATCTGAACCATTGTTTGTGGTTTCTTCAACTAGCACACAATCTTGTGAGCTACTTCTCTGCAGTCGACTTTCCGGCTGCAGGCAATCTGAATGAAATATCACTGTTGTGCCATGTTGCCTAATGTTATGAATTTCTTCCCAACTGCTGGGAGAAAATGCATTCTTACCATCTTGAAAGTTTGAATCGCATTTTGTAAGGTCCACGGATGATGATGAAGTGTGAAAAGACCGACGGTATTTTCCATCAAATCCTTGTCTACTAATTTTCCTTTCACTTCGGTAGGACATATACGAATTTTTAGGATATATCCTATAAAACAAATTGATATTAAAAAAAAAACATCGAAATATTCTACTTAATAGATGAAAAATAATAAATGAAAACAAAAGATTAATGATTTCAAATATTTCATAAACTTAAAACTTTATAAGCACGTTTTAAGGAAAAAATGAAGTTTGGAAGATCAATTCTTCATCTTATATACAATATGATAATAAGTTTATATAACATAATGCAAATACTTTATTTACTAAAAAATAAATGAAATGAGTACTCGGATCAACTGTTTTCAATATTTCGCAGTTCGAAATCCACCATAGATTTTACACAAGCATGCAATGATATGGTATATATAGATATACACTATGGTATTAAATTATGTATAACGACAGTTTCTACGAATGAAGAAAAAGCGCGCGCGCGCGCGCGCGCACACACACACACACACACACCTGCAGTAAACATAAAGTTTCGCTTAATACAAATTATTTAAAACAAAGAAATTTAAAAAATGATGCAAGTACCAGTATCCAATAAAATAAGAGAAATACTACCTGCAGCGAAATGGAGAATGCATGTTGCATGTAGAAAAAAAAGCAATAAACAGCTTGTATGAAATTTACCAGGTTATATGTTTGGGGCCAAATAATCAAATAGGCAATTGACTGTTGTCTCAAGTTTAGAAGGCTCCGAGATAAAATTTACGGAAGAAAAGCCTCTTCAGGGTAGTTTATTATAATTTTGTTTTGTTTTGTTTCATTTAGATGGACAGAATTATAGAAATTAAATGGAGAATCATTTAAACTTCGTCACTTTTCTTAATACTTTCAAATTCGTTTGCAGATCTAGTTGTAAGTTAACACGATATCTACAAGACGAAGAAAGAAAGCTAAACAGATAAAACATCTCAGGTGTATTAAATTTTGGAACCAAATCCAGCAAGGTGTTGATCAGTCAGTACTTTCACAAACATGTAACACGATAACTCAAAAACGCAATGATTTTAATACATGAAATTTGGTATGTGATTTTATGACTACAATTGAAAAAAGGCTTCAAAAATACAAAATCAGTTTCTTTGTATTAAACCGCATCCAAATGATTAACAGCCAGTGATAGAACTATTGTTCGTCAATGGCATACGGTTAATAATACTAATACTGTATATTTCTAAAACAGTATGAAAAAAAGTGTCAGAGAGATCCTGGTTTCAATAGTTGGCTGTATTAATCAGAAAGTAAGGTTTCGCCACATTTACATATAGAGAAAATGCATGGACACTGACCCCATATCCTAGGGTGTTTCGTCGCCTTTTATCTGCAAGAAGGGATGAGATAATAAATTACAGCTTTATTTATCTTTTCTTTAATTGTATTTCGAAGACAGAGAAAATAGACATGAATGAATATTATAATATAATTTGAGAATTTATATAATATACAATTATTTTCGGCTAACATAAAACATTATTAATTTTTCTTTCGAATGATTTAAAGAGAGATCATCAAAAGTACAATTTGCACATTATTAGGATTTAAAAGCAATGTCTAATATAATTTTAACAGAAAAATAACAAGAGAAATTGATATTTAAAACATTTGTAAATTCTAAATTTCTTCCCAAGACTAAATTCGAATATTTAATTTTTTTAATTATCTCGTAATGAAATGATGCATCAAAGAAACTAATAAACACTAAGCAGTCTTTCATAAAGTTTCGTCTATTAGATTACAATACAATATTAAAATCAACACAAAATTCGTTTTTATGTCAATTTTAATATTTCGATATAGAAATCCAAGACTAAATAGTCGAACAGAATGAAGGAGTTTCTTCATATTTATTAGAAGACGTGTTTCATAATCGGTTATTTCATAACATATTGCTAGTACTTATTATAGTCAATTGAATAACATATAAAACCTGCACATTGTCGTTATACAAATGTTTAATACTGCAGAGAAAAATTGTGAATGAAGGCAAATGATAAAATCATGTCCAATACAACGATAAGGAACAAGCATTACGATGACAGAAGTAGAAAGAAGCTGTATTTAAGAGGAAGATGAAACTGAAAATTGCTGAGCTTTTGTAGCACTTAGAATCCTTCTTCAGAATTAACTCCCCAGTTAGAATATTTATGTCTCCTGTAAATTAGGTGGGGCATTACAAAATTTATCTTAATAATTCCTTAACATTGTATTCTTATTCTCTTTTCATAAAAAATTAGATTGTCAGAGAATATGAATGAAAGAGCGTTTCGATAAGTGTTTTTACTGGTATGGAAGTGAGATGTTTTGCTTTTCTGCGATAGATACTGTCACCAATTCTCTTGAAGGTCACCCTCAATTAAATGTTTTATTTCAATATTTTTTTACTTACAAACAGATTAAATTAAACAGACACGACAGAGCAAAATCTGAACTTCATAAAATAATAAACTGTGCCAAATATGAACAACACGAAGAAAAATTAATTGAACAATAAAATGAATAAATTTATAGAAAAAGTGTTACGAAATATTAAAAATGTCGCAAAATTATTACATAAAAGAAAATCAATCGACCTGAAGAATGATAAAATTCGATTCCGAAATCGCTTCAATTCGCGTTTCCGAATTCAACTCAATGAATATAACAGGTTTTGGAACTCAGGTGTATAAGAGTGTTCCTGGACTGACTATGAACCCTGGGGCCCTAAATTTTTTCAAATAAAAAAAGAAATTACAAACTTATTTACTATTGCATGTTTATTTAATGCGTGGTTTCGTTTTTACTATTAATTACTTCAGAAAAATTACAATTTTTCTCACTTTCTTTTTCAGTGCTTAACATAACAAATGCATTTAAGTGTTTCGCACAATGCGAAGATTATTAATTTTAATTTGCTGAAAGGACTTTCTGTAGTAAAGAAAAGTTTTAATACAGATAAATGCATTTAGAAATAAATTATATGTCTTGTGCGTTCCTTTGAATCGATAGCAAATCAATTTCCTGAATTAGGTTTCATATACGTCTTTGTTAAAAAACTTTTTGGAAATTTATCTGATTTATGCTTTTCAAAATTAATGATAGAAATGATTCATTTAGGAAAACATGAATTAATTTGAAATATTTTTAAATCTTCTATTTGTGCAATAACAATATCAATTACGGAATTAAAAAATAACATCTAATTTCCTCTACCGGATTTTCTATAACTTCATCTTCTGCTATTTAGGAATATCATCTTTTTCCTTATATATATATATATATATATATATATATATATATATATATATATATATATATATATATATATATATATATATATATATATATATACACACACACTGATATATTGCTGGAAGCGGCATCACAAACTAATAAATTAAAAGAAAGTGACAGGCAAGGCCCATAAATTGCGGCGATTTAGAACAATTATTCTAGATTTTACACCTTTATATTTCCCTTTAATGTATATGCCTGTTCCCTACAATTCAAAACAGCTAAATCTAGCTCAATCTTTTCAATAAGGTTTTTTTCCAGTCCTTTTCTAATCATATTAGTAACTTCAATAAACCTTATAAATGACTCATTTATAATTAATATTTTCCTTCAAAATCTGCATAACTAATAATGGCTGAAGTTTGTTCCTTATCGGAAATATCAGGAGTAAAATAAATTTGGATAGTACATGGTGGCTTTTATATCGTCTTTACGTTTTCTAAGGACTTCATTTCTTAACGCAGAATTAATAATTTTTTTTTATCTATGAGCTAAATGGTGCGTAATTCGATTTCCAATTATTTTTATTCTATTTATATTATCCATTGGCACAGAGTCGTATTTATTTAATAATTCGATTAAATTTTTTTAAAAAAATTCCATTACTAGGGATTTTTATTATTTCAAGTTCCTCGAAGTGGAAAATTATTACATGCTAAAAACAGAATTACATTTGCAATTCTTTGAAATAATAATTAAAGTAGTTTCATTTCATTACTTGCAGTAACTTGATTTATTTTATCAATAGTCGAATACAAATTTAGTCGGTTTAGTAAGTCTTTCCAAGCAAAAAATAAATTAAAAGTGACAAATAGAATGCTCATGATCTTGAATTACATTTGACAGCTACCTTCAGTCACATTATAGCCACTTAGAAATCTTGTTGATTGTTCATTTCCTCTTCTTTTAGAAAATATTATACAATAGAAACAAAATATCTAGTCTTTCATTTTTGAATACTTTAACCAGCTGTGATGTGGGTAACGGAAAACGATCTACCGTTGTGTTGTACAGGTCCGGGTTTAACACAACATTCTAAACTTATCAGTTACTATATTTGGCCATAAACCTGGATAACTTATATCCACTTAAACATATTTTTTTAAATTTTTTTCCTTCCCTTTTCCAATCCACGATTATTGTTTAGAATATTATTTTAGTTCTTGATCATGTTAGGGTCCCCTCAATTCCATGGCCTCTGTGCATAGCATCCGCCGCACCCCCAGATGGTCAGCCCTGCTATGAACACGTATAAGAACGCGTGCTATATATTGCAAGATGGTCAGTACAATGTCAGATCATGAATTTGGAGTACGTCATTTCTGTTGAAACAGCACTAAGCGAAGTTCTGGAATAGACTTAGAGGATGGATAACATGTAACAACCCGATGCCCGAGTATTCCATGCATGCTCAAACGGCAGTGAGTGCAGGCCAATTAGAAACGGGAAGCAACCACTTCAAGCCATTCGCCCATAATAGTTCCAAGGTGAGAATGACCGTTATTTTTTATCCTTCAGTCTGCACTCACCAACACGAATGTGTTTTAGTAAAATGATTCCCTGACAAATCATCGTTTTACACAGGACATGAACTGTTTGAGAACCATACCAATTTAGAGGTCCAGCGTTACCGTAACGGTGGTGCTCAATGACACTTTCTTTAAATGAAGACACTGAAAATTAGTCACATTTCATTTTTCAGAGCTGGGTGCAGTGTTAAATTTATATTCTAATATCTAATGCACTTTGAGAAGAATGTTATGAAAGGAATGACCGTCTAAAGAATGAATTGCCATTACACCGTCCAGGTTTCAAAATATAGGAAAGAAATCGAAATAGATTTTAAAATAAATGCCTGCCTTTCAACTTGCATTTAGACTAAAGGCTTTCGTCAAGTATATGAAATATATGCAAGTTCTACAAAAGACAAATAATAAATGCAACTGCTCTAAATAATTTATATCACAAAAAAGAAAAAAAAAGTGAACTATTCACCAACTCATAATATTAATAAGTCCAATGTATTTAAGTTCGCATGTATGCAAGTGAAATTCTGATGCAGAACGAACATTCCTAGAAGACGAGTTATCACATACGCGACTATAAATGTGTGAAAGCCCAAAATTTAAAGTGACGCTCTGTCATTTTACTAACAGTGTAAAAGCAATGAATAAAAATAGCTTTAAATAAATATTAAAACAATCTCATAAGAATCATAACATTTAAAAAGATTTTTTTTAAAGATCAAACGGTTAACAAATCATTTTTATGCCCTGTCTAGTTTTAAATACCAAAAGATTTTTGCAATCTCTTTTTCACTCGCGTATTTTCAATGTCAATAAACTACACTAATATTTTTAATTAATTCATTAATTAAACTAAATTTTGATTTTATATCAGGAGGGTACGTGGCAGAGAATTGTTTTGGGCAAAAATGATTTTAGGTTTCCATAATATTTATAATTTTGAATTATAAATTAAAAAACTAAAACGCAGAAAATAATTAGAGTGAAAATTTCTACTTTTTGGCACACTAAGAGCATTTTTAAAAGCCGTTTTTATTACATTTATTTTCTCCGATTTAATATTTAAAAACATAAATGTTTTCTTAAGAGTTGGATGACTGTTTATCATCAGAAACTATTCCAAGGCAGAATCTTTTGTTTCTTGAATGAACCAAGAAATTAAACAATATCGTTCGATAAGTAGATGAAACTAGGGAACGATTGTGTCACAGCAGGAAATACCTGAAAGTACTTTTTTTTTGGATGACGAAACCTGCAAGAGAGAGAGAGAGAGTAGCTATTAACTTCACCAAACCAGTGATGCGTGCTTTCAAGCAGGGTTGAAAGAAACAACGCTGATGCGTAAACATAAATGATACGGTAGCTAAGCTTTGTGGGAAGGAAGCAAGAATTCGATTCTCCTACTTCAGATGAGAAAAAGAATTACACCACAGGAAATTTATGTTTTTAATCAAAAGAATCAAAAACAGCACATTAAATCGTTAATATAAAAAAACTGATTTGACACGAGGAGTTATCGATTAGTTCCAAATATAAAAATCCCATCGAAAAGTTTTTAAAGTGAAACTTAACAATGTTAACCGATTTTTCACTCACTTTCGAATGGGCTAGAGTTTTGAAAAATCTTGCTCTTATTCTGATTATAATAAATAATCTTAATATTTTCAAAACTAAATTTTTTAGATAGATCATTAAATTCTGATTCTATACCAGTGGTGCTACTTGGTAATAAATTTGAGAAAAATTCATATCAAAATTCTACAATTATAATAATCAATAATGAAGTAAAGACTCAAAAAAAAAAAAAAAAAAAATCCTACCTCCATCAATAAAACCTGTTTCTAGTACTCTAACCATTATTTCAAATTTAAAGGCAACCTATTAAGAGTTTATGATTTAACTGCCACTCAGTTCGCCTGTTTATGTTTGTTATAAATGAGCAGAATAGTCAATTTTTTTATGATTACTCAACAGCGTCAGATATTTAAATTTATATGGCATATAAATAAAATTTTTAATATTTTAACTTTTTTGCTGACATAAGTAGAGAAAATGATTACTTTAAAAAAGAAAACATACAGATACCTTTTTCAGTTCAAATAATGAAATATGTTTAGAGGAATTTGCTTTTTTGAAAGCTGATTCAAACTAAAGGTTTTCAAAAACAAAATGGATACATTTATTTCGCGTTTCAGATATATAACACATGATCTATCTCAACTAGTTAATGGAAAAACACTTTTAGTAAAAGAAAATGACTGAAGGTGCGATGCAATAAAAACTATTTTTCTTCTATCTATACTAAATGAGAGTGAATTGCAAAGTGAAAACATCTTTTAATAACTCTTAAAGAATACTTCCATAAAAGAACTCCAGGGGGCCAATTTTTTATTATTTAGTAGATTTCAATATGTGTCCTGTTTGTGGCATGACACACATCCAAACGGTATTCAATTTCTTCCCATGTCCTAGCCAGCATGTCTGGAGTGTCCTTTGCCTGAGAATCCTGAATTTTCTCGGCGTAAACAAGATTCTTGACATGTACCCAGAAGAAAAAATCTAATGAAATCAGATAGGGCTTCTTGGTGGCCAAGAAACAGACCCTCCCCTCCCAATGTGCTTGTTGCCGAATCGAGGATCCAATGCTTCCCGTACCCGCAAACTGAAGTGAGATGAAGTCCCATCTTGCTGACAAGACCTTCACCGCCTTAATATCAGCCAACAAAGGGAAAACATACTCCTTTAACATTTCACAGTAGACACCACCATTTATAGAATTTTCTATAGAAATGAAAGGGCCTATAACTTGTTTATGCATAAGGCTGCACCAAACATTCACTTTCGTTGAGTCACTTTGATGTTCCACGAACTCATGAGGTAGATGTGAAAACCAAATTCTACAATTACACTGCTTGACAATTGCTAAGGAAAAGTTACGTTTTTCAGAATAATTAAGTATAGACAATGACTGAAGAAATGAAACTAAGTACATATTTAGTAGGGAGGATGTGCATTTATTATAGTGCAAAATGGTGCAGATATCGACACATCGTAGAATTAAAAACTTAAAATTAATAAAGATGCCCTTGGATGATTTCCAAACAGCCCCACAAAAATCAATCTTCAGGTCAAAATGATGCAGTAAGATATGTGATGACACTAATGCACATTTGGCATCTATTCGCCATGCTCTCTATCGAGGAGTTCTTGGGGGATATTGTCCCACTTCTCTCTCACGGCGATTTTGAGCTCTTGCTCTGTTCGGGGAGGGATGGTTCTTTGTGAAACACGTCTGCCAAGAGCATCCCAGGCATATGCAATGGGTTTTAGGTCTGGAGAGTAAGCAGGCCATTGCATACGGACAATATTTTCACTTAGCAGAGTGCCCGATACCTCAACGCTTCTGTGTGGCCGCGCATTATCGTCCATAAACAAAAAGTCTGGACCTACAGCACCCCTAAAAAGACAAACATGATCCAGAATAACTTCTCAGCAATACCTTTGCGATGTAACGCTTCTTCGCTCAAAGATGTGAAGCGGTGTTCTACCATTCTGCATTATGCCCACACCATCATGCCTGGGCCGTACCGATCACGTTCACTAACAAACTGTTGTGCATAACGTGTTCCACGTTCTCTTCACAATAAATGGTGGACAGAATCACTTGTCACACTGAAACGAGATTCGTCTAAGAACATCACTCTGGACTAATTTTGGATATCCCAACCAACATGTTCCTTACACCAGCGTAATCTCTCACGATGATGGCGTGGTTGAAGCGGGATGCAACGAACAGGCTTCCGTCCATACAAACCAACTTGATTTAATTTCCGTGTGATGGTTCTTGCAGAGACGTGCGTACCGGTAATAGTTGCAAGGTTTGTAGCTATCTGGCCAAGAGTTAAATTTCTGTTCCTTTTTGCCACGAGGGCTACATAACGATACTCTAAAGGTGTGGTGTTCCTACCACGACCCCCGTCATGCTTTTGCAAAGCATTTCCACCTTCAGCGGCTTTCTTTAACCGCGAGATGACACTCTTTGATACATCCATTGCAGCAGCTACAGTGGTGACACTTTGACCTGCTTCCAGTCGTCCAACTGCTCGTCCAGGATCGTAGGCACACAAATGATGTCTTGCTGACATTTTACTCTTAATTATTGCAAGAACCAAACAGAATTTCTGAGAAAAACTTTTACAACACCCTGCACTACTTTGGGTCAAACATCAAACTGCAATAATTTTTGTATGAATCATGAGCTTGTAAGCAATGTCTTTTCTACAGATAACGAGTCTTGGTCTACCACGCCCTCTCAACTTGAATTTACTTTTATTGGTCAGCTGTCTGAGACGCAATTTTGCATAAATCATTTGTTCCTTAGCAATTGTCAAGAAGTGTAAGTCGGTTCACAGTGCTGCTTACATGAAAGGTGGCCTTATCAGTAAAAATCATAAGCGTCTGTTACGTTACTTCAAGGTCAATGATGCGCCACGGTACCTAGTGTTGAACAAACAAACTGAAACTGGTGCGAATAAAATTTGATGAGCTAGGGATTTCTTCAAAATTAATTGATCTGACCATATCGGTAACTCGATATGATTTTTTTAAATCCCGGAATTCTTTTATGGACACCCTGTACTATATATTTTATTAATGGGAGTCAGTATAGAATTGTATGGTGGAATCATTTCTTCTTCCACATTACAAAGGGAACGGAATTCACAGGGCAGCGACATTTCACAGGATCAAAATCCAGGAGGAAACTTTTGTTTCAGCATCGTCAAGTTTTGAAAAGAAGGGAGATTTGGTTGAAACAACTCATTTCCTTTTTCGCCGTCTTTTCCAGTGGAATGGAAAATTAGCCATAACAAATTCGCATAAAGCTCTAAAAAATGAATTCCTTAAGTACAAAATATTGAAAGTTACGAAGTGAACCAAGGTAATCGCGTTAAAACAAAATCAGGAGCTAATAATAATCTGACCTATTTTCATAACACTTGTCAATCTTAATGACAAAAACATTTTGCGATTCAAATGTTCATGTACGGTATATAGAAATATATCGCAAAAACTATTGATTAACGACAAACAAACGCAATTTAACGAAAGATATTCATTCAATTTTCTTAAAATGTTTAAAATAGAATTGAGTTTGGAAGCTATACTTGTTACGCCCCCCTTCTTTTCTTAGCAACATCGAATTAATTTTTTAACTGTTTGCAAGAAGTCGAACAATAATGGAATCAAAGTACTTAAAATGTTCCATATTCCTGTAGGGCCTCTTCTTGTCACAACTCTAAAGACCAAGTAATTGTTGGCATAAATTTTTCAAAGAAAATGGTAATGCTCAAAAGATACCAATTTATGCAAGCATCATTAAAAACACACACATTGGATTTAGGTCAAATTTTAATAAGAATCCAACCAATTCAAACATTTTCTTTCTTTTTTCGTTTTCAAAATTATGATGACATCCTTAATAAGAGAAATATACAATAAATAAAAGACAATAAGTGGAAATGGAAATAATTGAACTAAATGAACGTTACAACTTAAAGTTTCGCTTTAAGAGCCCTCACCTTTCTGGTGGTTAAATGTTAGAATATTTCTGAAAGAGAACAAACTTACAGAATAAAAATTAAATTTATAAAAACTATTTTTAAGAATCACTTATTACTATATCAAGATAATACATTTGAATTGCTTTTTTATTGTTTAATCTTTATAATTTATTATAAAAATGTTATAGACTCTTCAAATCCTTTTTTCCTCAAATTCAGTAACAAGCAGAGCCACACATATATATATAAAAAATTTTTTTAAAATTAATTTAGCTTAATTGACACTAAAAACTTAAAAATTATTAAAATATTTTATGTCCCAAGTAATCGAGCTTAAAAATAAGAGAAAACGAATGAAAAATGGATTCCAAACATGAAACAAGTATAGTTCCATTTTTTTCTACATAAAGCACAGTTTAAGAGTCCACTTTGTGACAAAGAAGTTGAATGTGGGGGGAAAATTTTAAATTAATACAATAGAACGCTCCACCTACTCAAACAAAACGTATCATTTTCTGTCAAATATGCTTGTAAGAATCAACATAGCTTGCACTTGCATTCCTAGATGGCAACATGATCTGAATTCAATTTTGATTAATTCATCTGATTTATTTTTAACACGAAGTATTTTTATCTCATTTTATTCACGAAGTATTTTTCTAGTTAAATCCGTAAAATAGTTTGGAAGTGACGAGCAAGTTTTTATAGAATAATTGATTTTTTCAAAAGCATATTTGACAGATTCGTTGGAGGCATTCATATTTGCTTACTTACAGAGATGTACTGTCCAGCAGTCTCGGGTGAATGTCGACATCTCGTGGATCCGGGGGTGGAGGCAATGGCTCATCGGAGATATTCATGATCTCGTTGCCCTCCGAGGTGGGGGGTGGCGGCAAGGGCAAATCGGGACATTCCGAGTCTCCACAGAGAAGCTCTCTTTGGACGTCAATCCTATTGCATAATAAATAATATCAAATATTTTATGAATATTATCACAGTAAAGTCAATTCCTTTGATGGTACGTTTCTTGAGAGAATTCCGTGAATATTTACATTAATTCTACCACTATCCGGTCATTCAATTTTTCATGTGAATCCTTTGCTATACGATGCTTCACATGAATTAATACAGTGTTAGTAATGTCATTTTTAAAATTTTATTTTATGAGGTAGCAGGCAGGGTGAAAATTAAAGACACAAAAATGGGAAATTCTAAAACAATCAAATACTTCCAAAAAATATCATTCATTTGCAACACAATCAGCATCAGTCGATCTATTTAACACATTTTCCCTAAAACTTATAGTACGTGAAAAAATTCCAGTAAGAATATCAACTGAAAGCACAATTTATGCATATTTCAGAATCCTCCCTTTTATATTTTTTTGTATAATATTCAAATATATATATACTGACGCAGTGATCCCACATAAACGAGTGATTCGTGAACAAGACTAAGTAAAAATAATCAATACCTTTTCATTTGAATTATTAAACAAATGGATCAAAATCATTTTTTATTGTACAATTTATTTTACCATTTGCAATCTTCAAAAACTTGTCTTTATTTGAATTTTCAAAACATTCTGTGAAACTAAAAAAATGCTCTAATCATCTCAATAATTCATTTGTTCCAAGAATACAGTTTTTATTTTTGTTTTAGGATTATTTGAAAGAACCCCTAATCATCATAACAAATTAAAGTAAAGCTTTAACTGAGAAGTCGCCTGAGCTTGGAGCTTCAAAACTCACAGCATTTATCCTATTTTGCATGCAGCAATGTAACAGAAACAATACCGGCACTCTTTATGTAAGAACGGCATAAGTATGGGGTCCCAAAATTACATAAGCACTGCTATCTTTCACAGCCCAAACTAAAACACAATGAGGTTCCTACTCTTAACTTTCCAAATACAGTGTAATAGATTTTTTGGCTGAAATCCAATAAACAGTTTTAAATTAATTGTAAAACTACGTCATATAATAAAATGCATTCCTTAATTACATTTTTTAAATAATAAGATCTTTTAAAGTCAACGTAAAAGTATCCCATAAATATGAAGTCGACTTCTAACTAAGGAAAATTATGTGTTGTCCTCCAAAACATTTGCCGGTTTAGTTGGGTAACAGAATTCATAATTATGGTAAAATCGGAAATAGACGATCACTTACGACAGATCTTGAAGTTTCTCCTGTACTTCTGCTTTGTCGACTATCACGACCACTTCATCTGGGGGTGGCGTGACGGGCGGCGGGGGAGGGGGAGGTCGTCTCGGAGGTTGCTTCGGGGGCGGAGGAGGTGCTGGACGACGCTTGTGGGGTCCTTTAGCAGCTGATTTCTCATTGGTTTGGACAATAGTGACGCCATCTGGAGTCATGACTCTGATAGATGCTGTCTCATTAGAGTGGTGGACTTCCTTCAACTGGACTTTGCGAGGAGACTTGTGAGGCTTCAAATAGTGCATACCACTGAAATGAATAAATAGCCATTTATAGGCCTCAATCACGATATTTCAAAAACAAGAGATTCAAACAAATTCTGAAGCAATAATGATCTCAAACTAAAAAAATTCTTGCGAAATTTTTTTTGAAATTTATTAGGATTAAGCTTGTGATTTATTTCTCACTCAGGATTAAAATTTATCCTCCGATATCAATGACTACCAGCCGTTTCGAATGAAATGACGAGTTCAACTTTGACAAATTTACAATAAATAAAGCAAAATCTTATTGTAAAAAACTAATGATGTTAGGTTTGAATTCAATTTAATAAACATACAACTACACTACTTTATGTATTAATTATTTTAGTATGAAGAATAAAATGTAAATGTCATAATTTTGCAGTAGTTTGCTGAAGATAAATATTATTTAACAAATTTAGTCAAGTTATCGAAACATGAGGGCTCATTTAGGAAGAACCATGGTTAAACGACGAGGTCGATACCTGATCCTATAAGCGTCCGACTCTAACTGCAGGAGAACGTTTGACCCTCCTCCACATCCGATTTAAACGCGCATCAGGCAAGGCGGATTTATGATGGAAAAGAGCTTCGAATCTGGAATCTCCCGATTTTGGCACCAGTTTAACAAATATACGGATTCACCAATCCTTTAATCAAAATATTCTCTTTTTTCTGAAACCTACAAGACCATTCATATAAATCTAAAGAAGACAAACTTATAGAACGAATACAAAAGATGGCAACGAAAAAGATTAAGACTGATGCGCCCTCAAAGAGCAGAAAACGGCGATCTAAAATTGGGTGAAGAAATAACAATTCGCAATGATGTTGGGTGAAAGAAGGCACAACATCTAATGACTGATATCAGCTATTTAATAACTCATTGGGTGAATGCAAAGAAGTTGTCTTGAGAAAAATCTAAATACAATGTTTAATGATCATCCACAACAGCAGCCTAAGCATACAATTTTGGAATGAAAGCCTTAAGAAGAGACTCACTTTGGGTGAAGAGAAAAGCTATTGAGAAAATGAGTGATGCAAATCACAAACTCTAGAAAGTGAAACTTAACGCGAGATTGTCAATTTCTATGAGCTTTCCTTCATAGCAAAGCGATGTCATTAAGACAGTAAATCTTTATGGCCTATTAGAAAATGAAACGGATCATAATTTCACTTTGTGCTATTCGACAAGGCGTTCAATTATTTCACATTTCTTTTTTCTGGAGGGCATTTTGTCAGTTGTGTTACTCTTCAGATAAACAGGAATTTATTTTATTTTTAGATAGATAATAAAAGTACTATTTTATTGAATATTCATTAGTTCGATGGTCATTTGAAAAGCTATAGAAAAAACAAGAGAGAAACAAAATCACTTGATTCGATTCCATTGTTTTGATGAAAAGTTGAATGTTTGCAAACTGTGGATGCACTGAAAACTCGAAAGACAGTGACATACAGAACCCAGAGAATTGTTCTTTCTTTCAAAGCAACTGAAGAGATAAGTAGGTGTCAAACTTATGGGGAAGCTAAATTTTCAGCAAAAATAAAAATTAAATCAGAAGAGCTACTAAGCACTACTTCATTTCATAGACCTGGGGATGTTGAGTGAGATGGAACAGTAATGGGCTGATCTCAATTTTAAAAGTCATGCTCCGGGTAACGCTGAAAAATAAAAAAATTCTATTAAACCTCAAACACTCTAGTTATGTCAAAGCACTCGTGAAATAAATAGAACTAAGTTTTCCCAACATACTTGTACCTTTGCAATCAGAAAGAGGCAAATTCCGGACGAAATAACGTTAGTAAAAAAGCACATTTTATACACGAGATATCTCACTTAATATGCTAAATGATGAGGGCATAATAAAAATGACATTATTTTTAGCAACATGCTCGGTATTAAAAATAATGACCTCAATTCAAAAGAGAGAAATAGGAAGTTTCGCAAAACATAACTAAAATGGATCGCTTTAGATTACTTTTGAACCAGAAAAATACAAGAAATTAATTCACATTTTTTTCATTTTATAGTTTTTAAATAAAATGATAAATAAAAGGATTTGACATTAGCATCCTAAAGCGCTAGTATTTCCACACTTTGCACTTCCGTGTGCTGTCGATAATGATATAATATTTCCAGATATTAATTATCTGTTAATCTATTCATTTTTGAGCACCACTACAAGGTAATAAATTAGAAAAGAAAATCGGATTCCTTTATATTTATAACAATGAGTGAAAGTTACTTTTTAACATATTAATAGAAATGTATTTTAAAAATTATTTTATTCCATTTTTAATTTTCATTCCCTTGAAAGTTCCTGAAAGCTTATATTTGCAACGTATTCTGGAAATCAATAGTTTCAGCCTAACGAATCTTTTTATGTGCTCGAAAATTCTTGAGGCACTTTATAAATATTTGAGAGAACAAAATACATTTGAGAGGGTTTCTTTTCCTTTTTCCTTTCTTTCTTTTGTAGTTGGGAAAAAAACAGAAATGGATCATTTTACGAACAAATCAGCTGTGGACAATAGTTAAAACATTTTTAAATTAAATAGACTATATATTATGCTATAATGTAGGCATTTATCATGAGCAAATGACAGTAATATGTGTCTTTAATTAAAAGAATATAAACATTTTACTCGCAATTTTTAACACAACAGCTTGCTTATTGCAAAATTCAAGCAGACTCGTAACCTTTTAATTGAAAAAAAAAAAAAAAAAAATCTGCGAGATTAAAACTTACGCGAAATTATAAAAACAGTGTTGAAAAACTTTCAATGGAAATTATTTCATGTGCCTCTTGTTTTATATTAATTTTTCTTGATATAATTCCGATATGAAAGTTGTGAGAACGGTGAGACAAAGATCTTCATTTCTATTTTTTATCGTGTTATTATGCAACAAGTGAGTTCCGCGTTTCGGATTTTGAGCTATTCTCGACAGAGAATAAACTATCATTTGGCGAGTATTATCTCCTAATTAAGAATAAAAATCAGGACAACGTATCATCATTCAGGGGAAAAAAACACATTATGCTTACATTAAGGGAAATAAACCTTCTTCGAAAATGAATGTACTCAGCTTCTCACAGAAGGTTTATTCCAAATGATTCAATATACAATGCATCCTTTTCCACGTTGAAATCTGTTGTCACAATAACTTTGCATTGATTTTTAACACATTATTTCTTCTCTTGTAAATCTAAGAGAGATCCAAAAACAGTTACTACTCAAAGTAGAAATGGATCTAAAACTGTGTTGGAAATTTGGATGGCTCGAAGTTTAGATATAAAAGAATCTCGTAATAAAGGCAAGGAAATTTAGGCTGATGAGATGGTGAGGGTTGAAACGAAAAGCTACAGGGAAGGAAGCAATTCCTTACATAAACAGTACTCGAACGGCAACCTAGTATGCGCCACTGCCATGTGATAAAGTGTTCATTTTAAAATATTGTTTAGCTTTTCTGAAATGACTCCAATTTGTTTTTAAAAAAATCTAAGAATTTCACTGGGGCCGATGTACTGAAAGACATGATTTTGAATAGGTATGTTCTAGTCACATCTATTCAACATTTGAGAAAAATATCTTATCTGGTTATTTTGTTATCGGGTATTCCCCGAAAAAAGAGATTCAATGGTCATCAGACACAAATAGAAATTTGATGTCAAAATGGCCATTTTTAAATGATGGAAAGCATTAGGAAGGCCTGGTGCAGGTCCGATTTGTATTGGATAAGTCATTAGAAGTAAAATGTCAGAGGAACGATTAGCGGTTTGAAGTACTACAGGGCACCGAAGCGTCGCAGAAGTGTGAAACAAATTATTATTGACACTTTTTTTTCTTCTGTCAAGCACTTTCCACTGAGATTAGATGTAAATCGGAACAATGGAATATCCTATTACAATCAATGTACGTACATAAAGCCATTCATCGCTACTTTGGTATTTTGTGTTGCTACTCACTTATCCGATTCAAATTGTAAGTGTGCATCGGGCCTAAGAGTAAGTTCATATGCAACGATTTTCGTCAATTCTGCAGTTCCACTGACAAATAATTATATGTTATGCACAGAACCGGATTAAGCCTCGAACGGGCCCTTTGTCTGTAAAAGTATGTTTATTGATTTATACAGTATGTACAGATGTGTTTATTGATTTCAATTTAAGCTTTATATATGTAGTTTGTAAGTAAGGAATATTATAACAAACTGAAATAATAAAATACAAGCCGTTTTTGGAAAGTAAAGATATTTCACCAGACGCAGCAAAGGAGCCCGTTGGCAACCATGAAGGTTTCGCTTTTCCCATTCGTTACTTTTAAGGCGTCTTATTAAGAAGAGTCTTTAGAACGTCAATTCAGAATAATACTAAGGGTGAAGAACATTCCGTTTTCTTCATGCAAAAGGTGTGCGTCCAGAGGATATTCAGAATTTCATTGAAGGAAACATTATGAATCGATAAAATGGAACGAAATGGTGTCGTGCTTTCTCTGAAGGTAGGAGTGATGTTCATGACGGAATCTATGGATCATTGTTGCCCTGCTTCAAATAACAATTCGAGCAAATAGGCGTCTCACATTAAAATAGTTGCAGAAAATCATACCCGATGTGTATGACAACTCCTTATGAAGCTGTCACTGTTACATTAGGGAACCGGAAATTGTGTGCAAGCTGGGTTCCAAAAATGTTAGCGGAAGACCACAAAAAGAAAAGGATGGACTATACATTTTAATTTCTCACATATTATGCAGAAGCAGGTGATGAATTTCTTAATCACACTATTACTGGTGATGAGACTTGGGCTTATCACAACACATCCGAATCCAAATAACAATCAATGCAATGACGCCATAAGAATTCCCCCAAGAGCGAAAAAATTCAAAACTTCAATTTCAAAATAATAATAATAATGGCCTCTGTTTTTTGGGGGCCAAACAAGGCATTCTTCTGGCTGACTTTTTGCTTCATGATAGCATAATTAATGTTGATGTGTACAGAGAAACTTTCAGACGTCTGAGACGGGCAACTCAAAACAAACGCAGGGGCTTGCAGACAAGTGGAGTTTGCTTGCGGCATGACAACGCTAGTCCTCAAACAACGTTTCTAACCTAAGCACGACTCAAAAGTTTCAAATGGAAAATTTTAGGTCATCCGCCATACAGCTCAGACCTTTCACCCAGCAACATCTACCTATTCCTTTATCGGAAATGACACCTTGAAGGTAAAACTTTCAGGACAATGATGAGATCAAAATCGAAGTTGAAATGTGATTCCGGTAACAGGCAGCAAAATTCTGTGATTGAGGAATACAAAAGCTTGTACCCATACTTAAAGGCTTCAACAATGGCGGCAACATTGTCTACAATTAAGGCATGTATAAGAGTCATTTGTAATGTACATTTAATCAACTAAAATTTTTTCGAGTGAGGATGCGGCATTGCATCTTTACTTTTCGAAAATGCTTCGTATTTAAATGATAATTATTTTCAAGATGGTTGGTTTCACGCAGAACAGGATCCCGCTTAATCTGTCAGGAGAATATCAAACACAGTAAATGTTATACTTCAATAAATCGCCATTTCCTACTTTCTCCATACCATTAAAAATATTTTGTCTGATAAAACTCGTATTTGTTCATATTTTTTTAACACCTTCGTTCAGATCAGTACTTGATAAATGTATGTTATCAACAGTATGTTTCAAAAATTTATTACAGAAAAAGGAAGTCAAAGAATAAATATATTGAGCACAACAAAGATAAATTTTATAATGTCTAACCCAATTTGTAGGAGACATGAAAATTCCAATTTGGAAATTAATTTTACCGCGTTATTTCTCAGCGCTGCAAAAGCTCTTTGAATGGTATAACTTTATTTCCCTTTCGTCTCCATATACAATTTTTCTCAGTATTTCTTTCATTGTAATGCCTTTTCTATCCGCGTCGGCTACAACCGTTGCATTGGGCACGCATTTTTTCATTTGCCTTTACTTCGTAATAGTCAAACATTTCTCTAACATTCTCACTGCCTACAGAAAAATATTTGATCATTCATTTGCTGAGGAGATTCATTCAAATAAGTGTAACAAAAAAATCTGCGCATTATTTTTATTATATTACTTTATATAGAGTTTCTTTTTTTTCATATTAAAAAAGAATCAAGTGCCAGTGAATTCTTTTGGTCTTTGCAATTATCTAAAAGGGTTGGAAATAACAGTTATCAAGCTTTCGATTAGATAAGAGTAAAAATTATTATCACATACCCATTATTTAAATTTAAAAAATGTAATCTATTAAATTTAAGAATTTATTAATTTAATTATTTCATTCATCCCCAATTTAATTATGAACAACAATGAATTGGAATAAAAACAGGGGATTATTAAGGGAACATTTTATCTTCTTGCTGAAATTTGAGCTGGACTAAACAGTGCCGAGTGGTTTTTGTTTTCTTTTTCTTTTTTTTTTAATTCTAAAGGACTCAAAGGATATAACTTGTACATAACTTTAATAAAAAACAAGTGAGACATTTTAGACCCTATACATTACA
The DNA here is from genome assembly GCF_947563725.1 of Argiope bruennichi. Classification (NCBI taxonomy): domain Eukaryota; kingdom Metazoa; phylum Arthropoda; class Arachnida; order Araneae; family Araneidae; genus Argiope; species Argiope bruennichi. The sequence continues at coordinate 6,774,099 of NC_079162.1, read as the reverse complement.
TAACATTAAAGTCTTCGAATAAATAAAGTAAGAACCCCAAACACATTGTTTACTTACGATTACTTAGGATATAAGGTAAAGAAAAGAACTCAGCTATCAAAACAACCACTTGCAAGTTTTAGTTTTAACCAAAATAAATTGGAACTTTATATGATATTTCAACATTATGTCTACAGGATCATATAGAGTACATTGTCGCTGCAAAGATTGAAAAAATAGGGTGAAAAACTTCCATTCCTCCAGAAACAAATAAAGTGTCTGAAATGCAAAAATCTTATAATTAACTCTAAATTATCAGATAAGGAACTCGAAAAGTTTCGCCGTACTGGTAAAGTATTGTATTTCCCACTGCAAATGTAAGAGCACTTATAAGCGAATTTGTCCTCCACTTGCACACCCCCCCCCCAAAAAAACCCCCATCTCTCAGAAAAGTTTCTCAACCACCTTAAGAACCTCTCAAAGAGTAATCATCCGAATAGTAGATATTGTCACAATGAAAAAATAATGAAAATTTAGAAAAGGGAAATGTTAAAGCGAAAAACCAAGTTTTAATCTCAAAAAGAAAACATACAGAAGCTTAGTGTGTCGACTTCATCTGAATCTAGTCAATCGGACAGAAGTGATGTACTCTAGTTACAAGTCTCGACGTAGAAGGCTCCTTTCGATAAGCCAACCACCGCAAATAGTACGGTATACTTTACTTTCAAGAACATAGGTATGGAGTATAACTGGGGCTGCTTTTATTGTTTCAGTAGTTCGTAACATTTCCAATTCGGAAACTGATAAAAATAGTTTCGCTGAAAACGCAAGATGGCACGAAAATTGGCTGCGAAAGAAGGAAACATCTTACATATACTTCGATGGATGGAAATATAAAACTTTAATTGTATCAGAAAAGTCTGTAGGAAAAGCATTCATGATAAGTATGGATAACGGAACCAGAGTCGAAGTTCTGGGTTATATTGCGCCATTTTTTGACATAGCAGCTTTCATGGAATCCGAAATATCTATAGATTCTTTGGGCATGAATGTTAGTAAATACGGAAATGCTCGAAAAAGATGAAATAAACCGTTGCTAATAGCATATGAACGGTATACCTATTCGACATTCGTTCAGCAAAGCTCTAGAAATGTGTATGTGTGTGGGAGGGAGGGGGGGGGGGGAAGGTCCATCATTCGGTTTCAATATATTTCAAACGTTACCTTGTTTTATGTTTAAGGTATTAATCACACAGCAACCTTTTTGTTCATACAATCTCAGAGGTTTCAACAAGACTAATTTCTAAAGATACAAAAATAACAAATCGCCAGCAAAGTGTCTCGTACCCTATGGCTGACTAATGCTCATCGGATTCTTCGTTTGTATGTTTAACTGGAATCTTATTTTGAAAACTTAGTAATTTTTGCACGTATGGCACAAGATTTATAGTAAACCAGATTGGTGAATACAACTCAACTATTTAATGCAATACTTCAACTGTTCAAACTTCTCGCTCCAACTCGATATTTGCCCAAAGAACCAAAATAGATAACAGTAACAGTTATTTCGTACAATCAGAACATTTACTGATCGTAATGCTGACAGACTCGGAAAATCATATGCTGCCTATCGTCATTTCAAAACGAAAGCTTTCAGCAATCAGGAAAATAAATTCCGACTATTTGAACTTCCAGCTGTAAAACTGAACACACCGTCTTACATTGATTGGCGGGAGAATATATGTCATTCACTAATATTGAAATCCATATCTGACAATGATATATGCTTATTTATTGCCCAAAAAACAGAACTCTTTACAATTGTAAGAGCTCACACCAGCTATTGAAAAAGTAATCATGATTTAATAGAAGCTTTAGCTATATTCTGCAACAAATCTTAGACCGGATGGCTTAATAAATCCTCCAGAATTCCACAAAGCCATGCCGAAATCTGATAGAAAGATGGTTTTTCACACTATTTGAAACATTATTATAACATAAATGTTATTTTTGTAAACGTGTTACAATAAATATTACTCATATATTTTCAATTTGTTCCCATATACACATTTTTGACCCCCCCCTTTTTTTTTTAACTAACCAACAAGAAAGTTTATTTTTTAAATTATAATTCAACATACGCATTCTGTAAAGTCAACTTGGAGGCAGAAGTTGATGTCTCATTCTAAAGAAATTTTATATTAGAACTAAAAATATGACACTTTTTCTTGCTGTGCCAAATAGAAACAAGATTTTTTTTTCTCACGATCAGATTATTAAATAGGCAAATGCCTAGCAGCCCCGATGTCTCTATAATTTTTAGAGTTATCTTACTTAGTACTTTCATATAAGTTACAAGGGCCATGTACTCTAACTTATTCAAATAAAAGCTAAGCACTGTTAAAAATTTTATCCTTATATTCTAACTTGCCGCCTTTGCGACCAGCCGGTTCGCCAATCTTAATGCTCGCTAAAATTTTAATAATTAAATATTTTACGTAATTCCTACTTTAATAGCTTCTTCATCAAAATATTTTAAAACTTCAAATTTTGATAGTCACATAATTCACTCAAAATTTTATTAAGGCCTTCAGTCATAATGTAATATGTATCTCTCTAATTTTCTGTTAGCTCCCGTAGAATTTATGCTTTAAATTAAAGTGGAAATGATTAATCTGCAATTAATATAATCTTATTTTTTACTGAAACAAAGCATTTATTTTCTGAAAACAGAGTCATTGAGCATTTAAACCTTATGGGCACTAAAGAATATCTTTCTTAATTTATGTAATATCTCGAGAATTTGTCAACAAAATTTTCTCAGATTCATCATGAACAGATCGATCAATTAACAATGTTTAATTTTAAATGAATCAAACACTAAGAAAATAAATAAAATAGTTTAAAATAATTGGTCGAAAACAGGTTAAAAAAGTACTTAAAAAACGATGTACTTAAAACTATAAGCAAATACAAAATACAATTACATACATAATAAATACAATTTAATTACAAAAGCATACAACTAACCTAAAAATAATTTAAATCAAGTGCGCATCCGTTGAAAATAGTTGTCAACAATCAGAACACAATGCGCATACATGAATTTTCAATGCCAGTTATGGCAACGCAAATGCGTGAATTTTTCTACACTAGTTGGGATAACGCTATGCAGATTAGAAATTTTTAATTTCCTTTATTCCGTTTTATTTTAATTCAAAAGTACTTCATAATGAGTCTGACAGATCGATTCATTAACAATGCTTAATTTTAAATGCATCAAGCATTAAGAAAATAAACAGAATCGTTTGAAATAATCGGCCGAAAGCTTAACCTTATTAGCGTGGGGGGGGGATCGAATCCTTACTCATTTGGCGGTGGGGAAATGGATTTTTTTTTGGCGGGAAAGTTAGTTTTTAATTAATAATTAAAATTCTAACTAAAAATTCAAAAAAAAAAAAAAAAAAAAAAAGGGAACCCAGGTACACATTCCCGACCTCCAAGGTATACATGTACCAAATTTGGTAGCTGTAGGTCAAATGGTCTGGCCTGGCATAGCGCCAACACACACATAAACACACATTGAGCTTTATATAAGTATAGATAATTAATGTTGGATATTTTGAAAAAATCTTAAATCTGATGAGTTAAAAAAAAGGTCTACAATGCTTAGTAATAAATATGGAATATGTACTTACCTACATAACATAACAATAATAGCATTATAGTATCAAACGATGCACTTAATATCAAACATAAGAAAATAAATAATTTTCATCCGAAGTTACTTCTCGTGATTAGAGTTAGTAAAAGACTTAGTCTGCATAGAGTCCGCAAATCATGAATATATAATTACTAATTGCTTTTCTCGTACTGGAGTCTAAGGGGTCATCTGTGAGACAGGAACGATATGTTGTCTAAATTATATTCATCATTGAAAATGCATAGGTAAGTAGAGCCGAAGAACGATGTTAAACAATATGCAACTTTTTTAAAATGAGGATACTTTACTTCTTCCATTAGATTCCCAGAGTTATTCTTAGATTCTGAACTAAGTGCTTTTAAAACTATTCCATTTTGGCAGGGAAAAACTTCTTTTCTCTCAAGAGATAAAGAGAACATATCATTTACATTTTCAGTTATTTCTTCCACATCAACATTACCAAATGGGTAACACATGAATGTAATAATTGTTTCTTGTCTAGTACATTCTTGAAAACATCCCTCGAATTCAGAGTGAAGTTTTATCATATTTCTATTTGTTTAATGTATCTTCGTTTTTAAACAACTCATCAAAAATATTTTGAAATTTTTCGTCGGTGTTCCATAAATATTTTTCTTTTAGTCTTAGGTGTTAGTAAAGGCGCCCATCACCCCAAAATGCCTTGACGGTCCACTGGGTGATCGCAATGGACTTCATGTCCACTCCTGGTCTAAGGGTTGCTACAGCCCAGCTTTGGAAAAGGAATGCCCACATATTTAAAAAGCCCGATTTGAATTAAAATCAGGCAATCAGGGCAGTCAAAAATTCTCCCTTAGTGGCAAATTCTATACTGATCCTAGCAATTTTTGCTTTATAATTTTTTCAGGCTCCAAATAATAATAATAATAATAAATAAATAAATAAATCCTGATACTATAATTAAATGGAATTAAGCTTTGTTAAAAAAAATATGTTGTTCAGGAGACAATAAAACCAGTTCTTTTGAGTGTAACTAGAAATTAAATATTTCATTTCATTTTTTTCAAAATTTGCAAACTAAAACATCAATTTACTATTTGAAATTAAAATCTATAGAGAAAATGTCGTTTGGGAAGTTTATAAAGAGATAAGCGTAGTCTCAAAATGACACTGCTTAAGGACTCCTGAAAGATTGAATCTAGCGATGCATACAATAGTGACTCACACTAATATACATGTACAGCCTATAATACAGAATGGTTATGACAAACGACAGGGGACGACAAAACAGGCCACACATAACATAAAACATCATAGCATATTTCTATCAGTTTAGGAATAATGGAAAATAAAGAAAAAAAACTCTTACGTTTCACAGGAGAAAAAGTATGTTTGGAAAGAGCAGAAAAATCCTGTAAAGTGACAAGAGAATATCTGGATTTAATGGCGAGTGATGAAACGATGGCAAAATGCAAAATCAAACTGCTGGAAAATTCTTTAACGACAATATCTTCCAAACTTTATTAGTCCAATTCATCAAGAACCTATTAACCCCATCAGCTTCCGAAGGAGCTTAGAATAAACAAAATCGGTGTTCTAGTTCACAACATTACATTTTTTTTTGTTTGTAATACATTATCGACATCGACAATCATTGAAGTAGAAATTCGTCTAACATTCGGCAAAAAACATTGATGGTGGACAAATCGAACTCTCTAGGATATCTTCCAAACCTCTTGCGTGGGTATCCCATTTTTGTGTAAAGGCCAGTCAATTAATCTAATATTTCACATGGAATGGTTGGCGATCGCTTGAGAAGTCCACGTGTATTCCAGTGTCATAGGACAATTAAAACATATTTAGTACATTTGGAACACCACTAGCAGTATTGATTTTATTACTGTACCGCATCGACAGGATTATTCATAATTCTCCATATACCTTTCTGCCCTAATCAGTAATTTATGTAGTTGTACGTACAGACCCAATCCCTTTTCTGTTTAAATCTTCATATCCATTCCAATAGCCTTCTTTGATTAGGTTTTTCGAAACAAGACGTTTGCCACACAGAAACTTCCAATTTGTAAGAATTTAGCAAATAATTCCATATGACAATAGTTAACTTTTTCTTTAAGTGCGGCTATACTAGAAAATGGTTTGCTTTTGCTTGTGGTCTGATTTAACAGCTGCACCAGAAAAGAATTTCATACCCCCGGGAAGAAATCATCTCTCTGCCTCAATCACTTAATCGACCGTTTCACACGAAATAGGTATTTGAGTCCTAATAAAGGAGCGACAGTCAAGTGAGAATCGGATATTTGAAAGGAGATTCAAAATTGCTGACTCTTCCCCAAAATATACATAGTAGGAAGTTTCTCTCTAGCCCGTAAGCTAACAGAAAACTTAAGAGCTAAGATGGTTTCAATTCATAATGCATTAGATGTGAAACTTCAGAAGCGCATATGGTCATTATCATAGACATGCATATATAATGGGTGTGTGCTTTATATTCTTTTTACATATTCTTATACATATATTTTTATATGAAAACGAATTGATTTTGGTACTCCTTTTTCGATGAATGCTAGTCTTGGCGATGTATTACAAACAATAGGTTAAATTTCTTCCATCTAGAGCACCGATATGGTTTACTATAACTTCATTTAATAGTTAATGGAGTGGCCATATTTTTGGTTAAGCAGACAGGTTGTTGCAAGAAGGATGTTAGAGATACTGCCATCTTGGTGACAGTTCGATTTTGTATTTCGCCAATGTTTCAGAACTTCTAACTTGCCGTTAATTCCATATATCCTGAAGTAATTGATATCACCCCGTAGCAGTTCTATCTGCTCTTTTCAAATATATAGGTGTTTTTTTTTTTCCATAAATGTGTGTGTAAGTCGCTGATAAACTTTAATTTATAATATTATATATATGAGAGAGAGAGAGAGAAAGAAAAACGACATTAAAAATATTATTTAAAGACTTTTTGAAATAATTCAAATTTGCCATGGTATTCGAAGTGTCTTGAACAGGAACAATTTTTTTTATAACTGTCTTGTTGAAGTATCCAAACAGGAGAGGCGGTTATCATATACGGTACTTGCTTTAAAACAAAAATATATCTATTGTATTTGCGTTTTCATATCCTAACATCATATCCTAATCAGATGACTAGCAAGCTGGAATTACGTTGTACGTAAAATAGGCAAAAAGACTACGAATGCACATGTGTTAGCTATTTCAAAATAAGCGCTTTACTTGTCTCAAAAAGTAGAAGTTATTCGATTGATATCTCGGGCCAAAACACTCTCTAGAACGAACCAAAAAGAAAAGAAATAAAGAGAACTTTTTTCTCCCATACATCATTCCATCACAAGCTCTTAGTAGTCCTTTGTTTAGATTCATTTCTGTTTTTTATTTATATTATTAAAGAGATACGACGTCGAATCTATTTCCAGGCCAGCCGGCTAAGCAAGAATCAGATTTAGGAAAAGGGTCTAATTTTAGAACTGCTTTTGTCAGTTTTTTTTTTTTTTTTTTTTCCCCTGGCAAGCGGAACGTTACAGAACGGAATTAAGATTGGAGGATGACAACAAAATGGAGTTATGAATTTGGGCTAGACAGGAAAACGCTGGGTTGAAAATGCAGCATAAATATTAGTGAAGCAAAGAAATGTTGAATTTTGTACTTCAGCAGCTATCAACACAGCTTCAGCATTAGTACTGCTACGCAGACTTCCCGATTTGTTTTGTTTGGAGTAAAAGTGTCAGAATTCAAGACACTTCATAGTGATTGACGATCTAAATAGTATTACGAAAGACTCGCATCTATTCGCCGTAACAAGGGGGAAGGACGGGAGTTGTAGAAATGGTAACCTTATTTCACCCAAAATGTTAAAATTACATTTTTTATACCAAAACATATGCTTATTCAAAATTTGCCCTCTATATACAGACTAGTACTTAATAAATGTTTGCAATAGGCTATATAGCATGTTTTAAAAATTGGTTAAAGAAAAGGAATGTAAAAAAAAAAAAAAAAATGAATTGAAATATTAGAAATTTTCTAACTTGCAATTTAAAAAAGAAAATATAAAATCACGTCTATTGTACTGAATAAATACATAAACTTATAAATAAACAAAATAAAAGGATTAATTTCTATCTTTACATTAAGAAGAAATAAAATCTTCACCGATATCACTACAGTCCAAAATTCCACTAGTTATTGTGTTCTCACCATGGGCTTTGGAGCATATGCAGAAACTTTCGGAATAAGAATCACTGTAATTGGTAAATTTCAAAAACGGAATCTACTTATTTAAATTTATTTTATTTTTTCATTTATAAATGACTATGCTGATATGAAAAAGTCGACCTAAAATTAAAAAACAAAGGGAAACTTTTTAATTTTTACCAGACAGAGCACAATATTCCTTATTTTCTTACAGATTATTATTATTAACTAAGACGGTGAATTAATGACCTACAGTACTGTGCAAATTAATTGGGACAAACACAAAAATTTTCACAAATGTTGTTTAATTAGCATAGGTTAACTTACATGCACGATATAGCAATCTAATACAAAATATGTCCTCCTCTAGCTTGAATGAGATCCTGTATACGGTTTGGCATGGATTCCAATAAATTAGAACATAAATTTTTGATCCCGTCATCACGAAACCAAACTTTTATAGCATTCTCAATCATTGTTTTCTTTGTTGAGTAGTCCACTTTACTCAAATGTCTCTTTACAATGCTCCACAAATTTTAGATGGGATTTACTCAGGAGAATTACCAGGTAAATCGAAAACCGTTATTTTCTGTTTTTGAAAAAAATTCGTTGTTAGCTTAGAAGTATGGCATGGAGCAAGATCTTGTTGAAAGCAACCACCACCACCAGCGAACGTTTGCATCAAAGGCACAATTTTACTTTCTATTATAGAAATGTATTGTTTAGAGTTAATAGTCCCTTCAACTGGCACTAAGCTGCCAGGTCTTCCAGAAGTAAAATAACCCCAAAACATCTGTTTCTGAGGGTGCTTAACTGTTTGAATAAGATGTTCTTCCCTGATGGGTTTTTCACTGTTTCGTCTGACAAATCTTGGTCGAAACCCTTGCAAAAGAAAATGCGTTTCATCGCTGAATACAACCTTCTTCCAATCTTGTGCAGTCCAGGACTGATATTTCCTGGCCCAATCCAAACATTTTTTTCTTCATTGAAGGTGTTTTCCGATTGGTTTTCTTGCAAATCCCCCAGCTTCAATAAGCCTTCGTCGAACTGTCGATGAATCCACGATCACACCAGTAGCTAATAATTCTCCCTGAAGATCTCTACTTGTTTTGTAAGGATGCATTGTACTATTTCGTACAAGAAATTTGTCTATTCGAGGTGTGATCTTGCGTTTGCGTCCACATTTACTCTTTCGTTTTGGAGACACTGTCCCAAAATTCTTTTGCCGATTAATAATCTTAGAAACACTAGATTTTCCAACTCCAACTGCTGCAACAATCTCTCTCACACTCATAGAAGTATGCTGACTAAGGGTAACAATTCTAGTTCTTTTCCTGGGAGTAATATCCAATTTTTAAATACACGTCAGAAGGAGACAATTCACACAAGAGATCATTTCTTACAGCAACGGAAGGGAAAAATTTTCGACATGTCCTGATCACGTGGTCAAACTGGTTTATACTAGTCAAGGGCAGTCGCGCGTTGTAAGAAAATGCAGTTAAAACCGGTTTGATGCAGAAAATCTCCGAGAAAGGAACAGTTTTCTTAAAAAATATGCTTGTCCCAATTAATTTGCACAGTACTGTATAATATTTTAAAATTGGAATTTTTGTGAAAGCTAATTTTAAATCCAGTACAGTCCCATGAAGTTGCTGTTTAAGAGTTTTATCCATCTTTAAGTATTTTGAAACTTTGAATTTGTAAATAACAAATGGAGAATAGAAAGGAATGATCAAGAATTTCAAATAGGGGAGGGGAAAAAATGCATTGCTGATTGGAATACATGCATTCTGGCGGAACATCAACAACTTGTTAGAAACAATTATTTTAAATATCTTCATTTTAAATCAAACATCTTTTATAGCAGTTCGATTGTGATTAGTAAACATATTTCTCTTCCAAAGTATAATTATATACAAGTTTCCGTTTCCCCCTCACACAATCAACTGAAATACAGAATATCACCGTATACCACTGCATATAGAATCGGAATGATTGATTTTTTTTTAGGTTCATTAAGAAACGACTTTTTCATTGTTTTAGATCGATAGAATATACAGACTTGAAAATAAATATTTCTGCAAACTACATATACTAGAAGAAATTATGCTCATCCTTCGAAGAAAAGAGAATACAATTCAATGTATTGAATCCTTTGTAAGGTTTCCTAATCTCGTTAGTCATCAGCCTTCTCTTATAACGGCTCAAAATTTGGACAGAAATTTCAACTAAAAATGATTTCTCCACTGAAAAGAGTTCTTTTTTTTAGACAAAAGACGTTTATAGACGTTCGTTAAAAGTCAAGTTTAAAATAAAAACAATTTCGAGTTTTTGTTAAACATTCACGGAAAATTAAATCCAACAATAATTAAATAAATGAAAAAACAAACAAACTTTAAAGCAAGATAACATTTTTTTCGTTCGCATTAAAGGCACAGAATGTAAAAGAGGGATTTTACATGATTTAACTTCAAGTTTAAAATACAACAAAGCCTGATAGAGGAGAATTTCATTTAAATGATATAATTGTTTATTTAATGAACGCCATTTTATTTATGCAGTGAGCAAAAATGCATTAAAATGGTTTCAATTTTTTTTAAGACAAAAGAAATATAACTTTTTTAGGAATTAAAAAAAAAATGTAAGGAAGGCATAAGACCAAAATATTTAGGAAAAACTAACGATAAAGTATAACTAAATTTTAATACATTATCTTATTCGATACTTTATAATTAATAAATTTTTAAAAAAGGAAAACTTTTATAAAATAAATTTGTCAGTTTGAAATAAATACATAAAATAGCAAAATCTGAAAATTTAACTTGAAATAATCTAACAAGTGAATTACTTTTCGGCAAGAGCACAATAAAGTGTTTATATTAAGCTACATTGTGAAAATTTAAAAACAAAAATGGAATAAAAAGTTACCACATCTGCAATTTTGAGTGCGTGATAACACATAAAAAATAATCTTTTTTTGAAGTTAAAAAGGTGCAACATGTGTATGTAGTGTGGGATATGCATGCAAACAATTTAGTTTAATGACGGATGCCTTTTTATAATTCTCTCCAGATAATTAATTCGTAATAAAAATAAAAATGTTGCATAACAGTTTTAAATTAGATTGACAATGAATCCTGAAAAGCGCGCTAAAAATTCTTCAAAAAATGATATGTACTTAACAAAAACGACAATTGAAGAAAAATAGAATTTTTTCAAGCTAAGCTGTCTTTGAAATTCTTTCACACACAAAAAAGGAAATCCTTCGTCCTTGACTTTCCAATACTAAATTCACTAAATGATGAAACGTAAAAACCGATGTTATTTATGAAAGTGACATATCTAAGAAGCAATATCTGTTTCAAGCAGAAAACTACAAACTGAAACCATTCATTGGTGAAAAAAATGGCATAACGCATTGCAGGAAAACAAATGATTTCAATCACACTGAATAATTCTGCAAATCAAATAGAATATTATTTTTCTTTTTACTTCAGCTGCATTTGAATAAAATAAAGTCCAGAAGGAGGCTCATCAATAGGATTAAAGCAGGGGTTTGTTTTACAGCTTTGCCTTCTGCAGAATCATTTATTACAAAATGGAAGAGATTTAGAGGGAAGAAAGAGGCTGGCAGCTCAGATTTTAAAAGAAACTGATCAAATTGAAATCATTCGAATTGGATTTGTTTTTCATTTGAGTAAAGAATTGTTTGGAATTCAAGAACATTACGCAGAAAAAAATGGCAATTAAAGCATAGGCACTGTCTAAGATGAGAGATTTTTTTTTTTTTTGAGGGGGAGGCGTTAACCAAGGCAATTAAAATAAATTGTTTTTCTGAGGATAGCAAAATATATTGCAATTTTTCGTATGAAATAACAGTTGCAAGAATTAACACTGTTCGGGTTAAAAATATATTCATGCCTAAGATTTTTAATGTAAAAAAAATATTTAAATAAAATATTAAAATATACAAATCCTCTTATTCTGCAACTTTATTTTTAGTCCAATTGATTTACAATTTTGATATGAAATAATTTTTTAGTTGTTGCAGATATTAAAATTTATTAAACCTTCCATAAATAAAACGAAGTGAAAATATCTTCCTCCTGAAACCATCCAATTTTTACCAGTTTTATTTTACCATCACATAAGTCTTTTTAAGGTATTTTTAGACTACTTTCGTAGTCATTTTAGACTACTTTTCGCCAAAACAATGCCTGTTTTTAGTAATAAAAATACGAGTTGAATATGAAGGCTTGAAAAAAAGTGACGTTAAATAATTTCCTTTTATGCCATCTCTTATTGCACTCAATTGTAGCGACATAAAATGAGGCTCTGAGACGTTTTTACAGTTCTAAATTGTAGGCTAAAGAACAGTATCTCGAAGATCCGGTTATAGAATAGAATCAGTGCTTCATACAGATTTGATATTACCAGCTTCAAACAAGAAACACACTTAAGCTAAACAAGACGCCGAGAACTTGAGCGATTCAAAACATTTTTTCCAGAATCTAAGAATTTGGGTAGCTTATACGCGGATGCTTTTCAGACATGGATAAAAGCAACCTGCTCTCCCTTTTGAAGCAAAAGTTTGTTATTTTTTTAATCTTAACATGGAATAAGTTGCTTCAATAAAATCAACTTTCTAAATTACATAAAATCGAAACACATCAGAGTGGGCAGAAAAAAAAAATACGAAATAAAATAACAGGCGATTATAAAAATTGTAATGAAAGCACTATACAGAAAAAAGATCTGTTATCTCCCGATCGGTCTAAAGAAAAATGAGTGTTCAGATAAAAAGGCACTATTCTAGTATTATATCGGATTCATATCGATCCATCTCAAAACACCTTTTAATAATACTAAATTAAAAACAATTTTAAAAAAATACTTTTAATGATGTATTAAACAGCAGAATTTTTAGTCTTGATATCTTATTTTCTAATCTCGACATAATTTGTCTCTTAAATTCACTATCTGGTACAGAATCTTAAAATTTTACAAATAAAGCACATAAAAAAAGAGACTGAAAAACCAATAACGCAAGACATGGTAGGGCTCAGAACAAAATAAAATAATTCATTGTGCCAAATAAACACCGATATGCAAAATCAATAAATAATAAAATTAATAAATTTATACAAAAGTGCTTGAGATAAAAATTTTAGGATTATTACATAAAAAAAAATAAACAGATTTCAATAATGATAAAATTCGATTCCGAAAACACTGAAATCAGCGTTCCAGCGGAAATGTGACATGTTTACACATACATTATACAAATTTATACAAACATTATACAAATTTAATAAAAAACGATACTTTAACAAACATTGTACAAATTTAATAAAAAACGATACTTAGAAACCGAAAGCTTTTTTTTTTGGTTAAATAAATTTAAAGGAAAAAACTTACGGTTTATTTCTTTAAATATTGCTCAATTTCCGAATGTTCTTAAGTATTATTTAGAACAGTGAAAATTTTATGTCATATAAAAGATTCCTAATTAATTACAGAAAAGATAAAAATACGAAAAAGAAATAACAAGCTTTAACATCTAATAAAATATCGCATTATTTAAAGACACAAGATTAGAAAGAAAGAATACTTTTAATGCAGTCTGAAGGGCATTATTTTAAAAATATTTGCACAATACGAATATTAATAAAAGCTCTGCATAAAAGTACTTTAGACAACTCTCTGGACTTGCAGCTGAATATTTTCTTCTGGTTATTTTGGTATCAAAACCTTTTCAGTTTTGTTTTGCCGCAAATTAATTAAGTTTTGAAATTAAAAGGTAATTTGAAGAACTGGAATTGCATGTTTAATTACGAGATCCCTATCGATTTCCAAAACATATTTACTCTTGCTTTTCAGTTACGCGAAATGGAAGCTCAAAACAAATGACTCACGGCAATAAGACTAATGAATTTTGAGAAATATAAACTGTAAATAAAACGAAAAATTGCGTAATTTCAAATTGTAATCTTGTGCCACATATAATTTTTAAAAAAATGAGCAAATAAAAACCGGAACGCGTTTGCTGTTTTAACGACAAATTTCAGGTGAGAAAAGTGGGTTAACAATTGTAAATAAACACGGGAAAAATATTTCTTAGGCGAAATCAAAAGGCTGAGATTTTTGGTTAACCTCGACCCTCATAAAAAATACACATTTCAACTGTCTAGTATTCTTTTTATCAATGTAGATAAAGAATGTCACAGAAATCGCATCACTGGCAACGCACGATTTTATATAAAATATCACACACACACAGTAAAAATATATATAGAAATATTTTTGAGTTTGACACTAAAGAAATATTCATTCTATTTCCAATACATCAATTTGCTTCATTTTCCGCAAATAATTTTTTTTTAAATCAAATAAAGCGATAGTTTTCTCTGATATACAAATCTTACTTTTTTTAAATACATTTTCACTGTAAAATTATGAATTCTTTCCCATTTAAATAAACAAGATATTTCCTGTGGACATTAAAGATTGGAAAATATAAATCAAAATTTTACTTATGAATATCTGTATTAAATAAAACCATTAATATTAACCATAAATATTATCATATTAATGAAGGATTCAATGCAGGAAAAATGTCTTATCTTTTATTGAAAATTAATTATGGCCTCTTCTGAAGTTTTTGTAGTTTCTGATGTAATTAATATAGCAACTCTAACCAAATTAAAATAAGTGTGAAAGAATTACTTTTGCCAGCCTAGGCATGCGGGATGAAATGAATGACTATGCGACACCGGGAATTGAGGTTGGAATCTTAATAGTTACAAAAGAAACAGGAACTATATTCACCGGCCATGGGCCATGGTTCCCATAGAAGTACGTACCCTTCATTAAACTGGGGGTATCTCGACCTCGCTATTCACAAGAGAAAAGAGAACCAGCTTACTTCTAAGGGCAGGTTCTCATCTACGCATTCGCAGTGTCCCCACTGGTGATGTAAAGTAGCTTACTATGGATACTTATTTAAAAATGAATAAGATGGTCAGTGTAAGAAATTGTTAAGAAGAACTTGGGGGGGAGGGGGGTGAAGAAGAATTTGGGATGCATATGGGGAGAAAATGTGAATGCTATTGGAACTTTAAGTATGCTTTCAGTAATGTATAAAATGCTATGACTGCGCTAACAACAGCAGCAGAAGAACACGTAACTAATACTAATTATTTTAACAAGACTTCTCACACCAAAAATAAGTTTTAAATTTTATATTTTTATTAAACAGCTTGAAAGATAAGCATGAAGTGAAATAGAATTCAAAATGTGTATGTTTTCCACTCTGGCTCTTTTCTTTAAATCATGAAATAAACTTCTGCGAAAATTTTTAAATCCCTTTACATAAGAAGTTTTGATAACTAAATGAATTGAGCAAAATATACCTTTCCTCATCAAATTCCACCCAAAACAACAACAACAACAACAACAAAAGGTATAAAGGGGAAGAATAGAAGGAATTTTAAACATGGAGACATTTCATTTGGCAAAATAATTTTGCATCAAGAAATGTAGAACATTTCAATACATAAAAGAAAAGGACAAAAACTGTAATAATAAGAATAGAAGCATAAACAAAATATCATTTTTAATAACGCTTCCAAAAATCTTAAAAAGCATTAATTACAGAGTGAAATATATCATTTATTGTCTCACTCGAAATCCTTAAGAAACAAAGGCGTTGATCTAAGTGGGGAAAAGAACAACATTTCATCTTAGAGCATGGGAATTCCGTCCACGTTCTGAAGGAATTAATAATAAAAAAATAGTTTTAACATTGAAAAGTATTTATCGCAGACAAAATTTCTTTCATTTGGAATACTGCAAAAACAATGTATCCAGTTTTGAAGCGAATTAAAATAACAGTTCAAATGAAATTAATACAGTTATTAAGGAAATTTAACTTCAGCTGTAGAGTGGGTTACTAAAAACAAAGCAAGTTGAATTTTAATAAAATGTGAAGATTTGTAATGAAGATTAATTTATTCGGCGTATTTTTAATAAATCGTTTATTAATTTTTAAAAATTATTAAGATGAATAAAAACTTCTCATTACTCAAGATTTTTTTCAGGTTACAAAATTATTTTTCTTGTTAAAAAATTTACATTTATGCGTGCAGAAAAGTTCGCTTCTCGCAATAATGGTAAGGAAACCGACTGACGTATAAGAGACAGTTGAAAATTAAAGCTGTATGAAAAGAAAAAAAATGAGTTGAGACAGGCTATTTTTATAAGCTGGGACATTTAGCTATAAAAAACCTGTTTCATTTAATACATGCTTAACAATTCTCTCCACAACTGAGAAAACATCCAAAAGTAATAAACTTGAAAAAGAAAAATCATCAAATAACGATAGAAAAAATTCTTATGAATGAACTTCGAAGCAGAATGAAAATAACTTACTTGAATATTGCTAATTTCTCAGTGTAAGTTCCAGGCATCCTTTTCCCAGCATGTCTGTGCGGAGAACGTGAAAGCGCTTCTGTTTCTCAATACCAACTACAGCGCCCTCTCGCAGTTTGAACGAACCAGAATTTGATTGGTTCTTGCTATCGGCAACTACGTTTCAGTTACTGAGATCAACGGCGTGAAGAACTTCGATATTATTATCTTAGAATAAGTTTTAAAAGATGAGTTAAATACGTCCTTAAAGCGTTTTTTTAATTAATTAAACTATGCATGTGGGAGGTCTACTGTGCTGATGAAGAAGACTGAGAACTGCGTGAATATAGGAAGGCTATTCTAAAGCCTAAAAATAAGAAACCAACGGATCAGTATTGAGTGAAATCATCTAAAAATATCTTAACAAACAGTCATTTTAAACAGCTTCTGCCTCGAACTGAGAATTGTATGCATACATAATGATTTCACATTCTCTATTTATAAATAACCTTCCGATCCTCATTCTTACACATCATTTAAAAGAAAATGCAAACATTTCTTTTTCAATGTCACTTTCAAATTGTTTCGTTAGTATATCAATTCTGTAAAAATAAATTTCATTTAAATTAGAAAGTCATTTCAACTTTTACGAAAATAAATAATTTCAAAACATAAAATAATTCAATACTAAAATGTTTGTATATGAATTAAACATAAGACACCCCCTCAACACACACGAATGATTACCATATTTAAATTATTACTTTAGATTAAGGTATCCGAATTTATATAATAATAATGGCATTTAAAACAATATAACCATTGATGAGGGATTGAAATAAAAAAATTTCAATACCTCAAAGTACTTACTTGTAAGTACAGGAATTTTAAAGCAATTTTTTCAAAAAGTTTAAGCTCCCTCTAAATTTCAAAAGTGGTACACTGGATCATCACCACACGGATTCACTTTCGAGATAGCATTATAAAGAAATCATTAGAAGCAGTTATTTAAAAAAGAATTGCAGCTATAGTGTACTACACTAATGAAGGAAAGAAACAAAAACAATCTAGGGTGGTAAACTTGCGTATATTTATGCATAAAAGATGATAAATCCAGTAGCATAAATGAAATATTACCAAATTTTGAAGTAGGAAAACAAATAGTACGCATAAAATATAGATAAACAGCAATAAAACATTTCATATCAAAGAAAAACTTAAAAAGAAAAATCACTAGTTAGATACTTGTTTCACATATAAAGAATTGCAGTTTTCCCTCTTCCTTTCGGAGTAACTCATAAGAATTTTATATTCATCTTGAATATGAATATACTTTTAATTCTTTACACATGCGAGTTTAAAAAATTGAAAGATAATCATTAATTGTTTGGATTTTAGAATAATCTTAATTATTATAATTTAATTAGAGAATTATTTTATAAGTAAATTCGTTAGAAAATGACAAATGCATCGCAATTATTCAACAAAAAATAAATTAATTAAAAACATAATAACTGACAAAAACATGCACATACTTTTAGAAGTTCCCAAATGTTCATTTACCATCGATATTTTAAAAAATCGTTACAAAAATTTCTTTGTTTAATAATGAGGAGGCTATTTAGAAAACTAATAATATCAACACAGAATTTTAATTCAGTTGAAACGCTTAAGAGACACAATTCCATAAAAACACCCAATAATTAAATAATCTTTTAGTAAAATTTTTTTAAAGATAGCCAATAAAATATTATCACTTCTATGAAAAGATAAGAAAGCAGCCACAGGATAGAGAGCTGACCAAAATGGGTGTGTGCAAGAGAAGCATTGGATGACATGCGTTAACAGAAGCGCCGATAGTTTTACAGAGACATAGCAAATATTTTATCGGCGCAAGCAAGTGCCCCCCCCCCACTCTCTTCTATGCCTCATTAAAGGAATTTGGTCGACCGGCCGAAATTGGGGGGCCATAGCCATATATGCTGGTGGCCTTTGGAGCAGTTCCATATGGGGAGGGGGGATTACTTTTTGGAACCTGGAGTATCTTTGGAAAAACATTTCAGGGGCTACTTACTGAAACATGTTCATGGTTATTATATGTAGCTGTCTTAGGTAACAGGAAATATTAACCATGTGCATCAATAGTTTATTTTTTAAAAACTTCCTTCTATTAATTATTAAAAATGGAGGTCCAAATTGGAAAGCGTCGTACATCATTATTGGCTAATAGATCAGAAACTTGAATCTGGTCGATGAATTTTTTTTCCCCTTTTTACTATCCTTTTAGTAAAAACACAGATAATAATACAACAGAGTTTCAAAAATTCGAATCTCTTCTGTGGTCCCATTATTATAAAATGTTAAAATATATTTGAATTATAAAATATCGTTCATGATTTGAATTTATTTAGGAAACTGAAAATGGCACAGCTGTGCCCGCAGTCATCAGGGTGGACCTGCATTCAAAAGGATTATTGCATCAAAAAATTTCGAATTATAGACGATATTTTAACATATTAACAGGAAATTCAAATGAAGATGTTTGAAATAATCAAATTCCAATATATTATCCAATTATCATGACTTGAATGAAAATTTCTAATCACACATAATGTTACTCATTTTGATTGGTTACAACTTCGAATTTATAAGTAATGGAGGGGAACTTGAGAAACTGAACATTTAAGATATCCTAGAGAAGCACTGGAATGCCGAATATAAAAATAAAATTCTTTGCTTCCAACCGCACTCTCTAAAAAAGAATTTCATAACAAGGAGCTTTTGGAAATGCTGACGACTCCTGCTATATGTAATCGTAATGCTAGCCTAATTGTAAAAGAATCCATTTTTGAATTCTTCTAGAAAATGTGTTTAGAAATAAACTACTTCTCCGGGGAGGAATAAATGATACAAATTTTCATCAGTCAAGCCAAGGCTAATAATTCCAGAAACGATTTCCTAACAGGCATTCCTACAATATTTGCAACAGTTACATGGGCTCACATTATATGATACACTACTCGATCAAAGTTCAGAATTTTACAATTGGACTCTACTTAAGGTAAAAAACATTCTTTTCAAAAATGCAATTGGGACGGACGAATATTACTTTCATCTTCAAAACTATCACTTTTGGAACAGTAAAAATCCATTCTTTGTACAAGAGGTTCATCATCAGTGGGAACTTTCTATAAATGTCGCATTTTTAGAAACTCTTTGGTTGGTTCCATTTTATACAACAGCATCCTGAATGGTGACAGATATATTTAGTTAGTATTGATTGGCATTACGTTTGGATGAATTGGCTTTGGCAGTACATGCTCTAGAGATCTTTCTTGTAGAATTCAAAAACCTGTCTTTAAATCTCAAGTGATGAATTCGATCGCATATTGTTAAAAGAATGCAATTTTGTATAGTTGTCGACGGTGATCATTTTGAATAAGCTAAAGCCCTTCAAATAATTTATTATAAGACAATTTTTTAAAAATTTAATGAAAATAGGTTCTGCCTCTTTTAATAATATTTCGTGATATGTAAATAAAATCTTGCTCAATATGAAAAAAAATGTGCCTTTGATAGGGAGAAGCATGACATTTGGAATTCTTAGAGATGAGTGGAAGAAAAGCATTCGTTTCGATACGGGCATTGTATGAAAATTGAGTTCTTGTCATCCCCCTCTACTAAGTATTTTCAGACAATTCAGAGGAATTTTAGTGAACAGTGCGCATGCCTAACTGCAATAGTTAAGTCTTGTTTCATTTTTTTATACTTAATATACCTATATCGATACAAATAATGCTTGTAATCAATAATCATTTTTATTTGTTCATATGAATAGCTAACATTTGACGGTTGTCATTGAAGATAAGGATATATTTAGTCTGACTTCTGAAAAAAAAAATAATAATTTCATATTTTTTTAAAACCGTTTATTGATATTGATGATTGTTTTTTCTTTGTAAGTGTTATTAAGAGTCTATGATCATTTACATGAGATATAGTTTCAATGACTTTTAAAAGTAAGAAGAAAACGGAATATTTGCTTGTATTAGAGTAAAAATATCGAAGGGATTTATAATTAGCTTAAAATATTTATTTTATAATTGCTAACTATGTCATTCCAATTAATGGCCAAAAACACTTCAGTAAATCTCACAGTTTTAGTTATTAGCTTAATAAATCTATCAGATGCAAAACATTCAGGGTAATTTCATTAGGTGTATTAGTTTGGTTTAAATATTAAGGTATTTTCTGCACGCCATTTTCTTTTGTATCTTTCACTTTTTTTGATTTGCAGCAATTTATGCTTTTAGTCTACTATAAATTCAAATAATAGGCGAGTCATGTGCTCAGCAAAGGCGGCTGCCCTTTTTACATAATAATCTGTACAATTAATAATAAAAACCATGTACATTTTTTTAATACTTCAGGTTTTTTTTTTTTTTTTCCTTTCATGTCTCTATCTTCTTCAAATTCAACAAAAGGATTTCAAAAGATTTATTCCCCCCCCCCTCCAATACATTTTCATGCAAACTAACAAAACAAGCTGTGTAAATTAAGAAGTTTGATACATTTGAGCTATAAAGCCATTTTTTGGTACGTTCAGCAATTCAAGAAAAATTCTCTCAGATTTATAAAACACATACTTAGATACCATAACTATGCAAATTTTCCATCGCTCACCAAATGTTCTTGCGAAAAAAGACATTTTGCAGACCGGAAGAAGCCAAACAATTCATCCCTACTTGTAGACGCGCAACATAATCACACGTTAATGAACTGTACGTAGATGCTAATGCAACACCAACAACTCCATGAATTGCTTCTTGCAGCAACTTTTTTCTAGGGAAGCTATCAAGATTTGACGCGGTTTCATTGCATTCATTTTCCCTGATCTTAACACTGACAAATATTTAAAACAAAATATAAATTTACAAATTGAATTTTCTGATATATCACAGAAATGAAAACGTCCTGATTCCTAATTTAAAATCATCTTTCCCGAATTTGAAAATTGAATTAAGCAGATGAATTCTAACTTCTGAAAAATTCTGGTAAAGGAGAGTAATGGTATAATAAAATCGTAAACGATACTTTCAGTAGAGTAACGAAAAGTAGATTTACTAAATAGAAAGGTAAATTAAAGGTTTTGAATTTCTATTTTATAAATTCTGTTTCCATTCAAACCAAATTTTCAGCTTCAGTTCTGAATCAAAGTCATTCCAATAGTATATTATGATCAAAATTTCAAAACAGCGAGAAGAGAGCAATGACCTTTAGAAAACGTGAAATAGGATAATGCAATGAATAGACAACTTCTCGCAATGAAAAATCCACATGTTGCTCGAAAGTAGAAAAACAGAAGTGAACGGATCCTTTCCATTCCTTCATTTTATCTTCAGAGTACTGAATTTCTGGTACCCTAGAAATAATGGGGCGATCCCAAAGATACCTCTTCTTCCACAAATGCCGGACACAATGCACATTTGGTTAATAGCTTTGAGACAGATCGACTGTTTCCACAGAACAAAATGAGGTGGTTCGTTTTCGTTCAAGACAGGTTCAGAAAAATCCATCTTACTAACATACATGGATAACAGTTTCAAAAATCATATCTTATCCCGTCTGTAGGATAATAAGCAGGGGTAATCAAATAATAAACTTGGTTATTTTAAAAAAAGGAAAAAATAATTCACTTTTGTTCGTATGCTACAGAAATTTCGCCCACAAATGCTATGAAAAGTAAGAAATGTTTTACAGAATTTTTCATGACAGGTAATTAAATGATTCATTTTTTAAAATTATAAATTACTTAAAGGAAAAAATTAGCCTTTAGCAATCTCTAAACCGTTGTTCTAATTTTAAAAATTAAAATGTAAAAGTATTTTTTGCATCAAAGATATTCATCCACTGAATTCTCGTGCGGGTAAGAGGAAATCGGGGGAGCAGAAAGTGCGCATTTCGCTATTTTTCATAAACTGTCAGTTTTATTATCTTGAACATGTAGCATTTACTCTAAATAAAACTCAAAATTACGAGTAATACGGCACTGTATGAAAACGAATCGCGTGACGTTACATTACACAGAAGCATTAGGAAATCTCTTAAATCTAATTTTTCAAAAACTGCAAACAAATATGGATCCGGAATAAAAAATTAATTTGAATCGATCCATTAATCATTCAATTAATTTCATAACAAAATTCAGAAAGTTTAAAATTATAATAGAGTCATTGGGAATGCATAATCGTATAATAATTCAGATTCCTCGCACAACACGAAAAGAAAAAAAAAGTGAAAATTCGGTTTCAAAATTCT
This sequence comes from Argiope bruennichi, assembly GCF_947563725.1. Taxonomy (NCBI): domain Eukaryota; kingdom Metazoa; phylum Arthropoda; class Arachnida; order Araneae; family Araneidae; genus Argiope; species Argiope bruennichi. The sequence continues at coordinate 6,751,472 of NC_079162.1, read as the reverse complement.
TTACGCACATGAAACAAATCAAGTAGATGGAAGGAGGAAAAATATGCTTACAAAATAAACCGTTTTATATATCTTATTTAGCTTTAACAAAATGAAAAGTTTGAAAAATCGCAAAACATACAAATTTGCAAATCTTTGGCTTTTTATACTACAGTAACTTAATAAAGGGCAGAGATGAGTATTCAGCTGAAGATAAACACGGCTATAAATATGAAACGACCATCATTTGATCCAATTACATCGATGGAAAATAGTTGCTTACTTCCAAGGTCTTCTCTGACAACAAGTGGATAATTGAAGTGTTGACACATGCTCATAATAAATAATAAAAACACATTTTCATCAATGTAATTAGAAACAAATTTTTAATTAATTATTTTCTACCATTTATTCATTAATTCATTGTCATAAATATTATAAAAGTATTGCAATGGAATCCCTCCCCCTACTTTCGCAATAAAGTGGTGTCATTCGCATGAAATCAAATTTAATTAAATGAATCAACTAGCTGCAGATTAAATGCTAAAAATATTAAAATCCATCTTAAACATTAAATAAATCAAATTAAATAAAAGTGTGTAAAATTAAATCGTTCACTGAACAAATATATTAAAACAATAATAAATTGGGATAATGAGATAAATTCACAATAGAAAAGATTTTCTAAGCGATTAAAAATAATTTTTTAAATTTTTTTTTTTTTTTCTATTATTAGCGGACTTTTTGCAGCATCACAAAATGCGCCATTTATCTTGTAGAAAGCATAAATTATTTCCATTTAATTTTTTAAAAAAATCAAGTAGATCTTTCCCTTCAAACAATGGCTGGACCCCTTTCTTTCCCTGTGATAGAAGGAGGACCATGAGTCTGAAGATGAAAAGTTGCTTCCTCAAGTGGCATTTTACCAGCGTCGCAAAGGAGGCTGTTTTATGTGCAGTGATCCGCAATCATGCTTATTAAAACCAAGTGTCGAAGTGCGGTAATCTTCTTCGATTACTATCAAAATCGCCAATTTTTAAATACATACCTCTGACCAGATCTGCCATCTTTTAATAACTTTAGAAATCACAAAAGAATACTAAGAAACAACAACAACAACAAAAAAATAATACTAAAGAACAAATCCAGGGAAGGTCCAACTATCTTAACCCCTTTCAGAAAAATACCGAGTATTGGTTTTTCATGATATAAAGCAAAAATTTTTTGTTGAACATAATAAATTTAGTTCTAGTGTACTGATACTTTTATTACTTCTGACATCATAGATCACTATCACATATTGTTTATTAATAGAATTTCTTGGTACCAAATTGTTGTTAGATAAGCGTTCAGTGTGTTCGGTCAATATATGTTTTGATTAAAAGGAAAACGTGTTGAAACGTGTGAAATAAACACTCTAATGGATACGAGTAGTGACGATCAAGATGATTGGAGGGATTCGGAAGAAATAAGCACCTGATACCGATAGTGAAATATTACCAAGAAAACGTGCTAGGCGATTGATAAGTGATTCTAGGGAATGTTCTGGAATCATCAGATGAATGGATTTGGAAGCAAACAAATCGTGTACCTGAAATAAAGAAATTTACGAGATTGTCTGGTGTAAACGTTATTTCGCGAAAACTAGGTGCTAATCCAAGGTCATTACAGGTTTCTGAAGTATCAAATATGAATTTAGGAATTACAATTATATCCATATAAATAATATAATTTTAATCAACAATAAGTAAGAATTATAAAATGAAACACGTTTTTTATATAAATTAAATGGTTATTTCATGCACAATTTTTCATTATTAAATCTGACCGAAAAAAGTTAAGTTAGCAATGCTACGATAATTTTAAGGCAAATATACAGACGACGTTGTAGTTAGTCACATGATTAGAGAACATGATATGTATACACAGTTCCCAATGTGGAAAGCAAATTCTTAAAAGTCGTTTGTAAATTAAAAAAAAAAAAAAAAAAAAAAAGATTCCTTTTATTAAACTGCAGTATTTACAAAATGCTAGAGCTATCAAGTACAACATATAAAGAAATGCCATACCATCTAATGGCATCTAACGGGCAGCGGAATTTAGTAAAAAGTGTTAAAAACCAAACAAGTTAAATTAATTAGTTTCTTTCCATATATCCATCTCAATTTCAAAAATATACGAATATGTCATTACTAGATAAAAAATGTCTCCTTAAAGGGTTAATAGCATATAGTAGAGAAATCCAGAAAGAAAAGCAGTCAATTTTGTAATTGCGACGATTATTATACATATCAGAAAACAAAAACACAAAAATCAATAGATAAAAGACAGCATTTTAATTAGTTTCTTTCCATATATCCATCTCAATTTCAAAAATATACGAATATGTCATTACTAGATAAAAAATGTCTCCTTAAAGGGTTAATAGCATATAGTAGAGAAATCCAGAAAGAAAAGCAGTCAATTTTGTAATTGCGACGATTATTATACATATCAGAAAACAAAAACACAAAAATCAATAGATAAAAGACAGCATTTTAATTAGAAAAAAACCTGCAACCAAAATTTGATTTGTACAAAGTTTATATTAGAAGACAAATATTCACTTTGGATGCAATTGACTGCCACACAAATTGATGTTTACCAACAGAAGAGGATTTTCCAAATCTCTTTGGATATTTATGTTAATTAGAACTTTGGATTTTCCGGAATATTCTTCAATGGAAGGTGAGCACTGGAATCGATCTTAGAATCCGAAGATTGTTTACCTTCAATTCCAGTAACATTTGCTTCATTCGAGAGACTTTGAGCATGAAAAATACCTTGACAGAGTCACCATCGAAATTTTGAGAACTAAAAAAAAAAAAAAAGAAAAGAAAAAAAAATTAAAAATGCTTAAAAGGAAAGAAGATTAAACACAGAGATTGAAAATATAACTTTTTTTCCTTAAATATTTTTGAATAAAAAATTAAATTTAAAGGAAGTGCTATTTTTAAAGTTTTATAAAATTTAAAATCCAACTTACCTGATAAAGGATAAGGTCCCAGTCTTCTAAAACGCACCTTCATTCATATCCACGATTAGAAATACATTCGCAACTTTTTCATTACAGTTAGCTGCTTACTTGGACAAGCTATAAAGACAGCAGATTTGAGACACCATACGGATTAGTTACATGTGTTCCCACCTTTATGTAGTCTCTGTCCTTCAGTAAATTAAAATACTTACAGAAATGGAATTCAAAAGCTACTGAAACGCGAGTAGGGGATTCAAAACTAGTACTTGATGAAAATAAATTATTTCTTACCTTTGAAATTAATTGTAGAGCTATCAGCGCGAAATACTAATCATAACAAACAAAAGATTACCTGAGCGAAAAACTACTCATTCAGAACAGATGCTAATTTTATAAAAATAAAAGCTACTTCACCTAATGAAAAACAGAAACAACATTTGCCTCTTTTCTCTGGTTTAATAAGATTGAAAATAAGATAAAGCTTACGTTCATTTTCTCATTTCCAAATTAAAATTTATAAATAAAAATTGTTATAAGGAGGTATACACACTATCAATAGCGTAACTAGGCAGTAAAGTGACCCGGGCAAACGTTTGGGGGGGGGGGGGGTACGATTGTAGCAATATTTGTGTTTAAGGAATTGTAATTCGGATTGGGCCCCTTAAGATCGCTGCTCTCTAGCAAGTCGCCAGTCCTATAGTTCCACCACTGCACATTAAAAATAAGTAGTACACAATTTATAAGAAAACAACAAAGTTTCATAGCTCAATTTAAACACAAATATAGAATCTTGACAGTATTAGAATTCCCCATTTTAAAAATGACAGTTTTTCATAATTACAGACACCCTGGAGTGAACATCTATCCAATATCTATAAGGAATAATCAAAAATCTAAGTATTATGAAAATTCCAATTAAAAACTATTGCAGAAACAATCTAAAAAACTAAAATTATTTCTGAAAAAAACTAAAAAAGCACAATTGTATTTCATAGAAAATATTCTATACCCCTCATAGAAAAAATCGCTTGTTTTGAACCCCTGCCTGACCCTTGAGAAAGTCTTCAGGCCGGATTCTTATTTTATTTTTGATTGTACTTTTGATTCTATTTTTTATTTCTACTTATTTGGTTACCTATATCTATATATATCTTCCTTGCACTAGACAAGGAAGAGTGAAATCGATTCGGTTGAAGTGAGTTTTACTGATGAATGGGGTTAAATTCTATTAAAATTACTTTCTCACCAAAATATAAAAATCGTTTAACAAATTTTTGTGTTCTGCAATAGAGCCAAATGATAAATAAAATAACCGAAGGGAAAATAAAATCTGATTAGTATGATTTAAAATTTTACGCCTTTTCCCCACCCCTGATCATATACATAAGAAATTTTAACGGTTATATTATATTTTATCTATTCTGTTCTGTTCTGTTCTATATATGCAATAGATTAAAACATATGCAAATATACTGAATTTTATTTAAACAATTTATTTTTTTAAAAAATAGGTATTTTAGTTTATAGAATAAGAAAAGTATTCGTCAAGTAAATAGATTATTGATAGATACACATAAAATAAAAATTCATGCTATAAAACCTCTTAGAATTACTTATCTGATTAATACAAATGTTCATTTTAATTTTTAAGTATTTTACGCATTTACTTCTGACAAAATATCAATACCCCCGAGCTGCCTTCTTCTGATTCAGTCTTAATGGGGATCTGGAATAATTCTTCAGCAGATATTTAATAGAATTCTCTTTTCGGAAAAATGAAAACTGTATAGTAAATAGCGACCCTGGGTTACAGTCCAACTATCCTAGGTTAAGAAAATCTAATAAGTATTATCAATCCGTTTATGCAATTAAGAATTAAGTTACCGATAGAATTTTTGTTTTCTCCGTCAAACGGGACGTTAATATAACTAAACCTAAATGATACGGCACATAAAAGGGGTTTGAGATAACAAAAGTAACATCGAGGAAACAATAAATAAATATGCCATTCGATCATCCGAAAGTCGTTCATTCGCATACATTTGTCACTCGAAAATACAAAACTCATCAAGTTTGTAACTCGTATGTAGCTCGAGTCGCAAGGAATTCTTTTAAAAATAAAGCTAGTAATTGATTCCTTCACTAGATGGCAGCATAGGAGAACATTCTACTTGATCAACTCTTCAATTCGTTGTGAAAGGATCCCCTCTACCTTTATCTTACGTTAGAAAATCAAAAGAGGCGAGTCCATTTTAATGAGGAACACGTCCTTGTTTTCAAAGTGAATTTTATCATCGGTCAAAATGAATGCTACTCTAAATCATTGTCTCCCTGGATTCTTTTCAGTTTCAGACATCGATTCACCCAAAGGATCTGAAAACACCTTTAAAGCCATTTTCTATCTGCCTGTCGTTCAATTTTCTCCAGAATTTGACTCCATCCATTCAAGATCAACATCAAAACGAAACAGAGACTTTCCTCCATTCGTTGCAACACTTTTCCTAGAGCAGACAATGTAGTCGCTTCCCCCCCAGGGTATCTTCAATCATCGCAGTAAATGATGGTGCAAAAATGGAGTTGTCGACACTTAAGCCACGAGGGTTGGTTCTCCTTTATTTTTCATCATGATGAAGAGCCACGGGAAATGTAGTTTTTATCGATTCTTCACTGGATGGCAGAAAGAGGTACTACAACACAGCTCTGGATACTGGATGCTCGGGAAAAGAAGTTGGAGCAGCTCCCATTTTTTTCCCCTCTCCTCTCCCTGTTTTATTGCCCGACGAAAAAGTAAAAGAAGGTTCCTCGTGAAAGAGGTAATACGATTTGAAATGAATCCATTACTTGCGCGGTTGTACATGGCAGGGCTAAACGAAAACAGATTATTGTTCATCGAAATCTAATGAATTTATAGTACAAAATGCATTGCTGCTCATTGTAAAGGTATTTTTGAATCCTGGAAGTTTCTGTTCCTGCATAATGCATTTGTGATACTATAAGCTTATTAAATTAGCTTAATGCAATGCATTCTTAAAATCATGTCATTTCAGAATTCTGATCCTTCAGCTAGCGGATTTAAACTTCATTGCATAGATTTAAAAAAAAAAAAAAAAATCATATGCAGCACGATAGTGTAAAAGAAAAACTTTCTAAATACATTTCAATGAATTTCGCTTCATTTATTTTATTCGTTTCTTGAAGCAATTTTATTTAATTGATAGGACATATTGATGGCTTTTTCGTACGCTAGAGTATTTTCGTTGATAATGAATTATTTCAATATTTTCAAAACTTAATTATCAGTTAATAGATAAAATTTTGATTTATTAAAAGGTGTACCACCTGGTAATGAATTAGATAAGGAAAATATGTACAAGTTACCTAATAATGAAATATATCAAGCTGAAAATAAATGAAAAAGTCTGCATTTTTAGCGCATTAGTTAGAGTTTTTATTTATATAAGTTCTATTTATTTATGTATGAAAAGAAAAGGAATGCGGATAACTGGAAAATTTTATTTTTCGAAAAAAGCAAAAATATAACTATTCAGAACGAAATCGTTAATAAGACAAATGCTTCTTCTACAAGAAAATTCACAAATGAAGCTTAGCATTTCGAAACAAAGTCATTTTTTCAAGCTTCATTTTACCAGATGTTCAAACAGGCTGGTGTTTAATCGATCCAGATGGATTAGTAGTTACCTATCAGAACTTGGAGGTCTAAGGAGAAAAACTAATAATTATCATTTCGGGAAACCAGCGACTCCGATTTCCATTCATTTAATTTGATCTTATTCTGGCTTTGATCATAGGCCATTTCTATATACTGCTGGTCTTGGTTACCGGGGGGGGGGGTATTTTTCTAAAAAGTATAAAAATATTTAACAAACTGTCTTTTCAATCTGTCTGGCAAAGGAATAAGCTCAGGAATAAGCTCCGATAAGTTTTTTGGTTGATCTCAGGGTCGTGGGGTAGGAAATCCAGTGCTTTTAATATTTTATATTATATATAATAAATACCAATACTTTAAATAATATAATGAAAATCCATTTTCCATCTTATTTTGAAAAGCTAAGATAAGTTTTATTTAAGATAACATTTATCAGTAAATATTTCCTCGGATAAGCTGAATGAGCTCTAGGAAAGAAAATATAGTAAATGTTACAAATATACGATATTTTTAAGTACTGAAGTTAACATTTACATCTTTATTAGAAGAAATAACTATATATATTAATTTTGAAATTATGTTTTTGGAGCGTGAAAAAGGTTATTATATTTAAATACTTATTTTTTAGTGATATTTTGAATATTGGTGTTTTAATGAATTCTTAAAAAAATTATTACCTTATAAACATGCCCATATATTCTTTAGTTTTCCTTTTACTTTCATTCTGTAAATTAAAGCGGGAGGGAGGAAGAAGTCTTGAAAAGAGGCAAAAAGTAATGCGAAAGTACCTCGAACTTCTGAAATTGTTAAATAATATGACATTTTTGTATAAAACAAGAAGCCAGCAACAAGAGGGCTTATAAATAATTTATAACAGTTTATAATCATTCTCTTTCGTTGCAATGGGCCTAAATTTTATATAATTTTAAGCTTTATCATTTTACATTCCATCACGTTCAACATACATGCTTTCAAAAGTCATTTATTTATCATTTTTATGAATTATTAAAACACTGATATTTCAATGAAAAATAAAATTAGATTATTGTTGAATTAGTATTTACGTTCGTGTTAGTTTATGAAAATGCTGTCATTTAAAGTGAATGATTCAAAAAAGCAAATATTTCTGTTGGACATTAAAATAATCGGAAAAAAAAAATTCTGAACGAGTCCGATTTGTACAGTTTAACGGGAAAGAAATATGTTCTAAATATTTTCTTTCGAACAAAATAAAAAATTTCAATCGAAATACAAAATCACATATTTGTGATGATTTCAGAAGGCGGCCAATAAGCTTTTATCTACCCCTAGGTATTTGCACAGACGAAATCGAATGATTTAATTTTCATTAGTATGGAGCAGGTTAAAAGGCCCATTGAAGTTATAACGGAGAAAAAATACCTTGCAATGGAAAGACACCTTTCATTAAATATTATTCGTCTGGTGTTCCATTTAATTAAGTTGTTACAAAATCCATTTAAATAAGATTTAACTAATGCATCATCAGAAAATCAAAGTCGGATCATTTTATATTTAAAGAAACTGGCGACTGTGAAAGCAGAACAAGAAAAATTTCAAAATCCATTGTATTTCAACGCCTATTATTTCAAAACAATTATTAGTAAAAAAAAAAAGATCAATGCAATTTTACACAGATAATCTATTAAAAATAATTTTAGCTAAAGATACTAAAAGGTTATGAAGTGTTTAAATTCATTAATATTTTTTTAAAACAGTTAAAACCTAATTTCACTTCAATTTTTGTATTCTTTCAGATGTCTTATTAATGAAAATATATTAAGAAGGCCGATTGTTAGATATACATTTCTGGGCTAGGAGATTTTTTTTTTACGTACATCAAATCAAATACGTTTAAATATACACTACGTGCGTAACATAATTTGACGAATTATCAGCAGGAAAATCCAACATAAATAATACTCAAATATAGAAACATTTTAAGTATTTATCAATGAAGTATCGAATGCAGCTGAATTCTAAGACGCGTTTGTAATTAAAAAATAAACTTTTTTTTTTTTTTTTTCCCCCACGAGAGCTACAAATGGGGGGAAAAAACAATTTTCGAGAGATGAGGCTCCAGAGGAGAAACGGAAGAGCCGCTGCAGAAACAGAAAACAATTTGCTTACCCCTGCAATGTCCTCAATCCCCCAAACGATCTTTCAATCATAAACAAGACCATGAAAGAATTCAATCACAAACAAGACCAAGAGAAAAAAGACATTACATCTTTCGGTCTCGTACAGAGTTCAAAAGCAAAGCCAAAAATCCTCCTTATCGACCCTTCTTCTTTTGTTCACGGAAGAGTGAAGAACATGGATTTTTTTTTTTATCCTCTGCACCTAGCACCAATGAGTTTCCCGATAAACTTTCGAATGGGGGAAAAAAATACCGATTTTTAAGTTTATTGAGTCTTTTTGAATATTGACTTTAGCTACAAAGTCGATAGCAACGCCTTTATTTTTATCAGAATGATTCGGGATTTCATTTGAACCAATTTTTTCTTTCCAGGATGATTTAAAAACAAAATCTAGTTATTTTTTGCAAAATTCATGGCGAGTAAACATGCTCAAATGAGCGACAATCCAAAATCACAGAAGTGTTTTTGCATTTCAAATACTGAAGTGAATTGTGTCAGGCATTAGAACGGAGCAAAAATGAAGTCTTTCACCCGGAAAAGTAAAGAAAATCTCATTTTTGATATACGCAAATTCAGAAATTTAAAATGATTCCTTTTTTTAATCCAAAAGTTCCATATAAATGAATTGTCGATGGAAAGAGTAGAATAATGATGATAATTTAGTTGAAGCCTTTCAGCAGAATTAATTTTAAAGTTAAAATAAAAAAACAAAAAAGCTCTATTCAGAAATTTATTCATGTCAATTTTTCCATTCAATAATGCTTTTCTTCAAAATATTCGCGAAACACTTTGGAAATGCAAACAATCTTAATCAGTTTGTAAATATCAATGGAAGAACATGAAATGAAACTTCTTCAGGAGAGATTTTAATAATAATACTTCCATTAGATGTCCGCCTTTTCAATCGGAATCCTATTTGCACATATAATGTTACTTTGATTTCAGCAGACGTAAATACCTTCCTATATAGATTGTGTTTCCTACGCTATGCAGCGACAAATTATATATGTCATTCAATACTGGACAGAAATATGTTTTATTTATATGCTACTAAAATATGTTTTAATAAAAGAATAAATACATCGACACTTATAAAAGGGAGTTCATAACAAAGTAAATGTTTATGGGTAAATAAGGTGCTGAAGCAATTTTAGGTGATATCATGTTTTCAATCAAAACTGAGTCTTTACATGGCTGATAAATGGAAGGAATTCAGTTTCTACCAAACGCTTTTTCACTATTAACTTATTAATGGCCAATCGAAACAAAATCTCCACAGAAGGAATTTTAAATGCCTAATTGCTTAGGTAAAGAGAAAGACAACCTCCATGGCCTCTTCAAGCATTATAGAGAATGCTCAGAAAGACAGACGGCATGATGAGAACAATAAATAATAAAATTTAGAATGGATCAGCACTTTATGAATTCTAAACAGAAAGCATATATCTTTCTGCTTAATAAGATGTGCCAAAAGCATTTTAATGAGTAAATTTCCTTTCAAATTATTAATACGCGGTTTAAAAATCGCGGTTTGAGCCAAATATTAATCCGAAATATATTTACATTCCTGAAATCATGTTATTATTAATCATTTTGGATCCGAATGAGGCCCTTTATTTTCTTCCTATCCTGAAGATTTTCTTCCCTATTAATTAATAGTAGGAAACAAATAATCAATACTCTCTATCAACAAATCTCGTATACTTGCTAGAGCAATGAATCCGAAAATCATCCCAGAAAGGTAACCACTTACGCCTGTCAGCAACTATTCAATGACCCAATTGTTTTTAACTATAAATTAAATCACGTTATCCAGAAGAACGCCTTCCTGATAAAAATGAGAAAAATATTTCCAGTTTGATCTTGGAAGGTTCCTGCCTCTAAAAGAGCGGTTCTAAAACCATTTTCGCAAAGATCCTTTAAAACGCCTTACCTCCATGTTTTATTGAAAGCTGTTTCCCAAGTTAAATTAGATTGAAACGAGTTGTTTCACGCTAGCGAAAGCTTCTCTAAGGCATTTTCCAACCGCAAAATATGTATTATCGACTGCCTTTCTAACCAAAAGCGGTAGTCGCTTTGGAAAGGAGACAACCCTATTCTTTTATGATTAAAAAGTTTGCAGAGGCAACTAGTAAAACCTACAAGTCGATAGCTGCTAGTACTTTTAGCAACTTTATCAGATTTTAAATAGGAAATAATCTTGGCACTTCTCCATGAACTAGGAAATTTCTTTTCTCCCCATATTCTGTTGAACAATCTTGAAATATTGTTCAAGGACGTTTCAGCAAAGATGGGTGACCAGAAGAATCTTGGTGAAGTAACATGAAATTTGTTTGATGCTTTCATAAATTTAATGAAATGGAAAACATAACTGTATTCATGATCAATTACAATTCATTTCATTCTATTTTTCTTCATTTGTTTGATACGCTATAAAATCCTATAAAAATGAATTGACGTTGAAAACCATTCTTTTGGGGTGTCTGTAATTTTTTAAAAATTCGCTATAACTTGTCTATTATTATTATTAACAATATTGCAGAAAGTGTTCCGTTCTTCTCCCACAACTTTAGAATTTTTCATTATTTATACAGCTGACAAAGACCGGCGCGCCTGACTTTTGAAATGAATGGTAATCGGGTCAGTTTATTTCTTTTGTTGTTGTCAACGATTCTTGAACAATTACAATGAAAAAAAAAAAAAAAAGCTTTTACGACTAGAACTGTCCTAATAATAGCTGCTTAAAATAAATAAAACTTATTTCGGGGAAAAATATCAATTTTTTAAAAAGCAAAATAGTTCAGACGAAATTAAAAATGTCATGGAAAATTTTTATGGATTTAAATATTCTACAGAAAAACGAAAAGCAGTTATACGTACACAGCAAATAAAGAAACGCACCTTGTGCAATAAGAAACAATATGAAAAGAAATAAACCACTTTTTCATAAAATATGCTATTTAAAATATTATTATAGTAAAAAATTTGATAAACATGAAATAAAAATCACTTTAATATAAAAATTTTCCCGAAATCACTTCCTTCGGCTGAAATACAGAAACACACCTGTGAAACATATTCTTGTATATTAAGTAACAGTATTGGTGAAAACAAATTTACAGGCCATAACAATTTTTTAAATCTATCGCCTTCGTGATTTCTCTTTCGTAGATTTTATATCTCAAGCCATTTAAAAGAAGGCAATTTAATGGATTTAAATACGGCGATCCCGGGGGAGGGGGGCAATGAGAAGGATCTCCATATCCAATGATATTATTTTAAAAAGTATTAGTCAGGAAAGCAAATAGCTGTTGAAATTTGAGAATTGGAGCCATATCATACTAAAATCACCAAGAATCCTACTGCAAAACAGACTTCTCTAAATAATTAGATGATGGACCAGATAAACAAATGCATACTTAGAAGACATTAAAATATTATGGGAAAATAATGACGCAATAAAAGCATTTTTCTATATTTCGCAACAAATATTCATAAATCAAAGAGTTTGATGTCTGTTTGGTCGTATGTTACGAAAAGTTTCAATCGATTCAAAATAAACAATGATTAAGAAATTTTATTATTATTAATGTGAAATTGCAAGAACGTATTTGCATTCTATTATAACTTTTGAGGTTATCTCAAAAACATTTCAAATGAATTTTGCGCATCTATTCCAAAGTTGTTCTGGTAAACAAAAGAGTCATGTCGAAAGGAATTTCTGGTCCAATAGAAAATGGAAAGCATGAAACAGGTAGGCATTTACAGCCGCATCAATACATCGATCGATCCCAGACCGACATTTTCCCAAAGCTATTGCTTTCGAAAAAATACACAAGGGAAAAAATATGTTTGGGGGAAAAAATCTAACGTTTTCTCTCCCAAATTTCATTGATATTTTTGCAGTCATAATAAGATTTGTGAATCAAAGTAACATCGGGTGAAGGGAGGGACCATGAATTTCACTATCATAAAATGTATGAACTACACGCAAATTGTCATTTTCTCAAAAAAAGCAAAGGAAAGGCTTAAAAAGAAAATTCATTTTTCAAAAATCGTTCCTGTTAAATTATTTACAATTTTATAGCTTTTTTGTTCATTTTTTTACCCCTAAAGTGTTAAAAAGGAGGGTAGGAGTGTGGGCTTGCTTATAAAGAATATTTTAACAACGATTCTGAAGATAAAAATGGCAATAACCTATCTAAAGAAAAATAACACTATAGCAGTCATTTGTGTGATAATCAGAAATTTGACACGAGACCAAAATTCAAAACCAACGAACCATTTTAATTCTTTACAATCAATGCATAGATTGACTCAATCAGCAGATAAAAGTTTTTAGAAATTATAAAAGAAATAATAGTTGATGACAAGATGTTACTCTTTTATAACTTCATTATTTCTCGAACAATAAATCTACTGATTTGGGATTTTAGTTCAATATTATTATTAAACTTGGAAGTATTAAGTTGAAGAATTTCAATATTTATTTTCGAAAAATTTAGGACGAGGGGGAAGAAAAATGTGTTTTTAAATGCAACTGTCCCAATGTACGAAATCCGAAAAGAGCTGTACCACGTTCCTTTCAGTTTCTAAGAAACAATGTGTGAGGAAATTTTATATTCGATATATATCGACAGGAGATTGCAATAACCAAGAATTGCCTCGATATGTCAAAAGCAGTTTGTCGTTCAAGAGAAGATGGAAGTCTATCTAGAGAAACTCTTCCTTCTATTAATGGATCTCACTCATTTACACACCGGCGCAATAGAATAAGAGAGCGAAAACGGGATAAAAGGGCTTGCATTGTTCCTCTGACCACGTGATATCCAAATTGTCCACAAACGGATCTCCGAATGTCTTCCCCCCCGTGGATGCAGAGAACAAACGATTCCCAAAAGCAAAGGCGGGGTCCTGTCAGTTCAAATAGAAAAGGGGAAAATTAAATTTCATGGATCTGACATCAACGCCAAAGATGTGACAAGGAACTGAGAATTATCTCTTCTCTGCTGAACTTTCCTTGATCAGGAAGGCATAAATAAAAGTCATAAATAAAAATAATAGAGCCTCTTTGAAATTCAGGAAAAAGGACCCTTGTCAGGGGATTTTCTTTTTAAGAAGCCTTTCAAAAACATCTGTGGGACTTTTCTAATTCATTCGACTTTAGTTTTAAATCTTCTTCTGCACCGGAAAATTGGAAAGAGGAGTATTAAGTAAAGTAGGAAAAAGTGGCATATCTTGTAAAATACGCCAGAATATTCCCCGACTTATTATTTTGCGGAATTCCACACAAAGAAAGAAGAAATAAATAATAATAAATACCAATGATGTTTTCGATGCAAAACTTCTCCAAGCTTAAAACCAATTCAATAAAAGTCTTTTCCTCCGAAGTGATGATTTTCTTTTTATCCCAGAGTAACTGGGTTTTCATGTTATCAGTATTTTCGTATAATGTAAAGTCTTTCTTTTCGATGTGAGTGGTTTCCCCCTCCCCCCACATTTTCAGGTTTTGGAATTAGGTAAATTAAGTTAGACATGGATGATTGCGTTGGAAGATAATAAAAAAACCACCCAAATCTTATTTTACTATTAGATAAGAGTTTCAAATTGACATTTTTTCTATCTGTCCTCGTTGAAAAGTTTTTAGCTTTAGTCCATTGAATTTACATGCAAACAAGTCGCAAAATGTCTTTCGGACATTAGCTGATGATCAAGTGATATATTGATTATACTAGAGTAAAAGAACAAGTTTTTAGGCTTTACCTCGAACTCTCGTTAAAATAGTATAATCATCCTGATTTTTTTCATGGGAATTATTTGATTAAAACATTCTATGGTTAGGAACAGAATTTATATATGTAACCTAATTTAATGCTTTATTACAAACGTATTTGGCTGCGCAACCGATATAGATGAAATTCCTTTTTATATCTGGTAGACAAGAATTTCGTTTTACAACACATCGTCTTATTTATTTTCATAGAGTTCTCAGATTTTCAACGACAAACCTTATTTTCCCCTTCCTTCAACAATTTCAAACATTAGGAATTCACCTAATATAAATTTGATAGAATTTGAAACAAAAGTCCTGGATGTAAAAGAAAAATCTGGTGGAGGGGTTGTCTCAATGCAGAAGATTTCTGTTTTAATACTTCCATTTTTCCATTTCATTAGTTCATTCGATTATTTAACATTTGAGTTGCTTTTAAAAAGACAGGCACCGAAACAACCAAAATGAATTCAAATTTATATACTGATACTTTAATATTCATTTATGGATTTAACTAAAAAATAATAGAAACAATCTTTTCATTCCAATCTTTCAGAATACATAAGTGAAAGGAGGGAACACACATTCACTTCTCGATGTGTAGAAGCCTGATTGTCCACCACCACCCTCTTGTTGTTTAAATTTGGAAAAAGATATTGGATATCCTGAAACATTTAACATGCGTCATCAAAATTATTTTCAGAGAAGTGAAATGACATCAAATTGGCTGCTAAGAAAATCTTCACCAAACCAAAATTCGGAATCAATAGTGAAAATCTACGATATGGAATTTATATTCAATTATTTGCAATAAAAGAAGCGCAAATATGAAAAACATTTTTAAATTTTAAAATCTAATGGTAGCATACAATCCATTGATATATTTTTTATTTTGGTTTATATTTTTATTTAACCATGCTTTCGCCATTGCATTCAATCGTTGGATCAAATTTTCAATAACTAACTGTTATTTTAGTTCAGTTCTAAAGACGTATTTTAGAAATCTGCTATTCTTAATCAGTTCCCATTCTTTAGGATAGAAAATCTCTTTCGTTTTCAAATCAAATCTCTTAGTTGGATTATTCTTTGCTTTTTCAAATATAATTATCTGGAATTTATTGTAATCTTAAAATAATTATAATTGTTCTATCATCATTTAACATCAGTAAACCCGAGTTTCAATTACTCATAATTCAGCATTTGTTTTTTTTAATGATGTGTTCGAGTTAACTTAATTTGTAGAATTTGAGTTTGCACTCCAAACTGGGTATGGTCACTTGAAAAAATATATATATACATATTATAAATATTTAGAGTTATTTTTAATATGGACTCGACCCCTTGCATAAACAAAAACTGCATACGCTTTAAGAGATCATTTTTCTTGGAAAGTTTCAATTTTATTGTTGCATAATCAGCTCCTGAGTAAAGAGTAGCGTTCGTAGGATACTTTTTGGCGAAACATAAGAAAAGTTAGGGAAATGGGAAATAAAACTGATGATTCAAACAATATGAAAGATCAATAAACGGATTCTATCTGAATAACTTAATTGAAAACAGGCCAAAGATGTTTCATATCGAATCGCTTAAATAATTAACATTTTGGGCGAAACCTTTTTCAAAATATGCAGTTTAATTTTTTTTTAATATTAAAAAAAAAATGCAGAGGGAAACCTCCTGGAGCTGACATTAACACAATATTTCTGTTGATATTTTTACAAATGAATAGAAAGAAGTTAATCGGGTTTCTTTTAAGTGCTAATTATCGAAAAAATTACGTGCATAAACAAGACTACAAACAAGAAAATATCCACTAAATCATTTCAAGAGTTAGAGTAAGATCATTTTATTCTTACCTGGAGCAGCCTCCATTATCTTCAGGGGGATCTTTGCTCTCACTAGATGGCGCACCCTGAAAGGGGGAAAAAACAGAATTATTATAAAAGAAATGCTAATTGAGTAGTTCTTAAGCTTAAAATTTCTTCCCTTTCAACCATTTTCCCCATAAAATGACGTTTTGAAGTAAAGGGAGCATTCAAGTGGGAGGCAAATTAGTAGCAATAAATGAATGATGGATCACGTCTAAGTAAATCAAACTGGACATGCGAGAAAAAAAAAATTGATTTTTTTTTATCATAACTATCACAGATTTGTTTAATCTGGACTTGGGTAGTAATTTGTAGAATGAGTCGAACAAGAGGACAATTTGGGGAAGTTATATTCAACCGCGGTTAGATGACAAGGACAACACTAGAGTTGATATTCACTCTCTAAATTACTGCAACGAAGGACATTTAGCCTTTGAATGGTGCGCAACGTTCCCAGATGATCTGAAACCCTTCAGTATACATGCCAACAAAAAATGATAATGCATTTCATAGCGAACACTTTCATTCGAAAAGGCAGAGAAATTATGAAACATCCAATTGGCAAATATTAGAAAAAGGGAACACTGAATTTATGCGAACTTTCTTAGTAGCGGAAAGAAAATGAAAGAGTTGTTTTTTTCCCCCAACGAAGGATTTTAAAATTTCAAAAAAGAATTTTTCATTTCCTTCTCTAACTAATATTAAATTATTTTTATCTCATTAAAGTATTCAAAACACATTTTTACTCCAGCGAAAGAAATTTACTCCCTTCCTCCAATATTTAATTCATAAAGGAAACATGCATAATAAAATATTAGCGCATTCATTAAGTATTGATTAAGTTAATCAATACTTAATTATGGCTAGAAGTTATTATTAGTAGCTTCTCTTTTGAAGTAAATATTTCCAAAACACGATATCTTTGAGAAGAGCAGACTTAAATAACAAACTGTAGGAATTTTGTACAAAATTTTTGACATCGTCTAAAAAAAATCAGCTATTACAGTTTCATTTCCATGCAGTTTGGTTCACACAACAAAGAAGCACAATTTAATGCAAAGCTATGCACTCATGCTTATTTTTGAATCCTAATTTTAAGCCATTGTTAAAATTAGGATTCATAAATGAGTTCAATGGAGATTCCTTCGAAAGATTTCCCTTTCGTTATTATATATGAATTTTTCGTTCAATATGTCTGCCTAATAATGCACCTTTCAAACACTGCTAAAACTTCGCAGTTTAAATTTCACATTATTATATTATATAGAATATTTCTTTTTCGCTTTCACTTTTAACTACAGAAGCTTACTTTGTTGCATTTAACTGGCCAATTCATTCTGTTAATCATTACAATCGGATAGTGTTAAATGACTTTCATTCTTTCTTAAAGTATTTCATTGTACGTTCTCCTGTTATTCTTAAAAACAAAGAAATAAAATTTTACATATAAATATGTTTTTAATATTGAAGTCTATTGTTACGACTTATCTTATTATTCCTAAGTTTGAATTCAATTAGCATTATTTAAGCTGCTGTTTTCCCCCTGAAAAAAAAATATCTGCTATGCAAAATTTGTAAAGAAAGTATTTATATCATTGCTCATCTTTTACTTTCAAATGTCACTAGTTGATTTTTATTTCTTTCATTTGTCTCAAAAGCAAACAAACTCTACAATGTACACATAAAGCTGTTTTAATAAATGTTTGTACAATTCAATCCTATTGAAAAATGCGATCCTTTTCTTCTTAGAGAAGACTCGTCATAGCAAGGACAAGAGCGGTAGATGTGGTTATTCCTATTGATTCTGCTGTGGGAAAAGTGGGGGGGGGGGATTGATTATGTGAATCATTGCTGTTTTGGAAGAGACGCTTTTCTTCCCGCCGAAGAAGAGAGCGTTACAGTTGGATTTTTCGCAGATTTATGAGGGAAACACAATCTAAGACCTTTTACATTCTCATTTTTCTTTCACTCAAATAAAAAACGCTCAGCATTTCAAATAATCAACTATAAACATTTATATATTTGATATCAATGGCGCCAAAAATCGGATTTATTTGATCTTTTAATCTGAAAACAAAATTTCGTTTTTCCTTTCATCCACAGTCTTATTTTTTGTTGAAAACATACTTTATAAAGCATGCTCATTTTCTATAGCATAAAATTCAATTCATTAAAGAAGGAAAAATGAAATCTAATACTTGGATTATAAATCAAACAATAAATAGAAATAAATTTTTCAGTTAATCATTTGATCTGTAGGTTTTATTCAAATAATACATGCAAGTATCATTTTTTTAATTAAATAATCAACTGTGAGATTATTTAAGAACATTCCACAAAATTTCAGTTGTCTCATAAGCATTGCATTCACATAACAGAAAATACTCCAAAATATGACAGATGACCTTGACTTTCTTTACCACTGAATGAGATATATCAGAAATGAGCAGCTCATAGAAACGAATGGCTGCATATATTGAGAATTCCCAATAATGAAACTATTAAAGAAATGCTTTTCTTGTGCTTCTGACTTTTTGGAAAGCATTCTAGAAATTTGGACAAATGTTGGGGAAAAAAATCAAATCAGTTTTAAATCCAAAAAAAAAGCACACATACCTTTGTGAAAATGAAAATCAGAAGAAAAACTATTCGCAATCTGGAATACGAATTAACATTGAAATGCCATTTAAGTTAAAAAGACATCCCCAAAAGAATAGTATTATATGAGCACGAGCAACAAAGACAGAAGTTATTCTTAATGGCAGGGAAAACAATGAGCTCCGATACGAGAAATCGCATTTATATTCTAAATACAACTTATTTCCGCTTAATACATCAAAGGCAAATTTTTTTAATTAGAAGAGTCCATAAAATAAGAAATTGTTCAACAATTTGGGGTCAAAATGATTCCGTTGATGTGTTGAAAGATTATGAAATTTAAGCTGCTACGTCACAGAACATGAAAATCTTCATTCGCCATTTTCGCCGCCTGAAGAATTTTCAGGTAGTCACTGACATCACCGAAATAATTTTCCAATCCTTTCACCTCTTGGAATCTATAATGTAAAAGAACAACAACAATTTTACTAACTATCTCTTTTCCTTAGAATCAAATAAGACACACACAATTCTGTGAATTACAGCAATTCGTTAGTTGCTGTGTTTGCGGATCAGTTGCCTACATTAATCCTTCCAAACAAACGGAAAGGCACTAACATTCCTTGTAGAGAACGCTAACATCCAAATTGGGAAAAAATACAACCCTATTTAATACATTTCTATCGGTAAGATGAAGGAAGATTCTTGCTTGTCGTCAGCATACAAGAGCAACTAAGTATTAAAATAACAAAACCTTGCACTTATTTACGAATACGGATGAACAGAATTACGAAGAAATAAAAAATTAAATATACCAAGCCATGTAGCATTTTGCCGTAAAATACAAATTAACAAAAAGGACAATTCAAATTTCATCACACAGGAAGATAAAAAAAAAACAATTTTTTCATCTTTTACCATTTTTACCAGTCATTTCATAAAGGTTGGAGTTAATAGAGCATTTCAAAGAGGTGTCGCATGTTTATATTAAAAATCAGTCGAAATTAGGAATTGAAAAGTGATTTTCAATCCCAAATGTCTCAGGAATAGTAGATATCGAAAAACTGTTAGTGCAAAAAAGCTGTTCGCTATTACAGCGATAATTTCACTATTTTGAAATGGAAGAAAGTTCTGGGAAAATAAAAATTTCAATCTTGATGATCTAGGCCGAAACAGTCAAAATTGTTATGTTCGTAAGATAACACAAGCAAAGCGTGAAAATTTTAAACCAGAAGTAGTGTCGGATTTTAAGAATCATAATCGCCACGAGAATCCCTGAAGTAAGAAACAAAACATTTCAGATAATCCAGTTCACAGAGTTTCAATTAAAGTAATGACAGCTTCATATCGCTTTTCAGAATCAACGGAAAATAATGATTCTTTCAGTCATGATGCGCATATGCAAATACAGCGGAATTGTAAATAGTATCCACTTCTGAAATTTCTATTCCGAAATAACCTCGTTGTTACTAAAAATATTCGTTGGAGTGACATTTTTCTTCGATTATTAAAAAAGATGAGAAATTTTTAGTAAGTAATTTTCGATAAACTTGAAATGATTCCCAGAAAAATGCAATAATGGAGATTGCAGTAAGTAAAATATTCCACAGAAACAAAGTGGGAAATGACATATTCCAATTTTAAAAGAGGCATTGTATAAAAATAATAAATAGTTACAATTTATTTATATAAAATTCAATAAAAGCGGCAATATTAATGACAATACAAAATTGGAGCTTTTAAATAAAAAAACAATCCTGGATGAGATATTGATAAAATTAAAATTTCTCTTTCATAATCGCATATTTTATCAAATACTTTTACTTAACTTGTTCCATAATTGAAATGTTTAATCGAATTTTCCCGGAAATTTTGTACTCTCGTTTATTCAAGATGAAACTACTAGATTTACATTTTTCACACATATAACGAATCAATTCAAAAAATAAGAATTTTAATATTCTTAGCAATGAAAAATTACTAATACGAACTTGAATATTTAAATATTTTTTTTATTATTATATAATGTAAGAATTCCAATATTTTTCTAATCAATGAAGAAAATTAAGAATGTTTTTAATTGAAGAAAAAATTTATACAATAGCTCAGAATATGGATGTAAAAGCACCCGGAAAAGTAGCACGTTCGAATCTCAGCTAAGGCTCAAAGCACTGAATTCTCAGCCGCTTTTCTGCCATTAAGGAACTCGAAAAACGAAAGCGTCTGATGAAGCTTATCAAAAAAATCTGCAGATGAAAACAAAATTTTTTTAAAAAACACACGAAATCTTATTCCACAAAAATCCGAGATTGCTGTCCTCGTTGACTTAAACAGTTTGATTCATATTAATAAAAGGAATTTTTCCTTTTTAATAAAAAATTGCAATATATAATATTTAAATGTTACGTACAATTTAGCTTAAGATTCCAGTTCGATTAAGTTTGAATATGTATTTTGAAAGGCAAACATATTGAACAATTATTAACATTTTAAAATCCATTTAATAGTTTAACATAGATATTTAAACTATAAGAAAGGGACCATTTCAGTTTCAAGAAACATTAAAAAGAAACTCTGTATCATTTGAAAATTTCATTTTCTCATTTGTTTTACTATTGATTTCTAATAGCATTCGAAAATGGATAAATAATTTTATAATGAGCGCATCTAGAGGAAAATGAGGCAAGAGCACAATGGAATCTTGTAATTATAGATAAGTTATTTTTATTTGTTTAACAGATTTTTTCCAGTCAAAATGCAGGAATTTTGAAGAAAGCGCTAGTCTGTTTAATGACAAATATTTGCGAATGTCTCTTAGACAACGAGAATTCATTTTCTGCACTCGCATGGTGAAAAATCAAAAGCACCTTTCAAAGGCGCGCTGGCAGGGTGGAAAAAATGTGAAAGAAAACGAAAATTAAATCCTCCACATGGTTGAAAAGAATAAACAAATTACTTGCGACGACGAAGACTTTAGGATTATTGAAATTTAACGAGGTTTTGGTAAATCCATTTGCACAGTAATTCAAAAGACTTCGCGTTTGTTTCCTTTTCCCATTTTTTAACTTTTCCCTTTGCTCGTCTAATCCAATTTTCCCCCGTCGCATTAGACATTGGCTTTCCTTTAAAAGACTACAGATCACTTGGTTCAGGGACACATAGAACAAGCCGCCATATTTAGTCACCACTTTTTCTTCTTTAGAATAAGAAATTCATTTTTAACTTATAATAATGTTTAAAAAATTTGGCGATTCCTCTAGCCATTTTTTCGTTGTAATTTGCTGAAAGTTACAAAATAATAATAAATTACGAGTTGATATCCAATTCATGAAATGAAACAGATTTGATAAATAAGTATTACAACTACATGTGCGGTATCTACAGATTTTCTTTAACTCTTTGGACAATGCGATGCTTACGAGATGCATTCGCCCCGACACATTCGAACTTTTAAGCATATTGTCAACTAGTTCAGTAAAATGGTGCATTTTTATATGTAAAATGTTGTGTAGTTTTGATTTTCTGATATGTTTTTTGAGTTGGCTAAGTTCTCTAAAATCCAAGCTTTCAGCCTTGGAGCAAAACTGCACGCCACCTAGCGTCTGAAAATTTTCAAAATCGTTTCTCTTTTCTATGTTTTCTTCAAAATATCTCTTAAATGGTTAATTTTATGGAAAATAATAAAATTTCAAATTTAAACCAGAATACATTTGCTACAGTTTGAGTCCTAGAATCGTCTTTGGATCATAAAAAGTGACTGCGATACAGACTTAAACGAACATACGAGAACAAAAATTTCTCAAAAGTTATGAAAACTGTGATTTTTTATCGTTTTTGTAGATTCTCTCTCAGATGTTTAAAAGCAAACCTCATACGGACAAAGTTACAGGAGAATAAATTTGCTATAAGTTAAGTACAATAGACGGTTTATTTCAAGACAATTGTTCAAGAAACAATCATCTACACATGTATATTCCAGCTGATATCTATTATCACTACAGCTTTAAATTTTCACGTCATAATATAAGAAAAATTCTTAAAAATATAAATAAAATGCATTAAAAGTTTTTATAGAAGACCGCAACTGTTAACAATTGTTTATAGTTTTGCCTCTCTGACTGACTAGAATAGACCTTTTTAAGTTATGTCTGCTTCTGCTTATTCTCTTCAGCCAGTTAAAGATATAAATATATTGTATCTTTATAATCTATGGATAATAACCTGATATCTTCAAGTTGAGTGATGTCTGTCATATTTCGTTTCACCAAGGGAAAAGAGTGCATAACTTTCTAACAACCGCATGCATTCCTGAACCCTTTCTTATCGTAGCAAGGCCTTATTTTAAGAAGGGATTCAAGAGCTGCATCTCCTTTCATTTTGCGAGGGAAAGTTCGAATCGTATTGGGTGTACTCAACCGAATTCAGGATGATTTTTCTCATATCCTAACTACTTCTTACTAGGAGATAAGATATGTCGTGCTGTATATACGGTTGGAGATAAACGATTCAGAGCAAAGCTTTCGTAGACGATTCGATAAAACCCTAGAAGCACTATACAATATCACCATGATGTTGTTCGGAATTAGAATGTCGAACAATATCGAGATAATATTATATCATCATAGTACAGTATCTTATTAGTAGAAGCTTGCATTTTTTTTCTCTCTTAAAACAGCATTATTTTGTCTTCCCGAGTTGAATAACACACCAACTGAAAGCGTGAATGAACAAAATTATTTACTGTATCTGTATTTAAATATTGTAGAACAAAGCATATCAGGCATCCTCCTTTTTTGTTTTTCGGTGCTGAAATTTAACAAAAGCACTTTGAATTTAAAGTTTCTGAAGTTACCACCCATATGTTTGTAGATTCCTTTACAAACAACAATTAACACCAGTTGTATTTACTACAGTACTGCTTATTAACATTAGCATATGATGTGTCTTGATAAACTCATGAACATTTTCTGTTCAAGAGAAGGGCAAATTTCTAAATGCTGTTCATTAGCTGCTGTAGCAATAACATATTTAATTCCAAGGGAAGAGATGCGATTAACTAAAAAGCAAAATCAAGAGGAAATCCAAAAATGCGACAGCGTGCGAAGGAAATACAAGTAAAAAGTATGAATTAAATAGTCAACGTACAAAAAATATCAAAATTACAGCTGAATTTTTTTATATTCATTTCAAAATATTCATAAAAGAATCGAATCAACAGCATGCGATTTTCTCAAAGATATTTTTAAAAATACATTGTTCAGTACAAATTAAATGTGTCTTACAGCTTCTCTGAATCTTGTAATGTAGTCTTGAAGAAATTTGTTTTGGGAAGATAAGTATTGTCAATGCTCGTAAGTATAGCAGGAGAAGAATTTGCCTATGAGAACGGTATACCCGGGCATATCCATGGCTAAGCATCAGTAATACTCGGGTGGATGATCGAATTGAAAAATTATTTCCTGTCATAATGACACAAATCAATATGTGGAAACCCCCAACAAAATCTTGAATTCAAAGATTAATTGACATTATTTTCGCCCTTTTATCTATGGCTGAACGAAAACATCAAAGCAAGTTTCCATATTAAATGTTATAGCTACAGTTGTAATATCCAATCTGTAGGGAAGGCAAATTTGAAATAATCATATAAACGATTTACTGTACTTTATAGCAAATTTATTTACTTTTTAAACTGTGTTTTCTCTAAATATCTTATTCAACAAAAATGAACAAAATTTCGCAATTTTTTAAGAAATTAGTGAATTCTGAAAGCTTATCTTGGTCACTTTTAAACAACAGATATAATCTTATCAAATTTTTTTTTATCTGACTCGACTCAATACTTCTTTCTTAATAAATAGTTTTGTTAATTCCAATGATATTGAATACTAAGAAATTGCGAATAAACTTTATCTGCTTTAGTTTGTTAATAATTTCATCCTTTTTTTACTTAACAAGTTATTAAAATTTTCTTTTATTTTTGGCGAGTTTCCAATTTTTATTTTTTCGTATACGAAGTAAACTGAAGTACTATAATAATCAAAAAATTCAAACGCCAGAACACATTTTTTAAAAATTATGTCTGTGTGTCAGTCTGTGAACATAATCACTAAACACTGCTTGGAGCTACATGGATGAAATTTAGCATATGAACTTTCTACCAAATTTGTCGATTTCTATTACATTTCCATTCCTGTCTGTAAGTGAACAAGATCATTACAAATTTGATAACATCTAAAATATAAATCTGTCGAAGGGAATTCAAAACTTATCAATCAACCTCTGTCTTTCTGTACTTGAGCCTGCATGGAAGCAAATTATTTATATAAATGGTATCTTCTCATTCTATATCACATTTCGAAAAAAAGCGTTCAAAATGCATTTTCGATTTTCAGGGGCTTCTATATTAACGCCATGCCAGAGATTAAACACCTAAGATCGCACACTAGATTCACGCCAAAGATCTGCATATCTCAATTATTGATCGCCAACTCGTGCAGTGTCAAGGTCCACAATTTTATGCGGGGACAGAGAATAGTACCGTTATTAAAGAGTATGTGTGAAATGGTATTAAATTATTTTAGTTTTCAAAACTTCATTATTCATTCACTGTCTTCTGTTTTTAAAACTTCAATCATACTTTTCAAACATTCATTACCTAATGTTTTCGAAACATCACCAGTTACTCGATTTATTAAATTAAGTTTTAATTCCCCACGAGTTTTATCAACTGGTAATGAAATTTAGAAAAATTGATTTTAAGATAAAAACATTTATAATAATTATTATAAATTAAAGACTTACAAGAAGGGGAGGGGGGGGATAAAAATTCTGCTTTTTAATATATTCATAAAAGAAAATAAAAAGCCACTCAAATCCTTCTGAGCTGTCGTTGTTTAAAGACCCAAAATGGCGAATTCTTCAGCTCGAAGAAAAACAAAAGAAATTTGATGTGAAAGAGATTGAAAAGTCTATGTAATCCTATTAAAGGCTTTACGGTACTATTTAAGTGCCAGGCCATCTCGAAGCAATTTTGGAGCCTTGTTGACTTGCCAGGCCTGAACACTGCGTGTCAATAATTTAATATTTTATAAATAGGGACGGAGAGCTTTTAACGAAAGGAAAATTCGGCTGAATTTATTAGTCTTCGAAATCCGAAAGGTAAAAGCTTTTTGCACATTTCAAGAGGAGGCAGAAGGAGATCGATATCTCCAGCGAAAAAGGCAGTAAATATCTTGAAGCTGACAGGAAAGTCGGAAATAGAAAAACAATTTTAAAACTATAACGCTAGAAAAGAAGACTCAATAATATTTAATAAATAATTATATTTTTTTAAAATCAGAATAAAATGGAAATAATTTCAATAAACAGTATACAACACTTTGAATACAACGACTTGCAGTAAAAATTGAGAAAATTAACGGTACAATTCACATTTAACACGTTAGAAGTATACTAAAAAGCCAGAACATTTTTTTTTATTAACATCATTAAGCGCAGACTATTTTTTTTTATTAAACTATACAATCCACATCTTTGAATGAATAAAAAGTCTTCAAATATTATTCATTTACGACTGTTGAAAATATTAAGAAAAAACCCATTTTGAGCTTTGACTTTCGACTGAACTGAAAGAAATTTGAACGAGTCAAGTTCCACAGAAAAGAAAATGAAATATCCGCATCATTAAAAAAAATAATAATAATAATTGTCTCTAGTAAATATTCCGACGAAAGTTGATTGCAGCTGAGACATATCAAAACCAAGAACTAAAATGTTATCATGCTATAATGCCGTTTATTTCATTCTTGTTAGCATCACATTTCAATACACTACAATTTGCTATATATACATCCAATACCAAACGCTCAACATAATGTTACCGTAAAATCAAACAGGGGAAGAAAAAAAAAATATTTGCAATATGCGATGAAAAAAATCAGCAACTGAGTTAACGTTGTTCCATTTCCCTATTTTTTTTTTTTTTTTTTTGCATATTAAAAGGCAGTTGAGTTGGGGACTTAAAGTTTACCAAGAAAACATGACACCAATAAAAAAAACCAGTCATCTATTGCCACGACGGTTGAGACTGGTAAGTAGTAAAAAGACACACACATATCTCTTAATGAATAACATTTTTCTCCCTCTATTCATTATCGAGGATAAAAAAAACCCCTTCGAATGAGTTCAAATGCGTCAGTTTGCTTGTCTCGTCATTAAATACATTCTTAAATAATTAAAGATCACGTGAAAACGAAAGTTGCATCCATGTCACACTGATAATCATTGACAACGAAGTGAGCATCAGATTGCAGATTAACACCATTATTCCGAGTACAGTTCCCTCACCTGCCTTTCATTGATTATTTATAATATTTACTTCTTTAACATTAATAGAATTCGGTTGCTTCATTAGAAGACATTCAACAAATGAGCGGCTTTCTTTGAATGAATTCAATTATCACGTTGACATGCATGCGACTCCAAATTTCATGTATTATCAGATAAGACAGTTCTATTCAGGGATTTCGTCCAAAATTAGATAGAAATCGACCCTTTTGGCGTATACAACTTTGCAATACTACATTTCACCTATCTAGCTCCAAGCGTTTTGAGTTACTCTGTCATAGATAGAAAAAAAAAATCCGATTTCGTGTAAGTCTGTCTAAAACGTGAAGATTTGTCAAAATGACGTTTTCATTGTCTACGAGAAAGAAACATTTATTTAGAAAAACCAATATCAATACTCGATTTGACACAGTCAAGATTTCATATAGAGAGAGACACTTTAACTAATGTTTCTCCTTTCCGAATACTTTTACTTCTTGTATCATTATTATTTGATGCGCATGAATGTTGTATCTTGTATATCAAAATTTCCAGTTCGTTCATTTATCATTTTTTTTTTTGCTGAGTGCTGATATATAAACATTAGCGCTAAAGGAAGTAAAACTGAAAATATAATTTTAAAAACTCCACTTTGATATGCGAGTCAAATGAAGTAAATAATCAATAGCAGAAAACTTTCGTCAATCGATTCTAAAATATTAATAATTTTCAGTACTGAATGCTTCAAATAGACAACATATTAATCCGTCTTTCATTCACATACAATGTTAAAATAACTTTGGTGCTTATTTTTCCTAAAGAGAAATATCCAGAAAATAAAACCCCCAATGGCAATGCTTAATATTTTAAAGGAAATTATTCTAAACATGATTCAACTAAAAAATAATAATTTAAGTGTTACCTTATTGTATGAATTTAACTGGAAAATAATGCAGGATTTTCGATCGCCATAGCATGCAGCGCCATTCAACTGATACTATTACATGAGCTCATCTCCCCCATAATTCTTTAACCATATGTTTGGCGCAGCTTAGCCAGATTTGGCTCTTGTGCCACAAAATCCAAAATAACTAACTAACTAACTAACCCCCATAATTCATGTATTAATGGAATAATTAGGCTCAGCTACTGATTTTCTATAGTAAATTCGTGAGAACGAGATTAGGCCACAAAAAACAGCAGCAGGTTGTATAACGGTCATGTATTAGCAGGAAAAAAAGTCGGTTTTTATGTTCCAAACAGTCAGCAGGTGGGCACGAAGTAGAGCAATTTTGTAGAGCTTTAATCACATTTCAAATAAAAAAAATGAATGTACTTCATTTTCCTCGTATTCTTTTCAGTGGCTCAAGCATTTTGTTTTAACTATTACAAGTCCTTACACTCTAATTCATAAATAAACGTATGCTTTTAAAAACATTTTATATTTCATTTGCAATTCCTTATTGTAAACAGTTTTTTTTCTCCACTTCCCAACTGAATTTCTATCCGGGTTTCATAACGATTCAATGATAATTCTAATAGCGTTTAGTGCATTAGGAAATGAGTGAGCTCATGTTCAAAATGTTCCTGAAAGAAGTCAAATGTAGAAACCAGTTATTTAACAAAAGACACATACAAAAAAGACCGTTTTTATTCTCACAATTTAAATGTTATTTTCAGGTTTTTAAGGAACGAAATCAAATCACATAGGAATTTTTGTTGAAAAGGAGTCATTTCATAGATGCTTTGCAGCTTCACAAATGTTCCTACAATGAATTTGGTGGCTAGAGGAAAATTGTCAATGGCAGCTGTCGTTTAAAATAAACAAATCAAAAAGAGACCACTTTGCAAATGGCTTTAAAAACATGATCTATTCAGTTCATTTCCTCTTGAAGGGAGGGGAGTTAAGTAGTTCCAAGCGTTTAAAAGAAATGAGCAATAAATGGAGAATACTAATTATTCGAGAAGGAAGTAACAGTCATTGAATATTACAGCGAAGAGTAGTTCAATTTTGTGATTTGCAACACTCATTTCATAAATAATTGAAAGTGAAACAAATGTCATTATACATAAGATTTTCAAATTCGCTTCTGCATTAGAAAAGCAACCAATACCATACTTCTATTCATTGAAGTTGAACATTAAGAGCATGGCGGTTTTGTCACAAATGAATCTGGGACGGAAAAAACTACCATTGAGAAGTTTGAAATAAGTGCATTTTGATAAGCAAATTAATAAAACACGTTTTTATGTTTGTAGAAAAAAAGTGGAATACCGTTTGGAAAATGTATTGAAACAAAGCGTGAAACAATGTTAGAAATGCTCCAAGAAAGCAGACATTTTAATCGCATTTATAATAAATTTTAAGAATATTTAGAAATTTTCTTTATAATTATCACTGCGGTTTTTTTCCTTAATCGGAATGCTTTTAGCGCCTCACTTTTTCAAGTTTTTTGTTTCACCTACAAAACGTGTTTTATAAGTTTCATTATACATTTTCTTATTTTTAGTTCAAGTTCCATTATGATTCATTTTATGTTGCCTTGTTATCAATTTTTCCTAACAAGTGTTCATTCATTTCATAAACAAGTGGAGGCACTTGCACATTATCAATTATTAATTAAAATGAATCGATAAACTGAAAATTAAGTTCTGAAAATAACATATTTTGAACACTCAATGGCATAATTTTTAAAAACTCTAGCTAAATGGGAGAAGAAAAAAAATCAGTTACAAAATTCCGTCTTTATTAGTATGAAAAAACAACATCAGCATGATCCTTCTAAGAAGGTTATTTCACGTCAAAATCTTCTTTCTCGCCTGTTCCGAAGCAACGTATAAATATCCATTCAGTTCAAAAACAAAATATTTGAGAAAGGAAGGAGACTTATGTTCTGCGAGTCGATTGCTGACAATTACTGAAAAGGATACTGCAATCATCTCCGTTAAGTGCGATACTTTTAAGGCACACAGGTTCTCACAGTTGAGAAAAATAGAGATAAGAAACATAATCATTAAAATTCGAAAGGCTGATTGAAAATCAAGGGAAAACAGCAGAAAGGCGAATAATAAAAACATCCAAGAAGATTCCAATCATTTCTGCAGATTCCGAAATTCCGTTTAATGAGCAAAATTTAATGGAAAAATTAAAATATGAAGTACTTCTAACTACCATGCATCTTATCAAAAGATCGAGCACTTCAGCCTTACTGAGCTATAATCAGCACTTTCACAGCAAACAGGTGTTCGCAATTAAGAAAAGTAAAGCTCAGGGACATAATCATTAAAATTCGATCGGCTGACTGAAAATTAAGGAACATATCAGCATGGCGAACGATAAACAAGGTCTCCTCAGAAGTTTCGAATGACTTTTGCGGATTCCGTTTAATGAGCAAAATTTAATGAAAAGTTAAAAGGTGAAGTACTTCTTCAAACTACCAAGTGTCGAGCGACATTTTGAGGTGGAAGAGAAATGCAGTTCGATTTTTAATCCGCTGCATCCAAATTTCAGCTCAGAAAAGTAAACAAAATGTATTTTATTTACGAAAATAAAACGCTATCCGAATTCACTTTTCTCCTTCATGCAAATAGATATTTATGTCATTAGAAATTTCTGACATTTTGTTTTCCATTTTCTATGGCAGGGCGGATGGCAACTTAGCAGTCCTGGTATAGACTAGTGACCAGTTAAGCCGGAAAAATTTCTGGCTAAGGTTCTATTGCATTAATTATTTTAATTAAGAATCAGTATGACTAGAATAAGTTTTATCTCTCTGGTGAGGTGAACATTGTCAAAGGAGGACCCCCCCCCCGTTTTCCCTAGATTGCTAGAAAAATCAGAT
Organism: Argiope bruennichi; assembly: GCF_947563725.1. Taxonomy (NCBI): domain Eukaryota; kingdom Metazoa; phylum Arthropoda; class Arachnida; order Araneae; family Araneidae; genus Argiope; species Argiope bruennichi. Next base: position 6,720,245 of record NC_079162.1, on the reverse strand, counting down.
TTGCTTTACGCAGATTTTCAAGCCTCACAATTTCTTCTGAAATAATTTTTAGGATTGAATGTATCGTTTTTAGGCAATTTACGAAAACAGAGAACGAAAGAGAAACTATCTAATTTCATTTTACTTTTATCTAAAGTTCGAGGGAGAGGGGGACTTGCAATAATCATACTGATTCTATCTTTAAGCAATAAAACATTAGCCATGAATTTTATCTTTCTTATAAACTGTCTGGCGATTGACCTATTCCCATACGGCTAAGCACAACTTTGCCCCCCCCCCCGAACAAATGGGAAGCGTACAACAGAATGTCAAGGGTTTAAGATCTCAGTGATAATAACAATAAAATAAATAATATATGAACAATAAAATGATGAGGGTTTAAAATTATTCCGAAGAAAGTTAATGGACTATGCGACCCGAGAAAAACTTTAAAGACATCAAAATAAAATTCTTATAATGCTTACAAAAATAAATATACACTTTTTTCTACAGCCCCCACTTCTCCCTGGTTTTAAAAATTTCAAAATCTTATGGCCAATATTAATTTTGACACAATTCATAACAAAGATCTCAAAAAGAAAATGTTAAAAATCAACCACACTTGTAGATTTTAGCTATCTGCAATAAGAAATAGTTATAACCGTAATTGCTTTAGATATTACTATGGTTGCTTTAGAATTCTTACATAAGCAAAAATAGTTTTTTTTTTTTTTTTTTTTTTTGTACACTTGTCTATCTTTCATTTAAAAAAAAAAAACCCACATAATTTTCTAGATTTTCATACATATTTCAACTTTTTGAAAAGCATTAAAACACAATTTATCTTTTCAGAATTTAAACTTATTAATTATCATAATATTCTTTTTAATGGCGTCCATTGTAATGCAACTGTGTGTATAAAAAGAAACCTTATTTAATTTTGTTTTTGTTATTTATATTCTAATTCCTTCTTTGCAATTCAGAATAAATTATACTACAATATTTCTTAAATGTGTGTAAGTTTAAGGTCTTTGCTTGGTCTCTGTTCGCTTGAGTTATGATTTATTTTAAATTAATACATTAGCTTTATTGCACTGAGGAATCCTTTGCATCTACGAAATATTATTCATTTTGGAGAGGATCCTTGAAATCTCACTACACTAGATTCATGGGAAACCGCATCCGTGCAAAATTACTACAGGGTGGGCAAAAAGTCCTTAAAAATTTTTTAAATTTATAAAACCTGAAAAATAACCAAAATAAAAAAACGGTTTGCAGGTTTGGCATTGACAGGTCACGGGATTATTTTAAGATAAGAAAAAAATTTAAAAAAACAGCCGACAGATGGCGCTGGTACGAAAAATTTAGTTGGGTATATGCAAATGAGACAGATGATTATAGATATTTATGTTTTTGATTCAGAACCAGTTCTCCGTTGCATACCATCATGAATGTGAACGGTAGTTGGACTCATCCGTACGGACATATCCGTACCGGTCGTAAAAGTTCAATAAATCGCGTAATTCTTTAAAAAAAAGGGATAAGAAAGGAGTGTGATTTTTCTATTTTTGCTTTAAAAAAAAAAAAAACTTGTTATCTGTTGTTAAGAGTATTTGTCGAGAAAATGTATTAGTATTTAAACAAAGGAAAACACTTCTGTCTGTTTGTCTCTGTGTGTATGTGTTGGCTCTCTACAAACCAGACCACCTGACTTATGCCTATCAAATTTGCAAATATATATATACTTTGGAGAATAGAAGTGATTTTCGGAGCGATTTTTTTTTAATTTTTAAATTATAATTTTAATTAATCAAAAATTAAGAGACATATTAAATTTTTCGTGATAATTTTTTTAAAACTTCACAGCAGAAAAATAGTTTCTACATCTTAAAATTAAATCTTTTTAATGATATTAAATTTTTAAATGTATTTTGAAACAATATTTCAAATACTGATAAAACTCAAAACTGATCGCACGAATATTTCAGCTTGTCTTTTGTCACGAATATTTCATTTTTTCCCTCCTCTCATTGTGACCAGGATATAAAGATGTTTATTTTTCCATGATGAGTAGGTTTCAATATTAGATAAGTTTGAAACACATTTCCTGATATTTTCTGTATTTACAAATAGAATTTAACTTCAGAATGAAATAATGTTGGACATTTTTTAATGCCTCCATTTTAAAATGCTGTGGCTTTTACTTACGATATAATTGAAAAAATAAATATTATGTGCATAAAATAGAACAGAAAACTGAGTGAGAGTGAAGCGCAATGAAGATAAAAACAGTGAAAGCTTTTCAAATGATGTATTTATCAAAATTTGAAGTTTAAGAATGATTTGCTGTGGAAACAATTGAAATTTTCAGCAATCATTAATCACGGCGGACTAACGGGTCGCCAAAAGGTGGCAAGTTTAAAATATACGACTAAATACACTACTGGTCAAAAGTAATGAAAGTTTGAGAAATTTCACGTTTTATCAAGAAAAAAGGACCCCCAAAAGTAATATTTTTTCATTCAATTGATATTTTCTAGTATAAATGTGGTGGAGAAGTTTCTAGATATTGCGTCTTTCATTGTGAAGCAACCGTCTGCAATGATTGTGTCAATTCGGGTAGTTTATTATAAAATCACTCCAACTGCGAAGAATTTCATTTCGTTTGTTGAGCTGTCGAAGTGCGTTCGCTGTGCATTGCTTTTCATTATAAACTGTTCATTTCTTTTCAAAATGTGTGAATTAACTCTTGAGAAGAGCTAGGATGTTATTTTAATGCATCAAGAAAACATTTCAAATGTTAGGACTACTCATCGGTGCGACTGCAATGAGTCGACTGTTTCACGTCTCAGAGAGATTCAAAACCGAAGGAACCGCAGATAAAAAGCCTAGAAGTGATCGTTCGAAGTTATCTTCTAAACATGCTAATACTACATTGACACGATTATGTCGTAAAATAGATTTGCAAGTTCTGCTACACTTGAAAGAGAATGGAATGAGTCCACGTCTGTGATTGCCTGTCCCAGAACAATTGGTAGGAGGCTCTGTGAAGCTGGTTAGAAGGCACAAGTAGCTAAAAAAACACGAAACAGACGGAATCAATACAGGAAAAAAAAAACGATTGGAGTGAACCAAAGTGCACAAAAATTGGAGTATTTCGGAATGGAGATTCAGAGAAGAAAGACGCCTGACACGCCTGGCCCTGTTTGGCGTCAAGCAAAGGAGACCTTGAGGCCAGAATGTCTGGTTTGAACACCCAGAAAGCATAATGGTGTGGGGGTGCATGTCATATCAGTTAACTGGACGACTTCATTTTGTACAGGAACACATGAAAGGTGACAAGTATGTTAGTGTGCTGAAGGATCAATTCCAAGACTGAAATGGATCTAGCACCCTACCATACATCGAAAAAGACCTCCCAATTCATTTTCAATTTCCTTTCATCGAAACATTCGTTGTAAAAGCTGCATCTCCAAAACATTGTATTCATTTTTTCGGCCGATTTCAACCCCACTGAGAGTATATGGAGTAGAATGGGAAAGAAAATAACCGAGAATCATTCCAGAACAAAACGATAACTTTAGGAAACAATCATTTAAGTTTGGCACCATGAAATACCGAAAGAAGTTGCCTGCAAAACCTTGTGGATTCCATGCCTAAACGAGTGAATATTGTGATCGAAGCTAGAGACAACGAAATATTAAATACTTTTTAGTTAACTTGAACTCTTGTTATCCTTTCAGATCTAAAAAACTTCAACTTTTTCTTTACTTCATTTTATTTTGAGGAACCAAAATGAATTCCGATACTGATAACCTGTACGTGTTTGTTTGTATTTTATTCTTTTTTTAAATTAAATCATTTTTTTTTGTTCAATAACGTAATGACATCTTGCTTTTATACTCATTTAGAATATTGACATAAAAAATATCATTTTAAATGAAAAAATATTACTTTTGGTGGCTTATTTTTGAAAAAACGGGAATCTCTTAAACTAGCAATATTTATGACCAGCAGCGTATATCAAAAACGTTTGTAAATCATATCAACTCTCTGAATTATTCATTCACAGTCAAAGTATGCCAAATATAGTTCTCGAATGAAAATTAATAAACTTTAAAAAGAAATCTAAACGAGCGAAATTCTATTCTAAAAAAAATACACCTGAACTTAACTACTACCATCACAGACGATTCCAACTGCTTTGAGAAAAATTGTTCATTTAAATGTACATTGAAGCTAATAACACATACGAGAATTTAACAGATGATAAATTTCTTACTATTTGAAATTAAATCTGTTCAAAGCTTTTAATTTCCGGTAACCAAATAATTCATATACATATGAAATAAATAACTTAACAAACCTAATATAGTTATAAAAATACATCATATCTCATATTTGAAAATCTAGTATTTACGTTTACATGAAAACTTTATTTTTTCATACGTAAATATAAACGGAAAATCTTGACTATAAAACAGACATGTTATCTAAGATCTATAAATATGTTTTTTAACAGAATAAAAACACGCAACAGAAAGACGGATAAAATGGATGAATTTTTTAAAGATAATTTACGTTAGATATAAAAAAAAATTGCACTGAATTGTATATTTCTTTCTCCCAAATGTATTTATGCTAAATATCTCTACGCACAAAGGTCTATCTTGTAAAACAAACCGATAGATGCATATATATATACATTCACTTTTATTCTTGGAATAAAATCTTATTTTGTGAATTAAAATTTTTAGATTAAAGTCTGAATATTCTATACTTTAATTTTTGAATAATTTTAAATGAAAAATTTGGAGATACCTGTTGAATTTGAAGCATATGATAGTTGAAAGTGAATTACAAAAATAGAAGTGAATGTTCACTCATATCATTATGAGGAAATAAAACATCTCTTTAAAAGCCTTTTTAATGCTAAAGCAAGAATTTCTCCTGCACTGCAGTAACAGAAGTCTGACTTTATTTCTTTTTATAAAGAAACTAATGTTCTGATTTCATTTGCTTTTGAAATCTTATATTGATCTCGACTGGACTTCTGCAAACTATTGGCTCATTGTGAGAAAACTAGACTTTTTCCAAAGCAAATTGTCAGCAATATGCGCATTGATTTCATGAAAAAAAAAAAAAAAAAAAAAAAAGAATGCTTAAGAACGTTCTATAGGCACATCGAAACGTGCCCTTAAAGCCATTTCTAATAAATATAAATAAATTCACAAGAGATTTGAATGTACAATATAGGAGCTGTAATGTGAACAGTCCAAAGAGATTATTTAAATAAATATAATCAAGGGAGGGGGAGGGCAAGATTATTAAATAGGCAAAGTTGGCAATTGTCAAGGAGCACCTCATCTCTTGATAATTTTTAGCAGTTGTAGAAAGTTACAATACAGTTGTAGTTTTATACTTTCATTCAAGGACAGCGAGTCGTGAAGTCAAATTTATTCCAAGTTAAAATCAAGTATTGATTTCTATCTCCCAAATATACGTGTGTTAAATGTATCTCTACGTGAAATGGTCTATATTTTAAATAGACTGATAGTCGCATACATATACATTCACTTTTATTCTTGGAAGAAATCTTATTTTGTGAATTAAAGCTTTTAAAGTCTGAATATTCCACTCTTTAATTTTTGAATAATTTTAAGCGAAAAATTCGGAGATATCTGTGAAATTTAAAGTATATTCTTCCGTGTTAAAAATCAATTTTTCCCATCCCCCCCTCCTTTGTGTGTGTGTGTGTGTGTGTACGTATGTTATCAGGTAGTTTGTTATTTAAGTTCCTAAAAAACTCCTTAATTTTATTCAATGGAACATTACAACTGGAAATGGAATAATAGTAAAAAACGCTTTCTTACATATTTTTTAAACTTATCCCGTATTTACTATTTGATTTTTATAATATTACAATGTATTGAATATTATTTTAAAATATTCTCAGTATCATTTCTTTTGTCTTTTGTGACATTGTTACAAATTTAGACAATTTTGAATTGTTGTATTCTCTTATTTTCCCATTGATGATGTAAATTTTGAACGTAGAATGCGTAAGAAGCTTATAAAGAATACTTATGATAAATATTAATCACAAAATGCATATGCAGGCAAGTTAACATAATATTCTAGTTGGAAGAAGAAGTATTTAAATATGACGTGTCTGATTAAATGACAAATCTTAACAAAGAGTGATTCGTTAAAAAATGTAACAAAGAAAAATACCCTCAGCTCTTGATAATTTTTTGTAGTTGTAGAAGGGCATTTAGTTTTATACTTTCCTTTAATGACAGAGGGACCTGCAGTCAAATTTATTCAAGTCATAATCAAGTATGGATTAAATTAGATTTTGGAACTTTATTCTAGTAATATTCCTAATTATCATTTACAAGTTATTCGTTAAGCTATTTTATAATTCCAAAAAAATCTGGTGCTTTACAGTTTAAAAAAATATATTCCCTCCTTTTACAAAACTGTTTAGAGTGTTATAGAAAGTTGTCTTTTGTTTTCCATATTTTGCTTAAAATTCATTTTACGTTTTGACTGTGCACTTTTTTTATTTGAACAATATTGAAATGGAACTCTTTAGAAAGGGACTTGCTACTTCAGTTTTTAAAATTTACTACTTAAAATTGTTGAATAAAAATTCGGAGGGGAAAAGGCGTTTCGAGATTTGCATTATCTCTGGGCCGCATGAAAGTTTAAGACGGCCATGAATTCTGAAATTAGAAAAAATTACATTGTTTAAAATAGGGGGGGGGACGCATAGCTAACCAGTGAATATTTCAATAAATGTATATTGTTGAAGAGTGCATTACCAGAACTTCATTGAACACTATTTTTAATAATTTATTGTACATATAAGAACGATCTTCAATAAAATTAAAGTTTCTGAAGAACATGTACTACATATATTAATGTAAAAAAAATTTTTCTTAATTTTGCTTTGTTTTTAACAGTAGATTTTGATTATGGTTTAATAAATACTGCAACTAGCAGAAAATTAAATTTCAATTCAGCTAATATCTCCTACAAATTTTGGCCGATACAAATGATAGTGAGCAAAATATTAATATACTTCTGATCTAGTATGCTGCTTATTTTATGCACCGTATAATTACAATATTTCATATATAAAACGCAAATTCATATAATGAACAAATAATTTATCAGCGTAGAGATATAAAAAAAATATGCAACAATACTGAAGTTAAATCTACGATGATAAACAGAAAAGTTTAAATTTGTAATGGCGCTTTCTACTCTGGAAACTGATTTTTTTAAAAACTGTTTAGCATGGAAACTTAATATCCGTAGTTGGAAGCTTTTCTTTCTACTTACAGCATTTCAAGAATTGCTTTTTGCAACCATTCCCTCCTTACAAATCATTCCAATACACTAACCTCATTCAATTGTAAATCAAATTTAAGGAATAAGTTTTTTTTTTTAATGCCAATATTTAAATAACGTCTATTTCAGTGTTCAAACTGAACACTGAAATAGACGTTAGACGTTTCAGACGTAGACGTTCAGACGTGAAACGACTGAATAGACGTTTGAATTAAACAAATGAATCAAAAAGAAATCAAACAAAAACTAATGAAACTAAAACTCTTTTGTTTAATGCATATCGTAGCAAGTAATGCATTGACTCAAATCTAGATTATTGGTTCGAAGTGGAGACAGTATTTATATTATTCGTCATTGATTTTTATCATACATTTTTAAATAAATTTATTGAAAAGCAATTCATGTTTCATAAAAAAAAAGTGAAAAGTATTCAGACAGTATTAAAACGCATGGAATTGTATTAAAGATGTCATTAAGAATTCGAAATGGTGTTAAACAACATGTTAACTTTCGCCAAATCTGACACTTTTAGATAACGTTTAAAATGTTGTAACCTCTTCTAGAAGTGATCCTTATCAGTAACACAACCGCCTTGGAAACAAAAGCATTGATTGACAGTTTTATGGCCGGTACGGAAAAGTCATACAAGGATCTGTGGTGAATCGCATATAAACCAGTAAAGCCGCGGTCCAACGGCCGGATGATCTTCACAGATGTGGTCATAGAACTGTCAGCCTTCCTTCGTGGTTCCACCCCCGCCTGTGGCAGCGGAGCCACGACCAGAGAAATCTTCAGACGGCACGCGTTCCCCTTTCGACCGCTCAAAACCCTCAGTTTCTTTGACTCCCTTCCCCCCCCCCTGGCCCAAACAAATTTTCTGGTTCTTTGATGTTTATCCATCTACCGACATTTTGCGGGAAGCTACAGGAGTACTACAGGCGTACCACGGGCGACGGGGGAGTGTGGTCCCCCAGTGGGTTGGATGTCAGATTTATGACCAAATCCGTGAGGTGGCAGGTCGTTGGACCGCCGCTTAACAGCGCTTCTGCCCGAACAGCTGTTTTAGCAAAATCGGTTAGTTACTGGACTGCTAACCCAAAGGTCCCAGGTTCTATCCTCACGCGTCTCAAACCTGCACAGATCCTAAGTGGAAAAGATAAAGCTTTGTTGGTGAAACTGTTTTACATTAACCAGAAAACAGCGACTGTTGCACTGCGTCAAGTCCGATTTTAGAAAAATGTGAAGACTGGAAACAGGTCTTTAACAGTGGCAGGCCTCAAAGCTTGCTCAGCGATTTGAGGAAACTGGATCGCTGGCGGGTCGTGTAAGGTCCCGACGATCAAGTCTAAAGCGGCGGTCCCACGACCGGAGAAATCTTCAGACGGGCCACGCGTTCCCCTTTCGACCCCTCTTGCGGTTTTTTGGGGTGCTTCGATGCCTGCCTAGTTTATCGACAATCAAAGTCAGAGGTTTATGCAAATTATTTATATATTCAAGTTACACTTTATTAAAATTCACAATCCATTCATTAAAATTGCAAAAAATCTCGAAAACTATCACTTTCTCCAGCTGTACTCATTTTTCCACTTTTTCTTAATCCGGATCAAGTGAATTTTTATTGTGGTCGGTGTCAAGCAATATTTTACTGTAATGCTACACGTTTCATTTCGAAGGAAAATACATTTCGGATAGTGCCATAAGAAATCACAAGAAAATTTGAATCATGTTGCCCTATTGAAACAAGGTATTTAAATCCAAGGGAAAAAGGTATTGATTTTTGAAGAGCGAAGAGGAGAAAAATTGGAAATAAAATTATCCTCAAAGGGGAAAGGCACTGAAAGAAATTTGACTGAGGGAGGGGGGGGGGTACCCTATATTTCCAGCCTGCTTAAAAAGAAAATATTTTTACGTATTCCATACATGACTTTCAGCTATGAAACAAAATCCCATGAAGTCGAAAATCCAGCCAATATATTTCCCCCCATTTGTACTTCTGTTTGTGCAAGTGCAGTCGCAGATGGAAAAAAACTGCCTCTTGATATAGCGACGTCAAAAGAGAGATCAAAAATAATCCATTTCCCAAAAATATAAAAACAGAAAGTTGAGTAACAAGAACATAAGAGTTTTATAAACAAAATTCCAGAACGATGACATTTGAAAAAATTATTTCATAGTTCAAAAGTTTAATTAAAAATTAAATTTTGAAAGTGACATTTTTAAAATAATCCTCTTTGTGGCTGTTCAATATCATAAAACTAATATAAATTATTATTTTTAATAGTGAGAAGTATAAAGCATTCTGTAAAAGAAAAAATTAACCAAATTTAATTCCATTATTGAATTTAATACATAACATCGTAATTTTAGTCATTAATTTACATATTCTCAAAACTTGCTTTTTTTTCTTACAGTGAAAAACTAAAATGCAATAATTTCTAAGCCAAATGCCAGTTCCGAAAAATTTTAACTAGACGCATGAATGTCAAATGATTTAGTTTTAAGTAGCATAATAGGTACTGCTAACACTTGCATAAATATCAGACTAAAGATGCGCAAAGAATGCAGACAGCTCCATCAAAAAGAGATTGGAAATTTATTATTTTGAAACATGTTTGCTCCAGATGATGAGAACAGATAATAATGTTCAAAATGAATTATGCATACAATGTTACGATAGAGGTTTTACACAAATACTAATTAACGATAAAACTAGTAGAAAAGATCGATTTTTCAAGGTACTACATACAATAACTAAAACGAACCTTTTTTAAAAACATTTTTCTTTTTGAGTACTAAAAAGTAGAATTATTTTCTATTTCCACGTCTAATTTTTAATTCTTCATATTACGGAATCTCTCAATTAATTTCTCTTACACACACACACACACACAACCATTTAAATAATATCGCAAATATTTTAAAATGCCTCCGATATATTTATCCACAGATGCGAGAATAACTTTCGATTTTTTTTTTTCCATAAACCAGAGATAAAATTAATTATTATTAACCATCAATATGATACATATAATTCATTTTATTTTTCGAGAAAATAATATGAGTAACAAAGAATGTTATTGGAATTATGTCCACGGAAGTTTAAAATAGATGCACTTATAATTTTATAAGGACAAACATTTTTGAAAAATTATTGCTAAAACTGTATCTAATTTAAAGACTGATTCGTCCTAAAAGGAAAAAATCCTTTTTTTCCCCCTCCGTCAGCCAACACAACATCATTCATATACTAAAAATATAAACGATACAAGCTTGATAAGGGGGGAAAATGTTGGTTTTCAACAAAGAAAACGAAAATTGCAAAATTTTTATTTCGCAATTCTGAAGCTTAAGTTGATACTCCTAGCAGAAGCTGTTCATTTCAATAGATGACACAGTTCGATCGATCTTCCAGCTGTCGATTAATCGTTTTTAGAAAGCAATTCCAAGGCATGATACACGAGATCATCTTCATCAATAAAACACATCCTGTTCAAACGTGCAGAAGAATCAAAATAATTTCGCCAACTATTCGACAAAGGTTTGAAAACTTGAAAGGCTCAAATTAACAGCACTGAAAAAGCTAGTGGGAGAACAAAAGACTTATGAATAAATAGTGACCATATAATGACCAAAGATTAAACTTTTTAATTGTAATAAAATTGATTCGCGCAAAGTATTAAAAAGATCAATTTTTGTTTACGATAATCTTTTGGAGGATACAGATTTAGCGCATTACGGAGAAAACGCGAACTGATAAATGAAGCAAATGCAGTTACGGAAAACATTAAAAAAAAAAAAAAAATGTCATCCGTATAGAAAAATAATTTATAACTAAACATACATGTCGAAGATACAATGAAATGGCACTATAAACTGCGAAAGGGCAATTTCATTTCAATACGAAGCAAAACATACATTCCACAATGGTTAAAATTAATGATATTTTTACAAAGTTCTGCGATTTTCGAGTTGTTTTAGCAAGGAAAACGAGTCGTTCGTTTGCTTAATGTGTCTCAACAAATGGCGTCTGAGGAAAGCTGTCGTTTCAAAGAACTTGACAACAATTGTCGGCGTCCAGGAAGTGAACAGAAACATACGGTGGACACTTTCAAAAGGCGAGTTCAATCAAATCCGAGGGTTTCCCTGAGAAAGATCGCTGGTGAAATGTAAAAAAGTGCGGCAAAAACAAAGGCCTTACAAGTTTCAAAAAGTTCAGCTTCTCACTGAAGAAAACAAATTCATGCGGCCACAAAGATGCCGAAAACTTTTGAGACGGGCCGCAAGTCAGCTCTGTGAGAGATTCCTTTTCACTTATGAGAAACTCTTTACCGTCCAACGAGTTCATAACTCCCAGAACAATAGAATCTGGTCTCTAGACAATGCAAGCACCTCGGCAATTGTTGAACATCACCAAAATCCTAAATCGATCTTTGTCTGGGGCCCGAATTTGCACAAGCGGCAAAACACCTCTGGTTTTTGAGGATGAAGGCATTAAAATAAATCTAAAAGTTCACCAGCAGGACATTCTAGAAGCTGTTTTACTTCCGTGAGCCAAAACGCACTTCGGTAAGGAAAAGTGGAAGTTTCAACAAGACTTCGTTCCAGCTCACAAGCCCCAAAAGACACGCGAGTGGTGCAAGGCGCATTTTCCGGACGTGATATCATCTGGAGAGTGGGCACAAAACTCGCCGAATCTCATTCCCATAGATTACAGTTTATGGTCCATTTTGGAGTCTAGGGCTTGCAATAAACCACACAAAAGTTTGAACTCTCTAAAGCAATAGCTCCGTCGGGAATGGGATAGATTCAAGTTAGAAGACGTGCGACCCACTGCTGAGAATTTCAATTAGCGTTTGCGCCTCTACATCGCTGCAAAAGGTGGTCACTTTGAAACCAATTGAATTTATTTATTAGTAAAGGTCTACTCTTATTATTTGTTATATTTTGTTAATTTATTTTTAATAAAGTTATACTAAAAATGGTTTGTCCGGGTTTTTCTGCCACACCCTGTATATAAAAATGGACAAAATGTGGATATTTTGTTCTACAAATTTCCTTTTTTTTCATTATCGTTAATAAGAAAAAGCATTTAACAAGCAAATAAAAAAAAAACTACAAGTAATTTCTCAAATAATATGTCACTTTTTTTGTGCTCATTGTATTTAAATTTAAAATTGGGATATTTCAGATGATTCAAACCTGTTAATCATTGATTTATAAATGTTTCATACATGCTTAAACATGAAGTAATAGCGATCTTCATAAAATATTTCAAATCAAGAAAGATTAGTTAACAAATTCTAAAAATAACAGCAAATTAATCACTAATGTTTTGAAAACCCAAAAAAGATAACTATAACTTGATGAGCATAAATGATTCAAGAATCGAAATTACACAAAAAGAGTATGTATTCTGAAAGCAATTAGGGATGAGATCTTCAGAATTTTCAATAAAGCCTTCGATAATTAACATCGTCAGAGATTATGATGCTGCAGATGACTATGAAATGAATACCCAAAAGATCCATCGAACATTGAAATAACCGAGTCGAGTGTAAAGCAGTTAATTATTAAAGCAATCTATCTGTAAGTGACATGACAATAGAGAGGACACATTTTGGTTGAAGCGAGGAATTCTAATACAATATAGAACACCACAGACATAGAAATGCTGAAATTCAACAGGGTGCGCAGAAAACAAATTCCATATTCGTTCAAGTGAGCAAAATTTTCCAATGAAAACCAACATGCTAGGAAGAGAAAGGTTTCTCTTTAGGTTTCTAACAAGAAAATAATAACTGAGAATCGAAACATCACACATATACGTTTATATTCGATTTCAAACGAATTCTAGAGTTAGCATGTGCATCGATGACATGTAGTTTTACATTACATTGCAAGTCATTAGGTTTTTAAATAATATAATAACGTTTTATAATTATTATATTAGGCAACTTTATATAAGAAAATATAAATAAACTTTTTTGTGCAAAATTGCTTTCAGTATACTACTGAATATGTCACTTATTTTCTACATGACAGTAAAGAAACTTAAGAAAAAAATTATCACATTAAATATTGAAGTGAGAATTAAAAAACGACATTTATAAAAAGTATCCTCCACCCCTTAGATTGAATAACCGTTTTGTAACTCCATTTTTTTGAAATTTAATTTTGAGGCATAAGTTCATGCGTGACGGAAAAAAAAGTTTCGCATCATTTGTTCGCAACGCATTCTTAAAGCATAATATTAAAACCTCAGGTCATTCCTAATGCTGCATTGCTTTCACATTCTTGTTGAATACAAACCATGGAATTACAAAAAAACGCAAAATAATTTTTAGGAATAAAACAACAACTTAATTTCGCAGCTTCCTAGGCAATCAAACGAATCCTCCCGGTGTATAATTATGCATCTTCTGACTGCAAAAGTTCGTAACATTTTCATAATATAAGAACGAAATCAAGCTAGATTCATCTTAGTAAACATTACCCTTTCCGTAGACTTCAAATATCGAAAAATATTTAAATAGAATAGGGTTGATTTCACAAACTATGAAATGCAAACAGGAATTCAACAATATCATTTTCATTTCTCGGAAAAACATGTATCGTTTTTATAGATTCATTAAGATATTCATTCGAAATAATAAATTGCTTTTTTAAAATACACTATGTTCGTTGAAAGCGATGTAAAACGAGAAATCACGCATATTGTTTCGATGAAAATGACTGCTTATTAAGTTACTTGCTTCTTGTTAGGAGTCATACTATTTATTATAGAATTTATACAACAGTTTGACTCAAAACACAACGAATTGATGTCAGAACTTCAATTTCTAAAGAAATATCTTTTAGGAATTACTTTAAATGTTATTACCATCAAAATACAATCATGCGTCGAGAATATAGAATTTGTACTTATTTAATAGGGTTGAGCTAGGCTTTCAGTTTGAAATAAAAACTACATTCTCGGATTTTTTTTATTGTATTAAATATTCGGAAACAATGCAATCAGGTTCTTTACAAAGATAATCATTCAACACTGATCTTCATTCTTTTGTTGAAAATGGAATTGAAATAAAATAATTTTCGTATTTAATGAAGAGAGCTGTTCTATTCAATAAAGCTGTAAATGTAGCGCTCAACTGAAGGACTCGAAAATATTTAGATTTTTTTATGAAATGCGCCATTTAAGAGCTCACTGAGTTTATGGAATTGGGATGCTTTATTCAATGAAACCTAAAGCAACAAATGATTTTTTTTTCAAAAGCATCTAGCTTAGTGAACAGGGCATGGTCTATTCCATTTTCATACAATTATGTAAAGCTGAGCAGTATTCCCCTCCTTCCCATAGCAGCAAAGACTTCGTTTCGAACCTCACACAACTTTGAATAGTATCGCTTCTAAAATGAGGTTCATCTTACAGTAAGTAATGAGATATTCCACGGCTTTTAGCAGAATTTCTTATGTGTGATAGTCACATTAAAATGAAATCCTTAGATGTTGTTTAACAAATGTGTGCAGGAGAAACACGGAAATTGGTTTTCCTTTCAAAACTAACAACTGAATGCATAGAGGTAAAAAAAGGAAAACTAATTTAATAGTACCGAACTCTTTAATAACCATCGGAAATGACACAGTCGAATCATTCAACTTAGTACGAAGATGACACAATAGATGAGTTCCTTCCTTAGGTAGGATACACTAGTGCTTATACATTCGAAAACGAACTTGGAGAATTTCTGAAATAAGTTCATTTATCACATTTAAAAAAATAAATCCTTTATTTAGGAGCCCCAGGTCTTCCATTCTATCCTGTCTCAAATTTCATCTAAAACGTGCATTATGCCAAAGTATATAGATTCCTCGTTCGAAAATATAATTTTACTATCAAAAATAAACTTTTACGCTTTTTAGAATACTTCTAGCATATATATTTACCATTACTCTCCAATTTAATGAGGAGGGGGAACCAGCAACGATTCTTTAGCAATGATAGATTTAAAAGCAAAGAAACTGCATGTTATCTTGCATTTATTAAGAAAAAAGCAAAAATATTCATTTCAGCATTCAAAAAATCTAATTTTGGATAGAAATATTCAATCTTTTGTGAGTACTTGAAGAAAAATACTCGTAAGTCTAAATGAAATCCTCTCAAATAGTGAAATAGGACACGACGTAAAGCAGCCCAGAAAGATACTGACTGGTCTTTCGAAAAATTCTTTTATCCGCCATTACTCTCCTAATGGGGGGATCGTCAAGCGGTAATTTGAAGAAACGAATAGCTCGGTTAATTACTTACCCCTTTTGAATCCCAGCATTAGGACAAGGAAGATAAGGAATGAAAGAAAAGTTCGACGGAAACTGTAAATTAACCTGCAAAAGTTCTCGGCCCTCCCTTTTTAATTGGACGCGTTGATTACCGTACATTGATACAGCCCACTGACTTTAATTAAAATGCTTCCAAGGACGACTTTACATTACGAAAGAGTTTGATGGTTAGATTGGGTGGCATTTCTCCCAGAAACCCCCTGCTCGCTCCCGAAAATTGTATCCTGGAACATTTCAATAACGGGATTTCAGCGGTTCAACTTTAGTTTCTTTTCATCGATGGTCTGGATGACAATCGGTTTTGACATATAAATGCTTCAAACAAATTCTAATTTAAACAGCCGCTATTGATTTATTATTCAGACAAAGTGATGGCAAACTATTTCTAGAGCGATTTGGTGCGAAAAATAAATGCCAATAGAAAGTAGAAATTTTCAATAACATTTTGAACTGCGGTTAAATTTTATCTCTTATTAGACGCAATCTTCCAGATGAAGACTCATTTGGAATCCAAAAGCAAACTATTGAAATTTGCTATAGAATTAAAATAGCCATCAACAATTTACGCATTCAGGAGAAATTCTGAAAAAGAAAAGTTGGGATAATATTAGTTTGAAAACTGCAATGCAGCTTTGAAACAGAAAATGCGAAAATCGTTTTTCATATCCCATTTCTGCACTTGAAAGCTTGGAAAAAACGAATTAAGGTTAAAGAATTATCAAAAACTATTCGAGAGCTGCAATTCTGAAATAAACTAAATATACGATTT
The DNA here is from genome assembly GCF_947563725.1 of Argiope bruennichi. Lineage (NCBI taxonomy): Eukaryota > Metazoa > Arthropoda > Arachnida > Araneae > Araneidae > Argiope > Argiope bruennichi. The sequence continues at coordinate 6,703,804 of NC_079162.1, read as the reverse complement.
TTAATGATAGAAAGCTTTTTTTTTCTTACTAATAATTCATCCCCCCTCCTCGTGATATGGGCTCTAGACAAAAGCTGAAGCCTCCTAATTGAGAAACTTGTATTGTACACCGTGATAAATTTGACATGAGAGAAGACTACGGATACAAAAGAAAATGATAATTTATCAATTTAGCAAACACGTGTTCAGATAGTAGATATAGATAACAAACCTAAAGAGAATAAATTATCTGCACAATCAACTTCGGAAGAGTTCATATCATGCATTTTCAGAAATATAAGACACTAGAAAGGTACCAAAGAATCATATATATTTCATTTGACTTTTTGAAAAAAATGGGAATAGATAGATTAAAAGATGTTGAACCAAAAGTTATCTCCTTGGCTTTTAAACTCAAGATAAATTCATAGAGTACAGTAGACTCCCGATTATCCGCGTCTGCCGCACTAAGTTTTTTTTTTTTTTTGCTTCCAAGCAAAGAGAAAATGCTTCCAAAGCAAGAAGCAAACACAAATGACTGATTTCTTCAAAAAGGTGTAGTTTTACAGTTATGCTTTTGTAATTACATAATACATTACAGTACTAAAACAGTACATATGTATTAATTTTTCTATGTATCCTTGACGCCTCTCGTAAGTACAAAGCATTTTTCTGTTTTCATTAACAAAATGCATTTTAGGTTAGTTTTGAGTGATATACTAAAATATTAAGCGTTAGTTAAACATTTCCTGCTGTTTATTTTACGTTTTATTGTACATGAAAAGATTTTTCAAAGTTGGAATGACTGTTTTCTCTTTTGCTATACCCATTTTTAGCTTTTATCGGATTATCCGCGATTTTTGTTATCCGCGGCGGTTGCGCCACCCAATTCCGCGGATAATCGGGAGTGTACTGTATTTAAAAATAATGAAGAGATTCAACAGCGGAAAGGCTTTTCAGAATAAAATTTTAATAAAATATTTTAAATGAAGTTTCTAAAATCTCATTTCACTTTTGGTGAAAAATGAACAAGGAATACAACAAAAACTATTAAAATTTTAGTTAAATATGCCATCAATGTTTTCTTTACGCTCTTTTTATTGCAGAAATATATTCCATTTTAAATAATTACAACAAAAAGGTCAAAATTAAGAATCCCCCGGTTTGAAAGATCTGGTAACTTTCAATGGTTTAAAAATAAAGAGAGTTCCGAATATATCAATCCTTTTAGTAACTAATCTGATTTGTTGACGCAAGAAATGAAAATGCAAAAAAAGGTGTTTATTTCTAATCAGATACTGAAACTAAAACATTGAGCAGCCTAGAAATTAAGATAAATATCTCAGCTTCTGAAAAAAGCTTATTTTTATGCATTTCGTTGCTGAAACGCAGCGTATCTGAAGAGCCAAGCAGCTGAAGCAGAATCCATACACATTTCGGAGAACAATGCAAACCGGGCATTATCAAATGATCGATATCATCGGCTCGACAATTTTCACTTATCTAGTTTCGGATATGACGGAGTAAATAAGCTTTAGCCAATCCGAAGAACTTATGATTCAGTGGAAATGTCATTAGTGACACATCTATCAACTCATAATTTCAAGAAGCGGCATCATTTCAAATAGAAGTGCAATTATTTCTACTTGTCATAAAACGATTTCGAAAAGGGCGACAGGGAAATGAAAGAAATGACTTCCTTATACTATAACGAAAAAGAATTCTGTAATATTTCCGTGGACACAGCTAAGAAATTTATAATATACTAGAAAATACAAAGAAAATATAAAATTCGATTTCGAGATTCCGAAGAAACGAATGAATTCTAACCGGAATTTGCCTGGGAATACGATAACACAAAAATGTGAAATTTAGTATAATGATCTATATCAAATCTCAAATTGACATATTCGCGTAATCAGAATTTCACAGTGATTCAGTCACTCAGAAGTACGTCACGATAAGGCATATCGTGAAAGTTAAGGAGAGGAAACTTCCAATGATTTAAAAATATCTTTTTATATATTATTCATTAAATACAACTCATGGTAAAACTAATACATGAAAAATAGTTGACACTGAATTGAGGTCATTAATGATAGTAAATATTGGCGCATTATTATTTTTCAATTTAGAATACCGCTGAATAATTCATAAAACGTCCCGCAAAAAGATGGATCGGCTGAAACAATGAAGTTTATGATTTTTAAGCAAGCGATCAAATATATGTGCAAGACATTTTTTCCACTTTCTATAATTAAAACATTTTTTAATATATATTCAATGGTCTTTGGCAAAGACCACTAACTAATTCTTACCGGTGCACAAGAAAATATCCAAAAACTACAAATTGATACCCAGAATATTCGTGAAAAAAATGTTTTTTGTTCCCTATTGAGACAGAAAAAAATAATGAATTTCTTTGAAAACAAATGATATCGAAGAACCCTTTTTATCAACGTCAGCGTGATGGAAAATAGTACAGGAGTCATTTGTAAACATCCCAAAACTCCTGATTAATAGGCGTGCATCAAAATCCTTTTCATGTACACTTACACTTGTTTTGGTGCACAGAAAAATATTTTGGAACTTCATCAAATATTATGTTTGCAATGCATTTAAGAGCATAAAAAAAGAAAAGGAAATAACTCAATGTATAGATTGAAATTGATTTTCCAACCAATTGACACATGGGAGCAATTTTAAATGCTTTATTTCATTAAATATTGAAATGCACAAACATTTGAAAACGCATCAAGATAAGTTTGACTGTCTAAAGAAATTCTCAGAGAACTGCTATTTATGTTCTAAACATTTCTTCGGGATTCTTCAACCGCACATTTGGAGGTCTTTCTTTTAAATTAAGCATTTACTGTCGATTAAGCTATATTTTATCTTAATAAAAATGTATATATTTTTAAAAGTGATTTTTTATATTCATGTATATTGTCGAAAAAATTACTCAAATAAAATAAATATTCATTTAGACATAAATAAAAATAATTAGAGAATTTATTTCACTTTCTTTTCTTTGATTTTCTATCTAGAAAACAATGCACTCAGAAATGCGTACATAAATAAATAGTTTAGTTAATTGAGAACAACAATTGGCAATATGTGTACCGACCCAATTCAATGTATGAGCTGAACATGTATTCGGCCAATGGATTCTTATTTCTAACCAATGACTGAAATCTACTATATTGACCAGATATATTGTTAGCATAACAATAATACCGGTCCCTCATTTTTCAACAAAAAAGTGTCTTTAACCCTTTGCACTCTGAAAAGTAATTCGATGCATAATTATTCGCTTAATACGAGGGCTCGTTCATTGCTCCAAAATATATCATTGTTTTGTCGAATTTCTCCGAAAAATTAATCTACGTCTTTTTACCATTCTATAGGCATTTTTAACAATTCAAATTGAAAAATAAATAAATAAAGCATCAAAAGGATGCACCGTCTTGAATGGTGCCTGAGAGGGTTAAAACTAAATTCTTCCTTTCAATTGCAATATGATTTATTGAAATGATTTAATAAAACTTGCTACAATATCGTCCTTAAATGAAACACATTCAATTAACTGATCCGAATGAGCTATTTCCGAGATGAAATTCACATTTGGGAAATATGTTTTAGTTCCTTGATTTTTTTTTAAATCATTCTTTTATATATAAATTAAGAATTCTACGCGAGTTGTTTTGGATAAATAATTGGTTTGTCCTGGATTTCCTTGCGATTTTTTTGAAAAAAAAAAAAAAAACATTCAAAAATTTAAAATTCAAAAAAAAAAAAAAAAATCGAATTTTAAGTGATCTGCAAAATTCACAACTTTTTCTCTTTGCCTCGAAATACAAAATTCATGCCAAGAAATTTTATCACGTGAATAACAGGTTTCCAAAATATTGCAATAGTATTCCACTTTTTTTGCATATATCTTTTGCTAAAGAATTAACTTTAAGAATGACGGCTACTAATGTCTCTATATCGAATCATTAAAAGCTTCAAAAAAGAATTTCTTATTACCCACAATAAATTCTATGGTATGAAATAGTCACAGTCCTTTGAAAAAGTGAGAGCTCTCCTTTTTTTGTTTCTAAAAATATATGCTTATTTACAAACCTACGTAATAATAAACATGTTTAGATTGAAAAATCGCAGTGTTTCACTTCTAATACTTCGGTATATTTTTTACTATAGCTTCAGAGTTCCAAGTTCCGGGATCTATAAAATTTAATATTAGATTCCTGAGGGGCTGTATCAGCATTTAATTCATTTATGCTCTGAATGGGTCGCAAAATATCTTCAGATTCTATTTAGCTTTGTTCCACTCATTTAAATATTTTAGATTTATTTGTCGTTGCTATAAAAGTTGACGATTCACCATTTTTCATTCCACTCGTAAATGCTTTCTTAACGCTAAGATTTATTTTTTTCCGAAATAAGCCTTTTTTTTCCCACTTTCTTTTATGCGCACCACTATCAATTCTTTTCCATTATACTACTAAGACTATAAATCCCTATTCATATTATAGTTTTCTTCCTATTATTATTGAATCAAACTGTCTGTACACGGATCAACAGAAGGAAATGACACCCAACTCGGATTGGTCTGAAACCTAACTAAATCACGGCAACCACCCAAAGTGGGACGCCATTTTAGGTTGAGTCAAATTTTGGCTAGACTGACTCAAACCTTTGATGTTCATAAATATTTCAATGAAATAGATAGGAGCTTAGTGAAGATTTTAGGACATTGTTTATTTGGTAAAAAAATTTTGTCATTTACTTGCCTTCATTTCTAGTTTCCCTAGGAGGAAATCCAAAAAAACTATGGGCAAGCTCTGCGTTCACTAATATTAGGATTTGAATGAAGCTATTTCATTTTGAAAGTGTGTTCTACAGCTGTTTGCATCTTCATGGCAATAGACAGAATCTTTTCCAGTGGAAACAACAATTAAAAATGAGCAATGAAGTTTTCCTCACAAATGAAACTCCTGGGAATTGGCTCTCAAACAAGAGTCAGTAGAACTTAATGACGGCAAATGCGATCATTCGATGCACGTTTCAAGATGGTTATCCATGTTATTTATTGTTATAATAATGTAGATATATTAATATTGTTAGATTGATTATTGATATATCTACGTATTTTCAAAACAATATCAAAATTAAAAAGCAAATATTTCATAAGTTGAACAAATGGAAAAATTAAGCTACAAAATAGGCTGTAAAATATATATTTGTGAGAAATTCCCAATTTTTGCTAACTTAAGATAGCCATCACATAGAAAAAACGCTTTTCTTTCAAAATTAGGAGAGTCGAAGATGTTGATCCAGTCCTACATAAGACGCAAGCACCAGAAAAATGATTCATTTTCTACGTTTATAGAATACGATCTTAGCTTAGTTTCACGAAAACAGGGGCTTCGTTCACTAGTTCTCAACACCTCAATTATATTAAGAATAATAGATTTCATATTGCACATGTCTTTAAGGCATGAGCCATGCAGAATCAAACTGGCGAAACTAAAAGTGGAGTCATATACTTTGTCTGTTCATGCTTTCTATTTAAATCAATTCTGAAATATTTTAATAAAAAAAATCAGATTTTAAATTGAAACTCAATGGGTCCTTTGCATTCTTTTTATAACTGTCCATAAACCTTTCGTAGATAGGGGCGGGAGGGGGATGGGACATTAGCAAATAATTTACAAATTCTGGATTGTCTTTTTCCCATTTTTAGAAACGGTCATTTCAAAACTAACAAAATTTAAAAAGCGCTCGGCATTAGCTCAGCGTATGACCCTCAGGGCAAATTTTTCTCCTGTTGTTTTCAAGGAGAGAAACCTTTCGATTAATCAAACGTGAGAAAAAACTTTTGAAGAAAAGACACTGCTAGTAAGAAGCTTTTTTCTTTTTCCCCAATCCACAAGAGTCTCGAACCAAAACAAATAAACGAAATCGAATAGAGATAAAAGAACTGAAATGAAACGATCGCCCATGCGTATAATAACCATTCAAAAAGAGAAAGGCTTCTCGAAAGAATGAATTACAAACTTTTTATATAATTGTGCATCGTTAAAACGCATGTCAGGGCTATGAAAGAATTGAACTGAAGATATTTTGTCGTTTTTATATCCATCTCTTCTTCCACAACTCGAATTTTTATAACAACTAAGAGGGTAATTACTTGAAAAAAAAAGAGAAAAAGAGCAGAGAAATAAAAAAAAAAGGAGGGAAATTGAAAGGATATTTTTTAAAAATCATTATTATCAGTAAGGAAAGTAAAAGACGGAATCAATCAGGGCAAATGGACACCTAGTCTTAAATTTTAGAGATACACCATATTTTCTTATACTTGGTAGGATTATTATTAGAAATAAAATTATCTTTCTACAACTTTTGAATAGTCACGATAGAGAGATTCGTGACAAATATTTAAATACATTTACATTTATTAATGATATCGAAAAATATATCTATCCAATTTATATGGACTGTTTTACATTAATTTCTATTAAAGCAGTCATAAACATTAAAATTTGATACGATTTTAGAATGAATTCATGAGAAAGCAGTACAGGCTATATTCCAATATTAATATGAACTAGGTGTATATAACGGAAATTCCTGAAAATTACTAGAAGTAGTTATTTTTCCCCCCCTTAATACAGACTCTTTAGGAAAATTAACAGTTATTTAGACCTTGAACATAAAGTTAATAATTATTTTTAATTAAACTTTTATTTAACTTGTCTCGTGTTGTTAAGAATGGAATTATGGAATCGATTTTTTATTTACTTCTATTGCTCTAGATTTTTGAAATTTTGTATTGTTGTGTGTTCACAATGGCAAACTATTTTAATTTTCTTAGAACTTTATTATTAGTTACCGCTGGCTATTAGATTATTAGTTATGAGTTTAATAAAATTTTCATTCCATTCGTGTGGCGACAAGTGGTGACAAATTTGAGAAAAATTTCCAGATTCCATATCATTTGCAATAAAATTTCTGAATTAAAATTAAGAATAGAAAATGATATATATGTTTTAATAAAAGATAGCTTTTAAAAACTTATTAAATTTCTTCAGTGAGCAGTTATTTTTCCTATTTCTGACAGGATCGTTTTGCATAACAGAAACTATGCAAAGAAAGATTAATCGTATAGTTGATGAAGCTTAGAATTTTTGATTTGATTTTCGACATCTGAAAGAATTTAATGCATCAACACAATCGATTTTCAATTTTACATAATAAACTTTCATCCGATAATCCAACTTTATCTGATTATTTTTTAAAGACATAATTTTGGTTAGATCAGACAAAGTGAATGTAGGATATGAATGAAATTTAGTAACTAGGAGGCCTGGTGATTTTTCTGTTCCATCAGTTACCAATTTCATCAATGATTATCATTCAAGTGCAGATTATTTCCGTGTATAATTTATGCAAATAAGCTTTAATCCCATCTTCACAAGAAGATATCACTCTAAGCAATGGGGAAGGAATAAACTTTGTAATAAATACTCAGACCCACAGAATTTTTCCTGAACACTAAATACAAGTGAAGATTGTTTACTAGATACGTTTGAATAAACAATTAAAGGAGAAAAAATCAGTTCTTTAAGGGAAAACAAAAGGCAAATATGAAGTCGCATTCTTTCCTAATTCTGAAAAATATATTAGTACTGAATATTAATTGACATGCTAATCTCTGGACTCATGCAACTAAAGCTGACATTTTTCAAACAGTTTATTAGGTAGCTTAGAACATTTTAATAACATTATAATAACATTTAATAACATTATAATAACATTTAATAACATTAGTCTTCAATTCCTACATAAGATACAAGAGCGTCCCTTTCATAGATATTTACTGACAAGTATTCTAAATATCAGTAGGAAAAAATTCTTACAGTGCATTGTTATGCATATCGAGTATTAATAGATTTTTCTGAAACAATTTTTAAAAATCGATCTCTACGTATTAGGAAGAAAAAAAAATGATGAACCGATTACAAATCAAACTAGGGCGGAATATTAGAGCATCTAATCTGCGACTTAATGTTTGGCACGTACACCAGGGAAATCTTTCTACTTGATTTTAAAAGAACAATTGGCTAGGTAAGCTATTCTTAGCTTAATGAGAGATATGACAGAAGTGCGTAAAAACAAAATATTAAAAATTAAAATGTGCATTTGTCGATTACGTATGACTAAAGAGAAAATTTGAATTCAAAGAGATTTTGAAAGAAGAATGCATAGCAGTTTCACAATTTTACACGTACGAAAAGAAATTACTCTCCAACTAGTAACGACTAGAATAATTTCAGTCTCTTGTGATTTTGAGCGAGCAAAATGGAATTTTATTTCCACATAATTTACACTATTATGTGGAGGTAAAGAAATGGACAGACTAATAACAAGCAGTCTTTATATATGGTTTTAAAACTAAGAGGCACGTTTTAATATGTCAAGCGATCTCATTTTTAATCAGACCCCCCCCCCACACACACACACATGGATTCAATCAGAAATCCTAGTTAACTGATTAACAATGTCTATTTTACCATTTTTAATTGCAAATGGATAAAATATGGGCACAAATTTGTACTTATCAGACCGATACTATTACATATTGAACACAATCGATATTTATTTTCTTAATTTATTACCATCCATATTAGAAAAAGAGTTTCCAGAAGCCAAGATAAGCATGAATCCAATCCCAGCCATTGAATCAAGCAAGGAACGGCAATTATCAGCCTTTTGTATTAACCGGGATCTCTATCCTCATTTTCAGGAATGAGAACTCAAAAAGCAAAAGAGCCGTTTACAGCTTCATCTAAACAATCAAAGTCTTGTCTGCTTTTAAACGAGATGATATTTAAAATATTAAATTTTCAGTAATACAAAGTCTTTCAAACTCTTACTCTATGTCTAGATATGTGAGTAATAAGAGAAGGCATAAATGTAAATCGTTTCAAGTCATTTATACCTCTTTACAATGTCATTCAAACTGTTCAATTCGAGCATATTTCTATAGTTAAAAATTGATAATGGGTTGCAAATACAACACTGAAAATGGTCTTCACCATTCAAATACTCATCCAAGATTTCTTAAATAATGATAAAAGATCAGGGGTTTTTTTTCCCCCACAGATTAAAAGTTCAACATAAATTCAAGGGAATGGACAATGTTATTGCATTACTTACCTTGAAAACATTGCACCTCAAATTCCTTTCAATAGAATAATTGTAGCACTATCTATAATAACACAAAAGTTATTTGAAAGTTAAGAGATAGGCGGTAGTCTTGGAAATGCTATTGCGATTTTTATTAACTTCAACATGGTCTACGGAAAACATTTGCATGATTTCTATTTTTTTTTAAAATAACTTTTTACGCCATTTTTACATAGAGACCTTCTAAATAATCAAAACTGAGAAACGTAATGCTTAAGAGGCAAAATGTGTTGAAATGTATCTCAAGTTATAAAATATACATTTCTGGGGGAAAAAATACTATATATTATACTTAACACACAAAATATTTTTTTAAAAGATAATTTATGTGAACAGGTAGTATAAACATTGTAAGAAATTAAAGTAAAGAGTCAATCCTAACAACAAACTTCTTAACTTTGAATGTGTGAATAAAAAATTGAACCCGTCTAAAAGAATCCAGTCACCGCATACTGAATCAACTTTTTCAAATAGCCTTGGTCTTTTGCATCACTTCAATACAAGAATTAAGCTCAACACTTATTAATGTTCTTAAATATGGATACAAAAGAAAATACAATCACTTGCAGAATAAAAAAAGTCAGAAATATTTCGAAAAACGAAGGAATCTTTCGAAAATCCTCTTTTTAAAATTAAATGCACTAATGCAGAGAGAAAAAGTTTCAATGAAGAAATAGATGTCAAACAACTGAAAGTATTTCCCCCTTAAATTCGATCATTTGAACAAATGTATTTAATCCATTAAAATTCTTCAGTCAGTTAAAATTACCAGCTAGATGATTTAGTAACCAGTTCATTTAAGATGTTGCCTTCAAAAAGACTTCTTGATGCAATTTATATAAATGCAGGTAGATTTTTGAAAGCTTAACACATTTCTAAAGATCATGTACATAAACTAGTATTATACAATTACACCTAATTACATTTAACATTTAATAGCACTGCTCGATAACATTCAGTTCCAGAACAGCATAACTGGAATTTCAGATGAAGTAACAATCAATTAGACAGAATAAGACACAAAATTTTAAGTTTTTTTTCTTTCTCTATAGCAATGAGAAGATGTAAACTATCATACTATGTAAACCATCATACTATCATAATGTGCACATAAGTGTGGATTCTTAGAAAAATCTTGTTCTGGTTAGATTATGATTAAGGAATATACATCTTAAATATTCTTCCTTTAAAAAATGGAAGATTAAAAGAAGTTCACAGTATCAATTTTCACTTGTGAAAATATACAACGTTTTATAAAGAGAAAATTATTTTTATGTTCAATGTTGACTTACCTCCAGATATGATGAAGGTTTCTTGGTAGTGATGCTATGTAGAAACCAATACAAACAAAGTCCGACAGTAATGGCAATGGCATAGAGAGACATCAGAAACATGGCTATATTAAATATATCAACCGAAAAAAAAATCTGTCTTGGTTTAGAATTAAAACTTGTTCAAAAGCAGTTTCCTGATATGCTACTTCTACTGATCGTTATCAAAAGTATATGTAAAAGTTGATATGTTGGCTGGCGTTTAAAAAGTCTAAAATAGCAGCCTCATACACACGGCGGATGTCGGAAGGGGGTGGGGGGAGAAAAAAAAAGCAGAGAACTTGCACCACAATTCAAAGTGGAGCTTCATAAAAAAAAAAAAGTATTACTTGGGCTTTATTTTCGACGAGAACTCTTGTTTCTTTTAACAATTACTGTGGAACACGAGTTAAGATAAAGGATGGCTGAAACTTTTCCTTCCAACAAACACAAAGACCAGATTAAAAGAAATGCGAAATCAACTCAAGTGACAAGTACTGGCGTACAAAAAGCTCCTTCTTCATGTTGGATGCTTCAACGAACTAGTTGCAATCCTCATATAAAATTCGCATAATGAACATTAAGAAAATACACACAAGGTAGCTCATCTCTGTGTGTTAACAATTAACAACAGCCGAAGCTCTTGGAATAAGTCGTGTGGCTGTATCTTATCCAACGGAAATATTCAAAAGGACCTGTTTTTAACAGAAGAATCTGATAAGAGTTTCTGTATTAAAATCGATAGTAATATTAGATCATTGGAAGGAAATCCAAATTTGAAACTATCATATATTTTTCTTCAAATTAGGGGAAGATTTGACATCGCTTTATTTAGATGCGTATTAAGAGGTATTCCCATTAAACTCCGAAAGAGAAACTCATTTCGGAAGCAGGAGGTGGTGTTTTCAAATTTCTTTAGCAGCGAAATTTTAGTTTAAAAGAAATTTCTCCCGTTCTTTTTCCTTCTCGTAAGTTAAAGTTTGCCAATAATAGCTTTAATATGCGTAAATTTAGATGAAAAATCCTCAAGATAAAGACTCCGAAATATTTAAAAACGAAACGATAATATTGTCTTTAATGTCAATTGTATCTATTGTCAATAACATCTAAAGTTGACTTTTTCTATTAAACGCTTTTAGGAGTATCAGCTAAGTTAACAGTTAAAAAGACAATTTCATCACTTCATAATTCTCCTCCATCATTAAGAATTTTGAAAAATGAGAATTTCAAACCTACACAGATTGTCAGATACTATACATTTATTCTAGTATCAAAAAACAACGGCAGTAAAATATGTTTAAGTACAAAAATCACATTAAAACTTGAGACGTTTTTTAACTTCTAAATAGCATAATTTCTCAAAGGAATAATGATCGACTAATAGCTAAGCTAGGTTATTTACTACGTAAAAAAGTTGTTAATGATTAAACATCGCAGGCTTAAAAAAATCACTTGGCAATAACTTAATATTACTACAAAAAACCAAACAACATTAAAAAAACAATACTTCTTGAAACTGCAGATTTCTATGTATCAAAAATTTCTACTTTTAGATTAGAGAAGTATTTGTTGAAAGTTACTTTCCACTATGGAATTATACAGCTTTGTTTACCTTAATGCAAACAAACCAAAACACTACACAGAAACATAAATAATTTTTTTTTCACTAAGCATGCATGCATACATACATATCTTTTAAACGATTAGAGGAAATCCCAGCAAACAAACTATTCAACCAATAGAAATTCATCACGAAATGAAACAACACAAGCAACAAGAATGGAAAACACAAACAATTTGACGGTTGCTACGGAAGGCATTTTTTGCCTTTAAAAATCACCGATGGAATTAAAACTGAGAAAGTTGGATAAACTAATACCCGAAAACGCCATATACCATAGCTTTCCAGCATAACCCTCGAGAAAGTGTCAGTTTCTAAAGTATTGCGATATAAAGGACAAGCTCATCTTTGACACACACGGATACCTCACAGTCCAAATAGTTCAATGGATTCCCCCGTGTGCAAGAAAATCTCAAATTCTTATCACATTTATGATGCTCCTGTGTCACGACAGCAGATGTGCCAGAGACAAGCGGGGGAAATGCAGAAAAAACGGTGAAGGATGGCACAAAGGTGCACGTTGATGCTGCAAGCACCTCAATTCTGAAACGCCGGATAGCTTTAGAGAATTTTAGGTGAGATGGTGGTGCTTGGCGACAGAAATTCACCGCCACAACGCCAAGAGAGTTTTCGATTTATCCATGGGAAGAGGGGGTAGTAAAAGCTTGTCGAAATTATTCCCTGGGATGGAGAAGAATTAATCGGAGTCCTTGACTATTTTTAAAAACCCTATATTTAACGTCATATCTAACTTTCAAGACATTTTAGAAGATTGATGTCTAAGACTTTCTTTTATTTTAACTCGAAGCAAAAGTTTGAATCATAATATTTTAGGATTCCGGAGATTATTTATTCTCATAAAATTTCACACGAAGAAAAATAAGCAAAAAAATGGCGCAGTTTCGGTAATAATCATTTCAAGATATTATTTTCCTGAAAAAAAAAACTTTTTTTTAAAGTCCTTTCGATATATTAAGGATATCTCATTACAAATTCTTTTACAAATAATAAAGAATTTTTACTAATGAAATTGTATTTTTAATTTCTCTCTCACACGTTCGCAGATTTATAGAATTAGAATAATTTTAAATCACCAATAAAAACAAAATTTCGAGCAACAATTAAGCAAAAGTGATTTACACGAGTTCTTACACTGCAACAATGTCTGCAATAACTTTTATCTGAAATGTTAAATTCCATGAAGATTTCGATGGCTTATCTCATTATAAAACTGATATTAAGCTTGATAAGTTTTTTAAGCTTTCATTTTTAAGAGAGAATGTTTAACAAAAATACTCTTTCCTACTCAATTGTTATGTCATTTTTAATTTAAGAATTCAACACTAAAAAAAGAAATCGCATACATTGATTAGATAAACACAGTAAAACTTGATTTTAACAATTTTGTAGGGAACTAGAAAAAAATATATTGCTATAGAGATTATTATTGAAGAAATTGAGTATTTGCTCATCCAATTTTTCTGTACGTACGCATGTAATAAATACACTGATTTCATTGCATCTTCAGTTATGTTACTTGGATATGATATTGAATTTTTAAATTATTTACACTAAAATTAAAATTTGAAAACTTAAATGTACGCATAAAAGGAGGACCCCCCCCCCCTGCGAGCTTTGAAACCATGATTGTCTAGCGATTTTCCAGAAATCGGCAAGTTTTGTGCACTCGTCTAGTGGAATCATTTTAGGGTAGCTTCGCCATTTACGATCTGATAAATCATTTGCATTTACTGTCCACATCGACTAAGAAATTTCACTCTTTTTATTTTGCTTTAGCCCAGTTTTCTTTTCACAGTTGCCTTTTGCGCTGCGCTGTTATCTTTTCAATGTTTTGACACATCATTAACGAACTCCAAGAAATAAGCATTCAATCTCAAGTTTTAGCTGCAAACAAATACCTGTCCACATTTCAAGAATTAGCGTCCATCCTACTACCTCCCATCTGATTCAGAATCTAGTTTCCAGCGATAACCTAGGGAATATCAAAATACATTAAGTCAATAGGAATTCCGGCGGGACAAAAAATATCGATATAGACAGTATCGTTATGCAAGGTTTCACAAAGCAAATGAACGGCACCATAACCATCGGAAGTTGAAAAAAACTTATGGAATGAATTTCAGCTTCAATTCTGGGCTGTATATGGAGCGAAACGCAATATTTGAGAAACATAGTAGAATTCAAATAGACTGGGAAATGAAACACAGCTACAATCATTTGGAAATGGAGAGCATTCCTGTCCGTAACGTAGTTCTACGTATTAAGAGCATCATTATTCAATGTCCATTTAGTAGATACCGCAGAAAATATTTCAATGCTTTAACACACACACACACACACACACAAAAAGGGGGGGGGGGAGAAAGCTTTGCACTATCCCATCATATATAAGTTGCAAAAAATAATTTCTTCACGATTATTTTTAGCGATAAATGAAGTAAAAAATAATCATCACAGAAGAAGGAAAAATTAAACAGTTGAGAGTGTATTAAAAAATTGCGTATAGTTTTATTTTGCTAATCGGTATTTATAACTTTCGTTATTATGAAATGTATAATGAAACATAAAAAAAAATATGAAAGAATGCGACAGCGACCATTTTTCTTCCTCTTAAAATAGATTTGTGCATAAAAACAAATTTTTATTGCAATAATTATATTTTTTGCTAATGTATTCATTTTATAAGCAGCAGTTTTCAACATGGTAATTCAAGGTCTATAAAAAGCCATTTTCTATATTTTGTAGTAGATGCCAAGTCAAGTGGCTATGCTACAATTTCAAAATCAAGACAAGTTTTAATCTTGAAACGCATTTCAGAAGGAAAGATTCTTTGCCAGATCAATAAATAATCTGACGTAAAAAATAAAGGAAATAATAATTCCGAATCAAGAAATGTTCTCAACAGATATATGTATAACTAAGCCTAATGAAGTTCCAAGTGATAAATGACTCTGAAGATGCAGCCAAAAACGGCGATCTATCGCCAGCATAGAAATGACGGTAAACACTCAAATTAATAATTCTACCTCAATAAAAAGTCAAACGGCATTTTTATTTCTGCAAATAAGGGGGTCAAAAATTTTTCAGCGGAGAATTCAGCTCCCAATCTTTTGTTATTATTTGATTGTCAGAATCAATTGAAAACTCTTCATTCTTTTAATAAAGTTCAAATCAATCGATTTGCCACTAAGATTCTGTAACGGATATTATATTATACGTTACCGTCTGAGCATTTCAAACAATGACCACAAGTAAGCAACGGATTATACATAGGCGTGAAGCAGGAATATTTAAAGCAATAATAAATTTTCAAATGCGAGGATGACTCAAAATTTTTTTTATATCAACGGACACAGTATTTTAACAAAACATAAGAAGAGGGAGTGGCGAAATTTTCTGGCATCCTTTTTTATACAAGTGGAAGCCCTCCGCATCAAATTTTGGAAAACCAGTACTGTGCATTCCCGAACGATTAGCGAGCGTTCTTCCCCGTTGACATGTAGTTGACGCCTCTTTTGGCAAATTTTGAGACAATTGCAGATCATACACCATTTATTTAAATCATGGCGTTTTCGTTAAAGTACGGAATAACAAACGATCAATCCTTTGACAGATCTGGTTCCAAATTTCATGTAGATCTGTATTTTAAATACTATGCTTATTAGTACATTTTCTAATTTTTTACGCTTTAAAATTATTTGTGTTCGGACAGCAGGACATACAGACTTCCTCTGAATGGATTTCGTTCAAAATTAAATAGAAATCTATAAATTTGGTGTAAAGTCTATATACCAAATTTCGTCCATTGAACTCGAAGTATTTTTGAGTTACCATGTTCACCGACAGGGAGACAGACGGACATAATCCCCAACTGAAACGAGGCGATTTGTCAAAATGAATTTGACAACTATAATACTTTCACTATGTAAACGAGAAAGTAAAAAGTTATTATTCTTCTTCAAATAAAAATGATGGGCGGAGGGGAGGGATGCAGTAAACAACAAGACCGGAGATAAACACGAATGTACGTGATTTTTGAGAGCGAACGCATCTTTTTCCAATAAAAAGTCAAATCTCACTTAACAGGCAATACGGAAGACAAATCGATTCGATTCTTTATTCAATAAGACTGTTTCTGCACATTTATCTATTTACTGACCCTTTTGGAGTGACGGTTGCAACAAGATTATTTTTGGATTCATTTAAATGAAATACAGAATCATTAACTAAATTAATAACAATGTCCATTAATGATACGAATTTCTTTCATGCATCTATAAACACGATTCAGCTATTTCATATTCATGCCAGCAACTAAATATCCGGTCCTTTGGAATTTACAATAAGAATATTTGAGGGGGCCGATGGGAACTTGGATAGAAAATTTCAATTTATCAAGATTTTAAAAAACATATTTCGAAACTCAGAGATTCAGGAAACCGCCCATTTTAAAAGATGTCATTTAATGATGTTTTTAAGAAGCATTCACAATGATCCATTTGTATTTTCTATGCATTTCATAAATAAGTGTTGGTGGAGAATCATACGAAAAAGAATTGGCTGAATATTTCAAGCATCATTGACAACATTTTAAAAAAAAGAGAAATTAGATTTGTTTAAGAGGAAATATATCAAACGGCCAAATGGCTATTAACGCAATATGAAATGGAACATTTTCTTAATAAACATCCAAATTTTCAATTTTACTTTCTAAATATACTTGTTGGAAAACCAAGAGAATAGATTTAAGTAGAAATTATCTGACATTTGTAATACACCTAACACATTTTGGTGTTTTCTACGACTAAACTTTTTTTTTTTTTTTGTAATTAGTTATTTGTTTCAAACTAAATAAAATATTCAAAGAAAAATGACGTAACAAAAAATGACAAGATTCACATCTTATCAAATGTTGAAGAATCCTTTTGATACTTGACCCAATTTTCAGTTAACTATGGTTACTTGAAATTAATATTATATATGACGATTATCAGTAAAGACTAGACATGTGAAAATAAATGAAAGGAAATGGAAATTTTAGTCCAATAATTCAATTTGCATCAAACTTAGCATCGGACACAGAAAATATGAAAAACCTTTAGAATATAAATTTATAAATAGAATGGTGTGGTTTAACGAAACATTTGATGCCATTTTTTTTTATTTACGACAATCCATTCAAGTGTAAGTTAATAAATAAAAAATAAACGATTATATCATACGTTTGTATAAAAGCATATATTAGAAGCTACAAAAAAATTTAAAAATTCTGTCACCCTGCTTTCATCAGATATTACTATAAATACCGAAAGTGAATTCACTTCTAAAGCATAGTCATTTTCAAGAATAAATTTATGAACCGGTAACAAGATTAAAAAAAAGTGCGAAATTCCGGCAAAAAAGTCGTTCATTGGGAAATTTTTTTAGGCCCTATATTTCAGCAAGTGCACCAAATAATTGAGACTGATGAATGAATACAATCTATAGATCAAAGCAAGCATTTCTATTTATGGAGTAGTCAATATGATGGCAGGATGTTTTTGAAAATCAATACTACACATATTGTAAGAGGATAGGGAAATAAAAATGCAAATATAAAGTCCATTTACTAATATCTCCGAAACAAGCCTGCTTTCCTGCGTGTTGTTTGCAGAAAGCAGCCACGAGTTAATCACTCGGCTCAGTGATCCCGAAGGGATGGTATTTTGTCTTAATTAAAGTCTAACAAGAGGGAAGGATGGCGAAAAATTCCGAGGGATCGTACGCATTCCATGAAACGTCAAATAAAAACCTGCACCCCCCTCAAAAAAGCAGCAACATTTCATCATTGACTGGATTTTATATCTAAAACTAATTGGATTGCTTCCCCTTTGATTTTTGCGATGCAATACAAAATTATTTAAAATCTTCTGTTCAGGGAAGGGAAGAGAAAACATGAAATTGTTTCAAAACTGGAAATTTGGAATCAAGCTATAACTGCTTAGAAATTCAAATCGAATGCCTCTAGTAACTACCAAAACTTTAAAATAAAACTTTTTAGTAACTGCCAAAATTATTTTTTTTAATTAATTTAATTCTTTTCTTTTCTTTTCTTTTAATCAAATGACAAAAATGCGAACATTTTTTTAGGGATTACTACGGACTAGCGCTATTAAATTGCTAGTGGAATTATAATTAATAGTCTTAGAGGGAATAAAAATTTAAATAGCGACATATTTTGCTTTGAAGCAATTATGAAGGGAGAACTGGTGTACCTAAACGAAAAGGACATAAGATGGTGGAAAATTTATCCTAATGGAGAAATCGATTCTTTCAATTCTTAGAAGGTTCCAAAACATCAGGTGACATTAGTAAACTAGAAAGAGCCAAGTTCTTTCCGCCTCCCACAAACAGTTTACTTCCGCTTCCATTTTCATTATTTATTTGACTGAGAAATTTTCATTGAACTTTCTTAAAGGACCTCTATCAATTAATGCAGTGATTAAAAATTTTTTTAAAAAACAGGTTTCATTGCAACTCGGCCTAGTAGAGGACGGAAATCGGTACCGGAGGATATGATCACAGATGTTGCGACTGCAATCGTTGAAAGAAATCAGACGAGCACTGATCAGCACATGTGGAGTTGCCCGACAACTGGATGTTAGTGCTTCAACAGTATGGAGAGTTTTAAGAAAAATTCTTCAATTTTATCCATATAAAATTAGCCTTTTGCATGAATTAAAACCTACAGATTATAATCTTCGATTAACCTCTGCTTTAACATTTTTAGCCAGGATTGAGGTCGACGAGACTTGGTCTAAGACAATTCGCTAGAGTGATGAGGCCCATTTTTATTTGAATGGGACTGTTAACACTCAGAATTCTAGAATTTGGGCATCTGAACAACCCCATGCAATTCAAGAAATCCCACTCCATTCTCAAAAAGTAACTGTTTGGTGTGGTTTTACAGCAGATTTTATCATCGGACCATACTTTGAGATTATTACTCAAGCAGGATCGCAGACCTGTTCCGTAAACGCTCAAAGATATTATGATATGCTCAGTAGTTTTGCTATCCCACAACTTCAGCAAAGGCAATGCTTAGGTGAAATTGTCTTTATGCAGGATGGAACACCACCACATATTGGTACACCTGTACAGCAACTGTTGCGTCATCACTTTACAGAAGGAGTCATTAGTCGCTGTTTTCGTGTTGAATGGCCACCTCGCTCGTCGGATTTAAGCCCATTTGATTTTTTTCCTGTGGGGTTATTTAAAATCGAAAGTTTATCTTGGTGGAATCTCGAACATATCAGTTTTAAAGAAAAACATAATACGGACTATTATGAACATGCCTCTTGAAATGTTGCATTCAGCTGTAGAGAGTACGGTGTACAGAATGCAATGCTTAGTCCAAGAAAATGGAGGTCATATTGAAAATAGCCGATGTCTTCCAAGGGAAAGCGATTCTAGTGAATAAAAACAAAAGAACAAAGAATAATTTTTCATTTTTAATTTGTAATCATTTACAAAAGTTATTTTTTCGGATAAAGCACATTTGTAGGATAATTAATTCTTTGTTATTCATTTATCTGTTTACTGTACCTTTTTAAATTTTTATCGTGCAGTTAAACTTAAAACTTAGATCAAAAGCGCCACATTCCCTCTATCGGCAACTTTTCGAACTATTTTTTTCACGGATTCCTTTTTCCCATATCGTTAATAGTCCCCGTACAAAATTTGGTGGCTGTGCGGCTGATAGTTCAAGCTACAGAGGTCTCTCAGTACCTCCAATTAAAAAAAAAAACATCCTGTACATTTATTTAAATTTTTGCATTACACATAAATATATAGTACATTACGAGTAACTCGCATTGAAGTATTTTATGAATAAAAATTTATCAGTTGTATCTTTTTGTGTAGATTAAAACCTTTCACCTAACTAATTTGAAGAAGGAAAAAAAAAAAAAGTTCTTTCAGTATATTTTTTGATCATTTTTAATGATATTGTTCATTCGTAAAAGAGCCCAAGACATTTGAATAGTTCCGGACAAAAGAAAGTTAAATTAAATAAAGACCTGCAACAACCTGAAAGAAGACATTGTATTGTGTTCATATCATTTTGATTAAAATTTATCGTGATATTTCATATTGCAAATGGCAAAGTGGAGGAATTTGAATCATGTGATTATCAATGTTCAGCAATATTTTATTTTGTATAAGCTCTGCCAATCTAAGAAGTTA
This sequence comes from Argiope bruennichi, assembly GCF_947563725.1. Lineage (NCBI taxonomy): Eukaryota > Metazoa > Arthropoda > Arachnida > Araneae > Araneidae > Argiope > Argiope bruennichi. Next base: position 6,683,395 of record NC_079162.1, on the reverse strand, counting down.
TTCATTCTTCCAATTTCTTTTTGGAGATTACATAAAAAAGAACTTGATGTGGGTTTTCATTACCCTTATTCACTCTTTAAAAAGCTATTTTTTTCTAGTCATGATATATTAAAATATTTTTAGGATTGAGACTGGCTTAAGAAAAGTTATTCATTTAGCTTATTAGATAAATTCAATTTGATTAATTAATTTGGCTAATTAATAATTAAGTAAAAAATCAAGACACACCATTATGAGTGAGATAAGGAACTGAAGTATATAAGTTCTTGTCTAACTGAAAAATTTGTCACAGCTTATACCATCCTACATAACTTCATGCAAAGAGCCATAAATTTAGTGGGAAGCATACTTCCCATGGCCCAAGAAAGGGTTAACATCGACAAAAACACATTTCTACTCGACCACAGATTCACTTATAAGCATCCAAATTCAATTATACATTTATTTACTCACATCCATACTTTCCAAATTCTTCCATACGTTCACTTATAAGTATCCACTCAATTCAAAGTTAACCATACATTCACTAACACGCAAACGAGTGCAGATAATGAGTTTTAAAAAGCATCACAACCCCCCCCCCCCTAATTATTTTTCACCTATTTTGATTGTATATATCTTAATAAAACACACTATTTCTATTTTGTTTCTCTACGGAATATCGTTTTTCTTGTTTTCCATCGGTATTTTGATTGCTGCCTTATCTTACGAATTTTTAAACTTACAATAATGAATAAGAACTAAGAGCACAAGACTATTCCTTAATGAAATTCTCTAGTCATTTATTTGAAAATATCCTACATCCCCGAATGGAAACACTGAACGTAAGTGTTCCGACTCAAGAAACTTATGAAATATCAAACGCCGACAATTTTATTTCCTTCACTTAGAAAATGGATTTAAAAATTAAAACATTATTAAAATACTAAGTTCAATTGCAAAACTAAAGAAATATTTCCTTTTATAATCCTTTCAATTGTGCATTTTAGCTGCAAACATTATCTAGAGGAAGGACGAAACTTTTTTTAGAAAGAGTCGCCACCCGTGTGGCAGTTCCGTTTCTTAATTAACCATATTCAAAAATCGTTTTAAAATTATTATCAAAAATTTTATATAAATATATATAAATTCTTTGAATAAAATATTTTAACCACTATAGAATTTTACAGAGTTAGCGAAGGAATGGTTTGGAAAAAAAAAAAAAATCATATACATCCCATTTTATCTATCGTTTTTGGTAAAGGGATCTGCAGCTTCAATACAATCGAAGCTGAGAATCATCTCATTTAAAAGCTGCAAACTTATTCTCAAACATTTTCACTCTCGATTAAAAAGAAAAAAGAAAAAGAAAAAAGATAAGAGGGGAAAAAATAAATACAGTGAAGTAAAAATTTAAAAAACCTTTATTACTTTTTTTCCATGCCGTCTTAAATGACTCCAGCGATCCCTAGTGGAAAGGAATAAAAGTAAATATGCTGACGAAAGCAATCAGATACCGAACTAGAAAGTACCGTACAAAAGGGAATATAAGATAAAAGGAAGCAAATGGTAAGAAATGATGAAAGCAGTGCGCGGGGGGGGGGGGGGAATCCGGAGAGATGGGGGAAAAAATCAGGTTGTCAAAGAGGATAGGGCGGACGGTGAAGTGCGCTTGAAACAGACTGACAGGCAAGTGGAAAGATCTGAGCTGGGGATGAGCTGGCAAGATCGAAGGATATTATTTGTAGTTCGGATGTTCTGAAGGAAAGATTAGGCAGAAGTTACAACTAAATAAGGAACATAAGCTTTAACCCGGTTCCCGTTTTGGTCTTTGTTTTTCAAGTCCTTCTAAAGATCATTTGTTTACAGAAACTCGATTCTTTTTCTCTTCAAAATAGTATAACAGGCAAGCAGTTTTTATTTCAAAAATAAATGCAAGACATGTTTTTTTCCAATCGGAATCTTACTTCCAACTTTAGTTGCCCGATTAAGAAAAAAAAAAAAATCAAGATATCCACAGTAATTTATTTGCAAATACACAAAATATGGTGTTACGTTATTATTAAGTTAATAACTAATATATATTACGTTGGGTATTAAAAGCTTAATAATCATATATATCTTATGATTGTAGTATCTTTCTACGTGTTCAAACTGAGAAATACTGCCGAGGAAAGTGACCATTTTTATCCAAACTGTCTTCAGCCATATGAATAATTATTTTATAGACCATATGGGAAATACGGATTTTCATCAGTTATCACCATGTCTTCTTACATTTTTCAATGTTTATACAATTAACAGCATAAAAAAATTTTACACCCGAAAATGGACTTGTTCAAGAAAACTAAATGGAACACGGCACATTCAGTTCAGAAACTAGCCAGTTATACAAATGTAAAAAGATGCATGACCGAAACAGAGTTTTCATTTTGAGAGAAATCACACAATTCAAGTTGATTTTTATCTAAAGAAATGTAACGTTGCGACAGATTTCCGAAGAATAAAACAGCAGGCCTAAGTCGAGCTCAGACGTGAATATCTTTTAGAGCGGCAAAAATACGCAAACAGTGCCCCTTTCAGAACAGGAAAGACGATGACATTTCAGTAGAAAATCTTGTATATATTGACAGCAAAGGAATATTCCGAAACGAACTGCATCTGATAAACCCCAAATAAATGGGAACAGATTCATGAGAACTTCATTTTATGAAAGCATTCATGCACGCAGTTAAGTAATGAAATCAAAGCAGTTTTCAGCAAATGAAATTTAAGTGTATTTGTTCCAGTATTAGACCTTGATGCACATGTTCCTCGCTGAATAGAGTATGGGATAAATTCATGTTAGCCCATTTCCTTCAGTTTGAAAATACAAACAGAAAACAAAAGAAATCACTCCATTTCAGGTTTCAATAATTTTATACACGAGGCTCGCGAAATCACTTAAAGGATGACGCAATAACATAAATGATGTCGCAATAATCAAAATTCACATTTCTAACAGAATAATTCACTCAGTTTAAATTAATAACGCCGTATTTATAAAAAGCTTGTCTTTATCAGCTACTATTGTATAACAAATTGAAGGACTGACGTGAGCTCATCGAATTCAAAATGTGCCGTGAGTCTTCGCTGATCAATAATTAAGAAGAATCAATTTTAAAGTTAAATAAGGGGAGAAAGTATATAACTTTCGGTGCGACATGAAAATTTAATGCATTCAAAATTTATTATTTTCCTTTAAGATAATACGGGTATAGTGAATTTTACTGAATTCATGTTCTTATTAATAACTTTAATTGCTGTTATGGTAAACGAACCATAATGGGTTGGCGTTAAACATTTTACATTTACTGGTCCATTTGTTAAAATTCAGAGTTCCTACAAAGGAAAATATCCAAAAATGGGCCTAACAATGACATGATATGCAGTATGTATCAGTGAAATCACAATGTGTTTCGAATTTCTGAAACATTTTTCACTACATCAAAGAACAACTTCATTTTGGAATTGCTGCGTGATTCGATTCAATGATTATGAGGAGGAAAGATCTTCTGACTCGCAAAGTTCGAATTTGTGATGCACGTACGTCGTCCACTTCCCTACAATGAGATCATTTGTCATGTGTATGCAGGAAACTCTACCATGACACATTGTATATAATCAAATTATAATTCTAATTTTCTATAACAGGATATGATAAATATTGAATAAATAAAGAACTTGTCGAATTCGAACGTTTTAAATTTGAATTCACTAATAGTTCGAATATTTCCCTAATTCTTTGAATTTCCTATCTATATTTATATCTTGAAGTTATTTCGCTTCGTTCGAAGTAAAAATTAATAATTGTAAGAAATTTTCGTATTTCTGGGTTTTTTTCATTCATTAAATACATCTTTATAACAAGTTTCTTTATAACATTTATACTTAGTTTCCTCAAAGATTATAAGGGGGTGAATATTAAGACCATTTATTTACTCGAGGATTTGAGGAGGAGGATGCAATCAAAGGGAAACGTTTTAAAGATTTCAAACATGTCAAAAATGTGAATTGTATTGTTTAATGTGAAATGTTATAGTTCAATTGTCACATTCAAAATGATACATATCGTTTATTAAAATTATTAACTTAATATGTATTATTTTTAACTATCATTTATTAAATATAAATCTTTACTGACATTTTAAATTTCAAAACTATATTTTCTCCTGTACAACTATATTGTAAATTTAAAATCAACAATTCAATCGTCAAAATAGAAATAAGATAACAAATAGTGCTAAGATTCGAGGTCTATTTCGCAAATTCTCCTTCCATAATGAAAGAAGACTACTGCTGACAAATCCAAATGACACGATTTAAAAGGCATATACAGTTTATGCTAAGCGAGTCACTTTTAGTTTAAGCGCATCAATAAATTCGGTTAAATCATCTCGTGAGGTGTGCAAGAAGGGTTTCCTGCTGTTTCTTTTGGAAGGGTTCCAACAAACGAACAATGGAAGCGGCAAGTCACAAGGTGAGAAACATCCCATCTATATTCTCTTCACAACAATGGCTTTGCAATTCCTCGCTTTAATTTAAACACGACTACGTTAATGATCCCAAAAGACATGTGGAAAATTACTGTACTCGACTATCTTAATCTCAATACAAGAATGAGAAAAGAAATTGATTTTGATTCAAGTCTATTATTGGTAAAGTAGTCAAATTCTAAAATTTTCATCAATGGAATAGTAGTTGAAGCAGCTTTAGTTCAAAGTATATCACAATCATTATCAAACTTTAATGAGAATGACTTCAAAATGTCTGCAATAGATTATCCCCATACAGCTTTAAAAATAATTCATGTTTCAAGATGTTTTCTTTAAAAACGAATTGAGCAATATTCAGTTGTTTTTCCAAGTATGCGTGTATCACTAAATGTCTATAATTGAATGATTAAAATGGACCCTTATTCTTAATGCTAAATTTAAAAAAAAAAAAAGATTCAGTTCTTTTAATACGGTAGAAATATTTAAATGCACTTATATGATCCTATTTCAACTCAAGTTCAAGATATAAAAACGGCATTTCAGAATTCCCTTTTTGAACTACGGATGCATAAATTAAAATTACCTAGTAATAGAAGTGCAATCGGAAAGTCTACAATAATATAATCACAAAAAAATGCAACTGATCATTATCTGAACGATGCCGAAACAAACTCTAATGAATAACGATTCGTAAAGCGTTCTTTAACGGAACACATCAAAAATACTCGCTTAGTCTAAAGGATATCGGCGCAGCTGTTTGCATGCCAACTGGCTCTCGTGTCAAGCCACTGAATATTGCTTCCTTCACTCGGCTATATCACAAGACTGCCATGATTGATTCATCACATTTTCGTATTACTAGAGCTGTGCTAAAACGAGGGCAGGAAAATCGTGGTTAATACCAAAGGAGACCGATTTCTAAAATAGCGGAGAGCTAATAATATGCGTCAAACAAATGCTGAAATTTAGCTTTTGGAGACTCTTATTTGAAAACTTGCCGTTTAATATTCTGCATCAGTCAATCAGAGATTCCTTTTTAATCGGAGATTTCTTATCATGTGTTTAACTTTTTCTCGAAATTAAAACTAATCAGAGCTAAAGTGTGTTCAATACTTTCTCCGTTCAAATTTCAGTTGGCCGATAATCATTCCTCGTTTAAATTAAAAAGACTAAGTCAGATCTGGGGAAATTATGTTTCACAATTTTTAACATATGCTTATGGATTTTTCTAACTGAGAGGCAAATTAGTTCACAACATGCAAGTTTGCTTTCTTGTTTCTACTTTACACAGTTTCTTGCACAGTCTACTTTAATGCACAACTAAAATCAAACTATAAATTTCGATTCACAAATTTTAAGAAAATCCAAGACCTCTGCCATTTTGTAAAATAGCTCTCCGGGTACTCATGTACCAATAAATCAGAGAGACATTCAAACTAAAGATTATTTTCCCAATGAACGAATACACTACAAGATGCGAACCTGATACAAATATATTGTCGAAATTTTCATTCAGATTGGATGGAATTCTGGAAGCAAAGGGGATAGATAAGTTTCAATGGAGAACTATCAGGATTATCCACTCATTCATGATCATTTTTGCGTCATACCATTTTTCATTTGAATTGTTGAAATCTGGATTTTTTTTTTTTTTTAATATAAGATTGGATTTTTAACATGTTTTCTAAGGGCTCAAATCTCACCAATTTTCATTGAATGTATTCTAAAGAATCAACGTCAATTTAGCTTCTAAGAGGATTTCTATTAAACCTACTGTAATGCGGATCCATTTCAATTTTTTAAAGATATTTCAATTATAAAAAGGGGCATATTCATAAGTATGTATAAAAATATAAATTTCAACGTTGTGTATTTAGCAATCGAATATTTGTGCAAGAAAATAAAATGACTGTATTATATCAAAGCACAACGAAATTTCCCATCAAAATTCATTTAGTATATTATTAATTAGTACACTCAGCAAATATTTTTCGAAACAATGTACAATTTAATTGACAAGCTATATTCAATCCATATATTGTAAGCAACTAAACTAGTGCGCTTATTCGAAAATATAATACACACAAAAATACAATTCATTCATTATTAAGGGGAAAAGATATATTCCTCGACCTTAAGTAACTATAGAATCATTTAAAGCAAGAGAGAAATTTCTAGTGGAAAAAAATGGAGCTGAATTGGTAATCATTATTCTAAAACAAGAAATAAAGTCAATATTTAAAATCATTCAGTTTTTTAAATGTTTCAACAAGGATTCATTCAGCAAGAAATCTAATTTACAAGCTGGACAGTGCTTTTTTTATTGCATTCAAAAGACTGTTACTCACTAGGCAGGTTTCATCACAAATTGATTTATCGTTTTATATCATCCGCACATTTTATACAAAATCCAAATTTCATTCCAAAGTGTTAAAACCCTCCGCATAAAACTTTTCATTTTCTAAATTTCAACATAAAAATCTATTCCTACCAATCTCCAAGGACTTGATTACAAGCATTAGAATCGAGAGGCTTTCATTATTTAACTCGCTTTATGTTTTCTCGCTTTATGTATTGCTGCGTGTTCCTGAAGTTAATATACAATTAATATTTTCAAACCTTAATGTTCATTCAATGGATTAAATTTTACATCTAGAAACAAACGGTATTGGATTTGAGAAGCATTGATTTCAAGGTACATTTATTAGTGTACTAAAAATTAATGCGTTTTAAAAACTACTTATAATAAATTGTCATTTCTGATAATTTCAGCAGAACAACTAAAATCAAATTGCCTAAATTTGCAGATGAGGGGATATTCTAATGGGCAATAAAAGATAAACGTAAGTCTAGTTTGCAAATAAAATTTGTTTCGTTAATAAATACACCCATGTTCATAAATTAAGGATACTGCAAGTTCAGGAAAAGAGAGTCAGAAGCAAAACAAATGTCATTTATTCTAAAGCCTACTTATTAAACAAAAGGTAAAGAGCAAAAAAGATGCTATATGTTTGATATCATTAATAAAAATTGCGATTTTTTGCTCCCTGGAGCAAATTACAAAAATACCTATTTACAAAAACCAATATTACATGGTTGGTGTGATGGTTAATACATAGTATGTCTCCCAGACGATGTAATACAGTCCGTACAACGCCTAGGCATGCAGAGTATCAAATTATCGATCTGATCTTGGGGAATATAACACTACTCATCAAGCAATTCTCTCCGAAGTTCCGGGAGACATGTAGAAGGTGGCTGACAGGATGCAACTCGTCGGCCTAGCATGTCCCACACATGCTCTACTGGATTCAAGTCTGATGAGAATGCTGGCCAGTCCATACGGGAGACATCCTTCGATCGAAGGCATTCGTTTACGATGTTTGCACGGTGAGGACGGGCGTTGTCATCCATAAACACGAATTCTGCGTCCATGACACCCCGAAACAAACGTACATGTTGTTCCAGAATATACGTCCACATTCCAGACGGCCGATAATTCTACCACGTAAAAAACCATCCAAATGCGTCTTTTATGTCATAACTATGCGCTTATTGCACTGAAAGGCTTATAAAGCGCTTGCGAACAATTTTACTTTTTTGCCTGTATTCCTTATACATCACTCTTACACTTTTGTCATTGTGACGTTCTACCGGTGTCATCTGGTGACTTCTGGTACGAATTTTGAAGATGTGTGTAGTCATTTTACGGGTGATTTATGTATTTTAGAGTTCGATTTCCGCGTGACTCTGAATTATCCTTAATTTATGGACATGAGTGTATAAAAGTACGGGCAGTTAGTAATAGATTGTGTTGTAACAGATTTGATTTTGCAAGCTTCGATTTTAATAGTATTTCGAAGACAATTTTCCTTAATACGTTATACATATACTAAAAAATTTGAGTTTTCTATCTTTTCAACAAAATATTTAGTATCGATAAATAAGCTGTTTCTTAATTCCAATAAATGATTAATTTCAATAACTCAGATTTCTGGCATTCTACTCTATTTGCCAAAATGAAAAAAAAAAAAAAACCTGAACAACTTTCAAATCAAATTTATACAATTTTAAATCTGGTTTTTTTTTTTTTTTTTAATATTTAAAAACTTTACAAAGCAACTTTATTTCAGTGACGTAACTGTAGGATGACAGGATTGGCCTAATGCCAGAGACTAAGGGACCCCAATACGATGTGATAGAATTACATAAACACAAACACATTACTGACAATGACCTACATGACCGCGTGAAACATGGGTCCAATTCCAGGCATCTGCTGTGAGTCTGGTTTGTCAATAAAGGCTGAATAATGACAGAATGGTGAGTATAATCTGCAATATCTTATAGCATTCCGTGCTTAACAAATTTCAGGAAAGATCAATTCAAAAACATCTACATCAACAAGGTTACATCTGACCGACATGTTTCCGGTCATTCAAGAGCTAACAGAACCATTTGTGTGTCTGAGCATGTTTGGATATTTGTTAGTATTTGGATTCATTTTGATACGAAATTTCTAAAATAACTCTGATAGCAATTATTCAAAATAGGCACGATGGGCGAAAATCCATTTCATTAATGAAGCACTCGTTAAAATAAATATTAAATGGACTGTAAACAAAAGAAGGTGAGATCTTATTAAGAATATTCTTCCCTTTTGAACAAATTAATTATCAGATTTCTCGCGCGTCTTGATTAAAGCCCACTCATTCAACAGACCATTTACTGCCTGAAAGCAGCTCTTGAAGTTGATTCTCTCTAACACGGCTTCACATGAGTAGATAGTCCCCGTAACAACCATAGGACTCTTTCTAGACGCGAGGAAAATGTAATTTGCCAACAAAGAGATTGCATGGAAACCAAATAAAAAGTTATGACTATCTCGCAAAAGCACTTTTTGCCTGATTTTCTTTTCCATTTGAAACACAAGACATTCTAAAAAATAAGAGGGAATTTTTTTTTCTTCCTCTTTGAGTTTCTGGGTAAACAGAGAGAAAGTCATAGGCGAGTGCCTTTCCAACAGAAATGAGACTTTTAAAGAGGTTCAAGGGGGAAAAAAAGAGGACAGAGAGGACCCAGATCAATAAGTTTTAAAGAGTATAAATAAGATGTATTTTATAACTTAACAGAATTTTAAAAAGGAAAAATACAAATAAGAGACACTTTATAAATATCCCACTTCAAAAAATATTTCTTTTGGAACCAAGAAAATTTTGCTGGCAAACGAAAATGGCATAAATAGGATAACAAAGCAAATCAACGGAAATACAAACAGCAATTAATAGTTTTTTTCGAGCTCGGAATTTCTTAAAAAGACACTAAAGCAGGTTTCAAAAAATAAAGAAAAATATTTGTGGAAAACTATAAAGACGTAACATTTCAAGTAAAAATACAGAATTTTATAAGTGATTCCAGCAATTTCACTTTGAGGCATGAATACTTCTAATTTGTAGAATGAATGTTGTTAATTTATTCGGATTAACTCATATTAATCAGCTGCTGTTTTCAAGGATACAACCTGCAGCTTCATTTTATTAGCCAACAACAAACTATTACATTTCCTATTTTGGCTGTTTATTATCGAAGTTTTAAACAAGTTCTCACTTAATATGTAATATTAATTGAGTGAAGGAGATTTCAATCTATCGAAAGCTTATTAATATTGTCTCGAAATATTTCTTATAATCGATAAAGATACGATTCAATTAATTTCGAACATAAATTAGACAGTTTAAAATCATGACGATGGAGATCGCCGAGAAATGTTAAATCACAGAAGATGAGGACCAAAAAGAAAGCATATTGATCAGAAATTGCCGATTTCGGATGATCGAGTTGGAAAATTAAATTTTGAAAGGGAGAATAAAAAGAATTTATTACATTTGTAACGATTTTTTTTCATTTCATTGAAAATTAACTTGTGATTTAAATATATTAGGCGTGATTGCTACACTATTTTAGAAACCTCGAATACTAAAGTGAAATAAAAATCCAACATAATCCCAAAAAATTCAGAATGTAATGTATGATGGCTCATATATACAAGCGTATTTAATAACAAATTTAAAAACAAGACAAAAAGAACAATTCTGAAAGAAAAAAAATCCCTATGAATAGCTAATACTTCATTAACAAGCATTTGCTGTTATCAAACAATTTCAAACAAAGCACAAGAAACCTGAAAATAATTATTCACTACATCATTTCACAAAATCACTCAGCCTTTTGTTTCACAATATTTCTTTTTAAATAACTGCTTAGTTTGCTTTTTGGATGGGCAGGCATGGAGAATTGCTGTGTTTGTGCTTTATCTTTGCTAACAAAAGAAAATTCATTTCGAACAGCAGGGCATTTTTCACTTTACTCGTTCAGTACTAAATTAGAATCGGCAGTATCCATATTAACAGATATTGGAGAGGAACTGGAATTAGGAAGAAACATTTTTTTGGAAATAAAGAATTTTGATAAGTTGCCCAGCTAAATAAAATTTCCCTAAAATATTTACCAGAGGGGTCTTGAGGGATTTTCTCACCCAAAAACTTTACAGGCATTTTTATAATCTATAGTCTGTACAGCATCTTGATTATCATGAAAAAGTTAGGCTAGGGCCTATGACAAAGTATAAATATTTAATAGACTAAATAATTGGTTTTGAATATGTCTACCCAAAAATTCACACTTCATTATTATCTGTCTCTGTAGAAGATAAGTAAACATTTTGACTAAGAAAACGTCCATCAATTGAAATGACAATAGGCAACTTTTCCGGCAATTTCTTTGAAATGATGAAAGTATCTGTTTCAATATGTAGAAAAGGATTTAAACTATTAAATTTGATGAAGATACTTCTTTAAAGGGTAACTTTTTCAGTATGTAATCAGCCCATTTAATGTACGACTCTGAGAATGCATTTAATTTCGTTTCTTGATGACTTCCCAAAATTCTTAATAATTTTAAATGCCTCTCCATCAACACAAATGAAATTGTCAGGAAGTATGTTCGAGAATCTTCATCTTCGAAATCTTGTCAAAAATCAAACTGGTATGTTTGCTCCAAGAATTATTGCACGTTCTCGTGAACGTTCTAGCCAAATCGCGAAACGTTTGCCAAATAGTCGCAATCACTATTAGCAACAAAAAATTAATTCCAAAAGATTACATTTTCACTTTTGATAGTTGGGACTGAAATTTTCTGGTAAGCCACATTTAACGAGTTATAACTTTTTTTTTTTTTTTTTTTAGCGACAATATCATAATGAAAACTTAAGTTTGTTCAGATTAGGTTTGAAAAAAGTCGGTTTCCTAAAGAAAAGAATTCAGAAATTCCAATTTTATAAAATAAAAAATCTAGAAAACAATCACTCGTGATAAAAATCAGAATTTTAATTAAAAACAAAAAGTATAGCACAGCATATTCTATTTGCGTTCAGAGCTCGCGAAAAAATAAAGGAAAGAAAAAACATAATTGAAGGAAGACAGAGAATGAACAATCTTTTTCCCAATCCAAAAATAAATAATTAGTGCAATTATGGTAAACAAAACATATCAATCTGTTACATTTGTTGCCACGTGTTAGCTAATTAAATAACTCATCTTTTTATTTGTCAAAGTAGAAAATATATTCAAATCTAAAGAAACGAGAAGTGCAAGTCATTTAATTTTACTAATTTATGTTTATAAAGGAAATCTGATACTTAAAGAAAAAAAAAACTTTAAATTAATTAAGCTTTTTTTTCCTTCTTATGGTCTATTTTTGTAGCGCAATATCTTTCTGGTAGCGTTTTTTGTTCTTCAAAAGCCTACTTTAATGCTGCTTTTTTTCTTCATTTAGTAGAACTGGGAATTTAAGCACGAAGGGAAAAAAAATTAACTTATTTTCATGTTTCTTTCCATTTAAATACATATTTGCTTTAAAAGCCTATTTAATATTTGATAATAACAATTAAAAAATGCTGGCGAATAAAACATTTTCTTAAGCCAGAAAATCGTTTTAATTGAATTCTTATTAAATACATTTTTAATTGGTTTCTTATTAAATAAACACATTCAACTTGTTGAAGAGAAGAACTGAAACCCTATAGTTATACAAATCTAATTTCATTTGTTTCAAACGGCATTTTCTAATCTATTTATCAAATAAAGAAAAATGATCAAACATTTGAGCCATATTTTCACATATCAAGCAGGGGGGGGAAAGAAAGCACCTGGGAAAAGAGCAAATACTTTATAAAAAAATAGTCCATTAAGAAGCAGAATTTTATTTCAGCTGTTTCCCAACTTTTTAGGATTAATTTTTAATACATTGTTAATATTATGGAATTTTGAAATTGAATCTTTTTCGAAATTTTTCAACTACATGGTACTATTTAAATGGATTTAAAAATTAAAATACTGCATTAATGGATAATTAAATTAGGAAAATATTAAAATATACTGTCATCAAGAATACAAAATTTTAAAATTCAAGCAAATAAGCTAATCGGCGAAAAATCGATAACTACACTCCATCTTTACAGACACACAAAAAAAACCAAGATTTGGGGGGGGGGGGGTAATTTTATGATAAAATTTTTATTGCATATTGAATTTGATATAATGCAGCTGAACCGATTGAAAAATGCATCACAGACTGCCTTGTAGGAAGTAGAATCCTAAATCTTATGAGTAACGAAGTGCTCCAATCAGATTTGCATTGTACAGAGATTCGCATTTTAGGCATAAGAATTCATTCAGCACTTCTGAAATATCCAATTCTTAAAGAGGTGTGAAAACTATTCAATAGAATAATTTACTACGACAGCCCTATTTTATTACACTTAAAGAATTTAATATCACCATTAAAAAGATATCTATATCTGACTAATAGTATGAATTAAATACCGAAAATTATTAACAAGGTATAACCGCTGCTGCAGAATCATCCAAACTTCCACTTCTGGTGACAATTTTATTTTCATTCAGTTTTTTAATCAAATGATAAGTAATTTCAGTTTAAGATATTGATATTCATGATGCCAAAAGTGTGATCTGCACTTTAAGGTGATTGAATCCTAGTAATGAAGGCCATAATTCCTACGGCTAGTATTTAGTTCAATCGTAGATTTCACAGTACACACAAGAACCTTTTTGATCACACTAATTATGCAAAAAACATGTAATGATAGTAAAAAACACTCCTATCCTTATTTAAATAAAAATAAATGTCGTTCATATTTGGCCTGATAAAATGTTCAAATTCTGTCCTTTCTAAACAAGTACATGGGGAAAGAAATGTCCCCTTAGGGTATAATTGCTTTTTTATAATTCCGAAACATTAAAAAAATGAATTTACTTATAGCTATTTTCTATTTAGTTAATATTTCAAATTTTACTTTCAAAACTTTTATAAAAATTAAAATCTATTATTAATTGCTTTTGGCAGTTTAAAATTTACTTTTGATAAATTTTTTATTTACTTTTTTTATTGTTATATTAATCCATACTTGATGAAGATTTTAAAGTCGTGGAGGAAGATTAATCTGTGTTGCTAAATTACAAGACGGTTGAAAAAAAATTTATCCCGATTTTAAATGCTGCGCACAAAATTATAAAAACGCTCAACTTGCCTTTTTCTCATTGGCTTCTTTCTTTTTCTCCAAAACATTTGGCAGATGATCCCAAGATAACACTTCCTCCGTCATAAGTGGAGATCCTTGTTTTTTCTGAATTCTGTCGTATTGATTTCCCGATTCGGATCCATTGTAAGTTTGTTTGAAAATCGGATGACTAGCAGGTAAATCCAAACTCTGACCTTTAAGCATCACTAGATTGGGAACAGATCTACTGTGGTAAGCTTGAAGTCCACTTTCAGCACTTGGTAAAGGCATCTCGGATTTCGCAATACTTTGAAAAGAAGGTCTAGGAAGCATCTGTTGCTTTAAATTTTTAGAAAGTAAGGAAAGTTTAGGCAGAGGTAGTTTCATTCTGTTAGAAGGAGAAGCCTCATAAGGAGGTGGAGGCTCTGTATCCGCTTCCGGTGAGTGGACAAGAGGTTTGGGATCAGATTTTATAGATTCAGCAAGGGACATTCTTTGGTAAAAGGACATTACGGCTTGCTTCTGGATAGCTTTTAATTCCGGATCAGATACTCTTTGTCGCTTATCGACAGCAGGAAATATGAACTTCCGCGTTGTTTCGTCCATGCTTTTTGATTTCGGAGGCTCGATTCCTAATCCGTATTTTGACATCCCTTGATCCATCGGTTTAGACGACATCTCTCGAACAGGAGAGCTTTTACCTAAGCTTGGAGATTTGGCAGCACCTTTAAAAGTCGAAATACAAGTGATATTGCTCACATCTGAAGAGGAACCACTAGTATCGTCGCTCAAAAGGCATCTAGGACGTGAAAAAGAGTCGTCCGATGAATAGGAATTATAGCTTTTTCGAGAATCTTGTCTAGAAGGAAGACACTTGCTGGCTTTGCTTTCACGATCAGAAAGGTTAGATTTCGAAAGAGACCGAGACAGAGTTAATGAAGCATGACTTCGGTATAAAGATTCTTCAGCTGACATGCGGCTGCTACGAGTTACACTATCAGGGCTCTTGGAAGGACTCTTAGTTTCATTGTTTGGCCTAATGGCCGAGTTTGTTGCGTAATATAAAATACTCTCAGATCCATGTCTTTCAGGCTGTTGAACGCGAGCACTATGTGCAACAATTTCTCGATGACACCCATGCCTCGCAACTACTTCAGCCCGTGTTGGTCCTTCCAACAATAAACTGGGCGCATTACTATCGCAAGAAGATTCTGGGGATAGCCGTCCGCTTTCAGGCATAGTAGAATGACCACTGTCGAATAAAGAACTCCGATTGGATAGCTGAGTGCTAAGAGTGCTGAGATCGCTGTATGACCCTTGCCATTTGGGCATACCTCGTCCATGACTACTACTCTCCATACTTCCCATCCAAGTGCCGTTTTCGCTGGACAGTTCAAAATCATTTCTTTGCTCTTGCAATTCTTGATGCTGTAACTGGGGAATAGCAACAGAATGTATAGGCACTGGAGGTGGAGGTATTTGCAAAGCATTTTCCAAGCGAAGACGATCAAGAAAAGGCGTATCAGGACCTGAAGATCCATTCTTACTTTCTAATGGTCTTTGCTTGCCAATGGTTGAAAGAGGAACTGAGTACTGGGCCTGAAGACGAATTTCTTCATGTCCACTAAGGAAAGTACTACTTGAGTCACTGGTAGGTGTTTCACAAGAAATTTTCGATGGAGAAATTGAGCAGCTATCTCTTTCTGGAGGAGAATGAATGCTATAATCTTTATCTTCAAAACATTGCGGAATACAAGGGGTATGAAAGGCTTCAAAATCGAACTGCTGTTTACCACTGCATTCCACTGCAGAATTATTGCAACTTAGATATTGCGATGGTCGATAACTATGGTTTCTATCAGAAGAGTACAATTCAGGAATAGTTTTATTAGAAACATTATCAGGCGTTCGTTCTAAAACAGGTTGCAACTGATTAGTAGATATTTTATACTGGTGTACTTTCTTTGGTCTAGAATAGAAGCCAGGTTTTTCTTTGGGATAATCTGTTTGTCCTGTCCAGGAATGTGATCGATAGGTAACGGATGTTGACTCAGCATCAACAACAGGCCAAGATGGATATTTTTCATGAGCAGCAATGCATTTGGCGGCTTCTTTATTATCCTTAGCTACGGGAGAAGTTCTTTTAGGTTCTTGGATAGTCTGGGACGGATTTGAATTTAAAGAACAGATCTGTGAATCATTCTTTGATACATTTGTCACATTAGTGTCTTTTACAGGACATTTGTCATGTTGCAATTTAGCTGCTTTCTCCTTTATATTTTCGGACGTTTGGGGTGGCAACATCAAAAGACTGGAATCATCCTTCTTGGAATTGTAGGTTTTTAGCTGCACAACTGGAGAAAAATCCAGGCCACTTGTCGATGCAAGCGCGTCGTATACAGAACCTTTCTTAAACCTTCTCATCACCATATTAATCTAAATAAAAATAAAGAAATCAAAGTGAATAGATAATTACAATTTACATTAATCATTCCTAACATCAAATAATCCACCACATTCATGCTGCTAAGTTAGATAAAAGTTAAAGACCGAAAAAATTTAGAATACTGAAAAGTTTTGCTACAATAAACATTTTAATATAGGCATCTACTAATTAAGCACGACTTTTCACAAACAGTAATACTAAGAATTCCGGGACTTAATTGAAGTAACATCGTTGTATTTTTAAAATTATATTTATGCTAAAATGTAATTAATCATGCAAAAATGGTTCATGGTTGTTTGTTTTAATATTTGAGAAAATTTTAAAATTTTCTGTTTCTAATTTTTTTTTTTTTTTCAAACACTCTCGATCAAAGCCAAATGATCAGAATAGTATATCATTTCATATGAACCATCATACCCAGAAGCCAGCATGAACCAGAAGTCTTGCAATATCTCAAAATATTTCAAATTATATGAGTTAATATGAAATTCTAGGGTTTTAACTTTTTATTTTGGTCTATTAATAAAACTAAAGAGATGCATAATTTTACAATATATCATTAATATTCAAATATTTTGTTCATTTCCTAGACAGTATTACAAATAAAATAAATGCAAAACTTCAAACACAATTTTAAAAAATTTTTTACCACGTTTAAAAAAAATTTAAATTTATAAAAAATTACATTCTGAGAAAAATGAAGGATATGCTGCGCCAAACGTATGGACGAATTAAAATTTCGTTTTATAAACTCTAAGATAAAATCTCATCATTTGTCATGACTTCTCAATGTTTATGGTATCCGACAAAAAACAGTAAGATAACCTTAAAATTGAACTATTTTTAATTAGATCAAATAGTAAAAATGCGAATCATTTTTAAGGAAGTAAACAGATGTGGGTGATTAACTTTATGAAGAATGTCTTAAAATGATACATGGATTTTTCTTTGCTTCTCCCCAGTTTTGTGGGTTATTTTTTCTCAGCTTAATTCATTCAAAATTCGGCTTTTTTTTTTTTTTTTTTCTTTCCCATTTGTATTTAACTTGTGTCTCAAGCTGATAATATGTACTAACGACAGAAGTCATATTATAATCGAAGTGAAAACATACAAGCATAGTTCAAAAACAGCCAAAGAATGTATGTTTCTATTACTTTTTGCGAGAAGGAGTAAGGGCGGGGGCATTCGTTTTACTATTTCAATCCAGATATCTCAATTTTATGATTAAAACTACAGTTCAGAGAGGCAGGACA
The DNA here is from genome assembly GCF_947563725.1 of Argiope bruennichi. NCBI lineage: Eukaryota > Metazoa > Arthropoda > Arachnida > Araneae > Araneidae > Argiope > Argiope bruennichi. The sequence continues at coordinate 6,665,605 of NC_079162.1, read as the reverse complement.
ATAATCTTAAAGAATCATTCATCAATGGAATGAATATGTTTCGAGAATTGCTCAAATCTCGCTTTAATATCATTCAAACCAAATTAAGCGACATACCCTGGTTTCATCTGTGTCTGATTGATGTAAAACGCTCGAAGAGGTAGAATGACGCTGAACAAGGTGGGGTGTGGACTTCGTAACAGAAGGAATGTTCCCAAATAAGACACCCACCGACTCCACACTAGTTGCGTGAGATTTCTTCAGGTCTGAAGTTGAGCTAGCCAGTGTATCAACACTGGCTTGTCGAGTATGGCGGGAAACCTCCCTTTGACTGTAACTATGGCGGAGATGGCGATGGCTTTTCATGCATTCTGAAGTCGCCTCTTGATGACTGAAGCTAAGAGGACGGTGACGAACATTCCATTCCAGCCTGTCAAGAGAAAGGAAGAATTCAGCGTTTTTAACTAATGCAATGGTACAGTTAACATCCTAATGAAAAAGATTCCATAAAACTAAAATAATTATTTTGCTAATGTACAAGATATTTTCCAATATAAATGTAGGATTTTAATTAGCAATGTTATATTTCGTCATTATTAGATGCATAAATACCAGCACAAGACAACTTGCCCACAAAGCAACATGCTATGTAATCCACACAGCTAGTACATGCACATTGGAGCATACTGGAAGACGGATGAGCAGTTACTATGACAGATTCTTTGTTTCAAAATGATACTTCTGCCAAATCCAAGTAAATAACTTCTGTTTCAAAACAAAGTATCTATATATAGTTTATAATTCCTATTGGATTGTGACTAGCTCTTTCATATTTGAAGGGATTTCCCTACGCACAAACGAGTAGCATTTAAGACATGTATAATTAGAAAGAATACCTCTTCCTCCCTATATTTTTTTTTATAAAACTTCCCTGAGAAAACGACAGAATTAGAGGCGGCCTAAATAAAGGCTCTGAGATAAACTGATACAGATAACTGGAATTACAAATGCATTTAAAATTCATTTTAACTTTCAATGAATATTCAAGAATTTCTAATGGTTAGATGGTGCCTTCATTTCTTTATAATATTGCTTGCTTTTCGATGGGGAAAAAAATCTTATTCCCTACTTTTAACCACATAAGTTAAACAGTGCTTAAATTTTTTGATGTTTTAGTCACTAACATACTTTATAATTCATGGTTACAAATTTTTCATATTCATTTCTGGATGCGACCTCATTTGGGAGATCCATTTTTCATTAATATGAAAATCTTCCTGATGACAAAGCCTTTTAATAATTTACTCCAAAATTATTTAAATGTTCTGTTGTCATCAGGAACCAATAACTGTACAAAATTTTAGAACTGCTGAATATGAAGAAAAGAATGAAAAATCGATTATAAAATTCTTTCCTTACAAATATGTGAAGCATTTAAAAATAACTGAGAGGAGGATCAAATGTACAGAAAAAAAAAAAAAAATGTAGATTTTGACTATACTCTGTTTCACCCTAACTTGGCAGTAGTGTATATTCTAGGCATGCCGAATCGCAGTCGTCGTCAGGGAAACAGGGTTACTTTAAAGTACAAAGTTACTAGAAATGCAGATCGCTGGAGAAACTTTATCTCGCAAATTTTTCGCCAAATAGTAAATATTTATTTACTTTATCATATTATCACTTTATCGGAGAATTAATTGTTTCCTTATTTTCATTATTTTTTCAATATTATTGACACATTATTTTAATAAATCATTAAAGTTATTTCATTTCGTTTCACCGTTTCTCAAAAGAAAACAATATATCTTTCAATATTCTGTGAAGCGTAGTTCGGCTAATGTTTTTCGAAAAGATATCTGTATCATCGTTCACATCTTTTAAAACTTTATCTAATGTTGGGATCTTATTTCTGCGAAAAAAAATGCATGGAGTTTTCGTCAAATACAGAATAATGTAAAATCATCATATTTTACAAGACCTGAATGTTTATCTTACTGAGCCTGGTCGCTTCTTTCCAGGGGTACTTAAAGGATGCCTTTATTTCTTTTTTCAAAAGGAAAACTGTTCATTGCGAAACATCTGTAAGATGCGAAACTTTATCAACGATTTGATTGATAGAATCTTAAGGGTTTTCTCGGAGTCGAGAATAAACATTTAATATGTTTTTACATGTTGCACTTTTTGTTGGTTTCACTCGTCTTGAATGTGTGCACAGCGTAGTCGGTGAAAACACTTTCTCTTTTTCAAACATTTTAGAAGTTAATAGAAATGACGAATCGAATAAATATTCACCAAACAAAATTAATAACTACTAATGCGATTAATAGTATAAAAAAAATCAGCTGCTAAAAAAGAGAGAATAAAAAAGTACGAAAGATGATAATGGTGGCGAACTGATTGAAGTTGAGTTGGCGAAGACGTAAAAGAAAAGCGCGCCAAATATTTGACCTTGAAGACCGGTTCTAGCCAAAGTGGAATTCATTATGTCAATCTTTCAGTTTTATTCGTTCGCTTTATTTACAAAATACTTAACAGACAAGCACTTCTAACTTGAGAATAATTTTAAATACATATTGATAAAAAAAGGTTTTCTGTAATTTATGATATTATTTGATAAATTCCTGCTCATTTTAACTATTTTAAAGCCGGAATTGATGGGGAACTCTTTCCCAACGCGGAGCGTCACATTTTCTACCTTTTACAATACTGCCAAGTTAGGGTGAAACAGAGTATAGAAACCAAGTTCCGGCATACAACTTCATTTATTTTTCAAACTATGAATCCATTTTTTATGATAATTACTTATTAACTCTTTTCCGGGTATTTAAGTCAACCATTGGAAAAAACAAACAAAAACGTCGCTGTCAATAAAAAAAATTGTTTCAATCTGTGGATTTTAAAAAGTCCCAAGTCCAATTCAATTTGAAAAGTTTCAATCGTTTCTTTTTCGTCAAGACATTACCTGAACTTCAATATGGGTATTCGATATTAACATTTAGAGCTCCTAAGGAGAACAATCTTTTTATCAAGATTTTCCTTCCGAAACGAAGAATAACATCCCAGTTCGATTTCAACTCCTTGGACAGTTTTCTTTATGAAACAACATAAAAGATCAATTCTCCTCTCAAAATATTTTAATAGTCAATAAACCATAAAAAATATATGTTTAACCTGCATAAAGAGAATTAGCTGATCACATGCAGAACATTTGCGATCTATTGACTCTTCAAAAATGAAGGGGCGAAAAAACGCATACACGATAACATAAAATATAACTTTCGCACGAGTAAAAATTATAGACATGGATTTCAGCATTAAAAGTCTTTCAATTTCTCCATGTTCACAAGAGTTATTGGAAATTCATATTATACATGTTATAAATCATAAAAATCTTTTCTTTTTATTGGAAATATCTAAAACATTCCACATACACATTTTAAAGGTTGGAGATACAACAAAATCGAAGGATCTTACACCTACACTTAACTGCCCATCACTTAAAACCGGCTTCGACAAATCTAGGCAAATTTTTTCAAAAGAGAGACCTTGGGTTTTAGATAAGGCTCATCAAAGAGGGAATTGTTTACAACTGATTATTTACATCAAGAATTTCTCATATTTTGGAGACCATCCTGACAGATTATATATATTATTTCACATCAGTTTATAATAAAATGTGCACCTATTGCTCCATCTATGCAATTCTCTTCAATTCATATGATTTGACCACTGCTAGGGACATTCAGTTGAAATCGATCTCGATCGAATCATTTCATTCAAAATGCATTGAATATTAGAAATATAATAATCGGAATTGCTTTTGTTTTGTGAGAAAAACCCAGAAGGAATTCCCAATAGGAGCTCTGAAAACAAACCAATAGTTGCCATTGGTATAATAACTCTGCTACCACATATCTTTGTGTTCTATGTATCGATCCATCTCAAGTCGCTTAGAAGAACAGGAAACTTCCTTCTTCAATTAGGAGAGAATAACAACTCATATTTTGGAAGTCGGTTGTTAAAGGTCCATCAGAGATTAACGACCCATCCGCCTAAAATCTCTTTTTTTTCTTCCTTCTCTCCTTAGACTTTTCATTGATATTCAAAATTGTACACAAACATAATTGTTTAAAATAACATGAGCAATGAATAAATGAAACTGTATTGACCTTTTAAAAATTACAATCTCTGTGCTAAGAAAGATTTGCAAGAAATCAGGAGATATTTTTGCATTGCCATGGAAACAGAAAAATAGGCACAAAAAATAGGATTTTCGATATTTATCGATAAAAATCAATAACGCAGGGGAAAGAAATCACTACGAATTAAGACCATTATACAAATTTTGAATTCATCTCTTTGGAGGAATAAAAAGGCAAAAATAAACAAATTTATGTTCTTCACAATTCGATTTGTATTAAATTTCGAACATTTTGAAGAATAAAGTTTTAAAAATATCGTTTTAATTAAAATTTAGAATATTTTTTATATAAAAAATGGGGTAGAAAATGAAATCACGAAGCACCGATAAAAACATCTCACTCCCACTATGGAAACTTTCTTTCGACGTTATTCACTTCGATTTAACCTCTTTGTTTACCGCCTGATTTCTGCTTGTTAACACACTGCAATCCTTAAATTTAGCTAGAGTAGTTTTGGGGAAGATTTTGAAAAATAAGGATACATGCATTTATATAAAGAAATGTTACAAAGTAGGAACTAGAAATTTCTTAGAATAAATCTCGGAGCAGATTTCACAACATAACAGAAATTTTATTACTTAAAATACCATAAAGTTATAATCATTTTCAAGAGAATTTTACCAAGAAGTTAATAATTTTTATAAAAGTTATTTATACCAGAACAGCAGTAATAAAGAAGGAAAAGGAAACAAAAATAATGACATGCAAAAATTCTCACCTTTGGTAGTTAATACTTGTTTAGATAATCTTCAGCATCAATTACCTTACAATGTCGTTCCACGGAGTTCATCAATGTTTCATTTAATAGAATTTAATTAGTGGGTTACTTTTGTGTTTCTTTATTCAGCTGCCTAGATTTTCAATTAAATTCTGGACTATTCCCCGGCCATGCCAGTAGTGAACTGCGATTGTCTTGAAAGCCGTTTTTACATAGAGTTGCAGCTGAATCCTAAATTCATTATCTTGGAACATGCGTAAACAGCAGTTTGCATTTCATTTAAGTATTTTTGAACATTCTACTGTTATATAACCTCATATCATAACACTAATTGGGTATTTAACAATAGGTATAATGCAATCGGGATGGAAACTCATCTATTTTTCTTATTTTATGCTGTTGCTACCAAATAGCGAGATTTTGTCCCAAATAACACCAGCCTATTGTTCTATCCAGTCCTCAGTTAATCAAGATAAACTAAAAGGATAATTAGGCATTTTGTATAATAAAAAATGGCAGAATTGATACTTTAAAGTTTTCCTTTTTGCCACCGATATCGTTTAACGCTTTTCAACCGTTTAAAGGTGTCTGAAAGGATACCGATGAAATATTCCTAAAAAATGTAGAAGGTCAATTTTTTTTAACGTCTATGAGATATTTTTTGTAAGATGGAAAATGATAGACCATTTTTTAATTCTGGAAATAGTTGACATTCCATGAAATCTCATTTCGCGTTTATTTTATTATTTTATTAATTTATATTTTATTGGATGTTATTTATCAAAAGTATTTAGACTAGAATTCAACTTCAAGGATGAATTCAATTGTGGTTAGAGCTTGTGAATTTTTATGGCTGTAAAAGTGCATAAACAAATTTGATATCCTTGTTTAACATTTATTTTTATTTTAGATAAAAATTTGAAAATCAGTTTTTTTCCAAACTTCTTTTACAGATAAATTATTATCATCATCATATATTATATATATATATTTAATAAACAGTAACTTAAGTGTTGCTTTATTATACCTTAATCTCTCGTCGATGTTTCAGACGAGACATTTGCATGGAAATCAGGTTTTTTTGGAAGTATTTTAAATAACTTCCAACATATTTGTTCAATTTGAAAATAGCTGTTCACCGTCAACAATTTTTTCAAATATTATTTGGAAACTTAAAATTCCAATGTTCTCCCCTCAACTTCCATGCTATGTTGAGATTAACAAAAGGATAGTACTGAATTCGAAGGATGAATCACATGAATTGCAATTTTCTTGTCATTTCGATACGATAATCACTAATTTCTGAAGGAATTTGAAAAAAAAAAAAAAAAAAGAGAGAGAGAGAGAGAGAGAGACTTTGGGGATCGTATGCGAAATTACAAGTAATTTCAGTTCTAATTCTTACAATATACAGGCTTAGAAACACTGGTCTTCGGAGCGAAATTCGATCAAACAAGTTTGAAACGAAAGGAAGATTTAAAGAGCGATAGCAATGGGAAAATACAATTGAAATTTACATTTAAAATCAGTTTATTATAAATCTATTATGTAGGTAGGAGGTATTTGGGATTCTATTTCGTGAGGCATATGAATGAGCGAATACAGTAGTGACCATCTCAATAGCAATGAACGCATCGACATCTTTCAATACAAATTATATCAAAGTGCAGTTAATTAATACAGACATGTGCAATAATAATGAAGAAACTTTTTTTACATCATATTCATTGCATTTAGATTATTCATTTCACTTATTAAATTCCTTTTCTGCAGAATATTCTCTGTAATAAAGTACAACTTTCAATAATAATGCTATTCTTGTTGATGCTGCTGGCTTAACGTTTTATTAGTCTTGTCCCGACTTCTCGCTGAATTGACTGAGTGGATAATAGTTCTGTTTTTGTTTTTGTTTTTTTAATCTGTCATTTTTAGCCGCTTTTTCTACATCACGCCAGCCGGATTTGGAAAAAAATTTCTTTTTGTTTCATATTAATATGTTATGATCAAAGGAAATATCAACTGAGGTTGGCGATGCTGTAAAATAAATGTGACATTTCGCTACAGTAAATTCAATTTTACATGCCATTGATTTCAACAGAGATTCAGATTTTATTCTTCAGCTCAACTCATCTGAAATTTTTTTTAAAAAAATTATTAAAAAAACGCAATTTAGAAAATTTGACATGGGAAAAAGAGAATAGAATCCTTTCGGAAAATCCATCCTTCTAGACTTCCTTCCGGAAGAAATGCACTAAAAAAGTTGGTCATCAATGTTTTATTAAAAAAGAACGGGATTGAATAGAAGAAAACCTGAATTTACTGTCAGAACGCCTCTTACGTTATTTTAAATAAGGCATTTCTCCAAGATCCAGTTTGTAGAGCCTCACTCCACTTTACTTTCCCCTCATCCCCCTTAAGAGGTCCTTTAAAAACTAGAATTCCTAAAAGATAGCGATGATCTCTGAAAAGGACAGATTTTTTCTAAAACAAAATACAAAAGTCTCAAGAATATTGTGGGATTTCTAAAGACTTTTGAAACAATCTTTTCAAATAGACACTGTTGGAACTATTTACAGAACAAAGCTCCAAATTTAGAATATAGTGTTGTTTCTTCATATAGTGAATCTTTACCGAAAAATTTATTTCGCAATAAGCAAACCCTCTAGACCAGGGATGGCGAACCAGTGGCAAGCGACACAATATTGTGGGCACGCCGCCAATCAAAACGATTTGCATTTTAGTTCAAAATAACAAAGTTCGCTATGAAGTATTACGAACAAATGCGAGTGATTAATCGTGGTGTGCATATTCCCATTCCCTACTATTGTGTGCTAAGAATGGTTTAACATCTCTTGATAATGTAATGGTGTTAGTCACAAAAATAATCAACCTGATAACGTCGCAGGTTTTAAATAAGCGAAAGTTTGATGCTTTGTTGGATGAAGACAACTCGGTGTGCGATGGCTTACTAACGCATAATAATGTTCACTGGTTTAGCCGCGGGAATGTGCTTCAAACATTTGCCGATTGCTTAGAAGAAATCAGACTGTTTCAGCAAAACGATCGGCAAATACCCACAGTTGTTGGATGTTATGTGGCTTACAAAATTGATGTTTTTTCCAGACATATGCCTACATTTCAATCAATTGAACATAAAGCTTAAAAGGCACGTATAAAACAATTATCGTCATGGTGGATCTCATTCGCGCTTTTGACGCTAAACTGCATGTTTTCAGAAATTACAAGTACTTCCCAAACTTGAAAAAAATATCAAAGATTTAGAAGTAAATAAGAAACCAGACGAAGAAAATGTTTATGAAGAATTCGTTTCCGTAATTCATTCTTCAATCAAGGAATTGTCAGCGAGATTTTCTCAGTTAAAAGGAATTATCGGAAACGCTCAAGTTTATTACGTACCCAAATGTGACTTCATTTGATAAACTGAACATTCCGATTCGATTGGAAATTGAAGAATTTGAAATGTAACTGATTGATTTCCAGTCTAATTCAAAGTGGATTCAAAAATTTATTGAAACAAGAAAAAAGTTTAAACAGAAAGATTAATAAGGAATATAAATAAAAATGCTAGTAACGAAATTTTGGAAACATGGAATTTTTCCTCTACCTCCTGCCTGCGAGTCATTATTTATAGAGATGAATAACATTAAAGACTCGCTTAGAAACCGTTTCGCAGATGACTCCCAATTCAGCATGCGTTGTGCTAAAAGTAACATCTTAGAATCCTAATATAAGCTATTTGTCATCCAATCTGCAACAACACACTCATGTTACTTTCATTTGAATGACACGTATAACTAAAAACACTGCTATTACACAGTACAAAATACATCTTTTCGTAGTAAATAAAGAGTTGAGTTGTTAGTATTTAGTTTTCCTGATAATCACAAATCAAAACTCATTAAACATTTCTTTAGAAAAAAAATTAATAAATCCTTCTTTGTTCAGACTCATCTTATTAATCAATGCACATTTTTAACACCTAATTTAAGCAACAAAATCCGTTTCTAATATAAAGCAAACCATCATCACACGACTCAACACAACGAATGAAATTTTCTTGGATGAGGAAAATTACTTAGAGAATTAAAAGGAATATGGTGGTCATTTAAAGATTCATTCCTATTTTGTGTGGAACAAGTGAGTGAATAGCATTTTATTCATCCAAAACGGGGGGGGGGAAGCTTTACTACCTCCTTTGAGAGCTATTTTGGCTGAAATAACATAAGCGGACACGCTTTACTGAGAAGAAATGACAGCAGAGAATACTTTTGAAGATTTGCTTCAAGAGAAGCATACGCCTAGAAAGACGTCAAGAAATAAATAACACTTCACGAATCAAATTGATTTTCAGTGCTCCTCAAATCTTAAATCTGTAATAACCAAAGGCGGCAAATACTTTTATGGAGACTTCCTATTTTGATATGATTCTAACGATGGAAATTCCTTCAGAGGTCAGAAATTGAATATTTGGTTAACAACAATCGAGAGAATACAGGATTGCTATCATTCGTCAATACGGAACTCCTCCCGCCTCTTTCTGTAGACTTACAAAACACGGCAAGGTTAATGCAGAGAAGGAAAAGGAATATGCATTTTGGATGTCTTTCCTTCCTCTATTTGAAAAGAAAATTTGACGAACATTTACAATTTTGGTGACAAGATCTCATACCTGATTTCATCAATGAAAGTCGTAGCATTTTTAAATTGTCGCATTCGCTTAAACGCATATATACATATCAGAAGACGGATTTGATCAAAAATTTAATATAAAAAGGGGGGGGTTCAATTGAAAAGGTACGAAACGTCGTAACAACGTAACCGTTAACGTATTTGCTTATGCCGCTATGGAAGAACGTAGCGAGACATCTACGGATGCGATTGGAGTCTCCGTCGTATATAGGAGCATGCGCAGGAAAGAGCAGAGGCTCTTAGACGTGGCGGTGCATGTGAAGACAGGATGGCGTTCGCATGCAAAATTCGACGATTGAGGAGCAGCATGAACAGAGGAAGCTGTTACACCAGCCGCTATTCATACCCTGAGGTCACCATATACGGGTAAGACTGCGTGTCAGACAAGTCAGTGAGAAAATGGAGTGGCCATTTTTGTGCAGGCTGTGAGTGTTTGGTTGGTGATCCAAGATCAGACCAGGTCAGGCAAACAGTCATCACGGCCGATCTCATCGACAAGGTCGAGGACCTAGTGAGAAGCGATCGGCGTGTCAGATTGCGAATGTTGGCGGTGGAAGTGGATGTCAGCGTTGGAACAGTGTGGACAATTGTTCACGACTGTCATCGGAAAGTGCGCGCGCAATGGGTTCCGAAACAGCTGACCGACCAGCACAAGGAACTACATATGAGGCTAGCACTTCAACATCTGCTTCGGTATCATGATGACTCCGCTTTCCTGGAGCGGATCGTCATAGGTGATGAGAGCTGGTGCCATCACTACGAGCCAGAGACAAAGTGGGACAGCAAGCAGTGGAAGCATACGTCGCCACTTCCCCCTAAAAAGTTCAAAGCCGTGGCGTCAGCAGGCAAGGTGTTGCTTACTGTCTTTTTCGACATCCAAGGTCTGCTACTTGTTGAATTCTTCGAGCACAGAAGAACCATTAACCCCGATGTGTACTATGAGACACTCCGAAGATTACGCAGGTCCATCAAGAACAAAAGACCGGAGCTACTTACGGAGGGTGTGGTTCTGCTCCATGATAACGCGCGTCCACACGTCTATAGAATCACACAAGCGGAACTGGCCAATTTCAAGTGGGAGCAACTCGACCATCCGCCCTATAGCCCGGACATGTCGCCCTGCGATTTTCATGTGTTTCGTCTCCTGAAAGAACACCAGAAAGGGAAACGCTTCAACTCGGACGGCGAACTCAAGGACGCTGTGAAGGTCTATGTCTCGCCATGGCCACAGGAATTCTCAGAACAAGGAATCCTTCAGCTCGTTAATCAATGGGACCGTTGTGCTCAGGTCCATGGTGTATACTTTGAATGAAGTCTTCATTTATACCCGCAGTGTCGTTTCGTACCTTTTCATTTGAACACCCCTTGCAGATCTAAAATATTGGTTAGAAAACGTTATAAAGTAGACTTCCATTAACCCGGCATATATCGGGCTAGAGGATTACCAGATTAACTACAGGGCCAAACAAGCATATTTTTACCAAGCATATTTCCCAAATTACAGTACACTCCCGATTATCCACGGAATTGGGTGGCACGGCCGCTACGGATAACAAACATCGCGGATAATCCGAAAAAAGCTAAAAACGGGTATAGCAAAAGAGAAAACAGTCATTCCAACTTTGAAAAATCGTTTTATGTACAATAAAACGTAAAATTAACTGCAGAAAATGTTTAACTAACGCTTAATATTTTAGTATATCACTCAAAACTAACCTAAAAAGCATTTTGTTAATGAAAACAGAAAAGTGCTTTGTACTTACGAGAGGCGTCAAGGATACATAGAAAAATTAATACATATGTACTGTTTTAATACTGTAATGTATTATGTAATTACAAAAGCATAACTGTAAAACAGCACCTTTTTGAAGAAATCAGTCAAAAAAAAAAAACCCTTTGTGTGGCAGGCGCGGATAACCCGCCCGCGGATAATCGGGAGTCTATTGTATACGGAAAATTATACTAATTATAATAAATATTACAAAAGTCAATTGTTTATGCTATAGTGAAAACCCGAAATCAGTCAAAACGCGAATTAACAAGGGAAAACGCGTTTTAATTGACAGCGCTAGGGAGAACGCGAATTCATTAGGGAAAACGTGTTCTAACTAGCAGCGCCAGGGAAAACCGATATTCACAAGGAAATATGCGTTCTCACTAACAGAACGATTGATGACCATTTTATTCGTGTTTTGATTGATTTGTTAGACAGAATTATTTGCATCTATCCAAAATTATTATATTTAGTAAAACAGTATTTGAAGAAAAATCCTATCATTGAAGAAAAACATAACTTATTTGGATATTGTTTAAAGAATTCCCTTTATTAGATTATTTATTTCGACAAGGCAAACTACTATGACTCTTGGCCATCAGAATAGTAGTATTTATACGGAGAGCCTGGGCGATCAGCCTATAATCTCCAATCCTTAACAGAGCTGTTTGTAAGTGGCATAACACGGATGAATTAACCTAAAATGTAATGCAGAATGGGTTAAGAATTTTAAAAGTTATTTTTTAAAAAATAAAGAAAAGAAACAGTTAAATTAAAAACTAAAGGAGAGTTGCTTAGATAACGAGAGGGTCGTAATGATTAGGTTTGATGAGAATCAACCTAAATCACGGAATTAAAATATCAAAAAAAAAAAAAAAAAAAAAAAAACATTGGGAAGGGTTAGTAAAACGTTGTCTGGTCTACAATTCGATTTTTCACTAGTCAGTCCAGTAGAGATGTTTGCTAAGAACTGGAGGGTTCATTAGTTGTTTATCCCAAAGTAAGCGCAAGCAGACGGTTTCGGAACTCCCCCCCCCCCTCTTTACTTCAGAGTGATGACGGTTTTACAATTGGAATGATGTTTAGATTGTACTATGAGACTTAGAATTGCAAAAAGAACAATTTTTCATACAGAAACATCTCTTTGAAGAACAGTGTTTTTTCAAGAACAGTGGACGAACCTTTGCCCAGTTCCTATAGCTTCCTTTCTTGCTCTGTTCTCAGAGAAATTTCCTGATTCGGTCTTTGTTCTTTAGTCAAGAAAATTTGCTGCGATACATCGAATTCAGATCTAAAAATCGGGGAATATGTTAAACTTTTGTATCAAACTTGCACCCTGAATAGATATAATCTACTGTATAAATACTTATAAAATTTAAAGTTAATATAAATTGAATAAATTAAATTTATTGAATAAATACTGAATTAATTAAGTTTAAATATCATTTCTTACCTCGAATACCGTTTATTCAGAACTCCCATCTTTCGTACCAATTTCGTACAGGCTGTCTTTATTTTTTCCAAGCACTACACCGATGAGATTTCGCAAATCAGCTTTTACTCATAAACATCTGGAATGGGAACAACAACATTACCTCCAATATCAACCTCAGAATGTATTGCATCGGAGATCTTTTTCATTCGTTTGACTTGCTTTATTAAATTTTCTTTGGCTTCCTCACTAATTAGAAAAATGTTGGTCGGCTTATTAGCAAGCATATGCTCCCTTGATTGTGCTTGTTTAGTTTCTTGTTCTTCTGCGTTTATATCCTCGAAAATTTTCTGAAGTTCATCCTCAACTTCGATAGTTTTTATAATATCTAATGGTAAAGTTGAGGTTGTCATTCCAACTCTTGGTTCAATCCCAAACATAGCTTTGTATGGTGATTGTTTAATTCCTAAATGTAGAGCTCTGTTTTTCATGAATTAGACAAAACGAAGATCATAGGGCCACTTTGTAGTTTTATTGTCCTTCATCCATGAAGCCAACATATTTTCTACGACTTGATTGGCCCTTTCAACCGAACCCTATGACTGGCTGTGACGAGGCTTCCCATAAACAATCTTCAATTCTGGCCAATACGTACGTAACTACTGTGTGTCCACCACGAGAACACTTCCAGACAACCGTCTCTGTTTACGGCGGGCGTTATAGAAACAGGTTATTGTAGGAAGAGTTTATTTCGCACAGGTAGAAATTCCTTCAAGTTTCTTACGTTGGCACGTGTAGCGCCAAATTGGCGATATTTGGTATTATTGCATTTAATTTTTCAAAAAAAATTTTTAAAAAATAATTCACTAAGCTGAAAATCAATTGCGTACTCGGAATATTGAAAATATCCGATATCCCTGTCATATGTATACAAAGAACAATGCAGATCAATTAGAAAAGCTGAATAATTATTTGTATGCCTAACGATTGCACAAGACGAAAAAAATAATTAAGGAGTAGAATCATGTATGACAAAAAAATTAATTGCTTTCATTTCATTTGATTGAAATTTTTGTAAATAATTAATATCAAATTCTCCAGAGCAGACGCTAGATAATCTGTCTAATATAACAAAAACAATAACAATCAATCGTAATTATTTAATTATTTTTATAAAAGGTTGTTTTTATTCTGTTATAAAGTAAAATGTTCATTGTTAAATATACTTGAAACCTTTCGAAATTTATATTTATTTATCTGATGTATATGCTATTTTCCGAAACATAAAATTAACAATAACCATACCATCAATTTTTAGATTTTTAAAAATCTAACTTTGATTTGTAACTTATTTTCAATATGCACACGCATTCTAGAACATAATTAATTTCGCAAAGTTTATATGTAAAAGTATTCTAAATTGGAAAATAATTCAAACGTTCATTCAGGCATGTGCCAGATGTCCCGTGTTTTAAGGTTCATTTTCCTTAAAAAGGTTTCTTAAAAAAGAAATCGAATTATTTCAACGAACTGTCAATTCAAATAATAGGGTGATAAATGAGCTTTTCTTTTCAATGTATATCAATAGTCAGAAACAGCACATAAATTCCCGCATTATTTTATCATTTCGGGGTAGAAAATTCTTCACTCCCTATATCCTTCAATTTTAAATTTTAACTGCGATTTTAAAGTCTCCTTTCTTAAATTGAAAAGCATTTTGAATGATGTTAAAACTTAAGAGACAAAAAAAAATATTAAATAATGAAATGCAGTTAATATTAACCAAAGTAAAGACTAATAAAATATCAAAGAAGTAAGCTAAGCGAATATAAAGACACTTGCAACCGTGGCTAAAGCTAAAAGACGAATGAGCAACAGTTTTTTTTCTTTTTTTAATCGCTTCAAATTGACGCCAAGAAAAAGAATACCCCCCTCCCCTTCCAGACATTCCACACATTCAAAATGGACCTTCCCTACCGGAACCTATTTCTATAACGCCTGCCGAAAACAGACGATTGTCTGGAAGTGTTCACTTCGTGGACAAACTGTACTCTATAACTGAATTTACAAACTCTCTTCTATTATCAGATTGCAATATACAAGGAGCCCCAAATATCAAAAAGATATCAAGTACTTGCAACGCAACCTCTTCGCTCTTTTGCTCTGAAGTGTTCGTTGTAACACAGATTTCCTTAAATGGTCCTGGTAAACCATAATAAACTTAAATTCATTATCTGCCTGAGATTGCATGTCAATAAAATCCACTTGGCATTCATTTCTGTGTGAATGATAGGTTTAGAAATCAAACCTTTCCTTTTCATATTTTTTTTCTATTGACATGTTTCGTACATTGATAAAAAAAAATTGTATAATCCCAGTGGTTATATTAGCACATTTTCTTGAAGTTTCAATTTTAAGTCTGTCTCTACCACCATGTCCTATGGCCACATGTACACTTTCGATGATATCAAAAATTTCTTCAACTGGTAAATAATATTTGATGGGCTTATTTGAAGAAATCAACTTTTTTATTCCACTGATTTCAAAAATGTCAAACCTTTTAAATCTACGGTACTGAACAGAAGTCTTGCTAATGGCAGATTTTGCTTTTTCAACCTCAGATAAAATAGTGTTGTATTCATCACGTGTCATCACATTCAAATTATTCTGTTTTTTTCTGTAACAATTGTAATTGTTCAAGAAATCTATTTTTCCACTTTTTAGCGCAAAAAAGCATTGACATTTTCTTCACTCATCGTAAATGAATCAACCCACACAAACACGTTCCAACAAGAATAAAATTGGATAACTGCACTTTCTTTTGGATATTTCAGAAACAAGAAATCTAGATTCGTAAGGTTTTAACTGGACAAAACCCGTTCTCTTTAGCGCTGTCATTCGGGTTTTCCCTAGTGAATTCGCGTTTTCATTTACATCGCATGCAGTGCCAATCTGGAAACGCTGTTCATTATTAGATACGATGTTAGGGAATAAAAGATTTTTTATTATTCACAACAAGCAAGGGAGAAAAGTCTGCAGTAAAGAAAGCAATTTTCACACATATCGAAACAAAACAAAAGATGTTAAGAAAAATCTTCATAAAATTTGATAAACTCATCGGCTTTTGGTTCCAACCGTACAATTTCATCGAAACAGTATTTTACTCTTTACCTTAACCCTTCATTTAAAATATGTTCCTCATTAGATTGGTATTCCTTTTTCTTCGGTCATTGCTTATCAGAGATGCATGAGTCATTGTGCTACCAGTCCAATATCTTCTAAATATAAATCTAATTGAATGATTACTTGATCAATTTCTAGCATTTTTCCGGCTCATTTAAAAAAAAAATAATGCTGAACATTTTTTCTCAGTTTTGAATTTGTATCATTTTCTAAAATAGCATTCAAAGGACAGTGACGTAAACTCGAAATGTCACTCTAGAGCATTGCGTTTTTGAACTGTGAATGGATTTCGACCAAAATGAGAAGGAAATCTATCAATGGCAAAACATTTCCGATTTTGAACAATCGAGTTTAGACAAGCATCTTCGAATTTCACTAAAACGAAGATAACTTCATTGACAAGCCCAAAACAGTCAGTGAATATATACTTTATGTACATAATAATTTTATAGATACAACTTCTATGAATAATCTACATGAACCAGCAGATTATTTTGATGGATCAGATTAAAAAAACTATGTAGTGTTTACAATTTTTATTTCGAAAATAAATAAAAGGATTTCATCATTTCAATTAGAGCGAAAAGAATAAAAGACCCTGCAGAAGGCTAACTATAATAACGAAAGCAACATGCATTTCACGTTTGACAGATTAACCGCAATTTTTATAAGAAACTCACATGGTCTAATGATGAATTAAAAAAATCATTTTAATTCGTTCATATGGTAGAAAATAATCACTTAAATTTACATGGTTCTGTAGCGTATTAAATAAGCAGCGCTGAAAAAGAATATGATATTCCATAGTTCTTTTAAAGAATTGGAAAATCTTAGTTTTAAAGTCAATACATTGACATTTTAGTATTTCTAAAGCTCCTAACTAATATGAATATTTTATGTAGCAGTAGATGGATACACACGATCACTGTCTTTTCAATCGGATGGAATCCGACTGTTTTGCCTTCTCTCAAAATTGTTTAATAAAGCCGCAAAAAATTCATTTTCAATGGTAATCATCTGGAACTTTTGTAACTTTGCTATATTTAGTGTTTCGTTTACTTCCTATGACAACTTTCTTTTTTAAATCAATCCAAGTTGTTTTCTCTAAATGCTTGTCCTTCGTCAATTTGTGAGCCAATTTTACTTGTTTTTATTCATCACTTTAACGAAATGCTTCTTTAATCCAACCTCTATGGGAGAACTTACTTTTAAACGACTAGAGAAATATTTTTTCCACCTTTAATTGCACTCCCTTAATATAATTGTCACTTAATATAATGCTTCATTTTACCGCTATTGTAATGTAATGCTGATATTCTATCCCACTTGCACGGAAGCAGCAGCCCAATCTATTAAGTGCATATTGTTTTGCAGTAATAAATTAAAAGCATCCGTGGGTGAAGCATTTATCACTGCTATACGATAGTCTATAGAATCCAAAACTTATAAATGGAATTCCTTAAACTGGATGGTGACTGAAGCATTTTGTTTTTTGAGCACCCTGAATTCTATAAGTACACAATGTATTATGCGGAACAGAAAATTCGTGAGGATAGGTTTTCTAACGCTATCAAGTATTTCGAAGTGATAAACATGAGTGAAGTCACAATATGCGTTATTTGTAGACAACAACAAATCACCAAAGATACTCCCTAAAATGACATTTCGAATCAAACACAAAAATGTCTCTTTCAAATGATGCCACTTGAAGCTTTTAAACTGGACATCAAACGACATCTCATTTTCTGTCAGAAGCCCTTTATTTAAAAAAGATGCCTTGGGTAATATTCCAACTCCGAGATTCATCGACTTCGAAATGAATATTCGAAGAAGGTGTGTGTTCTGATCACTGCAAAATAAAATGGATGTCATTAGTCGGAGAGATTGTCTTCCGAAAGACGGATTTTGCATCTTCCAACAAAGGCGGAAGGAAAAAATTCAATAGCATACACGTTAATTGAAAATACCTTCCGGCTATATATAAGGCTCCACTATATCACTAACAAAATTAATCTTTTTTTTATCTTCCTCGTTTACAGTCCCACATTCCGCGAATAGTTGACTTAACGATCGCTTACGGAGCTAGATGGCGCTCCAGCACAAATTAATCTCTCGGACTGCTAGAAAAGAGAAATTCCTTTATCCATTTTCTGGTTGCTGTTTATTTCATTCAAAGGAGTCTGGTTGCGGCTGTTTTTTAGTAATCACAATGGAAAAACGATATCTGCGCAGTTCAATAAAATCTTATTATTCATTAATCCTTCCCTATCTACAGGACAGTACTTTGACTGGAAATTAAATAGATTTATATATTGAACCATTTTCGAAATATTTTATGATCACTTCTAATTATATTGACGTCCCGTTTGGAAACAACAGAAGGGCCATTTGGACTTTCTATGAACCAGCAAATCCCTCTCCAAACTTCCAACCCAAATCACTAGAAGAAAGTTTCATACTTGACGCCAAGTGGATTTCTGGTAAAATCGGGTTTCGAGCCCAGAGCACTTTGCAAAAACCTGAGATTATACACAAAACTGATGAAGATCAAAATCAACTCATACCAATAGCAATCTCCTCAGCCACATTCGTCTCGTAAAATATCAGGTCAATCACCCAACCACCATTCTCCTTAATATTCGTTATGTTCAGGACTACCTTGAAAATATTACTTTCATTCTTTTCCTCACTGGAGCTATTGAACGGCAGAAACAAAGCATCGGAAATTGAATCCGGGGGCACAATGCCCTGCGGAGGTTTTCTTGAAGTTGACAACAGTACCCTAAACTTCGCTGTAGAACTTCTATTCATATTCTTGACATCTAGAAATAAATACTTAATAACTTATCAAGCCATCCACCTAATTAGATGAATTTTATTAAAATCGATAAAGGGGTATCGAATTAGGATCGCACGCGATCCCCAAGGCAGCCAACACGAATATATTCTAGTTTCTATAAAAAAATCGTAAAAATGCGAGACTGATAGAAATCATGAAAATCGGAATTTTCAAGTCACGTTCATATTATTTTATTTTTAATGAATGTCCAAGAATGTATGACATTTATTTATTCCATCCAGGGAAGGGAGAGGCAATTCAAATATAGGAAATTGTATAAACGAGCAAGTTCCCACTTCCGTGAAGGGTGATGGGTCCCATCACCGACAGGCTGTACCTCTTTTTGAGCGCATATGTTACTTGTAATGAGTGTATCAAGCTGAACGCAGATGATGAAATTGCAGCCATTCAGTCTGTCTCATCTTTGATATCTCGGCAAGGAGTAGGGAATTTATTTATGGTTATGACATTCATTGTGTCTTTATTATATTGTCTTAATTAAGATATAAAATATTTTCAGCTTTTTACTGCACCAATAGAAATGTTTAAAAATTGATATTAAATCTTAAAATTAATATTTCACATATTGATTACAGTTTAAATATTATAGTGCCACACAAATATTTCATTATGTATTAATTGATAGAAAGCGTTCTTTTTTTCTACGATCTCATTAGATGAGACTCCGTGTTGTTCATTTCTGTATCAAATAAATCATGATCATTCGAAGCAAGAATTTTATCTTTACTTACATGAAACATTTGAAATTAAGTAAAAGCACTTAAAAACTTATTTTATCATAGAAAATCCTTGAAAAGATAATTTGGTAAGTTTAACAAGTATGCAAAAATAGAATTAAGATTTATTTGTGTTACAAAAACTGAGGAAACAATTCCATTTCAAAACTCTGAACTGGTTCCACTCACAATTTTTTAACTCGCATTTCTGAAATCCCACTCCGCTTTTTCAACATCCTATTATTAATCCATTGATCAAATAATGATTACAATAAACTGACAGATACGGAAAGCTCAAGGCACAAGAAGTTCCATACCGTCCTGACACTTCAAATCAATACTAAAACTGATTAATGAAATGCACAAGAGGAGGATGGAAATGTCATAAGAAAAAAAAAGCTACTACTCCAACGCAAAAATGCGAAAAGAAAAAAAAAAAAAAAAGGAAAAATTTACAATGAATATGTAAAAAAGAATTTTTTTTCTCCCAATGGGAATTTAGAAAGGAAAAAAGCAGCGTCCAATTAATTAAGTAATCGAATAAGGCGGAGCAAAACAAAGAAAGAAGTAACTTAAACTTTCTCCATTTTACCAAGACCATTAAACCACCCACCTCGTTAGAAACAAACCTAATGACCGAAAAGAACTTCCGCCCTTACTCCGTTTCAACCATTTCGAATAATAGTTCAATGGTAGACTTAATGCCGATTATGAAATAATTAGAAATTGAAGAATTGAGGCATTGCATTTTATAATTGCAGCAGATTAGTTACTAATTTACATAATAATAATACGAAGCCATATAAAATAGAAGCACTGCCCCCCCCCTTGTTCGACTTTAGTGTATACACAATAAGTTGCTTTTTATGCTTCGTAGTTCAATGATGAAGACCAAGTATGACTTTTAAACACCTTCCTTTGAATCTATAATTATGGTGTAAAGATTGCTTTACAGATTTCATTGCGTTTTTGAATGAAGAAAAATGCTGCCATATATAACAGACAACCAACCTGTCAACGGTTTCGGTTCAAGAATTGAGATTAATCTACAATTCAGATGACTAAACAGTATGTTGAATTTTAAGCCACAGATAGACATTTAAAAAAAATACTTCAACTCCGGGATGTTTAACAACAGAAAACCTGGAGGTCGAATTTTCTTATAACCTATACAAGTGAAACAGTCAGCTCTGTCGAATATTCGAGAATGTTCTCGAACTTAAAAGGACGTATGAGTAGGAATATGTTACAGAAAAGTTGGGAAATATTAATTACAAATTAAAGCAAAGCGATCGTTTTGATATCAAAATCTGAAACTATGCCAACTTTAGAAAGACGAAAAATATTAGACACAAACTCGCACGAATATATTGATAGACAGAAGATAAATTCTGAAATTTTTTAATCCAATAGGAAAATTCTTAAATATAACAAAATAAGGGCATTTTTCATCATCTGACGGAAAAAAGAAAAACAGAACGACGCTGAAATCCCGAAAAAAATATTTTCAGTAAAAAAAATATATATATTTTTTAATCACTCAAACGCTTGCCTTCCGCTGGAAACCAATACAAAAGTCCCATTCCTTTGCTCTTCATTGTGATATATAATATTGCATCGCATTCAATACTCGAAAAATTAGTTGGATGCGTCGGTCATTACAGGATTCTTTTTTTTTTTTTTCAATCATTTTTTAACTAATACACAATATTTGCAAAGCCAATAGGAAAAGTGAACTGTGTGAATCTTACGCATCGATTCATTCAAAGCAAAGAATTCATGTGATGTTTCAGATGAAGATCTCCCCTTCCAGCAAAAACCTCGATCTCATGCATGTGTTACGCGAGTTTTTACTAAGTAAATACACAAGTACCTTCTTTCCGACATATCGGAGAAAAAAATTATAGAGAGCGACAATTGTAATCACAAGATGGCAAACGAAATTTCATTCAATAAAGTCATTGCGCTTTGGAGTTATTGCCATTACATGCGACAAAAGGTCAATACTTAGATATACTTGGTTCAAAACCTGTTCAAATTCTACAATTTAGATGCTAACACAATGAACCAAATTTTATTCACCTAAATTTTTCAATTATGTTTACAAACATGCTAAAGTACTGACCGACAGATAATCAACCGTTTTGATCGAAATTTGCCATCAATCTACAATTTAGATGATATACATATGTATCAAATTTTATCTTCCTAGCTCTCTCCGTTTTGTAATTATGTTCACTTGTACAAGGACAGCATTCCCCCCGAAAGGATTTGAAAGAAATCTACAAATTTGATGTAAAGACCATACACCAAATTTCAATCACCTAACTGAAAGCGTTTTAAGTCATCGTGCTTACAGACAAGCATAGTTCCAAAAATGTGTTTTTCGGAGGTCTAAAGCTTTCATATTTGTCAAAATCACGAATTCAAATTTTTTGACGACTATCATTCTTTTTTGTAGACAAATCAGAATCAAATTTGCTCACATCGAAAACTATTAACGTCTGAGATTCCAATGAATATAAAACTGATTCCTTGTGAAATGGAATCTTTCATTGACTCTTTTGATGCCTCATCAGGTGATCTTCAGTAAGCAGCGAGTCAAAAATCAACAGAAAACCCTGCGGGAGACACGCGATTTTGAACAGTAGTTTGCTTGAGAACACCGTGAATGAGCAATTCCGCGGAAAGACATTTCAGGATTTCTTCGTGACCGACTTTTCCTTTGGATTTGAATCCACTCCCACGTTTTCTTTTATTTCCCGTCCATGAACTGAATTTTTAATATACAATTATAATACGTAGCAAAGACAAAGTTTCATTTGCCGCCGCTTCAAATTTTCACTTTCCGTTTGAAGTAAGGATTTTGCTAAGTTCACCTGATACTGGTTTCCACGCTGCTTAGAAACTTATAACTTTGAACTGTTGTCAATTCAATAGAAATTTACACACCATATTAGAGCTTTTGGTTCATGAAAATATTTTTGGTTATTTAGACAAAGTGACACTATGAACTTTATTATGAAAACTGGAAAACCATTAATAATACTTCAGTAGCAAAAGATACAATGTTAAATGTTCATTTCATGCTTTACAATGCTTATGCGACCCATTTCTTTATGTTTGTTTGTTTTCGAGGAATTTAGAAAAATTCAAAGACATCTCGCTGGATGGAGAAATCATTTCAAAGAAGTGATTAAAGTAATAAAATTTTGGCCAGAAATTAGAATAAAATTTTGGCCAGGGCTTTTGAGAAATCATTAATAATGGCCATATTAATGAAAAAATCTTTGAGGAGAAAAATGTTTAGCCTAAAATTATGCTCAAAATTGCGAAATTATTAGATTGGTAGTTATTCTTTCATTTCAATTTTAATTCTTTTGTAACTTACTGTTTTATGTTTGCTAACAATGATCAGAGTCAGTTTTATGTAACTTGTTGATGAAAATATTAATATGTGCCATTCTCCACAATGCTCTCAACTTCAGAAATTTCTGTTTTATATTCTCTTCTAGTAGAACCTTGAAAAAGGAATTCTAAATTTTACTCCTGCAAACAAATAGAAGAATGCAGGAGGGGGAACGACATTTCTTTCTGTTCATAACACTCCGATGATAATATTGATATAGGTGTGGACAAAGAGACAGATAGGGAAAACTGTAGATTTTTAGCAAGAGATCTGCTTTAAAGTAGGAAAGATTTGAAAGTAAAGAGGAAGGAGATGACAAAAAATATGAAGAGCATCTAAGTACTCTTTATGGTGGGATGATACAATTTCGTTTTTTCATAAGACTTTCTGTTCTATTATTGATAAAGAAAATATCATTACCATGTTGCATTCAAAGATGGCCAGTGGAACTAATCAAGTACAGACATATTTTTCGCTAGATTAGGCCTTAAAACATAATTTTAGATAAAATAATGACTATACACAATAAACCTTAGGTACGCAAATAACACAAAGTCTTTTTTTTTTCCATAATTCTTTTGAATAATAAATTATGAATTTTAACAGTAAAAAACGTGTTCCAATCTTCCCCCATATAAAGGTATGGAACATTGATGGTTTTATAAAACGAATATTTAAATAATTACTATCAAGTTTGTATATTTTGAAATATTTCAATATTTTATTCAGAAATTACCATTGCATGAAATATTTTCGTTAAAAATGTCTCATCCACTTCTACGCCCTAATTTTTGGAAACAAATTTCCATTATCTTTCTTTGTAAAAATTATTATTATTATTATTTTCAATTTTAAAAAGATATGGAATTTACACTTACAATAAGAAAATCAAGTTAAAATTTTCTGTTAAATACTTCATTTCTCGATTCTATTTTAAAGAAATTAAGTTTCATGCCGTTTTTAACTATAAATACTTCCTCATTCTTTTCAGAAAATAAGTCTCTTTAATAAGGATAAATGTAATAAAAGACAATGAAATCGGAAATTAAGATAAACAAGTCATTCAAAATGCTTCAATTTTAAGTAAACATCTCACCGCGATCAAGTTCTTTTTTTAATAATTCGAAAAGCATGTCAAAAAATCAGTTTTTAGATTGTAAATAATCAAATGTTCTTCTTTCATTTTAACTCCATGTAGTTTCAGAGATGCCATTCCAAATGATCCAGAAATAGAAACAAGAGAAAGTAAATAATGGAAAGAATGGATTAATTATTCATTTCGAATAAGATGAACAGAGTCAAACCTATAATAAGCTAGGCAATGCACTGATTACCGCCTATGCATCAGAATTTTGTAATCAGTTTTTAGTAAAATGAATTACTTCAAAGTACTAGCATCATTTCAATGTATCCGAAACTGCACGCTTCATCTCGCATTTCATATTTGGAAGAAACTCGATCATATACCATGCAATATAAACTATTACTCAAAGAGATAATTATACTGATTGATAAATATTATGGTGAAATTTCATGCTGCTTAGAGTTCGTCAGACCACACCAAAGAAAGGGACTCGCAATAAAACATCTACAAGCATTCCACGCCTACACTAAAGCCTTCCTCATCCCTCTTGTAAATTACGACCGTGTTGGTCACGTTACCTATTAGTATAAACGTCCGGCTTCTAGTTATCTATTGTCAATGTGATTGAAAAAACGAGAATAAGCGTTTTATATTTTGAGAAAATAAAAGTAAAAATATAATTCAACTTATACTGAACCCCATTTGTCACAGATAAAAATAAAATATGGACTTTTTAATAACTTAAGATTAGGCCCGACGAAATTGCCCATTCCAAATGGAAAGTTGGAGACCTGACTCCATCAACATAGAGTCCAAAAAATACAGATTTGCTAAAAATAATTCAAATTATCAAATCAAAGTAATAAAATTATCTTTATCAAAGGAAAAACCCCTTTCAAACCATAAACAACGCTTTCGTGCCAGACAAGTTGAATGCTTTGAAATGGTCGTCATCTTTCCAAGAATGTTTATGAAAATTGGATTTTCATTTCGTTCTGAGGAAATGTATTTTGAATAAAATGTATGTTTGAAGAGTAAAATATTTCATACAAAACTGCTAAAATAGAACAAAATACGTATTGGTAGTTTTAGAAGAAATGAACGCTCCATCAAAATTATTAATTGCACATAAATGAAACGATTGAAAAACTATCATTTCACAGAATGCCATCTTTCCCAGACTTGATTAAAGACTTGTTAATGTTCATGTTTATATTTAGAAAGCACACATGCATAAATCATTCAGATATAATAATTTGTGCATTTTTATTTTTTAAGTAATATCAGTTGCATCAAACACTTTTTAAATTTCTATTCAAAATTTGATGATCAAAATAACGATTTTAAGATGCGGTACTTAAAATATGCTGTTCGAACAAAAATTGCTTTTAAAACAGCTTTTACGTTCAGAAATGTAAATGAAAATTCTTTTTTTCTAAAGATAATTTTACGTTTATAAGGAATATGAGGAATTAGGTTCCAATTTCTGAGTTAAGTAACAAAGTGGATAATGGGCAAATGATGCTGCCTTTGAAAAATATAAGCCCTTTCCGGCTTTAAGAAAATCTGCTGACTTATACTAAAGAGTTTCCTTGCAGTTAAAAATGGAAGAATTGTGTCAACCAATAGACTCGTATAACCAGAAGGAAAACAAATCACTGGAAATTCTACGACTAAGTTTATTTATACTGTTCGCACGTGTGTGAAAGTGAGTGTGCGCCTCCAGCATTCTTTCCGCAGAAATCAATCTGCATGCTGTGTACCGTGAGCATTCCGCCAACTGTGAAATACGGTCAGCAGCAAGAAAGTCGCGGGCACACCAATCGCCAGATAGCGAAGTTCACAGTAGTAATACAACGAGTTACTGAAGTGAGAAAAATGGGCGAAACTATTCAAAGAATGGCGATCTACGTCGAACTTGGCTCTACTCGACTCTTTATATATGGTACGATATTCGCTTGGTTATCGCTAGAAAATAAATTCGGATTGGGTGAAGACTGAACGGGTGCTAATTCTTGGAATGTAGACACAATTCCAAACTCTAATCACAGATTCACAATTTCCAGATTCGCGCCAAGATATATTGAAAACTATGTTTGTGAATTTACAGCACAAGAAATTGTGCAAGCTGCTCAGTGAAAAACAAAAAGAAAAGAGTGTTTTGTTCTCTTACAATGAGGATGGTGACAATGGTACAATAAGAAACTCACTCTTGACTGAAAACAACAATCGGTATAATCGCCAATAAATGCTTTCAAATCATATGTTTTAGGAGATGTTTCTTTCCTGCGAAGTAATCCAGCGGAAAATGCCATAACTATGGCAACAGAAGGTCGATTTTAAACTAAAAGCCCTATAAAACGTTTTGTCTCGGAACTATTCGATCAACAGTTCAGATCTTGCGTCAACCAACTGCAATCTCTTCCGAGAGCTTCCTGTTAGCAATCTAGACACTGATGAAGAAGAGAAAACGTCAGATCTATGAGGAAGACATACGAAAAGCTCATTATTCAATATGATAAATGTTCCAACTAACAAAGAAATTGTGTAGAAAAATAAATGTATGTTGTAACGGAAATAAAGTACTTTGTTTTTTTAATACTTATTTTTACTTATTTCGTTCTTATTTCGAAAAGCACATTACTTAACTTTCATATTTTGTAATATTTTGTGCGATAAATATTTGATATTAAAATTCGTTTCTTTAAAGAACAATCGCTCATTCTATAATATAATAATGAATTACAATTTTTTTTTTATTTATTTTAAATTCGACATCATTAGAAGTCAAAAGTAGAAAATAATCAAAATTACTTTTTAGTACATTAATAAAAATGTATTTTAAATATTTATAAATTTATTATAAGCGCAGGGGCTTGGCCAACAAATTTTTAGTCAATGATGAACTTTGACACAGAATGATTTTCCATTAGCTGCGCAACAACAGAACTTCTTCGAATTTATAAACATTAAATCTTTTCTCAAACAAGACTTCCTTTCCCGAAAATTTATATTACATATCGGACACAAAAAAAAAATCGACTCCGCAGCTTTGTGAAAGTTTTTGGGTGAAATGAAGAAATAAGTCAAGCCATCAAACAAATTTGTTGGAAGATACGGATTTTACATATTCAAAAACCTTGCTGTCAACTCTTGTAAACGGGGAAAATTTAACTTAATAATCTTCTGACATCTTTTCAAAGGAGGAGGGGGGATTTCCCTTCAAGAGAGCTTTTTTTTTTATTCTTCCTATTACTGTTGTTCAAGCCTTGATTTAGTGCTCACCAAACTAATAAAAAAATATATTTGCTCTTTGAGGTAATCCATCCAAGGGTACAGAAAATGGGGGTTCTGTAAATATTTAAGTAAGATTCAATATTATCCGGAAAAATGGCAAAACTTTTCAGAAAGATACACATTTCAAAATAAATGATTTCACTCAAGGGCTCATTTCAATCAAATATTTATGAACAAGGAAACTCTAAAAAAGGATTTCAAGCTAAGAATACATAGATAAGCTGAAGGTATAGAGTGAATGATCTTTTTTTGAAAGAGTTCAAATTTAGTTTAGATTTTCTTCTAGAATTAGATGGACAACACTGAAGTCAAGAGCCTCCTAACTCAGTTTACTTTTGCGCTTGAGAAATCCAAGGTTATTTAATATCAGTATGTTTTCAAAAATTACGTTTGATGTCAGAAACTGAATACAAGAATTAAGTCCAAGCTTGAGATATCCGAGGATAAGAAATACTACTTTTCAGAATGTCCAGAATTAAATTATCCATGCATCACAGAAACAAATAATCCATGTCGTTTTGCAAAAAAGCAGCATCGTACGAACTTCAAAATTTTCCACTAATAAAAGATATTCAAAAAATTTAAAAATATAACAAAGGTCATTAGTGAAATTAGAGGTTAGAGCATTGCAAGAACATCTAGATTTTATTATTATTATTACGTCAAGTATTTTACACACACAATTTTTTTTTAACTGCAGTCGGTCGATAATAATCACTGATATTAATGAAAATATATTTGTTTTTAAAGAAAAGCTAAATAATCCTGCCCATTATAAAAGGAATCTCAACAGTCATGAAGGTTTCTGTTTTCCATAAGAAGAAAAGTTGCATTGCTAACACATTATTTGATTTGGTCAAGAACTATTTGCTTCGATTCTTTTTATTGCTGTACTTAACATTCGATCGAAACATCTCAGTTTTTTACGAGCGATTTCGTTTGCATTTTTCCTTTAGACTTTTCTTTCACGGTTTTATTTTAATAGAACATTTTTGTTATTGTAGATATAGTTTGGAAATGATCAAATACCACAAGGCGCATTCTGACATAAAATAAATAGATTCTCCTCGGAGACTGTGAAGGTCATCAAACCATTCAAGGTCAAATCAAAATATTTACTGCAATTCAAAATTACCAGATGAAAAAATATTTATAAAGAAAGGAAGAAAAAAGATAAACCTCTCCAAACAGTAAAAGAAATAAAACAAATTTATAATATTTTCTATAATATTGATAACATTATTTTCTTATATTTCAGATTTATCGAAATCCCGAGGTATTCTAATCCTTTTGATGTACGAGAAGGCATTTTTAATAGCAATAATTGAATCGCCACAACGTTTAGTCGATCTTGTTACTGAATCGTCGTTTTTTCGAAAATTCAAGTACCTCTCCTCAAATAAATGGAAAGAATGAATGACTTAAGCAATGTTATAAGTAATATCGTAATCACTGAATTGGGGGAAAAACAAAACAAACAAGAAAAATGCAGTTTTAATTCTTAACCCACGGACATCCGATAGAATAGTCATTTTTCGAATCCGTGCACGTTTCAGGTGGATTTAAGTTATTAAGGTGATTATTACCCATTTCAGGGACAAATTTATGAGAAACTTGATCATTTTCATCCTAAGATGTGTCTATAAATGAAATCAGTAAAACACACAAATAAAATTTTAAAAGCTCAACATTAAAAATATTTAATAAACAGAAATTAAAACAGAATCGTAAAGCTAATAACCGCTGCATAATATATTTAATTTCTTCAACATTTTTTTATAGTTATTAGTATTTTTTTCTCTGACGAGATTCATTGTCACTTAACTTTTAAAAACATTTTCAACGCCTGACGATTATGTTTTAGCATCCAACATTTTTCATAAAGTTTAAGTACAACATCAAGCGAATGTTGTTCATTATTTATTTATTTTTTATTCTTTAACATTAAAATATGCTTCATAATTCATTATAATAAATATTATGAGTTCTTGTAACTAATCATTTTCTCATTCATTATCAGATGTCGCCGAATATTTAACCTTTTCACTACTGATCCAACAGACTGCGCTAATTCTATCCTAGGAAGCCGGTTCCTGTTTCAAATCAGGAGTAGTAAGTAAAACAGGTTATTACCAAAGATATTCTCGTTTTACATCCCGAATCCTTCGTTTGAAACAGAAATCGACCCACCAGTATATAATTTGAAGGTCCGATTCGGCCGGAGCAGTAGTGAAAGGGTTAAAATGAAAACTAAATTACAGTTTAATTAACTAATAATTAAATTTTGATAATACGAAAATATTGTATTACCACTGGAAACACACAACAACTCAAAATTTCAGAGTACTAATTTAACAAGAAGTGTAGGAATACTCGACTTAAAAAAAATACGAAACAAGTTCAGCTAAATAATAAGAGCAAAAACTCACTAAAGGAGAAAGAAATACTGGTAAAGAATGCTTATTTGGCGGTGGTATTGTTATAATGTTATAAAAAAACAGTTATAAAATGATAAGAACATTATTGTAGTATTTTTTTTTTTGTTCGATAAATAGCCTCTAATCAAAGGAAACGAATGTGTATTAAAGCCGATGAATCATGAGCAGATCGGAGAAAAAAAGCAGAATCAGATAATCGCTAAAGAGAAAAAGCGAAGAAAAACAAATCATGACAGAAAATGCAAATTTGCATGAGAAAAGGGGAAAAGGGATATGATACAGTTGGCTGTGCGCCAAAATTTTAATGTGAACAGAGCAGCCCAACCACGGCTAAGCACAGAGAAATGTTTTGTTTTCGCCATTAGCTATTCGACAGTTTTTGCGTGTTGAGCGAATTTTGATTTATTTTAATATTATCTCCTTGCAACTCCAATTTCTATTTGTTCATTCCTTCCTTATTTCCTTTATTATTATTTTTCCCCCATCGAGCTCTTAATATGTAAAAAGAGCCAAAAAGCGGTGGAAACAAGGGGCTTTTAATATGAATTCAAGAGGTGCTGCAGCTGTGCATCCCAAATGGATGACGCGCCACTGCGTTTATTATAGTTAGAAATGGAAGATAACAAATAACTATGGTCTTGCAAAGACCCCTTCCTCTACTGGTCTCCGCTTTCTTGATTTTCTTCGCATTTTCTTGTGTATTATTCTGCAGTTTCCACTTCGCTTCCACATTGTTCCGACAGAAACAGCTGTTTTAACACACATCAGATTTCTCATCGAAAAAAAATGTAAATTAACAATAATCTAAAAATAGAATCGAAATAATTATAATCTGTCAACTTAGGGATAAGTTTGAAAGGAAAAAAATAATTATACACTTTAATCAAAGTTTTAAGTGCGAGTATCATTTCTGTCATCATTGAAAACCCCAAACTACAAGTCATCGCTTATTTAAAAATACGGCCAGGCTATATCCTTCATTGCCCTTAAAAAATTAAGCAATATCTTCTCATAGCGAGCGTCTCATTTACTGCTGAGATAGAGGAAGTTCAAAATAAAAATTGGAAGAAATTATAGGCTAGAAAGGGGGGGGGGGGAAAATCACCAGGTTTTTTTTGCTGTCCATCGCACTTAAAAAAAAGCTTTGATTCTAGAAGGTATAAGCGCGGTAGCATATAATAAATTATTTCAAAGTGGTCTTTACTTTTCACTATTATAATTAATAACAAACCGAGAAAAGGAAAATCAGGAAGTGTGATGATAAAAAAAAAAAAGGAATGTCCAACCCATTTAATACAAAACATTCCAATAAACATGAACTCTAATGGACATTCCATTATAATAATATTTAAGACATTGAGATTAGGTCAAGTCTTCACACACAGTTCATAAATTAATGCAGAGGATCCATCATCAAATTCCATTGAAGTCGCCAAGTATCTAAGACCAAGTAGGAAGTTCGCTTATCAACGAGAGAGGATCGATTATTTTTTTGTCAAAAAGACAAAAATGAATAGAATTGTTGGAAAAATGAACTGATAAGCACCAGAAGTGCTGAAAGACTTCTTCCCAAAATATCCGACATTCTTTTACTCACATCCTTTTACTCTGTGCCAAGGGTGGCGAAGCTTTATGGATCAACGTGCCATTTTTTCTAAAGAAATGTTTAATGAAGTATAGACGCGCCGTCAAATAATTTTGACGTGATAATTGGGAAAATAATAAAACTAAATACTAACAACTCAAAACTCTTTATTTACGACGAAAAAATACATTTTGCACTGTATAGTAGTACAGGTTTTAGTTATACGTGTCATTCAAATTAAAGTAACATGAGTGTGACTTCTTTTGTTGCAGATTAGATGACATAACTTATATTAGGATTGCAAGTTATTACTTTTGGCAGAATGCATGCTGAATTGGAGTCATCTGCCAAACCGCTTCTAAGCGAGTCTTTAATGTCATTCGTCTCTGAAAATAATGACTCACAGGCATAGGTAGATGAAAATAGGGTTAAAATAGCATGAGCCAGCTTCTCCAAACAGTTAAATGTGTCTGGAATCGAATTCCATGTTTCCAAAATTTCGTTTCTGGCATTTTTATGTATAATACTTGTTAATCTTTCTGTTTCAATCCATTCCAACTTTTTCCTTGTTTCAATAAATTTTTGAATCCATATTGAACTAAACTGGAATTCAATCAGTTGCATTTCAAATTCTTCAATTTCCAACCAATCGAATTGGGACAAGTTCAGGTTATCAAATGAAGTCACATCAGGGTAAATAATAAACTTGAGCGTTTCCGATAATTCTCTGAACTGAGAAAATCTCGATGAAAATTCCATGATTGAAAAATCAATTACAGAAATAAATTCCTCAATAAATTTTTCTTCTCTGATTTCTCATGTACATCTAAATCTTTGATATTTTTTTTCAAGTTTAGGAAGTACCTGTAGTTTTTTTTAATAATACCGTTCCTAAAACATGCAATCCAGCATCAAAAGCGCGAATGAGATCCATCATGAGGATAACTGTTTTATTTGTGCCTTGAAGCTTTACGTTCACTTCATTGAAATATTGGCACATTTCCGTAAAAAACATCAATTTTGAGAGCCACATAGCATCCAACAACTGTGGATATTGTTCAATTTCCCATCCATTTTGCAGAAATGTCCGATTTCTTTCAAGCAGTCAACAAATCTTTCAACTACGTTCCCGCGGCTCAGCCAGCGAACATTATTATACATTAATAAGCCATTATAACCGAGTTGACTTCATCCGACAAAGCCTCAAACTTTTGCTTATTTAAAGCCTGCGACGATACGAGATTGACAATTTTTGTGACTAACGTCATTACATTATCAAGAGATGTTAAACCATTCATAGAGCACAAGGTGAATAATGGAGGGGAGTTCAAGAATAGAATGCCCTACGTCTGTTTGAAATAAACTAATGAAACCATTTTTTTGCCTTCCATATTTGGAGCACCATCAATTACTGAAATAATTCTTTTCAAATTAATTTCTTTCTCACCAAGCGAATTTTTAACAGCCATACAAATATCTGTGCCTTTTTTAAATGGAATAGGAACACTCGCGTTTGTTTGTCATACTTCCTATTGAACTTTCTTATTTTGAACTAAAATGCAAACCGTTTTGATCTGAGGCGTGCCCGAAATATTGTGCTCCGTGCCATCAATGGTACGCGTGCCATCCATGCCCCATGAGAAACGCAGTTTGGTCTTTTCACCAATTTTCCGATTCCCTCCAAAAAGAATTCTTTCGCTTGAATTCATGACAACAACGGAGTCGTTAGAGCTGAAGATTACTTTAATGGCAATTTCGGATTTAAAGGCGGCACGTGGTGTCTTTTTTTTTTTTAAACAAAAAAAGGTTTAAGTTAAATTTTAAGGTAAAGAA
Source organism: Argiope bruennichi (assembly GCF_947563725.1). NCBI lineage: Eukaryota > Metazoa > Arthropoda > Arachnida > Araneae > Araneidae > Argiope > Argiope bruennichi. Next base: position 6,632,385 of record NC_079162.1, on the reverse strand, counting down.
ATGGATGAAGTTTTATTTTCACTTTGAAGGAAAATTATAGAAACATTTGCTATTAGATACAAGATAAATATTCAAAATTATTCATGTTTTATCCCACACATATCATACAGCACATAAGGCTTAGTTAATAAAATAAAGGAAATGTTTATTTCAAGGACCTATCGGTATGCGATACTATACTTTCAACATAATTACATCAGAAGGAAAATCAATAGGTAAAAATTCAATAAGTTAAAAGTAATAATTGTCATAATCACTACATAAGGAATAATTAACAAAACAAAACAAAGAAATAAATAATTTAAATTATGAAAAGAAATTAAAATTTTGAATGACAGCAGTTAAGTCGTCCATCCCTTAAAAGCAAACAAGAATTGAGTTGATTATATTAACTTGAAAAGCACCATTCAAATAACACTCATTCATAAATACAATTTGCTTTTATCTACTAAAAGTCTTTCTATGATTTGAAAAGGCAGTTTTGAAAGTATAGACATAAATAAATGCAATATCTTAAAGAATCTTAGATCTGAATCAATCCCATGTTAAGAACAACAAAGCAAAAATCACTGCAATTACCTTCATATTGTTTTATGCCGAAAGTAAGAATATGAATAAAAATTAAATCGCATTTCATAATTTTAATTATACGTCATATTTTTAAAATACTATCTGTGAAGAAAATATTGATAATAATTAAACAGCCAAATATTCCTTTCGTGATGCAATGAAATTGCAAAGCGCTATACTGACATAACCCGAGAAAAAGTCACTGTCATCTGGATCTACGTGAAAATTCTAAATTAAATCATCCTCTAATATAACCGTCAGAATGGGAATGGCACATGAGTGGTGATTCTCCAGAGGAATTCAATTTCATGATTTTAGAAAAATGTCAAGAAATTTATTAGCAGGCGAACAATCTATTATATTTATATCATAAAATTATTTTAAGATTTATGAGAAGAAAATATTTTGAGAATGTCGTGGCGCCATCTATCATTTCACTAGTGCAGCTTACTTTTAATATTCCAATTTTTCATATCAAATCCTATTTATTAATATCAAAATGCAACTTATCACATCAAACTCATGAAAATGATATTTAGCTACGCGTTTGAAAAAGGCTTTTATTTTTTTACCCTTTCCCAAATTTCAATATGCCCAAAAATAATTTAAGAAATAATCAACCAGATTTTATTTAACTGAATTCGTTTATTTATATAATATTATAAACGCTATTTATACGATATGACACATTTGGAAAACATGTCTAAAATTAATTCTTTAAAAAAATTTTAGGCTAACATATTAAAAGGCTCTAGTAAACATTTAGTACCATATGCTTTCTTTTAGACAAAACGATAATCTAAAATAAAGTAATAATTAAATAAAAGCAATTGCATTCCCGTTGCTATTGCTCCACCGAGCCATCATCGAACGCAACAATCTTGAATGGTTTCTGGTTCCGCGGACAAAAGGGAGCATAATCGATGTTCAACTTCCGATAGTAAAGTGGAAATTGTACGCAACAATAACACATATATTCTGTTTCAATTTTAGAAGCAGAGTCACTTCTCATTTAACAAAGAATGTTACAATTTTTTTCCCAGTACATTTTGGCCCAATAAAACTACCTATCAATTCATTCGCACTTAAGCAAGCGAAACCAAATGTAAATTTTTCAACCCATTCTGGGCATAATTCTCCCTTTCATAAATCAAAGATGAAAAAATAGATGTAGTAAAGAAATAGGCACAAGTATCCGAGACAGATTTTTAAATCTCATGTGCGGCATGAAATGCATTGATAGCTGTTCACATATCCCTTCGTGGAAAGAATATTTTAAAATATACGATATTCATTTACTGATGCCAGACATACAAGAGAAATTTATTTTTAAAAATTCTAATTCCATCCTGAATGTCTGGAGGTCATGCAAAAATAGTCTGCAACCAAACAGATTTTCTTATAAATAAAAATTTCTATTGATTCAAATCCTTGGAAAATCCATTTTTATTTTATCCGAACTTAATGAAAATATTTCAAATCATTTTCAGCTAAATTGATAGAGTATTATTTTTTAAGAATTATTAATAACGTGGAGGAATTGGTTTCGGCAGCTTATTAGTGCACTTGATCTTGATTAATAATGAAGATAAGAGGATTTTATGTATTGTAATACTATATTATTAATATGATACACAAAATGCAATCAGTGCCCAACATAAAAAAGTCAATAAAGGAAAACAATTTATATGATTTCCATCCTTAAGAAATAAATTTAAAACCAAAATTAATAGAATAATAAATCTTGAATGGAATGCAAACTTGCATGTTGTTGGGAAAAGTATTATTACAAGCAGCATCCATTGTTTAGAGCATTCGAACATACTAATGTATTATTGGTTCATCGTACACGTTAATAAAAAATTGGTTTCTTATAAACTTTCAATTCCTTACACTTTCAAAGACAAAACTATTAGTTAGAATTTTTACTGCCAGTAAAAGTATGCATGAAAGGGTCATCCACTGCTACATTTAAAATCGATACTTTTGAATATACCAAAGACATGTATATGAACAGAATGTGTCAAAATAATTAAGAAAGCTAGATGAATAAAGATTTAATATTTACAGTGCAGACAGACACCTATCAGATTTTTGAGCCAAAATTAACCTCTGTACTTTTAGAATCATCAAAATTGCAATGGTTTAAATATATCAAATTTAGTATGTGGTTTGGTGACTACAAATTTTGATTTCAATCGGTTGGGAAAAAAGCGTTTCCAAAAAATTCGATTTTCGCGTACGATGCTAGGGATTCATCACCAAAAAACTCGCCAAAGAGTCAGTAAAAATGCTAAATTCACGTCGAAGATTAATCTTTCGTGTACACCAAAACTATGCAAGGTGCACCTTTATTAGAGAGCATGTGAGAAAGGTTTGGGAAACAGCTGATTTATTCTTGGGTTTTCAATAATGTATATGTACGGGCAAATATTTAAATAGAACTTTTTTTTTAAATAAGAAAAGCGAAAAGATTGTCTAATAATTCAGGGGCAGTGATGTAAGTTATGTTTCAAACATGGGAGCGTATGTTAAAACAGTGAGATAAATTTTTCCAATTTATCTATCAAAAATACGAATAGCAACTTATTTGGAAATAATTTTAACTTTATCTACTAAAAACATTTTTTCATCTATTAACTGCAGTTTCTTCTCTCCCAACTATTAAACTGAATGAATAATGGCAAGAAAGAGGCGAGGCAAATATCACAACGCGAACTCTTTCCGATCGGAACGATTGAAAACACAGCGCTGCGGATATTTTACCATTACCGCTCGGCGGAGTTTTATTAACAAATAGATTTACTTTAACCGAGTTATTTAAACTATTTACAGTTCAAGTGTCATTTGAACTGAATAAAGAGCAAATTCTATCTTTACTGTTATTTTGTCGTCGAATAAAGAAAAGAAAAATTTGGATTAATCCAATTAATAAAAAAAAAAATAAAAAAAAGGAGTTTGGTGTTTTTTTAACACGTTATTTGAAGATTTGTGGCAAAATATTTTTCAATTTCTTCAAAATGTCCATGGCTTCCTTTGATGGATCACATGAGAGGTTAAAAGGTATCTTTCAGCACAAAAATACCAAAATGAGGGACTGCATTCAGCCTGTAGAAATAAATGCTAAAAATAACACCGACGTAAGAAAATAACTTTTGAAATCTATACGTTGGAGTATTAAACTGTATTGAGTTAAACGTTTTACTGATAATTATTTTCATACATTGCTATTATAAAGATTTGAAGGTAACTGTATTTATTAAGGCAATTCCACAAAAACATATAAATAAAACCTTAGATACGCTTTCCATACATAAATATACAATTAATATTAATATATTAATTATGCAATTAATATTACCATTCAATTGTGATAATGAATATTGCCCACTGTAAATACCATTTTATTTTTGCCCATATTGGACTCGGATTTTTAAGTCAATTGAAATCAATAGAAAGTAGTTCAAAAATCGACCTTAGGAGAAAGGCTCAGAAAGTCCAAAAGTGCCATACTTTTTGTCGGTAATGCAGCATTTGGGCTGCATAAAAATTTGCTAAGGCCGTGTGATGGAACACATTTGACAATCGAAAAGAGAATCTTCAGCTACCGATTTATCGAGTTAGATTGTACTCAGAATGCTCTTTTGGTATGCTCAGCAATAAATGGAAAATATTGACCTTTTAATGTTCAATCACAATTTTCTAATGATATTGTTCAGCCTTCATAATTAGGGATAGAGATGGAGACAACAGCAATTAGAGGAGTTGTTCAAAGTGAGAATATTACAAAACAATGTGGGAAACAATCCTTGTTTCAAATACAGGTATCGTTTCCGCGCAAACGTTTTTTTTTTTTTTTTTTTTTTTCGTATTTTTATTTACATGTAAAATATTTTTGCTTTATTAGAAATAAGTTAAAAGCATAAAAAAATTTTTGAAAAATGTAATATTGTTACTAATTTTCCGATAATATTCATATTTTTACAAAAATCTATTTGTTAATAATAGCCAGCTCAAAAATAAAAAGAATTGATAATTAAATCCAGAAACAATAATGCAATGTAAATAAAATTATCTGGGACCAGAGAGTGTTACTACTGTCATTTCTAGACTCAAAATTATTATTATTATTTTTTTTTATTACTCCATTTTTTTTCTAGTAAGTATATATGAAAAAGTATGGATTTACCACAAACCGTTCCCCTCTTTCTTCCAATTCATCAAAGTCGCTATACATTTCTAGACAAACTTCATGCCAAGTATTTCTGTCTTTAAATATATCGAAAGTTTTATCCCATAAAATAGACCTTTTTGGCCTAAAGCAATTAAATAAGCAATAAATAAAGCAATTTCATTATTGATATTTACGTCACTCATGTTCATAATAGATGAAAACCAATCGATACTAAAATAAAAATTGTGTTTCATGCAGGAAGGTAAAATACGCTGTGAAAAAGCAACTCTAAAAGTAAAAAACGTGTGTGTCAGCTTGCATTTGGTTATGTACGTACGCACTTGTGAGGCGACAGTAAAAATACCGTTGGCGCCATGGCAGCCGACTTGTTCACAGCGTCCGCCAACGGCAAATTAACAGCGCTTTTATTTTCCCACCTAATGTGTAAGCTCCAATTTACTGTACTTTTCGGCAGCGACGGTAAATTTTCATTGGCGGAAAAGACGCTGTTGTGTGTGTAACCAGCCTTACATCATTTGGGATCTGATCTTACGGGAAAGGGAAGGGAAATCAAATCGGGATGTTGCAATTATCAGAATGCTTTGAAGAATATAGGTAAAATAAGGTACAACTCTTTTTTCCGACAATTGCAACTAACAACTACATTTTATTATTTCTCTTCATTTGAATGAAAATGCCCTACTTAATGTAAAAATATCCCCCATACAGACAGACAACATGAAAAATACCTACGAAGTCACGCGGGAAATTAGAACTACACACTGTACCAAATTAGCAAGAAGGGAAAAAAGCACACCTCCAATAAGGTGAAGTTAAAACTAAACATAATAGAGATTCAGAGTGCACAAACAATAGCGTTCGGTTTTAAAAAACCGGGTTTTTAAAGTAAATTTGTCACATTTGAAAACAGGTTTTGAAAGTAAGAAAACCGGTTTTCCTGAACGCCTAGATATTCCTCAAAAAAAAAAAAAAAAAAAAAAATTATCGGTTGGGACCGATAAAATTTTTTATCGGTCTAGCAGCTGAAGGCTTAGGCGACAAGATACCTTTTCTTGTTAATTAAATTTGTGTTAAAAACTGAAAAATTTAAACACTGAAATGTTTGAAATTATTATATCCTTTAAAAAAACGAAATAAAGAAAGAAGTAGAATTAGCAACTCTTTTGCTGTATTTGCACATTTCTAGTTCAGCGAAGAAATCTGGTGTACTTTCTTTAGCTTCAAAAACCGAAATTATTGAGTTATTTGGAAAGATACTGTCTAGAATATTTCCGAATTCTTATGTGGAAACCAAATCTAATGTAGAGCAAATTGAAGAAACTACTCATCAGAGTAATCCTTTTTTTTAAAAGAAGCCATGGAAAAATCAATTCAAAAGTTTCTTGAAGACCCTGAAGAAAAACTTACAAATCCAAAGACACTGAAAGCTGAATTTTCATTATTTGAGTCAACGAATAAAAGATCAAAAAAGATTTCTTATTTGATGCCATGAAAACTATAAAACCAAGCTCAGTAGCTAGTGAACGAGTATTTTCAATTTCAGGCAATATTGTGTCCAAAATAACAATACTTAGCCACTATTCAGTGGATATTTTATGTTTTTTTAAAATCCTATTTTCTTAGGAGAAATTAAGATTAGTGGAAATAATATAAATATTATTTAAAATTTTTGTTTGAGTTTTCGTTATTTTGCGTAAGTAATATGTATATATAATTCTTAATTTTTTTTATATTTTGACTTTGACATTGATTTCGTTTTTTTGTTATTTTATATAAATTCAATCAAATATTTTTCCCTATTCTATATTTTTTTTTTGACAAAAATTCGAATTTTTGGAAATATTGAATTCGAAAACCGGTTTTTCTAAAAGTCGGTTTTTTGTATAAACCCTAGCAAAAAGTCTGTAAGAACTTTAAAAATTCATAAAACCCGAAAAAATAGCCGAAACAAAAAACAGGTTTAGTATTGATAGGTCAAGGGATTTTTTAAGGGGGGGGATTTTTTTAAGGCGACAGGTGGCACTGGTACAAGCGACTTTGTTGGAAATATGCCAATGAGACAGGTGATTATGAATACTTATGCTTTTGATCGAGATCGAGAGAGAGAGAGAGAGAAAGCATTTTTGAGGTAGGCTCTCTCCCTTTAACATCTTGTGAAGCTCCTTTAGACGACGTTAGTACACTTAACTGCCGCATTTGAGCGACAAGTCAAATCCACGAGTGTGCACTGAGAAACCACTGCATTCCCCCAAAGTCACACTGTGTTGTTCCTGCACAGGTTCCTTCATCATAGGACCCCTCTTCTTTGAAACACAGTGTGCAGTATATGGATGGAAAACGGTGACAGTAAATGCTCAGCGTTATTTAACACTTCTGCTCGGAAAGGTTGTTCTATATTTGCGTGAAAAAGATGCGCCTTCTACTGTTACGTTTATGCAAGATAAAGCAACAAGTCACACTGCTATTCCAGTCAAGGAATTCCCAATACAGTCGTTCCGGGAATTGAGAATCATTAGCAAACGTTGCAAGTTTTCCATAGCCTCCTCGATCTCCAGATCAGACACCACCCGACTTTTGGCTATGGGGAAATTTAAAATCCCAGTTGTATAGATCCTATCCATCTAATCTACCGGAATTGAAAGATGCAATCCGCCAAGAGCTGTCATGTACATGCTGCACTCTGCCGTTGCAGGATTTGTGACGCACCTGCAATACGTTATTAGGGTTTGACGGTTTTCAAACCCGGTTTTCAAAAAACCGGTTTTTTAAAGTAAATTTGTCACATTCGAAAACCGGTTTTTAAATTTAAAAAAACCGGTTTTAAGAATTCATATTATTATGTAAAAATTAATTTTGAACTTATTTGATTTGCTATTCATTCTATGCAACGGGCAACACATTTTTTCAACGTTTCAAGTTGCGTTGGCCAGTGCTTGTGCACTGCACAGTTGCGCCTCGAATTCGTCAATTTATGTTTTTCATGAACATCCCTTTTTACTTTTTTTTCTAGGTGAAACAAAAGTTTGATAAAGTTCATCTCTTGCTTCTCGTCGGATGTTTTGTCTATCGGTATAAAGTCGGTGCTAATAGAAACGTCAGCAATTTGACTGGCTCGTTTCGAAGAACGTGTGAAAGGAATACATAATTCCCCGTTTTCTGATTCTTGGTCACAGTATTTAATGATATCATATAAAATTTTCTTCGTACCACTCCTGAAAGCATTTTTTTTATACCACTTGAACTAGCCATATCAATACGAAATATTCAGTTAAAATGCTGTCAGGAATGACATAACACTCACATACACGTGAAAAAAAATAGATACAAGAAAGTATCTAATGCGAGAAATCCAAGGTCAAATGTGCTCATCGAAACGCGTCTCACCCCTTAATGAAATGGAATCGTCGAAATGTGGTCTCAGAATCCGATCCGTCTCGAGTCACGACAGGTTTGCTGAATATTGTGAAGGTGAAAACTGGAAACAAAAATATAAAGTTGTTATATTTGGTAAAAATAACGTAAGTATTAAGCATGTTTAATTTTTATGTTTATATTTTCTATTTTAAAATTTAAATTTTATTATATAAATTTCTTCTATCAAAAATTAGTGTAAAATAAGAAAGGCTTCTGTTTAATGGAATTTTAAATAAAACACAGTGTGTTAAAATATTCCATATTTTCTTTCGCAACGTTTTAACATAAATTATGTCTTTAGGAATTAGATTAAGAATTTTTTTTCCCCTTCAAAATTCCTAGAAAATGTGTAGATTAGATTTTAAATTGCATTAATATTAATAATTAAAATAATAAAATTGTAAAATAAACGTCAAAAATATTTATTCAATAACTTTAATTTCATTTTTAGATAAAAATGTGTAAGTCGGAAGTTTGGGATAGTTTCAAAAAGTTCGGGATAGACAAGGCAATCTGAAATGATTGTAATAAAACGTTGAGCTGCAAAGGATCATCTACGAGCAATCTACATAATCATTTGAAAGCAGTTCATAAAATAATTGTCGGAAATAATATAGTTTAGTTTCTTGAAGACCCTGAAGAAAAACTTGAGGAAACGTTCAGTGGATATTTTATGTTTTTTAAAATCCTATTTTCTTAGGAGAAATTAAAATTAGTGAAAATATAAATATTATTTGAAATTTTTGTTTGAGTTTTTGTTATTTTGTGTAAGTAATATGTAAATGTAATCTTTAATTTTGTTTTTTATATTTTGACTTTGATATTGATTTCGCTTTTTGTTATTTTATATAAATTTAAAAAATAGAATAGGGAAAAATATTTTATTTTTCTCTATTCAAATTTTTTTTTTTTGACAAAAATTCGAAAACCGGTTAAAACCGGTTTTTTTGGAAATACAGAATTGGGAAACCGGTTTTTCAAAAAGTCGGTTTTTGTATAAACCCTATGCGTTATCACCAGTGGTGGTAGACATATGAGACATATATTGCTATAATAAATGATTTGTTAGCATTTTTTCTGTTATGTGCATGTCTTTTCTTTCAGTTATGTATAAAACACCACCTATCGGATGTTTTTTATTAATTTTTTTTCTTATATTGAAAAAAAAAAAAAAATGCCACGCCTTATCGATGCTAAACCTGCAAACCGTTTTTTATTTTGCTTAATTTTCTGGGTTTTATAAATTTTTAAAGTTTTTACAGACTTTTTGGCTACCATGCATTTTATGATTCAAGGAGGTCCTCATTATCATAATTAAAAGAGCTACAAACAAACTGCTTGTTTTCATTTCTAAACATAAAAATAATAACTCTACAGATAAATACATTTCTTTACAAGGAAATCGATATCAAAATGTTTTTCTCTAACACATAACATGAGTCGCCCAATCAGGAAGTGTGGGTAAGGAAATAAGGTAGGAGGATAAATTTGAAAAAAAGGAAAAGGGACGACTCAATTCTCTCATAATTTAGTCTAATAACTAAATTATGAAAGAACGTTATTGCAAAAGAAGAGGAACATTCAGGTTGTATATTTAATCCATTCCATAATATTTAGACATGCTGAATGCATTCAGTTTTAATTTTTTACATGAGTGTTTGTTTGCTTAAGGTAACTTCAATAAACAAATTTTTCTGACAATAGGAAGGGTTCGTACATTTTTACCCCGATTCTTTTCGCTTCCATTGAGATATAATGCTCACCAAATAATAAATTAGCTGAAATGGAAATGAAGCTTAACACATGAATATTATTTGCAAATAAGATACGAATAAATATTCCGTATGTACCATTCTTACATAAAAATGGCAGAATTTATTTCCTAGTAATCTTGCACTTTATTTATGGCCGGCTATAAAATCCAAAAGATGGCGATGGGAACAATTATTAGAAACATCGTGAGAAAGTTATAGAAACTGGGAACGATACTTTCAAAGTTTTTATTGCTATGACGAATATATTAGAGAAGCATAAAAAATTCTCTTGCATAATTTTTATTTCTTTTATAAACAGCCGACACCAATAATAGTGTGATATTCCAATTAAACAATTTAATAAATACAATGTTTACCGAAATTATCAAAAGCTAAAATTTCCCCCCGTTTCAACGCCAATCATGTACACCGGTTTTCTCAAAAGAGGGCCCAGAGTTATTGTTTATTCACGTATAATTAGCATTTATTCATACAAAAGAATCCCAATCTTTCCAATACTTCGAGGACCCTTTGCATTCTTCTAGTGATATGTATGTCGGTAGATACTTGAATATCAGGCTTGCGAATACTTAGTTCTTCTGTCAACAGTCCATTTACAAATGACTCGGGAAAAAGTGGTTACCGATTTTCTCTTCTAGGGTTTCCTTCGTCCACCTTTTGGCTGAAGTTATCGCCCTTTTTGGACGATTCGAATATTTCACTTTTGCAGGAGGGATTAACTAGTTACGCCTTATTAAGCTCAATTTTTCAGACATGTCACAAACTTGAAACAAAAATAATTGAACTTGATGAAATAATGAATTGGGCCAAACATAAATACCGAAAAGTAAAATAATTATTAACCAACAAATAAAATGAATAAATTTATACGAAAAGTTTTTGAAAAACAAAAGAAAACTGGCCGATTTCATTGAAATCCGCAGATGTCTGGTTTTACCGCAGTCTGACTGGACATTCGACAAATAGTTGGGGGAAAATTTGCGAGCATCCTAATCAAATCATCTTTTCATACAAAAACTGCATCATTAAGAGTATCAGGAAGTCGAAATCTATTGCAGAAGTAGAGTACCTCTCAATAAAATCATAATATCGAATTGATTTTTTAACTCTGAAACTACCATTTAAATATTTTCAAGTAACAACAACATAAAAAACACAATGTCACATTACTATTTCCATATTTTGGTATTTGGAAGGGGAGGCGTGCCCTTCAATAAAATGGGGAATTGGATACTTGGGACCAAAATTACAGCTAGCAAACACTTTTAGATTTACAATCAATTTTTGATACTGTAAAATCGATATCCATTTATCTTACCGTATTGTAATTGTTACAAAACATCATTAAATGAATTAGTTATACAAAATAAAACGGAAAAAGTGAACAAAAATTGAATAGCATTAGAATTTAATTTTTAAAAGTATCTTTTGCTTCTAATGGAATTAACAATTCAGATGTTTACACTTAACAGTTAAATAAATGTTAGGCATGATGATATTTAAAACAAAAATCATGAGATTCAATGAAATTATTTATTTTGGTCATGTATAGTTCTAATTTCAATTGCCGTTATTCAACTAAATATAAAGCGAATATTTAACATCATTATAACACGTAAATGAAAACAAATTACTAGATTAACTTTCCATGTGTTTAAGATTCTAGCAAAAAGGTAAATCTATCTATATAATGTAAAATATCAGTTGAGCTCAATCGAAATAACTAACAAAGAGAACAATTGGTCAAATAATAAAAACGGCTTACATTTTATTACAATAAAAATCTTATATCATAAATAATTGAAGTAAACAGAAGAGAATTAATCATTTTAAATATATCATAATATAATAAAATAGGTTTGATTTACTTGCATCATGATAAAGTATTGTTGAAAATGACACAGCGAATATTTTTTTTTAAATCATTCGACAATTAAAATAATATCATTTGGAAGTTTGCTTTTTTTTTAAAAATTCAAGTTGGTGTAAAATATTTTTAACATTTTCGGAAGTTATCGCTAAAAGCCGCCACATACTTGCTTTCAAAAAATCAGAGGTGCATATTCCATAACACATCTCTTTTTTGTTAGAAGCAGAAATTTGTTTTCGTGTTATTCGGCACCCCTCTCTTCGTTTCAATTAAAATACATTCCCAAAAAATAGGATTTCATTGTTTTAAGGAAAATCTATACATTATCTTATTCCATTGTTAAAGTTAGGGCCGACAAAACTTGCTTTCTTTAATATATTCATTAACTAGTCGATTTTCGCTCATTCCCATTTGGGTGCTTTCAATTCAGACTCACTGAATAATCATTTATACAGCTTCCAATCGATCATCTGAAGACATCTAGACCGATATCATTTGTCGATTTCTACATACAAAAAAAAATCTGTCCGTCCATATGCGTGTGAAATTAAAAACGCAACGAACTAGGTGGATGAAACTTGGCATACTGCTTTATTTTAAATTTAAGATTGGATCAACCTCATTTCTTTACGCGCTGACCGTCCAATGGTTTGTATGTGAACGCAAAAATCAAAAATACAATGACATAAATAAATGAAATTTGGTATGTAAGCCTTTATATCAAAATGATAGGTTTGCGTCCTATTTTGGACCATCAATCGAAAGGGAACCTCCAAAATTGCAAAAGGCATACAAATGAATCCAATTTTATTTATTTATTCTCTTATTCCAACAGTACATATAATATGTCTATACAATAATTTGCGGTGTAGTGTTTCACTGCCACCTGTATTTTCACACACTTCGCTATATATACAGCATTGCCGATTTAACTTGCAACAAATAAATTGGAGAATTCAAGAGATGATTTGCAATGTGTATTTAATTTAGATATTTAGCTTGGGAATAGGATACGAGAATTCATACCTATTCAAGTCCTTTTCATCACTCAGATTCAAAATACAGTTAAAGGAGAGAATAGGCAGTTTAGGAAATGTATAAACTTCCATTCGCGCGCAGAAGAGGGATTTCTCAGAAACTGCTTCTTATGAACGAAACTAACAGAGATTAGACAACTATTTTTACACGTATTCAGATTTCGAACGAGATTAACTATAATTTATCATAAAAAGCGACTTTTTCTATTTCTTCCAACTAATGCTACTACATCTAACAACACCGAAGAGGAATGGAACCAGAAAGAGTTAAGATTACACATTTTCTCCTAAAATGACATGGAATCGCGATCATTTCATTTGAACGTTGGCATTAAGATAGAGATAAGTTACAGCAGAAATTCGTTTGCTTTTGTAAGTATTTTTTCCTGTCGGTTATCAATTCGTCTTTTGTGCCCTCAATCAGAAAGGAGCTTTTGTTTTATTTTTTAATTCACTGAAGATTTCATTGCTGTATTCAATAAAAAAATTTAATCTATCTTAAACAACAGTTTAAAGTTATATGTGAATTAATTTGTTACAGTCATAATTGTCGCATTCAAAGCGAACATCAATATAGCTGATTTAATTTTGCGAAGCTTATTTTTAAAAGAATATATTTTCAATTACCTATTGATAATTCATACTAAAAAATCTATTTCTCTAGCCGGGGATGTGAAATGGATGGCCGCTTTCTAAAACGGAAAACAGAACCCCACTAAATCAAACAGAGTTCATTGTTTGTATAAATAGAAGACGTGTGTTACTGAAACAAAACCCATTATTCAGTTTTTAATATTCTCATGCTAAACACGTCAGTTCTTTTGACATGCCATTACAGCAGATGAACCTGTTTTACAACCTTTCTGCTAAGAAACTGCAGTACTGTAGCGGATTTACATACATTTCTTCGTAAGAGCGGAGATGATTCAATTTTAAAATTCGCAAAGGTCAAGAAATTTGAATTCGGATTACCTTATGGTGGATATAAAATCAGACAACAAAAATGCAAATGAATAAAAACTCATCTTCTTTGTTTTTAAATATTTCATAAAGTTGTTTTCAGCAGAATTTGAATGAAAGAAAAGTTTTAATTATTTTAGGTTTTCAAATTGCATATATCAGGCATCATGGCCGAGGAAATTATGAAGAATGGATATTGCATGTTGCATTCCTCACGGAAAATATATTATGGACAAAAATTACAAATTATTTGCAATACTTTAAAATTGTAACATTATTGAATTATGTAAACTAAATGAATTCCATTAAATCATTCAAATTAATTATTAAAGATGGGATCTCTTTTTTGATCCCATCTTCCGTTATACTAAATATCATTATTTAATCGCCTATTTCCATATCTTGAGAATCACCACACCATCCAACTACTAATAAACCGCAGAGTATTTTTAGAGCCACAAGCAATGGTAAAGAATTTTAACCTTTCGACAACAGAAGTATGTATTAGAAATTTGGAACGCATTTTATATCCAGCAACAAAATAAATTCAAAGCAATGAATTTACAGTCGAAACAAGCTCATCGGTACAATCACTGCCCGATTTTTTTTAAAATTGATATGTATGAAAAAAATATATCAAGAAAATTCCTTTTGGTATCCCATTTATTTGAAATTCTAATCGATGCATTCATCACACAATAAACTAAAAAAGCATTCATGAATTAATTTCCACCAAACTTGAGAAAACTAACAGATTCAGTAAACAACGGTCTAGCGGAACACTCAACAAAACTCCAGATCTTGGTAGAAAAAAAACTCGTCCACCACTCCAAAAGGAATTCGTAGAAAACAGACATCTTATTGTCACACTAATTGGGATTCTATTCAAAATAACAGAATATTCTGATGAGTAATAGTAAGAGATCATATCGGACAACAATGAAGGCTTAGAGATAAAAAAAAAAAAAAAAAAAGTGTCGAGACCAAATGACATTTCTTTCCAAATAGGCTCTGTTGCACCCGAGGCACTAAAAGGGAGTTTATTACGTGCATACATGAAAATTTGAACCGGTTGAATTTTCTTTCTGTCATTAATTTTCTTGGAATAATATTCATTCATTTAATGGATGGAATTCAACTCTGCAGATTTTAGTGCACGTCTTTTGGATAGGAGAAATTTATTTTACGAGAAATCGCAATGGCAGTCGAACGTTAAAATGATTTCGAATGATATTATATAAAATTTATAAAATACAACTAATAGTGAAAAGATTTCAAAATATTATCTAGCTGCGGTGGATTTGCAACAAAATAAATACAATGGAATGTAAATGAAAAGGAAAGTTACTCCTTTTTGATTCCAAATATTACTGAAAGTTCAAGCATATCTAAAGGATAGATGACAGCAAGAAAAATGAAAATAATAAGGAAAGAAAACGTCCATTAAAACAGAAATAAATTAACGTAGTAGAAAACAAAACAGGTGGAAGTAATCAAGTATCTTTACGAAGAAAAACAAAGTCAGAAAAACATAAACGATCTTATTAGAGATAGCACAAAATATAGCATAAACTGTTAGCACTTTCAGAGAATTAAAAATCAGTATTCATAAGGTTTGTTACATAAACGACAATGAAATTTAAATAAAAAATGAAAGTTAAATTAAAACACAAAAGAGGTCGATGGAAATGGTTGAAGAGATATGAACAAACGGTTCTTCAAAAGATGTAAAATAGATGCCACTTGGCTTTCTAAACACGAAAACTCTTTCCACACCAAGAAAATGATGTATATGTTCTACTGCTGATAGTAACACATGACTCGACTGAAATAAAAATCGATCAACAACTTCAACCGTAAAATCTATATATTTTACTAATTTAAACCTAAAAAAGCAATGATGTTTAAGTAACTGATATTGCACAAGCACAATGAATCAAATCTGAAGAAACGTTAATTTGCAAGTATACAACACCAAACTAAAGACGAAGATATTAAGAGGAGCCATAACGGAAGGATGTGATTGTATTGGTTTTTCATCGATATTTTTTCCATCTCATTGTCGTTACTTCATTTCTCAACAAAAACAGATCCCCCCCCCCCAGGAACAAATTTAGATAGCAAGGAAATTTTTTGAGAGACTTTCTGTTTACGTAGATCCAAATAGCAGAGCAGAAAAATTTTCAATTTTTTCCAAACTGCGAATGAAATTTTATTTTTAACCTGAGTGATAGGCTGAAGGGGATGCAATTTTAAATCCCATTCCCCTAATCGGAATACCAAGCTAGAGTTGAAATTAGAAACCAATCATACATTTTAAGAAATATCTTCCAACAATCAATAAAAATATACAAATGCTCTTCTCAATTTTGCTGAGACTTGTACAAATACATTGTACCGTGGACGATCAACACTACCTATCAGATGAAAGGCTGTTATGCATTGTCAGCCTTTATCTTTAGCGGTACGATGCCCTTTACAAAGAATCGCAACAAACTCCAGAAGATATATTTGTAAATGTCAATCAAAATTTTCATGCGCATAAAGACATTGATAATTGCTGCTTCAACCGAACATTGTGTTGTCACACTTTGCAATAATGCAATATTCCAAGTTGCTCACGAACATTCTAACTGCAATATTGATCACATTAAAAATCCTAGGATATTCCCATTCCAGCTTTTAGATAAAATTGCGAATCCCACCTTCCACGAAATAGTTATCTAAAAATAGTAACTATTAATAAAATTATGAAAAAAGCATTACATGTTTAATCCATGTCATCTTATCTAGGATCATGACTAAGAAATACTAGAAAAATTAAAAGGAGAAAAGTAAGTGAACATTTGTAAATCATATATTCTTTAATATATCAACTTGTATAGTAAATAGATGGCCAAAAATGTAAATAATGTTAAACATCTGAAACAGTAAACAAATGCAACAAAAATATGACAACACAGCATTTTGTGAAAGAGATGTAAATGACTTTATTATGCCACCCAATTCGTTTTCATTTGACATCAAACATTATAATCAAGTAAAACAAATTGTTCAAACATGTTTTCAATCCTTAAGATGAGAAAGCAGTGGAAAAAGATTAGATATGAATTTAAATAAGAATTACATTTAAAAACAAAAAGAATTCACAATATATCTCTCTTGCTTCTTAACATTCAACTTGCAAAATCATACGTTTCTGATCAGCATAAGCAAGTCTAACTTCTTTTTCATCAACAAATTTCTAAGATATTTATGAAAGTCCTGAAATCGTCTTTGGGGAAAAGGTAAATTGAATGAACTCACATTTTCGATCTCAAATTCGTCTTTAAGTCGATGGCGTCAAACTTTTCAAGGCGGCCTACTGGTCCGTATCGACTTTTTGCGCAGGAAGACACTAACAATAGTCAATTGCCACTCATTCCCCCCTCGTCACGCTATGTTAAACAGAGGAACAAGAGATGCAGATCTTAAGTAAAAACTAGCCTCACTGGCGAGAAACAGTATTGTCATACTATTTATTATGTGCATCGAGTATCATGAATAACCATGCAAGTCACTGCTAGAATTTTCAAAAAATTGTTTTCAAATCTCATCTTTATACTCAACTGAGTAACAGTTTATCTTGCTGTCTTGAAGCAAGAGTTTGTTTCAAGTCAGATACAGTTTTCTGCAACAATGCAACATATTGTTCTTTGACTAATAAAAGTGCAGGTTGCTCTTGCATTTTGAAGCTGTCCGGATATAATCAGAGGTAGAGATTAATACCAGATATTGAAGAAATTTCGATTGCAACCACTCCGTTTACGAATCCTGAAGTGTTTTCTACTTCTTGTACGGAAAAAAAAGAAGGCGTGCAGAAAACATTAGCCAAGAAAAGGCAAACTAATATAGATATCAATTTAAATTGGCATTTATTTTCGAAGTTGAACACAGATAGGTGAAAGACTCATCATCAAAGGAAATGAAAATGTTTCGCTGATATTGCAATTCAAATTTATGCACGTTTCATTTTTCTTATTCCATGAACAGTATTTTAAGTACTTTCTTCCTTAATTAACATACTACATTTCAAAATGTTTTGGGTATCTTTATGACAATTATCTTTGCCTATACAGTCAAACTACTTCACGTTTATATTCTCTTAATAATGACCTGCCAAAATATCAACAACGCATTCAAGAACAATGACAATCTCAATTTCAAATCGAACAAACTGAGTCAAATGCAAAATTTAATATAACAGGAAAACTGAATTAAGTTGATGGTATAGAAAATGCAAGAAAGCTTCAATTTCAATAGTTTCAAATTTAAGGCATTACTATTGTATTCAAAAGATTTCTAGCCTCAACTCTACCGCTTTCATTCCACTCAACTCAAAATTAAATGGTATAACACTCAAACAAAGAAAAAATTAATAATTAAGACACAAGAAAGATCTTTAAAAACTATTTAGAGGGCCTGACAAATGGAATACGTTTAAAAATCCTGTCAATTACTTTTTTCTCTAATATTTGCTTAAAAGAATTCTACTTTTGAAGCATAAAAACAAAAAAGTGCCCGATATTATCAAAAGAAGAAGAGATTTTCAATTCAATCCTTCCAGAGCGCAACTAAAAACGACTTCCACAGAAAGAAAGAATGTTAAGTCATGTATGATCACAAAACTATGTCTCATTTGAAAAGGCAGGCACTTCTTTATTGGGCCCACTCAAAGAATGTTTATTTTACTTGAACGTTCTGACTCTCCCCCCCCCCCTCCATGACACAGCAGTTTTATTATATATCAAAAAAGTTACAAGCATAAGTATTCTGAAAACAAGGCTGCTTTAGAAAAGATATGCACGCAGGACACAGAAAACTCAACTAGTAATTAAAAGAGCTTCGACGTCATAATTCTGGCTACATAAACAAAAAAGATTGATCCCTGGAATACAGAAATTAATTTTAATTTTCTGTATCATCACAAACTTCTTAAAAATTGCATATTTGCCAGAATTATTTTAACTTCAAACTGCAATGCATATGAATATCGTAGTTAGCTAACACAAATCAACAAGAGTATAATAGGTATCAATTTCTCTTGCTTTCAAAGAACGGACCATGGAACATACAATTCATAAGCATACATTTCAGATTGAAAATCTTGAAACTATTATTTGTGCTCCCATTTTTGCAAGGATCTAGGGAATTAGTGGCAAGACGAAAACTGTCTTTCTCGAAAATTATTAGACACCCAACACTATAAATTAACAATATTCAACACAAAAAAATTAATGGAAACCTAAGGGGAAAAATTTGCTTTCATTTGATTGAAAATTTACTTTTAAAATACATCGTGTGTTTTCGATAGAACAAAACTAAGGAAATCTTTCTTTAATTCTGGAAATAAAATAACCAGGTTCAAATGGAATGCGAAATTAATAATACGAAGGCACTCAATGTGAGAGGTATTCAATGACTCCATTTAAGAGTGGCAATGTAGGAGGAAATAAGTAAAAAGCATTCAAACGAGCTTCTTTGGCACAGTGGATTTATCACATGAATACAATGGCTTATTCAAATTTCTTTAATTCTGATTTGTTGATAATTTGAAATATATTTTGCCCAATAGAATTTTTTTGTAAATATATCATCAATAATTACAATTTACTTTGGTTCATTCGAAATAAATCTAAAAATAGTTTTTATTTCCGATTTTTTTTGTACTTTGTGTTCTCAATTATCGTATGTGAATAAGTTTTAAGCCCTTCATTTCCACGAGGATGGAAATGAAGGGCTCTACAATACATTAAAAAAATTATAAAACGATAAAATTCATCGATTTCTTTAAAATATGTCGAATACATTAGATATGAATTTTACTGTTCATTTACTAGCTTTATTACATAACTGAAAGAATTCTAGAATTGTACACAGATTATTAAAATCGCCTTATACTGAAACAGGTTTTAAATTAAAATGTTTAATAATATTTATTAAAATCATTTATTGTTTATTAATTATGCATAATTTATTAATATTAAGAATTTTTTTAAAAAAATCTATTGTCATTTTCAGTCTTAAAAAGATTTTTTCATTTATTTTACTAATTTTTCGATCTGGATTTTCCTTAATTCAAACTATTCGATAGAACATATTTTTTATTGTATATATTT
This sequence comes from Argiope bruennichi, assembly GCF_947563725.1. Lineage (NCBI taxonomy): Eukaryota > Metazoa > Arthropoda > Arachnida > Araneae > Araneidae > Argiope > Argiope bruennichi. The sequence goes on along the minus strand of NC_079162.1, from coordinate 6,612,406 downwards.
TATTGTGCCATAAACTACGAATTAAAACTGCACCGTCCAATTGGAGACTACACAGCTTATTTTAAATGATACTGCAAATGAATCTTGTGCAAAATGTATGAGTACATAACACTGCAAGTTCCAAATCTTATTCTGTAAACAAACAATCGACAAATTTAATGTACATATATGTATGTTCACTACGAAAAACAGCCCGGTTATCAAGATGAGCTTTTCTTTAATACTTTGAGAGAGAATACTCTCTAGGACGAAATCGAGAGCTGTAGAAAGCATTCTCACTTACTTTATACCATTCGGCAACCGACGTTCAAAAGGAAGAGCTATTAACTTCCTTTAAAAATAGTTGAGCTTATTTGCATTGACTGGACATTCAAAGCATTTAAATATAACCCGCAGGTTTAAACAAAAAAATAAAACAAAATCCGCCGAATTGTTGGAGAGTGGATGAAATTTTTGGGAAATCTAAATGAAATTGAACGGAGTCTTGCTCATTTTGTTAGATTCAAATCACACGTAATGGATTTGGTTGAAATGTGTCATTTAATGAAAAGATATTCCTCCAGCCATGAAGTACAAATACAGCCTCAAAGATGAATTCAAAACTTAAGCTATGGCAAGACCAACAGAAAGCAAAGCTGTGATGTCGATTTTTTTCCTAAACATTTTAAACTGCAAAAAAATTCGAAAGTACTTTTTCTTCTTTCCCAAGACGCTCATCAAAGCGAGAAAAGCAATTTCATACATACCAAAACACTTGAATCCATTTTTCTCGGAGCCCAGTTAGGATATCACATATAGGTTTCTTTTACGAGAAAGAAAACGAAACAAAAGAAAAAGAGAAACGAAATTAAGATTGTTTAACTTAGTAGAGCTGGAAGCGATCATTATTTTCTCTGCAGAAAGTTGTCTAGCGGAAATGATGAGGGTGGCAATCTTTGAATACCAATAAGGGGAAAGAAGCGCGCACTTTCAAAATCACCGGCAGTTTTCTCAGCATTTTTTGATTCAACTATAATTTCGTAAAAACGCGAAATGTTCAGGCAAAATTTCGAAGGAAAGTTTAACTGCCATAGTAGCAAACGAACTTTGGGAATCTCCAACAGAAGGGAGAGAAATTCGAATGTACTTATATGCTAATGAAGTAGTCGCGACACACAACCATCAACTCTTTCCAAAGAAAATCTCGAGAACTCTTTTTGCAGAATCGGGGCATTTAAGGATCTTTCTGAAACACAATTACACATTTTCTTCTTCCCATTCATCAGATCTAAAATTTCGCACTCCAGTATGATCAGAAAATAAAGAAGTAATGAAAAATGGTGACATTTAATTTGAACATATATACCTCCATTTCAAACTTTCTTTTGAAGAGAGAAAACAACTTGTTTTTTATGATGAAATCCATGTAAAATTAGTCTAACAATAACATCTAAATTTAACTTTAAGATCCGACTGCAAGATGTGTTTAAATCTAAAATGAACATAAGGTCATATCTAGTCCTCCTAAAACCACATATTTAATGGTAAATTTTTTATAAGAGGCCTACGCAAGAAAGACGTTGGAAACTAGTACATATTTCGGAAATACTAAGCTTTACTAAGTGGAATACTAATAAGTTAACATTCACAACAAACATTCGCTTGAATAGTTAACAGCTTTTCCTGTGAACAATTCGCAAGAAGTGTAATTATAACAAAGTGAAAAACAAATGTTTGCTTATAGCAGTATTGATATATGATTTGTGGATAAGTTAAGCAAAAGTACGCTTGTGATAAATTGTTCTAAAGAAAATGCAATTCTCTAAGTTTTTAGGCTTTTTTTTTTTTTTTTTTTTTAAATATGGAATGACAGACACTAATTAAGAAATTCAAAAACATATCTTTCAAACATTTACTCTGTTTGAAAAATGTTCATATATTCTTTAAATGTATGAAAATTTATCAGAGAACGAAGGTCGGTCCCCCCCCCCTCCTTTCTTTAAAATGGTCATTTTTACTTCGCTTTCACCTCGCTTTTACATTTTAAAAAAAGCAAAACAGTGGTTTTTCCCCCCTACATATTAAAATTACCAATTTTTTAGGCTAAGATATATGTACTATATTTTAATGCCTAGTATTTATTTTGAAAGTAAATAAAGATAAAAAATTCAAAGCACCATTCCTATATTTTTATGCTCCTAATAATTTCTTAATTCGAGCTGCTGTATAGATCGTTATTTAGCATTTACCAAAAATAAAATTATCTTTAAACATTTTATTAAAAAATTTCTCTTACTAACATATTCGAAAACAGTTGAAAATTAGGAACCAAATTAAATTAGTAATTAACTTTCCTAGCATGCTTAATCATTTCTAAATGATTTTTTTTAATTTGCTATTTTTTCAATGATTTTTTTTTAATTTGCTATTTTTTCGATTCTAAAACTTGTCTTGAAATTAGACTTTTCGTATACAAAGGCAGTCATTTATTAATTCTTAATTTTCAATCAGAGTTCGAGTTTCAATTAACTAATTTAATTGTTATGAAACAAAACCAATGCCCATGAAAAAGCCAAAAGGTTCGTCGCCAAAGGCTGGACAATTAAAAGAACGTTTTTTTTTCTACGTTTTAGTATTTAATATATTTAATAAGCCGTTATTATAAATATTTTGAGACCTTAATCCTCTGACTGCTTCTCAATAATTATTTTTAAAAATCGGCAAAGTTCGCAAATAAGTACAAATGGTACAAAGAACGGTACATATGCTACCCAATAATAGCGTAAAGTAATTCAAACTTACATTAAAAGAAAACACATTACATCATGAAAAATTGCAGGATGCATTAAAAAGTAGATTGACTTCTAATACTGAAATAGCAAGATAAATATTTAAATAGCTAAAATGATTTATTTTTTCTGAAATTCACTAGCTAATGGCGCCATACATATGGAAATATCAATTGATTTTATTAAATTTTGAACTACCAAATACGTTCCGAATATATAAAACATTATACTGTCATCAAGCACACACGACGCAAGAAGCCGATCAAGAAAATCGATTCCAGAATTTTATTTTTATCAACACAAAACAAGCTTAAATAAAAATTTCCTCAAACTCAATTTCACAAGGTGATAATTTCCAAAATGACAATAAATTAATCAAAAATTGAGAATTTCAAATGTCAGAGTTTAGATGGCTATCAATTCTGATAAACTGATTCTGAAACAATCAATGAATGTAAACTGGCGGAAAATAAAACCAGCTGTGCTAGATAAACGAAATTTAGAAAGCGTATTTGTACACCTAAAAGATGGCATCTATTCAAATTTCACGCCGTCAGAACAAAAGTGGCGCTGGTAGCGCCATTATGAAGTTGCAAATCACATTCTTTAAATGTAAATTTAGGGTGGGTGATTAATCTTATGGGTTGCGAGCTAGATTGAGTCGAGAATACTTTTCAAAAGATAAAGATGGCAGCAGCTTACTTAGTTTGAATGAGGCCGTACAATAAAATGGATTTTCTTCGATTATTTCAGAAAGACTAAGCAGGGATATATCTACTGTTTACGATTGCTGGTCGCAGGAAGGTATCGTCTCTAAAACACCGGCAGCATATGTGCCACTGGGGAGAGATCGTATTCGCCGCATGGTAATGCATTTAGGAGAAATTCGAACTTTTATTGGCGCCAGAATCGCTATTGAACGATAACAAATCGATATTGGACGATATTTGAGGGTCAGCGACAAGCCAAATTACTGCTACTTGATTTCATTCGTGTAAAGCTAGAGCTTATTCGAGGGCGGAGTACAGATTCGGAGTGTGAACTCAAACAAGGGCGGTTGCTATCTGCAACGCGGCCAGATGTGAGCTTGGAACCAAGTTGTATGCGGTTCAGGCGAGATCGCATATAACTCATCGTTATCCCGCCCATTTTCACAGAAAGATTGGTGACTGATGTCATTTTTTATCACTATTCCAGGGAGAATTTTCCAACAGGATAATGTTCGTCCGGATATCGCTACTGTTATCCATTGTGCTTGCTCTACAAGGTATCGACATGTTTTGGCTGGCAAGATCATCAAATCTTCCTCCCGTACAGAAAATATGGGACATTACAGGGGGACAAATCCAGCATTATCCACAAACAGCACAAACCATTGCTGATTTCACTAATCAAGTGAGCTCCGTTTCACAAAATTACATACAGCATCTACTCGACACAATTCCTAAGTGTTTGCATGCTTGCATTCAAAACCGTGACGATTGTAGCGGGTATCTATGTACCATCATTTTGCTTTTGAAATGGCTTCTCTCCGCATACCTTAACCAGGGGCTTGACATTTTCATCGAATGAATACGTAATTTAGACTACTTAGATGTCATTTAGAATGAATATGTGGCTTTTCCAAGTGAAATGTTGTGGAAGAGATTTCGATTCTCTAATTTCATTTTCTCAATTTACAGTTGATGAAGAAGCACATGGAAACATTCAAAAATTTGCTTCGAGCTTTTAAACGGTTGTACCAATTTGTTGTTTCTGGAAAAACCTGTAATTGATAAGCAGCGTGCATTAACTTATATCTTTGAAACTTTTTTTTTTCAAGTAGAGCATATCAATCAAAGGAGCAAGAATAGGGCTTTCGTGCAGTTGAATAGAACTACTCCTTTTTGTATCAGAACGACCTGGTAAAGTTTTAAAAAAATTGAAGTTAAAGGGTAATTTTTTTCTTACGCAGTTTTATGTAACTTGTTCCATGATTGTAAAGATGGAATTCTGAAATTGACTTTTCACTCGTGTTCTTATGTGTTAAGAATTGAAATTTTGAGCTGTTACGTATTCTGGATGATAATATGCTATTTTAATATTTTCAGAACATTATCAATTAAAAAATAATTTTATCAATTAAAAAATGATTTCCCAAATGAATGGAGCCCCTAAAACGTGTACTGGAGGAAAATTGATTTCAAGGTTTTAATAATGAATTATGGATTAAAAAGCAGAAATATTTTTCTACTTATTAATGCGCTACTAAAAGTACATTCATGAAAAAATAAATGAAATTCAACATCCATTGTAATACAAAGTCCAAGTACAGCCAGAAATAGTTTCCATAGCTGTTTTTTTCCCCAAAAAACTAAAGGAAAAGATTTATTAATAAATTTTAGAAACTGTTACAGTTTGAATTGTTTCCACTTTACTAAATCGACATTCGAAACAAAAGATAACTAACATTCCATTCAACTATACTTGAGTAGTAGGAAGTGCATTGACATTGTTTGATGTTTCATTCATCAAAACGAATGGAAAGAATGAACGGGATGAAAGTATATATATAATGATGCGAACAAGAACATAAAAATCTATTGAATATTAGCAACCGAAACAAACTCGGAGCATATCACTACTATATAAGCCAAACTATATCACTACCTACTATGTATTCTGACAGGCCAGAACTTAAGATTTTTTTTTTTTTTTTCGAGTAAGTAACTACTTATTCCGACTCATTTTCTGTGTAAAGTAAGTCTGCTCATGTTCTTGTTAAAGCTTTTTCTGGAGCTCTCAATATTTAAGTGGAAGAATCTTTCTAACCCCCACATACATATGTAAGTAAATGCATTTTTTTAAAATGAATCTTTTAACTAAAGTATTTTCCCATAAAATACTATAATTTATCAAATCCTCTTGCCATTAGCACTTTCATTTTCAATTAAAATGAGAGTTTAAAATAAAATTGTTTGATGACACTAAGTTTTCTCGAACTTTTTTTTCTTCTATAATTTATCGGCGAATTAACACAGGAGAGAAAATGCAAACAGCCACCAGGTAAAAGAAAAATCCGTTACATGATTATCTTCCGAAAAGAATGCAAGTAGTGGTAGTTTCCTACAATATGCAATGAAATTTATGATGCAAAAACATGGTGCAGATAAAAGTGATAAATGGAGCTCCTATTTCGCAAGGGTTTTATCACACTAGAGTCAGCAGTTGAAAGAATGGCAATACGATCGGTATCAAAACAAAGATACGCCGCTTCAACTGATGAGACAACTAATGTTTTAAATAAATAACCTAATAAAAAATAATAAACGTTTAGAATTTTTTTATTACCAATTTGGGAATCAGAACAAAAACCTATGGCCCTAAATGCTCAGAATTTTAATTACATTCATAAAATATTGTACTTTGTAATGAATGTTGAACAATTTTCTGTTGTTCATGTCCTTACTGTACTGTTGTCAGTTTCACTTTTTTTTACCTTCAAATCTTTGGTCATTCTTCTACTTTCCAATAAAAATATTTTAAACTTTATTACATTTTAGATTTCATAATTATATATTTATAGAATCTTAGGAACGATTCGTATGAAATCAAAATTCAATTAAATCAACCGATAAGTTCAGAAAATTTTAAAACAGTGCAGAATACACAACAGCAGCAACATTTCAAAACTGATGTTAGTAAGTAGACAACATATTTCCATAATTACAATTAAGAAACAACTCTTAAGACCCACGGTCTATTCAGAGAACTATTAATTAAGCATTATATATTCACGGTGGTCGAAACATACTATTTGGAAAAAATTAAAAGAATGGTATCCAAAGATCTATCACACTTCTAGTAATCTTTGCTTCCATTTCTACTTCCGTGGCAAAACTCTTTTACTGTTTTTGAATTCTTTAGAAAGAAAGAAACTTCAATTCTACAATTCAAATACAATATGGGCTAAATAAGAACTGGGGTAATCTAACGCAATTTACCATGATTTAAAGGTTTTAAAACTTTAATATCAGATATTTAGTTCTAACTTACAAATTTTATCGCACGCTAGATCTTCAGTTAAATTTTATGAATGAGGGGTGATTAATAAAATTCGATGTTATTTCAATTAAAAGAAATTTTGGATTTAAAAAAGCTATTTTATTCATGAATACGTGACTAAGTTAACGGTCATAAAAAAAAAAGATACTTTCATTTAATGAATGTAACATTACTAAAAAATTTCAAGAAAATCGTATTACTCGATGTTCATATCGGTTGTATGACTTACGTGTACCAGTCATGAAACTGTCAATCAATAGTCTAGTTTACAATGCGGTTGTGTTACTGATAAGGGTCAGTTCTAGAAGAAGTTACAACATTTATCTAAAAGTGTCATATTTGGCAAAAGCTGGCATGATGTTTGACACAATTTCGAATACTTAACGATACGTTTATTTATACGATTTCATGCGTTTTAATACTATATGAATCATTTTCACTTCGCTTTTTAAGAAATATGGATTGCTTTTCAATGTATTTATTCAAAAATGTATGATAAAAATCATTAAGGAATGATATTTCTTATTTAAATAGTGTATCCACTTCGAAATAATAAACATTTCTTCTAGATTTTCGATATAAATGCATTACTTTACATAAATATACAGTTTGGCATTAAACGAAAGAGTTTGCGATTCATTAGTTATTGCTTTATTTCTTCTAGATTCGTTTATTTAATTCAATAAGTTAGAACATCAAAACATATGTTATTTAAATATAGACACTTAAAAAAAGTTGTTTCTTAAATTTAAAGTACAATTAAATGAGGTTAGTGGTATTGGGATGATTTGTAAGGAGGGAAAGTTACAAAAGCAATTCTTGAAATGCCGTAAGTAGCAAGAAAATCTTCCAATTATGGATGTTAAAGTTTCCATGCTATATCATTTTTTTTTTTTTTTAAATCAGTTTCCAAAGTAGAACGCCATTACAAATTTCAACTTTTCTGTTTATCATCGTAGATTTAATTTAAATGTTGTTACATTTTTTTTAAAATCTGTATTCTGATAAAGATAAATTATTTGTTCATTATATGAATTTGCATTTTGTATATGAAATATTATAATTATACGGTGCATAAAATAAGCAGCTTACTAGCTAGATCAAAAGTATATTAATATTTTGCTCACTGATCATTTGTATCGGCCAAAATTTGTAGGAGATATTAGCTGAATTAAAATTTAATTTTCTGCTAGTTGCAGTATTTATTAAACCATAATCAAAATCTACCGTTAAAAACAAAACAAAATTAAGAAAAATTATTTTTACATTAATATATGTAGTACATGTTCTTCAGAAACTTTAATTTTATTGAAGATCGTTCTTATATGTACAATAAATTATTAAAAATAGTGTTCAATGAAGTTCTGGTAATGCACTCTTCAACAATATACATTTATTGAAATATTCACTGACTAGCTATGCGTCCCCCCCCCCTATTTTAAACAATGCAATTATTTCTAATTTCAGAAGAATTCATGGCCGTCTTAAAATTTCCTGAAGCACTGAGATAATGCAAATCTCGAAGCCCCTTTCTCGCTCCAAATTTTTAATTGATTTTAATTTAATTTTTAATTCAGCAATTTAAGAAGTAAATTTTAAAAACTGAAGTCGCAAGTCCCTTTCTAAAAAGTCCATTTCAATATTGTACAAATAAAAAAGTGCACAGTCAAAACGTAAAATTAATTTTAAGCAAAATATCGAAAATAAAAGACAACTTTCTATAACACTCTAAACAATATTGTAAAAGGAGGGAATATATTTTTTTAAACTGTAAAGCACCAAATTTTTTTGGAATTATAAAATAGCTTAACGAATAACTTGTAAATGATAATTAGGAATATTACTAGAATAAAGTTCCAAAATTAATTTAATCCATACTTGATTATGACTTGAATAAATTTGACTGCAGGGCCCTCTGTCATTAAATGAAAGTATAAAACTAAATACCTTTCTACAACTACAAAAAATTATCAAGAGCTGAGGGTATTTTTCTTTGTTACATTTTTTAACGAATCACTCTTTGTTAAGATTTGTCATTTAATCAGACAAGTCATATTTAAATACTTCTTCGTCCAACTAGAATATTATGTTAACTTGCCTGCATATGCATTTTGCCATTAATATTTATCATAAGATTCTTTATAAGCTTCTTATGCATTCTACTTTCAAAATTTACATCATCAATGGGAAAATAAGAGAATACAACAATTCAAAATTGCCTAAATTTGTAACAATGTCACAATGTCACAAAAGACAAAAGAAATGACACTGAGAATATTTTAAAATAATATTCAATACATTGCAATATTATAAAAATCAAATAAATAGTAAATGCGGGATAAGTTTAAAAAAAAGTGAAAAATGCTTTCTTACATACTATTCCATTTCCAGTTGTAATGTTCCATTAAATAAAATAAAGACTGTTTTAGGAACTTAAATAACTAACTACCTGATAACATACATACACACGTACACACACACACACACACACACACAAAGGAGGGGGGGATGGAAAAAAATTGATTTTTAACACGGAAGCATATACTTTAAATTTCACAGATATCTCCGAATTTTTCGCTTAAAATTATTCAAAAATTAAAGAGTGGAATATTCAGACTTTAAAAGTTTTAATTCACAAAATAAGATTTTCATCCAAGAATAAAAGTGAATGTATATATATGCGACTATTAGTCTATTTAAAATATAGACCATTGCACGTAGAGATACTGAATTTAACACACGTATATTTGGGAGAAAGAAAGATGCAATTCAGTGCATTTAAAAATATTAATACAAAAAATAATGTTATCTCTAACGTAAATTATCTTAAAATTTTAAAAAATTCATTGATTTTATTGGTTTATCAGTCTTTGCGTATTTTTATTCTGTAAAAAGAATACAGATCTTAGATAGCATGTTTTATAGTCAAGATCTTCCGTTTATATTTAAATATGAATAGTTAAAGTTTTCATATAAACAAGAATACTAGATTTTTAAATATAAAATAACATGTATTTTTATAACTGTATCAGGTTTGTTAAGTTATTTATTTCGTGTGTATAAGAATTATTTATTTCATTACCAGAAATTCAAAAGCTTTGAACAGATTTAATTTCAAATAGTAGGAAATTTATCAACTTTTAAATTCTCTTATTGACTTGTGTGCTATTAATTAGCTGAAATGCACATTTGAATAATCCACTTACCTTAAAACAATTGAAATCGTTTGTGATGGTAATAGTTAAGTTCAGGTGTAATTTTTAGAATGGAATTTCTAATCTTCTTTTAAAGTTTATTGATTTTCATTTGAGAACTATATTTAGCATACTTTGACTGTGAATGAATAATGCAGAGAATTGATATGATTTGCAAGTAAAAAGTATTTTTTACTGTAATTTTTTAGAAAGTTATCACGGAAAAAGTCATTCTCTTAATTTGATTAATTAAAATTCTAATTAAAAATTCAAAAAATCACTTTCCTACTCTCCAAAGTATATATTTGCCAATTTGATAGGTAGACGGCCTGATGTGTACAGAGGCAGCATATACACATAGAAACAAAAGTTTTTTTCCTGGTGTTTAAGTATGAAAATTTAGTTAAAATACCAATATATTTTCTCGCCAAGTACTCTTGCCAACAGATAACATATGTTTTGACTAATCACTCCGTACCCCCTTTTTTTTCCAAAGAGCTCTACATGACCCGTACACATTTGTTCCATTACCGTTCATGTACAAATTAAAAACGACACTACCATAAGGCAGATTACCACATCCCATTACCTTTTCATTGGAAAGAATATTCATTTCTGGCTAAATTAACTTCGTTTGAAAGTCTTCATTCAATAAGTACAGAACTTTTTCAGAATTAAAAAAAATCAGTTATTGAAAATATATACATCATCTTCGAATCTCCTCGAAGAAAAAGGTAGGGCGCAACTTTCATTCTGCGAGCTAATCCAGCAAGGCTCAATTTCTGTAGAACTGGATTTAAGAATAAAACAAAAGAAAAATCCAGACTGTTTCGAATCGAGTCAGAAATTGCTGACCGCGTGGTAAAGGAAAGAAAGATAATTAAAACTAGTTCGGAGAAAGAAAGCATGGCGCCGCTTAAATCATGACCTCGAGCAAGATTTCAGTAATAAACGCTAAAATAGAACTGAATACAAATTTCAAGAGCAATTCTATCATTTAGCCCCATTTTGTATTGTTACGATCACTAGAGCTTTAAGACACTCAAATAAAGATTTCAATAATAAAGCAGTATTTGAACTTCAGTACTAAACATTTGAAGTATGTCGTAGATATGAACATTGGTATCATTAAACTCATAGGATAATAAAAAAGGAGCAAATAATTGCTAAATATACTAGGAACAATGAAATGACTTCACCTATAATACTTGAATGCTAATACTACTTCGACATAAAAGAAAAATGTTATCAGTTTATTGTCAAAATAAGCTACATTTTCTCAGCAGGATACCTGAAATGTATAAACTATGCTAGGACAAAAAACCTTAAAATTCTCATTATTTCAAAGTCGTCACAGAAGTTAAATGGATTATCGCATCATCCCAATGAACAACCTTTGTGATTTCTAAAGAAATGCAACACAGGCTTTTTTTAAAACCTTATGATTAGGGATTGCAAGTTCAATACCGGTATTCGGTATTTTTTAGATCTTAATACCAGGATACCGATTTTAATACCGGAAATAGAAATTTTAGAAAAAAAAGAAAAAAAAGAAAACACAGCCGCTTTTTGTTCTTGACATTTTTATTAGAGTGTAAATATCGCAAAAAATAATTTGTAACTTATAAATTATAACAGTATATAAAGAATCACAAAACAATAAAGGAACATTTTATTTATTTAAATCACAAAAAAGTGTAAATATCACTATTCAGTCTGTGATACTATTACAAATTTTTGAAATGTGATCTTAAAAAAACATAATGCATCAATTGTACGGTCATTAAGCCTGAAACGTAATTTTGTGCAAAAAATTATCAGCTGTCGAAAACGCTCTTTCGGCATCTACGCTAGTTGGTGGTACTGTTAGCAATGCGCGATATACTTTTTCCAAGTATTTACCTCTAAACCCCCCAATCTTCAAATAAATCGATTTCTCGTCGGATGATTTTGGATATAGCTGATTTCTGTATTGTATTTTGGTTTGTTGAAATATTTTTATTTTTCGCTAATTCTAATTTTTGTTCAAGGGACAATTCCTTTTCACTATCGACATTAGTGTCATCATAATCTTCGATAACTGTACTGAATTCTTCTGAATGTGGATAGATTTGTGGGTAAAAAATTAAGAAAATTTACTATAAACTTGATCAGATTTGAATTGGTTAGTCTCTTTTCTTCTTTTTCATTTTCATTTTCAAAATCATTATAATTATGTAAATACCGTAAGACGTTTTCTATATCGGTATGCCTTTCTTCTGTGCGATTTTTCAATGTAATATATAATTCTTCAGATAGTGATGTGTGCTGTTCTTTCAGTGACTGCAACATGAAATTTATTGTTGCATTAGCTGTTAATAAATTAGAATCTCTCCGACATAATGCTTCAACAGCCAGTTATATTGGAAGTAAGCTGATACAGTCATGGATATTAAGTCGAATTTACTATCTGAAAAATTAGTTTGCAGGTTTAAGTCGATTATTGCTTTTTGGATTGAATTTCTCAGTTTCTAAAATCATGCCATCATTAGGATTAAACTATTCCAACGTGTTTTAGAATCTAATATTAACATATATTCTGTTTTATTTTTAGTTAATATATATTTTTGTAATATGGCATTTTTTGTGGGGGAACGTTTAAATGTCTTAACAATTTTTCGAATTTTATAAATTATAGGAAGCAATTCTTGATGGGTTAATATTTCATCCTCATTATCAATATCTTCTTCAACAATGTCATTGCCTAAATAAGTGTAAGAGGGGGATAGTGACAAATTAAACCCATCCTAAGGATTGCGCAAAAGCGTTTTACAATCCGTTGTCAAACAGTATTTTATCACTTATCTTGATTGTAAGATGCAACTTTGTATTCACAGTATAATTCATTTTGCCCGCTAGGGAGACATATAAACCAAAACGTATACTATTTTGGCGATCCCTGAACATATAGTGGAGGCAATATAAAAAATTTCTAGTAAACTCCGAAAAAACGGTATTTAAACTTGTGAATTACAAAATTATACAAATGGCTCAAAATACCGGTATTGCAATCCCTACTTATGATACAACGTTGCCCACCAGCTGCATTCTCTTCCACAGGCGCAGTTTCGGGAGATATTATCCTTTTCTTATATCTCCGGGAAAAAAAGAACGATACCCGTCAGGAAACTTTCCGAGGACAAGTAATTTCATTTTTGTGGTGAGCATGCCCGTTAGCATTTATCAAGTTGAAATTCGAGGGAAATGCGATTAATACTAATCAATTAAAAAAGCTTCTCAGATAAAATGCGGCTTCTAAGTGAATCATGCATCGCTAGTTCAATTCGAAAGGAAAATCGTAATATATATAGATAGAAATCAAATCAGAATTTAAGTTACAATTCATATTTATTTCAATCTTGCTGATGCAATGTAAAAAATAAAAATTAATTAAAAAACAGTTTTAAAAATTTTAAACATTTGCTATCTTTTAATTTTTAATTCATTGTTATACATGTAACGGAATTTTATGATCATTTTTCTCTCAATGGAGGATTATTTAAATGCAAACAAGATTGTTGGCAAGATATATGACTCAACCAACAAGTCAGTATAAGCTACCTATCTGTTATCCGGAATCGGAATTAACTTTTGGAATAGGCCATGCATCCAGTTTTTCTAGGTAATGGCTTAAATACACCTGGTGGGTGCTGAACTTTAAGTACCTATTTCCAGTAGAATGAGCAAAAGATTTTCATGTAAACAGAAGCTTATTTTTGAAATGGAAGACACTAGTTGACACTGCTCGGGATTAAAATCCTTTCGTGTATAAGAAAAGCTTTTGTGTCAAACAATATTAGAATGGACAAAGAAAGACATCTATTGAAATAAAATAATGGTAGAATAATTAAAAATCTCAATCTTGCTAGCAAAGGAGTGCCAACAAATTTCGCTATTTCAAAATCAAAACTTTTAAAGGGATTAATAACTGAAAGAAAAATTGCACAAATTAAATTAGTATCATTGAAAAATTAAGAATGTTAATTTTATGAAAGCAAACATTTTTTCCGGAATAATTTCGTTTCACGCTTCTGTGGGAAAGAGGTAAAATACTGGTTCATATCTCAGACTGAAGCGGTCGCTGTCGTCGAACATTTGTTTCATTTGCTAGCAAGGGCTTTTGTCTCTGAATGACTGATTTATACCTGCTTTTGGGCATTGTTAAATCACAACTCTGAAACAAATGAGAATCTGAAAAAGATGTGTGTTACAAAATACAGAAACTTTAACAGATAATGGTAAAGTAGCTCATAGTTAAAATATTCCTTGTAAGATTATTATTACTGCAGGAAAACGGTAACATTTTGATTAACTTTGGTACTTTGAAAAGTCTTTCTTGTCTTAACAATAAGTACACAAAGTTTTGTGCGTCCAGTAGTTTAGGAGATGTAGAACACAAACAAATACACGCGCCCGAAATATGCATAGCAGAAATTAGAGATGACGAGCTGCAAGTAAAAAAATGGCTCATGGATATCAAAGAATTTGATTACGGTATTCAATAAATATACTTTATCATCCTTCATCAGCCAGACAAGGATTTTCGAACCAAAAAAAACTTCCCAGTTACTTTTGTTTAATGAGAATAAATATTTCCTTGTCCGCACATAATTTAAATTACTCATTTCAAAGATATTTTATATCCCTTCTGATTTAATATTACCCATATAATTAATCTCTGAACGATGTATTTACCTCTGAAACAAAAAGATTCGAAAATTTGGATTTTATAAAAGGAAGAAATCCGGATTCCAATCGTTCTTCGATAAGCTAACCAATAAACAATACACATATTCTAAACAGTTTTGGTTCACCTCATCTCCACTCTCATTTAACAATATTCTGTCAGCATATCTGGAGAAGAGATTCAGCTTAACCTTAACAGAAAAATTCTCCGTAACAATACAATCGTGCTGATATCATTCATCAAGACCTCAAAAGAAACTGAAGAATTATTCCAAAAATTAACAAAATATTTCCTGACGCAAATATACTAAATCTAATTATCAACTGCCAATTCGTCTTGTGGCTACAAATAATGAAAAAAATATATTAATAGTCTTTAAATCTTCAAAAACCAATTGAGTTAAAAAAAAAAAAAAAAAAAAAAACAATACCGAAACCTATTTGGCCATTGTCTGATTCTGTTACTAATGGCCGCCTAATTGAAGAATTCGCTTTCAATTTTTCTACTTCTCATCACCCACCCGCATTGCATACACGAATGGCAGGCAATCATTTACATACAAAGAGACCTTTTGGAAGAAAGTGAAAAAAGATAAGAACCATTCAATATAAAGTATTTAATATATTTCATGTTGGCCATCGGAAAGAATTGTTTTCACATCAGTGGTCGTCAATCCAACAGAGCATTTCAAAACGTAAGACACACACACAAAGAGATAAATATAAAAAAAAAATGCATTTAAAGTTAAAAACTATCCGAAAATCAATGACTTTTTTGGAATTCTAAAACCATTTTAGCTATAACTTGAGAAAAGAACATAAATAGGAGATTATATGACATACAAAATGTAATGGAGGTGAAATAAATGGCAAATAATTTTTTGACTTAAAGAATTTACCATAATAAAGAAAGTAGTTGCATAACATCACAAAATTTAAATTTAAGTGCCGTCTTAAATAAAACGCGACGTTTGTGTTCGATAAAACTTTTCTAGTAATTCTTTTTCAGCGTACGAAATAATAAAGAATGGCCAATTGAAAAATAGATCTCGTATACTTAAAGTCAAATCATACTTTGGCCCATTAACAAAACAGATGGGAGCGAGGGTGAAATTTTAAAGCAATCGATATGAATTCAATTTTTCTTAAGAAAAATGTTGACCCCAATACCCCAAGGCATGACTTCTAGTTCAAAGTATTTCTTACAGACATAAAACAGCGATGGAAACTAACCGAAGGTGAAATATATAATGAAGAAAAAGAAAATTTTTTTCAAAAGGTTTCATTTTTGAAGCCTGAATCTTATCTTAAAAATTCAAGAGAAAGTGAATTATGCATTACTGTTTTCATAATGATCATTTGAGGCAGACATTAAGTTGTGGTAGGATTATGATGCAGACATTACGAATTGAGCTATCAATTTCATTTCCAAGAGCAATAATCTAAAACAAGTCGAACTCCGCACTCAATTCGAACAGGTGAAAACAATCTCCCGGTTGTTTTATCTTTCAAGCGAAACACATTTAGAGCCCCCCCCCCCCCCACTTCAAAGCAGGTCTTTGGAAAACGCACACCGCATATGAATTGAGAAGTTCCAACATATCGGTGTCACTTTTATCTCATTATTCCAGGTCGTGATTTCCTTTCGCAAGTCAGCTTTTTCTTTTCGTGACGAAGGGAACTAGTTCTATTTGCATCACTTTAAAAACACAACAATCTACAGTAATACTGATGAAGCAGTCTGGATTATGATAGTGAAGGTTTTTCTCATAAGCAGCTTGTAACACAAAATTAAAATTTCAGTCATTTGACAAAACTACTAAATAACAAAAGAATACTTTGAAAAAAGGAAGAGCGAATTCAGTCCTATATTTTTAATAACAGATACATAATTTAATCTAATTTCTAGTGAAATTTATGAGGAACACGCCAATAAAGTTCGATTCAAATTAAGTTCGCTTCAAATTCAAGTAACTCATTGAAAGTCAATATCATGACTGAGCAGAGATGACAATCAGCTCTAAACAATTTAGGTTTGATCAAAATTCCATTGTAAAAGCAAAAAAATACATAAAAATTAAACATTAAAAGGTAATTAGCATGGTAAAAGATATTAGAGATGTTTTGAAGAAAATTGAGATTATTCATTAACTCGAATAAAGATTTAAAAATTATTCATACTTGCTTAAAATACAGTTATAATACTCAATGAAAGCAAAGTGCCAAAATTCATATTTTCTAATTTTTTTAAAAAATTAGAATTGAAAAACGGCAGGGAATTTGATACAGGCAGCATAGACAGATTTATGCCCCGTCTACAAAATATATGGGTCTTTTGCAAATTTGTGAACCATGATCAATTAAAATAGCAATTCTCTAAACTTGCACACCATACTAAAGCTGTGGTATTTTCGCATCAACGTATATAAGCACAAAGAAATATCTACTTTTGTGTAGAATCATTATTTAGACAACTTCCTTGACTATATACATCTTTTTTCACAAAAATATCTGTCCTTTGAAAAGAGCTGCAATTGCTATTTCTGCATCAAAATACAATGTTGGTGTTCATTTTACATACATTTTTAAGCTCTACAACTTTGTTACTAATTTTTAGGATAAAACCAGCCCTTTATGAGTAATCTGGAGGAAACTTGTTCCACTTAATTTGCCAGACTTCACTTCGCTAGAGGTGGAAATTTGGTATAGTCTTATTGGTACATAAATGTATTAAAGAAATAAGAAAGCATTAGGTATAAATGTTTTCCAATTTAATTTCCCTGATAACTAGTCTATGGTATAGTTTTCGCCCCCCCCCCCAAAAAAAAAACTTGGGGAACGAACAGCAAAATGTTGAAGGTTTTCGAAATATCATTTATGACAAATATGGCCTTTGTGAGGAGAAAAAAATTTTGCTTCTTTTGTTTGGAATGATGGATTTTATGCCAAAGTTATTGGATTAAAAGCAAGGAAGTAAAAATGAAATTAATGGGTATGTGTTAGGGTCATCAGGATTTAATTCCAATGCGATTTTAATTTATCAATGTTATATAGAGCAAATAAATATTTGGAATAGTCCCTAAATTGTTGCTAATAATCAGAACAAAAATGGATCTGAACATGTACATGTTTGAAGTTATAAACTTTTAAGTCCAAACGAGCTATGGTTGAGACTAATTTTCGAGCCTTTTACAAATCAAATTAATAAATTGGGGGGGGGAAATTAGTTTTAAAAACAGATAATATCAAATTAGAAATAATGAAATAAGAGTAGCACAAAAATATCTACCACAGGCAACATTTTTTTTTTTCTTTTTTTTACATACACAGTTTAGAAAGACAATTTTCTGTTTGTACACAATTTTCTTTATAATCGATCTAAATACAACTGAAAAATTCTATTCAATAGCAAATATCTTTTACTGCTGTTGACGATATCAGCAAACTAAACTCAATCTAATTCTGAGATTCCGATATTCAAGAACCGGTTTGAAGTAATGCATATCCAAAAATAAACATCGAAAATTGCTTCCCCCCCCCCATTAATGTTATTTCCTAGCTTTCTTGCAAACGAGTTCTTGAAAACAAGTATAGAGGAGGAGGAAAAAAAATGTTTCAAATTCAGTCCATTTTTTCTAAAAAAAAAAAAAAAAAAAAAAGAAAAAGAAACTAAACTAATACTTGTCTTATAAATCGTACAATGTCGATCAGCACCAAGCAAGACCTACAAAGGTCGCAAAGGCTCAACATTCCTATCTCTCCAGGTGACAAGCACAGTCAAATTGCACATCTGCCTGACCACTATAAATTCTTAAGTATCTACCATTTAATAAATAAAAGTAATTTTATAAAGTAGAAATAAATAAAAGTAATTTTAAAAGAAACAGTAAAAAAAAAAATGATTCTCTGAGGATGGATATTTCATCTTCTTTAAAAAAAAAATTTTTTTTAATCCGTCGTTGTTTTCAAAACAACGTATTTTATAGAAGTTAGGTATATTGTGGGAGGGGTGAATTTTTAAAAGAGTTGCGCACCTTTAATTGGATATACTGATCTAATAAATAAAATAACCGAGCAATACACGATTTTAAAACAACATTTCTGTGTTTTTTCTACTTGAAATGAAAACACAGATGCAAAAAAATAATAAACCACGTTTGTCCTGTTAATGTAGCAGTATATTGGAATTTTAACATGACGATAAGATCTTATTATATCTATAAATTTCAGATTAATTGCAAGAAAAAAATTTAGCAGACTACAAGAAATTCCGCACAATGTTTGCTCAGACAATGACACAAACATGGAAGTTTTGGAGTTGAAGCGATGCATTTACTCTGCCACGATATTCTTCGCAAAGCAATAATCGAGCAGAAATGGCGAAATTTAAGTATTTTTAAAAAGAACGAATGCACTACACAGACAAATTTCTACAAGCTCATACTGATTTAAAACAGTACAATGAAACAAGTTTTATTGAACTGACTAGAATCCATGTCACGAACAATCATGAATCATCTCAAAAAGAGTTCAATATAATAATTTCTTTGCAGAAACTGTTTTAAACAAAATACCTGCAATCGATGTATTTTTAAGAATTTAACAAATCAAAGAAAAAATGCACTTACTTGAACTGTGAAATTAAAAGCAGCAGTCGTTATTTCAATTGTATAGAATCCATTCGTTAAAATGAGCACCGATTCATAGTTTCAACACTAAGAACGAATACACAAACCACTTCTCGACTGAAGCATGCACTTCGTTTGAAAAGCGGCTGGAACCACTTAATCGAGCGACAAACTTTCGGCCAATAGGAAGTCGAGGGCGAGTCGATTTGACAGGAAGGTGAGAAGGAAATTCTCTTTCGAAAAAGACACAAAATGAGATAACTTTTAGCTAGAATTTCGTTTTCTGGTTTTTATTTAAAATATTATTTATCTTTCAACTAGATTCACGTTATGAAAGCTGCATTTTTAAAATTAAATGCAGACAATGAGAAGTAAATTTTATTTTGTTTCACCTTTGAATCTCTAGGGGGAAAACTCAATATGATTTGGGGGGGGGGTGAATAGAAAGATTCCACCGCAAGTTCTTGGTGTTGAATTGCTTACCTAAACGAGTCACTACTTCGATTAGAATATTTTTTTCGTAAAAAAAGTTGCTATATTTTTATTGTGCACATTTCATCTTTACTTTCGAAACAGGCCAAACTATTTTGTGATACGAGGAACTAGAAGAAAAAAAATAACATCTCTGCTTCAATCTCAACATTTCAAAAAAAAATACCTCAAGTCTTTCCATGATGCAGTTTAGTTGCACACCGATTTTTGAACACATGATTAAAATAAGATATACTCAGTATTTTCACGCGGCCACTTCATCTATTGATTATTCATTTTTAAAAAATAGCTCTAAAATGACATAAATCCATCAATTAACTTAGAAAAACCTTAAAAAAATTGTTTATAAGATGCAATAACGTTATTTATAATTAATTCATTGGCACTTGCATTTGATCTCAGATTTATATAACAAAAGCCAAAGAATAAGTAGAAAATTGGGTATGTCTTCAGTTTTCCATCTGGTTATATAACTTATTTGCCAAATAAAAAATTAAACTGAAAGGATTTGAATTTTCACACGCTTTTATTTGATTTGATTTGTTTTATATTTGTAAAGATAGAATTTTGTTATCGATTTTCCACTCATATACTGATGTGTTACTGACATTTTTTCCACTGATACTGATGTAGTACTGACATTTTTGTAGTGCATGTCTGTTCTCTACAATAACATATTGTTTTACATTGTTTCAAACTTAATTATAAGTTAATAAATTAATTATGTTCTATTTTGATTTTATGCAAATAGCACCACTTAAAAAATGCTTTTAAAAAAACTAACTTCGAGACTCCGTGATATTTTAATTATGGATTACAATTTAAAGACAAAAAGAAGAAAAAAAATAGCGTTTTAGCGCATCTATAAATTTATTTTTTAAAACAGCTGATATTACATTTACTGATTAATTTTTCTAACACATAAAATAGTTGAGTAAAATTGACTGAGTAAGTTTATCAAATCAGAAGTGAAGTTTGAATTTGAAGTTTGAACACAGATTTTCAATGAACTGAAAATCAAGATAAAATATATCTACTTAAAGATAGATATTGCAAAACCATTGAAATTGTAAAGGAAGTCGTAACTCTTTTAGTCGCAAACGACAAGAAAATATTTATTTTAATTACCTACATTAATTCCAAAAACAATGAAAGGAAAAGTATATTTAAAAACGCATTTTTATTAGTGTATTAAAAAGTAGCATTTTTTTTTTTTTTTTTTACTTTTTAATTTCAAACTTATAATTCGCTATTGTAAATATTGTGAAATCGTGAAGTCAGTTTCTCGACTACCAGTTATACTTTAAATTTTTTATGCCAAAAGTGTATTATTTGAATCAATTAACTAGTAATTCAGCTTTAAAAATATTAAAATAGTGTATTTTCGCCAAAACACACAAGCGTCCAAAATTTGAAAACTCTAACACATAAAAAAGTAGGTGAAAAATTAATTAGAGAATTCCCTTTTTGCAAACATAAAAAAGTCAATTTAAACAATAGCGTGTTAAAAAATATGGAGGCTGAGGGAACTTTTAAAAAGTTAATATTACTATTTGAAGTTTGGGGAAATTCTCTAAATATTTCGGTCGCTTAAAAAAAAAAAACTTTAGCCCTGAATTTCGTCAATTTTATTTTTATATGCATCATTTTTCGATAGCCATTGTTCAAACAATGAATCAATAAATCTTCAGCATTGTCATATGAAATAATTGACGTTTCTTCTCCAATGAAAAAAACTTTCTAAAGGAAATTCTAATGAAAGAAACAAAGTCATTTCAATTGTATATGACTCTAGAGCAGTTCATCCGTAAAATTGGATGAACGTTAACGATTGCTTTTGCTCTTCTCATGGCTTGGAGGATGAGTAAATGATCATTTTAGAAGAAAATTACAGATATTTGCTCTCCAGCTCTGAAATTTCAATTTTAGACTATTATATAGGCAGTAAACTTCGAATTATCAAGCCTTATGTACAGGCGTACAAATAAATACTCATTTCTTACCTCATTTATATTTTTAAAAACATCAGTACAGATCAGTGTTTTTTAAATGTACTGCACTATCCGTTTATTACAGAAAAGGGAAGACCATGATTCAAAATATGACACACATTTTAAGGTGTCTAATTTCATTTCAGGAATCTTAAAATCATGTAGAATGTATAGTATGCATATATACATTTTTTAAGGAAGCTAAATACCAACAGACAGAATTAGTATAAGTCTTGCAAAAAGTTACGTACTTACTGTTACTGTGTGCTACTACTGTTTATTGATTAAGAATATTATCTCTTTTAGTCCTAAATAAATCCTCTCATCTTTTGTAACGGAAAGTTGTTTTTCGAATTAGGCTGGATAGTATAAAGTTGTAATCTCCTGTAAGTAGAAATCGTATATATCGTTGGAAATATGCATAATACCACACATAAAAAGTTGTTTCGTATTAGATATTTCCATGGAGAAATGAAATATATCATCTTTATTCAAAATATAGATAATTGGATGCAGAAAATCATCAAAAAAAATCTTTTAATTGTTTGGAAAAAACCATCGAAGAATATTAAATAAAACAAATGGAAGTGACAAATTTTTATTCGGAATCCATCAGGTTCAAACAAAAGCAGAGTTAATTCTAACTAAAAAAGTCAATTCAGGATAGCTGCCTTGCAGGAATTCAAAAAACCTATCCCATCCCCACCTCCCTCTTTAAAGAAGATGCATAAAGGTTTCGGAGAAAAACTCGAACGCAAATAACTTCTCATTCAAATAAATTTCGTGAGTGAATCATTTAATAATCAAATAAGTGCAGAGTTCATTCGATATCCAGAAGTGTGAGCTACAACAAATGATCAATTCTGGATCATTTGTAGATAGTAGGTGCTCAATATAAACCTACGTTTCCTTTTTTTCCCCCGTTAAAGAAACTATGCTTAAAAAATATGTCTCTTTTAAGAGTAGGTTTATAAGCTCGCGGACATATAAATTCTTCCACTAATGCTACTAACTGAGTCCTTTAAAAGTATTTTCCAAAGCTGTTCGTTAGCAGAATTCCTAGCTATGTGCCACACACTATTGTGGTGATCCATAATTCCTACTCATTTGCAACTGCGCTGAACACTTTTTCCTATTCGCTGACTTCTCCTGAGTTTTTCATGACAAATATCGGAATTAGCAAGGCTTGGTTTGATAATAAAACTATACAAAAAGATATGAACGAATTCTATGCCCTAAAATGGATCTCTTTCACATCACGCTTAGCGTATCTTTCATTCAGATGAAAAGAATCCATCCATGACCTTGCTAATGAATTTCTGTTCAAAAGTAGCTTTCAATAAATCACTCACTTCAAATTCTAAAGTAAAAGATGAAAATAGAAAAAGAGTCGCAGAATTTCAAAAAATGAGATTAAAGTGGAACAGCGAGGATCAATAGATATTTTCGAATTTTTGCTTTCAAAATGCCAAATAAGCATGAAAAATGGGAGAGTATGTATTAGGGTGGGGTTTATTTTTCATTCTTAAAGGGTATCTTCTTGGCCTTGGTATTTTGTGAGTCTTTCCATCCTACAACTGAGTGCATCTATATTTTATTTGTACTTAAAGTTGATTGACTAAAAATTGCGAATGGATTACAAATGTCAGCATATTATTGAATTCTGAATTTTGTACTTACTATCTTGTGATTTGTAGAGCATATTTAGCTGGTTAATGTTCATTTCATAGTTGATTACATTGAAAACAAATGTCGTTTGGAATTTATTTCTAACACGCACTCTAAAAAATGACTCCCTCTTTGGTTCCCATACTGCGAGCAAAGAGATAAAAATCGCCTACGGCATCATTTCAAAGATCCCCTTTCCTAAATCGACATGTGTCAAAGAAATCCGTATTAGAATCTCGAAGTGAAAACACTAGGGAAAAATTCACCTTGCTCTTGTATCGGGATGAAAATATCATTGCTTCTCTCAAATGATACCTTCCCATGGTAAAACAAATAGAAATTAATAAATATTATATATATATATATATATATATATATATATATATATATATATATATATATATATATTATTAATTATGCTCTAATTTTAACAAGAATTAATGTCATTATTTTTTACTTATGAAATGTTTTGTTGTGCCCATTAATAGATCCCTTTTTTTTCTTATGATCCCATCCTCTTCGAATTCCTTTGAAATGACAAAAACTGTTTCATTTTTTGAGTACTGATGAATATTTCAATAGATGAATTAGAAAAGGTTGAATAGTACGAAAAAGAGACTGGCAAGTAGTGAAGGGTTTCCTTTCATATGAGCCACAGATCATTCATGAGGTCAATGAAGAGCTCAAGTTTAACTAAATGCAAATGAGATGAATTTCAACTCACCTACATGCATGCTGTGTGGTGTTTTTAGAGATGACGTTTGATGAATTAGATAGAGACGATTTTCATGAGATGAATCAGTTTCAATAAGATCTAATCCCACCTTGGTGGCACTGTAACCTGGCACTTAGTCTTTCTTTCAAGCGTCGACTTGTTTCATGTTTGTAAAGACGAAATTTTGAGATAGATTTTTCGCACATTTTTTATTGTGCTAAAATTCTAAAAATTTGTTCAATTGTGTACACCTGATGATAATGTAGTATTTAAATATTTTCAAAGTTCAATAATTGGTTAATCTATTAACCAATTATTGAAATTTAAATTGAATAAATAAATCGGCAAATGTGATATTGATTCCATCCGAGTGGCACCCTATTTTAATGGATTTTATGTTGTAAATTTTAGCTAAAATTCAGATTTTCATATTAAGATACTTACACATAATATTTATCCCAAGGTTCAGCAAATAAGCAAAAATGTATGATATCGTCACTCGCACTTATTGACCCTGAGATTAAAGGAAGCTGTTGATGGCAAAAAAGATTTCATTCATCGCTACAAATAACAGTACAGAATAGCTGCAATACTTCTGATTCCGAGAACTCATCAGTCAGGACGCAAAGGAATGAGCAGTTATCATGGCGCGTAATAGTTCAGTCTAAGGAGTCCAGTTAATTAGGAGTTCAGTTTTTGTTGCTTCGCGTAATGTCAAAGTGATACTAATGAAATGGCACACGAGGAGAATTTTAGCTGGAAAAAAAACCATTTTATTTTTAATCACGAACTTGGTAATCAGGACTTTGAGCTCCAAAGAGAAATCAGATCGGATTATATGTATAAATGTAAAGAATTATCTTTTTAAGCAGTTCCGTGGCCGAAAACAGAAGACACTTTGAAATTTTAAAACTTCCAATTTATTCCATCCCGGGAGGCATAATTTATGTGCAAGAAAGAAGCGACGACAAAAATGACGTCCGTTCACAAGCGATACAAGAGTAGAAGAGGAAAAAGAGCATGAAATAATTTTCCCCAATGATTTTATACTATGAAATTCTGATAAGGATTCTTTGACCCGTGTAGACTTAGTAAAGAGAAATATATGTATCTTTTAAAAGAATTTGCAGATTTTTATCCCTTCACTTGGAGGGTGTGAAAGTGCTGATTAAAGCAGTTTTACAGAGCTCGTGTAGCATTAATAAAATAAAAAAGGTGGTTTTGGATCAGGAAATAAGGGAACATTTTAGAATGAAGTTAATATAGGTTAAATTAAGATAAAAGTTAAGAAATTGATTAAGCTTAAATTGCATTTAAAAATACCATTATATATAACAGGGTGATCAAAAAATAACAGACGGTGTTCAGAGCCCCGTAGCATGTTATGTACTGGACGAAATATAACAAAACTTGGCCACCATACTCATCAAAGTATGCGGTTTTAATTTATCAAGAAAAAATAGTACCAAAAAACACCTATAGGGAAAATCCTGGAGCTACAATCGAAAACTTTATTATGTCATTTGCTTATGCTTGTACTTTATGACATGACCTCGAAGATAAAATGAAGGGTTGTTTATTAGTCAAGCTGTTTTATCAGCGGGATGAAAATGCCAGCTGTGCTCTTCGGGAATACCGGCGGTTAAAACAGTTACGTAGAGGATCGATGACCATAACTAACTTACGGGGAATGGTTAAAAGATCTGAAACAACAGGAATTCTTGGTGTGCAACCACGCCGAGGACGTAAGGTTATCAAGCAGGAACAAGTTGAAGAAGTTGCAATTGCCGTTCTGGATCAGGCGAGAGCTAATAACCAGCAATGCACGTTCCATATCACGACAAACAGATATCCCATTCTCGACAGTGCAGAAGATATTGCAGAAGATACGTAAGGTTATCAAGCAGGAACAAGTTGAAGAAGTTGCAATTGCCGTTCTGGATCAGGCGAGAGCTAATAACCAGCAATGCACGTTCCATATCACGACAAACAGATATCCCATTCTCGACAGTGCAGAAGATATTGCAAAAGATCCTGAAATTTTATCCGTACAAGATAACAACCATTAACTGATTACATTGATCTGAATCTTGACAATTTCTGGCTGTGGGGCGGTTTCTGGTTCACTAGAAAGGCGTTTTGTATCAAGGATATGTTCCTGACATTCCTACTTTAAGAGATCAAATAACGTTACATGTCAGACGAATAAATGCCGATATGCTGCGAGCCACCGTCGGAAACCTGGTGTACCACATGTAATTATTGGAACATCTAGTTGGTGGTCACCTTCAGCCAAATTTGTAAGCTGCTAAAATAAACCTTTTTCATTGGTATTTGGTGTGTTGCTATTTACTGTTTTCACTAGCAGTTATGTATTAATATTTTTTCTTGATAAATCGAAACCGCATACTTTAATCAGTATGGTGGTCAAATTTTCTTACCGATAGATAACACGCTACACCTCTTGTTATTTCTTGATCACTCTGTATATCTCTTATTTGGAAACTTACCTCGTGGGAAATTGATCCAATAACAAAACTTTCAAGCAGACTCTCTAACAAAAGTCGAATTTGTGCTTTAGACGCGTTTTTTCCCCAACCGATTATAAGAACCCTTACAAAGTTGTTCAATGCGCATTTTTTTCTTTAGCTTTGAGTTTGTTTTTTTGAAATCCAAGATATACTCAAACGAAATTTTGAAGCTAAAACGTCAGGCTTACTACGTGATCCAAAAAGATAGGAATATAATCAAAGCCCAATGAAAGTCGATTATCGATAAATTTGTTTGATTGAATTTGTTAATTTTATTCATACCAATATTCTTGCATTATCAATCAAATAGTTCTCACATATTCCAGTTGATGTAGGAATTATTAACTCGAAATTATTGCATAAATGTTTCATCAAATATAATTTTAACTGGGAATAATTGTAAAAATAATTTTCAGAAATCAAATTAATCTGAAATGTTCAGCCGTTGTCAGATATCGATCTCAATTACTCGAGTCTGAAAAAACATTCATTATTCTGTTTAATAGCACTTGAGAGAAAGGACAAAATCAAATGAAAACAAACCAATCAGTCCTTATTTTAAGACACACGAGGATTTCAAAATATTAAAGTGACACAGGATTAAATGCATTAGAATTTAACTTGCAGATTTGAAAATTATAGCCACGATCAAAATGTATGCTGTAGCATTCGCATATTCATTAAGATAGATCTAACTATTGATTGTTCTTTGATTTGGCAGAAATAAAATGATTTATTCATTAATTCTGAATGATATTTGAGAGATGTTTTCCAGAGCTATATATGACAAGTAATTCAACTATCAAACAGTGGGACTGGAAGAATTAGAAGCTTACTTGACCAAAACAAAAATAATATATTAGATTTAATTAACCTACGTAAAATAAAAAATTAAAGGGTTCACAGAAAAAGAGAATTTAAAAAAGCACGAATTAGCCAAATTCTCTCCGAATAATCAAGAAATCATATAAAAAAAACAAAAAAATAAAAAACCCTAGGTGAATGAAGAATCGCGCATTATAAACTCAATGAAAGATCAAGCAAAATAAATTTATAAATGGTGCAGATTAGGGTTTATACAAAAACCGACTTTTTGAAAAACCTGTTTTCAAATTCAATATTTCCAAAAAACCGGTTTTAGCCGGTTTTCGAATTTTTGTCAAAAAAAATAGAATAGGGAAAAATATTTTATTTAATTTATATGAAATTACAAAAAACGAAATCAATGTCAAAATGTAAAAAAAAAAAAAAGAATTAAGAATTACATATACATATTATTTACACAAAATAACGGAAACTCAAACAAGAATTTCAAATAATACTTATATTATTTTTACTAATTTTAATTTCTCCTAAGAAAATAAGATTTTAAAAAACATAAAATTTCCACTGAACGGTGGCAAAGTCTTGTTCTTATTTTGGACACCAATGTTGCTTGAAATTGAAAATAATGTTTCACTAGCTACTGAGCTTGGTTTTACAGTTTTCATGGCATCAAATAACAAATATTTTTTGTTCTTTTATTCCTTGACTCAAATAATGAAAATTCAGCTTTCAGTATCTTTAGATTTTTAATTTTTTCTTCAGGGTCTTCAAGAAACTTTTGAATTGATTTTTCCATGGCTTCTTTTAAAAAAGCATTACTCTGGTGAATAGTTTCTTCGATTTGCTCTTCATCAGAATTGGCTTGCACATAAGAATTCGGAAATATTCTAGACAGTATCTTTCCAGATAACTCAATAATTTCGATTTTTGAAGCTAAAGAAAGTACACTAGGTTTCTTCGCTGAACTAGAAATGTGCAAATATAGCAAAAGAGTTGCTAATTCTGCTTTCTTGAATTCGTTCCTCTAAAGCATATAATAATTTCAAACTTATTTCAATGTTTAAATTTTTTAGTTTATTTAACATAAATTCAGATATACCTTTTCTTGTTAATAAATTGGTATCTCGTCACCTAAGCCTTCAGCTGCTAGACAAATCGGTCTCAACCGACAAAATTCTTTTTTTTTTTTTTTTGAAGAAGAAGAAGAAGAAAAGGAATACTCAGGCGTTCAGGAAAACCGGTTTTCTTAGTTTAAAAAACGGTTTTCAAATGTGACAAATTTAATACCGGGTTTGAAAAACCGTCAAACCCTAGTGCCCCTACTTTCTGAAAGCTTTTTGATTCAAGTGTGCGGTTACAGATGATGGGATTCATGATCTAATGCTCTAGTTCACTACATATCTACTCGACTTCAACACAGCACGAACCTACAGATGGGTTAAGAAAAAACCACCTGACGCAAACGCGTCAAGGAAGTTTATTGCAATCACTTCAACGTCATGCTGCATGAAGAACCAACCATCAAAGAATGGAAGCATATTGAAGGCAGGGGAGAATCCTTTTGATGGAACCAAAAAATCGACATTTTTCATAGCATTTGAATCTAATAATGATTGCCAGGTATTTTATGGTTTTAATATTGCATATTTATTTATGTCTAAACTCATTTCCTGTTTTGAAAGATGGAATTTTATAATTGTTTTTTAATTCCCTTTCTGATGTGCGAGAGTGTTGAAATGTTGTAAACGTATTCCCGATAATAAAACACTATTTTAATATTTCAGAACTTGAAAGTAAATCAATTTATTTAATTAAATTTTGATGGCATAGAATCGTAAGTTACTACAGTGAATTTAAAAAAAAAATGATTTCACGATTTCATTGCCTTTATAGTAATGAATGAAAGACTAAAAAGTAAAAAATATATATTGGAGGTACTAGAAATTTGGTAAACTGAAGAATTTGCAATTTGAAATTTCCAATATCTTTCAAATATGCAGTAAATGTCATATGATATAATGCAATGCAACATATGTATAGAATACCAGCTGAAGAGTTTCTTCTTCATAACATTGCTTTTTCAAATTACGTTATTTGTTTTCTTAATTTATCTTTCTCTTTAAACCATATACAGAGACAAAACCGTAGAAAAGACAATTATACTTTAAAGAAGTCAAAAGTTTCTTATAAAATTCTTGAATTGAAAAGAAGCACAAAAAGGATATTACCATACCCAAGATAAATTTTAATTTTGTATTTGAAATAAATCTCAAGTTTGTGGTTTCAATTTATTCGAAAACTGCTTTTATAAAAATTCGGAATTTTTTTTTTCTTCTGAAAAAAAATATTATTCATATTTGAATGAAATATTTATATCGGTTGAACTAAAAAAAATTATTTTATTTTTTATATGTGGACTAAATTCTGTAGTTATAACAATTAATAACTTAATTTTACAGTTACAAATTAGTGAAGTTCTTATCGCATGTGTGAGGAATAAAGGAAAAAAATTATTATTCATATTTGAATTGAATATGTCCACATATTTATATCTGTTGTACTAAAAAAAATTATTTTATTTTTTATATGTCGACTAAATTCTGTAGTTATAACAATTAATAATTAAATTTTACAGTGATAAATTTGGAGTTCTTGTGAGGAATAATTTCATCATTTTTCTGATTTACGTAGAAGGAGCATAGGTACAAAGCCCGCGAAACACAGCTGATTGATCGACCACTGATAACGCATACAACTCAACTTATATGGTTTAATTTTTTATGAGAGGTTCAAATAATTTAACTAGGGCTAACCTAATAATATAATCAACAGGATCTGCATAAATGTAAGTCTAATCACTTTCAATGGAAATGACATTTATTACATCAGTATAGAAAAATATTAAGAAAACCCTTATCATCACAAAATAATACTTGGAATCTTTTGCATTCAAAAGTAGTTGTATCTCTTAATGAAGAAGCCGTCCGTTCAGGTAATGTGAGATTAAACCGAGGGAAAAAAAAGAAAGAAAAAATCCAAACGGTGACTCACGACTCGTACTATTCCATATTCATTCGAAGGCAAAGTAATGAGGAAATCACACGAGCAAACAAGGAATCCAAGTTCAAAATTCAAGGGAATCAGAGGACTTGTGTTGATTCAGCCACTTTGACTCAGAAGTCGTATTCGATTGACACGTACATTTTCTTACGACATTCGGAGCGTTCTTCCTCTGCCTTCAATTCAACTGAGAAAAAATGAGAGGAGGATTGTGTGTAGATGAGAACAAGCCATTCAATGCGATTGGTAAGAATCAGTTTTGACAACAATGGAAATGTTATTTACAATCGTGATATTAAAAGAATTTTGACAAGATTTTGAATCAAATGGGTCATTTCCACGTGATATGAGATAAATGATTGTTATTTCTTTTTATTCTGAGGAGCTTCAACATCCCCAACCTGCATTTTTCTAATTTCATTCATTCGTACTAATTGAATCCACTAGTAATTGAACACAATTTTCATTCTTTTACATATAACTACAAAAAGCTATCATTGGCAGTATTAGAAAATATGTTTTGCATTGAAATAGATGCTAAACATATTTTCCTATTCTATATAAAACATTTCATTCAATGCAAAATATTCAGAAAAATTTTATTATGCGTAAGCTTTAAATGAACTTGAAAACATGAATGCCTTTTCTTTTGCACTTTTTACTTCATTTCTAGACCTTTCGTAGCAATTTATCCCAAAATGAAATATTTTCATAAATAAATGAAAGTTGGTTGATAAAAAGAAATGAATACTATCAAAATGATGAACGAACCAGCAAGTCTTTTTTTCTTCGGTACTTTTATTTATGCCGAAATCATTTGTTCAGCAAAATGATTATAAATTTTTTGAATACTTTTTTGAGTATATTTTCATAAGTAATGACATAAATAAAACTGAATTGAAATAATCCTAACCTTGATTCTGAGACACGTCTTTTGAAAAGAATGTTGTTGTGCTTCATGGCATGAGTAGTTCATTTCATTGACCGAAAGGTTAGCCCGATTGAAGTAACAATGAAACTCAAAAAAGACATGGCGTCAGAAGAAAAAACGATGCCTTTGGGTATGCATGGGGTTTCAACCTCTACAGTAAGATTAAGAGTACTTAAACTTCCAAGTTTAAGTATTTTGAAGAATACACAGTGATTATATGAGACGCCTATTAGAAAGTGCTTCGAATTTCTGTTAATTCTAAAACTTTTCTTTGTAGTGATACGATGAATCTAATTATGGTTATACCCAGCCCCTCTACTTTTTTTGAAACTAATGTCATAATGCCAGGTCTCTGCATTAAATGAATATGATCAACGAATAACGTTATGGAATTGACATTTCTTAGACTAGTATTGAACTATGTCTATAGTTTAAATTTCCAAACAAGCAATTTTTTTTTTTTTTTTTTTTTTTTTTTTTTTTTTTTTTTTTTAAACTTAGACATGCATTCGACATTCTTTTGAAACTTCTCCTTTCCCTTCCATTATTGATTTGTTGCTTACAACCTCAGCTATAGAGAGGTTCATTGATTGATTAGGATTAATGGTGCAAGAATCAGATTTAGCCAGGCTGTACAAAAGGAATGACAGAATTAACCTTTTTAGCTGCTAAAATAAACTTTCTTTATTATACATTTAATAAACTGTTTCGTCTAATATTCCTTAGGAAGAAAATTCAAAACATTTTGAAGCGATAACATTATAAATTTTGAAAGCAATAGTTGAATATTGTGTGTGTAAAATCTTATGTAACAAAATATTAATCCAAATATCAATCACCTTTTGTTTTAAACAACAAAATAAAACTATCTGGAGTGGAATCTTTTGATTAATACACAAGTTCATTATTTTTCTACTTAGCTGGAAAATGCAAAGAAATCGCTTTTAGAATTTTCCCATACTAATGTTTAGCCAAATAGGATTTTCATTATGCAAAAAACAGAACATTGCTGCTACATATAAAAAAATACAGCTCAAAACTAAAATATAAAACTCGGAAACTAAATAACGAGACCCATACAAATAAAACCATAGCCGTAAGCTTTCTTATAATGTGAATTTCAAGTAGGGACAGATAAAAATTCTTGTCAGATATTACTTGACCTTATTTCCTACAGATATTACATACAACTTTGGACATATAGGATGTGTTTATGCTAATATTCAGTTCCAAATAATGTTTCAATTCAATTAAAAACAAACAAAAATCATCTGACTAGAATATAGATTTCAAGTAATTTTCTTTTCAAATGTACTTCTTAACTACAAAATGTGTATTTACACAAATGTCGGAAACAAAAATACACTGAGTATTTCCGAGGAAGAAAATTCTTCTCGGACGTCAGAACGATGCCAGTTGAGCAAACTAAACATAATCGCCAGCATCGACGTGTGTAAGAAAGAGACAGTTGTTGACCAATATTCAAAATAACATCCAGTGAATCTTGGCTCCGACAAAATGAATTATCAATTGATTTATTTTTATATCCAGTTGAATTTTGGGATAAATCAAACAGTGACAATTGAGAGAAAGAGTGAAAATTAAATATAAAATGTAATTAACATACGGACAGGCTAACTCGAAAGCGTCGATTCATTTCAATTTTTATCTGCTCCCTTATATCTAGAATTCGAATTTATTTTAGCCAGTTAGTTAAAAATTGTAACATATTGTGTTATCTCTGAATGTTCTAGTTAACTGCATACGTGCTTCTACCATCAGTGAATCATTTACTGATTCATTCATTGACTTTAGTGCTGTAAGCAATATTCAATGAATAAGCAATAAAAGATTCTCACGATTTTTTTAAAAAAAGCTCTGAATACGTTCGATGTGAATTGCATTGTTTGTTTTAGAGATTTATACAAAAATTACTACATTCTAAGTGCTGCATGCTATTTATATTACAATTACCCATATATTTATAGGAATTATTATTTATAAATTAGTAAACACTTTTTCATCATAATTACTACCATATTATTTTTTTAATTGTTCACTGTTTATTTATTAATTATGTACTTTCATTAAAACTGTCAGAATTAAAAGCAAATTTTTACTGCCATTTAAAGTTTAAAATTTATCGTTTTCTCTCGCTATATTCATTTTCACACCTAACATTTCTTAATTCGATTTTCTGGATAAATTGAATTTTTATTGTCAGCTTCGAAATAGCCAAGCTGTTCTGTATTTCCATTTAAAGATTATTATAAAGACAAAAAAAAAAAAAAAAAAAAAAGATCATACGGGAAAAGATTGGTGATTATTTTTATTTTTGGAGAATAGTTGACCACGTATTTTGAATTACTTCTTCAGCCTTCTGTTTCGAGAAATGGGATAAAAATTGTCCCATTCTTTTAGACACATTGATTTAATCGCAATCTTTAAAACAAATTTTATTTACTTTCATTCATTGTAAAGCAGCAATACATACAGACGTTTATATGGTAAATACTAAATAGTCCAAAATTTAAGAGCAAATGTGTAAAAATATATATATATATATATATTTAGAATTTTAAAATAATTAATTTTCCATTTTTGCAATATAGCTGTTGATTTTCATATACATTAAACGAATTTCATTTTTAGTTTTTTAAACATAAAATTGTGTTCCTATATAATTAAGTGATCCTAGCATATATTTCAGTTTGAAATTAACTTTAGAAAACAGAATCATTGACAACTGACATTCGAAATTTTTTTAGAAACTTGATGGGTTTGAATGCGAGTTTGATTGAGCAGACTTTAAAGTGGAACATTTTACATAGCAAGCTACAAAAAGTACTGAAATCACTAGATTTGTCACATTTAGACAATTTTCATATTTCCTACTAATATGAGAAAAACGTTTTTCCAGATATAACCGAAAACTCATTATTGACTAAGCAGAACGGTTATGTAAGTTCTGGAGAATATACAAAAATAAAATTACCCAAAGTTGCTCAATCCAGTTGGTAAAATGACAAAATGAAATAACTTTTCACTTAGCTACTCTCTTTTTCCCAAATGACAGTGAAAACAATAAAATAGAAAAGTCTATATCCATCAAAAAATCAAATTTATTTGCACCAATTCAACATGGGCCTCTAACCTTGTCCCTAATTAGTTAAGCCACCTTCTGTTTGATAGTAGAACCACCCATCTAAAGATTATAGAATGTAAAAACAATAAAGGAAGAAAGCAAATAGTAACGCAAACGGCGAAGGTTAAGCTTTGGGCGTCTTACAAGACAGGTAGTCGATAATTTGCAGTCACATAGAAATAGAATTTGATTTTAGATCAAACAAAATGATTGAATTGGCATTCTCGTATTAAAGAAGAAGTAAATGCTACTAATTTAACAGAGAATCTGAAACCCGAAATATGCATCAATTATTCAGCATAAAATAAAGGTTATATAAAATCTGATAGAAATTCAATCAGCTTTGCTTACTTTTCTTTCTCAGGAATTTTGATCTTTATTAAAAACTGTAAACAAAAATATTATCTGTCCAAATATGAAACAATTTTTACTTTGAATTTATTGAACTAAATTAGGAAAGAAATATGAAAAATAACATAGCCAAAAAGAAAGTCAACTAGAACAACTTCAACAAAAAGAATCACTTTACAAAAGAAAAGTATCCTCTCCAGCGATTTTTAAGGAATAAAATTTCCTATACAAATAAAATAAGAAAAGGAAGTATTTAATATTTACTTGTCATTTTTCTCACTGAATAATAAAACATTTTATTTTGAATGAACTCAAAGTGTTGTTAATTATGACATGTGAAAGTTGAATGTTGTTGAAAGTTGAAAGTCCTTTATCCTTTCCATACAACATCCAAACGAAATTTCTGAAAGTGTTTTTTAGTCTCAATAACTACTTTTCATCAATGAAATTTCTTCTTTGATATAGCCCGCAAACTATTGTTTTCCTAGATAAACACAAATGACCTTCGAAACTAATGTGTAGGAGGAACTCACCTGATACAGAATTGAGATTGAAGCAACGAAAAATGAGTACGTTGAGCATGTGCCAAGGCGAAATCAATTCTGTGCTGGTCAATCCAATGCATGTTTTAGGAGCTGTGGTTTGTGAGGCATAGAACATTCATCGGGATTATCTATGAAAAATATAAAGAGCGACAAATTTGGATTCGTGAAAAAAGCCTCTTTTTCTTTCATCATACAATCTTCCTTTCTTTTTCTTGTTGACACAAGTTCAAAGGTTCAATTGTGCCCGTTTACAAACATAGCAGAAAATTTCAGACAGAATGCATAAGAAATGATGATTGCAGCACATTTGACAATCTTCTCTAACTAATTAGAATATCTGATTGAAACACTCGGGAAAAAAATGCATTGCCGAATGAAGAAAAGGAAATAAAATATTAGCAATGACCTTTCGTTTGAAAGGAGAATATATAATAAATCAGCATAAATATAAAATTGCACGCCTTAGTTCATTGACTTTTGTTATTCATTCCTTCTTAGGTTTATTCGTATCAGTCCATTCCAACATTAAAAAAAACCTGCCTCAGCCAAAACAGAAAATGGGATTTCGCATCCGTTAATGATGCAGACCAAAAGGGCGCGGTCCTGTGTTACAGACGACTGCCGACAATTTTATACTGCTGTTAAAAATCGCCTTTCCAGATGTGAACATTACAGAAAACAATGTGTTGTTTCATACAGTTCAATTTGGGAAGTAAAAATGTATTCTCGACCATTTTTAATATCGATGCCAAAATACGATGCTGAATATGTAAATTTTTATGCAAATCAAAATACTTGACAAATCACCATTTCGTCATTATTTCAATCTTTTTGAGAAATCAATGTCTCAATTTAAAATAAAAACTTCTGGAAATTTTGAGACTTGAGCAAATGATACGGACGACCCTTAGCAAGCAATACTAGTTAAGACCCCTTATTTTTACAGTACTTTAAAGCAAAAACACGAGCCTTCACAAGTCGGAAGGATACGCCAATATTATCGAAACTCGATCGCAAAAGTCAAGTCTAACAATTTATTCGGAAGCTCTGTGGAGGAAAGTTCTAAAATTGCAATCGAATAAATTTTCAAAAGTAAATCAACTCCTAATGACAGAAATCGATAATTAACGTATTTGCTTCTCCTCCCTCCCAATTGTGCTAAGAAGAAGATACTTTAGTATTCAATATTCAACTCTGCTTATTTTAATTCACTCCATATGTATACAAAATTTTATTCATAAAACGATTCGATTTTAGTTTAATTCACTTCCTTGAGTGAGCTAACAGTCAATCGACTGACACGCACGTGACAGAAAAACGGCAAAGGATATGATTTTAAAAACAAGTTTCGGGTAAACAATGAAATTCCACTCAATTAATATTTTGCGGCCATCAATCGATTTCTTTTGTTCACAAGAGTAATCAGTCACGCCTCATCGTGTGCTAATTACTTGCAAATAACTGTGACAGAGGAATTACTCTTGGGAAAATCCTTGAGAATGGGAAGGTGAAGGCAAGAATGGCACAAGAACTTGGGATCAGTGCAAACCTTAGATATATTCAGATAGAGGCGTGTCAAGATTAAAAGATAACAACTTTGAATGCCCATGATGCACTTTACAGTAGTCTGGACTAAGACAGTGATTCTCATTTCATTTCGCTTGAATGATATCCAATAGAGTGACGCCCCACAAAGAGAGCTTTCACAAATTTTGAAGCTCACATTCATCAGAACAGTTGAATTTCTAATAACTGTAATGTGAAAGTAATTGACTGAAATATGCATTACATAAAAAGTAATTGATAGAAAATTTGTAGTAGATGTGATATCATAAAAAAAAGTAAAGTAAAAATAAAACACCTTTTCACAGAAGTACCAAAGGAATATTTTTTAAATACTAAAATAAAATGTAAGGATATAATCAAGGTACCAGGCTATAATGAAGATATGAACCACAGGATTTAATATAATCCAGTAATAAAAAATTTTATAATGATTTCTTACATTTGCTATTCATTAGCAATTCTTAGAAATTGGCATCGATTTAAAAAAAAAAAAAAAAGAATTTCATACAAGAAAGTGAATTGCTCATGCGATACACTGAATCGATGATTGATGAGCAAATTTACTTTCACATGCTACTGAAATTATTTTGAACGCTGAATCCAATTCTTCAGCATAAAAAGAGATGAATATTTATATAATGAAGCGAATTTTTTCCTGTGATGTAGTGAATTCTCGATCTAGGAGATTATTTTTACACTCCAAGCTTCATTTTGTAAAACTCTTCAAAAAAAAAAAAGCAGCACTTACATATGTGAACACCAGTTCAATTTTTATTGAATCTTCTAGTATGAAATTGGAACTCTCAGGTGAGAACTCCTGAAGATCCATACACGCTCAAACAACAATCAGATTTCAAATATCCAAAATAATAATAAAATAAGCTTATGGGAAAAGGCAAAAATAGGTAGGGAGGGGAGGATAAAATAAAATTTAAAATGTCGCAACGAGTTTCTTCTAGAAGTGGTTACACTGAATATGACAAATTCCTGACATCACTTTCACTGAAATTACTTGACATAAACACCAGTCATCATTTCTTTGCTCTGGCAGAAAGAAAAAATAATATTACTTTAAAATAAATGAACTGATCCATCAAACTACCTATCGAGCAGTTGACAGTTCTAAACATATTTGCAAGGATACTTATTGAAGAGAAAACATATTTATTTATTTTATTTTTTATTTTTATTTTTTTATTCATTTATTATTTTTATTTTTTATTCACTTTTTATTTTTATTTTTTTATTCACTTCTTATTTTTATTTATTTATTTATTTATTATTTATTGATTTTTGTCGTTCAAACTGACCAGTTATCTATTCAAGAACATATATACGGTTCACTGATGTTCATCCAGGCGAAACTACATTAATACTCTACAACAAAATAGATTATTCGTGAAGAGAATGAAATATTCGGAAAAGGGAAAATTTTCGAAATAATAGAAGAAATGAAATGCCCCTGTTATTTCAAGACATATGCAGTAACAGATCATGCAGTTCTTTTTTATTTTAAGAAATTCAAAGATTCGACGTCCATTCTGGAATTTAATAAAGTAATTAATGCAATACAAGATTTTTTAGTTGAAAAAAATGCATTTAAAATTTAACGTGAACAAGAATTTTCCCCTTTTCCTCTCTTTCTTCTTTTTATCTTTAATACAGAATTTAGTAACATTAAAAATAATTAAGATAATTTGGAAGCAAGAGTAAATTTAAGTTCTGATTCAAACTTTGAGAGTACAGTACTCGTGCAATATATATATATATATATATATATCTTTTTTCTCAATATATATCCTGTTGTTTTCACAAAAGCTCTTTTTGTTCAAAATTTCAATTTTTTATATGATTTTATAATCTTTATTCCCCATCATTGCCGTTTTACATAATTTTATTCACCTTGATTTGCTGCATGTTTTGAAAGATGGTTTCACTTGCTTCTAGATGTCTTATGTGTTTTCGATGACAATACACGCTACATTATTATTTATAGAGGTTAATTACCAGTAAGTTGAATAGTTTAGTTAAATTTTTATTTCACATAAATGGTTCAGGCTGGTAGAGAATCGGGAAAAAACAGATTTCAAATTCCACAACATTACTAAAAATGAACTACAAAATAAAAAGTAAAAAAGATTAAAATAACTAAAATAAAAAAAAAATACAATTTCAGCACACAATAAAGGAATGCGTATTAATTTTTATTTTCTAAATTTATTTGTATACGTTTAGAATATTATAAAAAATGTACTGCAATTTGAAAATAAAAAAAGTGATCTGTCCCAAAGCATTCCAGATACTATAATAAAGATTGATGAATGAATGCATAAGAATGTAATATCTCAACAAGATAGCAGATCCAAATATCTGAAATGGCAATTTCTTTCCTAATTTTTTTTAAAAAACATGTTCTTGCTAAGTAAAAATTTGTAGGAAAAAATTAATTAATATAGTATGCAGATTCAATAATATTTTATAAATTCAGTCGAATGAGAATACACTTCATAAAGCACCACCAATATGATTGCGCATATTATACACAAATGGTGAAGAGCTGTACAAAGTAAAATAAAATTCACCTAATATTACTAGTAAGATTCAAGAAATAATTTGAAAAAAATAATAATAATATGCAAGCTGAAATGTAAACTAACTTTTTTTGAAAATAAAACCAACCACAAA
The DNA here is from genome assembly GCF_947563725.1 of Argiope bruennichi. Classification (NCBI taxonomy): domain Eukaryota; kingdom Metazoa; phylum Arthropoda; class Arachnida; order Araneae; family Araneidae; genus Argiope; species Argiope bruennichi. Next base: position 6,572,542 of record NC_079162.1, on the reverse strand, counting down.
GTCCCAAATACAAATAAAAGCGTAAACTGAGTAACCTTGATAAATCTGAAATTTAATCAGTTCCGTATCTACGTTGGTTGAATCAGCCAACCGAAACGGTATTTGCTTCAAATAAATCGAACTGATCAAGACCAAACCTATCATGACTAGATTGAAAAATGACTGCATAATCAGTAAATTGGAAAACAATAACTGCCTTGGAAAGGAAAGCCTGCATTTCGAATGCAGGCAATGTTCAAGTTGAATGATATTTTGTATTACGTAATTCAAATTTTGAAGGCAAGCAATTTTTATTTTCTGCATCGTATACTATCTAGATTATGATATATAATTAATATATAAATAATAATAGAAATTGAATAATCAAGAGTTGAATTCTGAATTAATACTCAGAATAAATCTTTAATTTTTTTTCTTCAAATAATTAAAAAAAAAAAAAAAAGAGCTTCGGCACTTGAGTGAATTTATAACCACAGAGTACAGAATTCTCAATTACTTCTCGGCATTAATAACGTTTATTAAAAAATAATACTTATAAGATCTAGAAAAATTACTGAGAATTAATTAAACACGACAGATGAAATGACAAATAAAAGATCTCGTTTTAAACATTTGAACAAAAAATCAATGAAAAGGAAAGAAGAGACTCACCAAGGGTCAGATTAGAAATAAGAAGAACCTATTCAATGCCAGCTGAAATAAATACAAGCTCTTTCACACATCCATGTGATCAACGGTTCCATTGTTTTTAAATAGAAACCTGAGGGAGTCATCTGATTGATAGGTAACCATTTCTCACTCTCTCTGCCTCTTCAACTTTTTTTTTCTATCTGCACAACGTTAAAAGAAATATGACAAAAAAAGCGTTTTAGACATTTCTTAGCTTGAAAAGTCTCGTTTTTCACGTTTCTACTTAAGAAAGAAAGTCGGAATGCATTTGTCAAAGCAAGCCCATAAATAATATTTATTACAGTACTCATATTCTGATGTATGCTGATGATGATTAGGTGTGTGCCAAAAGTGGCGTTACACCGGTAAAAGCTCATAAATAATTTTTTTTTAAAAAATAGAATTTAAATAGCTATCAAGAGACTAGCTATTCAAAAAAATTTTTTCATAATATTGTGTACTAGAAGCTAAAAACAGCCAAAAGAAAAAAAAAAAAAAAAAAGAGTACGCATAAAAAAAGAAAAAGAGAGGTCTAAATAGCCCAAGCAGAAGAGTCTACATAATATTCCAACAGCATCATTGAAACATAATTTGTAAATAATAAAATTTACCGAAGATTTAAATTTAGAAAAAATAAATAAATAAATAAAATAAGAATTATATAAATAAACAAAAAAAGTGAAAAATATAAATAAAAAAAAAATAAAAAGATTAGTAAATGAAAAAATAAACAAACAGGAAAAGAAATATATACAATGGCTCAGTCTAAGGTAGAGTCCATGAATCAGGAACAAAAGGCCTGATAGAGTTCTTTTTGCATTTTTTTCCTTGTACTCACTAGATACTGTCCACAGTGCTTGACAAACCAGGAAAAATTATTGCTCAATTTGGAAAATTCTGTTTTCATTATGATGTAGGAATCCAAAATATTTTGAGCTTCTAAAGTCAATTTATTGTTTAATAGAATTTGGACAATATTTAGTTGAGGTTTTATAAGTTTTCTCAAATGATGAAGAATAGGGCAATGAAAAATATAGTGTGGAATGTCATCATAATCATTACCACATCTACAACTACAATTTCTCAAATTGAATCTTTTAAGATAATGCGGGCAAAGTCCATGGTTTGTAGTTAATTGGGCTAAATATTTATTGTCAATACATCTATTTCTTTTTACCTGAGAAAAGATACTGAAAGTAAAGCGGTCCTTTTCATTATTTTCCCATCTTAATTGCCATTCATCGATGAGAATTTTACGAAGACGAGTTTTGATTGTTCTTTCATATTCTCCAAGGTGATAGTCAATTGCAGGTTTAAGTGAAGCAGCTTTGGCAGCGAGATCGGCTAGTTCATTATCTTTGATGCCAATGTGGGCTTTAACCCAGTGTAATGAAATATTACCATCTACCAGATTTTTAACATCTTCTACTGAATTATTTTTGGGGTTGAATGTTTGAAGAGCCTTTAAAATACTAAGGCTGTCCGTGAATAAATGATAATGCAAATACGGTTTATTATGGTTTTTTCATGTCCATGAATAGATGTTAATGCAAATACGGTTTATTATGGTTTTTTCATGTCCGTGAATAGATGATAATGCAAATACGGTTGATTATGGTTTTTTCAATTTAAAGCTTGCCATATTGCAAAATATTCTGCTTGAAAAACTGAACAGTGATTTTCAAGCCTGTACTGAAACTCTTCAATTTTATCTTCGCCCTCAAAAACAAAAAAAAAAGCCGCACCCACTTGTTCATTCCTTTTCGATGTCACTGCAGAAACATCCCACTGCATCTTACTGGGATGAACCCATCTATATTCATAACTCATCATTTTAGAACCCTCAATTGGTTGTTCAAAAATATTGTTGTCTTTATGGTGATTTTTTATCCAATACCAAGCGGTTTCAATATCACATATGAGATCTACTGGTTCAAGTCCACTAATTATTTGTAGAGCTGCTGTAGATGTTGTACGAAAAGCATCCGTTATTGCTAACAGTGCTTTGCGTTGTACACTATTGATCTTTTGCCTTTGTCTATTAGTGCCCTTCCACCAGGCTGCAATTGCATATTCTAAAATTCTTTCCAGAGCTCAGTACTCGTATAGAATCGCAAAATAACTATGGAACGATTTTGAAAAAGATATGAAATAAGCAAAAATGTATTTTTTTTAAAGATATTCTCCTTAAGATTTCATATGTTTTCAATACTAGCTGCTAACCCGGTATGAGTCGGAATGAAAATATTTTCATCTTTTACAAGCAGACATATTATGCGCATTTATGAGCAAAATATAAAAAAAGGTAAGTTCACTTGCTGCTGACAACCACGTGACATGATCGTTTTAAGCGGGCAGATAAATATATATTGAATATCAGTACTCGAAGAAATCTCAGTGCGAATAGAAATAAACGCATTTAAAAAAATACAAATGCAATATTTGAATGTAAAAAATACGTCGACACTATTATAATACTCTAAATCATCTTATATTCTGAAGCTTGCCACTTCAGCATGTCCAATTGTAATTTTTCCGAGGTGAGCACCAACTTGTGTAATAACGATTTTTAATACCAAATTGCTTTGACTTTGCCGAAACGTAGAATCAGATATATTTGTGAGCAAAACCTACTTGGATTACAACCGTTGTTTAAATGAGGCTATTACCCTAATTAAGTATTTATTTATTATTAGTTACACGAGCTTCCATCCAATGTGTATAACCTCGAACAATATTTTTGAAATTCTGCGAGCACTGAACAATATGAAATCTTACTTAATAAGAGAAAGAGAAAAGAAATTGAACGGGAAAAATAGAATGAAACAGGATTCATTTGTTTTTCCTTTCCCCTGAACTATTTCTTTCAATTTATAACTATTAAACGAAATGAAATTAAAAATAACTGAATAAAGTGTTATAACGTAATCTAAAAGAAACAGCTTGTTTGTCAGTACCTATACTACATTTTTGCTATCGACATTTTCCACAATCATTAATTATTCATGAGTTGCTATTTTTATTTAGTCAGTCGCAGAATATTGCTATTGAAAGTTTCTTCTCAAAAGGAAAATGAAATTGAAAGTTTCTTAATGGGTATCAGGGATACCGTACTTTCAATATGCTGCATGTCGAATTCTATTGATCTTCCTAAGAAATGGTCATTCCTAAATATAACGATTTCAGAAAAGAAAAGAATCATACTATCCAATGATTCCACCAAATTTTGAAACTGGTATTCTCATTGTGGAATGTGAAAAGGAGGGAAAGGAAATGAAGAAGAAAGGGGTTGACAATAAAGCGAGAAAGAACAAGACCCTTTCATGTTGACGGGCATCCATAATCGTAAACACTCTATGGCAACATTCGAGAAAAGATGTTTTGACCAGTCATAGTTCTGCAGTCATCAAGCTTCCTACTTTGTTTAGAAATACTCAGTGGAATGGATTCAAACAGCAGATTTTTTCGTGGTATTCTCTCCTGCTGCCTCAAATGGCTACTTTGTGTTTATCAGAGAAATTTGTTATTTTCAGATGATTCGGATTAAAAGCATTATACACAGTTGTGCTTCATTATATGGGTGAAAAATCTTGCTTGATTCTTGACGAAATTTTTGACTGATTCAATTTTGAAACCATTGTCAATTGCGTCACAACTGCAGCGTAGGATGTTATCCACAAGATTTGACCTTTATTTCTATGAGTGAGAGCCTCTCTTTGAAATATTTCATGAAAATGGGATCCTATCTGACGGAATATATGCACGTTATGTTATTTCTTTAATTTTATTTACGTTATGACATTCTAATAATAAAGGAATTGAAAAGCACATTGAAATAGAGAATGACAGTTATTTTTAAATTACTGTTAATAAAAAAATGCTGTTTCTGATGTTTTGTAGAAAATTTTTTGCCCTATTTGCTTAAGATAATTTCTCTTATGCTTCTAAAGACGTACAAAATAAACAGAATGAGATTTTACACTAGCGCTCAAGTTTGAAATCTTTCAGCCATTGGCTCCTGAGTCTGTGAACCGTGAAAAGCACGAGGGACAGCTAAAAGTTGCTTATATATTACTCCAAATCAAATATACGCAACACTTTTAAAGAGAAACAAATTAAAAAGACGTTTTATTTAATCAGATAATTTGAGCGATACCGCTTGACAGCGAATCTAAGTAAAAGTCATTTCAAAATTCAATAATATTCGTATTAAGGAATAGTAAACAAAAAGAAAAAAGTAGAAAATGATCAAAACAAAGAAAAAAATTACTTTTTGATACAATATCAGAAGCATATTTTTAAAACATGTTTTTATTAAATTTATTATGGTTTAAAGCCCTATTTCAAAAACAAATAAAAAAAATTGTAATAGTAAATATAAAATTTGTTCCGAAATAAAAAATAAATTTTATACTTAAAAAAAAGGAAGTCTGCGAAATAAGTGGAATATTCAAATTAAAGAGATATATAAACTCCCTTCAGTTCAAATTATTATATGTCAGTAATAAATGTAATATTTAAAAAATGTAGAAATACTTTACGATTAAAATCATTCATTTTATCTAGAGAATCAATCAATTCATTCACCATTCATTTATATCTAGATCACGTTGCCATCTTGAAACAATACGAGAACAAGCGATAATTAATAAAAGCAGTTTTAAGGTAAATACCATTTGGTATCGGAAAGTTAAAAGATGAATTAATAATGCACCGCAAAATGACGATTAATGTGTGTTATTGCAGCTTACACGCACGAACGGACACAAGCATATTAGAAAACTCAATCGCAAACCTTGCTGTTTCGGAAATGAGGACGCAATCATCTTCAACAAAAATAGGGGAAAGTTACCACCTTTTGCTTCATTAGTCTTCAACAATCTTCAATTCATTCATAAAACTCGATTTGTTTTTCAGTTCAAAAGGAGATAAAAAGGTTAAGAGCCAATGGCCTTGACTAAAATATCATAAAATAATGCGGGCTTATTCATTCTTAAACACGCAGGGAATTAGAGAAATATTTAGAAGTTGAAGCACTGAAAAAGGATTTGCAAAAAAAGAAGACAGAATTTGAAAACTTTACTCAATATCCTTAATTTATACTACATCTATACAGAAACCAAATATTCAGCTAATGGAAAAAAAAAATTATTGGCATGCTTTTATTTAATTTGGTTTGCTTCATGTTTGTAAATATGAAGTTTTAAAATCAATTTTTCATTCACGTCCTAATGTGCTAGACCGTTCAATTTTGCAGACTTTTGAATTCTCGATGATGATATAACATTTCACTATTTTCAGAAATTCTATGTTAATATAAATATTTCGTAAAATTTTGATTCAACACGCATGGCACCACCTGGTAGTGAATTTGGCGGGATTTTTTTTTAGTTTACAACAATGAATTAATAATTAAAGACTTAAAGAAGAAGACATTAATTAAATTAAAAAAACTCTTCTTTATCTTAGCTATGTTTAAAGCAAAACGGTTACATAAAATTGATTTTTGCTTCTTATCCAATTATTTAAAAAAGTGACTAATATACGAAGAATAATAATTTATTCAAGATTCTTAAAAAGAAAAAAATAACAAAAATCAATTTTCACAGATAAAAAAAAATCCATAGAAATTTCAGAATTACACTATCTAAACATATTTACTGTTCTTGAACGGATTCTGAGACGACCACATTTCGACGATTCCATCTCATTAGGGGTGAGACGCGGAACGATGAGCGCATTTCCGGTATTCACTTTTGACCATGGATTTCCACCATTAGATATTTTTAAGTTCAATTTTGTTTCACGTGTATGTGAGTGTTGTGTTATTTCTGGTCGCATTTTATTTTAACTCAAAATTTCATATTGATATGGCTAGTTCAAGTGGTAAAAAAGCTTCCAGGAGTGGTACGAAGAAAATTTTAGATAATATCAATAAATATTGTGACCAAGAAGCAGAAAATGGGGAATTAAAATATTGCCGAAAAAATTTAATAACATATAAAAAAGAAGAATTTTAATATAAAAAAATAATTATTCTTTTGTAAAAAAAATAATTAACAAATGTTAAGAACAGAAATTTTTTATTTATTCTTCATAATTTTATGTTTATGCCCTTACATTAAATAAAAATTGTTCTGAAATATTTTACTGTGCATTTGTACCTTTTCCTTCTGTATTACAAATTATCTGTAATGTTTATGTCTCATAAAACCGCGAGTCTTCATTGTTAAATGTAAACATCTCCTCTTTTCATCTGTCCTCTCACCCCTATTTTGTCGAATGAAACCCAACCTAACGCATGCGAAAAAAAAAAAAACCCGGGGGGGGGGGTTACAATCCGTTGTCAAACAGTACAAGGTTCTATTTTATTACACAGAGGTTCGTGTATTAGATTAAAAGGGCAAAGGGATTTCTCTAACGGCAACAAAAGTAAGAGAACAAAAAAAAAAAAAAAAAAAAAAAAACTCGATATTTCTAAAAGGGTCATAAAGAAACCAAAAACAAGATTAAAAAGATTTATCCCCCTCCCCCGTCAGCAACTATGAAACAAAACAAAGCAAATATGAATTATTGCCAAAGAAATAAAAATTCCTTCTAATGAAACAAATGATCAACACATAGGAGGATGAAGTTTCGGTTGAATTCATAGTTAACACTTTCACTTGCCCAGAGATCTATTTTATTATTATTATTATTTGTAAAGTTTAACTTTTCCCTGAATGTTGTTACTATATTCCTGTGTAAAATCAAATGCAGCTATTAATGCGTTATTCTGTTGTGTGCGTAGTTTAAATATAATTCGTTAAGATATGTGCCATTATTACAATTTAAAGGAATTCATTAAACCAATTGAATCTTAAATCTCATATTCGTAGAAAGTTATTTTGTTCAATGTTTTTAAGAGTTCAATGTAATGTCCTCCGTCATTAACTACATTAGTAGCAGTTCTTTTCATATAGTTCATTCATTCAATGCATTTTCATACAATTCATTCATTAAAATTTCAAATAGTAAACATTTTTTGCACTTTCCACTTTATTTCTAGATTGTTTGCCGCAAAAAATACTTTCACTAAAGAGCAGAGAAAAATCAGGGCACTAAACAAGACATTAAAGCAAATGACTAAATTAAATTTCTTGACGTTACGAAATGAGCGTAATTAATTTGAAGGGTGAACCAACTGGTCGCCGAAAGTTGTTAGAATGTAACTCTTATCAATTGAAAATGCTTAATATTTTATTACTCCGATTTCAATGTAGTTTGAATCTTAGCCTTTATAGAGTTTCAAGAGAAATGGGAATATGCGGAGAGAAGTGAATAAAAAGTGTAGGGAGAGCCAGTCGGATCTCTCTTCCGAAAGAAATGTTGATGTTTCGGAATAAAAAGGAAAATTCTTTTGCAAAAGACGCGGTTCAAAATGGTAGGAGAGATTATTACTTTGTCCGAAGACAAAGATTTTTTTTTTTTTTTTTTTTTTTTTTTTTGGATACGAACAGAGCATTTTTAGTATATTGGAAGTAAATTTGCAAAGCGCATATACATATTTGTACATTTTTTGAAATAAATTTTTTTGATAGTTTCATTTTAAGCTTTCTTTAACCATCAAAAATGAACTAGGCATAGTAATTTTTAAAAACACAATAATGAAAATTTTTTTGTCTATTGAAATTTTTATATCTGGATATTCCCATTGAATCTTCAATTTGTAACAGATATTAAGGAACCTATCTCACCTCCAACACGTTTGCATTTCGTTTAATACACGCAATTCGGTGGAGTAACAGTGGAAAAGGTTTCCGAAGCTTCACCTACAAAGGTCATTGAACTTACTCGATTCAATCAGAGACTCCCCACACCACCAATTTCGTATCAATTATATGGTTTCATTTTTCTTATCGATTCATTTTTACAGGCTATCCAAAATGCAGTGAAATATACAGGTGATTTTTTTTAATACTTTGCTAAACAGAACCTGTGGTGGAATTCCCCTTCTTGTTGAAAGGGCGCAGCTTTAAGCCTGAAAAGAATGCGTTTCTGCTCAAATCCATTTAAAAACTCCTCTGCTCTCCACCCAAAGCATTCGCCTTCTCATTAATTTGCTTTTTAAATAACTATTAGAGTACACATGAGCTCACTTTTGAATATGAATTTCAATTATAGCAAATAGATTTCCTCCCTCCATTTAAACCCATTTTGATATGTTTTAAATTAGCACAGCGGAATCCCAAGGGACTAAAGTAAAAATCAAATGAAAGAAATTAAAGTAATCAAATTAAAGTCAAATTAAATTATCAAATTAAAGTCAAATTAAATTATCAAATTAAAGAAAACTTTGTTTCAAAATAAGAAAAAAAATTAATTAAAAATGGTGATTTTTCAGATTTTAAAGATTTAATGAGTAAAACTCAATTAACATAAAATTGTAATAAATAAAGTGACATTAATAAATTAATCATAAAATATAAGTCTTAATTTTAACAAATAAACAGCAACTGGAATTCAACAACTGCTTACAATAAAACTTCTTTGACGTGAAAACTAAAGAAAACGATTCAAAAATTTAGAGTTTTGTCACCAATTTAGAGTTTTGTCTTCGATTGAAACAAAATAAATTCGAATCATAGACAATAATTTAACATTTTCCAAATAAAACAGAAGCCCCCCCCTATAAAAAACACTCGAATTATAGATAATAATTTAAAATTATACTAATAGGAGATTCAAAGGATCGCGAAACAGAATTCAAAGTGATTAAAATTAGTCAAATTCCACAGTAATATTATTGTTAAATACAAAAAGTATAAAAACTGAATTCCTTTTATTTAAGATTTTTAAGCGTAGAGAAGGTCAAAGTTTAAAATCCTAAGAAATTTGAGCCAAATGGATTTACAAAAGCGCATAATAACTGCATTTTGTCATTTTAATATTTCGATTTAAATTCCAAACAAATTTCATGAAAAAATTTAATTCCATTTTTCTTTAAGAATCGGGTACCTTCTGAGCAAATATCTTTTACAATTGTATGGAACTTGCATACAGTATCGGATGCTTACAACTAGTGAACAAGAAGTTAAAAATTATTCTTTCAATTGCTCTCTTACATTTGCAATTTTGTGTGTGTGTGTGTGTGTGTGTGTGCAACTGTTTTCTATATAAACTATAGGTATTTTAATAAAAGGTTAAAATAGAAATTTGTGATTGATTTGTAGTCAATTTGACGCATTTAATGGTCAGCTAAAGGATTATTGTTAACACAAAACTCAGAAATGAATGGGTTTTTTTTTTATTAAAGAAATGCTAAAGTTTTGCTTTGGATCATTTAGGTTTTTAAATTTACTATTTGTTAACTAAAAGTTTCATTAACTACAACACATAACAATATTTTTAACTGCATGAAATGCGTACAGTAGACGTTGCGCCGAGTTAAAGCAACGCTTTAATGACTCGATTTTACTTTTTTTATTCAAGAATTCATTTTCTAGTATTAAGGAAACTTTTTCCATGATTTTGAAAACATGATAATGCTCCCATATGAGAATTTCTCTTTCATTAAATGAGCCACTTTCACTGTTGGATAGTTGAATGTTTGCTGTCATAGATTTATAAAAAGTAACGCAGCGTTGATGCTTATTTGTTCGATAATACAAACTCCTATTCAGGCAGGTAAAATGGTTAAATTAAAGAGACAGAAACTGGAAAGAAACAATTACTTTTCCGTACCGATAACAAAACTGCATTCTCGAAACAAGTTTTCAAGAAATCGGTAAATTAAGAAAAGTCCTTGAAAACGAAAAATAGAATCACCTTTATCTGCAAAGATAAATTTTCCATCACTGGTTTACTGAGTCATATCAACGTAAATAAAAGAATTACTTCAATATATTATATTTTTTTAAGTTATTCGTTTCCATGTCTTTCCCTTTTTTTTTTTAATTTTATATAAAGCTACATTTGATGTGCTTATTTTTCTTTAAAACAAAGTCAATACCTAATGTGTAAATGTTTAAATAGCCTTTTTATATTAAAGTAATTATATAAAAGAATTCAAATCCAATTTGGGATAGTAACAATTAAGATGCTTCCATTAATCAAATAATAAAACATTTTTGAAGGAAAATAAAAGCGCCTTTAAAACTGACACTAAAAAATGCCTCATTATGCTGTTTTCAACGGATTTACATTGCACTTTACATTCAAATGAATAGTAATTTCAATTTAAAAAATGAGTAAAGGAAGATGCTTCTTTAAAACGCATATTAAATACGCTTGATATATTACAAAAATGATCCTTAAAATGTAATACCTCAATGCTGATCTCGATACGTATTTTTAGAAAATTAATCATTATTCATGGCTTTCGAAAGTGAGTTAACGAACTGAATTCTTTTTTTATAGTAAAGTTCTAGGCAATGAGCTTAAAAAAAAAAAAGTGAGATATTTTTATTAGTGTAATAATAATCACAGTTTTTAAAATTGTTTTCTAAATTTTAGCCTTTAATTTATAGTTATTTGTTATAAAACTATTTATTTTTATAAAACAGTTTTTTTTAAATTCACTGACCTTTGTATGGTATCAAAATTGAATTAAATATGACGATTCCTTCTGAAGATAGTAAAATAGAATATTGTCACTGAAAACACGCCAATGCCAAACTCTCAGCACGGCACAGTGTAAATGACACACTGATAATGAAATTCCATCTTTAAAAACATGAAATAAAAGAGTGTAATGTAAACATTTAAAAAATCTCTCTATTGTGTAAAGTTTGAGACACTTTTCATCCTTCGGAATTTCAATGGAACCCACCTGCTATTCAGAGTAGTTACATACCTTTTTTCCTTCCTTATTTTATTCACTTACATTTTTTTAATCTTTAGGGTTCTAAATTTTTGGCACCTATAAATAATGGGACGATCCAAATGATTTCAATTGTTATCTCTTCTTGCACAAATGCTGAGCGTTCTACATTAGGTTAATGGCTTTTAGACAGATTTATGTTTATTACTATTTCCAAAGAGCAAACTGAGGTTGTTCGTTTTCGTTAAGTACATGAAAGTTCTCCCTATACTTCCCTCCAGATAGGTAGAGTAAAATCCTACCCCATATCAGAATCATTTCTTCTCCTACTCTAGAAAACAGTTTCAAAAGTTATCTTGCTTCTAAGTCACTAAAGAAAGAATGGTCAAATAATGCAAGAAATCGAAGCTGCCAAGTAGAATTTTATCTCTAATTTTGATCTCACATTCCATGAAGCTCAAGGAAGGTTTCATGAGATTTTAAAAAGTAGTTTTTTTTTAATTACTAAGAACTATGCAGCCGTGCATTGAAATGATTATTATGGAATGTATTTATCTTGAGTGACGCCGCTCTTGTTGGATGAAAATATTACAGATATTTTAAATCATTTTATTAGTTAGTCTCTTAGATGCAGCTCGCATTGTTTCGTTAATTTTTTTTTTTAAATGACCCAAAAAATGAGTTTTTTTAAAAATGATTTGTTCTAATTGAAATTCGTCTCTTAGATGCAGCTCGCATTCTTCCATTAAATTAAAAAAAAATGACCCCAAAAATGAGTTTTTCAAATGATTTGTTCCAATTGAAATTCGTCTCTTAGATGCAGCTCGCATTGTTTCGTTAATTTTTTTTTTTTAAAAAATGATCCCAAAAAATGAGTTTTTCAAATGATTTGTTCCAATTGAATGTTAACTAAAAATAACGTTGCAACCCAGGTGAAGTTTTTTTTTTCCTTCTTCTTGCATCAAAATTTTATATTCTCCAGTTAGCTTCGTGTAATAGGAAATTGTGTTACATGGGCGTGCATTATTGGAAGAATTTTTTTAAATTTTAAATGTAAACATTTGATTAGCTACCAAATTTTAATAACATTTGAGTGACAAAATGAAAGCTTTTTTACATTAATTACGATATTTAATGAAAAAATTTAAATAAGCAAGGTAAAGTTATAATTTATATTAAATATTCATTAAAAAATTCATTTTTATCAAAAAATGCTGCAAAAGATGCAGTAAGAAACAGCCTTTGAAACGTAGATGCTAAAAACTGTAAAAATTTCAAATGATAAAAAAAAGAAAATATAATAATTAATAATAATAATTATCTAGTTATCAAAAAAATATAATCAAAACAGCTTCCATAAAATTATTTTAACAGTCTTTAACATTTAAATCAATCAAGATTCATATTGCAGAAAGAAATTTGACTTAAAAAATTTCATCCAATGGACTCTAAAGCAATCTCGTCAATATAATTCTATCGATTATCGTTTTAAAGTTACAGATTTTTGACTGCAGAACCAGAACGCGAATTGCACGGGGTCACATAAAAAGAAATGAATTTTACATCACATAATTATGAGTACTTTTAAAAAACTTTGTTAATGCTACAGAAACAGTTTCTCCTGTCATGACTGACTTTATAACTTTTAAGAAAGAAAGTACTGTTCTAAATTGAATTGTTCTTCTAGAAATTTTATATTGATCTCGATGAGAGTTCTGCAAACTGTGAGCTCATTGTGCAGCCAACTTGACTTTGACCACAGCAAATATCTGCAACATGCACACAGTTTTCACAAAAAAGAACATCCGAATCCACGAGCACATCGAAACCGTTTCGAATAAATATAATTCAATTCCCAAGAGTTTGGAATCTACAGCTTTTATATCAACAGACCAAAGATATTATTGAAAGAATTCTAATAAAGAAGGAAAAAGGCCCGAATTATTAAATAGGTTCGCAACTGCCAAGAGGCTCCTTAGCACTCAAAAAATTTAAGCGGTATTTTGAAAGTTTTTATACTTTCATTTCATTATAGAGGCGATGTAATCAAACTTATTGAAATCATTTATTACGTTATTTTATAACTTTCAAAAAGTATCTGCTTTTTAATTTGAAAAAAATATCCCCTCCTTTTATAATACTACTTAGAGTATGTTAAAAAAAAGTTGTATTTTTTTACTATTTGACTTAAAGTTGCTTTCAAATTTTAGCTATGCCTAGGGATTGCAATACTGGTATACCGGGATACTGAATACCGGTATTTTGAGAGATTTGTACAATTTTGTAATACCGGTATTCACAAGTTTAAATACCATTTTTTCGGTATTTACAAGAAAATTTTTAAACTGCCTCCACTATAAGTTCAGGGATCGCCAACATAGCAAAATAGTATACGTTTTTGTTTATATGTCTCCATAGCGGGCGAAATGAAATAGACTGTGAATACAAAGTTGCATCGTACAATCAAGTAAGTGATAAAATACTGTTTGACAACGGATTGTAAAACGCTTTTGCGCATTTCTTAGGATGGGTTTAATTTGCCAAAATAGGGGTAAGAGGGGGATAATGACAATGTAATTGTTGAAGAAGATATTGATAATGAGGATGAAATATTAACCCATCAAGAATTGCTTCCTATAATTTATAAAGTTCGAAAAATTTTTGAGATATTTAAACGTTCCCCCACAAAAAATGTCATATTACAAAAATATATATTAACTGAAAATAAAACAGAATATATGTTAATATTAGATTCTAAAACACGTTGGAACAGTTTAATCCTAATGATGGAACGATTTTAGAAACTGAGAAATCCAATCCAAAAAGCAATAATCGACTTAAACCTGCAAATTAATTTTTCAGATAGTGAATTCGACTTAATATCCATAACTGTATCAGCTTACTTCCAATAAAACTGGCTGTTGAGGCACTATGTCGGAGAGATTCTAATTTATTAACAGCTAATGCAACAATAAATTTCATGTTGCAGTCACTGAAAGAACAGCACACATCACTATCTGAAGAATTATATATTACATTGAAAAATCGCACAGAAGAAAGGCATCCCGAAATAGGAAACGTCTTACGGTATTTACATAATTATAATGATTTTAAAAATGAAAATGAAAAAGAAGAAAAGAGACTAACCAATTCAAATCTGATCAAGTTTATAGTAAATTTTCTTAAAATTTTTTACCCACAAACCTATCCACATTCCGAAGAATTCGGTACAGTTAAGATTATGATGACACTAATGTCGATAGTGAAAAGGAATTGTCCCTTGAACAAAAATTAGAATTAGCAAAAAATATTTCAACAAACCAAAATACAATACAGAAATCAGCTATATCCAAAACCATCCGACGAGAAATCGATTTATTTGAAGATGAGGGATTTAGAGGTAAATACTTGGAAAAAGTATATCGCGCATTGCTAACAGTACCACCAACTAGCGTAGATGCCGAAAGAGCGTTTTCGACAGCTAATAATTTTTTCACAAAATTACGTTCCAGGCTTAATGACAGTACAATTGATGCATTATGTTTTTTAAGATCATATTTCAAAAATTTGTAATAGTATCACAGACTGAATAGTGATATTTACACTTTTTTGTGATTTAAATAAATAAAATGTTCCTTTATTGTTTTGTGATTCTTTATATACTGTTATAATTTATAAGTTGCAAATTATTTTTTGGAATATTTACACTCTCTAATAAAACTGTCAAAAAAACAAAACAAAGAAGCGCCTGTGTTTTCTTTCTTTTTCTAAAATTTCTACTACCGGTATTAAAACCGGTATCCCGGTATTGAACTTTTGGTCCGATATTGCAATCCCTAGCTGTGATCTTTTTCTATACGTGAAATACTAAAAAGAGACTTGTACTTGCATTTTGTTAACATTTGCTACTTAAAACTGCTGAATAAGAATTAAATTAAAATCAATAAAAAAACAACACTAGGTTTTAAAAATTTGGAAGGAAAAAGGGGCCTAGAGATTTGCATTGCCTTAGAGCCCCTGGAAAGTTCAATTCGGTCCTGAATTCCTCTGAAATTGGAAATAACCATATTGTTTGAAATATGGAAAGCGAGTGATTAAACTCAATTTCAATTCATTAGATCTCTTGTTTTGTAAGCCTTGTGGAAAGAAAGCAGAGTTAATGAGTAAAAACTTAAAAGTGCAGATCTTTATTGTGGAAGAGAGCATTACTGAAGTTTCATTCATTTAATGACTCATTTTACATGTAAAAACGATCTTTAAAAAATTTAAATTCCTGAAGAATATATACTACATATATTAATGCACAAATCATTTTTTTATTCTGTTTTATTTTTCAGCAGTAGATTTCGGTTATGTTTTAATAAAGCATCTAGAAGAAAATTCAATTTGAATTCAGCTAACATCTCTTTCGCAGCAACAAGCGAAATATTCACATATTTCTGTGTCATTAAGCTCTCTCTTTTTATGCATATTTCATATTCAAAATGAAATGATGGAGAAATAATTGATCCTTTTCAATTGAAAAAAATGGAAGAACATTGAATACAAATCTACGATGATAACCAGAAAGGTTGAAATTTGTAATAGCGCTTCTACTCTGGAAATTGATTTTCTGAAACTGATATATAGCGACATCTCATGGAAACGTGTTGTGACTTGTGGCACTTTACAAGTCAGCTGACAGTTATCTGTCAGTGGTTTAAGCCGAGTGAGCGTCTCTTGTTTTTTCAGTAGCGCCAACTAGGTCCAAGAGTACGAATTTAGCTACTTCATGCATCACATTCGCTTGCACAACCCCTTTTTACACGGGAGCACATTCACACACCTCACAGATAGAACACAGAAGAAGAACAACGCCCAGATCACGGGGAAGACGCGATACCCCTATGCCAGGACGCCAGCTCATGGAAATGTGACATATTTAATTGAATATTATCTTACTACTTATGGCATTTCAAGAAATGATTTTGCAACTATTCCCTCCTTAGAAATGATTGCAATATCAGTAACCTTATTTAATTGTACTTCAAATTAAAAAAAAAACACTTTTTTTTTAGGTGACTATATTTAAATAACATATACTTCAGAGGTTGAACTTATTGACATAAACAAACGAATCAAGAAAAAATAAAGCAAAAACTGATGAAAGCAAAACCCTTTCGTTTAATGAAGATCAATATATTTACATAAATATATGTAAAGTAATGCATATGTAAAGTAATGCATTTACTATCTAAAATATAGAAAAAATTATTATTGTTTCGAAGTAAATACAATATTAGAAGAAATAGCATTCATCCTTGATATTTATCATACATTTTTGAATAAATTCATTGAAAAGCAATTAATTTTTCATAAAAGACAAAGTGCAAAGTATTCAAATTGTATTAAAATGCCATAAATGATATCAAAATTGCATTAAGCATCATGTTCAATTTCGCCAAATCTCACACTTTTAGATTACGTTAAAAATGTTGCAAAGGCTTATGGAACTGATTCTTATCAGTTACATAACCGGCTTGTAAACCAGACCACTGATTGACAGTTTTATGATTGGTACGGAAATGTCCCGTACGGAAAAATCATACATCCCTGCTTGTCAGTCAGTTGAAACCAAATCCATCAAGGGGTTAACAACCATCTATTGATCTAAGATTTCATGAGCATACAAACGCGAAAAAGCGGAAATAAATATTGTTTGGTATTCTATCTTATGACTGCAATTGTAATTTTATGTCAAATTTTATTTTCAATCCGCCAAAGAAAAAAAGGCGCTCAAAATACAATTTGATTTTTTGGTGCTTGTGTATTAAACGCATGCCACTGATTTATCGACAATGATCGCCCGTCAGATTCAGGAAAAACACCAAAGTTGATCTTTTATAACCATTGTTCGGCAATAGCACGCAGTTAATGCACCGGATTTCTACACTATTCTACGAAGCACACAATTCTCAAATGTAGGACACTGAAAATAAAAATCTACGGACACTGACGTTCGCGGTCCACATTTTTATACGGAGGGATAATATTTTTTTAGAGTATGCAAGAAGACTTAAAATAGCTGGTTTACCTTATATTGGTCTTTTATTTCATGCAAAAATTCCCAAAAATAAATCATTTCATTTACATTCAGTCAAAATCTGAATTATCAATAAGAAAGGCAAGGGGGAATCGAATGAAACAATGTAGAGAGTGTCATAGCTACCATGGAACAACCTACACTGTGTAACGTTTCATCGTCAGATTAAATTTAATACAGTCCTTTTATTAAAAGAATAGTTTAAATCAATCACTAGCTACTTAATTTGGATCAAAAATTGAATGATCGCTAAATGTGAAAAATAACAGATAACAAGATGAGACGTCACCCACTTCAACTTCCACGGAACCTTCCTAAAACCCTCACTCTGGTAATAATCCATTACCATACGATGTAAGCTTTACCAAATACCGAATCATTGATAAAGTTGCAACCTTTCGAACACTTTGGCAAAAATAGCAGTACTTAATTAATAAAGGCAAATGCGAGTGAACATATCTGTCATTATAATTTTAAATTCTGCTCTCAATACTCCTAACACATCCCTAACAATAAACGACCCCACCCCCCAATTTGTCACAATCGCATTTGGAAACTTAGGGGACACAGGAAGCCTCTACTGCGGCAGTTACGCTCCACCATTAGAATGGAGGTAACTCAACCCGACATCATTACTGCACTCACCATGAAAGTCAGAACTTGCTTTCTTATATGGTAATTTCTCCTCAACAAACTTGTGGCTGCTGGCGATCCCAGCAGAAAACTAAGAAAGGTTTTATCGAAGGTTACGAGTTTTTCATTGGTAATTCATTAAATAATAATGATTAATAATAATTAAAGAATATTTGATCGCTGCTTTTATCTTTCTCTAACGCATGGAAAATTTACATACGAGAAGGCTTCATCTTCTCAACTACCTTGTTCCTAATCCTTGCATTCATAGGGCCATTCTTTTCACCAGGCTCATTGATTTCTCGACATTTGTTAATTGCTATTTTCACTGAATGGAAGTCATCTGCAGCCCTATGTTTTCTGTTAATTTTTCATCTCCTTAATGCCTACTATCCCCGTTCTAAATTTATCTTACGAATTTGACAACACCCTCTGCAAACATCGGTACCAATGTGGCAGCGATGTTTTCTGGTGCCTATTTTAGTTTTTCTTGAATATCTTAAAAACTCTTCAGCTTTCATACTACATGCTTAGATAAAATTCCTTACAGTTTCAGGCTTTTATTTTTCTTCAAGTTTTTATATTTTTGCAGATAAGAGTTCTAAACAACTTTTTCGTTTTCAGTCATTTACGACCCCCTGGATCATCAAATCAGCATGTTTCCCACATGGGAAAAAAAAAAAAAAAAAACTTTTAAGAATGTGTTTTTACTTTTAAAAATTCATAGTTGAAACATCATTTGGTATTTTTTAAATTCATTTTTAATAGTTTTCAACAATTCTCGGATTCCCTATATTTTTGCGATTTTCATCTACTTAACGTCGTTTGTTGTATGATGATTCTTATCCTCTTGATGCCTATTATCAACTCTCTGAATTTGTCGGTCGAATTCGGCAACACCCTGTATAAATAAATATATATGTAATGATATTTTGAAATTTAATTTCAAACCTAATTAATTTCCAAAGTTTTATCTTAATTTAGCCCATATTAACTACATTTTTAAATATTCTCTTATTTGCTGATCCCATTCCAGTTTTTCTATTTAATTAATTCAACTGAAGCTTTGTAAAAATGCTTAAGTCAGAGGTTCCCACACTCCGAGTGAAGGGATAAAAAATTACTAACTTAAACAAATTCCTCTAAAAGATACCTGGATTCCCCGCCCCAAATCGACATGTATAAAGATATCCCTATCAGAATCTCATCGTATATAAGCACTGGGGAAATTATTTTCCCTCTGTTTTACACTCTTCTGTTCTTATATCGCTGATGAACGGACAATAGTCGGTCATCTCTTCTTGTACATAAATTATGCGCCCTCGCCAGGATAGAAATAAAAATAAGTTAAAATTCGAAAGGGTTTCTCTCTGCTTTTGGCCACGATTCTACTTCAAAAAATTATGTTTACACACACACACACACACACGCACATATATATACGAACGACAAATTCAGAGGAGTGATAGTAGGCATCAAGAGGATAAAGAATCACCTTACAACATAGGTTCCCAAACGACGCTTAGTGGGTGAAAATCGCAAAAATATAGGAGTTCGAGAATTGTTGGACACTGTAAAAAATTAATAAAAAAATAACAAATAGTGTTTCAACCATGAATTTCTTTAAGTGACAGCACATTTTTTTTTTTTTTTTTCATGTAGGTATCAAGTAGATTTAATGATCTAGGGGATCGTAAATTATTGAAAACGAAAAAGTAGTTTAGAACAAATATTTATAAAAATATTAAAACTTGAAGAAAAATAAAAGATTGAAAATATAAGGAATTTTATATATTATAATTTGATATAAGCGTGTAGGGTGAAAACTGGGGAGTTTTAAAGATATTCAAGTAAAACTAAAATGGGAACCATAAAACATCGCTGCGACATCAGTACCGATGTTCTCAGGGAGCGTTATCAAATTCAAAAGATAAATTCAGTAGATGAAAAAGATGAAAGATTAAGATTAAAGAAGATTATTAAAGTAGATGAAAAATGAGCAGAACACATAGGGTCACAGTTAAAGTTTTTCAGTGAAAATCGCAAATTGGGTGAAGTTCGCTCGCTGGATGCTTGATGCCACACAGGAAGATGCACACGTTTCTGCTAGAGTTTTATTTTCGGATGAAGCCTGCTTTACGAGGGAAGGTGTTTTCACACAATACGAATATTCGGTCATTCGAAAATCCCCACATCACTACCTCGTCGAAAGTACAACACAAGCTTGATATTAACATCCGGGCAGGGTCATCTATTGGGACCTGCCTCAGCGGCATCTTGTTTTCTTCCAGCACGTTCCTCCGGAGAGCACCGACAATTGTACGTCAGAACATTTGGTTAATGCATGATGGAGCACCAGCACATTTTAGTTGCATTCGTGAAATCTGACTTGTTATTTGCGAATGAAGCTTAACGACCATCCATTCTGAAATACACATTAATGAATACTTGCTTGCTGCTTTCATTTTTCACATATGAGAAATCTTCTCGATTCCTAATCCTTCCATCCATTCTCTTCGCCAGGCTCATTGTCTTTTCGATGTCTGTTTGGGCGATTTTCACTGAAGAAACGTTACCTGCGACCCTATGTTTTCTGGTCATTTTCCATCTACTTAATGCCGATTATCCTTGCTCTGAATTTATCTTTCGAATTTGACAACGATCTATGCGAACATCGGTACTGATGTTGCAGCGATGTTTTCTGGTTCCCATTTGAGTTTTTCTTGAATACCTTTAAAACTCCCCAATTTTCAGGCTACACGTTTATATCAAATTATAGAATATAAAATTCCTTACATTTTCAAGCTTTTATTTTTCTTCAAGTTTTAATATTTTTGAAAATATGGGTTCTAACTACTTTTTCGTTTTCAGTCATTCACGCCCCCATAGATCATCAAATCCACATGTTACCTAAATGAAGGGGGAAAAAAAAACTTTTAATAATGTGTTTTCACTCTAAAAAATCATAGCTGAAACACTATTTGTAATTTTTTATAGTTTACAACAGTTCTCGGACTCCCTATATTTTTGTGATTTTTACCCACTAAACGTAGTTTGGGACCCTATGTTGTAGGTGATTCTTTATCCTCTTGATGCCTACTATCAACCCTCTGAATTTGTCGGTCGAATTCGGCAACACCCTGTATAACAATTTTCAATACTTTAGATACCATTATTAAAGCTTTTTTTTAAGATTTATTAATTTTTGCATTTAATGTGCTACATAATGTTTTTTAGTAAAAGTACTGAATTTTTTATTTTCGTGTCATATCTAATCTGTAATAATGAGTTATTGTCTCATCGATTCAAATAACTTATCCCCTTTTCTTATGTATTAACCATTAAAACTTGAAATATTTCAAAACATTTAAACTGTTATTTTTAGTTCAAAATGGGTCATTTTGCCTTCCATTCATTTTATTATTCAGTTGTTTTAAATTCGAATTTTTACTGTCGTCATCAATTTCACTAAATGATCTTTTCAAAAATCAAAATGACAATTTCTAAGCATTGCTAAATCAAATGAAGACATCTCAAACAGGTGATACCTTTCGTCATTGCCTCTTGGCTCTTTCTGATCGGCTCTGGGCTTAGAAATTCCGGCTTGATCAATAGCTTTTTCGTCAGACAGCGAATTGGCATATTCGGGATCACACTGGGCGCTGGTCTCATACCCCGAATCTTTTGTTAATTTTCGGGGAGATCGGGATTGCTTAGCATTCATGGGCTGGTCGTCCTCATTTGCAAAATTTGAACTTTCAATGTCCCAGTCGCCGGTCATGCAAAGGGACCGAGAATGAAGACTTCTTTTGGATGCCGCTAATTCATCACTGGAGACCAATTTCACGGCGGCTAAGCTTCGGCGTTCTCTGGCCAGATTCCTTTGCGAACCCCAATCCCTGCGAACCTGCAGCTGAGATTGGCTGGGGGAGCTGTCAGTACTCAGGTCAAGCCCGGATTTATGACCCACCTACAGGAGAAAAGAATGTTGCATTTCAAACTGTGTTCAATTTTATTTTATTGGAGAAAAGCGAAATACGAGCAGACGTGAAAATTCATATAATGTGCGTTATAGAAATCTAAACAACAGAAAAGATGTTCAAATTTTACTTTAAAAATATCGTGAGGAATAAAATAAGATGAGCATGAGTGAATACGTTAGATACTTTATTTTTTATTTAAAAAAAATACGAGGATAATTTTATCCCAGCAACGTCTGCTAGCATTAAAACAGATGAAAACAGGTTAAAACAGATGAAAAGTCAAATTCCACAATGATAGGGAGATAGATTATTGCTTCATTTTTTAACATGAATTTATATAGAATCTTATTGAAGTAACATTATTAAGTAACACATTTTTAGATGGTCATTTGACAAATTTTGTAACTGGATCATAAAGCTCATAAATTTGCTCTTTTCCTCTTGTTTCGTTAAGAAATGGAAATGTATTACAAATGTGCTCAAAATTCAACTGAATTTTTTTCGTCGTTCTTAAGATGTTCGTTCCAAAGTTTTGTGGGTGAACATCGTAGAAATATATTTGGAAACAAACAAAAAAAAAATGCCTTCAAAGAAGGAAAAATTCAAATGATGCTATTCACTGCCTGTATTTTCTCACAAAGAACTCCAAGAAGTCTCAAAGAAAATTTAATAATTTCTCCAGCATTTCTTTCATTCCTTAGCGAGTTTTCATTTTATAATGAGTTTAATTCAAGAGAAAAGAGATAGCATAAAAAATTTATTACAGTTCATTTAAAATTGTTACTATTTTAGAGAAACGAAGTGACACTGTTCGAAAATTAGAAGGAGAAATATTTTTGTACATATTAAACAGAATATTCTGTAAAAAAATATAAAAAAATTCTAAAAAAACACGAATTAGCTACAACTAAAAAATTGCACCTTCATTTAAGTATACAATTCAATCTTTCTTTTCGTAGGACAGAAATCAATTCTGAAAATAGAACTCACTTTCGATCTCGATGAATAGCGGAAAGATTGACGCAGAGACGTCGCCTTTTGCCAGATGGTCTGTCCTTCTTTGACCTTTGGGCAGGATCCATTCGAACTGTTCTCATTGCTCCCAGACCTACAAAAACGAAGGGAAACTCATTATCATAAAACAAAGATTAAAATGGCTTTTCAATCTCAACATTAATAAATAAATATTTTTTGACTCATCTGATTGTTTGAACCGAATGTTAAACGAATCGAATTTCTTTCGGCAAGTTCAAAGTCCAAATAACCTCAACTGTTGCCGTTCATTAAATCAATACGTACCTTGACATTAAAATTGTTTAATTATAATTATTCTTACATTACATTCAGTATTTATAAAAATTGCTCAATCTTCATTTTTCTTTTAGTTTACAGCCATTTACCATTCAATGGCTGCGCCATTTTTAGACCGAATTTTTCTTACTTCGAATTTTTACTCTTGGCCCATCCATTCGACTGTATAGCATTCATTCAACCTAAACAAAGGACTCATTTCTTGTTCTGATGTTAATTTGTTGCAATCGAATCTCTTATCCGAATGAGTAATATTCCAATTTTCTTCTTTCAGATGTTTTCAACGGGGTAGAATGATACAAATCTATTCAGAAAGTTTTCAGTACTTGGAGATTTGTATAAAAATAGGTTTGTCCCGTTCACAGGACACAAAATAATCATTCAATAATAATCAAATAATCATTCAAAAAATCTTAATCCATTAGGAGATTTGCGTCAAATGGTTTTTGAATAATAATATTTGACGCCCTTCATCTCTCTTGAAATGTGCAATGCTTTGATTACTATTATTAATATTAAATACCACCACAGCGAGAGATTTTAAAAATAAAAATGAATTCATTTTTCTCGAGGAATTCCATGTGAAATACTTTATACCTTCAGCACTAAGGGTAGATTTTGAAGGATCGAAATAAAAATATTTCACTAGAGAAATACAACAAAAGGTTGTCTCGAATAAAACTATAAACTAAATGATAACATCTTTTCACACAAACTAATAAGAAAAGAAATACATCAATTCAAAAAATTTCAGTCAGTCAGTGATGAGTTCAATTTCTGTCCCGCGCCATTGTTTTCGAATAACATTATGTGGAGATAAGAACCACCACTAAGAAATCATAATGTTACATTCATCCTTTTTAAAATGATCTTCCGATTGAAGAAAAATTTGCATTCATTCTGTGATTTCAATATAGAATAAAACCTCTCGAGTTTGCTAATATTTAAAGAGATCATTTATTATCAAAACTATCATCAATGAAAACTAATTTAGAATGATCTTGATAATAAATGACCACTGATAAAATAATTTGAGTGTAAAAATTGTTTCAATATAGGACAAAAAGCCTGCAAACAACGAAAACAAAGGGCATGGCCCTTATAAAATGCGCGTAAAGGGAAAATGGTTTCTCGTTAGATGTCAGCTCATAAAAGAAAAATTGCTCCAGACATTTTTTCATAGTAAAAATAACTCTATTCTCAGTCATTTGAATTTCACACACGCCTAACGAATAACCTTACTGATCTATTGGTTTTGTGGATTAGGATTTGAAAAGAATTTTTAGCGTCCGGTTTCCTTCCTTTAAAAAAATAACATTTTGCCCAATTATTAAAAAAAAAAAAAAACTGTGCTCCATTGAGATGAAAAGAAAAGTCCTTTACTTAAGAAGTCGGAAAGAGATAAAAAAGAAAAAAATTTATTCAAAAATTTCAGAATGGTTGAGGATGAAAGATCAGGGCTGTCAATCAAATCTGGGAAAAAAATGCCCTGTGCATATACGCAACGAAAAATGCAATCATCTGCCACTTATGATGCAATATGGAGTAGAAAAAGCAAGGAAAGGAAGCAACAATTTAATATTATTCGAAATAAAAGCATGTTAAAGAGTTTATATTTGCATTAAAACATTTCTCTTTGTTTATTATATAGAATTTAACAAGATAAAATTATATATTAAGGGACAAAATATATTTCCTCTCATGGTCTTTAATTGTAAGTCCCACAAAATTAAAGAATCGGCTGAAATAAAAACACAAAACATTTTTGTTGTCATGATACAAATCATTTAATGATTACTTAACAAAAAAATAACATTATAAAGCAAAATTGTTATTATTTTTTTTATTTATTCATTGGGCTAATCCTTAATATGGCAACTTCTGCAGATTTTTCAGTCATCTGTTTCATGGAGCTAATCCTTAACAACTAAGGTATGACATTTTTTGTACGGCCTAACGAACATTTTTTAGCAGTTTCACTTTCAGTGAACATATGTGAAAATGTTTGCGATATATCATTGAATGCATTAAAGGACGAATGTGATGCAATAAATTTTCATGTCCATAAAAATGCAGCTTTAAATTATTTTAATTTAACTCAAAAGTTTGAAAATGATTTAATTTTGGACATTCAATTTACGTTTTCGGTTTTGACACGTCATCTCTTCCTGTATTCCTTTTAGATACTGGCTATTTTGAAGTGGCAAGCAGTCTTGTAGTTTTCCTCTTTTAGCATTACTAGTTAGTACCTGTTTTCTCATATTACTTAGGTTTATTATTTTCTTAAAAAGCGAGCAGTACGCAACAAATGGAACTCATCGAACTCATTCAGCAAAATCAGGATTTATCAGTCTAGTTGCTATTAAATACAGATTTCGAGCAGCTCATTGTGTTTTTTTTTTAATTCTCTAATCTATTTCAAATAAGTTCACATTTTCTCAAATAATAAACAAACAATTTAATAAACTCAAGTATACACCACGCTGTTTCCGCATATTGAATGTTGTCACTCTTTCATGCAGTTACAGAAGTCTCGCGTATAATCATTAGCTGCAATTCGGGAATCTCAAGGAAAAAGAACTGTCTGAAAAATCGAAACTGGACTCATCTTTATAGAAAAAAAGAGGAGAGAGTAGAAAAGGTGTGAGCATTGGTATTTCGCTTTTGGATATGACTACGATCTTTTGTTCTTTAGAGGTCGGCATTTTATAGAAAGGAAAAAAATCACCAAATCTCCTTGTATTTTCACGGTTTTCGAATTTCCATGCATTTTCCCGGTGGCGTGGCAACTATGACAGATAAATAGCAGTCGAAAATGAAACCATTTATGACCCTATTTTTTTCCCATTTGATATTTGCAGCTATGTTAATTATAAAAAGTGTTATTTTCACCTCATTTGATATCTTCAACAGTCGTGGAGATGTGAACATTTGAACAGATCTTGACTGGAATTAATTCGCTCATGCGCAGTTAAGAATTATTTATTACAAATATTTCCTTGTCATTAGAATCATTTCTTCTGGAAGTTTTGTATAATTTGTACAAGAAGCATGAAGAAATAAAAAAAAGCATCCGAATCCATGTGCTATTTTTATGAAAATGCATGGCCGTAAAGCGGAGTGAGCACAAATACTTCATTAATATTTCGCTAATTCTTACAGCGAGAGCTGAAGCATATTCTTCGAAGTTTAGGGGCCAATCTTTCTGAAAAAGAAATGGATAAATCCGAAAGTCAAAATATGTATTACCCATTTAACATAATTACCTCTATATTACCCTCCAGTTTTCAGTATACAATATTTGTAGACTACAGTTTATGATAAATACGATTTCT
This sequence comes from Argiope bruennichi, assembly GCF_947563725.1. Taxonomy (NCBI): domain Eukaryota; kingdom Metazoa; phylum Arthropoda; class Arachnida; order Araneae; family Araneidae; genus Argiope; species Argiope bruennichi. The sequence goes on along the minus strand of NC_079162.1, from coordinate 6,545,728 downwards.
ATGTATAGATATGACTATTATGTACGTGAATGAAATGATATTCCACCCTCCAAATAAAACATAGACAAATTCTGGTAAACAAAACTAGTTTATGGAGAATGTTTTTCAATAATCATAATTCAGTTATCGAGACAGTTAAACTATAGAATTGAAAAATTCGCCATCAAACGGAATAAATCTAAGCGATCACAGGGAAATGTAGGAGTAACTACATCATCTGAAAGTATAATCCTTTATACTTTCAGGGATTAGCACAAATTAGTTCTAGTCGAAGATATTTGAAATAATTTGTGTTATCTTGTATAGTCTTTAAAATTTTAAATCATTGTAAGGCAAACGCATCGAAAAGTATGGTATCGAAAATTATAAATCTAATTATATACAAGAATATATAATAAGTGCGTAAATAATTTATTTATTAATTGATCTATGAAACGAATGGCATAAAAAATTAACTCTTTGTGTTCATATTTATTTTATTTATAAAATAATTGCACACATTTTCAAGAATCTCTTATATAGTTTTATTCTAATTAGAAGAACATTCTTAATGAATCATTCCATTTCTGATATTAAAATCGGAAGGAAACAACTTAGAACTATTAACATTTTGAACTGAAATATTTTGTTTCGTTACATTCTATATTTTCTAAATGAAAATAATTTGCTATATTCAAAAATTAGATTAAATATTTGAGTTTCTTTTGTAAAGATCATAAGAGACACCTGCTTTCATTCATTCTTCTAAATAGTGCGTTTCGCTTACAAGCTATCCAGAAGTTGAATGTTTTCGGAAATTATCAGAAAAAATAAGTGTTTGATGCCAAAAAGTTACTGCTCAACTCATTTCATTAACGGATCTGCTCGCAGCTCTTAATATCAAAGAAACCTTCAACTTCAGTACTATATTTGTTTAGAAACAGTCTTTCTTTTTTGCTTTATTTTCATTTGCAATACACCGTTCAGTTCCATCGCTTGTTCGTTGCATGAATGATTCATTGCATTATAATTTCGGCAATATGATAGTTCTTTTTTCAAAAAAAAGATTTCTTTTGAAATTTATCATTTCTTTTGCCTACTCTGAAACCTAACGATACCAGGAAACGCTTCATTTTTACTTTAAGAAATTCAAATCAAAATGAAACAAATATCAACCTCAGGGAAAGGCTTCACCTAAAAATAAATAAATAAGTATCAAAGACAATCACAAACCACAATTAGTTTCAGAAAGTAATATTTGTATGGCTCCAAATCGTGTCATCATTTCGGAAAAAGAAAGTAGCATTTATTGAAACCTCTGATTACATGCCCTGTACTAAAAATTCCGACTTAACCGTAAATGACAAAAAATGAACTAAAATCTGACGTGATGGCCGGTACCTGGTGGAAACAATTCACTGGCGCCGTCTGGAAAGAAGTCCCTCTTCTGAACGCCCTTGCCAAGGTCGTTGACGATCCCCCTGAAAAGGTCGCTGCATTCCTAGAAGTTCCCCCTTTCTCCCCCTCCCCAAGTTTAAAGCATCATTCACCTGCAAAGCATACCGCCCTGTCCTCAAACAGCCTTCTCTTTTGGCATGGTTATCGCTCTTTCCATCGAATTTTCGCAGGGTGAGATTTATAAATGTTACAGCAATGGAGTGCTTGAAAGTGGAGAAAAAGATTTGCTTTTGGAGGATATTTTATGCAGAAGACAATGTTTTCAGAGTGTACAAGGGCAAAGTAGCATCAGGGATGTCATCTTATCTAATCAAAGATGGAACGGATGACTATTTCAGAAGAGTAGATTAGTGCAGTCATTTCCGAAGAAGGGGGAAAAATAAATATGTTGATGCCAAGAAAGTCTGAAAGACGATTTATTCAACACAGTGTGAATGGAAAACAAAACGTCTGGATCAATAAAATATTATCAAACTCAATTTCAATTGGCTCAAAGAGAGTTCTAATAGTTTGAGTCAAAATGGATTAGACAACTTCATTTCAGTAAATATGACATAACTGAATTAGGAGGACACACAAAATTTCACGAAGATTTTAGCAAAACATAAATAGAATATCAAATTAATATATTTGCATATGAAATGAATAGAGAAAAGCATATGTCATAAAAATAGACCATTTTCTTATCACGTGAATTGGCTCTTTTGAATGCATCCATTGATCAATCCGTCCAGAAAGAAATTTTAACCATTTATTGGCGCATACATTTTCTCACAAAAAAGGAAAAGGAATGTATAGATTTCTACTAAATGTATCGATGCCCCAATAAAAATAAATGGATATTTAACACAAATATTCACACCGAAAATATTGATCAAAGGAAGCTAATCATTTAACAAGTTATTCTGCAGTCAGGTGGACTATTTATTGACAACCAGGTCCTTTTAATTTTCTAGCAATTCATAACAATAGCAAAAATGTAAATAAATAAAAACCGTGGTTGCATTTTAGGGCAAATCCGCCTGTTTTCACTTTCAAAGCTGTGTTTCGAAAAATTGTTTTTATCTAAATAGACAGCGACAAAACTTTAGCAATCCTTTCCATGTCTTTGTAATTTGTTGATGTTAACAAACAAGGCGAATTACAGAGTAGATAGCAAGTAAGTGCAATTAATTAATTAATTATTTTTGAATTTCGGAAAGGTTAGTTCTCCATGTTGACATGTCGTAAATATATTTTTACCAAGATTTCTTTAACATTTAATGGAGTTAAATAATATTTTCACTATCTTTTGAATATCTCTTGAAATCTTACATGGGAGAAAAATTGTAATGCTGTTCATATTGTAATGAGATCAAAATAAAATTTAAGTCGTTCATGGGTTTTCTTTTCTTGCTTTTTTTTTTTTTTTTTTTTTTTTTTCGCATTCTAGATTATTTTGGATGTTTCACCTCAGATCTTGAAGACGTATTAAATTCATCCTCAAGGACTCCACAAGAATTAGTATTTTTTTTCTTCATGAAAATGAAAACGTTTCAATCCTTTTGTGTCCGTAATCTAATTAATCTATAAGTCGATAGTTGAATAATCGAAATGATTGCTGACAAATTTATCCATTGCCGATTCGGTGAGGATACGGCATAAAACTTCGCACTTAATTAACGTCGACAGACGTTTCAACAAATTCCACGCAATGATCAAGCAGTTTGATCAGGCGCGTTCCGTGCCACAACAGTAAATAATGAAAGTGCATGAACAAATAACAGACCTTCAATAAATATGTAGTGCATTCCACTGGAGAAATACCAATTTAGAATACTCATGGCGGTGAAAAATTATGTCGGCTACACCATGGTAACCCTGGGCAAACAGATGGTTCGATGCAGCAGGAACATCCGTACCAAATGTTTCCTAGGTATAATCGTAAAAGCAGGGGGAAAAAGGAATTTTAATGGGATTTTTAAAGCCTTTTAAATCGAGTTTTTCTGTTTATGATTTTTCTCATGGGGAAAAATGTGTTGTTGTTTCCTTCCTATTGATCAACAGTGATACTTGATGTTACAACATTCATCCAAAATTCTTTTTCATAAAAACTTCTTTTTATGTATCATTAAATTCCCTTACAGCGATGGATTTAATGCGGGATGTGATCAGTGCTTACCCAAAAATGGATTTTTATATAAAAATATATTTATCATATTTTTATCATTTATAATACTTCAATATAAAAAAGAATATTCTTTATGCGCTTTATGTCTTATTAAATATAGTGAAAAAAATAATTGTCCATTAATACTGAATAAATATTCTAAGATATAAATTTATTTTCCTTCCTGTGACGATTCCCTCCTTTTTACGATAATATTTATGTCATTTCATTTAAGATATAGAAGTAAAATTGCTGGACATTTTAATCAGCGGCAATTATTTATCTACATATTATAAAAATAGTTCATATAACTGTAGTTCTTAGTAAAATGTAATTAAAATTATTCGAAATTATACAATTTTAAAACAAATTAATGACTGATAAATCAAAATGTACAAGTACAAACATGTGATACCTGAAGTAGTGTACATGTGAATTATAGATATGTTCAAAAAATTTTAATGAAATCTGTCAACGGAGGTTACAGTAATTCCAAAACGAAAGGAGCAAGATGTATGCAATATGGATGTGTCGATTTTTTTTCAAATTTGGGTTCCAGAAGAAACTCATATTTATAATATTTTGAAGCACAGGATACGCACTATTGTGCTAGTAAGCGAGAATAATTTTTTAAACAGGGGTGGAGATAATTATATGAAGAAAACGCCCAAAAAATAAATATACACCAATTCAATCTAATGTCTTATTAACTTAATGATATGTTCGACAAAAAAGTTGGAATTTTTTTTATAAAGCCCAGTTTTTCCAACTACTATTATTCAAGTACTCATTCATTAGGTCGAAAAGAACTGCATATAATAGGAAGCCACAGGATTCAGCGAACATAGCATGATCCATTTCAAAACTAATGAAAAATCCATCCTTTAAAGAGAAAGAATCTCTATGAAAGATTAAAAAAGAAAACAAAAGGAGTGTTTCAACACAGGTATCTAGCATGTTTAGGGTCTTTTTGCATTCGCTTATTGATTTTTCTGCATCAATACTGCGGAACATGTAGAGAAGACCCATTTGGTTAGAAAAATAGGTGAATTCAATCATAGGTTTCAAAGAATAATGCCATATGAAATAAATTGGCAAAAAACCACTGTACACGGTGTAGCGTTATAGATGCGATTCAACTCAAAAGCACGAATCTATAAAATGTTCACAGAATGCACACATTCCTTTTAGAGTTTTAAAACCAACAAGAGTCATCGGATCAGGAATTTGTAAAACGGAGAAGTGGTTACTTTTTCATTGTCCTTAGGAATAAACAAAGATTCCTTTGACGGTACAAAAATATAAATTTTTCCATCGTCGGATAGAATTCAATTTGCAAATATACTGTTTTCCATTAATATTAAAAGAGAAGCTGCAATAAGCCAGTTGTATGAAACTGCCAATCACATTTTAAATTTTCAAAAATCATGACAATCACATTCATTTGAATGAAATTCCATTTGGTAACATCCACTAAACCAGCATATTGTTAATTGACGTTTATTAAAACAACATTCTCTGCTCAAGAGAATCATAGTGCAGTTAAAATGCATTAAATTATAGATCTTTTGTACGAAGGGAAAGTCCTTCTCTGACTAACAGTGGATTAACTGTTTCATCTCATCCATTTAATAGATCGGTTGCGTCAAGACACTTACTGTCATGTAATCTTAACACAAAGTCATTAGGTGTCCTTATTTTGTAAGAAACATTCGTATCATAAAAAAAAGTGAAAAAAAAAAAGAAACTGGGGCAAAAGGCAGTCGAATTGTGAAGTGTTCCATATTTCACCAAAGGATGACGGGAAATGGCAACTGACAGACAGGCGGTCTTCTTTGAAAGCAGAAAATCTGCGATTCCCCTCCCCCCTTTTCCCCGAAGTGTGAAGTGCCTTTCCCGAAATGTGAAACAGAAAAAGTAAAGAAGAAATAAATAAAAAGGAAGAAGAAAAAATCTGTAGAATTGGTTTCAACCCGGATGCAATCCTAGAACAACCGATCTCCGTTTTCTCCATTTGATTACAAAGAGTACTTTAACAGATTTCTCAATTCTAAAGTCTTAAATTAAACCAGCGGTGAGATGCAGGATATTAATCGAAATCTTGTTATTATTGTTTTCATTAACAAATATTACGATAAAATGCTATTGCTATTGTTTCAAAGGAAAAGGTAATTATATACTAAAAAAAGATGCATTTGGTTTTATGCTTTATGTCAGTTTCTATACTTATATAATAAAGAAGAATGTGTGAATGCTTGTTTCTATACTATATATCAGTTTCTATACTATACAGTTATTATCAATGTCTATACTAATAATAAAGAAGAATGTGTGTATGCTTGGAATCGGAACTTTTGCGCTCGGTAAATCATTCCCTACCCCTGTTGCTGTCATAGGTTTACTGGGATTTGGACCTTTGGCAAGAAAACTTGGCGCGGGTGACGGTTTTTAGTTTTCCATAGCTGCATTTCCAGTCGGGCTTATTGGTAATAATGGAATGGCGATAATTTTTGTAAAAATTTTATTTGATCTTTCATTTATGAGATCTTGTACATACATTTATCTTATTATTATTAATAAGAGCCTTGTTCATTGCTCCGAAAAATGAATATATATGAATTTTCCCAGAAAATTAATCTACATATTTTTATCACTCAAAATTTAATAAAATAATTAAATAAAACGCCAAAATGATGCACTGCCTTGAATTGTTCCTGAGAGGAGAGATCTAAGTGCTAAGTGTAAATATATTCATGTCTCAAAACAATTTGTTAAATAAGATTCAAAGGTTAATGTAAAAGGATAAACATGTAAACGGATTACAAAGGGTAATTGAAAGGACCTATGAAAAAAATTTAAAATTCTTAATTCATCGGAGCTTTTATTGACTCCAGTAACATAAATTGTAATTGTTTAGTTCATTTAGACCATTTTGTTAGTAGATGCGTGCCCCTGATTAAAATTGACTGATGGGCGCTGATTACAGTGACTATCCAATAGATATATAAACCCTGTTTACCTTAAATTTAATTGTTTGATTTAATTAATAATATAGATATTGTAAAAGTTCATAGAAATCTTTTCCTCCATTTACTTTTTAGAAAATATATTTCAAATTTGTTCGCTTCATACAGACACTAGCTGAAATTTACACTTTTATATATTTAATTTACAATAATATTTGATTTATGTTTTTAATTTGAACTTCTTTCAATGTGATGGCAACAGGTGGATAACAGCTAATTTTTTCCCATTGACGTGCTCATGCAGATTAAATTTTATTTTTATTTTGTGCGAAGTACATTGTTGAAAAATATGGTTAAAATGTTTCTTTAAAAACACGTTAAAAATCGAAACTTAATTTGTAGATTAAAGCATTGGTATCATTAAAAAGATAATTTTTTTAGCTTTATCTTGATGCAAAAATCAATTTTGTGTTTTAATATTTTCGGAAGTTATAGCGTTGTAATTTTTAGAAAGTGTATCCGTTTTTAAATCTTGTTACTCCTTAATGTAACAAATTATTGTATGTATAAGGGTCAATGTCAGTGAAATTATATTAGATAAGTATATTATCTGTAATGCTCATAAACAATGCTGATTGAGAAAGTTTTCGTATTAGTTGAAATTTAAACACTTTCGTTTTTCAAGTTCCGATTTTTTGTTGAGATTACTGAAAATTAAAAAAGATGCATTGCTGAAAAAGCGGAATAGTATACGGTTTTAAGAACAATAGTAAATGTTACATGTCCAATAGAATTTGAAGTTAAATATGCTCTTGTGAGTAAGCGATCAATGACAAGTTAAGTAAACTTTAGCAACCATAAATCTGAATTATAAAACTAAGTTGGCCATTGCTTTCATAAAAACTTTTTTTAAAAATGCTTTTTAATGTGTATTAGCATTTGTGTAACAATATATTTTGCTACTATTTTTCTTCAATTCATAGTTATATAGGAGTAATCATAATTTCTATTTTGAAAAAAGCAACATTACTACCAAGTTATTCCAGGAATCTCTCAAAACTTTTTTTTTTTTTAATTTTGATTACATACAAATGAACAAAAAATGCCGTTAAGCTTTCAGAAATGCGGAACAGTCTTGACTATGCTGAATGTCAGAGAGATAAATGTTTGCAGTTAGTTTATTTTTTTTATTTCTTTATTTATTTTTGTTAAATGTAAGTGACCATACTATGCATATTGTGAATGCATATTAAAAAAAGAATTATTTAGAAATTATATTCATTTTTTTAATTTACCTTTTTATTATTTTCATATTATTTTTTTATGTATAAGTAAAAATTATAACAATTCCTAGATGAATATTCAGTCTGAAATATTCCAGAACTTTAATACGAAATAACGAAATATACAAAAATTCAATTTAATTTTGTTCGTTTCTTTCTCAATTAAACCTATTTAATATTTTTTGAATAAATAATTTACTTATAAAATTCGAAAAAAAATTAGGGACATTTTATTAAAATTCGCTGTTAGTACTAAAACTATTGAGAGAAAGGATTGAGCCATTCTTTTGGGATGAATCCGAGGTCTTACAATTTCATAGGCACATAGATGTTGGCCGATTCTCCTGGATTGAAAAATTAATAAAAGCAATTATTGATAAAAATAAAATCGTGTCAAACGAAATACTATAAACATTGAATTACTCCTTCTAAATTACAGAATTCGGTAATGTTAATTAACAGAATTATAGAGAACAAGTAAATGTCCCAAAATCGAAGTGCTTCAATAATTAATCAGTGATGAGTTCTATGTTCTAAGAGCCCTTCTAACATTCACGCGGGCCTCAGTATGATTTTCTGTGCAACCAGAGAAAATCTAAAATATCCAACTCAAAGAGTATTTTTTCCAAACAAGTTTGTGTGACTCATTAACCCCACCAAACCCCTCTCGTGATGTACAAAGACAGTGACCTCTTCAGAGAGTAAGGGAAAGTTTTATTGGTTAATCGTTTTATTGGGGGTGGTTGATGGGTCAGTTGACCGTACAGTTTGGCGTACATTGTAAAATCGCCAAATCTTACATGCAAAGATAAAGTTTATAATGTGGTAGTCTTTCTTGACACTTGAGCGGAAAGGGGGTGATTTACCGAGCGCAAGTGACATAGAACCGTATGCTTGTTTGCATTCCGCAGACTAAATCGATTGATCTATAACTACTAAATGCTTTGGAGGGAAGGAATGTGCGTATCGGAGAGTTGTTTGAAATTTTCGTTAGAATCTAAATTAATTACAAATGAAATAAAATTGTGGTGTTTTTCGGTAATCACTTCCACACATATTATTAACAAAAAGGATTTTTGCAACATTTTAAAACTCAAATAATAATAATAACTTAGCTGTCACTCAATTTTTCATTGTATTTTGAAAATTTCATAAAAAGATTTTCTTACATAATTTTCAATGAAAATCATTATTGCAATGAAATTCAAACTATTTCCATCGTTTTTAAAATACTTAATTTCGTGCTTTTTTCCAATTGTTCAAAGCTACGGAAGGGCAATTATCTGAGCAGTTAACATGAAAGTGATATTACAGAACATTGAAAGATGGCGAGCAGTAAGAAGATACGTACTTTAGTTTTCAATGTATGATATCATGTGACTCGACCTCATTAAGAAAGTTCATGCACACAATAAAAAAAGGCTTAACACAGCTTTAATTGTATTGCAATTTAACTGTTGAGGGAATCCTGAACACGAACTGATGCATAAAAGATTTAACAGAAAATTGCACGCAATGAGTTGCTTTGCGTACCAACTGGTCCCCTAAATAGAGATCCAATAATAATTTAATTCTATAAATAATACAAATGTCCTGGAATAGCAATATACGAACATACAGATAGCATTAGTTTCGCGTACAAATATGTGCGCATATGTTTCGCGTACAAAAATGTATCAATGGTCCGATGACGAAAGATGCTGTTGTATCCCACGATCAGTAATGTTAAGTTCTGGGCTGGGTAAATTCGCGGGAGTGGTTGAAGTCTGGAGGCTACCTGCAGAGGCGCTGCTGGACCTGGACTGACCTGAACTGTCCGTCCTCGTGGTGGCATTAAGTGAAGTTGTAAAAAACTGCTTGCCCATTGGCTGCTAGCGAAATGAGTGAAAAACTCTTTTAGTTATTTTCATATGTTCGATAAAAATATAGATTCAAATTCATTAACTAGTTCTGTTTGTGAAAGTGCGCTAACAAATCTAAATAAGAACTTGGGTCTTTCACGTTTTTCATTTCTTTTCTTGCGTTAAATAGATGAGGTATTTCTGTGATTAGTTTCTAATCTCTTTAATAGCATCGAATAGTTAGGGGATTTCACTTACTGGGTTAACATTTTGTTTGTTAGGATTTATCAGTGGCTGAGTGGATATCTTGGAGTCTTGAGCAGGCAGGGTCTTTTGTCCACTCCGGGCGGCTCTTCCAGAGGAAGGCATAGCATCTAGGATGGTCAAGTTTTTTTCCGGAGATGCTTCTTGCCTTGGTGTGGGAAGGTGTGCAGAGGTTGGGGTAATGACTTTAGGTTTTTGACTAATGGAAGATTGCGGTATGGCTCATGAGGAACTTAAACTTATGGGGAATTTTATGACTGATTTTTAAAATTTTTTAATTTAGTATTTCAATAGTGAAATAATTGCAGTCTAATAAATTATATTGCAAAAAAAAAGAAAAAAAAAGAGAAGATATATTACTGTTAAATATACGTAATTGAAAATCACACAATTTACTTACCCCAGTGATTTATAGTGAATTCACTTAATTTGGCTAAATCAAAGCAACTGTTACAAGTATGCATATTGCAAAAGAATGTTGCTAATAATTACTTCTGTTTCATTGAATTTATTTTAACCATTAACCAGATTTAATTCAGAGAACTATCACAATGAAAAACGCATAATAGATTTTAAAAACTTGCAATTACCGAGGAAGTAAAAATCGAATGAATAAGATGAAGATTATTTTCCGAAATATTCAATGGATTCTGAATCATACTGCATGTTCATATGTATTATAAATATTTTAATTTCCTAATAATTACACCGACAGGTGATCGGAATAATGGACAAAAATAAAACTTAAATTTCATAAATCCTGATATCTAAGCTGAAACACAACGAGCAATCGAAAAAAATACAACATCTTATTCACCTATCACTTTTACTGCCAAAAGTAGTATAAATTTGAAGCCGAATGAACGACAACGTCAGATGTCTAAACTGTCTCTCATCGTCGACTACGTCGCATTAATCTCTTAAAGAATCGGTGAAATGCAGGCATTCTGCCGGATTAAATAGTTACTTGAATGTTTCGATTCTTTAGAATATATTAACTTTTAAACAATCATATTCGTTAATGTTAATATTGTCCGCAAGCGTTCAGAAGCGGTTTAAGACTTTTGTTGATGGAACTTTCATTTTCTCGAGGACGGAAGGACAAACGGTATCGAAAGGGCGCAATTCCCTTCCCCTTACTAACGCATATATATATATATATATATATATATATATATATATATATATATATATATATATATATATATATATATATATATATATATATATGTATGTATGTATGTATGTATGTATATATAAGTAATCAAGAATCTAAGCATCATGAAATTAATTAAACTATTTCGGAAACAATCTAAATCAACAAACAATCAAACTAAAAAAAGTAAAAAAATAGAAAAGCACTATTGTATTTAGAGAGAGTAAATGCAGCAACTACTGAAACACAGATGAATCTAGAATAAATAGTAATAAAAACCAAGTTCAAAGGAAAAAAAAATAGAATCAAAATTCAACCAAATAAAATAAGAATCCGGCCTGATGACTTTCTCAAGTGTCCTCCTCAGGCAGGGATTCAAAATAAGGGATTTTTTCTGTGAGGAATCTGACTTTAGTCCAACAGTATTGAACCCTCGTGACCCAAAAATCCCCTGAAATTAAGGCCTAAGGGATACACCATTTTTTACAGAAATTAAACAAAACAATAAATTATAAAAGAATACGACCATAACATAAAATAAACTATATAAGAACTCACATAACCAATTATTAAAACAAAAAGGAAAGGACATACCAGCAGCAGGCAAAACTTTTTTTGCAAAAAGTGTCCCATCTTGTTCTTTCCCCGCGTCTTATCCTGTTTCTGCTTATGCCATTCAAAGAAATAAATAATTGGAGCGTCTAAGCGCCATCTATTGAGTAAGTTAATATGCAACGGAAAGTCTATTTTTATTTTAGGCAAAGGATTAATACCAAATCATCTCTTTTTTTTAAAAAAAAATTAAAATATCAATATTGCAGTAGTTTCTGGGAAATTCATTATTAGTTAAATTTTTAATGAGATTATTTGTTGCTTCAATATAGGAAATTTTGTTATTACAAACTCTTTTAATCCTGTTAAATTGTGAAAAAATTAAATTTTTGAAAATTTTTAGAGTTTAGATTAGAATGGTAATTACAAAGTTTCGTTATTTTAAAGTTGAATTCATTCCTTTTACCGTAGATACCAACTATTGTTTTATCATTAGCAATTTCGATTTTTAAATCCAGAAGGGTAGCTTCCAGTTGATTTTTATTTGTTTCAGTTAGAATTAAATCTTTTGGATAGCAATTAGTCACAATATTGGTATTATCTAAGTTTATCAAAAGTAAGTCATCAATATACCTCCAACCGTTTATTAAATTATATTTAATTATTTTTTTCTCATAGTGATGTAGGAAAATATTGGCTGAAGCACTTGAGAAAGCTGTTCCCATTCGAATGCCCTTAACTTGTTTATAAAAATTAATTCCATTAAAAACGTAATTTTCGGTAATATTAAAATTACATAATTCTAGCCCATTATTTTTAGTAATTACACCTTCATTTAAATATTCATCATATATAAAAGTACAGACACTTATTAATTTTTCATGAGGCAAATTGTGTATAAATTTTCGAAATCGCAAGTATTAAGTTTATTAATGTTGTTATCTTTAAGAAAATCCAAAATTTCTTTGTTACTATTCATTATAAAGTTATCTTCATCTTTGATTTTGTCCAGGATAATTTTTAGTATTTAAAGAAATGTTTTCACGTATAGTAAGTAATTATAACTGCCAGTGCTACAAGTCACGAATCTGAATTTTAATGGGTTTTTTTTTTTTTTATGAAATTTAACTGTTGGGAACAAATAAGGATAGTTTAGGAAGCAAGTCTTAATTTTTTTTTTCACGAAAGCTAGCATTCTTTTATCTAATCCCTTTCCCCCCGTGTTCTTTAAAATATAAGTTGCATTAGAGTTACATTCATTAATTAATAGTTCTTTATAACAATATTTACAAATTAAACAGAAATTATTTGCTGATTTATCTATTACTGTAATAACAATTTTTTCTTTCTTTTTTTAATGTTTTGCAAAAATAAATCCCTCGTTCTTTAGATCTGTCAATATCTGTATTCATTTTTGTTTTAATTTCCTCTAAAATTCCCACTTTCCATTTTCCGAAACCTTCCGCAGGCCAATGGTATTTTCTAGATAATTTAGAAATAAAAATATCCAAATCTTTTCCCAATAGAAATTAAAATGTTATTATTGTTTATTTTTTCTCTTAATCTAAATTTAGTTCCTCTTTCCATTAACTCTCTTAAAGAGCTGGATTCAATAATTTTTAAATTTCATGTGATAATATGACCTTTATCCACATCTATAAAATCTTTATAGCTCTTTTTGTTACAGTTACAATCTGTTTTATTTATTTTATCTAAATTTTTGCTATAGTAATTATAAATACAAATTTGTTTTCTTAAAGTTGATGTATAACTAAACGCTATTGAAACAGTTGCTTTATCCGTTAAAGGAAAAAAAAATATTATTGTTATGCACAATTTTAGGTAATTTCAGCTTTCCGAAGTTAATATCTAAAAATTTTATCACACAGAATTCTTTGTTTAAGTTATTTTTATTATTAATTAATAAATAGTTTTTTCCAATATTAAACTAACATTTAATTAGATCAAAAATTATACATTTAGTGTACGAATTTTTAAACTTTAAATCTCCGAATTTATCATTTATAAACCATTTAATTTTATTATTTCCAAGACCAAAAATATATTTCCTAATTTTGTGAATGTTTTCACTATTGTGTTCCAGATTACAATAATTCTGAAATTCCTCAAATATAATTTGAAAATTGCCACCTTTACCTTTACCTCCCTTAAATCTTTTACTATAGTTTTCTTTATTTAGAAAATCTTTAAAAATATTAAATTTGTAATAAATGCAGTTATTGTTTAAATTTCCGTAACCTTCCTCATTTAATTTACTGTTAAGTCTCTAAGAAAATAAAGTTTTTAAGTTACTAATATAAATATTTTCTAGGTCTAATCTTTTGTTTAAGTCATTAACATTGTCTTCTAGAATGTAGATATTAATATTATTAAAGTTATGGCTTTAAAAGTGTTCTAGTTCAAAGTCCGAAGTCTTTTTTTTTTATAAAGTTTTCAATATCAGATCTATGGTTATTAATTCTTAAATTAAGTTCGATGGAAGTTTGACCTACATAATTTAAATGACATTCTATACAATTTATAAGATAAATCAGGTTTTTATTTTTACAGAAGAGTTGCAAGTTTTAAATTTTATTATTGATTTGTTCTTTACTGCTGCACTTTTTGTTTCCACATATACGATATTTTTTTTTAATATTTTTAATATTTTTATAACAACAATTATGCCAGTAACTTTTTGTCCGTGAATGCTCCTGACACAATGCCCCTTGGTAGAGAGCGCGACGGGTCATGCGCTATGATAAATTCATTATTAGCGTCTTGCATATTTTTATTTATTTAATATAACGAAGATATATCTCCAAAACCCCAAAAATATGGAATTCTCCAAAAAGTAAATCCAGAAGAATAATTCCAAACTATTTTTTAAAAATTTTAAAAATTAAAAAAAAATTGCAGTTAGTGAAAAAGTGCAAATGCTGCTTAATTGCAGCCAAATGCAAGAACAAGTAATCAAAAATATAAGCATAATGAAATTAAAACTTATTTCTGAAACAATCTAAAATTAAAATTATTTCGGAAACGAAACTAAAAATTATTTCGGAATCGAGACTGAAAAATTATTTCGGAATCAAACTAAAAAAACTAAAAACTAAAAAAAGTAAAAAAAAAAAAAAAAAAAAAAAAAAAAAGCACCATTGTATTTATGTATTGCACCATTATGTAAGCACCATTGTATGTATATATATATATATATATATATATATATATATATATATATATATATATATATATATATATATATATATATATATATATATATATATATATATATATATATATATAACAATGCAGAGAGATTACTGGAATTCTCTTGTTCAAAAACTGATAAATAATTGATTGTATAAAGCAGATATTTTACTTAAAATCTTCCATAGATGGTTCTTATTCGAGCTGAATGCGGTTAGCAGGAAGAAATGAATGCTTTGAATTTCTGTTTTGTTAAGTGAAAGAAAGCTATAAATTACGTCATTTCGTTTTGCAGCTCTTCGAATGGCCTTGAGGTTGTCGTACATTAGGAAATATCTGTAGCGTGCGCTTCACAGCTGTCATTTGGCTTGCTGCTTCCTTGAAGACGGAAGATTCACTTTAAAACAACGCATCAATAACAGTTAAGTAAATTGCGCAAGTTCAAAAGATACAAGTTAACGGGGGGTGCATGTGAAATGAACGTTACATAATAAACAATGATTTTCACTAAGTGCTAGGATCGAGACAAAGAAATGTGCAGAAGTATAGAATGACTCTGAATTTGAAATACATATTTTTCCATATTTATTTACTATTTTTTGTATATCGAAGGTATTAGTAGGAAGTGCTTCAGCATTATAGTTTGATGTCATTCAACAATCAAGTTTGTTAGTTGGGGATCGCTCACATTTCAGAAGAGGAGCCAAGAGTTAACAAATTTAGGATAAAAATATACGTTAAAACATATATTTATAAACGGTTCAATTAGCTAAGAAAAGCTCACTGAAATTATTAAAAATTAATTCATTTTACTGAATAATTTCTTAAAATGTGATGTGCCAACAATTTTCTGAAAGTTTAGAATTTTTGTTCGGGAACGTGAGTGTTTCAGCTCTAAAAATTATTGTGTTTATTTTTTTTCCAACACGATCAACAACATATTTTGATGCAATTAATTGCTTTAACTTTCAAACATTAGATGAGAAGCAGAAGTAACAGGTGTTAGAAATGACGGGCTTCAAATGACTAATGGTAAGGAATTTGGCTATAAATTTTCTCTATTACAGCTAAAATCCCTCAATCAATTTTGAGACAGGTTTTCGAGCCTATTTCTGTTTAATAAGTAATATTTTATAATCTGCATAGTATTGAATTTCAAGAGCATTTTATGTAGTATAAAATCATCCATACATGAATGAATATTTGAGAAAAATAATGAGGTTCAGAAAGTAAAAGATCCGGAATTCGAAAGAGATACGAATAACAATAAGCTCGAAATTCATTCGATAGGCAAATCATTTCGGAATTTCAAATTTTGAAATAATTCTGTCGCGACTTTCATATCATTACCAAGAGACGTAATTAAAATATATATATTGAAACTAAAATAATTTAAAAGTTTAAAAAAGTTTTTAATATTAAATGAAACAACTCAACTTTGTATTGAAATGATTTTTGTAACGGAAAAGAAGATTTATGTTTTATGTGAATGACAACAGTGTGAAGAAACAAGAGAATTGGATGTCAAGTTCTGTGTGGTTGTGATTTATTTTAAATAACCTATTTTATTATAATTTGGACAAAACATTCTGGTGACCAGCGGACGTGATATGGAAACAGGTGAGTCGTGGTTATAAAAGAAAAAAAAATTAATTACTTAGACTTGACATCATGACTACTGAAGATACAATGAGAAAACGAAAGTGTGCTTGCACTGCGTTTACAAAAACTGTAAATAGTTTAAAGGAGGAATTTGAAAAAGAAGTGCCAAATGGCGAAGTTGTAAAAACGATGTGTTTAACTTTAGATCATGCTTACAGTGAATTAAAAGTCTGTGATGATATAATTTTGAACAATATCGAAACAAATGAAGATTTTGAAAACGAATACAGTAAAATTGAAGAATATCGAGAGAAAAAAAAAAAGGAATTAGTGAGAGTAAAAAATGAAACCTTTTTCAATAAGATGTGTTCTGACAGAATAGCTGAATCAGTAATTTCATCGCCAAATGAAAAATGAAAAATGCGCTTACCAAAATTTGAATTGTTACATTTCGGAGGCGATTTGGATTTTGGACTTTTTATTTTTAGGATTTTGGAGCCAATTCCAAAGAATACATATCGATAAGGGAAAAAAAAAAGTCTCACCATTTATTACAGTGCATGGTGCAAGGAAGTCGAGCTCGCGAAGTTTTCCTCCAACATCTGAAAACTATGAAAAGGCAATGGAAGCTTTAAAGAACAGGATTGAGAGGGGAGAATTGTTTATAGAATTTTATGTTTACGAGCTCTCGTTATACAGAATGCAAGAGAAAAAAGTAGTAAGTCAAATATTTCTTATTTGTATGATAAATTAGAATCCCATTTGAGATCCTTAGTCTAGAGGACTAACGAGTAAAAAATATGAAGCCATTTTATTCTCTCTTGTTGAATCATGTATCCCCGAAGAACTGATGAGAGTTTGGCTGCGAAATTCAACACAGCCGTCAATCGGGAACGAATTAACAGGGGATTATGGGAATAAACTTAAGAATTTACTTTCTTTTTTAAAACGTGAAGTAGAAGGCGAGGAATGCTTACAGCTTGCTAGAAATGGAATGAAATTTGAATTCAACAATGGTAATTTGAAGAGTAAGAAAAAACAAAATTCGAATGAGGCAAATAATTTATTTTCAGGTGATATGACAAAAAGACAGTTTCATTGTGTGTTCTGTAAGTAAAGATTGCTTCTTAGCACAAAATTGGTCTTCAGACAAGAAAAAGGAAGTCGTAAGAAGATTTGTTTCAAGGGCAAGGGATTCTAAATCGAAAATCAAGTGTTCTCAACGGCATCATATAATCATGTGTTTTGAATAACCTGTAAATAAAAGAGAGATTTCAACAAATGAGATTCGAGCAACGCATTAATCCCGAAGAATGTTCTGAAGCTGTATTAGTGCAGACTATATTTGTAAATATTGAAGCCAACGGAAAACAGAAGTATGTTCGAGCATTGATTGACAGTGGTTCTCAGAATTCGCACATATTCCAAAAGAATGAAAGAACACGGTCTGTATAAAATGAAGCTGAAGTGGCCCAATGGTAGATACTCTCTTGATATACAGGTTTGGGGTCAGTAATCGATTTGTGGAAAAATTCCTAGACTCAAAAGAGGATTGTGGAATAAAGAATTAAGAGAAAAGAAAATCTGGATAGCTGATGACGGACTCCTAAAATAGAACTGTTAATTGAAGCAGACTTGAGTGGAGAACTTTTCACTGGAATTCTACACTAACTTGAATGTGGATTAATTGCTTATTTAGGTTGGGTCATAATGAGTAAAATAACATTAAAAGCATATCACAGTCAAGCGCTACAGAAAGTATCACAACGCTCAGACAGAGTGAGAACACTTTTGGGATTTGGAACTTTTAGGGATCAAAGAACCAACTGAAAAAACATCCAGAGAAGAAGTGGTGAAATTCTTCAACGATATTTTATCCACTGATCTTGATGGTCGTTATATGGTAACATTACCCCGGACTGACAATTCTAGCCTTTCTGATAAGAAAGTTGCAGAAGAAAGACTACTAGCAACAACATCAAAATTAATTTCGTCAGGAAGGTAGTCAGATTACAATTCAGTTCTCGAAAGTTGGGAAGATGAAAAGATCATTGAAGAGGGTCTGGAAGGTGGAAGAGAAGGAAGCTGTCATCCTCATCTTGGAGTTTTTAAAGAATGTTCGACAACGCCACTAAGACCAGTATTTGATGCTGCATGTAAAGAAAAGGGCAAATTTTCTCTCAATGACTGCTTAGAAAAGGGATTGAATGCTTTTGACATAATTCCTTCAATATTGATGAGATTTAGAGAAAAGAAAATTGGAATAATTTCTGACATAAAGAAGGCATTCTTACAAATATCCATTCACCCAGAAGACAGATATTTCTTAATATTTTTCTGGTGGAAGAATTATGAAGAAAGAAAAATAAAAATTTATTGTCAAAGAAGACTTGTTTTTGGACTGAGTTGCAGCCCATTGCTACTCAGGGTTGTGATCAACAACTTTTAGAAATTGTCCTCAAAAACATTGTGGTATTGCCTAAAGTTTGAAAAAACTTTTCTACGTGGACAATTGTGTAATGACTGTCGATACAGAAGAACTCTCTGAATTTGTAAATGGAGATATAGAATTGATGAAATTAAGAAACTTTGAACTTAGAGGATGGGGAAATACTTCAAATGATGCTGATTCAGTACCACCTCATGTTCTAGGACTTTTATGGCACTAGTCATATAGACACTGCCTGTGAGCTTGTGTCCAGAAGGAATGTGTTATCTTGCATCTAAAAGGTTTTTGATACTTTTGGAATCATATGCCCAGTAACTATTGTTTCCTAAATTATTATTGCAAGAAACATAGAGAAAAAAGTTAAGTTGGGATGAATGGACACCCATAAATGCAGAGAAAAAATTTAGGCAGTAGTTAAAGAACTTGGCTCATCTAAATGACATAAAAATTCCGCGATGTGTAATCCCCATAGAATTCAGAGGATATTGCCGCATGGACCTTTTCCGACGCCAGTTCAACAAGCTATACATGTGTGATTTATTTGAGAACAGAAGGTAAAAATGGCGTGAGCATACAACTGCTGCAGGCTAAATCAAGAGTTGCTCCAATACGAAAAACAATGGTTCCTCGATTAGAATTGCTAGCTTGCTGCATCGGTGCCCGTCTAGCTTATTCAGTGAAAGAAGCAATGACTTTGGAAGATGAGCCAAGATTCTTTTGGACCGATTCAACGACTGTTCTCTATTGGATCAAGAACAAAGAAAACTGGAGAACATTTGTCAACAATAAAGTAAAAGAGATAAATCAACTGTCTACAGCAGAAATGTGGAGGTATGTCCCTGGCAATGTAATCCCGCAGATTTTCCTTCAAGATGTTGCACCTTGCAGACACTTTTGGATTCAAGATGGTGGGAGGGACCGCAGTAGCTTAGACTTCCTGCAAAAGATTGGCCTAATTCTTAAATACATATTAACGAAGAAGAAATCTGAAAGGAGTAAAGGAAGGGAGTTGTATAAGTCAATATTTCTTCCAGTGAAACAGTTTGGTATTTGAATCGATTTTCGAAACATTCAAGAATACTGAGATTAGCAACATAGATTCTTCAATTTGGCTACAATAGTAAATATCACAACAAGCAAGAAGAGTTATCTATGGATGAAATTCAAATTGCCGAGAAGAAACTTATAAGACTTGTGCAACAGAAAAGTTTGATGACAAAGTTACACAAAATAAACTGAAAAGTTTCCACGTTTTTATTAACAACGAAGTGTTAATGAGATTGAAGAGGAAAATAGTGAGAAGAAAAGGTGACGAAAATATTTGATGTCCTATAGTTTTATAGTTTATAGTTATAGTTACTTGTGGAACGACTGATCTTCGAAAATTATACAAATTCCTGCCACACTGGTACATAGGTTGTTCTATCAAATCTACGAAAACATTTTTGGATTTTACGAGGCAGAATGACTGTTCAAAGAGTCATAAATCAATGCATTCGCTCTAAGATATACACTTCGAAGGAAATACAAACTGTACTTGTTCCACTAGTTGAGGAGGAGAGACGAAGATGAGAGGCACCAGATGTTAGAGATGCACCAGTTTTTGAAGTGACCGGTGTGGTTTAGCAGGTCCACTTTATTTTAAGAATGGAAATAAAGCATGGATAGTACTGTTTACAGGCGCGGTTTACCACGCCATCATACACGTAGAACTGATACAAAGTCTCTCGACTGATGGATTCTTGTTAGGGTTGTGAAGATTTACAGCAAGACGAGGTCGGCCGAGAAAAATGTATATTGACAATGGGACTCATTTCATAGATGCTGATAATTTAATGGCTTCCCTTGAATGGAAAAAGATTACTCAAGATACCTCAATTTTAAGAATTCAGTGGAGCTTCAATCCGCTCACAATTTCTGGGTGGGGAGGTTTTTGGGAACGCCTAGTCCAAATGAAAAGAAGAAAATCTTAAGAAGAATTTTGGGAGGAGCGTCCATAAATTTCGAAGAATTAAATAAAATTCTTAGTGATTCAGAAGCAGTTATTAATTCAAGACCACTCAACTATTTATCAGAAAATCCAGACAACACCTCTCACATCATTCATGTTTATTCAAGATATTCAAACGCTGGGAGTACTAGATGTGGATAACATTGACAACATTAACCTCACCAAGAGACTCAGGTATCAGCAAAGGTTGAGAAACGATCTAAGGGGAAAATTTAGAGAGGAATACTTGAGTCTTCTCTTTCATCAACGTATCAACAAAGTTGGTTCGAAACAAGTGGAGGTGGGAGATGTGGTGCTGGTTGGTTGCGACAACAAGAAGAGACTAGATTGGCTCATGTAGAAGTGTTTCCAGGAAAGGACAATTTTGTTAGAGTTGTAAAAGTAAAAACTTGTATGGGAGAATTGATACTTCCTGTCAAACTATTGTATTCTCTAGAATTTAACAGTGATAGTAAAGTTTATAAAAGTGAACTGTTTAAAAATGTCAAAGCCAATCACACAAAATTTAATAAATGCAATAACCTAAAGGATAATGCTACTTTAGAAAAGGTCGATGAGAAAATCCGTACCGAAATAGTCAAAACTAAATGTGGTAGAAAAAAATGTTTTGATTTTGTTATATCTACGTAAAATCAAAAAGTCGCGAGTTTAATAAATATACATATGATTATCACGAGACGTAATTAAAAAAATATATTTAAACTAAAATAATTTAAAAGTTCAAAAACATTTTGAATATTAAATGAAACAACTCAGCTTTGTATTGAAATGATTTTTGTAATGGAAAAGAAGATTTATGTTTTATGTGAATGGCAACAGTGTGAATAAACAAGAGAATTGGACTTCAAGTTCTGTGTGGTTGTGATTTATTTTAAATAACGTGTTTTATTATAATTTGGACAAAACAAATTCCTTCACACTTAAAAATAATAACAGCACTTTATTGCAGTAACTTTTGTTAAAGCAGATATTTCAACTTCTTGAATTTTTATCATACAAAATTTGTATTACGTAATACTGATTATATTCCGAATCATTTGAAAAAGTCCCCCTCCCCCATTCCTTTCATTTTATGGAAGTTTAAAAATTTTCTTTTTATTGCCAACAACGTTTGATTTTTTATTCGAATTAAATCCCTGTCAATCGAGTTCATATTTTTAAAATGCCATTTTTCTGCAATACAATGAATACTTGCTAAGTTATTAAATTTTTTAAACATTAAAATTAACAGAAAACAATTCAGAGTAGTGGCGAAACGAGGTTAGACGACGCCCACGATATAAAACGATACCCCTCATCAACCAAGAAAGAATAAACGGTGCATTGGGTTGATAGCATCTTTTAAATCGACCCAGCGTTCCTAGGTAGCTGTTTAATTGGAAATTCGTATTGATGTAGAGCAGATAGATAAATTCGACTGTTAAAAGTTTCGCACGATTCATTTGTCTCATATATTTAAATGGAAAATAATACTATTCAAACGTAAATACAGATGGCGCCACGAAAAAGACAAAAGTGCATTTTTCTGATGCAAATACTTTTAAGCTTATTCGAGTACTTGTTAATGTAAAAAAAAAAAAAAAAAAAAAAATTACTAATGAGCTAGAGAATTTATTAATGATACATAAAATAATAATTATTATGATGAAATGTCATTGCTTTTCTATAATGGTGTAGTGAGTAATAAAGCACATTTTATCCGTGGAATATTCTCCTAGTCATTGTTTTTAACACTTCAAACACATTTTTAGTTTGATTAAAGTCTAACTTAATACAAATTAAAATAAAATTCGCATGTTGCATTTAAAATGATGGACCTTAATTAACGATAAAAATGTTGAAAAACTATTATTTAAATTCATTGCAGGAAGATTGCATTACTATTTTTATAAGTTAATTTCTTTTAAAAATAACTACTTAATGAAACAGTCAGGGCATAAAACAAAGTCAAATGTAACTGTCCATTAGTCTAAGAATTAAACATAAATAATATTTGAAGAAGTAATCGATAAGAATGATGTCATATTATATTGATTAACAAGCATTATCTCAATTTACAAAAGAAAGAACAATCAATAACCAATATTTCTATCCCCTCATTTCACCAAATGGCAACAGGAAAATTATAAAGCTACAATTGTAAATCCCTTGATTAATAGAAACAACATCAGAAATGTATTTTCTTTTAGCATCGAGTTAAAATAATTAACGAGATTGTTAAAATGCTTATGTAAGACCATATATATATATATATTTTTACTGTCAATAAAATTTGTTTCCATACTTATATTGCACATTATTATAAAATGAAGTAAAGGATGGTCCATAAAAAAATTCCTCGATCATAGTGGAATCCTTGTTATGTCAAGGTTAGCTTAACAGAGGCCTTTTTACTTCTTGTAGCATTATCGAGCCACTATTTGTTGATCCTGTCACAATGATCTAATTCGAAAAAAAAGATACCAAAAAGAAATAAAAATATCTAATCTTGAACGCAAAGGTTTAGGTAATTAAGTTTGTATCAAAATCCCCAGAAATGGGAACTAAAACTATTTATTACAAGTGCAGTGAAGAGGATGGCAAAATCTCGATCCGAGGGGTTCAGATTACATAAGCACGGAATTTTTCCAGGGCTGAAATGTGTGAACAAATAAATCAATTACAAATTTAAATTAAAGCACTCTGATTAATTTATTTACACCTTGCTACTCCCAGCACTGATGAAGCCACTCAAAAAATGAATATTGTCAACTGCACATTTATTAAAAATGAATATAGTCTACTGCACATTTATTAAAAATGAATATAGTCTACTGCACATTCATAAGCAGTGAAAGTTAAGTTCAAGGAAAAAATGCCATTCGGAAAATTCTCTTTTCGACTTTAAAAATTTGTAAGTTGCAGTCGCATAAGGGATCATATGCATAATTATATTTGAAAAATCTCCAAATTTTCCGATTGCAATCCCTACTTTTCGTCTTTTGACTGATTCTGCATAATGAGAAATTCAAATATCAAATTTTAGACAAATCGGTTCAAAATAATTGGAGCTATTTTATATATGTATATAAATGGCTTTTTGTGAAAGTCTAGTGTACAAGGAATTGCTTTGGAGTATTATTTTATTTATTCATATGTTTCAAGCTATATAAATTTTGTACAAATAAATCTAACAGAAAAAAAAAAGTTTCTAAAATATTTTGAAACCATTTTTCATTCATTTCCCAAATCATTTGTCCCTTTCTTCTATATGAAACTTCGCTTGACTCTTTCCCCTCACGTATTTGAAAATCTTCACCTAACACAACGTTTGCATTCCGAATTCCTGCTGGAAAATCCTTTTGTGAATTTTCTTAAAGCTTTCGGTTCTTGCTATATATCATAAAAACGATTTGGAATAGTGATGTTTTAGGTCCTTCGATTGGCATCAAAATTTTTATGAGTTTGCATTAAACAAACTTGTGAATTTAAAAATTAATTACAAACATAAAATATACTTGGCATTTTTTAAAAGCCTAATTTTTGTCTTGTTTGTTAAATATTTTAATGTATATACATTTTCAAAGATTCATTCTATCGAAATATACTAAAATAAGGTAACTGTCATTCAACATTAGGAATTGAAATTTTTAATTGTTTATCAACCATTTACTCAAAACGTTATACTTTTTTGATCTGAAGAATTTTGATATATAATGATATTCAAAGATTTCTTCAAAGAAATCTTTGAAACCGTTCTAGAAAACGTATTCTCATTTTTTTTGCACAGAATCCAAATAAGTGTTTTCATAGACTGATTTGAAATCTTCTTCAGTGATTTCCAGTTTCCGTTAGTAGTAGTATTTTCTTATCGTAATGCCACAAATGTCATTACATTCAAAAGAACATTTCATTAGATTGGCCCAGTATCTGCTCTTTTCTTTAATAATGCGCAGAATGAACAATCTAAAGCAGAAAGTAACCCAACAGTTGATTAAAAGACCCGGATGTAAGACTTATTTGAGATGCAGTCGTTTCAGCATTGGAAGTGAAGACGAAGCAGTTGAAACATTTCTACTTGAGTATGTACTAATAAGTTTTCATTCAGGAAATTTATTCAATGTTGTCTTGACTGACTATTTAGACTATTACTCACTATTTGAATTAAATATCGAATAGTTATTATCAGTAAAAATGCAATTGTCCATATATGTGAGGCTCCAAGAAATTTGAGAGAAAGAGTTTGGACCGTTCTATCTAAAAGCAACCAGAAGTGATTTTTTTTCTCTCTAAAATATAACAGATTGTTGAATGACAACAGTTCAGTGTTCATTGTAAACTGCTTCATTGCACGTTTTTATCGCTACAATTATGCTCTTCACCAAAACCTCTATGCAATCAGAAGAAGGAAAACACAAAAATATGCTTCATTTTCGCTTATGGGGTATCATTATGACTTACCTTCGAAAATGAATGTCCAAAATTAAAAATGGCTTTGACATTACCTTAAAATTAAAATCATTAATGTTTTAACGTTATCATTTTTGAATACATTGATTAAATGCAGTACACAATCCGTAGCTATGATCAATACATAAAGTTGAAATTAAATTTTATTGACAAGACTTTGCCAATGATCCTTTAAACAAAGCAGGTTTTCGGTTTATTCGCCAATTGAACAAAACACCAAACTCTATTTGAAATGTTAAGATAAATTCATTGCATTCAATCTTTTCGAATGTTTAAATGAAGGACATTCCTTCCGAAATAGGATCGCTGTGATTTCCTAATAGACAACTGTCATTGAATTGATTCAATTCAATTTCTTTGTTTTTCAGTCATATAAAATAGCATGGTGAAATGCATTCCATAACAGCTTAAAAAATCAATAACTCGAGCGAACGAGCTGGTTACTAAATTTATATCTATGGAAATGCGTATCAGCGATATGAGTATCAACTATAAGAAAAACACTTTCATTAGCACATTAAAAATTATATATTTTTATTTTAATAATTTTCTATGTATTTAGCTTTTTACAATTTAATTGTTTATTTTAAATTTTCTGAAATCTTGTAACAACATTTTTCACAAATTCACCCCAAGGAATCAAAATTTAATTAAATTAACTTATTAACAAATAAATAAATTTTGAAAATATTAAAACAGTGTATTGTCAGCGATAATAAACAATTCTAGGAAACTTCAAAACTTTAGCATATCAGGAAGTAATAACGATTTATTATAAAATTCCATCATTACAAACTCATAAAGAAGTCAGATCATTTAAATTAAATATAATTAAAAAAAAAGTCCATAAAAATTAAATATAAAAACTGTCATTATTTCATTACAGTTTCTTCTGTAAAAAAATTTACGTCTTAGAATGAAAATATAAATTTTTTTAGTTATTAAAAAATAATTTTAAAATATACAAGGACTTAAGTGAAGCAAGTATGGGGTTCAAACAGGCTTATCACAAAGCAACTGAAAAAATATTGAGCTGCATTCTTTAATAAGGAAACAATGCGATGTTTCCTTTAGAAATATTTGCCGTAAGTCAAAAAGGCGTACAAATATTGACAGTTTTTCTTAATGAAATGAAGCTTCATATATTTTGATCTAAAAATAAGCTTCGATATGAAATTTTGTGTAGAAGAATGTTATATTTTGTGAATGAATGAAAGAAAAACAATGGAATCTTTTGACACTATATAAAATCTCATTTTGAAATTGGAAATCTCTATAGAAGAGAAACAGATTTATTTAGTGAGAATTTGACATACCGAGGAGCAATATTTAGGGAAATAAAAGCTCGTTCCATTTTTGGGACACTCTTATGGTTATCAGGGCATTTTTTTTTTTTTGAAGAAGCAAACACATCCAGTAGAATAATCTACGACTCAAAATATTTTTATATTTTTCTCTTTTAACAAGGGGAAATTATTTAGAAATATGACAATTTGAAAATTCAGTAATGCATAGCGGGGGGGAAAATGCATTAGTAGTATGTATTAAAAATTAAAAAATAAAAAATCTTCCTTAATATATGTTTTTTTAAAAATCTAATTCAAAGATTACTTCCACCAAAATCGTTTCTTCAGTTAAAATCTTGATAAAATAAAATGAATGAGAATTGATAAAAAAAATTAATATTAATAAATTTAGAGAAAAAAGGAGAATCAGTATTTTTTGAAACAGAACAGAATGAACAGAAAATTTTATACATGTTTAAGGTAAGCCATTAAGTGGAAAATCAATTTAGAAATAAATGAATAAGAATTTTCATCAGTTTAGAAAGAAATAAAAGAAACAAGATAGAGAAAGAATTTTTAATGGACATTTATTTGGTGATACTGTACATAAAAATGTAATCACAAAATATTATTTGCAGGTATTTTATATTCTGTTGGATTTATTATTTTTTCATAAAGAGTAACGCAATAAATATTTATACTTTTTGTTTTAAAAAATTTATTTATTAGAAAGCAAGTAAGAATAAGAATTATTTTAAATTATTCTAATGATAATCTAGTTTTAGAAACAATAGTACAATCTAATAACTATTGAAATTTATAACAAAATTATAAAAAGATTATCCGAAGCTTAAATTATTGAAAAGATCAGCTACGCAGCCGACAAGATGAAAAAAAACGAGTGTCGGGTTTGTTCGATCATGCTAGAGTTGAGTTCGCAGACATGCACTCTTTTTTTTTACCTTGCATTTAGCCAGAGCGCAGCAAGGTAGAGGATTAAAAATGAAATATGAAAGCAATTTTCGCTCAAAATAACAACTAACAAAGATCATTCATTTGAGCGTAAAGAGAAAATAAGCAAAGGCTTTTATGTACAAAGATAAAATCATAAATTAGCAATACATTTGTTTACCCCCCCCCCCAAAAAAAATGCTATACATTTTGTTATCAACATCCTTATAGTAGTCAGCGGCTGTCACAACTATGTTAGAATTCAAAGTGATTGAATCGATATTTATATGCGACATACTATATATTAAAATGAAAATTGCCCGATTTATGTTCTGAATGACTATAGATATCCTTCTTAAAATGCACATCTCTTGGTATGTGCAGTTTTTCCAATCAATTCAGCATAATAATTAATTCTCTAATTTTTTTGAGTCGGCATTACTGATTGTGGAAGGCTTCATGAAATGCATAGATTCTTAAAAACAAGATGGATTTTAAAAATTGACTTATTATCTAAAGCTGGATCTTTGAAGTCTCTTCATTTTAGAATTTTCAATTTAAATTCTAATGACTAAGAAATAATTGATTTGTTTCTTTCTCTGCTGTTGTTCTTGTCAGGGACTGAATCTACCCTCACATTTTAGCATTATTTCTTTATTTGTTCATTATTTTTCTTTCTCTGCTGTTGTCAAATGTTCTTGTCAGTGACTAAATCCACCCTCACATTTTAGCATTAGTTCTTTATTTGTTCATTTTTTTCTTTCTCTGCTGTTGTCAAATGTTCTTGTCAGGGACTGATTCCACCCTCACATTTTAGCATTATTTCTTTATTTGTTCATTTTTTTCTTTCTCTGCTGTTGTCAAATGCTCTTGTCAGGGACTGATTCCAGCATCACATTTTAGCATTATTTCTTTATTTGTTCATTTTTTTTCTTTCTCTGCTGTTGTCAAATGTTCTTGTCAGGGACTGATTCCACCCTCACATTTTAGCATTATTTCTTTATTTGTTCAGCCAAAATTCAGAAATATTCATTTGGGTAGTTAAAATTCTTTTGCGCGTTGGGAGACAGAAATCCCAACAAATGAACAGCAAGAACATTGACAGAAGCTACAAATGATAAAGTTCGTTGGCAGTAGTGGCTAAAGGGCTGTCATTGCAAGAATTCATCCTACGCTATATATTTGTACCACTGGCATCTTTAGCTTTTGAAATTGAACTTGAATATTCAATACACAACCAATAATTTGCTTAGAACATTTTTGACCTCAAGTAGATAATTTTTTAACTAATTAAATTTAATAAAAATTTAAAGTCAAAATGTATGCTTTCTATTATAATTTCTGCATTTCTTGAGTACACTTTTACACAGAAACTTTTAAAAAACCAGAAAATGTAAGATGAAAATAAGTATGAGATAAAATGATTTTCTAATCCATCTAAAAAAAATGACCAAAATAAAAAATCAATTCAACCGAATATTGATTATTATTAATATTTCAAACCGCTGAAAAGTCCCCAATCAATTGAAGTTTCATGTTTATGTGATGATTGTTGATGATTATTAATGATTCCTTCACTATCACTGACTAAAGAAAACAATCAGAAATGAGAACAGTGTTTTCAAAAATCCAGACAACATGTCAACCGAAAATGAAAGGAACCAAAGAAGTGTTAATACATTTGCCACCTATTGGTATCATTCTAGCGTTAATGCAGACCCATTTGATTATATAAGTGAAGTGAAACATTGAGAAACGGGCGACCCAAGGAACATCCCAGCAAGTGATTTTTTCTTGGACATGCAGGAATTGCTATAGATATAATAACACTAAGTCTTGAAATGAAACATCAGTGAAGAATCCACCCATTTCTAGACAGGGCAGTGACCGCTCCTTGTTGAGGTAGGGATGGCGACTCAAGATCCCACCCCAGGTTTCCAAAAGGTTAAGCGCTCACTCCTTTAAACACTGTGGTTTCGAAGTGCCCACATAGATCTGTGAATAGATTACAATGGAAGCGCATTATGTAGAAAGAGGTTGATCTCAGCTAAAAGAAGGCAGAAACAACAAAGAGGTGGCCTGAAGAAAAACTCTTTGGGATGTAGACGGATTTTTCCCTACCAATAGAATTTTGAAACAGCGTGTACTGTTTATTAAAAATGCTTATCTACCGAAAGTATTTTTTGTGTAACACTAAATTACAGATATTATTAGTTTTTAATCAAAACTGTTATTTTAATTATGGAAACTGCTTATTGTCAATTAATTATATATTATTTATTAAAATTGTTAGCTATAAAAACATTTTCTCTTTCATTTTTAAATTCTCGTTCTTCAAATTTTCAATGTGACTCCATCAGCTCGACTAAAAAATGTATTGTGAAAAGAGAAAATTCCAATTGGATGGGATTTTTGAAACCTGAATGACTTCCCAACAATCAAGTCTTTAATGAAAGTCTGTAAAAGCAAAAAAGAAAAAGAGATTAATTCATATCAATGAGCAGACCTAAAAATATTACTCCATACTTCCTAAGCATCCGAAGTCAATGAATGACAAACAGTAATATATGTACTATAAATTACGAAAAATATACTTGCACAACCCATAAAGACGTCATCGAAGATGAACAATTAGCAATCATCATTAGGAGAACGTGCTTACTTCTCATCCGCGGAGTATATGATGATAATAAGGACGACGAAAACAAAAAAAAAAAAAAAAAAAAAAAATCCCCTCATATGATTTTGATCCACATCCCCGTTTCAAATCAATTCAATGCACATTCACTACGAGTTATGTATGATGAATAACGGGGGTGGTACGGATAAAATTAATTTTCAAACATGAAGGAAATATTTTTCTTTAAATACAGTATTCCGATGTATTACACGAATATCCTAGAATGCCTTTAATATGCCTTTCTTTTAATCGATCCTTGAACCGAAAATTTTATGCACATAAACAATTTTGATCACAAGACTACATACCAACTTTTAATTATTGAAGAAGTTGTGTTTTTAAATGATTACATACTCACAAATATTCAAATCAATAGATGGTTGATTAGTTGTAGGATCCGATCCAAAATATGACACAAATCTATAACTTTAACTGATGATACAACAATCAGATAAATATCATTAATCTAACTCCTTGCATTTTTGAGATATCGCGTCCAAAATTTTACTGTGAAGACCACAAATCAAAATCTAGCTCATTCTGATTTAGGGTTCAATGACCTACAGACAAGTACAATGCCAAAAATCATCTCTCAAAGTACAAGAGAATGCATATCCCATGATTCAATTACAAAGAAATCCAATGGTCAGTACCCTTTCGTGTGCTAAAAAGAAATATGGCTGTTGTGGTAAACAATGTAATGACTTAAGAATAGCAATGGTGAATTTTTTAATGATTCTAGAGAAATAAAAGAGTAAATACGATCCAGCTTTTCGAGGAAAACAGACAAGAGGCAATAGTTAATCGAATCTTTGTACAAAAAATGATACAAAGAAAAAAAATTATAAAGAATAGAAATGGAGTCAAAAGATTATAATTAGAAGGAAAAAAAAACACTAACTTTTGAAAACAATGATGTTTGAACGAAATTTTTAAACATTTAGAAAACAGCATAATTAAAAAAACAATTAACACATAATTCTTTAATAAATTTAATAATCTGTTTAGAATGTAATATACAACATCATGAAAAGTATTTTAATGAATATATAATTCGTTTTGAAGATAACGTTGAAGATTTTTAACTAAAAAGTCAATGTTTTGAATTGAAAATGTATGTTAAATGTGAATAAATGAAGTTGTCTAAACTGCTTTGTCTGTTACATCCACAATGGTTTATGAAGCAGGTATACCAAATTTCAGGAAATTTTATGATGTTATTTATTAAGAAGTTTAAGGCATATTGCAAATTACATTTCGACGACAATTTTATTTTTCATTTTTAAAACTTCATTTAGAATCAACAGCAACAAGAATTCAAGGAACAACAAAATTTCCCCTTCTTTTTCACCAATTTAATCGTTTTTTCCTTCTGCTTTTTTTTTTTTTTTTTTTTTTTTTGCTGTTGGCAATGAGTGACGTTTGGAATCTGTAATACGCTTATGTCTCCAGAATCAATATCTGTTTCATAAAACTCATATTATTATGATACATTGCAGCAATGCGAGAGCCAAAACTTAGTGTTTGGTACTCGATAAACGTCAGCAAAATATTCATTGGGATCTAATGAAACTTTAGAAATATTTATTAAAGAGATTTAATGCCATCGAATCATTGTATAATATTAGCAATGTTTTGCAGCGGCCCAAAAGACACGAATTATTAAAAGCCTTGGTTCGTTGAAGTACGACTGGGATATTGTCTATGATGTTTTCCGGAAGAGTAATGAAAAAAGCAACCATTACAGCAAACAGCATTTTATTCAGCATTGCTTCAAATAATAGTAACGGTCTAAAATTGAAAATATACATTTGAAATATTATCTTGCGAAAATTTCCACTTCTGGTTTCAGTATCAATTTTTCCGATTTTGTTTTCAACAGCTGTGTATCATTTAAACTACTGTACATAAAGTTTGAAATGACGTATAGTAAAAACAAAAACTATTCTAATCTCATAATCATGGCCTTTTTTGGCTCAAGAGGAATGTTTTAAGACATTTCATCGTAAACCGCCTTTCAATTGTCTACATAAAATGTAAAGAATTGTTGGTCTGTTTTATTTATATGAAATAATATGCAAGAGGGTCTATTTATTAGCAAGCTTCATTCCATTTCTCCAATAGACTTTTCAACTCTCATCACAAGGTAGTGAATTACCAAAGAAAGACAACGCCATCTAGTAGATAATATAAGAAACTTATTGAAATCAGAGGGAAAGAACAGGCTTTTGGAAAGATGCGATCCATTCCAATTTTTTTAACTACCTCTTTATAATATGTTAAAACATTCAATTTATTTTGTAGATTCGGAGTCAGAACTAAAAACCTTTTATACTTAAACGTTAAACACCTTGTGTCCTCGATGATCGTAAAAAATAATTTTTTAATTCGCTCGAAAATGTGTCCATTTTAAAGCATATTCCAAAAGAACACTTTCTCACTTCTTTAAAAAAACTCAAACACTTTAGACGTGAACTGTCAGGTCTGTTTTGAAGTTTCATTGTGTATTCGTTTCATTCAAAATGTTATATACCATTCATTTCTTTCATTCAACTCAAAATTTTCATTTAGCAATCACTTAGATATTTATTAAAATTCTTATTTTCAAATTAAATTTTTAATTATAATCATTATTAATTCATTTATTAGAATTACCAGTTTATAAATAAATTTTCTTTTTTATTATGTATTATTTATTACAACTGTTACATATTTCAAAGGCCATTTTTAGATTCAAAATATTCTTGGCTTTTTCAATTAACTAGCCAAATTCACTGCATTAAAAAAAAAAAAAAATGGTGTTCTCATTGACGCACGCGAGTTAAAATAATCTGAATTAAACACACAATTTTCAGGGTATATATTTTAACACGCATTTTTACTGATTTCTTTGTAAAAATGCCTTTACAGAAATATTTTGACTACATCTCAATCACACAAATAAAACAAAAATCAAAGGTGTAGGAATAAATAATATTGAAATAGTCTTGCCATTATTCAAAAAACATTTTTCAAATTCTCCAAGGTTAAACAAGATTCAAGAGTCAAATTGAAATAAACCTCTCTGAGTCGTAAACAGTGTTCGCTAGTCGTATTTCATTTGGATTAAAAACTTTTTTGTTTTGGTATAAAGAAGCGACTTCCTTCCTCCGTGGCAAAGCAAGTGAGAAAAAGCATGAATATTTTTCTGCCACACAGATATTTTAACCTGCCTATTTTTTTTTTTTTTAATTGAAACGATCATGAATATATTCTATGCATGACAACAAGAATTAGAAATCGTGGATAGCAATAATAGAAATAACTTTAATAATAATTAAAAAAAAGCGCCAAAAAGTTTCGAAGAATATTCGTGCAACAAAAAAATAACTTTGCTTTTTATTAATACTCTTTAATTTAGGGTAAACATTTAATTTCTGTACAAATTTGATAATTTTTGAATCCACGGGAATGTTTTTTTTAACAATAAGACGCTATTTCAGTTTTGCCTCAGTTTAAAAAAAATACCTAAGTGCTTTATAAATTGGAAAAAGCCTTCCTTTGATGCAGTCATGGACACATTGAATTTTAATATACAAACGAAGTAAACATCGACACAGATCACAAACCAAATTTCATTTATCAAGCCTTTGTAAGCAGCGAGAGTTCTCATCACCATACTAAAGGTGCTATTCCCCACGCTCAGCCAAACCTTGGCTGAGACACACAATTGTTATAAAATCTTTACCTTTGGAGCTTAATCTAACGAAATATCAATTGAGTATTTTTACTGAATCTATCGTATGAGCCTTGGCGATGCAATGAATGGTATCCGAAAATCGAATTTGTGTTTCAAATGCACAAATCGTTTGAAACCAAAATTTGACACAGATTGTAATCACAAAATAACATACCAAATTTGATGCATTTAAGTTATTGCGTTTTTGAGTTATCTCGTTTACATGGTTCTGAATGTACCGACTGACAGACGAACGGCGCCTAGTTGGATTTAGCTCAAAAATTGGCAGGTTAAGCTTAGTTTAGTTGTATTAACGTCCCGTCTTAAAGCAACACTAGGGTAGTTTTGGAGCGGACCTCGCGAACCGCCGTCAGATGACGAGGACGGCGCATAAGCTGGCACTCCCTTCGCCAAGCTTCCACGCCGCACCAGCGGGAGGACGTTTGGCCCCGACGGATTTAGCGTGCACTAAACCCGCTTACACGAACCCGCTTGCAGAATTGGGTCTCGAACTTGTAGTCCTGAAGCCGAGATCTTACCACCAGACCACTGGGCTCTCAAAATTTGACTGCACTATAGATTTGAAATTCATGTACCGAGTTTTCTTCGTTTTATAGTTAGCTTATAATCGAGCAGACGAACTGAATGGATTTTACTCCAAATTTCATATGAGTCTACAAAGATGTCCTCCGTCTAGCTTAAAGCGTTTGCGAGTAATTTTTGTCTCAGAGTATGAAAGGAGGTCTCAAACGGTTCGAGTTCTTTCCCTCCACTTCGTACAGGGGAAAGTCAAAATGGATTCATTGAAATCCCTGTTTCTTTCTGTTCAAACACGACTTAATATAAAGATTCGACAAGACATGCGTTATTGAAACCGGCTTTTCATCAAAATAAATAGAAACATAATTTATGAGTTCAACGAAAGGAAAGGTTCATTAGTTTCATTGAATGTTTCACTATCGCCTTAAGAAAAATCTGTTTGTACAGAGGACATTTCACAAACCCCTGAAATGTAAATTTGCATTTCCAAATGTTAACAAAAAGCATATCAAATATTTCATAGTTCTTAAAACGCGCCATTTTTTAAAATGTCATTTAGATCTACATTTGCAAAATTCTTTTCACTGCATAGATATAAAAATTTATACTATAATATTTATAGCCATTATGCATACACATACTTCTGCACAATGCCGGCGTCCTGGCATAGGGGTAGCGCGTCTTCCCCGTCAGCTGGGCGACCCGGGTTCGAGTCCCGGTTTGGGCATGGTTGTTCTTCTGTTGTTCTATCTGTGAGATGTGTGAATGTGCCTTCCTGTAAAAAGGGGTTGTGCAAGCGAATGAGTGATGCGTGAGTAGCAAAGTCGTACTCTTGGCCCTAGTTGGCGCTGCTATAAAAAATAAGAGACGTCCCCCTCAGGCTTAAATCGCTGTCTTCGTAACAGCGGGCTTGTCAGTGGCAAGTGCCATAAGAAACAAACAACAAACTTCTGCACAATAATATAATATTATGCATAGAATAGATTTCAATATTTTTTTTTAAATTTTGTTTTTAATATATTCAAATGAAAGTAATGATTTATTTGTATACTACGCCAATTTTATGCAGAATTCATTTCCAGCTAGGGATTGCAATATCGGATCCCAAGTTCAATACCAGTATTTGGTATTTTTTAGATCTTAATACCAGGATACCGGTTGTAGAAATTTTTGAAAAAGAAAGAAAACACAGGTGTTTCTTCGTTTTATTTGCCACTGTTATTAAAGAGTATAAATATCACAAAAAATCATTTGTAACTTATAAATTATAACAGTACAAAAAGAATCACAAAAAAGAAAAGGAACATCTTATTTATTTAAATCGCAAAAAAAAAGTGTCAATATCACTACTCAGTCTGTGGTACTATTACACATTTTTGAAATGTGATCTTACAAAACATAATGCATCAATTGTACTGTCATTAAGCCTGGAACATAATTTTGTGCAAAAATTATCAGTTGTCTCATTCGGCATCTACGCTAGTTGGGAGTACTGTTAGAAATGCGCGATATACTTTTTCCAAGTATTTACCTCTAAATTCCTCTTCTTCAAATAAATTGATTTCTCTTCGGATGGTTTTGGATATAGCTGATTTCTGTATTGTATTTGGATTTGTTGAAATTTCTTTTTATCTATCGCTCATTCTAATTTTTGTTCAAGAGATATAAGTGTCATCATAATCTTCGATAACTATACCGAATTCTTCTGAATGTGGATAGGTTTATGGGTAAAAAATTTTAAGAAAATTTACTATAAACTTGATCAGATTTGAATTGGTTAGTCTCTTTTCTTCTTTTTCATTTTCATTTTTAAAATCATTATAATTATGTAAATACCGTAAGACGTTTCCTAT
Source organism: Argiope bruennichi (assembly GCF_947563725.1). NCBI lineage: Eukaryota > Metazoa > Arthropoda > Arachnida > Araneae > Araneidae > Argiope > Argiope bruennichi. The sequence goes on along the minus strand of NC_079162.1, from coordinate 6,509,331 downwards.
TTCGGGATGCCTTTCTTCTGTGCGATTTTTCAATGTAATATATAATTCTTCAGATAGTGATGTGTGCTGTTCTTTCAGTGACTGCAACGTAAATTTATTGTTGCATTAGCTGTTAATAAATTAGAATTTCTCCGACATAATGCCTCAATAGCCAATTTTATTGGAAGTAGAGCTGATATAATTCTGAATATTAAGTCGAATTCACTATCTGAAAAATTAATTTATTGCTTTATGGATTGGATTTCTCAGTTTCAAAAATCGCTCCATCATTAGGAGTAAACTGTTTCAACGTGTTTTAGAATCTAATATTAACGTATATTCTGTTTTATTTTCAGTTAATATATATTTTTGTAATATGGCATTTTTTGTGGAGGAACGTTTAAATATCTTAACAATTTTTCGAACTTTATAAATTATAGCAAGCAATTCTTGATGGATTAATATTTCATCCTCATTAGCAATATCTTCTTCAACAATTACATTGTCATTATCTTCATTGTCAATATCACTCTTACTCTCTTCAAAGTCGGAATCCGAAGTTTCTATATCCACAGTATTTGGATTCTTCTGTTCTTTATTTTTTTGGTATAATACATAATTGAATACTCTTAATGGAATTCCGTTTGACCTAGGATTTCCCCCATTAGATACTTTTTAGTTTAATTTTTTTTCACGTGTATGTGAGTCTTGCGTTATTTCTGACAGCATTTTATTTTCACTCAAACTTTCGCATTGATATGTGATCAAAAAGCTTTCAAGAATGGTACGAAGGCAATTTTCATTAAATATTGTGACCAAGAAGCAGAAAACGGGGAATTAAAATATTCCCGAAAAAATTTAAGAATATATAAAAAAGAGACCTTTTAATATAAAAAAGATCATTATTATTTTGTAAAAAAGTAATTATCAAATTTTAAGAACTGCAATTTTTTAATTTATTCTTCATAATTTAATGTTTATGTCTCTTATATTAAATAAAAATTGCTCTGAAATATTTTACTGTACATTAGTACCTTTTTCCTTCTGTATTACTAACCATCTGTAATGTTTACGTCTTATAAAACCGCGAGTCTTCATTGCTAAATTTAAACATCTCCTCCTTTCATCTTTCCTCTCACCCTTATTTTGTCGAATGAAACCAATCCTAAAGCATTCGCAAAAGCGCGGAGGGTTTTACATTCCGTTGTCGAACAGTATTTTATCACTTCTCTTGATTGTACGATGCAACTTTGTATTCACAGTCTAATCGGTTTCGCTCGTTAGGGAAACATAAAAACAAAAACGTATACTATTTTGCTATGTTGGCGATCCCTGAACATATAGTGGAGACAATTTAAAAAATGTCTAGTAAATACCGAAAAAACGGTATTTAAACTTGTGAATTACAAAATTGTACAAATGGCTCAAAATACCGGTATTGCAATCCCTAGTTACGGCAGGTTATCGCTATTTTTACGCTGCTCAATATTGAAAATATTTGACATGTGCTGTTTTTAGTTCAAATAAGTAATTTTTTAATGGAAAAAAAATCCAATAAAAAAAGGAAAAACTGAAATTCGCTAGAGAAGAAAAAGTTTGGATAATCATACTGGCTTCTAATTAAAGTGATTAAAACAATAAAGTTATAACTCTTTTTCTGGTTCTAAACTGCAGGATTACTGCCCTCTGCTCCCGCAAACATAGGAAATGTACAGCAAAGTCCTGACACTTTTGAAATATCATTTGTAATGGTATAAATAAGGTGGGAAAATAATATCGAATTCCAATTATTTCCAATAAACAAATTTTTGATTAAAGCTGAAGCTCTGTTATTTCCTGGAGGGAACGTAACATTGGGTGACTTTCCCCAAAGTGAAATAATTTGCAATAATGAGATTAAATATCTTAAATGCAAAACTAATGTCATTCGAAAGATAATTGCTTGCACTTTAAAATAGCATAGATCATTTTTGTACCATCATTCTTCATGGAGTTATTGGCGATAGGGCTGGCTTAAAATCTGGCTTAATTTTAAACAACTAAAAAAAATGTTTTTAAAGAGTAAGTCTTTAGCATTCATTAAAGCAACTTTGATAATTCTAGCTTAAATGCTGAGCATATGCATTTTGAAATCTGTTCTGGTAATAGCCAGTTGGCACACATATTTTACCCTTAATGCTTTTTGTATGTTATTTTGGTAGACAAAAATAAGTCGTATTGTTTCAAAAGTTCCTAGAAGCACAAGATAAAGATTAAAATAATACAAAGATACAGTGGGACTTGACTAATTTGAATTTTTCTCTGGTACTTTGAATTTCCCATTAATTTAATGTTAAAATATAATTTCTAATTAAAATCTATTTTTGTTAATTCAAAATCAAAACTAAATATTGTGTGGTTTTGTTATTGTTTCTGTTACTTGAAAACGCCCATAGCATATTAATACAACAAAATACTGATTTTTTATCAGTTTAGTTTTATTTATTAAAACAAATATTAAAAATAAATCCACTTCAACTTAAAAATAGTCGTTTTCTCTGTCTGTATATAGTTTTAGGTGCAGCGTTTTCTAATTCGAGTTTCGATTTTTTATTGTGGACCCATCAGCTTCGAAGTTGTCCACTGTACTTTCAATGTGTAGGGTTACATTTGAACAGAATATGACTTCATCATCCCAAAAAATCTTCAATTTCCCTCTCATTCTTGCCTTATTCTTCAAAACGAACTTAATTCATAGCTTGAAATCATATTAATTGCGGGGGTCATCATTAATACAACCTTAAGAGAAACCCTAACACGGCAAGTGGGAAGGGTCGCTGAACACTCGGGAACAGGTTTCCAAAAGGAGTTGGCTTTCGAACCAGTTTCATGGTGAATTCATTTCCCTTTTTTCCTTGTTCTCTGTTAGAGTGGAAATCTTTGCTAGTTTTTTTCTTTGGTTGGTAGGGAAAAATGTGGGGGGTTAAAAAGAACGAAGAAATAATACAGCCAACCATTTCTTTTCAGTACATTCTTTTGTACTCTCTCTATAAAATGCACGAGTGAATGGACATCAAACTGCCCCAAATACATAACAAATAAAGAAGGCCAAAGACTAACTTTTAATTATACAATTTTCAAACATTCTCAAAAAAGATGGCAGTATTTCATACGTGAACAATCAGGAAATTCACTTCCAAATTAACTGATGCTAGGATCTATGCCAACAATTCAGCAAATTGTAATAAATAAAATCAATGTAGTTGTTTCCACCAGAATTGTTCCCTAAGTAGGATCTCAATCAATTGTGAGAATGGAATAAAATCATTTTTACCAAAGGACGGGGCTATTGTAGAAGTGACTCAATTTTTCTATGAAAGAATGGAATTTACCAACGGTAGTCCAGAAGTCCCGTTTATTTAATTAAAATTCAAATGCCCGTTTTCAATCTGGAAAAGGGATTGATATGTTTTACCTAATGCAATATGCATCTGAATTGTGCACGGAAAATTACACCGATCAAATGACATACTGTATTTTTTTTCTTTTCCTGTCAAATTAAATTTTTACTAATTTATTAATAAGTTTTTAACGCACATGCTGGCGATATAATATGTAGATATCACAATGATTTGGAGTCTGTGCAAAAATCTCTGCCAAAGTACACATTTTCACATTATAAGCCACAGGTCATTAGTTAAATAAAACTTTTAATGGGATTATAATTAAAAATTTCGAGATTATTCAATGAACGAAATCAATATTTTAATAAAAAGAGGCTATCTTTTAATTTCTTCCCATCCAAAATCTATTCTTAAAACAACAAGTGCAAAGGGATAATTCAACAACAACAACTTCTCTTCTATCCCTTGCACTATCCTTTATCTCCTAGTTTAATCTCCTATTTAATCGTGCCAAAGGTGCTTCCTAATTTCCTCAGAAGCACAAATTGTAAATCTATAGAAAAAGTGCAAATAAAATGTCAAACAGAGTGTGAACATTTATTCATTAATCGCTCATCACGAGATCAAATGAATGTGAACCACAAAAGAATTATAGCATTTTCTGCAAACAGTATCGAACAATGAAGTGAAAAATATACTGTTTTTACCTCAAATGCTATAACAGACCAATGTGGAAAGATGGAAAAGGCGATGCAAATCAGAAATACAAAATAAATAATATAAAATAAAAGTGCATAATATATTGAAATAAATAAAAAATGGAAGCATATTGAATATTTCAAAAAAAGTGAAGAAAAGGAAATCGCAAAGGAAAAAAGAACATTGTCAAGATATCCTGTTTTCACCACGAGTGCGAAAGACTGATGTTTAAGGGGTATCATGTAACCAGACTTTGGCGTGTGTGCGAAGGTAAGGGTTTGTGCGACTTTTCCGTACCGGTCACAAAATGATCAATCAATGGTTTTTTGGAAGCCGGTTGTATTACCGATAAGAATTACTTCTGGAAGAACTTTATCTCCAAGAGTGAGATTTGGTGAAATTTGATTTTTAATACAATTAATAGAATCTGAATCATTTCTACATTGTGTTTTATGAGAGATGAATTGTTTTTCGATACAAAAATGTATGAAGAAAATCAAGAACGAATGGATATTTCTTGTCATATACCTCTGTCGAAATAATAATCATGTCTTTTATATTTTAGATAACTGGCATTCCTTGCTTTGATTAATAGAAAGGTATTGCGTTTTCATCAATTCTTTTTTTTCTAATGGCCTATTTAGTAATCAAGCTCTATTTAGTAATCAAGCTCAATTACATTATCTAGATTAGTAATCAAATGACGAATGAACCGATCTGCAGTTCAAAATCATTTTTATCATGAAAAATAAAATACGAGAGAGAAATGAAGCAATATTTTTAAAGGTCAAAAGTTCGAAAAATTATGTACTACAAAAACACAAAGCACCGTGAACTAAAAAGTGAAAAAGAAAAACATCCTAAACATTCAAACATATATTCAACTCTATGAAGGCTTATCAATCCAAAATATATATGACATTTCCTGAAGAGCGATGCAACCGAATCCAATCGGTAGACATGACTAGAATTATTCTCGATGGCATGAATGTTGGATCAGGATCGATAAGTACTGAAAGCTCGATGTATCGAAACCTTGATCAAGCTTAATGAGCACTGAAATTTAGATAGTGATCAAATGACGGGTGATCTGACGCTAAAATGAATCTTTATTATAAATAGAAAAACATAATTTAATGAAAAATACATTATGAAATAGAAATGAAGCAATATTTTAAGTACACATTTGGAAAAATGATGTATTTTTGAAAATTTAAAAGCGCATACTGTAAAAACGATAACGAATTTCGAAGGAAAAGAAAACTTAAGGAATAATAAGTCAACATATTTTTTACCGGCAAGTTTTGTAAATGATCTCAAACAATAGAATGAATGCAATTTAAATAATATAATTTTAACACACGAGCACTAATATTTGAACCATATAATAAATATTTTTAAAAACGAAAATGAACTAAATATAGTATACATGCATATGTCATAAAAAAAGGGGTATTGAAATTTGCTAGTATATTTTAAATTCATTCTATCCTTAACATTATAAATTTTTCAATGAGCAATCAATACCCTAATTATAAATTTATTATAGAATTCAAATCATCTTCATATTTTAAACAGAACATGCAATCCATATAAATGTCAGTTTCAATGCTTCACATAAATGAGCCGGAATTTCACAATAGATCACCCATTTATTGAATTTTCGTTTCATTCATGAGAACGATTTCATTGCACAGCCAAATTTATATAAAATGTAACAGGTATATGTGAAGAAAATACATGGCCATGTTCCTGACATGATAATTCAATCAACATGAAGGGCAGTGCAATTGTAAAAAACGCTGCAAATCTATTAATGATAAAAGTTCGACCTGTTAAGCATTCAAAATGAAAAAGAATTGTGCGGATCAATTGCGAACCATCATCGGCTAAGATGAATCGTCAATCGTTTTTTTTTTTTTTTTTTCAAAAATGGATGTCGAAAAATCGATATGAATATCCCTCCAATTGATTTTTTTCGATCCATCTAAAATAGACATAGAACGAGAGTTTTGGCGATATCAGAAAACTGAGCGTGAACATATCATTGGGAACTCTCTTTGTTTTGCACTTGAACAACCAGAGAGATAAAATGGATTGCTTTCAAAACTTGCTTTAAGTCCATTGACCACATTTCATCCGTCTAGCCCAAAGCGTGTTCACACACAAAGCGATAGATAGATACAATTCCAAAAATGTGTTTGCTGGCCAAGGAAGGTGAAGATGCGTCGGAAATGGGACTTTGAATCTTTCTTTTTTTTTAATAATTACAATACTTTCTCTTTAGGAATTTCGTATACGAGAAAATAAAAATAAGACATGAAGATATTGGAATATATAATTTTTATCAATTGGAAACAATGATTCTTTTGTCATTTCACAAAGAGACAAGCGTTCTTATTTAAAAGCAATCGGCCTTGAAGTGGGTGTAGATGAGTTAATGTTAATGCAGGGAAACACAAGCGTTTTTTAAAAATAAAATCGCCACTTTAAAAAGAAAAAAAATATTCCTTTTCTTCTCCTCCAAGAAAAATGCACCAGTCGGATGCAAGTGGTTTTTTCTTCATTCGCCAGTCGAAAGTTATGACTTTCTATCACTTGAAGCATTTTCCTGTTGCTCTGAAATAAGTGCATTTCTATAATGGCGTTTGCGACGAAGATGGCAAAATGTCCTCCTATACTTTACTAAAAAGAATGATGAAGCATCGTAAAGAAATCAAATACTTTTAGTGATGAGGCACCACCCTAATCTATCACTAGTTATGTCAATTCTTGTATTCCTTCAAATGAAGTAAACAATGAATGTTTCACGCTTCTTTCAATAAACGCTTTCTGGAATACAATTATTTTCACTCCAATGGCTAACTCCGACTGCCATTGAATGCGATTGTTTCAAATCCTGACTCTTAGTAGCTCCTGCTGTCATTCAAAAAATGCCTAATGCTCACGCAAGGTAAGATAACTCGTTTGCGTTCATTAAATACTTTACAATTTTTGTTCCTGTTTATAAATATGGGATTTTGAAATCCCATTTTCACTCTCTGATTACCTCTAAAAACTTGTGCATTCTCGATTATTTTTAAAGCTTAAAAATGAGTTACTAGATTCATTCCATTACATTGTAATTCCACACGGCGTTATCAGGTAGTGAATTTCACAATTTTTTTATTTGAGGAGTTTATAATATTTATAGTAATGAATTATAAAGTAAACATAAAAAAGAACAAAATAAGTAAAATAAAAAGTATACTCATAAAAGTGTATTTTCGAGACCGCTTTTATAATTATTTCCAATGTATTTGATGCAGTTCAAATAATTTGATGTGAGCACAGACAAGCAAATGCGTCATTTAATTTATTAGTGAAAAAATCTCTTTTAAAAATTTTATTTCGCAACTTAAGGACTTTCTTTTGTTTCTTTTTATACATTCACTTTTAGAAAACCTTGGAGCAATTTTAAAATATGTTGGAGCTTGGAAAATTAAAAACCTATTTTCATATTAATTTAAGAGTTAACCCAAAATAGTTGATAACCAAATAATACCCATTCTTGAACAAAATTTCGTAACAATATTTTTAAAGATAGTTTTTAATGAATGTAATACTAATTGCTAAATTGATTCTAATATATTTGAATCTTTCAATGCAAGATTTTCAAAACCACTCGAGAAGATCTGAAACTAAAGTAAATATTAATAAAAACTGCTTCGTGCATCCTCACGTCTAAGAAGAAAGAAACGATTTTTTGGTCTGTTTGTGAACCCAGTCAAGTTCGAGTGCATGGGAGATGTTTCATTATCCGAGTAGTTCCTCTGTAGGAAGTTTTGGACTAAACATCTATCGATCAAGTAAAAAAGGAAGGAAATTTTTAGATCACAATTGGGCTCCTCATTATGTTATTGAAACTCAGAAAACTATAGTATGTCAGTCGAAGAGAGTATAATAAATATTTGAAATGCAATCCGTTAAAAAAGCAATTCTTTTTGTTCGACAGCCTTTTCAGAAAACTTTTGAAGTAGATAAACGTCCAACTGATTTTAATGATCTATTCTAATGGCAAGGGGTGATTAAGAGATGATAACAGACACTTTTTGTAATCCGTAGAGGCATCGTTTAAGTGGTATCTAATAGAAAAAGCATTTGTCGAATCTGTTGTCAGACTCTGTTCCAATGGATCATTTGAGTTCTGATGCAGTTTTAGTTGTAAAATGCTTTTTGCAATGCATAAAAGCACCTTTGTAAAAAATTCATGTCAATGTTCATGTTAGAGATGACCGATGATGTTATCAGCCTTACATCCCATGAATTGCCTTCAAAACCATTTTGGAAAAAATATTTTTCTTAGAAAGAAAAATAATAAATCAAATTCGGAGATATTATTGAAAGATTAAAGGATCAGGAGTTGGAGTACAATTTTGTTGCATGTATATTTTATACCATTTCGAACAAATTCTTCGTTTCTTTAAAGAAAGGAAGCATTTAAGAAATTTCAATATTTCCTGTCACCGAAGAAATTTCTCTTTTATCAAAGTCGCTGTGAATTTGAAATAAGGCAAAGAAAGAGCACAATATGATAATTGAGGAAAACAAACTAATCGCTGTTTAAATTCACGAATGTAAACACATAAACCAATTATAAACAGACTTTCAAGTCACTTCAAATTAGGAGTCTCAAAATCAGTAAATTATATGAACAACTTCTTCAAAAACTAAAAGTATTTTCCCTCTCAGAATTCTTTAAACTAATGAAACATCAGCGGATTGTGAAACATTGAGGTTGTTTTACAATCAATAATGTTTCTTCCGAAAATATTATGCCATTCAATCCTCCCGCCTATAAATCAAATATGCATTCTGTAGCCATAGCAACCAGCAAATGAAGAGGCTTTTGGAATGGTATCGAAACACTGCTTCGGCAGGTACTTAAAAATGTAGAAGAGCAGGCTATCGGCGGAAAAAACTTGACCTTGATGTTGATATCCCGTCACAGCCAGTCTACGGACGATTATTGCCATCAATTTTAGCACTACCTTCATGAAGAATTCCTGAGAACAGCAGGTTTCTGCCAAGGGCTAAAGAAAAAATTGTTGGGAATTACTATAGGGGTCAATCAAAACCTGAGGGGGAATCGAATTAAACTGTCTCGGAGGAATGTACAGGAGAAATGCTTTTGATTCCAGATTGGCTCGGGAAGCTGGTTTGAGGAAGAGGACACCGCCGGGCTTTCGTTAACGCAACAGGACGGTTTCCGCGCCTTTCTTTTTATTGAAATTCTTCTTCGATAGTCTGAAGAACTCTGCATTCAAAGAAGACACATTTTTGTTTCACTCGATTTATTTCATGAGCGTGAAGATAGAATCGCGTAGCAATTTTTCACTTGCATCCCGATGCGCTGGAGTTTTGAAATTTTTTACATAAATGTGTTCTAGAAGATGATGCATTAAATGGTATTAGGATTCAATCCATTCATTTAAATTAAATTTTGGTCTAATTAGAATGACGCATCTGATAATAAATGTGAAAAAATAAGCATAATATTTAAAAGAATGAATTTTAAAGCCAAAAAATGTATAAAGAAACAATGCACACAAATATATTAGTATTTACATTTAATTTTGATGCATGAGCAAAATGAAAATTTTTTGCAAGTTTTTAAGCTAATGAAGTTACATTTCTCTATTTAAAAAATCAAGCAGAATGCGCAATTGTATATATTCAGAAAATAAAAGAAATATAACACTCTAAATTATTCATCGATTTGCATCGATTCTGAAATATAAATAATCATATGGCCATAACAATAGGCTAGCTAGCATCTCGAAGCCAGAAAATGTTTTAAAGGATAACATTTTTGACGAAACAAATAGATCTCTTTCCTAAATCAATTTTTTAAAAAACCTTTTCTACATCGCATGTGTAGAAAACAAAAATAAAATAACACAAATTTAAAAGTGATTAGCAGCATCAATAAGATTTCAAATCCAGGCTTTTTAAAAAAGATTTGATCTCCTGCAAGTATTTCGAGCACAGTCAACAGTTATTTGATTTAACGATCCAGATATCCCCCTTCGTATGTCCTGTTTTGAGATCTCAGCGGAACTAACATTCGATGGATGTAGTTCCATTAGAATGAGGCGTTTTAAGTATTGAATAAAATGAGATAAAATGAAAAGGAGAATTCTCAGAACGAAATACTTTATTTGGAAAACGAAAGGACTGAAAATTCTCCTGAATTATTAGTAGATAAACAATATCTCAGCTTGGAAAAACAAGTTCAATGTTGAAAAAAAAAGCGATACATTTTTTTTTTTTACCTCCTTACTCTGAAGCTTAGTTACTTAAGGTCCTGATTATGAACTAGAAGATTTTTTTTTATATAGACTGTTCGATCCGAAATTGAAATGCGGGTTTTTGCACAACCCCTATCTCTATCCTTTCGCGCCAAATTCTACAAAGTTGAAGGAAGAATTTTAAAATGATCTTGCAGTCAGCTACATCAGTGAGCTATTTGCGCTAATCTAAAGATGGCAAAATTTCTTTTGAAATAATAAAATGGATTAACGAAATACTTTTTTTCCTTTATTTGCGAGATAGTAGAGCATACGGAGGTCATTAAAAAAGGGAAAAGAAACTCTAACCATCGGCACAGTGAATATTATCAGGAAATCATTGGTTACCAAAAGTAAGATCTTTCTTCCACCACTTCATATAAAATGGACCGTATTCGTTAGGACAAACAGTTCACAGATTGAATCCAAAATTGGATGCAGATGGAGGAATATTTGAATAAAAAGATAAAGGAGAAAAAACAATATAATAATACAACATTTCTAAAAGCAGTAGAAAGAAAATCGGATTAAAGTACAAAAAACAAATGGCGGATCACTGTGTCACAAAGAAGCCTTTGAAAATCGTGTAAGCATTCTAGGTGAAATGACAATAAAATAATAAGAAAATGTAAACTCCTTTAAAATATCAAAAATTTGTAAAAATTGTCTAGAAATTTCGAGCATTTTATTCAAATAGTTTTCTATTCTTTTAGTTATCTTTTCTGGCAGAATATTCATTTTTTTGTTATTATTTCAAATTGAAAAGTACATTCAAATTGAGTACAATAATAAAAAAAACTTTGACCGTATTTATCTGGTTGTCCCTAATGTTCCAACCGTTGTTACATTCATAAAAATAGTAAATGGGAGTTCAAAAAATCCAGATATAGATTAATGTGACAACTTTTTGTTCCTTTCTTTTGAAATCGGTAAGCAAGAGCTGCTTTGAAGAAGGCAAAGGAGAATGAAAAGAGAAATATGGATTCGAGATACGATGAGCCAACTCGAAAAGGAAAAAAACTGTATCAAGTAAATCAATACCTTATGAGTAATAAATGTATTCTCATACTTTCAGTTAAATTATGAATTAAAAAGGAGTCCTTTAAAAGTCCCTTTTTTTTTCCTCTTTCCTGCAATCAGACAACAAAATTCCTTTTGAAATTGAGAATAAAATATTTATTACAACTTATGGGCTTTCTACTTCTACTTTCAAAGTGAAATATTTATACATTAAAATTCAGATGGAAAAACTAATTTTTCGGCTTTTTATTATTTATTTACTTTTTAACGACTAAAGCATAATAAAATTATTTTTTAATGCAATTTTATTAAGATATGAAACGAAAAAATTTTAAAGACATATCAGCAGCGAAAGATAGTTTAAAAGAAAAAGAGAGGAGAGAAATAACTTTTCCAAAATAAGATGAGAAATTCCTGAATAAATTTTAATTTTATGTAATGTAAATGAAATATGAATTTGATATTAAAACTATCATTTTTCATTTCACTTTGACAGCAAGATGAAAAAGATTTCACATAAAAGAATCAAACCAAACAGAACTACTTGTAGGGTAACTTTGAAAATAAACGTCATTTGAACATTTTGAAATGAAATAATTAAATCCCTGCAGAAACTTCATTTTCCAATCTGGATTATAATTTGTAATGAACCTTTAGTGAATTTACTTAATTTTGCAAATGTCATGACCAGTGGCGGATATCCAATTAAATAGCTCCCTAGATCAGGTAGGTTGGGTTAGCAAGTTGATTAAGAAACTTTGATTTTGTCAAATAAATAAGTTTCTAAAAAAAGGCAAATTCTGTAAATAATAAAATATTAGAATAATATTAAGACATAATCAAGTAGAATTGGTCAGGTTCCATTATATTTCATTACGTTCACTTAATTAGAATATTTATAAATAACGAATCTGTACTTAAATAATTTGGGCTTCTATTTATTATATTTTCAAAAAGTTTATATATTTTAGAATATTTTCACAACGTTTACAAAATAAAGCAATGGTATTTTAAAAATGAGCGGAAATGTGCAACTGCATCGATCATCTTATTAAAAGAAGTGTTTCATAATGTGTTCTGTCTAGGATCGCTAAGTACCCACATTGGTCATGGCATTGATTTTAAACAACTTTGAACTTTCAAAATTGATTGATTTCAATCAGCAGAAGAGACTGGTGACCATTTTCAGATGAAAGGTCACGAAGCCAATGATCTGAATGGCACTTCAAATCATTGGCTTTCAGCCATAGTTTAAAAGCAAATGAAGTGAAATCTGAAAAGTCGATTTTTTTAATGAAAAAAAAAACCCTTTCAATAATATTGCCAAATCTTTCATTATTTTTCACTTGAAATCATGAAACACTCATTTAATGCAACAGTTAGTAAATTAGATTGTAAGAAAATGAAATATGACCAAGAATTTGCTAACAATTTTTATTTAAAGGTTGTAAGACTTATAAATAAATATCTCCTTTCTGAATGCATATCAAAAATTTGTATGCTTTCGATGGGTGATTTTGTTGAAATGGAATTACTAAATATGTTTCATTTCATTGTAATTATTAGTAAAAGATGTCTAATAAAAAAAAAATCTACACGAACTCTCATCTCACTAAAATAAAGGAGCATTTATAAAATTATTGAAAAAGAAAATTCCAACGTTTTAAATTTTCAGTTGTTTAAAGTGCTTAAATATCTCAGTGCAATTAATATGCATATCTTATTCTATAAAATTAATTATAAAGGCTTTTTTACTCCATAAAGGGCCGAGTTTTATTGAGTAAAATTCGCCAATTTCCCTTCATCTAAAAAAAAATGATAAACTTAGGGAATTTTGTTCACAGAATAATTTCAGTCAATTCCAATTTGAGAAGCACCAATATCCACAAAATTTTTCGTCACTGCCGGGATATCAACTCAGGCTCTACAAGAATTGTTTTTCAAACCAAATAAATGCATGGAACTTACCCGTGCCTTTGCAAATCCAAGATTTCTTGTTTCACACTCTTTTTCGGCAAAATGAAATGCATACCATTCCATTTGCCGCCGTTACCGTATTGGTCACCAGCAGGCATAACTTCTTAAGATCAACTAATGATTTCAGCAGGTACAAATTTACGTCACAACATCGATTCATAACAAAGAAATAAGATTTTCAAGTGCATCATCCGAACATGGCGTTCTCTTATATAACTTGACAACAGAAAGGATAATGAAAGAAAATATGCAACTCATCGTCATTATTGTACAACTGTTAATATAGAGATCCATTCCGATTCCAAAGAAAGTAATAAGGGAAGGACTCGATTGCTATGACACAATTGTCTTGGCATTTTCCAAAGCACAGAACATATCATAAGGAAAGAATTCGTAGATGAGCAACAAGCACTACAAGTTGCGAACACCTTAACATCATGACTCATTGTTGCACATGGTCTCGATAGAAAATCCCTAAATATTTCTAACTATAACGAGCTTTTGCGGCTGAAAGTAACTTTCAGATTTTAACTTATACTTTCCGTGAAAAATTTAGAATAGGCATTGTTCAAATTCATCGTTATCAAACAAGAAAAAAAAGAAAGAAAAACAATAATAATAAAGCATCCCGAACAAAATCATTCATCTTCGGCGATTAACAAATCTAAATAGGTACTTAAAAGATTCGATTGTCTTGAATCGACAGACGTCATTGAACATCTAGAGTTCTACAGCGTTCAAGAAGGTGAAACAAACAGTTAGCCATCGTTCATAAGTTGAACTTAATAGGAATCGGATCAACTTCATTTAAAATCTTAACGGTGTGTTTCTGCGTATCTGGTCTGCTGCTTGCCCAAAGGCTAGTCTTCTCCTATTGGCTGAGTATACATAGAGATTTAAAAAAAATGTTGAAAATAAGCGAAAGTCATTTCTGGCAGACACGTGCATTTACAGGGTCAGGCCGGCACGTTGCCGCCAACTTTGCTGACCCTCCTGAGCTATTTTCCCCCCATCCCACGGTGTTTCCACTTGTTTTGTTTCTGGCTGGGCCCGTCCTACAGTTCCTCAGGAGGAAGAAAAGAAAAGAAATTAGTAGGAGGAAAAAGAGAATGTGAAAACTTTTACTTACCTGATTTTGTGTGGTTGAAAAAGAAATGGAAAGGTCATGTAAGATAGGAAACTTCATGAGAGGAAAAAACATTTTCCTTTTAATTGATTGGTAAAATGAAAAGAAGAAAAACGCATTTGAAAGAAATTTTTTCCGCTGACAGTATTCAAAACTGAGAAAAGAAACTACAAAGACTATATATTTACACAAATAATCGGAAGCAAATTGAAAGATGCTAAAAATTCATCGAATTTCTCAAAAGTCATAAAAAAAAATACCAACTAAATTTTAAATCCTAGCATTTCTTTTTTGACGAATTCAGTTCATGTTCTAATTCTTGCATTATATTACGTTATATAGTAAGATAACTTGCTGTCTACCCACAATATTTGTAAACTTCTTTTTCTTTTCGCTTCAAAAAATCATATTTTGTCTTTTCTGGTGGAAAAAAGGGCTTTGCGGTTACTAAACAAGTAAAACTTCGTAGGACAGAGAAATGACGTCTTTCGTTGGTTCAGTGGCGAATTTAGGCAATAAGCAGCGAACATTCTGAGGCCCATCTTTCAATAAAATGATCAATAGATTTCCGCACATGTTCACTTTAGGTGATTAATTTGTTGATTATATAGGTACAATTAGGATACACAAAATTATTAAAGAAGTTTTATAAATATGCAAATAGCCAAACGAATGGAATAACCATTTCTCTTTGATTATGTGTTAGCATTACCCTAATATTTGACTAGTAATAGAATTTGCATTTATTATTTATTTGGCAACAAAGGATTTTTGAAACGACCTTATTGAAATTAATAAAAATAAAGAGAAACAAATCGAGCAGAAACTTTAAGGATTGCAAGAAATGCGGATTATTTTCATTTATTTAAAAAAAATTATAAATAACAAAATTTTAAATCTATGCCTGTCAACTTTTAAAAAAATGTCGTTCTGAAATGGAATTTTAAGAAGTAGAGTAACATAAAGAAATTCAGGATAAAGTATCTTAATATTTTTACTAGTTCTTCGATGCTTGAATATAATTATCCATTTAAGATTTATCTTCTTATTTAAAAAAAAAAAAAAAAAAAAAGACATATTTTGTTGCCATTTTACGCAAATTAGAGAAAATATCTATCTTTTTTTTATTATAGCTCAAGAATAATATTTTGCGTTAAAGAATTGAGTCTGATTTTTAATTATTATCCATTTCAGATATCTGCAGAATAAGATTGTAAACATATCAGATTTGTTTCAAATGAACCTTTGAAGTACGAATGTGTTAACTATTCATCAAAAAATTGCGAAAGATGAATAAGATTTCCCAGTTTGGATTGGTATCATTCGCTTTCTTTGTAAGCACTTTTATTTAACTTGACTTCTTTCACCTTTGCAAAGATGGAATTTTATAACTGCCTTTCCTTAAATTCCTGACATTCAAAAATTTTAAAATTTGTATTCCCAAGTGGTCTTGATGATAATAAAGTATTTACATATATATTCAGGATTTAATAATCAGCTCACTTTATTCTTTTTAAATTTAATTAAATATTGATTCCACATGTACAACATAACTTAGTAGTGAATCCGAGAAAAAAAAAAGATTTTACTATTTCGCAATATTTATAATAATTATAAATTAAAGAATAAGAAATCGAAAATAATTGAAGTATAAAAATAGTTATTTTTGAGTACAGTAGTAAAACCGCATTTACAAAAAAAATTTAGTTTGCCTGAAGGGCACTCTTTTTTTGATTTGAAGGGGGTGGGGCGATATTTCCCCATGCTTAAGAAAAGGGCGAAACAAAAACATCCTGAAATCTGCTTATTGATCATAACACATATGAATATATTTTTATGAAGGATTCTTTTGTAAAATGTTGAAAATGAAGAAAAATTATTAATCACTATTGAAACTGTTCATCAAAATGAATTCTCTTGACGAAATGAAATCAAATGGATCTCATCTTCCAATTCCTACTAGAGTGGATTTTCATCGAATCCGTTAAAAGCCCGTAGATGAATGGGGCTTGAGCACAGCAGCCAGTGAAAAATCAATGAAAAGGATTTGAAAAAATATTCCTTTATTTTGAAGAACTACCAAAAAATTTCCTTTTCCAAACCTCTGATATTCTATTAGTTAGATAAGCCTTTCATGACTTGATTCAGTCATTAGAAATTTCTAGCTCGTGCAAACGCAGGGAAAATTGTTTTCGTTTTGGCAACTAAGTTCAAAGGTTCTGAGTAATTGCTCTGACATTTTATTATTTTAGGCTGCAGAAAAATTACAGCGAACTTTCTTTCAGTAAATTAAACTTTTGGATCCTTCTATTTTTAAAAATATTTCAATACATTCTTAACATAATGTAGTGAAATATTATGAAAGTTCCATGCATACTAACATAATATAGCACTATCATTATTATTTTTCAATAGATATCATAGTTCTACAAAATATTTTGTAAGCTTAACATCACAAAAAAATATATTTGCTACAGATCTAGAATTGCTGGATTTTTCTTTCTAAAAAATTGTAAAATTCGCAAAAAGTGTTTTAAATGCCATCAATGCTAAAAATATGATTAAAGCATTCATACTGCATTAAAAAATGACTGAGCGAACGAATGAAGATATTGCATAAATTTTCTACCTAGATTAATCTATTGGTAAATAAAAGATTAAAATTCAAATAAATCTCCTTTTTTTTTAACACTTTCTACGTCTATTAAACCATTTAGGTTAAGAAATGATGGGATTTTTATTTTATCCTAACAACCAGCAACAATTCCTCGCGATGACAGCAGCCTGGAAAAAGAATGGCAAGGTCTTACTTGCAATAACAAGAAGATTAAAAAAAGGCCTGGAAACTTGTTCTATCATGGAAAAGAGAGACTTGTATCCGTCAATGTCAAGGCGGTAGGGGAAAGAAGCAACTATATGCACGAACTTGTTCTCTTTGGGGTGAAGGTGAGGAGGCAAAACGGAGTGCTTTCATGTAGTAGAAACTGGTAAAGATTCGTTTTCGGAAACTGGTTGGGCTTGTATTTTGCAACAGTTTGGGTGCCAATGAACCATATAGGGTGAAGATTTGAGTATTACATTACTAACAAAACGAATCTGAAGCGATTAATAACAGAAGTATTTGCTACTTTTGACCAAATATTGAAAATGCAGACAATTGCTCGCTTATTGAAACTCAATTATCATGATTGAGTGACAAATTGGTGGGGAGAATGACATTGACTATTCCATAAGGTTGCCAAAACACACTGACAGCTTGAGTGCGATCTTCAAGTAAACGAAGACAATGGTTGTTTTCTCAATGCATAATCGAACCATTTTCATTGAATACACAAAAATTACATTTTTTTTTCTTTGTCGTTTCATATTCATTTGGAAACGTCCCGTAATGTTTGTGAGTAAACATTTATTATATGATAACAACGTAGAAGATTCGTTTGACGCTGCAAATGGTTGGAATTGATATTTGCAACAATTAGGTTGGCAATGAACCATATATTGTTTAAGAATTTTATAACATAACGAGAGTTAGTAGAAAAATGATGATAGTTTGTAAAATTCATCCTAATTATCTCGACCATTTAAATTGGATTAATAAGTAAGAGATAGCTAAACATTACTTTTTCATTATGTCAATCAGTTGGTTTCAACATTCAAGCAATGGTACTGAAGATACTCTGCAACTTCGTTAATTTAATGACGAAACGAAAATCATCTTTAACCAATAGGAATGAAATCTTGAAAATCTCTGCATTTTCAGGGTTTTAGTTGATCCTGAATTCATTTTAATGATCCACAAATTGTATCGCCAAAGAGCTCATCTGGTCGACAAATTTCTGAAACAGAGGATATTAGAGGTATGGATTGGTCAGCCAGATCTCCAAACTTTTTTAACTTTATAGAGACTGCTTCGGAAGCTCTTGAGAAGACAAATGCAAAACGGTTTCCTCCTCCCAGAATCAGAGAAAAACCGAAAACAGCGCGGTAGGCGGAGTAAGAGCAATTGTTTGTCGGGGAAAATCAAATATCTAATTTTTTGTATGGAAAGCTGTATCATTAGAAAAGTTGTATAACTTTAATAGAAAGACATATTTTCTATTACCCCCCTCACTTTTTTTGGTTCCATCTTTTCTTATACTTAACTCAAATACACGATCGTCGAGTGAATCAGAATTGGTGTATTTCTTTTTGTATTATATCAACTATGCAATAAACTCAAATCTATCCAGCACTTGAAAAGAATCGAACAAAAGTGAACAATTCATTTTGTATACTAGTGTTCTTTTAGAATTAATTTCCTTCCTTTGACATTTCCTAGGGCCTCCAAGTAAAGAGGTGGAAAAGGATAATGCTTCGACAGGGAATCGATTGAATGATCGGTAAATACTAGTAGAATTCTGTCCAATCAAGTTTCATCAGCTGTTGAGGGGCCCGGAAGGGGTTTTCAGGAGGAACTTTTTTTTGAGCAGAATGCATATGCATGAAGTTCAATGACCTCGCCTGCTGCATGACTAGCCTCTTTTAAAACACATCGAACTTCGTTTTTTAAACTTGTACACGATAGAAATGTTCTTAATACAGAAAAATTTTGGCATTTCAGTATTTCATCACTTCCTGTAAAATGGACTTCTTTAATGATAATTAAATTAATTTTGTATTCTTTTAATAACTTAAGCTAAAATTGTGAAGATATCCAGTTACAGCCATAACTATAAATTATGAAAATAGCCAGTTTAAAAATAGGGATTCAAAATTTTACAAAAAAAAAATCCATTCGAACCATATGTATGAGATATATATGACAAAACATAATAATTAAATGTTTGAACAGCATTTTTCATTTCAATTTTTCAAAATTCATTCACCAATTATCATATTTCTAATAATTTAATATTAAAATATGACATTGTTGAGAAAAGAGGCGAATAAAAAAATTGACATTTTTTATTTTACGCGTACCTGTAAGAGTTAGGCAGTTTAGGAGGAGAATCAAAATAAAATGGCAACCAAAGCCAATATTAAAACGGAATCGGAACTTTTGCGCTCGGTAAATCATTCCCTACCCCTGTTGCTGTCATAGGTTTACTGGGATTTGGACCTTTGGCAAGAAAACTTGGCGCGGGTGACGGTTTTTAGTTTTCCATAGCTGCATTTCCGGTCGGGCTTGTTGGTAATAATGGAATGGCGATAATTTTTGTAAAAATTTTATTTGATCTTTCATTTATGAGATCTTGTACATACATTTATCTTATCATTTATCTTATTATTATTAATAAGAGCCTTGTTCATTGCTCCGAAAAATTAATATATATGAATTTTCCCAGAAAAGTAATCTACATATTTTTATCACTCAAAATGTAATAAAATAATTAAATAAAACGCCAAAATGATGCACTGCCTTGAATTGTTCCTGAGAGGAGAGATCTAAGTGCTAAGTGTAAATATATTCATGTCTCAAAACAATTTGTTAAATAAGATTCAAAGGTTAATGTAAAAGGATAAACATGTAAACGGATTACAAAGGGTAATTGAAAGGACCTATGAAAAAATTTAAAATTCTTAATTCATCGGAGCTTTTATTGACTCCAGTAACATAAATTGTAATTGTTTAGTTCATTTAGACCATTTTGTTAGTAGATGTGTGCCCCTGATTAAAATTGACTGGTGGGCGCTGATTACAGTGACTATCCAATAGATATATAAACCCTGTTTACCTTAAATTTAATTGTTTGATTTAATTAATAATATAGATATTGTAAAAGTTCATAGAAATCTTTTCCTCCATTTACTTTTTAGAAAATATATTTCAAATTTGTTCGCTTCATACAGACACTAGCTGAAATTTACACTTTTATATATTTAATTTACAATAATATTTGATTTATGTTTTTAATTTGAACTTCTTTCAATGTGATGGCAACAGGTGGATAACAGCTAATTTTTTCCCATTGACGTGCTCATGCAGATTAAATTTTATTTTTATTTTGTGCGAAGTACATTGCTGAAAAATATGGTTAAAATGTTTCTTTAAAAACACGTTAAAAATCGAAACTTAATTTGTAGATTAAAGCATTGGTATCATTAAAAAGATAATTTTTTTAGCTTTATCTTGATGCAAAAATCAATTTTGTGTTTTAATATTTTCGGAAGTTATAGCGTTGTAATTTTTAGAAAGTGTATCCATTTTTAAATCTTGTTACTCCTTAATGTAACAAAATTATTGTATGTATAAGGGTCAATGTCAGTGAAATGAATTAATATTAGATAAGTATATTATCTGTAATGCTCATATACAATGCTGATTGAGAAAGTTTTCGTATTAGTTGAAATTTAAACACTTTCGTTTTTCAAGTTCCCATTTTTTGTTGAGATTACTGAAAATTAAAAAAGATGTATTGCGCAAAAAGCGGAATAGTATACGGTTTTAAGAACAATAGTAAATGTTACATGTCCAATAGAATTTGAAGTTAAATATGCTCTTGTGAGTAAGCGATCAATGACAAGTTAAGTAAACTTTAGCAACCATAAATCTGAATTATAAAACTAAGTTGGCCATTGCTTTCATAAAAACTTTTTAAAAAATGCTTTTTAATGTGTATTAGCATTTGTGTAACAATATATTTTGCAACTATTTTTCTTCAATTCATGGTTATATAGGAGTAATCATAATTTCTATTTTGAAAAAAGCAACATTACTACCAAGTTATTCAATGAATGTCTCAAAACTTTTTTTTTAAATTTTAATTACATACAAATGAACAAAAAATGCTGTTAAGCTTTCAGAAATGCGGAACAGTCTTGACTATGCTGAATGTCAGAGAGATAAATGTTTGCAGTTAGTTTATTTTTTTTATTTCTTTATTTATTTTTGTTAAATGTAAGTGACCATATTATGCATATTGTGAATGCATATTAAAAAAAGAATTATTTAGAAATTATGTTCATTTTTTTTAAATTCACCTTTTTATTATTTTCATATTATTTTTTTATGTATAAGTAAAAATTATAACAATTCCTAGATGAATATTCAGTCTGAAATATTTCAGAACTTTAATACGAAATAACGAAATATACAAAAATTCAATTTAATTTTGTTCGTTTCTTTCTCAATGAAACCTATTTAATATTTTTTGAATAAATAATTTACTTATAAAATTCGAAAAAAAAAATTAGGGACATTTTATTAAAATTCGCTGTTAGTACTAAAACTATTGAGAGAAAGGATTGAGCCATTCTTTTGGGATGAATCCGAGGTCTTACAATTTCATAGGCACATAGATGTTGGCCGATTCTCCTGGATTGAAAAATTAATAAAAGCAATTATTGATAAAAATAAAATCGTGTCAAACGAAATACTATAAACATTGAATTACTCCTTCTAAATTACAGAATTCGGAAATGTTAATTAACAGAATTATAGAGAGCAAGTAAATGTCCCAAAATCGAAGTGCTTCAATAATTAATCAGTGATGAGTTCTATGTTCTAAGAGCCCTTCTAACATTCACGCGGGCCTCAGTATGATTTTCTGTGCAAGCAGAGAAAATCTAAAATATCCAACTCAAAGAGTATTTTTTCCAAACAAGTTTGGGTGACTCATTAACCCCACCAAACCCCTCTCGTGATGTACAAAGACAGTGACCTCTTCAGAGAGTAAGGGAAAGTTTTATTGGTTAATCGTTTTATTGGGGGTGGTCGATGGGTCAGTTGACCGCACAGTTTGGCGTACATTGTAAAATCGCCAAATCTTGCATGCAAAGATAAAGTTTATAATGTGGTAGTCTTTCTTGACACTTGAGCGGAAAGGGGGAAATTTATCGAGCGCAAGTGACATAGAAGCATTAAAACAGCCTTTCCCCATCTCCTCATAAAACTTTACGCCTCGGAAGGGTTAAAATTCAAATTGAAAAAAAAAAAAATCTCAAAAATGAATGTATGTATGCTGGTCACTCAACAGGTCAGACCATTTAATCTAGAATTATAAAATTTGGCACATATATATTCTAGAGCGTAAAAATGTGCAAAACAAACTATCCCATTTTTTTTTTTTTTTTTTTTGCAAATAATATGGAACTCTATAATAATATGTGTTATATATCTATCAAAACTTGAAGTCTAAAAACGTTTTGCTGAAGGAGCCGTTTAGACCAAGTTACACAAAATATTTATTTGTAATTTCAGAAAGCATAGAACTTCACCAACAAACTGGTCGCCTAAGGCGGATAGTAATAAAAATAAATATTATATTCATTTGATTTACACTTTACAGTCCAACTGCTTTCGGTATTCGTCACCCATCAGATTCATTTTCATTTCGTAATGTCACCAACTTCAATTTAGTAGTTGATTTTATTAAATTTTCTGTACGCAGAAATCATTAATTGCTACAAACAACAAGAAACAAAATAGAAAAAAAATATTAAAAAAAAAGAAAAGAAAAAGAGCACGAAACTCATATTATATTTCAATGCATGAATAAAACGAAACTTTGCAGCTAACAAAGATAATGATTTATTTGCTACAAAAAAGTGCTCCAATTGTCAAAAGTAATGTCAGTAATTATGTAAACTAACTTTCTAAATATATGAGAATTCATTAAATTTTTTTCATCCATCATGAGTTTAATCTAAATTATAGTAATGACATATTATTTAGCTAATTATAAAAAACATATTCTTTTACATTGAATTAAGAAAATTTAGTTTTTCATGAAGTAGACAATTAAACATGTATCTGGAAAATATATAATAAGTCATTCTTAGAATCAAAGCAATTTATTTATATCGAAAAACACCCATCTACCAAATATTATTCTAGAATTTAAATGAACACAGATCCTGAATAAATATCACATGATAAATCGAATTCTAAAAGAAAATTTATTTTAGAATTAAAATCATACAGAGAGAAAAAGAAAATGGAGTATTCTCTCGTAAGCAAAATAAAATCACTTACTATCTTTTTCATAAGAATAAAGCAAAATTCGTGATTTAAACAGTTATCTGATACATCAAGTTTTTTTTCAACAATAGAAAACAAAATGATTAATACTTGGTGAAATAATGAAATAACAATGAAAACTACTAAAGCAAATCACAATAAAATCTTTAAAAAAAATTGCTAAAATTACAGAAAAATTGCACAGTAACTAAAATTATGTAATTGAAAAAATAACCTTTGACATTTTAAGATGGCACAAAGATTTTTTTCTTGTGCAATTAATTTTATCATCAAAAACAATGGAATATCATTTATTTTCTAATTAATTAAAAAAATCGCTTCAAAGCACGCATTTCTGCTATCCAATGTTTAATTGCCAATTTAAGTAATTTTAAGTCAAACAGTCCGTTCTGCAATACCCGAAAACAGCGATTCTCAACCTGTGGGGCGCGCCCCACTAGGGGGGCGTGAGCACACTAGAGGGGGGGGGCGAGAATAGCCAAGAGAAAATATTATTTTAAAAAATTGATTAACTGACTGAAAGGAAAGCACACATACACACAGAAAACAAAATACATTTCGACATATTTAATAACTTATTAAAGTAAAACAACTTACTAAATCAAAACTTACTTAATCAAAACATACTAAATTAAAAACAAATTTAATAATTATTAGTGACTTTCTTGGGCCTGTCTTGCAAAGAAAAGTTTTTCGAAGAAAGGCTTAATATTAGAAATAGCTCCTCTCAGTTCTGTTTCTATATTTTGTCTTCAAAGAAGAAAATCCAGTTTCACAAAAGTTGGATGTTGAAAATGGTAATAGCATGTGAAATGCCCTTGTTTTTAGTGCAGAAAAATCATCCTTACTCCTGCCCAAAATTCGAATAGCGATTTATTACTAAATTGTCTTTTAGTTTCGTGAAGTCTCTGAATTTTTATTCCTCATCAATTGAGAGTCCTTCGGAAGTCTTATGAAATGGATCCCTAACCCACACGTAACTTGCTATCAGTTTGTCGTCAGCAAGAAAATACTTTTGAAAATTCTTTACCAGCATGGCTACAAGATGATTACAAAACAACTTTTACATGTTTTTCTTCAGCCTTGTAAGTTTTAGTACAATCATCCACATTTGTAAACATTGTTAGGTTTTTTGCTTTAAATTTCTGCTTCACAATTCCAATTTTCTACAAAAAGCATTAACTTTATCACTCGTATCCAACATAAAGTGGGTAAAGAAAGTTTCCGTACGCAGCTATGACTGTTAATAAAAGTTTTATTTTTGGCAAAATATATTTTGTTATGAAAATGAAAATTTTAAAATTGGTTTAACACAATGTCATTTATTATTTATGAATATTATAAAGGAAAAACTATGACGAAAATTAAATACTTAAATTGAAAGAATAAAAAAAAAATGCCACTAATAAGGAACCAAAAAGTTTCCGTACGGTATTTATATAGTACACGAAAAACCTTTTTCATGCTGACCAACTTGCCTTTAATGATCGGTAGGCCTTCCTTTGGCCTTTATCACTTCTCTCAAATGTTGTGGCATAATCCCCATCAGTTTTTTTGTTGGTACTGGAGAAATACGTCTCCAAATGCCTTGAATGACCCTTTTGAGTTTAACCTTGTTCTTTGTGTCATATTTTTTTAGTTCACGACCGATTTCTTCCGATAAATGTCCTATAAGGATCAAATCAGGTGACTGGGGAGGGCTATAAAGCTGTTTTTTAACATTATAGAGATATTACTCTTGACAAATCTTGGAGGTGTGCTTAAGATCGTTGTCCTGTTGAAAAGTAAAGTCTATTCCAAGGGTTTATCTGCATTGGTTAAAACGTTTTGTTTTAGAATGTCAAGATGTATGTACCTATACATATTTCCATTTATAAAACATAAATATCCGACACCAGCAGCACTTATGCGCCCCCACACTATATTCCAACCATCACCGTGCTTCACAGTTCCACATAAATTCTTAAGTAACATATGCTGTTGTGATTCCCTCCAGATCAAAACTCGATCATCTGACCCAAGGATATTAAATTTTGATTCATCACTAAAAAGGACCGATTCCCAAAAAGACAGAGGCTTGCTTATATGCTTCTTTGTAAACTCGAGACGCCTTTTCTGTCGCAAAGACTTATAACAGGCTTCTTACGGTCCCCACATCCATTATAACCTTTTTTTAAAATGACATTTCTTACAATTTAAGATGCGAATTTAATGTTGTAATTAACCGTTAAATCAGTTGCAAGTTGAGGTGCAGTAATTCGAGGAATTATCTTGCACCTTACACATGATATTTCTTTTAGGCAAGCGATTTAACTTCGGAGTTGTTCCGGATCGATCTCTATCCTCAAATGTTTACACATCACGGTATCTTTCAATTATATACTGCACTGTAGACTTTGGTCTGTAAGTCATTTCACTAATTTTTTTTTTTTTTCATAAATAATCTATTTTTTCGCAACCGAATCACTAACACTCGAATGGATTTCTGAATTTCCATTTTAAGACGATTAGCGAAACATTGGAATGAAACAATTGTTATTATGTCGTATTCTTCACTCTGACAAGCCATCAAACTTCGAATATTTACTGTGGATTAGTTGTAGAGCACGTCAGGAGGAATTTGCATATTGCATACGGAAACTTTTTTTGGCATGATACTTCGTCATTTATCTTAAAAATTGCAAACGGAGTTTTGTAAAAAAGAGAAATTTATTATGAAACTCCCTTTTGAAGGCTCATATTAACAATATATATGTAGTTTATAAAGATAAAAAACAAAGATTAGAAATTATGATAGTTCATTTTTATTTTAGTCTTCCGTACGGAAACTTTTTTTACCCACTGTATGTATATTTGCTCCTTGGAGTTGAAGATTCAAGTTATTTAATTTCTCGAATATGTCGACCAAGTACCTCAATTTCATCACAAATAAACCATCGCGAAAATTCTCGGGCTTCGGTCTGTTTTCTTCTGCTAGGAAATTGGCGATTTCTTCTCTTTATTCATAAACACATTGCAAAAATTTCCCACGTGATGACCATCTTGCCTCGCAATAAAATAGTAATGCTGAATGTATTGAAACCCATGTCTTTACAAAGTGCGGAAAAGATTCTCGATTTCAGGGGTCTCATTTTTATATAATTTACTACAGTTACAACAGCATTCAGACCAGGACTCATTCCTTTGGAAGCCAAAGCTTCTTTGTGTCACGCAACTTCGAGAAAAGCTGACACTGTACATCTTCGGCTATATAGCCAATTCGACGAGAAACAGTATCATTTGAAAAAGGTATGGACTGCAATTGTTTTGAAAAATTATCTCCAAACATAGTTTCTACAATCTCATTTACTACTGGCAAAATAAGCTCTTCACCAATGGTGTGATGTTTATTACAACTGGCTATTTTATATGAACTTTGTAAGATGCAATTAAAGCTTTTTTATTCACAGACAAAGTTTCTTTAAAAATGATTTTTGCTTTTTATATGATTTTAATTTTAATTCGAAGAATTCTCTGGGTTTATTGACGTACTCACTATGAAGCGTTTCCAAATGTCGTTTAAGTTTATTAGGTTTCATGCTGTTTGCGGCCAGCATTTTTGAGCAAATGATACACAGGGGTCTTTCTTCTTCATTTACTTCAGCACTGGTAAACCCATAATTTAAGTATTCTTGAGAATATTTTCTTGATTTTATTTTTGGAACCACGCTCGTCTGTGTACTTGTTGATACTTGACTATCGTCTAACGCTTGCTTACTTCCGCTTAAAAATTTATCCATGAGTCTGCATAAACCTACTGCCGTGAATATTTAATATGGTGAATTGCCAATTAACACGAAAATATATATAACATACTCATTCATTATAGATTCGATAGCGATAAAAGGATCGACTCGAATGAGACTGGCTGGAATTGAAACTTGCGTTATCGAACATTTTCCTTCTTCCTATGAGAAAATACTTGCTTCGCGCATGCTCGAGATGGCATAGGTCGTGTGGATTCCCTTCCACAAACATTGCTTATTTTTTTCACTTTTGTTTAGTCATGCTTCTGTTTTATTTCTTTTATTATTCGAAAGAATGTATATATGTATATATATACATACATGTTTCGAAGATTTTGCTGAACTTGCTCAGAAAATTTGATAAATAATAAAATACTTCTTTAAAAATGCTTTAATAAGAAGCACCGACAGTTGTTTGTTTGCATACATTAGAAAATGTAAAACAAATATGATCCTGTAATCAAAAAAATCTTAAGATAAAATGCATTTAACAATAAAAAAAAATCACAAATCTGAATAATATTGCAAAAATTTATACATTGCTTTTCAATGTATAGAAACTAAATATGAATAATTTGGAATGTATTCTTTTCCTCTTTACTAAACAAGTAAAAATAGAAATAACCCTTTATTCCTAATTGATCACGACTTTCAGAAAATACTATTATCCAATCAGTATACATATGGAAGCTGTACAATTTTATATCCAGACATGCTGTGATAAGCACAGAAAAACCTACGGTATTATTTTTCCTCTTCTAAAAGGATCTGAGGTCAGTTAAATATATTCTTCTCCTCCATTAAGGCACAAATCTTTAAAAAGGAAATTGTCTTCAGTCAAATATTTTAGTCAGATCTCTAATCCAAGATTGTAAAAATGACTGTATTCTGTACGTTTGCTCAACCCTGAATGGCACAAATTTAATTTTTAAGAACCTAGAGGATAAGAATCAGAAAAAAATGTACTTTTTGCTATATACAGATGAATGATTCCTCAGTTTGCTCCCCTTACTAATGCTGTCCAGGGCACATAGCTTGCTTGCCTCATCCTAATTATACAACTGCTTAACATGGGGTACTGATAATTAAAGTGACCCTCAGATCCATGAACAACCCATTCTCCTTGCTTACTTCATTGAAACTTGGTTTGTGAATTATATGCACTGTAAAGAAAAATGAAAAAAAAAAAAAATAATAGTTTAAATTTTGATCACTAGACGGTACTTTTCATGCAATGCAGAAAAGTCATTATGCAAATTAGGAGCGTTTAAAAATACCAGGAGCACTGGTGTTGTAAAATAATTAAAAAAAAAAAAAAAGAACCAAGGTTTGCCAGTCAAGTTGTGAAATCAGAACTGCAGTAATGGTTTGGCTGCATTGCTACCTGCTATATCGACACCTGAAAGGAATGCAGAAATGGCCTATGCCGAAGAATGGATTGAAAATAGACAACTGTAAATTTGAAGAGAGGGAGGAGTTGGGTGCGCAGCCAGGAAGAGGAAGAAAACAGATTTCATTGGACAGTGTGGAAGAAATCGTTATCACTGTGATTGAAAGACCATTCAGCATCCAATGTTCTTCAACAAGTGTTCGAGTCGTTCTCGTGATTGACTTCTCTCTTGAGCTTAGGTATCAAAGGTTCTGTGTTTCATTTTAAAGGGGCATCCATATAAGGTACACGTGGTGCAAATCCTGAAACTTTAAGAACTGGAACAATGCATTGCTTTTGCGTAATGGTTTCTGGGCAGAACAGTCTTTGACAGTGCGTAGCTTTGGAACATGTTGTGATCAGATGGAGGCATTTTACTCTAGACGTAGCAGCAGTGAATATTCAGAACTGTCACATATGGGGTACTGCATGTACATGAACTACCTTTGCATTCTGATTACATTACAATGTGTGTCGTTATATTATTGATTTCATTCTTGGCCTTTTTTTTTCTCTGAGCAGAGTACTCCTCAAAGTCCTAAAAGATATTCCGTGCCCTTTGTCTGCATTCCTGCCTTACAAGAAAGCGAATATTACTGTCTTCATGCATGCTGGTGCAAACCTCACAAGTGAAGGAATTGTTTCGTGTCATTTTGGAGTACTCTGCCTGAATTGAAAGCAAGAATAACTCAAATAACACTTCACACTGCTGTTAAACACGCTGTAACACACATTGAACACGTGATGGACGTAAATGTTATATATTTCGAACAAATAATACAATTGAAGAAAATTTTCTGTTTCAGATTTGTGTGTGTGTGTTTTCTTTTGTGCATCACCTTTCCATCAGGTGATCGAAATATGACTTCTTAATTTTCTTTGTAGATTTTATTTTCACGTGGTCCAAGTAACATATACACCACGTTGCAACAAAATACGTCAACCAAAATGGTCTCAACATAAGTTTGGAAAGGTTCACTTTAATAATAAGATTCTTGTAGAATTCTTTTATAAGGAGAAATTTTTCGAACTGTAAAAGAATTTATTTTGCAGTAATCTTATGTAAATCGGATGTCTAACAAGTTATACAATCCCAATGACATGAATACTCGCCGCATTAATTAAAATGGGCAACTATTCATTATAATTGCAAAGATCAGTTTATTATATGGATTTTTATCTCTACTAAAATATGAATTGAGATTTCTTAATTATGGTTTATTAAAAAAAATACTAATTAACTAACAAAATCAGTGTTATTCCGTCAACGTTCAGCATCCTACTTATATCAGAGGCATTTAACTTCCAAAGTGAAACCAAACGCATTTTTATTTTTATTTAACCAGCATACCCGAACTCCTAAACAATTTTCAACTGGCATATACCGCTCATTAGCCAGATTTCAAGGTCAAAGCGGCGGCGTTCTCAAATTTTTACCATTGAATTTATTTCCTACATAATATGCAGAAGATTCAGAATCGAATATTGAATTTCCTAGTTTTAAAAATTTATAAACAGAGAGAAAAAAAGAGATTAATACCAAAAATAACGTTTTATTTTTACTTAAATAATATTTGCTAAGACCTCCCCAGTAACAGGAAATATTGACTCTGTTTGGTCGACAAACGCTCTCACTTAGTTTGACTGGATGAGAGTGATGCAGATGTTATCGCAAGCTAACACTTGACCTTTTGTCTCAGGAAAAAGTACCACCAATCCATTCGTATCAAAACAATCCAATGAATTCCTAAATATTTTTTTTTAGTGAAATAGTATACAAGTCGGAATTCAATTCCATACTACTTTTAAAAGATTCTTTTTTTTTTTTTTTTCCTAACATTTAATAGAGATATCGTACTTGGGTTTCAAAGAAATGATTCACTCAAGCCCGTTACCACTCAGTTTTGCTTCATTTCTTGAAACTAAATATTTCATATTACTATTTAGGAGTGAAATTCTCACAAACCAATATTCAAATAAACAGCATTCATCAGGTAGGTAATGATATTCCCAATTCAGCAAAATTCAATACCATTTGGAACAAAATATTAAATATTAGTACTTAATACTTCGAAACGCAGCATAACAAAAGAAAGGGCTGAAATAACTTTTGACAAAATGAAATGATGATTGCGAAAATTTGTTTTATTAGGTTGTTTGGATCAAAATTGAAAACATTTTCCTTTATGCTAACAATCAAGTTTCTTCAATAATGTATACACCATTTTGTTTGATAATTATTTATGATCTCATAGGAAGTTTCATTGTTTCACTCTTGTTGAATGTTATCGCTAAAATATTGCTGAAGGTGCTATTTGCTATCCACCGATTTCTTTCTCCTTTAGCAAATTTTGAATAGAAAGGAACTGACGGTCCAAAAGCCAAAACTATGGTAAGTCAATATGACAGTTTCAGCAGTTCGAAAGTCAGGATTACGACACCCCAGTCAAGCTGCCACAACTTCTTCCAAGTAGTGAAATCAGTCAATTAGATTAGTTTGTTATTACAACATAGACAGGACATGAAAATGAAAGAGAAGTTCATTCAATTTTCTAGATAATGAGAGAAAAAGACCTCGACAAAGTTACAAGATTCGTCTTAAACCGTTTCTCAGTCATGAAAGAATATCCTTTGCGCTGTGAAAAATAATGAAACATATACAAGAAGTATTTGCAATTCATCGAAGATTTATAAAACAATATTCATAACATTTTATACTCAAACATATCTTTAAAAAAAGAACTTTTCCATCTATTATCTATCTTAGAAAGGTATGAGGTATGAATTGACCTATCCAAAAGTTGGTATACTGAATCATTATTAAAGAAACCTATTGAGAGTAAGTAAAACGACACACACACAGAGGTGTTCAAAATTATGGACACATTTGAAAATTCATATGTTTTCTAACTTGGCATGCATATAGAAAATTCTACGTTTCAGAAAATGCAAACACTTATGCATCATTTTAAAGAGAATGTCATACTGATTTCAATACAAAAAACGAAATTCAAATACTGCACTAGAAAAAAGGTAAGCGACAATAATTATCGAGATGCTGATGATTACAGTGAGAAATCAGTACTTAGTAGGGTAGTCTTTATTTTTTATTACAGCTTCACATCGATGTTTCATTGAGCCTAAGAGAGTTTTAAGTTCTTCGTTATTACATAATGTCAGAAAACAATTATAGCCTCATTTGGTTCTCTTTTATTTGATAGACGCCTCAGTTTTAAACAGGGTCACAATAGGATTGAAGTTAGGACTGTTACCTAGTCAATGCTCTTTGTACTAAACCATTCTTTTGATATTTTTACTGTGTGGCAAGAAGTGGAGCTCTGCTGATGCGTTGTTGGGAAAGAGATCACTGGTGGAAGGTATAAATTTAGGCTCTAAAATACTGTCAATGTGCATTCAATTACATGAAGGCGACCAATAGCGTCTATTGACAGCGTTGTAACATTCCTCACATTTGCTTGAATGCAGTCAGGATGTGGCTCTTCTCATATTCCACTTCTTACATATTTTCACAACCGAATAATATCTTAGCTTCATAACTTGGGATCATCTTTCCCATTCATGTGTTCCTTTGCCCACCTTTTTTTTTGCGCTGCTGTCCTTTGTGATACAGTTTTTTTTTTTTTTTTTTTTTTTTTTTTGGAATTCGATGTCTTAGTACAACATCTGATAATCTTCTCTTGATTGTTCTTGAACTGACAGAAAAGCCAGCAGCATTCAGTTGATTCTTATGGCCGCTAATATATCTTGTAGACATAGTATTTCTATTCTTCATCTGGTGCGCATTTTCCGACCTTTATATATATATATATATATATATATTGAATTTGTCTCCTGACATCGTAAAAAAAAAAAAAAAACTTTAAGACAATAGATGTAGTCACTGAACCACCCACCTGTCTTGCATTTTCAGCATAGGAAAGACACATTCTTGTAACACAATAATCTTAGTTCTTTTCTAGGTGTCCAATTTATTCTTTTATTTGATGTCATTACTTCTTGACTAAATATTAGAAATATTTGCAAAAATTCCTATTAGAAAACATAAAAATTTCCAAAAGTGTCCACAATTTTGGCTACTACTGTACTACATATACAAATGAAAACATATTTAACCAGTTGCATGGCCGAATAAAAGAAACGTTTGAAATTTTAAAACTTTGATTTATTCCATCCCGGGAGGCATAATTTGTACAAAGCAATTAATGACAAAAGATGAATCAGTCTAAATCGCGACACAAAAGCAAAAAAGCAAAAGAGAGCCAAATTTTTCTCTTCGATCATTTTACTATGAGATTTTGGTAGGGATTTTTTTTAACACGTGTAGATTTAGGATAGGGAAATTTAGGTATGTTTAAAAGAATGCGGTAAGGATTTTTATCCCTTCCCTCGGAACGTGAGAAAATGCACGATCTCTGTAAAACTGCGGAAATCGGCAAGTGAAGGGATAAAAATCTGTCAAGCTACGCAAATATTCTTTTAAAAGATACCCTCACCTAAATTGACACGTGTAATGAATCATTGTATATAATGACCAGGGAAAATATTTCACGCGCTGTAGATTGACGTAGATCGTCACTTCTTGTTTATACATAATTTATCCCTCCCAGGAAGGAATAAAGCGAAGTTTAACTCTCTCTTCGGCCACGAAAAATTGCTTCAAAAATTGTGTTTACATTATATATATATATATAAACCTAATCTGAAATCCATCGCTGTCATTTCCGGCTGTTTCTACTTTCATAGGTTTTGGGAGATCAAAGTGATTTATGCCTTCAGGATTCCTGATAGCAGATCATTTGAAAGAAAATAACATTATCTAAAATTTGAGAATGAAGAGAAATGAAAAGAAATATGTATTACGACATTGTCTTGCCAAAACCAGCGATGCTGGACTTTAAACGTATGATTGCCGTTATATTTTATTAAAACCATTCGATAAAATAAATAAATAAAAAGCGTGGAATGTTGAATAATTTAATAAAGAAGCTCATAAACTTCACTATTCTTTTCAAACATTCCTTTCAAAACGCCGCGAAAATTCTCTATTTCTCCTATTTTCTGACGGAATGTGTAAATAAAAGCATTGCAACAACATGAGAATAAATTTGACAAACAAAACCTACTCCATAACAAAACTGGAATTAGCTACAAATGGCAACTTGCTATAGAAACTAAGGGATAATATCATTATACAGACATTTTAAAATTTCTTTATTGATTGCAAAAAAGATAGTATTTACTCAATCGGTTTGAAATTATAATCTTTGTTGATAATCTCATATGATATGCTGTGTCGAGGTTCTTAACGATTTTTTTGAATTAAAATAAGTCTATTAAAATGTTCTAATTTCACATCTGAACTAACCAATCTATTCCTCACTTTGTGGTTGATATATAACAATTTCACTCACCCAGCGAATTGCACAACACCTGAAAAAAAAAGACAAGCTATTCATGAAAGTAATTGTTTCTATGACAACGCTAAACGGAAATGCAAACGACAAGAAAAATTCAAAATGGTTGCTTTCTCTTTCACTGCTTATGAAAAGCGAATGCCTGTTTCTTCAGTTGCCTGTTCATGACCTATTTGATTGCTCGCAAACGTGTTTTTGTTTTTTTTATTAGCCCAGCTGCACAAAATGATTGCTTTCGAAAGAACAAACGATATCAATGATTATACGTTTCGAACATGGTTTAGAATGATATGTTTTTCCTTTTCTGCTCTGCATTCATTAAAAGGAATCTAATAGTTTCATGTAACTTGAAGATGACTTTCACTTTCATACTATTATTTTAAATAAGGAAAAATAGAATGAATTTTTCTCGAAATGCAGAGGATTAAAAAGAAATTGTATAATATAATAAGGTTCGTGAGGATGATATTTTGAAATCATCCACCCTCCAAAAACATTAATAGATTTGAAACCTTAAAAGAAAACAGGATCCAATTGGAACTTTCACATATTTAGATTAACCAGAATCAGATTGATTGCAAATTTGCACTCTTAAAAGCTTCAGATAAGAATTAAAATAAATTATATTTATATAAGTAAATACATTTCGACAACAACAACGACAACAAAAAACTTTAAATGTGGGAAGCGTTGAAGCAGTCTACTGTTTTTCAAGATCTCTTTATTAAATTGAAGATTTTAATAGTTTTTGTCTCACTGAATTTGTAAACTTGAATGCTTTTTAAAGCGGAGTCTAAGAGGAAACTATTCAAATTACAATATAAAATGGAACGTTGGTAACAGCACAAATATTAAATTTTCAGACAGAAAAAAATAGTTCAAATCTAACAAAAGATATTTATATTCTCTTAATCATACAAAGAGGGGAACAATTTAAGAAACAAAAATTACCTGACAATTTCAGACTACTTTCGCACGCATGTCAATAATACTAGAAGTTTAGACCGGAGTTCTTGCATTTCGGAGAAAAATGGTGTATATTACATGAAAATTTGCTGTAAAGATTTAGATTCATACAAACCTCTTGGAGGTCCTAGATAAAGTTGCAACATGATACTTTGAGATCGCAAATTTTGAAATCAAAATCAAGTTTTAAAAATCCACATATTCCAAATCTATTTAATTCTTACAATAGGTCAATCCAGCCAATTTTTCGAGGGTTTTTTTTCCCCGCACATTCAGCTCAAAAGGAGTTCTCATTCCCAACTTTTTTTCAATTACATATGTAGAATATTTTTTATAATTCAAAGTTTTGGTGTACTTTATGAAAACATTTGATTCACTTACTTCAAAAGCTTATGTTTTATAGCTTAAAGTAAGTTCACTAAGATAACTGGGTTCTTGGAGAGTTGAATATTATACAGAACACATAAAGTTGATACACACAAAGATTCATATTACTTTAGTAAATTCTGAATAATAAGTAATTGTTTTTTTTTTAATATTATTCATGATTTAACCACATTTTCGTGAAATTCTCGACCATAAAACTGAATAACGCGAAAAAAAATAATAGAGATCTAACATTGAAGTGATCCTATGTATCTTGGCAATATTTTTAATGAAAATATAAATCGATTCTTTTTGTCCCACAGAAAGAAAGCAATATATTAATGGAGCGTCAATTTTAAAACCATTTTAAAGAGTATAATAATTAAACCATATCATTTTATCTTCCAATGAATAATTTGTTGATGCACTGGCATGGACATGTCTTGGTAGTCATGATGGGAAAGGAAAAGCGTCAATGTATTTATTACAGCCAAGCAGTTGCCTTGCGAAAATGAAATCGCGAGCTATAGTTCTTGGCACATCCTGATTTATCCACATGCATGCGATCTATTTGTCATTAGAATTCCAGTTCTTTTATCATCCTATTAGAAAACCAATTTATCAAGCATATCACTTTATTTCATTCCTTTTCTATCGGCACCGAACCCACATTCTTTCATTTTTTAGGCTGCGGTTAACATTCGGGCATAAATGTCTTTCATATCACAGCAATCCAAGAATTCCAGAAGATGGGTTAAATCCTATCTTTTCATTTTCATTTTTGACGATTCCCTTAGTAATAAAATAAATCTTTGCATCTTTAAACGACACAGACGTTTAAATAAATTACGGGAGGCTTTAGGTTGAAAATGCCTATTGAATCAGGCATGAAATGACTCTTGTTTGCATCGAAGCAGTAAAACAGATTTCAATTTGCCCAATATTGCATAAAAATTGCATTTTCATTCACAACTCAAACGCTTTCGGGCGAAATTGAATATTTTTAAATAAATGAGAGCGAAGTAGAGGTTCAATACTAACCAATTAAGAAGAATAAAACATTTAAAATAACAGTGCTTTGTTTTCTTAAAAGTAGAAAATATTTATTTTATTATTATCCGGAGTGAAAACAAAAATATACGAGCGAAAGGCACTGAAACCAATATAATTTGATACAAAAAATAACAAGAAAAAAATCTTCAACATTCATTAAATATTCGAATATAATATAAATGCGGTTCAAATTCCCTTTAACCCAAAGTATTTCTATCAGCACCTCGTTCAAGTTGTTGTTTTACCCCTAATTTTTAATAAAAAATATTTTAAAAGAATTTTTTGATCATAGTCAATCTGGATTTATTAACATTCATGTAGGTTAGAGAAATAGAGAATTCTATTTTAAATTAATAATTAAAACTGTTGAAAGAATGTTCATTTATTCAGCAGAAAAAATACTGCTTTCATAAAACTGTACGTAGAAAATTCATGGTTAAAATAATATAGCAAAATACTCTAATATTAACTTGACGTCTTACTTTGGCTGTATCCATTCCAAAAGAATACAAACATTAATGATCAGCTATATGAAATTCACTCATCCATGCATTCAAGTCATAGATGTTAGGATTTAGGAACAATAACGTCTTTTACGCATGTTTTAAATTCATTTTGATTTGTTGCATATATAAAAAGTGGAATTTTGAAATCGATTTTCATGTGCTAGATTTTTGGAATTTTGTAATCTTTTGTATTTTAGATGATAATACACAACTTTAATATTTAGATAATTTAATTTTCAATTAATATATCCATTTCATTAAATTTTCTACCCAAACAAGTAGCACAAACTGGTGGTGATTTTCAGAAAAATAAATAATAATTTCTCAGTACCATACTATTTCTAATAATGAATTACAAACTAAAGTAGTTTTGTTACATTAACATCCTACTTTGAAGCTTTATTAGAGCGATTTTGAGATGTCACTCAAGCCAATATTTTCCTTTCTAAATCACACCAGCGAAAGGGTGTTTGACTTTCAACAGATTCACCGCGCACAGGCCCGTAAACAAGTTAATTTTTCGGATATTAACTACATGACCCTCCTGTCACGAAGTCTGTCTGCCACAAAGCTGAAAGTAGAAAATAATTCAACATGCAAGGTGCCACGAAAAGTGGAACAAGAGTTAACTATTGCAATTATACATATATTTCCAGTCGCAAAGTTTCATCAAATAAGGACGGATGAAAATACTTCGCATACTATAGACAGTGAGAATAAATAAAAATTATATTTTTATACTGCCGCCTTAGCAGAAAAATGTTGCAACACTTTCTCATAAAAATAAATCCCTTAATTGCATTGATATCGTTCTAATAAACTGCCGAATTTACGGTTCAAATATTGGATCGTATTGAGGTTAAGAATAAAGGCAACAGTCCAAATAAATCAATATTCCCTTATGTAACAAAAAGAATTCAAAGAAAATTCATTTGATATGAATATACAGAGTATTCTGTATGTCATCAAATAAGGTACCAATATGAGAGAAAATACTTTGGCTTCTGTAGATGGAGATGATAAAGAGAAAAATTAAACTGTTCCCGTAGCGAAAAAAAATCAGTTATTAAAATATTTTTCTTTTATCCATCTATGCACAAACAAAGTTTCATTCTTCCGTCTGTAAAATTTACTCAGATATTAAAAAGCAAATTCATAGTATTTTCCCATCCTTTGACGAGAGTTTGAGCAAAACTTTTGTTGTAATTTTCAGAGATAATATAAACATCACAAAAGATTGATATAAAGGAAAATAATAACGCATTTTATTGTCATTAAATTTTTAAAAATTTTCAAATAATGCAGTCGTTGAGGTGCTTAAAAACATTAATATACGTTAATTGAAATGCAAAATGAACGCCTTCGACACCTATACAAAATTACATTTTTTTAAAAAACAATTCTTGCTCAATTGCGATCGAAGTGTGACTTATGATTAATCATTTGTGACTTAAGGGCAGGTGTTCAGGGTTCATGGTCATAGATCTACAAAGCGTGTATGGTAAAGTCAACTGCAAAGTGTAAGATACAGCATCCATCAAAATTAACAGAATATACCAGTCCCATTCAATATACTATAGTAGAAAATGGAATTAAGTAGAGAGATTCTAAAAATGCCACAATACACATCTATAGAAAATCACCATTGATGACGAATCTCAAGTAGAAAGAAAGGATTTTTAGCATTTTAAAAGTGTTAATTTAGAAGGTTAATGTTTCTATCCCGATTCAATTAATATTCATCTGTTCAAATTACATTCCTTAGAAAAGAAGAATTTGATTTTATCTACAATTTGGTAACAGCTCATGGATTCCACGAATATTGATTTTTTGCCATTGTAATATTCTCTACAGTAACACTGAGTTCTGTATTAACTGTTCGTATACTGACATAAGAGTAACATGAAAATGTAAATAACTGCCATATGTATAGCACCTCATCTTCCCCATTCTTCTCCAGGAAAGAAAGGTTCCTCTAATTTGTAATCACTAAACTGTTCTGTAAACACACTTAGAAGGATGCCGAGAATACGGAAAACGATGTTTGTATTCTACAACTAGGCCAATACTACGATTACATACAGCATAAATCGTCAGTATATCCCTTTCAGCTGAAATTGGTTATTCTTTTAGAAATTACACAAGTGCGAGCAACGAATTTTATTTTCTTATTTGACATTCCAATACTTCTCTGAGTTATCTTAATTTTTCAGTTTCTCAAATTTGTCCTCTCTTTTTTTTTAATAAACAAGAAACGATAACTTTCGACCACACAAAACGAATAACATTACGTATAATTAGCAAATTTCTTTGAAGTCATGATAAACGATTACATGCATCAGTTTTTCCGTATTAAATAGGTTTGCATTTCTGAAATTGTTTTCATCTCAATTTTTAATAAGTCCATCTAAATTTAAAAATAAGTATATCTCTGCAAATTTTGTAGATACAGACGTGAAATTTTGAATGCGT
Source organism: Argiope bruennichi (assembly GCF_947563725.1). NCBI lineage: Eukaryota > Metazoa > Arthropoda > Arachnida > Araneae > Araneidae > Argiope > Argiope bruennichi. Next base: position 6,469,847 of record NC_079162.1, on the reverse strand, counting down.
ATAGACGATTATTAGAAAAACATTCCATTAACACTACGGGGAATGTATAAAAATTTAACTTTTTCAATTTTTTTCTACCTACCTTCATAGAAGCCAAAGCGTTTTCATACAGTTGCCCACAATGAAACATTGAATCTGGAAGTATATGCATAGGTGTAACATGTAGGGACATGATTTTTATCCCTTGAATTTCAGATACCCTGTATAATCGAAAATAACTGGAATCTAAAATTTGTACAATTTGATACTCTAATGAGTATCAAAAGAGTGTTTCTTTATACTAAATTCTTCAAGATCATTGCCCATCCACAAGAAAGATCCTTTGGAAAGATTTCACTTGAGAAATCCAGCAGAAAGAATGAATGAATCACACGATCCAGTTTTAGACGCCTTGAAAACCATACGATTGATTTCTTACATTAATGAAAACAAATGAAGATTTCAACATATTGCTTTTTATGCAATAAAAGAAAAACTCACAACTGTCACATATTCAAAAATTGCATTTCTTCCAAATCTACACCGATCGAAATCGTTGCATTAATGAATTTATAAACACAGGCAGTTGAAACGATAAAAAGTTCTAATTTAGATCATTGTGTTTTTGAGTTATCGTGCTCACAATCAACTATCAAGAGTTCGTATAAAATACACTTTACAGCAAAAAAACTCGGACAGACTATAAGTTAATTAATTTCATTTGAATTTTTGTTCATTTCATCTTGTCTACAATTATAACATATTTTATAATGTATCCTTTAGTTTATATATGGTTTTTTTGGCATTTTTACGAAGTCAAGCTAAAGATCTGCAATTTCAGAATTGTTTAAGCAAGGAAAACGAGTCGTTTGTTTGCTTAATGTGCCTACGCAAACAGTGTCTGATGTAATCTGTCGTTTCAAAGAGCTTGGCAATGATGGTCCACGTCCAGGTAGTGCACGAAAACGTATGGTGAAACATTTCCAATAATCGTAAGCCATTAAAAAACGAGTTCAACGAAATTCGTAGGTTCCCATGGGAAATGAAAATAAGTGACCGATTAATGCGGCAAAAACAGAGCTTGGACTGAAAATTACAAGTTCCAAAAATGTCAGCGTCTGACTGAAGAAAACAAATTCGTGCGACTCCAAAGATATGGAAAACTTTTGAGACAGACCGTAAGTCAGCGCCGAGAAAGATTCCTTTTCACTAATGAGAAGTTCTTTACTGTCCAAAATCTCATCACTTCTAGAACTAATCTCTAGACGCTCCAAGCACTTCAGCAATTGGTGAACATTGCAAAGTCGGTCATAGTCTGGGGCGGAATTTAGGCAACACATCTCTGGTTTTTGTGGATGAAGGCATTAAAATAAATCAAAAAGTGTACCGACGGGACATTCTAGAAACTGTTGTATTTCCGTGGGCCAAAAAGCACTTCGGCAATGTAAAGCGGGAGTTTCAACAAGACTCCTCATCAGTTTAAAAGCATAAAAAGGCAGAAGAGTGGTGTAAGGCGCATTTTCATTTTCCGGACCTTATATCATCTGGAGAATGGGCACAATACTCGCCGAATCTCAATATCATGATTACAGTGTATGGTTCATTTTGGAGTCTAGGGCTTGTACTAAACAATATAAAAGTTTGGACTCTCTAAATCAATGGCTTCGGCGGGAATGGGATAGATTAAAGGTAGCAGACTTGCGGTCCTTTGCTGAAAATTTCCATAAGCGTTTGCGCCTCTGCATCGCTGCAAAAGGCGCCCACTTTGAAATAAATTAAATTTATTTATTAGTAGATGTCTACTCTTATTATTATTTATTATATTTTCTTAATTAATTTATTTTTAATCAAGTTATATTCAAAATTGTTTGTCCGGGTTTTTCTGCAGCACCCTGTACTGACGCCCCAATGTTTCAAAACTTGTTTCAAGAATGGCAGAAAAATGTGAAAAATCTTAATCCAGAAAATGTCTTCATAGACTTAACCCTGTAAATGAGTAACGCATGTTTCTCGCATTTTCTTTAAAAATTTGAAAATTTTCTTCCTAAAAAAATTGGTTGCTCCATTCCACTAACCAAAACTAAAAAAAAAAAAAAAAAAAAAAAAAAAGCATTTAAAAAAAAGAATTAAATTGAAAGACATCGAAATGTAATATTTTTTAAAAACATATTATATATTTCAATAACTTTTGGAAATAATTCGCACTGGGAAACCAGAGAATGAAAACATTCATGAATGGATGCTTCTGAATGAATTATCTTTAATTAACGTAAGTGTGACAGCAAATTCGCTTTCCTGTAAAAAAGTACTGAATGAAAAAAAAAAAAAATTCCACGAATGTAATTGTTCCGTTCGTGATAATTCTTTGGCAGCAAATGACCATAAAATGTTTTCTCCCCTTTTTCTAAAAATAAATTTTAGTTAGCAAATATACAGAAGGCAGACAATAATAGCTTGAACCGAATAAACCTTGTGTGCGTGTTGAAAACTTTTGTGAATAGCAGTGAAATTCTTCAGTACTGATTGATTTCTCTTTACAATTCTTGGTTTGATATGGCCCAAAAAGAATTGGATATCATTTCGGACAGTGTGGCAGAAGGTTTCAGCGATGGCAAAATATCCATTTAAATGAATCTTTTTTATTTTTTTTTTATTTTGTGTGCTAAATCGACTAAAATCAGTGTATTTAAAAATGCATTGATTTTTAGAAAAAAGTTAAACTCGTGCCTCATTTACACACATATTTATTTTCATGCAAGCCGACGTTCCTCAGAATAAAAATATTTTGATACTTCTTTTTAATAAAAGGTGAACTAAAATCTGCATGCTTTAGTATTTCAGAGATGGATTACAGTCACCACTTATCAACTGCTGACTGGTACTTGTTGTCAGTGTTTTGAATCCCTTCCCAGGCATCTAATCCGAATAAAAAAATAATAGATATGCAATATGAATAAAGATACTATGTATGCACAAGTTTTATATTTACTCTTTACATATGTAATGATATAAATCTCAGAACATCTATGGACCATTTGACCTGTGGGTAAAATTAGAAGGAGGTTGTTCAGTTATACAGATTTCTTATGAATTCCGAATTGCCAAAAGCTTTACTGCACAGTCGTATTAATTTTTAACAAAAATAGAGAAGTTGGCAGATATTATAAATCTGATCAACTAGCCCAAATTATTCCAAATCGGAAACGTTATGGCCAGAAGAAAATTTCCGCAAACAAATTTGCATATAATCACCAAAGCATAAATATTAAATCCTATTGATTTATTTGCCAGATAGATGTGTTTCATTAAATCTTTCCAACAAAAAGAAAAGGTACGAGTGCTGTCGTGAAAATACCAACCTGAAAAAATTAAGAGAAGTTAAAGACTAATATTTTATCGATATTATGTATAATTAATTAAAAGGTGATATAAAACCCTCCAAAAAGCTTTATTTCTCCAGCCTTCATTCGAATTTGAAAGATCATTGAATTTTGGACCATATGCCTACGTATTCAATAACTCAACACCTGCTTCCTATTTTTTTTCGATTATTAAACGGTTGCTTACATATTTAATAAACTATCACCTGCTCTCTTTAATATACGATATAAAAATTTGATAACTATAGCTTCACTGAGTTAGAATAAGTGATTTGTCATTCTTAATCGAAAAAATTTAAACTTTTAATTGTTTTAAAATGACAATAGTATTTTAAATTATTTATAACCAATAAAGTTAAATTTATAATTATTTTTCCTCTGAAAATTAAATTATAATTCAAATACTAGAAGAACAAGCATTTATTTTTGCACAAGGTAAAAAAATTTAATAATTAAAACTATTATTAAATTGTATTTAATATAAAGAACTCTAATCTGAAAATTTGAACTCTTACCTCCCGCTAAGGAAGCGATTACCTTGGCAACCACGCCGTTTGGCTACTGAACGTGAGAGGTAAATTACTAGTATAGAAGCTACACCAAAAGTTCAAAAGCTATTTTGTCGGTATTGATTGGCTATTGTGCTTTAATTTTTTAATGAATGAACATCTTAAATGTATATTACCATTCTACTAAATCTCATCACGAACTCACTTTTCCCCTTGTCAAAGAAATTTACAACTTGGAGGTTCATCAAAATCTCAAAAGTGATCCCAATACTTTCTTTGTATACAAGAAATCTGTTACAGAAAAAAAAAAAAAAATAGAAATTTTTTTTTCTAAAATTAAAACTCGGAGAAATCGCTATTAGTATTCAATAGCAATCTGAAAAAAAAAAAAAGAGAGAGAGAGAGATAACCAGCTTTGAAGAACATAGAGAGTAATTATCATATTTTCGTAACTTCAAGGAAATAAATCATCCGTGGATATTCCTTAAACATTTTTAAATATCAAATATTTCCTGAAACGAAATTTCTCGAACGTTATTACTCCCATTTGTTAAACATTATCATCGAATTCAACGTTAGTGGTTTAAGAAATAAGGTATGATCGATACATTGAAACAGACTTCTGATAACTCAAATCTATTTATCAATAATACAATGTTCTACTATAAAAAAATAAAGTGTTTTTTTTAACTATCGTGTTTGATAGCTACATAAAAAATAATTGTTCTGAATGGTGTAAAACTAAGTATAGATGCACTGCCATAAAATCCGTGTCTTTTTCTCGAATTCCCTTTGAATAAATTTCCTGCGCTTGGCTGGTTATTACGCTTCAACATTTAAATGAATTAATATCCTAAAGTTATATTAAATCTCACTCTGAGCTCAATTTTACTCTCCCCTTGTGAGTTTGAAAAAACATTGAAAAATGAAGAATTCTATTGTGTTTAGCTGTATTTCGGTACGTATGTGAACGTAGATCAAATTTAGCATCTGACTTTATTACCAAAATTGTGGATGTACAACAAATTTGAGATCAAATCTATCCATTTGTAGATATGCGCACGCGATAATTTAAAGGCGGAACAACTAAGGTAAACGGAATTTGTTAAGTGAGTTTGTCATCAAAGTATTAGTAACCATTCAATTTTCAATTCCATAGGCCAAGAAAATCGCATTTTTCTTTATACTATGATGCACCATGAAGGGAAAACAATCCCACTGATTCTGATAACTGTTTCTCTATTTTTCTCTTTATAAGAAATCTCATCGATGAGGTACAATAAAGAAAGCAGTTTGAAATAAACAGAATTATTTGTTAAATTATTGAAGTAATACTCCATGTAGCTTACAAAGATTACAGAACCTGGTTTCCATGCGTCAAATGGGAGCAAAAGTTTCTAACAGTTTGATGTGTCATTTCAACAAATATCTATTTAATAATCAACAAGTATCTGCTAAAGAAAATGAGAAAATTATTGAAATAAATGTCACGCCAGAGTTTTCTTTCAAGTTTATATCAAAAGCAAGCTATTACGTCGATGCAAATATTCAAAAGGTTCATTTAAAACTATTGAAAACGGTGCGTTTTTGTTCCAACCCGTTTCAGCCTAGAACTGATGTCAATCGACTTCATTTTAATCACATAGGCGTTGGCTTAACAGTTTTGGCCTTCACAGACCTTGAACCGATCAAAATAATAATGCAGTGTTTATTCAAATTTTTATTCTGGTCTTTTACATTTCTCATTAAAATAACGTCTACAATCCGAATTTATTTTGATAACGGTTATTTTTGTCCTTTATGATCATAAGTAAACAATTCATCAGAATCTTTCATTCCCTCGAGAATTTTGCTGCTGCACAATGGATTCGCTAATAATAATAATAAAAAAAATAGTTTTCTATTTTTAAAAACTCTTTGAACAAGTTAAATGTGAATTACACTATTTATTTTCAAGCGTCATTGTGCAATTGTTGCATTTAAATTGTTGTATATTGTTTGCTTATTAAATTTATTTATTAACATAATTAATTTTCAAAATTACTAATTCATTTAGATATAAATATTACTTTAATTATTAAAACTTTTACTTACTGATAATTTATTACTTACTCTTCATTTATGAATTATGTATTATTTAATCATTTACGAATTAAGAATTACAAATGTAAGATTGTTGTTTTCTCATTCTGTAACCATTATTTCTCTTCATTTGAATTTTTGGATTAATTGAATTGTCATTGAGTTGCCTTCATCAATTTATTAATAATAGTAATAGCATTTTTTCATTTTCATTAATAATTTTATTAAAAAGAAACAAAAGTTTTTTCAAGTTAGCCCAAAATCAAACAGTTTCACATAGAAGATTTAATGAATCATTTGCTTCAAGACTGAAATTTAAAAATTTTTTCTTCAATGCCGTTTTTTTATTTATAATAAAATATAAAGAATGTTGACTACATCATTTATTTTACTTTGGAATTACATTTGAAATCAATGAATGTCGATGAATAATATAAAGTTTCTTGAAGCATACATGTAGTTATTTCTCTCTCTTTGAGAATCAAATTTCATTGCAATTGCAATTACCTGAATAATTGTTTCAAATAGTTATTACTGAATATTATTTTATCGCCATCCATACGACGCCATATACATCATACATACCTATTTCTACTGTGTACCCAGAGGCAAAAAAAGAAAAAAATTAGAATATTTTTTACTTATTTAGAAGCGACATAACTTATTGTTTATACATTTCAATCTCTTTCTTTTTAAAATTTCATGATGAAATTTTTAGAATGCCACCCTCGAGAGCAGTCAAATTTATTACACACTTTTATTTAAAGTGACTTGTTTCATGATTGTTAATGAAGAATATTGCAATTGATTTTCTTGATGTGTTGCAATTTTAAACATGTGTGTTTTCGATAGCTATACACATTTCCAAAGCTTATGACGTGTCTTTGCGTAATTGTATCAAAGCATCTATCTTATTAGATGATCCTTTCTCTACTATAGTTAAAAGATAGCAAAGAAAGTGTCATCTCATTTGAGAGATATATTAGGCGTGAGTAGTGGCAGCGAACGCGTTCATTATCAGCTAAGCGATTCATTGAATCGTCTTCATACCTAGAAATGAAAAATAGAATATTGAATTTTCAGAAGTATAATGCTTAGTTATAATTATGGAATCTAATAATTATTAATATTATTATCACAATTATTATAAACTCAAGATCAAAAAAAGAAGAAAACAATTTCACTAAAAAATTATATTCTGCGGTGTTCTAATAAAAAGTTTGATTTTAAAATTTGTTTTTATTAAATTTATGCCTTAAATGTGGCAGATTTCCTAGTTATTTACATTCGGCTGCGAATTAGCTTCTGTTTACAGAAAGTTGTTTCAAACTGTTGATCTTTAATGAAAACTATTCGAAAATAAAATCTTTCATTATTCAAGCATAGACGACATTTTTAATTAATACAAATCACGGTCTTTTCAGTTGGAAATGCTCTCCATTTTGGATTTGAGATTGATTTCGTTCTAACGAGATAAATAAAATGCGATTCTGAACTATAACTATAAATATTTCAAAATTTCGAATCGAATCGGAAGAAAGGAGTTCGTTTACCTCACTGTACATCCTATATGAAAAATCTTAGGGGAGAATCCTATCGCATACAATAACACGTTCGACTCGCATTATTGAATTTTTCATTTGAAATCTGCAATTAAGTGAAATGCCAAATAATTACTCAAATACCCTTATAATATTTGAGGTATTAGAAATGTCCCAAATAGGATGTGTCATTTAATTAGGATGTTAAGTATATTCGTAGTTGATTATTTGAATTACATCAGAAGCAGCTTTGTTGGAAAAGAATACATTTTTGCCCAACTGACTGAAATAATTCTGGAAAACCAAAACCAAACGAATTCCTATTGCAAACACTTCTCTTGTATTTACATTCATTAAGCAACACATTTTTATCAGCCATGTTACATTCAACTCTTAGAAATTCAAGTTTTCCTTTATTGGGAAAGTATAGAAAACGCCTACAGCAAAGGGCGTGTTCTGTCCTGTTTTTTTCTGTTCTAACGAGTTGGTTCTCTGAATTTTCATACAGTTCTACAATTTGTGACTCTTCATCAAATTCCTTTTTTTCATATGCATAGGAAGTAGATAGTCGGCGAATCATTTGATGTACATTTTCAATTCTGTTGGAAAAATGATACCTTAAAATTCCCTTATCTATCTTGTTGTGTTTCTGAGTTACCATTCTAACAGAACAGATAACTAATCCTGAGCCGATTTGGTGCACTACAGAAATGGGTCATCCGTTTAGTTGTCTCGAGTCATTGTGCACTGAGAATCTTCAGTGCAGAAATCTACATTGCTGATGTAAAGAGCATATTCTAAAAATTGCTTTTCAGGTTCGGGTTCATCCAAATAAATTTCAAATGCTTTCTATTGAGAAAATCAAAAGTGAATCTTTTTTTTGTGGAACTGAATTTTACCTGTAAGGAAAGCGAATCAACTTCCTTGTCAAAGACAGAAAAAATACCAGGATTCTAAAAATTACTTTTGAATTTACACCAATCAGCAAATTTCAAGTAACTTTAAAAGACTCTTTCGCACCGCGACAGCTTTCGAAGGTCTGTATTTAGAACAAATTTCCAAAATCTTCTTCAAAAAAAATTAAAATTTCATATTTATTGGTGAATACACAGTAGAGCGTTTGCTTTGAAATTTTTTAAAGAGTTTACAAAACGTTTCAGGTAAAGAATGCGTTCTTAAATTCAATTTTGAGAACTGATGATATTATATTGAAATTTAGTTCTCCTCTATTCTTGCACTAATTAGTATACTCGACCAATTAGTACAACATTCTTGTACTAATTGGTCAAATATTTTTTTTTCTTTTTGAGACAACCACTGAGACTAAATAAAAAGTTTTGGTTTGTAATATCAAAAAAATATGCAGATGCGTATCTATATTTAGCTCACCATTTCAAATCGGTATTAATTGCAGAGACTTCCACAAATCTCGGTCTATTTCTTGTTAATTTAATCGATGAGTATCGAATTTTATCTCACGATTTTCAATTTTTATTTGTTGGTTTGACTGTTTTATTTGTAATATGTTGCATCATTCAGTCGATAGTGTGCATGTTGAAAACTAACACAAAATCGATCTTTTAAGAAAAAAGTAGCTGTTTCACAAATGTTGAATACTCCTTTCATTATTATTTCTTTTTTGATAATATATTATTACACTTCATTTCCTAGATTTTAAAATAGGACATATAATATTTCCAAAATCCATAACATTCCTTAAAAATATTTCCATAGTTTTAAACAAAACTTTCTCATTCCATAAAAACGAAAAAGAATTATTTTCATCTCAAGATCATTTTTTTTTAAATTCCTGACAACTCCCATTAGACAAAAGTAAGCAGACAGTTTTATTTACGAATAACAAACAAAAAAAGTTGAAAACTAGAAAAGATTACGGAATAGGATTTTACTAAATATTCAATGCGGGGAAAAAAATTTATCAATTTATCCAGCAAAGAAAGTTATTATATTTACATTAAATAAACAAGAACCCTCATAAAAAGATTTAAATGAATGAGTGCAGCGTTCTTAACTGTCGGATTGTTACAAAAAGCACATCCATTACCATGCTGAAATCCATTCTTAGCATTTATTTCTAAAACAGGCAACAATACTTGATTATGATTTTTTCACTGTCGGAAGGATTTGGGCGTGTGGAGGGGGAGGGAGCTTTAAAATATATTAAAAAAATTGTTAAATTTTATTATCATACAGTTTCTGATTTACACATAAGGCTAAGTGCAGAGCTAACTAAATCTGGGTCTCAGGATACATGCACAATTTCTTGACCCTAGGGTTGACAATGCGATCACGAATAGAATCTGTATTTGTTCCTGTTCAATGAACGGTTCATTCAATCAAAAAGGACATAAAAAAACATTCATTTTGCCGTTCATCGTACAATAGTTTTAAAATAGCAGTTTCTTCCCATACTTTGAAATAGAAATACGAAACGACACAGTTTCACTACGAACCTTGCAATGGTAAAAAACTTCAGCAGAAATGCTTCGATTGTGTTGTAAAACGATTATTGACTTCATTTCGATCTCTTTAAAGCGAAATACGTATTCCCTCTCTCCTGTTCGAGACTCGTCGGATGAGTTCTGACCTTGGCTACTTGAAGAAGCAAACTAGCAACAGCGAGTGGAGTCGAGCGTGCGAAGTGGAAAGAAAAAAAAAAGTGCAAGTGAAAAAAATAGGAGATCACTGACCCGCAGATGAACTTATTCGGAACAATCTTTTTATTTTTATAGTTTTCTTTTCCTACGACTGCCAACTTTGCTCGTAGCCAGTGATTCGACGTCGACATTTCAAAACGCATGTCCCTAACCTTGATGTTTTTTCCACACCATTTTTTTTTTTTTCCCATTTTTCATTCCCTTCATCTTTTTAAGCAAAATAAGCTTTTATTTTCGACATAATCTCCTTCGCCACAGTACATCGAATCAGTGGCGGATTTTAAGAATTTTTCCAGCTCTAAGCATCGCGAATGATGAGGTCCCTCTTTATAAACTGATCAATCTAGTTTCACATCTCCATATGTATTTAATTTAAATCAATGATTTACTTTACATTGACCTTTTTCTTTTATTTTACCAACTTTATGAAAATGCATTTATTATTATTCATTATTTATTGATTCCTAATTGAGCGGTATCCTTGTACGCAACACTATTTAAATGTTTATAAATCTATACTTATAATAAAGCTCAATGTGTGTGTGTGTGTGTGTGTTGGCGCTCTACAGGCCAGACTATTCAACCTACAGCTACCAAATTTGGCACGTGTATACCTTGGAGGCCGGGAATGTGCACCTGGGGATTATTTTTTCGAATTTTTAATTAGAATTTTATTTATTTAAAAATTAAGCGAAATTTTGGCGTGTTTCTGCTATAACTTCCGAAAATATTACAACACAAAAAAGATTTTTACATGAAGTCAAAGATCAAAAATTTATCTTTTAAATGATACCAATGTTTTAACCTTAAAATTAAATTTCTATTTTTAATGAATTTTTAAATAAATATTTTAACTCTATTTTTCAACAATTTTTTTCGTACAAAATAAAAACAAAATTTAAGCTGCACGAGCACGTTTCTCATTCATGGGGAAAAAATTAGCTTTTTTCAAAGTGTTGCCATCACATTGATTAAAGCTCCAATTAAAAATAAATTAAATCTTTTTGGAAATGAAATCTTCAAAAATATAATTTTCGGCACGTGTCAGTAGGAAATGAAACAAATATTAAATATTATTTTTTCTAAAAAATAAATTCAAGAAAAATTATTTTATGATCTTTTACACTCTCTATATAATTAATCCAATAAATCAGTTTTATTTTAAGGCAAGTTTTGTTTAATATGAACAGGATATCCATTCAAATCAGGGCCACACAGCTGATTTGTAAACTTTTAGTAAGAAAATGGTTTAAATGGAAAATGATTATATTTTATGTAACTTGATTCAATAAATGCTCTAATAAATAACGAATTTTTGATTTTACATAAAGCTTCTGCTGGGGAAATCACGAATAACAAAATGTTCTTGAAACACTAATATTTTAAATAAAAAGAGTTAATTTTCAATCAACTAAATCAATCACTTAAACTGACTGATTTATGAAAATTTGAATATCACTATTCAATAAAAAAAGGATAATTTTAGATTTTCCACCGATCGTTTCAAAGAAAATACGCCAATCAGCGCGCAGGTTTCTCAAGATTAATTGGCCTAAGATTATGAAAATGTTGAGTTTTTCTAAATTTTTAACATTCAAGACTTCATAAATAAGTCTTAGTTAATCGTGGAAAATAGAAACATTCATTCATTTATTTAAAATTTGGTGTGTCCAGAATATTTCTCAGAATATGATACCTTACTGCATTAAATTTAGACTTCATAATTTTTGAAATATATTTATAGGCCGGAACAAAATATTATTATTGATTTCATTTCAATCCTTTTGAAAGCAAAACTAAAAAGTGAATTTTATGCTGAATCTGAGAAATTTTTGTTGAATTATCGTTTGAGATATTACATAAATTATGAAAAATATTTTGTAGTTCACATAAGACTTAAATACCTAGCGATTCTGTTTGCAATACTCATATTCAATAATAATAATAATAAATAAATAACAATAAAGATGATAAATAAAATAAAACGCTTGGTTTTATTAAAAAATATCTTTATCTTAATTGCAATTTCATCATTTCCACTTTAAATTAAAGTTGAAGTTTTATCGGAAATGACAACAAATTAGCAAAATATATATAGTAAATTGAACGAAACGATCTAAACAACAGTAGAAGTTTGGTATGACTATCAAAATTTGAAGATTAAACATGTTTTGTTTGAGAATCTATTAAGAGACCAGTTACTTAAAATATTTAATTGAAAATTGTAGCGAGCGGTAATACTGGCGAACCGTCTGGTCGCCAAAGGCGGCTAGTACTACAATAAAAAAAAGAATGTAATGAAAGAGTTAAGAGCCTGACTAATTATACTTGACAAAATATTAACATCCGAATATTTTATAATTTTAGAAATTCATTTATTTGGCAACTAGGCTAATAGCATTTAGCCGTCTAATCAGAAATCCAAGCAGTATCGAAACTATGTAGTAGCTCACACCACACGCCGGACTAAATAGGAATTGTCATTTTAATATTCAGGAAAAGTCAGAGCCAGGAAAGACAGAGCAGATGCTTTCAAATGGCTCTTGAAACACTTCTAAACTTATCAAATCACAAATTAAATGAACGAATAAATATGAGATCTCATATGGTCAACTTTTAATTCATTCTTTTCAAATTAAAAATGTACTATTTTTAATGCAATGCGAGCATATAACTGCAAAGACTTTTCTTTTAATGTATTGTAATACTAGTTAAGATTCAAAGCCTCTTCTAAGTATGTATGGATTGAACACATTTAATGATTCAGTTAGAAGATCAGTTTTTAGTGTTCTTGACTATCAACTGAAGACAATGAATTGAGTGTCCTGTTACGTAAAGATCTTCAAGCTAATATAATCAATGAATAATTGAATTTGGAACTTGTTGACAGGGCCGGCCATCTGGGTGCCATGCACCCGGGCACCGCGACTGAGGGGGGTCCCCACTGTGTTTAAGAATTAAAATAGTATTCTCAGCAATAATAGTGTTTACAGATTCTGAAAGTAAACAAATTTGCTTCCAAGTGGCTGACTGAGCGCCGACTGACACCGTAATTAGGCAATGATCGCAGTGATAGCTATAAAAAGGGGGGGGGACTTCATTTATGAATAACGAAATCCCCTTCAAACATGTAAAGACAGAGCGGCAAGACTTCTGGGCGCAAGCGGCAGTCAGAAGTCGAGGCTGAGGCTGGGTTCAAATTGACTTGTAAATCATCAGCTATTTACTTTTTTCTACATCTAATGTAATATTTTTTATGTGCGCTTCTGTATATATTTGTTTATATTAAGTTGTTCAAAAAAAAAGTAAAATGAAGATAAATAAAACGATCAACTCCTAGCAATGCACATTGCATTACTGCTTCACTGGCCACGACCGGAATAAGAAGGAAGTTTAAATGGAGCAGTCGACGGATTTAGAAATATAGGAATTTTACAGTATATATTATAATCTAGTATATATTATAATCTAGTAAATATTATAAATTTAGTATATATATATATAAAATCTAGTATATATTATAATCTAGTAAAGTGTGAAAAATATTGTTAATATAAGGTAAGCAGATTTACAGTCACATACCTCACCTACTAGATAATAGCGTATAGTAATCTGATAATTCATTCTATAAATTGCTTAATACTGTTAGATATAACCATGTCCATGCCAAGGATATATCGCTCTGGGTGTCAAATAAGACAATTTATCAGAAAAGAAAAAAGAAGGAAAGATAAACTTCAAGAAGTCACAAGTAGATCTGTTTTCTTAGCTACGAAGTAAATCTGGCAAAGAAATTGCTTCGAAGATCAATTCAAAGAAGAAGTTGCAATTCAAACTTTAACTGGGGAAGAAAGTTCCGCGCTAGGTACACAGTCTTGCAATGAAAATGTTGAAACGGTGAAATCGGTTGAAGAACAGTGTGTTTGACCGAATCAGAAAATGATGACGAAAATGGCAACAACAAATATAATTAAGAGAGTATAAATGATCCTGGTTTACAGTTAAATATTAAAATTGATAAATTTAGAATGTTTTGTGTTAAAATCGGACCTGTACAACACTAAAGAATTTTTGTTAAAAATGCTGAAGATAGATCATTTTCCACTACGTACTACTTTTTTTTAAAAAATGCCAAATGGTGAAACCCAATTTCGCAGCTGGTTAATTTATTCAAAAACGCAAGTCTCTGTATTTTGTTTTTATTGTATACTGTTTTCCAAAAGAAGAGGAAAATGACCAGGCTACACGATTTATAGGTGACTATAATAATTGGAGAAAGCTGTCAACTATAATCCAAGATCATGAGAGTTCTAGATGTCATTTTAATTCGTTTATTGCTTGGAAAGAATTACTAAAACGACTCAATTTATGTTTGACTGTTGATAAAACAAATCAAGTAAATATAAGTAAGGAAACTGCACGACTCAAATGACTGTTTCAAAGAATTGCAGATGTGATTCTATTTTTAGCGTGTCATAATCTTCCACTTCGAGGAACCCACGAAATAATAGGTACGCCTAATAATTCAATTTTTTAAAATTTAATCGAATTATAAAGTAAATGCCATCCTGTGCTAATGGATCATATAAACAAAATAATAAATTCTAAAAATAGAAATTGTGCATCATTTAGCACATAGGTCACACAAACAACAAAATTCTTAAAAAAATCAAATTCTTCAAAATTCTTAACAAAATTAAATATTATATAAAATAAGCCAAGCACTATAGTATTCAAATGGATTGTACTTTTGATATTTCCCAGAAGGATCAAACTTCAATCATTATTAGGTATGTAAATTTTGAAGAGAAAAGGTGAAATATAAATGAGTCATTTATAGCGTTTATTGAAGTAACTGGTGCAATTGAAGAAGGACTAGCAAACACTGTAATTAAAAAAATTAAGTGAGATTGATTTAGATATTATGAATGGTAGAAGGCAAGCATAGGATAACGGTAGCAATATAAGGGTGTACAGTTTCGAATACTTTCTCTAAACCCTCATGCAATTTATGTGCCTTGTCTATCACACTCCTTTAATTTATTAATTTGTAGTACCACTTTCAGCAGTATATATCGAAAAAGTCTTTTGGGGATATTGCAACTCTTATATCACACTCCTTTAATTTATTCATTTTTAGTACCACATTCAGCAGTATATATAGAAAAAGGTTTTTTGGGGATATTGCAACTCTTATATTGCTTATTTTCTGCATCTACAAGAAGTTGGGAAATTCTACAAAAGCATTTCAACATTACTCTTAAACCATTAAGCGACACTCTTTGTTAAGCCAAAATAGATTCGGTTAAAGCTGTGTATACATAGTTTGAACAAACTTGTAATGCCCTAGAAGAATTGATTGATGCAAGTAACGATAATACAGCGATAGACGAAGCTAATATTTATTGGATGCAATACAAGAAATGGCATTTTTTTATGTTTAATAGTATGGTTTACACTAGTGTCCAAAATTAACACTATCAATAAACTATTTCAAGCAAAAATAATTGCTCTGGACTTGGCTTTCAATTCAGTCAATAAAATTAAAACTGAAATCCAAAATTTAAGAACAAAAATGAACACATTTTTAGACGAAGCAAAAGTGTAAACACGTCAATTGAACATTGCAGAACATTTTTCGGCAAAACGAATTCGAAAAAGGAAAATATTATATTCCGAAAGAGCCAAAGACGAAGTTATAAAAAACCCGATAGAGGAATGAAGGTGTTATTTTTTCAACACTCCATTGATACTGTTATTTTACAAATAGAAGATAGGTTTAAAAGTATACCAAATATTATTTCGGATTTCACTGATATAAAAATTTTAGAAAAACATAAATGAGAGAAAAGTTCCAAAAACTTTGTAAAGATTTATAACAAAGATGTAGATGAAAACCTAATCCAGGAAATTTGTTTGCTACAGAATTTGAAAGAGATGTACATAATGCACAAAACATATTGCATACATACTAAATAATAATTGTAATGAGTTATTTCTAAATGTATTAACTGCGTTAAAACTTTTCTTTACGTTGCCAGTTACTACAGCAGGTGCTGAGCGCTCTTTCAGCAAAATAAAATGAATAAAGAATTATTTTCGGTCAAGCATGTATTCAGAACGCTTCAATGCACAAGCACCGAAAAAAAGAAATTGAATTTTTTAAAAAAAATTTCTGAAGTAATTAATGTATTAGCAAAAACAAAATCACTCATTAAATAAACATGCATTAATAATATATGTTCGGGTTTGTATATATATATTTTGGCTTCACAAAAAATGAGGACCCTAAATGGCTTCTTGCACCCGGGCCTCTTCATAGAGAAGGCCGGCTCTGTTTGTTGATTATTAAGCAAAAAAAAGCATTATCTTTAAGATTTAATTATTTTTCGTGAATCAGGATCTTATTATACTTTAATAAAAAAAGAAAGAGAAAAAAAAACCCACCTTTGTTGAAAAAAAACTTCAAATATTAATACCTCTAAATAAAAATGTTCGTAAAGTTTATGAACAGATATTTCTTCCCTTCTTTTCTATGAAGTAAACAAAGATAGTAAAAAAATCTTCTCCCCAATGAAATGATTTGTGAAAACGATCGATTTCAAGTGCACATGGATAAAATTTGGTACATTTGCAATCAGTTTTGGGCAAAACCAATCAACGAAATTTAGCACTCCAATCTGTGCGTCATTCGAATCTGCAAGGAGCTAGAAAGATGAAGTTTAGCATGTGACAAAATGAGATTGGACAACACACCTTTTGTTTCGTTTTTGATGCGTGAGAATTGAAATAGTTCTCTCTATGCGTGAATCAAGTGAGTAATCGCCTTATCAAGATGGTATTTGTAGACCTGCATCAAAAATGAAATGAAATTTTGCTATTCAAATTGTAATCATTCCATTCTGGTTTCCAAATGCACAAACCTCGCTTTATTGCGTTAGTATTCAAAGGTCCCTTTTTTATGACATAAAGAAATTCTTTCATTCTTCTATTATTGCAATGCCATTAAAATAAGTTACGAAGAAATGGTTGCCAAAGCAAAAGATATTCGTAAGAGTGACGATGAATTTATTTTTAAGGTGGCATGGAACAACAGCGGAACTCCTTTCTTAAAGATGGTTTTCTGGGCAATCAAAATGACCATTATCCATTCGATTTTTGATTCTGTTCTTTCAACAGAACTTTCAAAAATTCCATCGGCGGGGATTTTTATTCCATGTGAGTGGCTTATTTACAATGTCAAAATAAAATATACATTATGTTTGGAGTTTTAGAACATTATTTTTCAATTGAAAATTTTTTTATAAATAAATTCTGTTTTTATTTTGTTAAATTTTAGAAAGTCAACAGAAAAATATCCGCAAAACACAAACCAATTTGAAGAAAAAAGGATAGGATAATCTTGTCGATGATACACATGTTTTATGATTCATCAGTTTAGCAAAAATTTCAATAAAAAATAAAATAAAATAAATAATTACCATAAATACAAAAATAAATTGTTTGAATGTATTTATAATTTCTTTTTCTACAATAATACTGATGAGTTTGAAATTTAGTTTTCCTCAACGCGTCTCATCTTACTTGTTTCATGTTTGTAAAAAAAAGGAATGAATCAATTGATTTTCCACTCAGATCTTGATGCGCCAAAAATCTGGAGACTTGCGTAGTCTAGATGACAATACTCTATTTTAGCATTTAATTATCAGTTAAAAGATTCATGAAATTAAATTTTGAATTTGTAAAGATTCGTCATTTACTTGATTTGAAAATTAATTTGATTCAAACTTATTTTAATAATGAATAATAAACAATAGAAAATATACGAAATAAAAAAAAATGTTATTTTCGAATGCAACTAATAAAAACGTATTTTTGATAAGTTTATTACAGTTGGAAGAAACAGAGAAAAAAAAAAGGAATTATTCTGGGTGACGATCTTTTTTTTCTTTCTTTCAGTTATTTGGTACAAGAAAAATAGTTTATTTTAAAAGAAGTCAGTTTTATTACATTTGCAAGGGGAAAAAAAAAAAAAAAATGCGCGAAAAAATAAAGTTTCCACTTCTGAAATGATGGTAAAATGGTCAAAACGATAGCATGATAGAGTAAAAGCATCAAATCAGATTAGATATTTGAATGAAATCGGATCAGATAAGTAAACCCTCTGATTTTGCAAAATTCAAATTTCCTGTCATGAGAAGAGGACTAAAGATCCAAAAAGTAACTAAATAAAAAAAAAAAAAAAAACACAACAATAAAAAAATATATTTAATAAGATAAGTTTTAAAAACACATTTTTATGAGTGTACTAAAAAGTACAATTTTTTATTTTAATTATTTCTATCCTATTTAGAGTTTAAATTAAGTTCCTTATCATAAATATCATAAAACATTGAAAAAAATCTCAAATTCAGAATAAGATGATATGGAATCTAATGAATCGATTCACTGATATTATTTAAGGTTTGAAAGTTAGAAAATGGTTTAATGTCATCTAGAAACAAAAGTCGGAAAAAATTTGTAAATACTTCAGCACACCAGGAAGTGAGTTAAAATTCGGTTCCAAAATTCTATCTTACAAACATGAAACAAGTAAAAAAAAGTACGCAGTCAGAAAATATTACAATCAAAAGTACTGATCTTAATAAAATTTTGCCTTCAGGGCGATTTCTTAAATCAAAACCCAGAGGAGTAGATACGAAATAAATTTCCTCAACAATGGTCGCTGTACAGAGACAAAATACTTTTGAAATAACATAACCAGACCTAAACAATAAACAATCCTATAAAACGCAATGGTTGCACAAATATTGCAAAACATGAAAATCGGAGTCAAATGAACAGCAATACTTCGCAGAATATTCAACTCACAACTCTAAATTTTGCCTTCATCCGAGAGTTAATTTTTTAAAAAAAAATCTACCGTGATATTAAGAGAGAGAGAGAAAAAAAAAAAAGAAAAGTCAATGAACGGTAACACAGTCAGGCAGAAATGTTTGCTACAAACATTGTTTCATTTTTAAAGATGCCATAGAAACCCTTCTAAATAGGTCGGCCGAATCTTCTCAAACAGTATATAAATCAAAAACTCTTATTATTGCATTGGTTTAAGAATTTTGGCGAGCAAATGAAATATGAAAACTACATGGCGTGGGCTTTTGTTAAAACGTCATCTTTTAGCTGGCCAGTAGATGTAATGACTGGGGCTGTAGCATTAAAGGCAAAGAGATTTAATATAGCTAGTTTGGACCTTTATCGTCATTAGTTAGTTTTCAAGGCAGCCATATTGGCCTTTTGAAAGAAATAGAAATGACATATTTTTTAAGGCGCTTAGCTTTAAAAGTTTTTATTTAACCTTATTTTTATAATTGTTGTTTATGAAATGAATCTTAATATTTTTCGAAATATACATTTCATATTAATAAAATGGCTCATAGATTATTAGAATGTCTTCAGGCTCAGTATTTCTACACACTAGAGCGAAGAACTCGAATTCCCCTTTTCACTAACTCTTTGTATGATCACGTGACTGCTAGTGGGTTTTGGAGCCGAGCAATTATGACAATTCCTTTTTGCAATTTATTGAGCATGTTAACTGTGATTCTAATAATATAGAGATTATTTAAAGAAACTGCTTTGTATATGGATGATGAGGAATAAAATGAATAACATCGAAAAGATTATTCTTAGTAAGCATAAATTGACGTTTTATATAAAAGAAATATATCAGAAAAAATAACATATCATTGAGTACTGACGAAAAGTTTAATGCCAATGTAATTCATTTAATGTATTAAAGCAATTTAAAATTCTATTTTAATAGTTTGTTTTACTAATGTATTATATTTATTAATATCCGTTTAATTGGGTTGATTTTCATGAAAGATGTCCTCTCCAAATGCAATTAGTAAAAAAATAAATGCAAGAATCTGTCTTTAAATCGGATTAGCTTTGTTTCGTCATTCGAATCAGGGAAAGAAAGTAGCAGGCAAGTTATTCGCTTTTCTCCGCCATTCCTTGTAATAACATTCGCTTTCCTCCGACATTCCTTGTAATGTTCTCTGACGTTTCCTTGAGATAGAGAAATAACTACATCCGACCCATTCAGTCAGAAGCGGTTTAATACATGGATTCCTATTTCTTACGTCATTAAGAGTTTTGTAAAACTAAGAGTATGGCCTTGAAATACATTTCTGAAACTGAAAAAAATATATATAATACATTTTCTGGTATCAGAACAGAAGAGTTTAAAAAAAAATGTCAGTTTGAAGGCACTTATTTATGATGATGCAAAAAGTTAATGAAGGTTTAAGTTAATGAAATAAATATAATTATTCTGATAATAAATGAGTCATATGTTACTTTAATGACTAAAATTTTTTATAAAAATTACATAATTTTTCAACAAAAATTTAATTTTTAAAAATATTTCACAGTTTACCGAAGTTAGTTTTTTTTACTGTGTGTGTTATTAAAAACATATAATCTTTTATATTTTGAAATCATACTTAGCATATGATGTATATTCTAAATAAATGAATGAGTCAGATGTCAATTTTTTATTTTTGTTTTCTAGATATATGAATTTGCGCATTTCACGAGATGGTAAATTTCAGCTTCAGTATAAAAGCATCAGCAGCAATTCATTTGTTATGTATTTTATGATTATCTATGCAACGTGCAATTGAAATTAATTTCTCGAAACGACAAAATTTTAATTGACACATATTTTTAAAAAATCTTCTGGATGACTTTTTTTAATCGTTAAATGAAAACGCCTAAATCATTTACTCAATTAGCCGCAAGACTCAAAAACATTTTTATTTTGTTCAGGCATCAAAATATAGTTAAAATACTCTTTTTTTTTCCCCTTTTGTACGCTGGTGTTTTTTTTTTGTATTTCCCTATTTAATTCCTGACTGTTTGTAATAAATAATATTTTCAAAATACTAAAAATTAAATAAATTCAGTGCTAAACTATTGTTGGGTAACATTAAGAAATGAAAGCTAGTTTAGTGAATTTCAGCCTTTCTAGGGCAGTGGGAAGTATGCTTCCCACCAAATTTATCGATTTTTGTATGAAATTATGTAGGTTGGCATAAGTTCTGACAATTTTTTTTAGAAAGACAGAAACTTAGATGCTTCAGTTCTTTATCTCAGACAAAATGATGTGTCTTGATTTGTTACTTAATTAGTAATTAATCAAATTAAATTTATCTAATAAGCTAAATGAATCCCTTTTCTTATTTTAATTTCAAGCCTAAAAATATTTTAACATAATATGACTAGAAAAAAAATGGCCCTTTAAAGGGTTAAATTGTTTAAATCCAGATATGGTTTATATATTATTATTTAGATATCTTTACAGTTTTAATCTCAGTGTTGCCTGGCATGGAATTTTATTTTTATTTTTTAAAAGCGGCGCCGTTTTGGGATTTGCCCTCGGCGTCATTTTATACAGCTACGCCTACAGAGGCACATTGATTGGTCGTATTTCATACATCAGAGCGCTGAATGATGATTGGTATATTCAGTTAATTTTGAATGGTATTATATATGATTTTTTATTTTTTGGCCTTTGACAGCATTTCTACAGATGTAGTCCTAAATCAATAGCCATGTTTTTGAAATGACGGTTGATCACCCATGCATCTGCGAAATACTGTCTTAGCAATGGCTTTTCATGACGCCATTCTTCATGAAAATAATGTTCTGAAGGCATCCACGCTCTTGAAGTTGTGGGATTGCAAAATCCCTCAGCATATCACATTACCGTTATTCTGTGACTGAACAGTTTTGGATTCCATTCGCCGTTATGTCTTTTAAAAACTACTGTCCAATGATAAAGTAGTCGTGAAACCACACCATACTGGTACTTTGTCAGAATACAAAGATTGCTTCTGGATAGCATCAGAGTTTTCCACTGTCGAAATTCGACAGTTGCGGGTATTAATTTACCCATTGAGGCAAATGTGGGCTTCGTTACTCAATAGAATGTTCCATGGCCGAGTAACACCACCATTCTAGCAAGGAACTGAAGTGCAAAAGTATTACCTCTGAGTCCCCATCCTGCAATAGGTGCACAGGCTTTATTTTGTAGGGATAAAAATGCAAAATTTTCTAAAAAGATTTTTCGTACAGTGGAATACGGCATATCCAATACACGGGAAATAACTGACACACACACATTAATGTGCAGCAATTGACTGCCGGCTTCAATGATCGCGGTAACCACATTTACCACGCTAGAAAGAGGAATTTGTATCCGACCTCTACCAGGAAGAATGCCAAGTTGCCCTGCCGTTTCAAATTTCTGTATGATCTTGCGTAGGGCACATGGAGACATTGTACTTCTTTTACCATTTGTGTTATAACACCATTTATTGGTGAATTGTAGTTTTATTTTGTTTTATTTGATAGATGTCAAGCGTATCATTTGAAAGATCTACTGTTCAAATTTTATTTAACTTGGACCAATATTACGCATTCTTGAGCTCTCAGAAAAGGGAAACTTACTTATTGTTAACCCTATATATATATACACACCTAATCGCAATACTTAAGGAAATAAACGCTTATTCCGTAAGAAACTGAAACACGCTTATTTGGGGGGAGGCACCCTGAAAATTGTAAGATGTAGATAGCAATAAATTAATTTCAAAAGGCATAACAGATACTTAATCCAGTTTCAACTATGTGATCCAGTATTTCGCCGACTTGCTTTCCAGCATCTTTTAAGTTTAGTTATAATAACATTCATTTAAAAAGTGACACAATGACTATTTTGAGACAGTTATTTTAAATCTTGGTCAGATGAAAAGAACTACGTTAAATCTGCTTTTAAGGTACACCAGGTCAACATTTCCCAAATACAAGGGGTATTGACCAGGCCCACATCACTATGGCGAAAGTCAGGCAGAATATGCAGCTCTGAGGTTGATAACTTATCATCAGGCTATCAAAGCCCGAACAGCTTGCAGAGAATTCCTCAAGTACCAATTATATCGCAAAGTAATAGCCAATCACTCGTGTCGAACTAATATGCAAAGATTATATGATTAAAGAACCAGAAGGATATTTCGAAACTAGACGTTTATATTTAAGACGGTAACCAGTACAATAAAGCCATATTTTATCTAAGCTGAGCGGGCTATTGTCACCTCGGTAATCGAAAACTCGACTAATTAATTCTTAAATTATGATTTCTTGGTTTCTTTTTTCTCGCGGTTTCTCAAAATAGTTTTTTTTTTAATCATAAAAATAAATCGGAATTGTGGATCTTGCTCTATGTCGCATATGCACTCACTCATTAAATAGTGTCATTTGAGCTCGCATTATAGGTTTACTGGGATTTAATTATCTTTGGCAGGAAAACTTGGCGTGCATCTGGAGGGGCTATAGAGATAGAGAATTTCTTGTATTAATAAGAGAATGATTTCTGATTGAGGATTCATTTTCTTGAAATATTCACCTTTTTTTTCAAAGTAAAACTGATATTTTCTCTTAAAAGCGCTAGGAACATTTTCGAAAGTTTATTTTAGATTAGGTACTCAGTGCGTTTGCTTTTTTTTTTCATGCATTATTTTGATCTGATTTTAAATATTAATAACAGAATTGTAGTTTTTTTTTAAAAAACATCAAAAGGAAAGCATTCAGCCGCGTATAATGGATATCAATATCGGTAATATCGCTGTAGCCATGAAAATGTGGTAACATGGAGTTGCATTAACGAAAAGTAGAAAAATTGTAAAGGACTGCTGAAAACAAAAGACAACTGTGTTCTCTCTGAAATGCCTCATTCTTGTATGCTGGATGAAGCTCAAATCCACGTCAAGATTCATTTAGTAAAAATTAAAAGGTGAGTTCGAGAGTATTGAGCAGTGTCCAATCATCATCAATATTCGAAATTTTTAACAATGAAAAGAAAATACATTGATAACCTCTTCTTTCGAACTACTTTGTTTGGATATTATACCATGCAAAGCCATAATTTATACTAAATATTGAAAAAAAAATAATTTAATTACTACCTTGATTGTAATATAGTCTAAAACAATTTAAAATAATCTTTGAAAAATGAAACCAAAAATTATAGATTTATGAAATTTTAGACAAACAAACTTCTATAAAAATTGATGTAGATATAAAAGTATCAAAAGTTATTAATCTCATTAGTTTTCAATACATCATTTTAGTAGGAATAAAAGTGTCTTAACATTTATTTAAATCAGATTCGTAATGGAAAAAGAAATTGAAATGCAATAAAAATGAGCATAAGTGGATTATTTCGATCATGGGATTCTGCCAATTATCTTTCAGTTTTAAATTACTGAATGCTACATTTTTTTTGTTACTTAGAAAATGCTGACGAAATATGGTCATACACAAAGCATATATATATATATTTGCAGCAGATAAATAATAGATTTCAAGAATTCTTCTGCCTTTTTCATGCTATACATTAGTAATACCTTTACAAACACCGTTGTTTATTTCAACACACATTTATGTCAAATATTCTTTTAAAAAATATTTTAAATCATGTGAGTTCTGTTTACATAATCAGTACTGCTTTTATACAAAAAATGTCTTCTGATGTCTGATAGAGAAGCAACAGAGATGTCTAAAAAGGACATTTTCACATGCGAAATTTGAAAATTATGTACCTAGGTAATTGAATTTTTAGGCTCTGGCAAAACTTAGTTAAATTCAGGTTTCAGCGATGCAACTATATAAATGAACAAAAAAAATCTAATGTAATTGGTCAGTACATAGAATGATTAGCGCGTTCCACACAATTATCATTTGATAGATTTTGTTTCCTTCGAAATTATATTTGTTGCGTTAAGAAGAAAATTAGCTAGTCGTTGCTTATTTTAAAAGAAGCATAAATAAGGAAAGTCTTTCACATTTAAATCATATAAATAGTTTTTCATGAAAACTGACAGAAAACTCATTTCAATAAAGTAAAAGCATGCAATTTTTGCACTTTATTTGCCTTTAAAAATGGAATGATCAATGCACTTTAAAATAGAATCAAACAGAGCTATTAAAATTGTTCCATCGGTTCAATGAAAGAAAATGGTTACATCACTCATTTCTTTAAGCTCAATAATGCAAAATAGGTTTTCATATCAGCATATAAAATCTGAACTCAAGTTTGATATTTTATATGAGTTATATTACTTTTTATATTAGTTATTATCTTTTTGCTTTAGTTTTCTCCAATTCCAATTAATGATAATGATTATAACTACTTTTTGAGAGCTACGATAGACCTCTTCAAATTCAGGATATAATTTTAATTCCAATTTAAGCCCACTTTGGAGAAACTCTCCTTCCCTCCAAAAAAGAATAACCTAACCTTATCTTTAAAGTATTTGAATAAAATTATACTGTAATAAGTACTAAACTGTGGTCAATAAAATTTGCTCTCAAAGAATATAACATATTTTGTTACTTCATTTCAAGTGGCTTAAATTCTATCTTTCTTTTGCTAAAGCATATAACATATTTATTCATTACATGTATTTTAAAAAATAGCCTGGTACTGCATTAATTAAAGTGCTTAAAAATTTGTTCCAAATTAACACCTTCGACACTTATACAGAAATGGATTATCATAATAATACTCTCAGGCATATACGCTCGAGTTCATGTGACTGACTTTTTGAGTTAGTCAGCAAAGATTTATCAAATATCTATTGATAAAGTTAATTCATTTCTTAGTTCAGATATAATGCCAATAAAAATTAATTGAATCTATCGATACCATACAGTATACTTTTGTAGAAAATGGGACCAACTAAAGAACTTCTAAAAACAGCAGCATGTAACATATGAACAGAAAACTGCGATTGATTATGAATTTCTTACACGAAGAATTGTTTTCACTTTTCCAAGCGTGACAATTTTGAAAATTAATGTTTCTACCTAAGTCAAAGCAACATTCGTCTCTCCAAACAATATTTTTCAGAAAAGAAAGTTGTGATTTTGCTTCAGGAAGGATCTATTTGTTTGATTTAGACCCCGATCTTGTATTCTGTATGAATCCCACTTATTAAAGTTGAAATATTCCCTACACAGTCAATTTTGGAATGTTCAGCTCTGAACTGACTGTTTCTAATCTAGCAAAAGGGGAACCTAAAAAATAGATGAGAATGTCAATTTTTTTCTTCGCATACATGATACTTCATTCTCATCTTTTCTCTCCGGTTGAAGTAAGGATCCTAAAATTTTTAATCACTAAATCACACAGCCTATTAAAATGTTGGAAACTGAAAACGACATTGTAGTCTTCCAGAACTAGTGAAGCAATACAATTACACACAAAATAAATCATCATCATATCCAAAATTTTCTTGTTGTCTTATATATATATATATATTCCAAAATTTGTGACCAATCCTTCAAAATTTACAACTAACCATATGTCTACTAATTTTTTTAGATAGAAATATGAAATTTTGTACGTATAGATGAAAATAAATGAGAAATTATACTAATTCACACTTGAAATTATGATGGACGTATAAAAATTTAATTTGGCAATTTTCGTACAATTGCCTCCCTTATTTAATGAAATTTTGTAATTGGAAGTATGTCTAGATGCAGTATTAAAAAAAAACAAAAAAACTTGATCTTAAGTGCAACCATCTAATGTTTTTTAGAAAAAAAAATGATTTCAGAAACCATGCTTACATAGCTGGGAAATGAGTCTGATATTACGACCTAATATTTAAATATTTACTATTGTAATTTCAATTTTGATTACGATAAAGGTCCAATCTATATGAATCTATACTTTTGGCAAGAAATTCGGGGTGGGGGGCGAAAAAAATGAATAAAATATAAAGTAAGATATTTTGTTTCTAGCTTTCTTTCGTGCATAGATTTAGGACAAATTGAAAATTAGTATTAAATCATTGGCAGCGCTTTTAAAAAAATAGGCAGAAATTTGCTACTACATTACCTGCGAATAAAACTTTAGCTCATGATACTGTATCTGAGAAGTAAGCATTGAATGTATTATGTATAGATGTTGCATTTACATGTCGATTGCTGGTACATTGGATTATGTATATTTAAATCTGACAATAAATAAGCTAGAAAATGAGGTAATATATTTCAGATTTGAACGAATTTCAGTAATTATCAAATTTTCGTATTGAAAATATGTTTTTTTTCCCTGGAATTAACCAGCAGTTATTTTTTATAATATTAATATCATTCCTAATTATTTCTTTTAGCCAAAGTGCTTATTATTTTGCAAAAAAAAAAAAAGTCACTTATTTAAACAACTTCAACGTAAAAAATACATTAGCTCATTTCAAATATCAGCTTGTGGAATATATATACAAAACGGTATACATAAATATTGAAAGAGCTAAAAATTATTGATATCCATTTAAGTTTGAATTTAAAGTACTTTCTATGTATTTTTTTTTTTTTCATTTTGTTAAATGAAGTTAAACCGTAAGAGGTATAAAGATTAAATCCTCATAAAACTAAAAATTATACTTTACTTAATTAGATTGAATTTGCATTATGCACATCAAAATTATAATTTTTATAAATGCATTCTGTGTGGGAAAATTATAAACGTGTTCCTTTATAATAATTTTTTAAAGCAAATTTCCCACATTTTATTTGTTATTTTCAGCGCTCATCTGAAACGCGGTAAGGGCCATCAGCACTTTTCTCACGGAAGCTTCGTTTCGTTATCAGAGACATGGAGTATCATTCTCACTCTGACAGTGATTGATTACTATATGGCGTACATTGTAAAATCGACAAATCTTACATGCTAAGATAAAAGTTATAATGTGGTAATCTTTTTAAAGCCTGGGCGCAAATGACACTATTTAATGTGTTAGCGCATATGTGACAGAGAGCGTCGGACACACAATTAATCAATCAGGTAGAAATAAAATGTATTTTTAAAACTCTTTTATTGGTTATCAAACTTATTATACGAATGATTTGTAAATATTATTGATTTTAACGGTTTCCATTGCATTTTCCCGATTATTATTTAAGGGTATTCTTAAACAAACAGTTAAACAATTCGACAGTTTCTGGCATAATTGCAGTGACATTTCATGAAAATGCATGGAATTGACTCGCTTTACTAATTACGAGCTGAGGTATTATTTTTCTTTCGAAATAATTTTTTGAGCAATAGTGACATTTTACAAGTTTTGATATTAAAAAAATTAACGTCAAATTTGTCATCCTTCATCGGTTTTATGAAAAATAAAGGGAGAAAATTAAGTTTTTTGGTATCGGCTTGATTATAAGAGACCTCGGTACCTAGACTTCTGAAGTATAATCACGGTACATAGCAATTCGGCTTCTGAAGAATCATTTAATGTAGTTTGAGTACAGTTTTGCTCTAAAGGGTAAAAACATCGGCATTACCACATCATTCATGCATAGAAAGCCAGGAAAGTTAGTTGTAAACGAAATGTCTATACATAAAACGATAACACAAATTTTAAGAAATTTATTTTATTTGTAAAAAAAAAAACCATTACAAGAGAATTTGAAGTAACATGAAATTTAGACAATGTAATGCTGACAGCAATTCAGAACAAAGCACTAATTAAAGATCCAAGAAACTGTCACCACATCCAACCCATATGAAGTCATATTTTCATAAATTTAATCCAATTTAAGTTGTAAAATCTCGGCTGAAAAGAGATGTAAAAGGATTGGACAGTAAACAAAGCAGAAGGCACTAACAAAAATCCAAACTTATACGATTAAAACAGAGCGAGTTTAAAGCGACTAATTTAAAGAGCTCTGAAGGTTAAGAGGAACAAATGTTGGAAAGAAATTTGAGACAAAACTCGACTAAAGACGTCAAAATGTCGCTGGAACCACACTCGTCAAGATCCATTTCACGAAAACATAATATTCGTAGGTCTCTCTAGTAACCAGCCTTTATAATATGGCCCATTAAGCGGTGCCATCTATATATAAAAAAAAACTTTCATTTTAGATTTACTTTCATAGAAATATTTATTTGAAAAGTGTGCATAGCCATAATGTGTATTTAAGCTCCTCGCAAACTAAATAAATGTAAAATTATCTTCAATTATCGAAATTGATTATTAATTAATTCTCTTAATAATTAATTATTAAATTAAATTAGGCACTTCAGTTTCTCTACTAAATGTTTAAAACATACACAGCAAACATTTATTAAAGACTGGTCGGTACAAAGAAATTGTTACAAAAAAGAACATTAATGAAACTTCGGAAACTTTTTTTTTTTATTCAGGAATTTCTGCTATTCCTGTCACTGTTTCAAAACGGTGTCCAAAAGATCGCTACAAATTTCAAGAAGAGGTCAGGCATACAGAAAAAATATATTTTTACAACACAAAAAACTCGGGGCTTTTTGCCAGTGAATCAAAGGAACTTACTCCATATTAAGTATAAATTACCGGTTTAATGGAATACAAACTCGGAACAATATAAATGCTCGACCAAAAAAAAAAAAAATGCGAAACATAATAGCTTTGTAAGGCAATTTAATTGAAAATATTCTTAAGTATAAAGATTTGTTGTCGATAATGCTTCAAACCTGCGACTGTATTTGGCATGCTGCGTCAGCCTTGTAGCACAGCTTTCATGCAAATTTGTTGTTGTGAATTTCTATTCTCCGAAACATTAATGGCCTAATTTATCTGGTGTATATTTTCTTTTACTTAATTCACAGACAATCAATCAATCCCTTGTCAATTCAAAGTAAGATCGATTAATACGTTTGAGCGTTTCATGTTCTATTAAAAAAGGACTTTAATATAACCAATCCACTTTTAAAAATGACTTTTTGGAATTTTTATATAATGGAATTGAAGTAATGTTACTCAAAAGTTTTGAATTAACGCAATTTCTTTTTCAGACAAAAGATTTCTTCCCTGTTTTTCTACTAATAAAATCGCAAAAATAGCGTTTTAGACGATATTAGAGTGATTTGCTTATTATCTCATGAAAGATAAAACATGTCCAGAACGTGAAAAATTGTTATAAAAATAAAGTTGTTTTTTTTCAAATTGTCATAAAATTCTAATTTTAATCATGGATGTAAATGGATATATATATATATATATATATATATTCATAAATTGTAATATGCATGGACTATAGAAAGAACGATCCACTTTTTTCGGAAAATAATTTTAAATCATTTCAAACTGGGTTAATTAAGATGATTTGACAAAAAGAAAAGGGGAAATCAGAAAAGGGGAGATCGCATTCGCGCTTCGAAAATAACTCACTTAAGTGGATGCTGTCGATTTGTTCTAGACAGAAGCAAATGTGTATTTTGACGGCAATAGAATGAGTGTCTTTTGAAACATTCTATCAAAGCGTGGAGGAATGAAGATGGAATTCTTATCTTAGTACATCGACATCAAGTCAATAGCTTATGAAGCACAAGAGGCTTAGTCATCCAGGATAAGTCTGATAACTACCTACAATTTGGGTGGTCAAATTTCATCCGTCGAGCTCTCTTCGTCTTTGAGAATTGCAGAAATGTATTTTTCTCAACTCTTGGAGACTCATTTGGATCAGGAATATTGAGGATTCCAATATTTTTTCCTTGCGTACGAGAAACTCAAAAGTAAACTTTGATAACGGATGGCATTTTGATGCAATCAACGGAGTCAAAATGTAATTAATAACGGATGTCATTAATTAACTCAAGAAAATCCATCTGCTTAGATATTGTTCTCTTTTGAGAATCTCCTATTTACGCAAATTTTGCAAGGAACTGAATTATAAATCATCGGAAGACATATAAAATCAATATTTAAACTTTATTCATAAAAACAAAATAATTATATTTTCAAATTCCTTTAAATGATTTTATATATTTAATAGAGGAGAAAATTTTATTCAGAACTAAATTATCATTTTACTTTTTAAGATAAGGTGAAGGATTCACTTTTTTTTTTTTTTTTTTACAAATGATCTCGAGATTGAAATCATCAACCTGACCATAAAGCGTACCGTAATTTAAAGTTTAAATATAATGAAAATGTTAAAGAATAGTTTTTTCAAATTTATATAAACAAATTATACTAAAATGAAACCATTTCGACATAAAATTATATGATATGAGTATATATTTATATTCACATGATATGGCCATAAGTATAGCAATGCCCCGACTTGCAGATGCCTGACAAAAGCTTACAGTCACTGCCTAGAAAATGTAAGACGAGATTTCCGAATTTTGTTCTTTCATTTGGTTTACAAGTGCCGTGATTTTCAATAGTTTCAATGTAAAATAAAGTACCATCAGTATTTCAGAGCATTATTATTAATCTTACTAATAGTACTGGAATGTCCAATACCTTTGAGAGCATACTACCTAAGACTTAAACAGTATTCAGTAGAGTCACGTCACATACTTTCCCTTTTTTAAGATTTTAAATGGATTCCGAAATTAGATGGATGCAGCTCATCTGATGCATATAACGTGAACAAGAACATGCTCCATAAGAATCTATTTATACTATGAACTTTACTTTATATTATTTAGTTTGTGAGAAAAAGTTAATCAAAATTTAGTTTTAATTAGAAGATTTTTATTGTTCTTTTTATCCAGCACGAAACAAATTAAGCATTTAATGTCGAAATTTGAAATATCGATATAAGTGAAATTCCTAAGGCGTCTTTTAATGAAAAAATAATAATAATAATATTCTCACACAAAATACAATTTTTTTTAACAACTGTTTCTCTTTTAGAATTTTCACAAAATCCTTGTTCTGATAATACCTAGATTGAGAGCATCTACTTTAGTGAGTAAAAGCGATTTTGGGCAATAATAAAAATAGCACCCGAAACATTTAGAATACTTTAAAAATAATTTTTTAACGCTTACTTGACAATAAAATCATTACAACTTTTGAAAAAAAGTGCCAATAATATTCACAAAATTTCTTTCACATACATATACAAATCGGAAAAAATTAATTGTAATTCTCTTAGATAAATTATTTATTAATAAATTAATTATTCAAATATATTTAAAGCTTCTTCTGAACTTTAGAATGATTTTAATTTAAAGTAAAGTTCCAAAAATTGTGCAGAAGAAGTTTAGAAGTTAGAATTCTAATCTAAATCTTGTGCAATATAAAAACTGCAGTGATAAAAAATTTAATAACAGATTAAATATTTTAAAATAAACATCTAAATACTTAAAAAAAACTATTTATATTATTACTAAAACAAATAGAAGCTATTAAAGGCTTTAGGAAGCGAATCAATATTAAAAAAAATGATTATGAATATAAATAATTCTATAGATCACAGGATATTTATTATCGGTGCTTTCAAGTTTTATAATGAATTCTAATCAATACAAAATAAAATTTTTTTTCTTTCCTTTCAAAAAAGGAAAAACAATGTTTCCGAAAATGATCTGTTTCCCCTTCCCCTCCTCGGTTTTCCTAGTACTTGTTTGGAACCAATTCCGACTGTATGCTCCAAAAGAGCAATTTAGTTCACTCTTATAGAAATAGAATTGTTCAGACATTTCATGGTCACACATTTTAAAGATCTTTTTATTTCTCTGAAAGCAATTTTCTAGAACAGAAAAGCTGACAATAATCGGAAACACATTTTAAAAAGATGCCAAGTTTTGAGTAAAGCCACCCAGAGCCGAGCCTAAGGCAATAAAATATCACTCGAATCATTTAAATCGAAAAAAAAACAAAAACAAAAGAAAACACTGCTATTTAATTTTGGCTTGTCCCGAGCTCTAACTTCTGTAGCTCTTATACAGCTACTGTATCGTATGCTTGTCTCAAGAATCCGAATTATCTGCATAGAGAATAAAACAATCATATGAGAGGAATTGTTCAAATCATTTATTAATGATATTTCTTTATTGCAAAAAAACCAGAAGCATTCATTGCTGCATTTATAATGAATAGTCCGATTATTGTACAATATAAAGATAATTAAATGTACTTTTTAACACAGATCTAGGCAAGAATATATTAAAATGACTTGGATCTATGCAAGCAAAATAAGTTTTCTGCTGACATAAAAAGGGACTCGGGGAGCTTATAAAATTTATCTTATTAAAAATGATATTTTCAGAGTCAATCCGAAAAATATCTCAAAACATTCCTGAAGTAATATAATTTTCCATTACTTTTTTCAGATACAAGCGTATTTCTATGAAATGCTTTATTTGAAATGCAGAATATTTTCATCCCCCCCACGAAAAAAAAACATTTGAATGCAAAAGAAATTTGTATGATGGTCGATTTAATTAATTTGAATTTCAAAAAACAATTTCTGATTAATAATTATTACAATTACCTGTTAAACAATTACATCTTTTTTCTTTCTTTTTTGATTAAATTATATGAGAGTTTTAATTTCAAAATCATCTTTATACATACTTTTCAACAATCCTATCCATTAAAAGTTGAAAGTAGTCTTTAACAGCTGAAGAATTAAAGAGTTAAGAATTATTAATGTGCAATAAGCCTTTATTTTCTTCGGGGTTTTTTTTTTTTTTTTTTTTTTTTTTTGGATTCAAATAATATTTTGCGTTTATTCTCAACAGCAAAGAAAAAAAAACAACACGAAAATTCACTTTTTGTACATAAAAATATAAGAGGCGGAGATCTTATTACTGAATAAGTGACTGATTATTCATAATACGCCAAGCGAGGCACTTTCCAAATGACATTGTTGGTGTTATTATTTGACTAGTACTTACTTTTTCCGGCCCCAGATCTTCGATAACACGTGGATCATAATGAAGTCACACCAAAGTCTGACATCCAATTGTAAACGAACTCTATCGGTAGAAATGGCACACACCCAAACGAAAAAAAATAAACACACGTGGAAGACTGACCACTTTGGTTTGAGACAAACCAACCAGCACAATTCTCAGAGCATTTTCTATCAAAACGGATCTAAAAAGTCCAACTAAAGTTGAGGTCGACCACATAACAATAGGAGACGCTCAGGAGTGAAGAAATGAATTAGCCGGTGTTTGGACTATGAAAGCGCCATCTGGCGAAGAGAAGTTACATGGACGAAAGTTCGAGGGACTCAAAAGTTTCGTCGGACATTAAATGTTTTTCTCTCTTCCAATAGAGGACAAGGAAATAGCTTTAATGCAAGAATATTCATCTCAGCTCTTTTCTGACATTTGTTAAATAATTCATTCAAGCAAAACTTGATAAGCATCCACCAAAAATTCCTTGTTTTCCATATTGATTTAAGAAATAACTTGAATTCCTTGTTTATTTTTATTTAAGAAATAACTTTAATATTTCAAAAGAAGTAACATTTAATAGTGCGCTAAAAAGTAGAAACATCGTTTTGCCAAAACTTTGGAGTCTCCTAAAATCTCCAAAAGAGTGCGAAGCTGGGATTGAAAACAAGAAAACTGAGATTTCAATCATATGCTTAGTATATTGTAATGTCTAATGAAAGATGATATAAAAAATGTTCTAATGAGAAAGATGACAGAAAAATTTTCTATTCAGCGCAGCGCAGCTTCCTATCGGATTGTTTCAAATATCTCTGTCTTTTATAATTTTATCTTCATCCTTAAACTTTTGATTTAATAAAATTATTTTCTATTTTCTTGTGAAGCAATAAAAGTGCATTTCTTATTTAAAAAAATTATTTTCAGCATTTTAGAATTCAATAGACTTTATACCTCATTTTTATAAATATTACGAAAAATTAAGATGGCGACTCATTGATGTCGCCTGCATGGAATCACAATTTAATGACATTTAATCAATTAACTTACAATTAAGATCTAAAATACAAAAAATAAATTGCAAAATTTCAGAGAAAATCAAGAAAAAATACCATTTTTAAAATGATGGAACAAGTCAAAATCAAGTGCGTAAATATATGACGTATTTTTATATATCTAATGCTAATAATATATCTATGCTAATAATTTATCAAGAGAATTTTGAAATGTGACACCAGAATTGTTTAATATTGTACTAAATCCTTCAAACAGCAGACTGTTTATCCGTATTCTACGAATAAACTCATAAATGAAATGCCATATCGAAGCCTTTGAATGAGAAAGTTCCCTATTGCGTCCGTCGAGAGGTGCTGGTTCATTGCATTTTAAATTCATTCATTAGAAAATTAAAAATGGTCAGCTTATGTTTTTTGACGCAATTCTGAAATACTCTTAATTCTCTCTTCTTGCATTCATTCAAATGCTACAGTCAGAATTATGATTGCACAACTTTTATTTCATTTATTTTTGCCAGTCATTTCTTCAGTTCATTATTCTTTTGGTATCTTAAAAAAAAAGACAAAATTTATTAAGCGTTTTCTTCTAAAATCATTCGAATGAGTTTGAGTCGATTTCAAACTTGATACTTTCAATAATAGGCCGGCAGAAAATTTCATTCAGATGTTTGAATGCATACTATTCAAAAATAATTTTGCTTTCTTATTAATATTATTTGGAATTTAGTTATTTGAAGAAAAGAAAAATTCTTTGATCTTTCTGGACAACACCACCTAAATAAACATGCCTTTGTATCTGAAATGGTTTGCAAGAAATGATGGCAATTATGAATAGATGCTTACTTCTTCAAGATATTTTCTTGAAACCATAATTCGTGAAATCAAACGATTCACCAGAACAGTTTTTTTCTCTTCCACTTTGTTTACGAGAGAGAAACTGATTCCATGTTTGGAATGAGACTCCCCATCTGTTCATAAACACAATAACCAGCTAAGCGGATAGAATTTGGTACGCGGTTTATACATTAGAATTGTAAATTTTTATCTCATTTTGAATGATTTTCTCTTCCACTTTGTTTACGAGAGAGAAAGTGGAAAACTGATTCCATGTTTGGAATGAGACTCCCCATCTGTTCATAAACACAATAACCAGCTAAGCGGATAGAATTTGGTACGCGGTTTATACATTAGAATTGTAAATTTTTATCTCATT
The DNA here is from genome assembly GCF_947563725.1 of Argiope bruennichi. Taxonomy (NCBI): domain Eukaryota; kingdom Metazoa; phylum Arthropoda; class Arachnida; order Araneae; family Araneidae; genus Argiope; species Argiope bruennichi. The sequence continues at coordinate 6,433,691 of NC_079162.1, read as the reverse complement.
TTGAATGATTTTCTCTTCCACTTTGTTTACGAGAGAGAAAGTGGAAAACTGATTCCATGTTTGGAATGAGACTCCCCATCTGTTCATAAACACAATAACCAGCTAAGCGGATAGAATTTGGTACGCGGTTTATACATTAGAATTGTAAATTTTTATCTCATTTTGAATGATTTTATGAAGCCAAAAATCTCTCGTTATACGCTTCCGCGTGCATACGAACATGATAAATAAAAAATACAGCCAATTAAAATAATGCAATTTGGCATTTGATTTTATATTTGTCAGTAAAATGCCTAATGAGGGGGTATCTTTCGGATTGTCTATTCGAGTAAATATGAATATGATTATTTAAAAATTCGTCAAGATATAAGAATGAAATTTAGTTCATGGCTCATAAAAATTAGGAGATATTATGGTTTGGGACATAAACTGCAGATGAGGAAATGTTTTCGTGACAAATTTTTTATGTATGGATGTTGTAAGGTAGAAAATGGAAAGGAACAACAAATAAGGAATAATTAAATTTTATTAATATTTAGTTTTAAAATTTAAAAAATCACAATTCGTGCATAATATACAAACAAAGAAACAACAAAAGTGATTTCTTGGATAGAAATGAGTTTTAATCAGGGGTATGGTTTCCCTTATCTGAAAGCAATGTCGATTCAAGGAGGTTATCAAAAAGGATATTCTCTTCCACTTCTGTAGAAGAGAGCTTTTCAGTTGCTGTATTGTTTTTGGAAATGATGAGTGACTAGCAATCCTTCTCCCCAGATGTGTTCATATCTGGGGAATATACTGCCCAATCCATTCGAAGAATTCCTTCATTGCGAAGGCAATTGTCCACCAGCTGAGAACGATGAGGAAGAATTCATCGACAGCGTAAAGGACCAAAATAGGATCCCATCCTCATCCTATTATATAACACTATTATATAAAATATTCCTAAAGATTTCAAAACAATGATAGGTTTACGAATAAAATTTGAGTTCTTTTAAATTACTTTTTTCCTATATTCTCGCATTTCCTGCCAATACTTTTTTTATTACTCTGCAAATGCAATATATCTTCTGAAAATGGATTTTCAGCAATCTATATAAGTGCGCGTTATTTCCTCTCCGATGCTACTCACCTTTCAGCCAAATCACTCTCAAGTCCTTTACTTAGAAACGGTAATTCCAAAGCAAAAATGCTTTCACCTCAATGGAATCGACACCCTTGCAACCCTCCAATTCGTGGATGAAATGACGGGAAGGAACATCAAGCAGTGGGAAAAATCCTTCAAGGTCAAATGCCCTTTTTTTGGCAATGCAACCCCTCCAATCCCTTCTCACTCTTCCTGTCGACAAACCGCAATTCTGAGTGGTATACAATCAGGAAAAGCAAGTTCGTTCGCGGTGGAGAATAGTAGCGTCCACACAGTCGTTCGCGAGGTTCGCACAGGAGTTTCCACACAGTCGTTCGCAAACGAACGACAGTTACAAACAATTCGTCTTTTTGATGATTCGTGAACGGACCATCTCGTCTAGCATTCAGCAGTTTACGAATGTTGAGATGTCAGATATATCAAACTAGTTCGCATCGCCGTAGTAAATGTTTATGAAATTCCAGGTATTTTAAAAAGTGTTTACCCATTTTCTCTAACTAAATGTAACTAAAGGTACTGGCAAAACGTCAGGAGTCCAAGATTTTAAGTGGTATTGCATATATATGCTGCTATGAGACTGAAAAATAAATAAGTGTGTCATTGGGTTTATTATTAATACATTTATGTTGAAAAGCATAAAATTATTTGAGCGAATTTAATTTTCTAACCGATCTACCCAAAAAATTGGCTTAGGGCATCTTCAGTCAACTTGTACCACAATCAGTAGAATTTTTATTTTGATTTATTTTTCAGATACGAAACTTCCATACTTTTTCCACACATAAGTCTGTAGGTTTCGATTTCATGGAAATGAGCGATGAGATGAAATATTTCGCTTAATTTCTTATTAAATTTGACATAGAAACCTTATACAAGTTTTCGAATAAAAAATAGGAAAGATAATGACGCCAGAAATGTTTTCTTTTTACTCCTTTTCAGAATAAGATCGTTCAAAAGGAATAAGTACAAAATTCTGAAACAGTTATTGAAATAAGAAAAAAAAGGGGGATATCCCTATTTTACATTCAGCATTGTGGCATAATAAGAATCATGCTACTGCCTAATTATTTCCAAGCGAATCATGTCATTGAAATCAAAATTTGACAAGAAAAAATGTTTTTAAAAGGGAAAATTCTTACTTTTCATCAAGGTGAGGTCAAGAATTTTCTGGACGCCCATTTACACCATTATTTAAAGGTTTACACCCAGAACTTTGATTAATGTAATTGAAATAAGCCAGTCACAAAAAATAAAGGAAAAATTCTTTCTTTCCATCGATTCAAATATAAATTCAAGAGTTGATGGCATAATTAAGAATCCGGGCGAGTCCAGTCCATTAGTGGGTTGGTGGCCCGTGGAGAAGACACGGTTTTGAGAGAAAGCAGCAGAAGACGAAAAAAAAGTCATGGGAGAGCGATTTTCAGGTGAAAACAGACGGAAAGACCTTTCAAAGTCAAAGCTCAGATGAGAAAATGATAGCTATTAAATAAAAACGAATTTACTTATCACATTCCGATTGAAATTTCCAGAGTATCTACACCGTTAGAAAGACCCTCGATTCAGTTGGTTGATAAGACAAAATGATTAAGCAAAATCAATTCTATTTTTTAAAACATTAAGGGAAACGTGTTTTTACAAAAGCCTTTCTGTTCCGTAATTCAATGTAGAAGCCAAGAAACGATATCTTTTTCAGCGACATTTCTAGCAAGCAGAAATGACTTATTGCATTATAGAAAAATTTCATGCGATTTTGCATTCACATATTTAATTCAGATAGAGTTGTATTGGGACGACTTGTGACCGATTGATGGAAAAAATAGACATTTGTGAAAACTCGACTTTTCGATGCCAGTTTTCGAAATCTATTGATATCAGGATCATAAAAAATGGTTCATGGTGAATCGCGAGGCAACGAATTGTTATTCACAATTAATTTGCGTTTTCGATTTCGTTTTCGTTACTAGCCAAATTTATGTTGTTCATTCTTATCGACCATTATACATAATTTTTGTTAATATTTTTATAAATACAGTCATAAATAAACTGTTTTCTGTTCCCTAACTAAATGATATCATTATACAAAAATAATTGCGGTAATCAGAAAATTGTTGAATGTCTCTTGTTTAATTGCTAAGTATTCATCTTCAGAAACAAAAGCAAAAAGATTGATTCAGATTAAATATACAATTTCATTCGCAGTTCGCACTTTCACTCTCAAGCGTACTTACATAAAAAGAAAGAAGGGGGGAAAAAAAGAAGTGCCGTTATACCTCAACTTTCATCCACGGGCTGAATTGCTTGCTGAGCTCCTTTCAAACCCAGTATGAATGCTCAATCGGTCTTGATCGAAATTCAAATACCTATCGAATTTTCCATACATATCGGATTTTCGATATTTATCTAGTTTTCGATATTTAGTGTATTTTCGATACTTACCGAATTTTGGGTAATTTTGAGATTTCGATAGTGATCGAATTTGCTTGACTATTGAGAATCAGTAATGGCAATGTTCTACAAATATTTTTCGGGATTTCCAGGCATTATTTTAGATATCTGTGGAAAATATGTGTTGTCCTTCTTTTCTTTTCTTTTTAATCCGCATGCTTTTCGATAGTATGCGCTTTTAAATTTCTAAAAGTGTATAATTTTTCTTGCTTTATAACTAAGAAAAGGCTCTTTTCCAATTTCATTATATATTTTTTATTACGAAATATTAAATTTTATTTAAGATAAAGAACTTTTTTTTATTTTCAAATACACAAAATTTTGAATTGATTTAAAGATTCCTACATCCATTTGTCTTAAGAAATTATTATTTTTTTGTTTTAAATGTAAAGGTACTTTAGTGCTGGTATTTCAAGCTTTTAATTTGTTTTTAAAAAGTCTTTTTTTCACCAGCACGCCCCTCCATTTTAATTTTTCATATCTTATTTCAATTCAAATTTTACAATATGCAAAAAATGTTGATAGAATACTTAGAAATAAAGGATGATTAGTTAGAATTTTAATATTCAGAAACACAGCTTTGTACTTGAGTGTTGATTATTTTTTCATTCAATTTATATTAAAGATGATATATAATGGTATATTTTTCTTTTATTTCATCGTGGTCAGGACCTTTTCTAAAATTTTTAATGTATTGCATCATTCGTCCGTAAATTACCCTCCATAATGTTTGTTCTTAATGTTTCACTCATTTCAGAATTACTATTTTTCGTCATTTTTTGAGTTTTGATATAGCAAATTGAAAGATTAATTCTAGTTATATAAAACACTTATTGTTGAAATTCGAGTGCATATTTAAATTAAATTTGCCAATAATACTATTAAAATAAGAATAAAAATTTATGTAATTCGTATAAAAAATTATTTTTTCAAGATATAAGATTTTGAATTCATGGTTTATTAAAAGTACTGAATTTTACTTGTTAAAGGCATTATTATATCGTTTTCCTTTTTTTTATAATAAAAAATAAAAGAAACTGAAAATTTTTAAGTCAGCAGTAAAAAGTGTAAAATTTTAAATATTATTATTTTGAAAGAACTCAATATTATAAATTGTAACATTCAGAGATTGCTTTGGCATTGACACACTTTATTAAAGAAGTTTTAACATAATTATTTTCTAACTATTTTTATTCGAAAGAAAACGAATATTTTTATTATATAAATTTAAAATTTCTTTTATTTGGAATCGTTCTGATTAGTCAATATGTTAAGAGATGCTATTTATAATAGCTATAAAAATAAAATTAAAAATAAGTTCTTTATCTTAAATAAAATTTAATATTTCGTAATAAAAAATATACAATGAAATTGGAAAAGAGCATTTCCTTAGATATAAAGCAAGAAAAATTATACACTTTTAGAAATAAAGAAGCGCATACTATCGAAAAGCATGCGGATTAAAAAGAAGAGAAAAGAAGGACAACACATATTTTCCACAGATATGCAAAATAATGCTTGGAAATCCCGAAAAATATTTGTAAAACATTGCCAGGACTGATTCTCAATAGTCAAGCAAATTCGATCATTATCGAAATCTCAAAATGACCCAAAATTCGGTAAGTATCGAAAGTACAATAAATATCGAAAACTGGATAAATATCGAAAATTCGATAAGTATCGGGAATCCGACATGTATTGAAAATTCGATAATTATCGGAAGTCCACTTCAACTAGTTTCGAGAGGAGTTCAGCAAGCAATTCAGCCGCATTGCGAAATGAGAGGCATAACGGAACTTACGCTTTCTTTACGCTTGAGTGTTAAAATGCATGCTGCGGATAAAATTGCGTATTTAATGTGAATGAATCCTTTTTGCTTTGATTTCTGAAGATGAATATTTAGAGATTAAACAGAGAACATTCAACAATATTTTGATAACTGCATATTGATATCATTCAGTTAGGGAACAGAAAAGACAAAATGGCATGCTTAAAACAAGCATTTTTATATATTAGAATAGGACGGTATTTATCGAAATATGAACAAAAATTCCGAATGAAGGTGAATAAGAATGAAGAGCAGCAAAAATAAACCAAAACGAAATGGAAAACTTAGTTTAATTGTGAATATCGATTTATTGTTTCGTCGTGAACTATTATTCATGATCATGATGCCGATAGATCGACATTTCCATTTTTCGATTTTCCAAAAATGTCGATTCTTTTCAATAAATCGAAAATCGGTACAGCCCTAGTCTCCAGTATCCTTTCTTGACTCAACAATGAAAGATTATAAATGAATTCATCAATAATATTATGATTTCTTACAGAAATTGAAATGTAAGTTGTGTATATTTGATTTTGCATATTTAAATCATAATACAATTGCAAATGATCTTTTTTAAAGTATTATTTAAAATATGGTGAATTTTTAAATCTTTTAACAAATCTATTTATGCATAATATTAAAGTGTGTTGCACTTGAAATTTCCCTTTAATGCTATTAAAATCAAGAAAGTTCATTGGCCCAACTAAATGAATGTAACCCCAAGGTTTTAAACTAAGAATAAATAAATAAATAAAATTCATGACACATGATAAACAGAGAAAATTAGTAAACACCTCTGAGGAAAATGTTTTCTGCATCTCTGATTGTAATGAAACTATACTCGATTATCTATTTTGTAAACTTTTTTTCATGTTTTAGTGTGCAAATAAACCTTGTAAATGAAGAAAAAAAATAATCATCCAAGGTTCTTTCGAATGACACGTGAAAATCAGAATCAGGGGAAATTTTTTACACCTCTGATTGTAATGAAGCTATCTTCTTGCATCAAAATCACAAATGTTTTGTTTTCAATTGCCCAAATATTTTGATACTATTGATTTAATAATAAGAGTATTTAGAATCTTTTGATTTTACATTCATTGTTTTATATTTAATCTTGCATTTATTATTTCCATTTCCAAATGTTTTTTATCTTAGTTTCATTTCCAAGTGCTTCTCTAAAATCATAAGTCTATTGATATTTCATTTAAATGAAATCATAACGATATTTTATTCAATAAGTTATTACTAATTAAGTAAATTTGTTTACAAAAGTTCAGAATAATGTAATCAAGTAGACCACTGACTATCATCAGCTCAGCTTTTACAGAAAAAGGGCTTTAAAGCAGTAAAATTTTACTTTATTCATATTTTGTTATTATTATTCAGACTTCATTTAGATGAAATCAGAATGATATTACTTAATAATTATTTCTAATAATTAATACTTAGTATAATGTAGGCTATAAGCTATTGTCACCAAATAAAGTTCATGAGCTGAACAGAAAAATGGCCAAAATAACTCGATGCACTATTTCATTTAAGTTTGTAACATTTTGTTATTATTACTGATTATTTAGGTCTGCTTAATATATTTGCCAATATAACTGTTTATCTTTTTATATTTCTAATATCCTTGTTGAAAATGATTTCTGTATTACTGTAAAGGCAATGGAAACTTAGGTACCACTTTTAATATTAATTTAAATTTAAATTTCTTACTTGGATAACACTGTAGGGTATGGTTATGTATCAAAGGACCAGACAAACTTTCACGTCTTGCCCTAGGAGGAAAATTGTAAAGATGTCTCTTAATTAAATTTAAATCTTAATTAAATTCCTAATTTTTATCTTAATTTAACACATATTAACTTCACGCTCTCTTATTTCCTGATCCAATTCCTATTTTTTAATTTAATTAATTCTGCACGCGTTCTGTAAAACTGTAGAACATTCAGCAGGTTCTCACGCATTAAGCGAAGGGGTATCAAAAAAAAAGTTTATAACATTCTTTTAAAAATACATAAATTTCCCTTTCCTAAGACTAAACGTGTCAAAGAAATCCCTATCAAAATCTCATAGTAAAACCACTGAAGGGGAAAATTTTGGTTCCTTCTGCTCTTGTGTCGCGATGTAGACTAAAGTAACACTTACCGCTTTTAATCTGTATAAATTATGTTTCCGATCTTCCAAGCAACTGCTAAAACATGTTTACACACTCACGCGCGCGCGCACACACAAACACATATAGTGGAAATCGAGTTAGTGAAGGGCACAGATATCACATGAAAAAAAATTCTTATTCAGTAACGAAACATTTATTTCTAACTTGTATGAAAATTAAACTAATCAAGTCAATTTCATTTCCATAGGAATGTTAGAAGAAAATGAGGGATTCATTCATAGAGTGTGTCTTTTCATTCGATTTCTTCACCTGACACTAAAGAAAAGATAGACGAAATTTTGTAATACAAGATCTAACTGCTGGTGCAGGAAAAAAGAATGCTGCATTATTTATCAAGGAGATTTTTTTTTGTTCTAAGGCCAATTTACAATTAAAAGCTTCTCTCTCTCTCTCTTTTTTTTTTTTTTTTTTTTTTTGCGCATTGCATGATTTCATTTTTTTTTGATGATTCCACAAGGAAATTTTATGAATCCCGTTTCTGTCTTTAAAAATGTCTGTTTTTTTTCTCATCTTCAATTTTATCACATAATTCGATCTTTATTTTCTTTCTCGACTTCCTAATTTATGGAGGATGAATGGTTTTGTTTTGACGCTTCAGTATGTTAGAGAATGACAATCGTCCTAAGAAGAAGCGATTCTTGGAAGACAATCACCATAACATCAAAAGTCTGCAATTGAACACTTCGAGTACTTGCTTCGACATGACTGGCTTTGCTCTTCTCTTATTAAATGAGTAACAATTTTTTCACTTTGAATCATCAAGCTACCGATTCTTGACTGACATTCTAAATGGACTGAAAAACTGTTTCTCCTTCCGTATTGCTTTCTCGTGTTGAAATCGAAGTCATTGCAATCATTCAGAAATTTGACATCTGTATTTTGATGATCTCCGCAATGATTCCCTGAGCCAGAAAAATATTTTTGGAACTATGTCTGTCTGTCGATCAATGAGCACGATGTACCAGAAACTGAACGAAGATGAAATTCGATATTTTTTCTTGACCAAGGGGAAAATCTGTCTGCCTGGGTTCATACGAACACAAAAATGAAACTTTCTAGGTGAATAAAATTCGTTACGAAAATTATAGGCCGATCACCAACTTTTGACAAAATCCATCTTTTCGTTGATTATTTATTTATTTTTCATAGCTCAGAAAAGCAGTAAGCTAGAAAAGTCAAATTTGTTATATGGAGTTAACATTCAAGTTCTCGGTGTATGGTCCTCTTCGGACAAATGATAGAATACAAAGTACGTGTGCGATTTTCTTCATTATATGGCGAATTTTAAAATAAAAATCATCAAGCATTACAAAAAAAAAGCATTCACTTCAAGAGAGTAATCAAAGTTTATTTCTACCGAATGGGATAATCCGCATATAAGCAGTGATGAATCGTTTTTAAACTTAATACTGGCGCACTATCAAAATCTTCACGCCAGTCCATTAGGAGATGTTTGTTTCTGAATAGTTTTAATGTGGACTGCATGCTTCGCGGATCATACGAGGTCTCGAGCTTACGACGCCTCATTTACAAGGATTCAATTTCATTTACGTGAAAAATTCTTATTCTTTATTAAAGCATAATTATTATTAAAGTGGATTTCTACCGAATGGGATAATCTGCATATAAGCAGTGATGAATCGTTTTTAAACTTAATACTGGCGCACTCTCCAAATCTCCACACCAGTTCATTAGGAGATGTTTGTTCCTGAATAGTTTTAATGTGGACTGCATGCTTGGTGGATCATACGAGGTCTCAAGCTTACGACGCCTCATTTACAAGGATTCAATTTCATTTGCTTGAAAAATTCTTATTCTTTATTAAAGCATAATTACTTATTTAAACAAATGGTTAATCTTTGCTTTTCTTTTGATTATAAAATTTAAGGGTTAAGGAAATATTTATTATTAATTTGCGTTCAAAAGAATAAGAATACTATTGCTATAAAATTTTTGAAAAAAAATCAGAAATTTTCGCAAGTCATAAAAACGAAATGACACTAAAATGGTAGTTTATCAGATCCAAGACCAAGATTTAAAAACTTAAACTAATTTAAGCAAAAATATATTCTCATGGAGGTGTACAGTGGTAAATAACAATAGTTGTCTGGATCAATTTGTCTAATAATTATGATATTTGTCTCTCAAAGTCTAAATTAAAATGCATTTCAGAATACGTAATTAAAAATTGGTGAAGAAAGGCAAAAGAGGAAAACCAGCAGGTGCCATTGAAAATGGAATCTTCTTTAGTCAATTCATTTTTACTTTTTCTTTTTATGTCCCATTTGTAAATAAAAATTAATAAGTCTAAAGAAGACGTTCTCAACCTGTACCGGCACAAGGTTAAGGGGCCGCAAAAATAATGTTAGTTATTACAAAATACTTTGTCCAATAGGTGGCGCGCATGACTTGTGTGCGATGACATTGCGAGTTATTATTCAGTTTCTTATTTGAGATGTACGATTGAGATTACTGGAAAAGAGAGAATGAATTTTTTATAAAGAGCTATCTGAGAATCAGCAGTTCGTGATATCATCCAAATGGTACGTCGAGTGTGATTACTTTCAAAATCAAGGCGAGCTTTCTTTTTCCACTAATTATTATAATTTGACGTAAGTGAAATAATTCATAAAGGAATTGATAAAAACGAAAAAGAAAGTTCTAAAAACTGCTTTAACGAGTTGCAAAGATAAAGATGCATCGTCAATAAATGATGCAGATTTAACAATTATTTGATCCCAAAACCTTAAATGGTTTTAAGTTACAGTTCAATTCAATTTTTGAAACTTCCAAACCAAAGAAAGAGTTAGATGCTTATATTAAAGAGAAAGAAATCCTATACGATTCTATAGATGAATTGAGAATAAGCATTAACCATAAATTGATTCAAACTTTTCTGATAATTCTATTTCATCTGTGAACTGTGTTTTGTCAGACATAAAATGAGCCACACTATCCGTAAGGGTAAAACTGAATCATGTTTAAAGACGTCGTAAATGTAATGGAAAACCAAATCGTATCAAATAATATGAAATTCCAATATCTTAGAGACAGCCAATGTCTATTTCTGATGCTCATTTTCATATCGCATGGGAACTTTTAGAAGACAGGTATTCAAATAAACGGGAGCTGTTCAGTTCTATAATAGAAATTTTTTTTTGTGTTTGGATCTACTTGAAGGGAATCAACTAGTGACATTTAATCCATAGAACGAATGTGTACATTAAAAAGTATAAAGTAGGAAATTTATTAGAAACAATTATTGTATTTATAATTATTGAAAAGTTAGATAAATCAATTCTTTAGGGGTGGGAGAAAGAATTCCGAAGATTTTGTTACTTTAAAATAGCTAGTTTCATTTTTGAAAGTGAAGCGAGAAAGTGATTAGCAAAATAGTTGCGAGTATGGCTTCGACATCTAATATAAAAGGCTTCAATTTTAAATCTGTAAGATGAAGAAGTTCATGAATAGTATAAACGGCCAAAGTATAGAAACCTTACTATGACTGACAGATGTGAATTTATAAACAATCTTTGTTGTAAAAAATCAGTCCGGTTCGTCGACTTATCCTTTTTGCATCATTTTGTGAATGAAAAAAGAAACGGAATCGGAGAATTCTCAAACGACTCCATCAAGTTTGAATGCGAATTGGGATTGATCTAATGATATTTTCTGGTGCAGCGGGGGGCCAAGGCAAACGAAAATCGCTATTCTTTCTACTGTAAATAATTTTGTTCGATATAATTTCGGAAACATAAAAGCAACCAACGTTTCGTACTTCCTTTATGACAACTGATTTCATTGATTTATTGCAGATTAAAAAGAAAAAAAAATCTATGCAGTTTCTGTGTTGAATATTGCTAAGGTAAATGTGAGTTCAAGAATATGCACTATAATTTCTAATAAAGGCGATTTTGAGATTCATTTAGTTTTTATTTGTTCCTAAAATCTCATATATGATTCCGATCAATTCATTGCAATTTTCAAAAGAGCATTTTCCTTTGAATGTTAACCTTGCTGATCTTCAATTTTATAGACGAGCAAAAATGGATGTATTATTGGCTGTTTTACCAAATCTTGAGAGTAGGATAAGTTGAAACGCCGAATTCTGAATCAAAGTTTCAAAACTCTGTATTTGGTTCAATAGCCATTAATATCATTTCAAATTCACATTGTTAAAAATTGCAAAATTCCCATTTCAAGCTTATTTATGATTGTAGTGATATTGGAAAAGACATTCAAAAATTTTGGCAACTTAAATCAATATGGATGATCCTGGTTGCCATGCGGCAGATGATAACATTAAAGAAAGAAAAACTGTCCACTACAAGAGTAATCGTTATGAAATTGAATTACCATTGAAAAGGGATTGGAAGAGTTTAATGAAAACTATATTGCTGCGAATAAGATTCACTTGTTCTGAGATTTCAGACAAATACCGATCGAAACTTGACAGTGAGAAGAATGGCATAGTAGAAAAGGTGTCTATTCCTGAAAAACTATAAAGAGACCAAGTTTCTATATGCCTCATCAACTAGTATTTAAAAAGGAAAATCTGAAAACAAAGATGTTTGTCATTGTTTCTAAACAATAAAAATTCTCTTTCTTTCCATTTTCTTTTTGTCAACAAAAATGCTGGTTATCTACTTGCTTATTTTTCGTGTCATAACTTTCAACATTTGAGCTTGAATGATTATCTTTCTCCTGGCCCAGATTTGAATTCGAATATATTTGATATAAAATTTCAGATTGAACAAATTCTCTTTTATATTTGAAGTTGAGAAAGCGTTTTTTGCAATTAACTCTAACCGAAAAAGACAGATGCAATACATTTCTTTGGGATATTCTTAATGTTTATCGATTCAAAGATGTAAGATCCAATCTATTTCTTTTTTCCATTAAAAAGCAACTGAAAAAATTCCTTGAGGAGTCCCTGACAACGACAGAACGTTTGGATCAAAGTTTTTACATCAATGACTTTTTTTCTGAAGCTGATAGCTTGTAATAGGCATTGGAATTTTCTATACAAACTGTATTTCTAATCAATCAAGCTAATAAGGTGGACAACAAATTGATGCAGTTGTGGAAACTCAACAGCAAGATTACATAATCCAATAATCAATTCAACTCAAATTTTAGGAGTGCAGGGGAATAATCTAATGCTTATCAAAAAACGCGAGTCCAAAACGTTACCTTCTGCGTGCAATATGAAAAACTGTTTGATTCGTTTTGTTTACTTATTCCATTTATCATTCTTGTGAACTGCATCCTTCAAATCTTGTGAAAGAAGAACTGCTCTCAGATATTCAAAAAAAGTGGTTTCAATGACTTTCCGAAGTTCCTCGTCTTTCTGAATTACAAATCCCGAGATATGAGCTCAACTGGTGTGCAATCGCGTAAAAAGAATCTACTGATGTCTTAGAACCTCACTGTTTTTCTGATGACAGTTAAAAAACTTATGGTTGAGCTAATATACAACAGTCGCGAAAGACTGTAGTGTCGAAGTAAAACTTCTCTAGTCAAAATGCCGACTTACTCCTCTCACCACCTTGCAGCATCTCGCATTACTTAGAGCATAACTTGCCGCCAGCGAGTCAAAGCAAGAGTTGATCTCAATAAGCCTTCCGCAGTTTTCATCTGGACAGACTCTAAAACCTCTCTATAATGGATTAAGAGATCAAGTAAGAGAAGGAACTCATTTTTATCTGGTCGAGAGACAGAGTCTATGAGATACAAGTGCCTGGTCTTAATATCCAGAGAAACAAGACTCTGCTGATTTCATAAACAGGTGTGTAAGTGTTGAAGCTCTGTTAAATAGTGAACTTTGATGGACACGACATGAATTTTTGAGAGAACTTGATTTTCTAATAGATGCAAGTAGTGATGATATTTCAATTTCAGAACATATCAATGCTGAAAAATTTATACGCCATTTTATCATTAAAGAGTTGCAACGACCTTAATTTTATTTAGTTTAGTTGATTCAACAAGATGCGTTGGTAAAGGATCTCGGAAAGGATGCTACTGGTCCCAGCAATAGCATGGTAAAATCTCTAAATTTTGTCATCTAAAAACGCTTTAGATGACAAAAAATATTTTACGCATTGGGGCAGATTAAAATATTCAGATATGAGTTCAGATGAAAAGAATCCAATAGTCTTACCTAGGGATTGCAATATCGGAACAAAATTTCAATATCGGTATTCGGTATTTTTTAGATCTTAATATCGGGATATTAGAAATTTTAGAAAAAGAAAGAGAACACAGGTGTTTCTTTGTTTTATTTGCCAGTTTTATTAGAGAGTGTAAATATCACAAAAAAATTGTAATTTATAAATTATAACGGTATATAAAGAATCACAAAAAAGTAAAGGAACATTTTATTTATTTAAATCACAAAAAAGTGTAAATATCACTATTCAGTCTGTGGTACTATTACAAATTTTTGAAATGTGATCTTAAAAAACATAATGCATCAATTGTGCTGTCATTAAGCCTGAAAAGTAATTTTGTGCAAAAATTACCATCTGTCGAAAACGCTCTTTCGGCATCTACGATAGTTAGTGGTACTGTTAGCAATGCGCGATATATTTTTTCCAAGTATTTACCTCTAAATCCCTCATCTTCAAATCAATCGATTTCTAGTCGGATGGTTTTGGATATAGCTGATTTCTGTATTGTATTTTTGTTTGTTGAATTTTTTTTTTATTTATCGCTTATTCTAAATTTTGTTCTAGAGACAAATCCTTTTCATTATCAACATTAGTGTCGTTATAATCTTCGATAACTGTACGGAATTATTCTGAATGTGGATAGGTTTGTTGGTAAAAATTTTAAGAAAGTTTACTATAAAAATCAGATTTGAATTGCTTATTTTCTTTTCTTCTTTTTCATTTTCCTTTTTAAAATCATTATAATTATGTAAATACCATAAGACGTTTTCTATATCGGTGTGCCTTTCTTCTATGCGATTTTTCAATGTAATATATAATTCTTCAGATAGTGATGTGTGCTGTTCTTTCAGTGACAGCAACATGAAATTTACTGTTGCATTAGCTGCTAATATATTAGAATCTCTCCGACATAATGCCTCAATAGTCAGTTTTATTGGAAGTAGAGCTGATGCAGTTCCGGATATTAAGTCTAATTTGCTATCTGAAAAATTAATTTACAGGTTTAAGCCGATTACTGGTTGGATTGGATTTCTCAGTTTCAAAAATCGTTCCATCATTAGGAGTAAACTGTTCCAACGTGTTTTAGAATCTAATATTAATATATATTCTTTTTTATTTTCGGTTAATATATATTTTAGTAATATGTCATTCTTTATGGGGGAACGTTTAAATATCTTAACAATTTTTCGAACTTTATAACTTATAGGAAGCAATTCTTAATGGGTTGATATTTCATCCTCATTAGCAATATCTTCTTCAACAATTACATTATCATTATCTTCATTGTCAATATCACTCTCACTCTTACTCTCTTCAAATTTGGAATCCAAAGTTTCTATATCCACAGTATTTGGATTCTTCTGGTCTTTATTTTTTTGGTATAATATATCCTAATTGAATTCCATAAGCATAGCACAATTGCTAATTTGCACCAATCAACTTTCCAACTTTTTTCATAACTGTTGCTCCATCAATCGTTATGGATACAATATCTTCGTTTAGGGATAATCCATGGTTCGCTAATTTAGATTTACGCAATTAATTAAGTCATTAATTAGCTAATTAATTTCGCCCGTTAGGGAGACATAAAAACTAAAACATATACTATTTTGCTATGTTGGCGATCCCTGAACATATAGTAGACACTATTTTAAAAATTTCTAGTAAATACCGAAAAAACGGTATTTTAACTTGTGAATACCGGTATTACAAAATTGTACAAATGGCCCAAAATACCGGCATTGGGTATCCCGGTATTGCAATCCCTAGTCGTACCTGACAAGGGATCCACTTAAATTAATTATTGTAAGATATTATCATTTGAAATATCTTCATGTTAGTTAGAATGCTTTATCATATCATATTCGGCATAACTTTTGGAATATAAATGTATATGGAAATGTCGTGTTTAAATATATTACTTCTTTTAATTACAAACCTTTGTTAGAGAATCAAATTATGGGAAGTTTATCCAGAGAACGAGTTATACCTTCCTTTTGTTTTACTCGTAGGGAGCATTAGGGAAGTTTTAGAGAAAGTCTTCAAATATATTTAATGATATTGCTAAAAATTCGTTGGTAGATGTATTGCCCTCCGCCACAAAAAAATTGCATATCATGATTAAATATGCAAATGAAAATTAGCCAATTTTCTTTTAAATGAAAATTTATGCCTCCCAAATCACTAAACTTCGGGGGTCTTTGTGAGGTTGGGGTGAAATCATTGAAGCTCCATCTGAAACCCGCTCATCTGACTCTGGAAGAATTTCGAACAATAGATTCTAGAGATTGAGCGTGTTTTAAATTGGGGATTTCTTACCCCCAGTTCGACAATTTATCACCTGGTCACTTCCTTATAGGCAGATCTTAAATTGCTGAACCTGGCCTCTTCGATGTATCTGAAAATAGACTTTCTGAGTGGAAAAAAATAACGAAATATAGTCAACAAATTTGGGACTTGTGGAAAAGAGATTATTTGAACACCTTACGAAAGCGTAGTAAATGGATGTTTTCCGAAAAATAATGTAAAGATAGGCGTACTTATTGTTAATTAAAGATGAAAATATTCCCAGTGTAAAGTGGAAACTAGCAACTGGCAGAATGTCTGAAATAATTTTCAGTAATTATAAAAAAGGAAGAGTAATCAATGCTTTGCTAACTACTGGCAAGATACTGAAAAGAAATGTAAGAGATATATGTATATTTACCATTAATGATTAAATTTTCTATATGTAAAATATATCATTGCAATATTATTATGTAGGTTATTTCTCAAAAGAGATATTTTACAAAGAGGGTATCCTCAGGGATCTACTTTTGGACCTTTTCTCTGGAATATTATTATAAATGATTTGTTGGAAAAAATCTTCTTGTGAAGCGATTGCTTTTGCTGATGACTTGCTTCTTTGTTGAATTCTTTTCTTGAATTCTTCTTGAAAACTCTCATGATACAAGCAGACAAGCGCAGATTACTATTCATTTTGTATCAAATTGGGCAAGGAACTAAAAATTAGAGTTTAACGCCATCAAGTCAAAAGTTATGGTCTTGGAGAGAAGAGAGAACAGCGTTCCTAATTGTAACCTCACCCTTAATGGAATTGCTCTTTGCTATGTGAAGGAATTCAAATATCTTGGAATTGTCCTTGATAGTAAATTCAACATATCTTACATCTTTCAAATCAACGTGGAAAACTTCTGTTTGATCTTAATCAGAAATAGTTCTGGACTCAAATCTAATGTCTCATCCCTCACCTACAAACAAGGCCATTGATTTGTTACAGTTCTCGAGTCTGGGGCTCTGCTCGGAAGAAAAAAAATCAATTGTTGAGAAAAATTCAAAGGAGAATACTCCTTGTTTCTGTGTATCGAATGATATCCTGTGAAGCTGTGTTTTCTATTTCCGGCATAATACCTATCGACATCTTTAGAATCCATAGTAATGAATTCAAGAACGCAGCAAAGAACCTGACTCATAAGAATCGAGATGATTCCCTTCAAATTTCTGAGCTTCCTCATCCGTCTGAAAGATTTCCTCTTAATTTAATTAGTTATCATAATAATATTGAAGACAACTTTCCTGTTGTCTGTTTTACAGATGGTAGTAAAATTAACAATAAGGTTATGCTTGCATTTGTTGTTTTCCAAGATTATATTGAAACTCATCAATTCAGAATAAGAGACGAATGCAGTGTTTTTCAGGCTGAATTACTTTGCATAGCCCAAGTAGTTTCGTGGATTTGTGACAGTGAAAACCTTTCATCAAACCTCTTAATTTGCAACGACTCCCTTTCATCTTTACAAGCCTTAAATAACATCGATTCTCTAAACCAAACAATTGTTAAAACACAAACCAATCTGAGTTTTCTTCGAAGCAGAGATGTTCAAGTTTCCCTTTCTTTTGTTTGTTAGAGGTCATACAGGAATCTATGGCAATGAACGCGCCGACTGGCTTGCCAAAGAAGCGACAAAACCAGTTAATTTCATTCGTATGAGCATTCCAAAATCTTATTTAAAGAATGTCTTTAAAGATTATATATCTGAATGGAATACCTTATATCAAGCATCGGATGGAATAAATTCACTAAGGAATTTATTCCATCCGTATAGAGACACTTAAATGCTAACTACTTTGAGTCAAATTTTAAGCTTATCTAGTTTCTGACTGGGCATGGAAACTTTAAAGCATATTTAAAACTCTTCAATTTGTCACCGACTGATAGGTGTTCGTGCTACAGTGGTGCAGTACAGGATGTCAAGCATTTGTTATTTGAATGTCTCAAATTTATTCCGGAAAGACGTAAACCCAGGAACTGCTTTCTAAAGAACAATAAGCTTGGTATCCTCATTTATCTGCCTTTGTACAGAGTATATCATCTTTCATTTCCTTTTGTACATATATTAATAGTATTTTCCCCCGTATTATTTAAACTTTATTTCAGTGTGTTTGCCTACATGTATTTGTAATATATACTTTCGTATTTGTATTTTGAATATTTTTTTAAATTTGATTATGCTTCTTCAATTGTTTTATACCATCTACTGTATGTTTCTGTTAGTGTGTGAGCAATTTTGTTTCATTTTTGTTTGTATTTGTTTGTTTACCACATTTTTCTTTGCATTTGTGCCTATGTCCTTATATTTGAAATTTATTCTACTATCGATTGTGTACTGACTTGCATCTGTAAGCCTTGTGTTATACTTGTTGGCATACAAGGAGTTTATGCATCAATAATAATAATAATAAAAAAATAGGTGGCGTCCACGACTTGCGTTTAACGTCATTACGAATTATTATTCATTGTATTACTTGAGATGTAACGATTGAGAAAATAAAGTGTTTGTTGTTTGAAAAGAGAGAATTTTATTAAACAGAATAAGCTATGTGAGAATCAGTCCATTGGTAATAGCAAAAACACTAAACAAAAGGGATTAATATATATATAAATTTGTTTCCATACATACGCATGAAAAATATGAAAATATCATGCGAGTATGAAAGCTTACTTGGTAAAAGTGTAAGAAAAATACCTAGAAAGCAATGTTAAAGAAATTATATGTTTAATAATTTTCAAGAACATTTCTCTTAAATTATTATTAAATGTCACTGTGTAACGGCATATAATTTCCAATGCCACATCCTGCAGATACATAATCCACTTCCCCAGTATCTAAAGCAGGCGAAAAAACAACTGTGAAAACCTAGCGAATCGTGAAGACGCACTGCGGAACTTTTCTCCGCTATGTTATCGTTTTCTTTTTCTTTCCAAAATCAAACTTTCTCTTGTGCAAGGAGCTCTTGCTACATTATTCGGATTAATTTAAAGAAGCTCCAGATGCGAGATTCTATCTATCTTTATTCAATCTCTATTTTATAAAACGCACCACGATGAAGCGCACTCGAGGATTCCTTGAAATTGTCCTTCATTTGATTGAAATGAAATTACTTAACATTCATGATAAGTAATTGTTAGTTTTTATCAGAACATTAATGTGAAATCATTTCAATAATCTTTTATTTAGTTGGAACATGGAAATAATACTAAAATAATAAATGGAATAAAAAGTAAGATCAAAGATAAATCCTATAAAAATTATAAAATTAAATGTTTTCACTTAAACTAAACTGAGATGTTAATTAAAAATTTCTTTGCGAAACAATGACAATGGGTGGGTGGAGAATCACTAAAATAACGAGGCTAAGCAAGAAGCACAGATGGAAATAAAATTTGGAAATCTCTAGCCAAAAGTGATGTAGATTAGGAAGTAGATGACGTAAGAACTGTGTCATGTACTTAGAGTCTTCACTCTTTAACTGAGTATTATTTAGTTTTAAGTTTTACTACCGAGGTGTAAGAATAGCAAAACTTGTTGCAACTTTGCCAGCTATTTGGGAATCTTGTAGGAGAAAACTGTGACAAGTTATAAGTGAAAAAACATTTTTAGATAATCTGAAGTAAAATTCTGCAACTCTTATCTTCTGTTATTTCACAAAGTTAAATCAAATAATTTTCTTTGAATTCCAATGCATAATTTTATTTGCAACAATAAGTACAAATTGAAATGATAACTAAGCCTATATGGGTTTTTCAGTAGCAGACATTTTGTAGGAAACTGCATAGTCTGATACTTAGGGTCAAAGACCTTGGTACAACAACATATTCTTTTATGTTATCTCTCATTTAAGCTACTATTTTTGAAAGGTTTTCTCATAATGCATAGAGGAAAAACTCTATCTAAACCATTTTCAAATAATGAACTTTTCTATTTTTAATTGTTTTTTTAAATGGAAGGGCTGTATATCTGACTCTGGAACTTTTAATATGCTTGATTTACAAAAACACATTTACTATTATCATCATTGCAAATTATTAGATTGTTTAAATAAATTAATTAAAAAAAGAAATTTTTATATTTTTAAAAGTAAAATTATGATTTTAAATAAATGCCTTAATCATATTTTACTACAAATTTCAACTTCCGTCCCACTTTTTTGCCGCAAATTCCTAATTTCTTAATATTCTTCTTTAATTGCATATTCATAATTATACATTTATATGTTGAGAAATCCTGATGGGATAAAGAGGTCAAAACCTAATGAAGATGATGTAACTATGGCTGCAGACGATTGAATTGAAGAAGAAAGATTGAATTCTAATTTGGGCTGAAGCACGACATTTAGTAGTAAACAGAACAATACTGCATCGCCTTCGTTTGAAATACCTATTCTAATAATACGGAATTGAATCGTATGTATTCTATCCAATGTACTGATTGCACGGGGCTCCATAAAGCCGAAGAGAAGGTCTTCAGTCAGTATCTTATCGAAAACCAGGAAGATGTAAATTTTTTAACAGAAAAGAAAGAAATTGAAAAACAACAAGCACTTAGAATGTCCCCCGGCCCCAAAATTAGAAAAGTCCTGAAAAAAAAACCCACCGGTGTTTCAGATTGAGGCTTCCGAAGAAGTATCAGAGAATGTAGATTCTTCTAATTCCACTGAAAATGCAACTTCTATAGTCACTTTTTTATATATAGTTTTTCTATACAGAAAAAAAAAGGAATTTTGTTTAACAAGATCATGTGGCAGAAGAAAACTAAAGTGGCAAAAATAACAGATATTAAGAAAGAACAGTACAGTGTTGAATTTCTAAAAACATTACACATTTAAAAAAAAGTCTGCATAATAAAGATGCTGTCTATGAAACAGAGAGTAATAATAATGTGTTCAAATTGCTCAAAAAAATCTATGAAAAGAATAATGCATACAGTGGATGTTTGGAATCAATTTTTTAAATTATAATATGAAAATACTTGTAGTTTGGGTCAATAGTTATTATATAAGAAATAAATGTATTACCCGATAGTTTCTTTCATCAAATTAATGTATGTTGGTTTTCTATTCATTGCCATCTGGCCCTATATATACCAGTTAGGTATAATGTGATCTTATACCATGTAAATAAATTATCGTTGCTTTTCTTGATTACACAATAATTTATTTGCTAGTGAAGATAGTGTCCTGGGTGAAATGGCGTGAAGTCACATATTTTCTTTTATGTGGCTTATTGGTAACATCAACAACAAAAGGCATATGACGCTATAGTGTAGTAGGCCTAGAGAACTACACATAAAATTTCTCGGGAGAGAAAGAGCCGAGATCACACTCCCCCTAGTACAGGAGTCAAGTTCACTTCTAGTGGGAATATATATATATATATATATATATATATATATATATATATATATATATATATATATATATATATATATATATATATATATATATATATATATATATATATATATATATATATATATATATATATATATATATATATATATATATATATATATATATATACTAAACAACAACAGGGAGACCACGTGATACATGATTGGCAGCTAGCTCCCCCCAGGAAGATCACGTGGTTAACTGAATTCTTAACAGACCATTTGTAGAGCTTTTCTTAAAATCCTCCAATTAGAGAGAATTTATTAAGAATTTATAATGATTCAAATTGGAAGTAAATGGTTTAATCATGCGTGTATACTTTCACAATTTTAAACATGTCAGTAACTCAAGATTTTTCCTGAAATGGAATAGATACATAGGTCTCCTTGAAATAAAAATTTAAAAGTATAATAAAGGGTCTCCATACTCTAAAATCGATAAAAATGTCAATTTTTGAATTTTGAGTCTAAAATTATCTTACAAAATTCCAGAGCGTATAACAAATATTTAATGAGGCATTGCATTTTCTATTGTTTGCTTTATGCCTGTACTGGTAAACCATCTCATTTTTTTACCATGAAACAAAACAAAACACTTTTCTGAAAACTTTAGATTTCTTTTCAAAAAATTATAAAATTTTTTGAAAACTATTTTTTTCCACACTCGGTTTAGATATTCAAAATCAGATTCCAAATGTTATCAAGTTAATTATAAGGATTCTTTAAAATTGTTTGGTGAGCAAATATAGATAACTAAATAAGAAATAACATCTTTAAATCAAGACTTAAATTTTAAGACAAATAAGAAATTTAAACTTGAAATTTCTGAATATGAAAAGTACTTTAAAAATCCGAACATCTGCATAATATATAACCAAATACCACAGAACAAAGCAATTTTGTAGTAAAAATATATTTGGGTACGTACAAAGTTTTCTTAGATTAGTTTTAAAAATAGCGCTTTTCCTGTTAAATAAAAATGTAAATATTGCATTTTCAGCAAAGTTATTTAGAGCGCGTGCGCAAACACACTATGCCAAATTGATAATTAATAATTGATTAAATAGAAAATAATTTTAAAATAATAAAATTACAGTTAAATAAATTTTGTTTTTTTTAAGGTATTCATGTTTCCAGTTAGTGTCCTTTTTTGTTTTATTTAATTACTTTCGAAATTATTCAACAAAGCTATTAAAAACGGTTTCCAAAAACGTAATTTAATTGGTATGCTGAAATTTTTATTTTTTTCAATATTTTTTTTTATATATATCCTGATTTTTAAACTTTTTCTTTTTAGAAATATTATAGAGCCTTGACAACAGTTTTCTCTCAAATTCATTACGAGGTTGTATTATTTAAATCAACCGACTTAAGCAAGATCCGAAAATATTAAACTGCCACATAAATGTGCCAAAATTCCAAAACTCTAGTTCCGAGAGAGCTCGATTTATCTCTGGAAGTCATTTGGAATCGACGTTTAAGAAGAAAAGGCATTTCCAAATATAAGAATTCGATTCGTGATTTCGTTTGGTAATTTGGTGCAAGGGGATTCGGATCCGCAGTGATCGGCGTGGTTGATATTTTCTTGTGCTCTTCAAAATCTGGCTATAAAATGAAAAATGATGGATAACTTCTGTTGAATGTGATGATCAAGTGTAGCTGAAACCCCGGAGTAACAGGTTTTTGAATTTTATTCCAAAATTCTTAGTATCTTAGAAGTTTTTGACTTTCTGAAGTGTAGTTGTGGCAGAAACGCCCACTTGTTTGGGTAGCCATTTTGTTCTTTGTTTACCATTTAGAAACTGCTATCGATATCTGCGTTCAGTGCATGAATTATTTGCAGGACTCGGATATTGTCCTTCTGTATCGAAAGATTTCTTTATTGTGCAGACTTTTATTTTGTGATTTTTTTACCAATTTTAAATTCCAATTTATGGAAAGTGTCCGTAAATGTGTTGAATATTAGTTGACAACAAAATTGTTTGGAAAATATCATTTCTCTTTAGTGCATCTAATTAGAAGAAATTCTTGTTGCACTTTAGATAGTTTTTTAGTGAAAAAAAAATTATTGAGATTTTATTTGGACAGTTTTTTACATTCTTTTCTAATAATTCAAATTTAAAATTGGGAAAGCTTTCCAAACATTTCGTTAAAAGCTTGCTTAAGCTTTACTCTCTGTTGCACTAGAAATTTAGACTTTGTGGGAAAAAAATGGAATCAGACATAAAGAAGACGGATAGGGAACACTTTGCTGATGATAGCGATATTCTAACTGATGATGAGAATTTATTTTACTCGCCAAAAGGAGCGGGAATGATAATCCCCGATACACCAACTCCAATTAAAGGATTTAAAGGATTGACATATAAAGACTTTAAAAAATCATCGGATTCTGATTCAAATGAAATAATTGAACCGTCAATGCAGACGGACACAGCAAAATACAAATGGCCACAAAACGGAAAAAGAAAAATGTAAAAATGAAAGCAGGGGAAAATCTCCCTAAAGATAAAAGACCGTGCATTCATCGTAAAGACAAAGAGAAAGAAAGAAATGATGGTATTGCAAATGCTAAAAAGGCAAAGAATGTGGATACAAGTGAAAACGAAATACCAGAGAAAAATAAGCAACCCTTTGGACCATTGGGAATATTGGAAACATTTGAAAATATTATCAGTAAATATAGGATTGAAGGTAACGCGGCTGAAGAATTGAGAGACTTATTTTTGAATGTTTTGTCAAACTCTTCAGCAACCAAAATGAATTCAACAGATGATAATCATGGACCAACATTCGCAAATGTGGTGAAAAATCTTAACAGTGATGGCATAGTGGAAAAAAAAATTCCATTAAAACCAGGTTTAACGTTTATTAGAAGGATCCAAGCCTCTAAAAGGCTGTTGCGGGAAGAAAGGGATCAAATTCAACAAAAAAAAATTAGCGCGAATGAAAACGATAATAAAACAACACCATTGCTAAGACCTAAAGCAAACCTGCCTACACTGGTGGTTAGACCAATTACAGAGACAATAGACTCGTCGATTAAAATGAGAAAGACATTAGAAGCGAATATCAGCCCAAAGTGGATGGAAATTAAAATTATGGGTTTGAAGCCAGCAATGGGAAATGGAGTTCTGATTCAAGTTGAAACACCGGAAATGGTAACAAAGTTAAAAGATGCTATTAACAGTCATACAAATTTGCAAAATGTATGCAAGGCTACTACTCCACAGATAAGAATGCCTCAAATCATTATATATGATGTGGAAAAGAGTGAGAGATCCAGGGAGGAGGAGGAATTGGATTTTCTCAATCAAATCAAGTTAAGCAATGACAAAGTAGGGAATATGCGGGTTCTATTTAGGAAAAAAGGAAGATGCAGCTCGTCTCACTGGGTTATAAGTTTGGACCCGAAAGCGTTCCGAACAATTAAAGATAAAGCAAGATTACAGTGCGGTTTCGGATCGTATAGATTTTGTGGAACCCCTTAAATGTTTCAAATGTCTCAAATTTGGGCATGTTCTATCTAAATGTATGCAAAAAGAAGATAGCTGCTCCAAGTGCTTGGAAATGCATAACTATAAAAATTGCACAAAGCAAAATACAGAATGCAGAAACTGTAAAGAGTATCGCAAAAGAACAAAAATTATGATTCGAACGGATCATATTGCAACATCGGAGCATAGTCCTGTATTTATCAGGGAGAGAGATCAGTTGATTAAACAGACGAATTATGAATAATAAGCCTTTCAATGATAATTCTTGGCGTGTTATTCAACATAATATAGGTCGGGGTAAATATGCGACAAAGGAACTCCCAAATTTGTTTGGGGACAATATTCCAGATGTTTACTTGTTACAAGAACCATATACAATGAAAGGAAAAATAATAAGACTTCCCCTAGGATGGAGAATAATTTCTCACCCTTACGGGAAGGCTATTATAGCAGTAAGAAACCAAGATATTTCTGTTTTGACAAGATTTACTAGCGAAAACATAGTAGCAGCCAATTTATCAGTGGGAAATAGCGAAATTACTATAGTATCGGCATACTTCCCACCGACTCGCAATGAAGAAGATATCTGCAGAGGACTTGGAAATCTGTTTGAACAGTTGGGGACATCATCCATACTTATTAGAGGAGATTTCAATCTTCATAGTCGTCTGTGGGGAAATGAAATTCCCGATCATAGACCACAAGATGAAGCCGGCTCGTTTATAAAATTCCTTTTTAAGAAGAACCTTGTTATTTGGAATGATCCAAACTCATCGCCAACGTTTCAATCTGCACGTGGAAGAAGCTGGATTGATGTCACCTTATCAACTAAAGACCTGCATGACAAAGTAATGGGCTGGAAGGTAATCCAAAGTACTCTGTGTGACCATGGCTTTTTTGATTTTCAAATTAATATGGGTGGCAAAGTTGTTTCAGCAGAAAGATTTAAATTAAGCAAGTGGAAAATTCGAAAAATTAGTTTTCAAGTGGCTGAAAAATATGCTGATATAAGAGAAACAATGCAAAGGATAAAAACTAAAAAAGATTTAGAAGTATGGGTAGTAGAATTTACAGAATTCATTCAAGGAATTAGCCAAAGATCGAACAGTAAAGAGACAAATCATTTCAGGGTCCCCTGGTGAAAACAAAGAAAACTGACAAGAGCCTAGCGACATAGATACCAACGATGTAAAAACACTGAAGAGAGAATGAAGAGAAGACAAATTTATAAAAAGAATGAATCAATATACAGAGGAATGTTAAGAAAGAAAAGTATTGAATGCTTTGAAAAGTTATGTAGCGAAATAATACCCTTTTGAGCTACCTTATAAATTAGCGGCAGATAAAATGAGAAGGAAAACAGTTTTGCACGGTGTCAAAAAACAGGATGGTACAAAAGCCAAAAATACAAAAGAAACTATTGAAACTATTGTGAGATGCCTTTTCAAAGAGGAACAATCCCAACAAGAAAGTAAAAAGCAGAAGAAAATGAGGAAAAGTATTGAGTTATATAAAACAAAAGAAAAAGATAAAATATTCATAATAAATGAAATAAGAACAACGATTAAAGAAATGGCCAAAAAGAAAACACCTGGATTAGACAATATCCCAATGGAGATGCTTGCTGAAATTAACAGAAAGAATCAATTCATACTTTTAGAGTTATACAACAAGTGCCTAGAATTAGGTGCGTTCCCTAATCAGTGGAAGGTAGCAAAACTGATTTTAATTCCTAAAACTAATAGAGACTTAGAGGATCCTAAATCCTATAGACCAATTTGTTTGCTAACAACAGCAAGTAAAATCTTGGATAAACTGATAACTCAAAGAGTACAGCACTTATTAACGGCACAAAATAGACTGCATCATGATCAGCATGGTTTTAGGTATAACCACTCTTGTGAAACAGCCCGAAATGCACTATGGAGTAAAATAAAAGGTGCGATGAATCAAAAACTAAAAACAACAGTTATATCTTTGGATGTAGCTGGAGCATTTGATTCCGTATGGAGGAAAAGCATTTTATATGCCCTTATAAAAATGAATTGCCCGAGCAATCTTTTTGAATTGATTAAAGATTACTTAAATGAAAGGAAATGTATTTACCAAGATGGTGAGAATAATTGGGAATTTATAATGGATAGAGGAGTGCCACAGGGCTCGTGCAGCGGACTTTATTCTGGAACTTGGTTATGAATTCTGCATTTAAAATCAATCTTCCAGTGAACTGCTTTATTCAGGCGTATGCCGATGATGTGCTGCTAATAATCGCGGGAAGAACAAAAGATGAACTGGAAATTAAAGGAAAACAAATAATTCATAGGCTAGTAAAATGGGGGCAAAATTCATAAACTTGAGTTTAATGAAAGGAAAACAATTCAAATGCCTATTACATTTGGAGAACGTTTAAAATTAACAGATCCGCCTAACATAAAAATGGGCAATAACAATATAAAGGTGTCAAATCTAATTAAATACTTGGGAGTTACATGGGACAGTAAATTAATATTTACGTCACATTTTAATAAGGTCAAGAAAAAAGTGGATGTATTAACATATAAACTAGTGACAGTTGCGGATAAATTTTATGGAAAAAGGAAATACCATCTAAGAAGAATCTACACTGGGGGCATTGAGCCATTTGTTCTTTTCGGGCACGGAGCATGGGGACATAGGCTAAATCTAAAGAAAATCAGAGAAATATTAAATTCAATCCAACGGCGCCCTCTCATCATTATGTCTGGGGCTTATAGAACCATTTCTACAGAAGCACTTCAAGTGATAACGGAATTTTGCCAATAGACCTCAGAGCAACGGAAATTTTCACTAAATTTCAAATAAGAACTTCTAGTAATGAAGTTAAAATAGGAAACAAATACTTCAGCAAAAAAGATTATGAGATGTATTTTGACAAATTCGAACAACATCCTGCAGAATGGTTTATTCACGGTTTTCAAATTAAAATCCCAGATATGGATGGAATAGAAATTTTTACAGATGGTTCAAAAGATAAAAATAAAGTAGGAGCTGCAATAGTAGTATACTACTATGGGAAAGAGATCGATAAAAGTCTTGTGAAATTATCGAACCATGCCACAAGTTTCCAGGCAGAAGTGCAAGCTTTAAAGATGGCCATTAAATATTGTGAAAGGGTGGAGGACGGACAGAAGTGCTCAATTTTTTCAGATTCTCTCTCAGTCCTACAAGCCATACAGTCATCTCACAATTGTAATAAGGAAATATGGACGATAAAAGAAAAGATAAAAAGTGTAAAAACTAACAAGTAGATAGAGTTGAATTGGGTTAAGGCCCATATTGGGATATATGGTACTGAAAAGGCGGATCAATATGCAAAGTTTGCGGCACAGAAAGAGGGTGTTGATATGGTTGTCCCCAAATCAAATGGTGTCTTAAAATGGGGATTAAGAGAAGAAATAAAGCTGCAATGGTTTGACAGATGGTATATGTCCAAAAACGGAAGAGTAACTTTCGATTTTATTCCTAATCCAGAAATAAAAATAAGAAGATACCATCCACTGATAATTCAAATTATATCAGGACATGGGATATTTCCTGCATATTTCCAAAGATTTGGAAGACTGCAAGACAATAAATGCATTTGTGGAGGAATCGGTACTGTTTACCACTATTTAAAGGAATGTATTGAAATCTCGGAGTTAAGAAAAAATCTGAAAATTATAAATAATGGCTTAAGTACAGTACTGATGGTACCAGGTAATCTTAAAACTCTGAAGGACATGATGTCAAAAATTGTCAGTTTTTTACCAACTATTTGAGAGTTTGTAGATAAGGAAGAAGGACAGTAATTGACCACTTTATGGCTAATTACCTCGAGGAGAATGTCAGTTTGACAAATCGGTCAATGCAAGGATGGACAATGCTCAAGATAGCAGTCGGCCACAACAAATCCTGTCGATACTGCTGCGTTCAGTGGAGGCGGGGTGGTCGGCTGTACGCAAGAAGAAGACAAGAAGGTGTGTTTTTAATGCATATTCTCTCTGTTTCTATGGCAAAAGACCTATTTAATATGCAGAGAGTCCCATTCTCTTTTTCGACAAATTGTTTTAGCTTCTGCTGTAAGAAACAGCTTGAAAAGGAAATGAAATAGCTGCTTTGAAATTTTTTGTTTTAGAAACTTTTGTTTAAATCGTTTGTTTTTTATACAGAGTGAGAAAAGTGACTCATAGTCATGCAATTTAATATCTCATTTTAATATCATGCAACAACGATAAAATGCAAGTAAGTGAAAAAATTTATACGTATCAGTAAGTTGTGCGCTCTGCTGGGATTACGGTTTGGCGCATGCAATGAATTTTGGTCCTTCATAATGGTCCATATTGTTTGATTAGGAGTGAATAAAAAATTGTTTGATACTAACAAAAAACATGTCATTTCATACCAATTTTGTAGCTGTGAAGCCGTGGAATTATAGAAGTTCCCAACTTGTAAAAAGAGACTTATTGAAAAGATATTTGTTTCTTATTTTCTGTTATGTTTTATGTTAAATAATCGAAATGGATGTTTTTTCCCCATTTTTAATAATAAAAAAAATCCTGTGGAAATAGGGTAATTAAATCAAAAAGTTAACTTATTTCAGATTGTAAAAATGCAATTTGTAATTGCCTTTTTCTCGCTTTTTTCATGGGCTTGAATTTTGAAACTTTATATCTTTATCGATTCTTGCTGACAATACTTTTATCTCAATAGTTTTACTTCATCTAAGAGCTTAATTCTCAGTTATTAAATTCAATTTATTAAATAACCATTTCAGACAGGTAGTGCTACCTGGTAGTGAATTTGGAAAAAAAAATTATTCCATACTATCTAATTATAATTTCTCCTCCCACTCTCTTATCTTTTTAATCAAAGACTTCCAAAATTTCGCTTGAATTGGACAATTATTAGGCTACCCTCACACGCCTTGAAGCTGGAACAATCTTTGAAGTAGCATGAATTTTTTTTAAATATAATGTTTTTTAATAACGCAACAATTTCTATAAAGAAAACATATTTTTATTTTGGTTAATAATTTTTATAGAATCAAATCATAATGTGAACAAAAGAAAACTAGCAATATTTTTATAAAAGAGGATTTAGTGGCAGTTGGAGGTCTAGGATCTGTCAAAAAATATTTTGTTATCATTTTGATCTTTAGTTTTTGTATTCCTGAATTAGTTTGACATCAGCATCATTCGTCACAACAATATTATCAAGTTTCTAAATTTCCATTTTGCATTTCTTCCATGTTAAAAGGTCTCTTTTGTAAAAATCGGTGGTAACAAAAATGTTTGGCAAAAAAATTTTAGTTACGGGATTAACAAAAGATAAAAGATAAAAAAAAAAGAAAAAGAAAAAAAACCCTCGTTGTTTGTAAAGGAAGAAAAATTTTAGTGCAGATGCAGAATTTACACCTTTAGTATATATATATATATATATATATATATATATATATATATATATATATATATATATATATATATATATATATATATATAACATTATTTGTTGTGAAGCATGATGCAGTTTGAAGACAGTGAAGATACTTTTAATTTCGTGACGTCGTTTTATTTCATTTTGAAGAAGCAAGCATATGTACAAGCGATGAGCACACAGAACGACACAGAAAGGAATGAGGAAAAAGCTCTTGGACATTTTATCCCTGGTCTTATATAACCTATGATTTTGATAGGGAAAATATTTCTTTACAGTGCTAAGGTATTATGAGATTTCAATAGGGATTTTCGTTACATGCGCGGAGAAGGTAGGGGAAACACAAGGAGATTTTAAAAAAGAATTTACCTGATCAGCGGTATTTTATTTCTTCACGCACAGTGTGGGAAAGTTAGATTTTAGCTGATTCAGCAGTTTAACAAAACTTCTCTTGAATTAATTAAGTAGAGACAGTGGAATTGGATCACGAAATAAGAGAATATTTTAGAATGAAGTTACTATGGGCTAAATTAAGATAAAATCTTGAAAATTAATTAAATTGAAATTAGAATTAAAATATATATATATATATATATTCTTTTTCCTGTTCTTCAACTAAACGTAAGTTGACAATAACTTAATAACTTGAGTTATATTTGTACCGTGGTTGAACATTGTCATGAAATAAAGACAGAGCTACAGTTTTGGAAGCTAAGCACCAGATATAGCTTGAAAATTTTTTATCAACAACTTTTCTAATTTCTGCTTCAAAATCCTGATAATTTATCAGTTGCCACATGAATAGGGAATCATGATACGGTGCTTAAATTGCATCTGTCGATAGAAACCATGCTCTAACATAAACTCTGTAAAAGAAAATGCATAATCTTTTTAATGAGTTATTTCTCCTACCAAATAACTGAAATTGAACTTGAATTAATTAAATCTTGAATAATAAATGGCTTTTGCCCCCTATCAGCATTATTTACAGCTCTTATTATACGAAATGATATCCCGATTTTGGAATGCAAATAAGAAAGATCATAGCTAACACCAATAATTCTCTATAATTATCTCTTTATCGTTCCTGAGTCGAAAGGTGGCATTCAAGAATCCAAGAATGGTAGAGCAGGCATCTTCAGGGACTTCATTGCCTCTAGTTTTGCAAATGTTCTTGTCTTGTTCTGTCCAGGTTTCGCTAATACATTTGAAAAGCCCCATGCCTGGAACAGAAATTGCACTCATCAGTGAATGGAAACAACCACTCCTCAAGGCTAACTAAAAATGTTATGACGGCTAAACAGATACAACAGATTATGACTGAGCAATTTTTTCTAAATTTGTATACGCACCGTTTGTGGGATATATGTTGCTTTCTGTCGTATTACAGCAAAGTGCTCGCATTTCATCGGTTATACCACACTTCTCCACTGCATGTAAACAGTTAACGGCTTGCTTTTTTTTTCTGAAGATATGGAGTTTTGAGGACCAGCAAGTACTCCTTGCCTTTAAAGTTAGTATTATTGACATTTTATCAATCTTTTCAACACCTACAAATGCTGGGTGTAACTTTCTCAGTGAAACACCCATTTCGTCGTCATCAGTCGTTGAAAAGAAGTTCAATTTATTAACATCATGCCCAAAAGCTTCTACACCAGTCATCAACTATATTTCTAAGAGTGATTTTGCATATATCAAAAGTTTCAGAGAGATGGGGAATAAAAAAGTGCCTCGAATGTTTGGAATTGTTGCTGTTTCTGTGATATCTGCTTACCGATGGCAGGAGAATTTTTGCAGCCTTATTTAACACATTTTTAACGCATTTAAAGTAAAAGCTATCACACGTTTCTCTACTCCCTCATCTCACAAACTGCAAATGAATCTGCTGATTAACATCGACCAGCTCTATTTAAGACTAAAGACTCTAGTTAAGACTTATTCAAATCCAAAAAGAATACTAACAAATTCTCACGGAGGCAAACCGACTCAAAATCATTTCGAATAAGCATTCATTGCGCGTCTATCGGCTTTAGTTGTATTCAATTACTAATATTTAAAGTTTATGATGAAAAGTGATTAAGACTTAACAAAGGAAACTCCCAAATTTTGTTGTGGAAATAGCAGCAGCACTAAGGAACCTTCTTCAGCCGCAGTTGGCTGTGACGCTTCGTGGTCAAAAAGGCACCAAGGGAAAAGGCATACAAGGTAGCAGAAAGGAAAATTTTCATCCGAATAAAGAAGAATCAGAAATGAAGATCGCCAACAACGCAAATCTAACGGAAAATAAAATATCAAAAGAAAAAAAGTCAGAAAAGTGATTTGCTGGGGTCAAATTTCATGGTCGATGCGAGTCCCCTCGTAGTTTAACTAAAAATTTGCACAGATCTCTATTAAAAAATCCCCACTCTTTTATTACCATCAACAAAATAAAATGTGCACAGATTTTATTTTGCTGATTGTAATAAAATAGTAGGGTGGCAGTGAAAAGTTTCGAAAGTGGCAATCCTAATATCTCTAAAGTAGAAAGTATCTAAACTAAAAACATTCTTTTGAGATTCATGAAAACGTCTGCTTCCTGAAAAGAAAAACTGGATGAATGTAGAAAAAGCACGGGGAAAAACCAAATCACATGAAGGAGGAACTTGAAAATTTGTAACTGACTTGAAAAGAACAAAAAGGAATTCTTATCAATTGAAAGAAGACTTCATACGTCGAAAATCTTTTGGACAACTTTAAAATTCAACGTAAAAGGACTCTTCTGCCATGCAAAATTTAGAATGATCCCAGGAGATCTTTTAAGCACTTTAACCATTGAAAGGCCCATTTATTCTTCTTAAAAGTACTTGATTAGATTTTCAAATGAGACTTGCTTTTTAAAAAAGTAGTATGTTCCCCGTCTGTCCTTGTGTCACGTAAAACGTTTTGCAATACATTCCTAGTGAATGACCAAATAATTGTATCTCTTCTGCTGCTGCATCATACATTCATTCTATCTGTATAAAAATTAACAATTGTCTGCTGTAAAAATCGAATATGCTTCATGTAGCATAATCTAAAACATATGTCTTCTTTTAGCTTGCATATTACACTCATGTCCATAAATGAAGGATAATTCAGAGTCACGCGGAAATCGAACTCTAAAATACATATATCATCCGTAAAATGACTACACATATCTTCAAAAATCATATGCAAATTGCAGGAAGCCACTAGATGGCACCGATAGTACGTCACAATGACGAAAGTGTAAGAGAGTGATGTATAAGGAATACAGACAAAGAATTAAAATGGTTCGCAAGCGCTTTATAAGCCTTTCAGTGCAATAACCGCATAGTTATGACACGACGCATTTGGATGATTTTTTACGTGGTAGAATGATCTGGAATGTGGGCGTATCCAGCTGGAAGTATCCAGGCATGGGGCGCCATGGGGGCAGAATTCGTGTTTATGGATGACAATGCCCGTCCTCACCGTGCAAACATCGTAAACGAATGCCTTCGATAGGAGGATATTACCGTATGGACTAGCCAGCATTCTCACCGGACTTGAATTCAGTAGAGCCTGTGTGGGACATGCTTGGCCGACGAGTTGCAGCCCATCAACCACCACCTACATGTCTACGGGAACTTCGGAGAGCATTGCTTGGTGAGTGGTGTAATATTCCCCAAGATCAGATCGATAATTTGATACTCAGCATCAGCATGCCTAAGCGTTGTACGGACTGTATTGCTTCGTCTGGGAGACATACAATGTATTGACCATCATACCAACCAAGTAATATTGGTTTTAGTAAATAGTTTTTTTTTTTTTGTAGTTTGCTCCAGGGAGCCAAAAATCGCAATTTTTATTAATGATATCAAACATATAGCATCTTTTTTGCTCTTTACACTTTGCTTAATAAATAGGCTTTACTAATTAGTCACATTTGTTTTGCTTTTGACTCTTTCTTTTCCTGAACTTCATTATCCTTAATTTATGGACATGAGTGTATATGATAAAAGTCTTCATAACGCTTTTCGGGACTACTGAGGTACTCCAATTCGAAACTGTGAAATAAATTATCAAGTTTATTTAACAAATAGTGAATAAAGCATGCCTTTAAGCGTTAGTATAAGGATTTCACTCTGCCTTCTTATCTGTCAAGATTTATTTCAAATTTTTTCAAATGAACGAAATTACTATAGTGGACAAAAGATTAATCCTTTGTTAATATTCTAAACATTTTCTAACGATTTTTTTGCTTCGTTTGTTTATTTTGTAAACTTTAATATCTAATACATATTGATTAAAATGGAAATATTCTAAAATAGAAAAAAAAAATATTTGAAAAGTTCTTTAATTATTTCGAACCCTTTGCTTGTTTTTTTTTCATCTTTTCATCTTTTTCATCTTTTTTTTTCTCTAAAGATTTTGAATGCTGTTTAGTGTGATTGGCCGTGACATTTATGGATTTATTTCAAATGAGATTTTTTGATAAATTCTGGTGGTTGTATTTTCAAAAAGTTGATACTTCAACCATACTTTGCAGTTTTTTTACGTCACTTTATTCTTGGAATTCGTATTTTTGAAGCACAATGTGTAATATTATGTATAACTACTCATACTACAGGGTCAGATTTTAAAATTTATTCTGCCCAATTTTTGATTCCTATATAAAAAATAACTATTAAATTTTTCATGGCTAAATTTAAAAGTGAATAAACCAAAAAAGCAACGCATTCGCATCCAAATGTTTAGAAAAAAATAACATGAGAAAAGAAAAAAGCTCATCGAAGCGCATATTATGGAGATTTCCAATAAGATCAAAGTATTATTTTCTTCGTATTTGAATGATAAAAATATTCGATTGCAAGATTTTGTTAAAATTATCTCGCATACCTTTCTCGCAAATTCCATTTCCAGAGAGACCCAAATCCATGTCCATTATGTCGAAATCAATGGAAAACAAATCAAAGCCAAATATCACGGAATGTGGGATTTCTGTAAATAAATGATTTTGTAATCAGCCCTGATTGGTTTTGATATGGAGAAACTCCTTCTGTGGATATGTTGTGTTTTCCTTGCAACGATAAACGGAAGAGAATCCTTTCCAATAGTTTCCCTTTGAAAAAAAGTTTTAAAAAGCTTTAAATGTGCGTATTAAAAGAAAAGGTCAGATAACTTTATTACAATAATTTTACTAGCACAACTTTTATTACAATTGGACAGCTAGAAACCGATAGAGATAAGCAAAATCATTGCTAAAAAACTGCAATTAAAAGGTTTGGAAAATAAAACAATCATTCACGTCATGTTATTTTAAAGCAGCATTGTCTCTTTCAAGATCTTGTTTTTGATAGTGTGTTTCAAACTCAACAAGATGTTGCTTATGCGATAGAAGGGGGTGTTCAGTGAGTTGACTACGCCCGAGAAACAATTCCTTTTGTAACGAATGGAGGTTTATATGAACAACTTCATTAAGCTAATCCTTCGTAATGTCATACATTTGCAAATTGCTCAAGTTTTCATTACGTCCACCTGAACAAATGCAGGGTGGGGATTAGAGATTGCAATACCGGTATACCGGAATACCGAATACCGGTATTTTGAGCAATTTGTACAATTTTGTAATACCGGTATTCACAAGTTTAAATACCGGTTTTTCGGTATTTACTAGAAATTTTTAAAATTGTCTCTACTATATGTTCAGAAATCGCCAACATAGCAAAATAGTATACGTTTTTGTTTTTATGTCTCCCTAACGGGCGAAATTAATTAATTAATGGCTTAATTAATTGCTTAAATCTAAATCAGCGAAACATGGATTATCCCTGAAAGAAGATATTGTATCGATAATGACTGATGGAGCAACAGTTATGAAAAAAGTTGGAAAGTTGATTGGTGCAAATCAGCAATTGTGCTATGCTCATGGAATTCAGTTAGGAGTAACCGATGTTGTAGTGGGACAAATGCGTACGGGTCATAAAAAGTCAATAAATCACGCGTAGCTCTTTGAAAAAAAGGGGGTAAGGAGAGATTAGTCTAAGTTGCTAAAACATATGTTATCTGTTGGCAAGAGTATTTGGCGAGAAAATGTATTGGTATTTTAACTAAATTTTGATAAACACAAGGAAAAAAACTTTTGTCTCTATGTGTATATACTGGCTCTGTACACACCAGGCCGTCTGCCTATCAAATTTGGCAAATATATACTTTTGATGGTATTAAAGTGATTTTTTGAACTTTTAATTAGAATTTTAATTAATCAAAAATTAAGAGAAATATTGTCTTTTTTCCATGATAACTTTCTAAAAATTTACAGTAAAAAATAATTTTTACTTTCAATCAAATCAATTCTCTTCATTAATCATTCACAGTCAAAGTATGCTAAATATAGTTCTGAAATGAAAATCAATAAACTTTAAAAGAAAATCTGAAATAGATATTCCATCTAAAAAATGACAAGTGAACTTAACTTTTATCATCACAAACGATTCCAATTGTTTTAAGATATGTGGATTATTTAAATGTGCATTTCAGCTAATTAATAACACACATCAAATCATTCCAATACCACTAACCTCATTTAATTGTACTTAAAATTTAATAAACAACTTTTTTTTAAGTGCCTATATTTAAATAACATATATTTTAATGTTCGAAATTATTGAATTCAATAAACGAAGCAAGAAGAAATTAAGCAGAAACTGAAACGCAAACTCTTTCGTTTAATGCAAAACGTTATATTTATGTAAAGTAATGCATTTATATCTAAAATCTAGAAGAAACGATTATTATTTCGAAGTGGATACACTATTTATATGAGAAGAAATGTCATTCCTCAATGATTTTTATCATACATTTTTGAATAAATACATTGAAAAGCAATCCATCTTTCATAAAAAGCAAAGTGAAAATTATTCATATAGTATTAAAACGCATGAAATTGTATTAATGAACGTATCGTTAAGTATTCGAAATTGTGTCAAACATCATGCTAACTCTTGCCAAATATGACACTTTTAGATAACGTTTAAAATGTTGTAATCTCTCCTGGAACAGACCCGTATCAGTAACACAACTGCATTGTAAATGAGATTATTGATTCACAGTTTTATGACTGGCACGCAAAGTGTACTGTACGCAATTGTCATACAACCAATAGATGTATTATACCAAAAAAAATAAAGAACAGAAGAATTCAAATACTGTGTATATAAAAACTTCGGATTCCAACTTTGAAGAGAGTGTGAGTGATATTGGCAATGAAGATAATGACAATGTAATTGTTGAAGAAGATATTGCTAATGAAGATGAAATATTAACCCATCAAGAATTGCTTCTTATAATTTATAAATTTCGAAAAATTGTTAAGATATTTAAACGTTCCCCTATAAAAGATGACATATTACTAAAATACATACTAACTGAAAATGAAACAGAATATATGTTAATATTAGATTTTAAAACACGTTGGAACCGTTTACTCCTAACAGCACACATCACTATCTGAAAATTATATATTACATTGAAAAATCGCACAGAAGAAAGGCATATCGAAATAGAAAATGTCTTATTGTATTTACATAATTATGATGATTTTAAAAATAAAAATGAAAAAAAAGAAAAGAAAATAACCAATTCAAATCTAATTAAGTTTATAGTAAATTTTCTTAAAATTTTTTACCCACAAACCTATCCACATTTAAAAGAATTCGGTTCAGTTATCGAAGATTATGATGACACTAATGTCGATAGTGAAAAGGAATTGCCTCTTGAACAAAAATTAGAATTAGTGATTAATAAGAAAATTTCAACGAACCAAAATACAATACAGAAATCAGTTGCATCCAAAACCATCCGATAAGAAATCGATTTATTTGAAGATGAGGGATTTAGAGGTAAATACTTGGAAAAAGTATATCGCGCATTGCTAACAATACCATTAACTATCGTAGATGCCGAAAGAGCATTTTCGACAGCTGGTAATTTTTGCACAAAATTACTTTTCAGGCTTAATGACAGTGCAATTGATGCATTATCTTTTTTAAGATCACATTTCAAAATTTTGTATTAGTACCACAGACTGAATAGTGATATTTACAAATTTTTGTGATTTAAATAAATAAGTTGTTCCTTTACTTTTTTGTGATTCTTTATATACTGTTATAATTTATAAGTTACAGATTATTTTTTGGGATATTTACCCTTTCTAATAAAACTGGCAGATAAAAGAAAGAAACACCTGTGTTTTCTTTCATTTTCTAAAATTTCTAATACCGGTATTAAAACCGGTATTAAGATCTGAAAAATATCGAATACCGGTATTGAAATTTTGGTCAGGTATTGCAATCCCTAGTGGGGATATTTTGAATGGCGTCAAATGACAAAAGGCGCTATTGAAATCTCATTTCAGTTGGATTTCTACACAACGATTTCAGTTAGGTGAATCCACTGAACTAGGATTGGGAAAACTACCACATATAGTGTGATTCCAATTATCATCAGCAGTCTCCGTCCCACATATCGTTTGATGGTTATATACTGCAAATGTATCAAAGAGTTTCGATCCACTTGCAGCCTCAAAAAATCGAGATCAAGTGTTCAACAATTTGCATTAGCTCTAAAGAGAATTTCTACACTAATAGTTCTCTCAAATCTAATTGAGATATAATTGCAGGAATGAACAAATTCTTTAGCTCATTCTGAAGAAATGAAAAATGAACTCACTTTATTAATGAACGGTGAGTGATTGCAAACAGTTTATCCACTTGCTTCATCTTGCTTCTATATCACTCATATTTGCTTTAAATATTGTCATGCTTATTCAAATGCTGATTTGCTTCATTCCCTTTTGACTTTAAATTTAAAAACAGAAACAAATTCGGTTAGTTTGTCTAATCATTTTTTTAATTCATTGTACTGAACTAAACTGTTATAATGGGCTTGGTTTTGTATAAGCAGATTAAAATTCGATTTAGAAGATACGTGAAAGATAATTTTGAGCCAAGATGATTATAGAAGAGAGATGACACAATCTTTCCATCTTAGATGTTATAAATTTCCATCATTCTGGTGAGGAAGCACCAACAAATCAATTGGCATAGAAAAGTATATCTTTGCATGCAATTGTTAACTGCTGTCAATAGTGGCTCTTTAACACTTGAAAACACTTGACCTGTGGCTCTTTAACACTTGAAAAGAGCCACAGGTTGGTTTGCTGTTTCGAGAAGAGCTTGGAATCACACTATTCGAGCAAAATATGTTATATTAATATTAAATTGATGCTTTTTAATTGATGAATTTGTAACTTTACCATTTTTAAAACTGAATCGATAAATTTTAAATAACTAAGGATAAAACTGAAAAAAAAATGCCCCATACTATTTCATTTTTTCCACTTGCAGGGTAAACATTTCGTCCATGTTATAAAACTTGGTATGTCGTACAGGACTACGTACGAAGAGATTAAATCAATAAAGCCTTGTAAAAAGAGTCTATAAAATCAGCAGTCCCTATCTAATAATTTGGCGGTGCGTTCTCTGAAGGGTTGATTTACACTATTTGATCAAAAATATGT
Organism: Argiope bruennichi; assembly: GCF_947563725.1. Lineage (NCBI taxonomy): Eukaryota > Metazoa > Arthropoda > Arachnida > Araneae > Araneidae > Argiope > Argiope bruennichi. The sequence continues at coordinate 6,393,676 of NC_079162.1, read as the reverse complement.
GGGCACTTCCTCATTTATACTTTCTTCGAATATCTTCAATAAAGCTAGACGATCTTCTCTTGAGCTTCAACTTTGAAAAGAACATGCTTGAACTTATATCTTACAATGAACACTCGGTCACCAGAGCATTTAGAAAACCGACAAAAAAAAAAAAAAAAAAAAAAAAAAAAACACCGCTAAAATACAACAACAGAAAGTCGATTATGTTTAGCAACTTTCATCAATGATTATATTTAATTCGCACGATGTTCTCGGGCCTTTTCTTAAAAATAGACATTTATTCGTGAATATATAAAGGTTTTGTATTGAAAAAAATCTGGAATTTTCTTGCGCATTTTTTACTTTTAACTTGAAAGATTTTGCACCAAATTTAGTGAAATTCGTCAAAAATACAGCAATATATTATCAAAGCATTATAAAAAAATTCCTACTAAATAGTTTCATTATATCTATATGTAAATATCTTCGAAGAAATATGACTATTTGTAATAAATAATTTTTAATTGCGCATGTGCGAAAGAGGCACATTTTTTTTCTTTCACGATTTCGGCGCCAGATATAAAGGAAAACCTACATAAAAACTCTAACTTAATATCTAGAAAGGTTACAACATTATAATATAATAGAAAATATTGGGGTTTTTTTCATTCTAATTTACAGGTTGCAATTATTACCCTAAAGAAATATTATCAACTTCAATTGACGACAAAAAATAATATAAGTGGTATGGTAGCTTTACAGCTATACTAAAAGCTCTTTTCTTTCATGTACGCGCTAAATTTATTAAATATATTACTACATAAATTCTTCAGATTCTGCATTCAGTATTGCAACTATGTTATCGGAAAATGCATTAAACATTTTTTTTTTTTTTTTTTACTTTTTTTTTCTTTTCTTTCAATGACTCTTTGCGGCAAAATCTATATAATTTCAGGTGCCTCTAAATTTTTAATAGACTTTGGATAAAGATGTCTTGATGAAATGAGGATTAAATAGTTATTCATAGAATATTCATATATAACACATTAACTCCTTCACATACGAATTTACTTAACTTCCTAATTAGATGGCACATCTTATTTGGGACAATTATTATTATTTTAATCCCTAGAATAATATAAAGGCATTTGAGGTAATGATATATTTTCCAAGTGATTTTTGCATTTTAAAATATTTAATATATTCCTTTAATTGCAGATTAAAAATTTAGTAATTCGACGCGCTATTCAGATTCGTCGTTGTATACGAAGGGGATAAGAAAAAACGAATGCATGTAACCGTGAGGATAAAATTCATTTTTTAAAAAGAACAGTAGCTTGCAATAGCTTCAAGAGAGAAAAGTATTTAAAAATGCCCCCCCCCCAAAAAAAAAATAAAGAGCGGGGGAGATAGTGGAATTCATATCAAAGACCTAATTGTTTTTTAATAAAATGCATAGATTTTTACTTTCTCGTATACATAGTATAAAAAAAGTATAGTAATCGCCAAACAATTTCGCAAATCTCCATGTTTTAGACTCTCGGAATGCGAAAAACACATTTTTAGAAAATATCCGTCAAAGATAACTGAAAAACACTTTGAGTTAGACGGTCTTTACACCAAATTTTCAGATTTCTATCAAATTTTGAGTCAAAGTTGCTCATAGGAAGTTCGTATTGTAGGCTGTTCGATTGTAAGTTAACACGATAAGTACAAAACAAAGGAAGCTAGATCGGTAAAATTCGGTGTACAAATTCAACATCTATAGTATAAATTCCTGTCAAATTATGAGCTAAACCCAACCACAGATTAATTTTCTACTTTCAGAAACATGCAAACTCGATAATTCAAAAACACAACGACTTATAATAAATTAATACATCAAATTTGCTATGAGATTTTGAGACTATAAGTGCAGTTTTGCTTCAATCGGTTGAGAAAAACGTTCTAAAACACAAATTTGATTTTTAGATACCATTAGAGCATGCCAGAGATGAATCGCCAAATAACTCGCCTAGGATGCCACGATAGATTCAGTAAAAATGATAAATTCACGCCAAAGGTTAATTTTCGTATCTGTTGTACACGAATGCCATGTATCTGACATGATAAGTTTATTAGAGAGTGTGCGAGAAAGTTTTGGAGAAACCACTCCCACTGGTTTTAATCCTAAATTTACAGTGAAAATAAATACATGGGAAACCTAATATTTAAGTAGTCTATTTTTCACTAGTACATTTTTCATATCTTATATAAAATAATAAGTTTGCATATATATGAGGGAGCTGCTAACAGATCTCATATCTTATATGGTGCCATGTTGCTTCATTGATCACATGATGCTTTCCCGCCATAATTGGCAGACGAGAGCTTGACAGTGAGACAGTAAGACGTACCGCTGACGCTCCTGTATCTTTTTATGTGTATTATGTTAGTTTAGTAATGTTTTGTCCTTGTAATCTTAATAAATATATTTCACATATTAAGGACGTTAGTACAATTTATTTAAGACGTTAAATTGATGCTAAAAATTTTCTTAGGAGGAGATTTTGCTGTGGATGATTTACTTGACTGATGAATGGACGTTAGTGCATGATTTTGATGGATATGATTCAAGTGAAAATTTTCAAGGTTCAGTTATTTCGCTTTCTTGTGCAACTGTGATGACATATACTAGCTACTTTAAAAAAGGAACATCATCCTGTTCGACATTTTTAAATTAAAGAAGAAATTGAATTATTTGGAAATGTGTGAATTATTTAGGAGTGAATAGTTCGGCTGCTCTCAACGAAGTTCACAGACACCGCTGAAGTTTTCAAGCAGTTCGAATGCCAAAGATTTTATGATCAGTTTTCGGCAATCCTTCAAGGATTATTACGGACAGAGGCACCGCTTTCACATCCATGGCATTCAAAAAATATTGTGAGCATCAGCATATCACCCATATTGCTATTATAGCTAGACTTCCTAGATCAAACAGTCAGGTAGAAAGACTTAATTCTACCATCATAGCTGTACTCTCCAAGCTATCCATAGAAAACCCTGAAAAATGGTATAGCCATGTTGCTGCCGTTCAGCAAATTGTTAATTCCACATTTCAACGAAGTATCAATTCCACTCCATTTGAAATTCTGCTTGAAACTAAAATGAAATCTCAGCATGATATAAAAATCCTTGAGATCGTCAACGAAGAGATCCAATCTGCATTTCTCCAACAACGTGATGAACTCTGTAAAGATGCAAAACAACAAATCCTCAAAATCCAAGAAGAAAATAGCTGTACTTACAATGTGCGTCGCAAACATGCTCATAAATTTCAATTGAATGATCTCGTCGCAATCAAGCGCACTCAATTTGGATCTGGTCTCAAGTCGATAATTCGTGTCCGAACTATCGTAAATTTTTGCTGTAATAGCCTCAGATTTGAAATGCATCCGGTTTTCTCCTCATTGTTGCAATTCGTATCAAAATTATTTTCGGTAGGAAACTGCGCTAAAAATATCGATTTTTGGCGAGAACGAATATTTTTTTGATTTATTATTTTGGATTTCTGAAACCTTTCTTTTATAATTTTTTTTAGTTTAGTTTTTACCTTTTATGTAACTTTAATGTTAAGAGTATACATTTGTTTATTTAACATAATACGGTATTCTGGCGCAATCTGTGTTTCTATCTATATAATACAATCTAGAATAAAATGTAACTCTATTTTTTCCAAAATTAGATCTCTGAGCGAGTAAATATCAAGAATCTCATAAAAAAAAGATTCATACATTGACAATATTTTGATGATCAGTAAAAAGAACAATTTTTTACAAATAACTTTGTAGTTTTTTAATAATGAAAGAAGAGGTTAGTATCAGAATAAAAAAAAGCGAAATAATATTTAATTTCCTTTAATTAAATGTAAAATTAGTTATTGGGAAGCCAAATTAGAGAAATTGTGCTTGCCCCCCTGTCGGATTTGTCTTGCCCGTCGGCAAACCTCTGCCGCCGCTCATGACTCATCTCAATTATTTAGAAAACCTAACACCTGTTAAAGATCCCTTTCCATCAGCATTAAATGAGTTATACTATATCGATTGTAATAGATGATTGCAAGCATTGGATGCCTTTGGTGAAAAAACACTATCACATGGGAGAAAAGTACTCCGTGCTTTCCCACATGATATAAGTCGTAATTGGATTGTATACGCCAAACGTGAAAACTTGGCTGAAGGCGACATTACAAAATAGATGAAATTTTTATGCTAGGATATCGAGGGAGCAGTTACTGCAAGAAACATTAAAGGTTCACTAGTTCCAGACTATCCTATAAAATCATCCTTAGAAAATTTCAATGTGCATTCTACACCAGTTACTAAAGGGGAAAATATTTCACTTTTTGTAATTTCTGTGAAACTCCCGGACATTAACCTCAACAGTGCAACTCTATGACGTACATGGACGCACGCATACAGAAATTAAAGGCTACCAACAGATGTTTCCTGTGCACTAACCGTGGTACGCCCACAAAAATTGCTATAGTAAAGACAAATACTGCTGTTCCAAATGCAAGGAAAACACCATGTATCGATATGTAAAACTCCAACTAAGCAGCAGCCAGCGACTACATCTACAAGCAAAATTGATATACTCACCTCCAGTTTTGTTCATTGCAAACTGAACGAATTTTCATATTGTGTCCGACTGGAATCATAAAACTTACTCGTTGTCTTTTGGATGGTAGAAGTTAATTTTGTGAACAGTTTAAAACTTCCAGTCATTTCAACCAGACCTTTGGAACTTCAAGCGTTCGAATCTCCAGCTAGTTTTAGCCATAAGCAAAGACAAGTTCGATTTCTGTTATCAATCATCTGGGGCAAATCGAAATTCAATGTTATTGCTACACCTGAGTAATATGAATTGAATTATAACGAAATAGAGAAGGCTACGGAATATTGTATCTAAACTGTACAGCATCAATGCTTCCCGGCTGGACGCCCCTTACAAAAAAAAAAAAAAAAAAAAAATCCTGTTTCAATCCTTTTCTCAAAGATGGTAACTTGCGCCTTGGAGGAAGACTATAATTTTCTGACATTCTTTCTGATATTCAACACCCTTTATTACTGATAAAAAAGACTCTTTTGTCCGTCTATTGATCCAGCATACCCACATACATCTCTCTCATTTAGGTGTACGTATAATCCTTTCCGAGTTACGTTCTACCTTCTGGATTTTAACGGGATGTTAAGCTATAAATCAAGCTCTTCATAAATGCCTACCTTTCAAGCTGTCCAAAGCGAAATGTGAAAGACAAACTGAAGCTCCTCTACCTTTTGAAAAAGTTGTGCCGTCTGCTCCATTTACTAACACAGCAATTGATTTTGCTGGATCTGTGAATATCCGCTGCTTGAAACCAAGAGACATAGCCTACATAGTATTATTTACTTGTGGAACAACATGTACATTGCACATTGAACTCGTGTCAGATCTTACCACTGACAAATTTCTCTTCATACTGCAACTATTTGTTGGTCGCAGAGGACTGCCACACACTGCACTAACAATTCTACCACCTTTCATGCAGCAAATAAGGAATGGATCCTGTTATGGAAAGCTCTGTCATAAGCTAAAATTCATCAATGTTACGGCCAAAATAGTATAACTTGGAAATTTATCGCCCCACGGGTGGCTTGGTGGAGAGGGTGATGGGAACGCCTGATAGGAATTACCAAACAATGCCTGCAAAAGGTACTCGGACGAACACTTTTAGATGAGGAAAGTCTGTAAACTGCCCTCGTTGAAATAGAAGCCGCCCTAAACAGCGGACCATTAGTCTACGATAAGGAAAAAGACGACAGCCTCAACACCAGGTCATTTCTTGACATGGCGAAAATTAACACCCATTTCATCCAGCCCGGATAATGACATAAGGCTGAAGAGAATCGACAAGCAGCAGCAGGAGTTACTTGACTGTTTTTAGAAAAAATTGTCAAAGGAATATTTACATTAACTGCTATCTTTTCAACAAGTTCGAAGCCAGGACAGTACCCGTTAACGTACGAGCTGGCGATATTGTACTCCTGCAAAAAGTCATTCGACCGCGGCACATGTGGAAGAAGGCCAGATGTCAGAACCTATGTCAGAAACGCGACGGGGAGATACGATCCTGCGAACTGAGAGTTAATGGTCGAAATGTTGACCGTCCGGTCTCTCTGGTCATCCCCCTCGAGTTTGACCAAGATGGGGAGGATGCTGGGAATGAGATTACATATAATATTTTAGTTGCCCAGGTGGCAACATCTATTTAAAGTTAGTATGTTTTTTGATAAAAATAAAGATATATCTTTCAGAATAATTTAATACCTACAAGTTAACACAATTCATATTAATAATTTCCATTTGATATTATAAATTCTCGCATTGACATTGAAACCAAAGCAAAAAATTTTCAGGAAACTTTTAATTAGTTTTAATGTTTGTGTTCATAATGGGAATAATGTAATAAAGTTTATTGTTATTTATGATGTCTAATTTACTAAAATTTAAATTACGTAATTTATAAGTATTTCTAACCATTACATTATTTCGTATAACTGTGTAAAGATTTGTTTAAAAATTATTAATTTAGGGAAAAACTCCTAGAATTTAATTTCTTCTAATGGTTAACTCGTCGTAATGCAAATGGTATATTTCTAAATGTTAAAGTTATTTCAACTGAGATTACTATATAAATTGCTTAATATATCTGGCTTCGAAACCATGAAAGAAAAAGTATGCCAGGCTTCGCACATGCTCATTTAAAAATTATTTACTACAATCACTCATATTTCCTCGAATATTGAAATTATATACTATGCTTTGATCATATATTTTACATTTTCGATGAATTTCATAAAAACTGGTACGAAACTTAACATGTTAAAATCCAATATACGTGGAAAAATGTGGAATTTAAAAAAAAAAAAAACCTTCGTATTTTCCTGAATATATGCACTGTTTATATGAAAATGCCTGTGAATATCACGTACAGCAGATGAAAGTTTAAGATCATTATCGATTTTGTATGAAACTATGTTACGTAAGCATGTTACCCCGCCTCTCACTTGTAACGCCCTCAAACGGTATACGTAAAAAACTATCAGTCTTGTAACATCATCGATGTAGCAGCAACGCCGAAAGGCAAAGCTCAAAGGAACTCCCGAAAGCGGAGAAACAATAAAAATTTTAAAATTCTAAAAAGGTCTGTCATCATTGTTGAACCTCTCCATTGTGGTCCGTCGAGCCGGAGACGAGTGGCGAAAATATGGATAAAAATAAAACTCAAAAATCCAAAGAGTTAAATAGAATCCGTGGAAGAATAAAAGCGAAACTAACAAGTATTAAAAAGTTTGTTGAAAGTAGTTCAACGGTTGAAGAAGAAAATAAATTTATATTCAGCTGTCAACAAAAGCTGGCAAATGTAAAAGAAATGAAAAAATGAATTAGAAATTTTTTTCAAGGATTATTTAGAAATCGACGAAGATGAAATGCTAATCCAGAAGTGCGATCAAGAAATGTTGGTTATCGAAGAAGAAAGAAACGAAATAGAGGTAAATTTGAAATGCTTACTCTCTAATTACAATGTTAAGGAAAATGTAATTCATAATAAAAATGATCAAAATTCAAATTTGAAAGCTTATATCGATCATATTGAATTAAAAACGAAACTTTCGGAAATTTCCTTACCGCTATTTTAAGGAAAAATGGAAGAATTCAATAATTTCAAAAATCAATTCATGTGTCTAATAAACGATAATACCGAATTAACGAATGATCAAAAGTTATTTTATTTCAAAGCTGCCCTTTGTGGTGAAGCTAAATTTATAGAAACAAGTGACGATACATTTGAGTGACTGTTTGTTGCTCTCGAAGAACGCTTTGAAAATATGCGGGCAGTTGTTGATATTCACATTCGAAACATGCTAAAACTAGTAAATTTAAATTTTGAGTCTGCAAACGGCTACGAAATATCACAGACACAATAAATAAAAGACTGAGAGCTTTAAAGAGTTTGAATTTAGAATGCAATAACTTAACAAATGCTATATTAGTAAATATAATATTAGAAAGACTTGACAAAGAGAGTAGAAAGGCATTTGAAATGTCCACAATCAAAACAAATATCTTCATTGAAGGAGCTCTTGCAATTTTTAGAATCAAGAGCGATGGTATTAATTAAGGAAATTCAATTAAGGAAAAACCCTACAAATAACAAATTCCACAAGGAATTTCAAAGCGCAATAAATAAGCCAAAAAACTTTCTTTTTAATTCGAATAAACTAAGCAATGTAAAGCCATGTATTTTATGTAAATTTGAACATCCTTTGCAAAGATGCTCTGAATTTTTAAAATTGTGTGTTTCTAAAAGAATCGAGCTTTTAGAAAAATATAACATTTGTAAGAACTGTTTGAAATTGCATAAGCCACCCTGCAAATCCACATTCCTCTGCCGAAGCTGTCAAAAATCAGGCCATAATTCTTTGATCCATTTCGATTCTAAAAGTGACAGTTATAAAAGTGACCAGAGAACAAAAAGCTTCAAAAACATTCTTATTGTGCTTTCTCCTTTTTTTTCTTCTTTTGGACCTCTATAATAGCAGAAGATCCCGAATTTTCATTGATCTCGGATATCTGGGATCAACAAGTTCTGGCAACAAACAGTCAAAATAAAAGTAGGTCAATTTTTTCTCCATTTTTTTGATGCCAAAATATTGGATCACGAATTATTTTCTCTGTTTTTTGCCCCTTCTCCGTCCACATTGCAAATAAACAAAAGCATCTTTGTGTAATCTGCACTTGAAAATAATACTTATGGTTTTTATTTACAATTGTTGTTCCATCTTTGTTTAATTTCCAGAATGGGAATTTTTTTGCTTTTATTGCCTCATCTGGAGAAATATTTTTGCAGGATGCTAAGTTTTGTCCCATTCGCTTTTTCCAATTTGCCGACGAGAACAATCTTGTCTTTTTACCTCTTCCATAATCCATATTCAGTTAATTTCCCCTCAATATTTCAAACATGTGAGTAAGAAAAATAAACGATTTGCAAATTTACAGATAGATATAATCATATACTTGAAAATAGTCTACTAAATTTGTTTACAGGGATGCGGTAGCATTCGCAGAAACAAGTATGGGTTGTGAAGACCACAGCTGTGATGGTAAACAAAATAAAAAGAAAGAAAGAAAGGAGGAAAGAAGAGAATGCTGAGGGGGAGATTTTAAGACCTAGTGAAGACCAGATAATAAATCAGATTGTAAAGGGTGGGTTTATAGTGTATTCCTCCGCGAATGGGAGGGGTTAAAGGAGCATTGGAGGGGAGTGCAAATTATTTTTCCAATTTTAGGACTAAAATACTGCTTTTACACATTTTTTTTTAAAAATTAAATATGCAACGGAAAGAAGATACCAATAGGGATGTTGCTATTTTGCTATTTTTATTTTATTTAGGATAGAATTTTGTATAGAATTATTTAAATGTCCGAAGTTGAAGTTTTGAGACTTTTAATAAATATTTAAAAATACTTTGAGAAGTCCGAGAAAAAATTCGTTTGGCTGAAACCTGTATTTTTATTCTTTCTACTGATTGCAGTTGACTTCATAAGAAAGAAACCGCAATAGCAAACATAATAGTCTAAAAATATTTCTCCATAGGATAACATTACGTTTGAAAATTGTAGGTGGCGTGTATACGGCACCCTTAAGTACGCGCCTTCCAGGCGGCGAGGAGCAACTTAATGTAAGCAATGAAACATCTGGCTCGTCACAAAAAGGTCGCCACAAAAACAAACCACTGATGCTGAGTCAGCGCTTACAAGTAACTCAAAACTATCCTCAAACATTCTATGCACCGCGCAATTATTTATTGAAGATGAATTTGGTCAAAAAATAAAAATAAAAGCTCAGTTGGATTCTGGGAGTTCGGTAAACAAGAAACGGAGTAGATAGAAAATTTTTTCGGGAGAAATATCCACCAGGCAGCTCTAATCGATAATATTTCTCTAAGGTGCTTAATTTTTGCATCCATTTCACGCTACGCACCCTGGATCAGATACAATATTATTTAAGTTTATTATTGTATGCAAATACTTTTAGACTATTTGTTTTATTAATTCTGTAATTTTTTTGCTTTGATTTAGATTTTTGTTTAACACTTTAAATGTGTCATTATTTAGAATTATGCATATATATATAGATATCGATAGGCATATAAATAATTTTAATTGAATTATTCTATGCAATGATTTAAATTAAAATTTTAATTATTTGAGTGATTAATTTTATCAAATTTTTGAAACTGCAATTATAAAAAATAAAAATTTATACTATTATAAATATCAGCTTTGTAAAAAAATATTTTGTTTCATTATCATTTTCTCCTATTTAATCATATATATTATCTTACTATATATATATATATATATATATATATATATATACCGGGTGTCCCATAAATTTGTAAATACTTTAAAAATTCCTAAAAATTGAAGGACTGGGTATATTTGAATGTGGGTTGCGAAACTATTATTCTCATGAAGGGGGATTTTTTTTTGATACAGAAAAAAAAAAAAAAAAAAAAAAATTTGACAATAGAAGGCGCTGCACACAAGCAAATCAGTGGAAATATGCAAATTAAAGTCTTATGAAAGGCAGAGTGAGCGATTGGCACATCATTTCTAAAGGTTTGCATAAGGTTTGTATTAAGACGTTGACACTAGTGGATTAAGCACTATTGGTAAAGTTGTTTTATGTCAGCAACGAATCGGCGGCTGAAGCCTTACGAAAGTTTAGGACCCAGAAAAGATTGAAGAAAGGTTCAGGTCCGATCACTCCTGCTGGACTTGTTTCCCTAGTACGTCGTTTCGAAGAAACTGGAAGTTTGTGTCATCGGCCACGCAGTGGTGCACCTCATTTAACAACAGTCCGTACCCCCGATGTCTCTTCGCAAATGGACACGCAAAGGGAACAGTCTACAAGTGCAGTCAGTAGCGCACGAGAAGTGGCACGAATAACTGGTATACCAAAGACTTCGGTGCACCGTATCCTTGATAGTGTATTGCAATTGTACCCATACAAATTGCAATCGCTACATCAGCTCTTACCAAATGATACAGCCAAGAGATTGGAATTCTCAAATTAGAATTCTCAATTCAAATTAGCGAAAATTGAAGATGATCCGCGATGGCTGCTGAAAATATTGTGGACAGATGAGGCTCATTTTGCTTTGCATGGAGCAGTTAATACCCATAACTGTAGAATATGGGCACATGAGAATCCACATGCTTACACTGAGAAGCCCCTGCATTCACCACGGGTTACTGTTTGGTGTGGTTTCACTGCATCCATTATTGTAGGCCTTTTTTTCTTTGAAAAGCCCTGTAAAAAAGCAGGATGGAAGACATGTTCAGTTAATGGAACAAGGTACTTGGAAATGTTACAGAAGGAAGTGATACCGTCCTTATTGGAACACGATGTCCTTGACACAGTGACATTCATGCAAGACGGGGTACCTCCTCACATCGACACCGAAGTGAATGCATTTTTGAGAAGAACTTTTACTGAAGAAGGGATAATCAGCCGTCACTTTACACATGAATGGCCCCCACGAACACCAGATTTAACACCCCTTGATTTTTGTCTGTGGGGTTACCTTAAGTCTCGGGTGTACCGCCATAGGCCAACTTCGTTAGTGCAGCTAAAGGAAGCCATTCGCCACGAAATCTCATGCATTCATCCGGATATGCTGTATGATGCAGTTACCAGTGTTGTCTCCCGCTTCCAAACTGTTATTTGTGGTGATGGCGGACACGCAGAACAAGTACTGTAGTACTGGTGTGATACGCATGTAAACAATTGCTTGCATGCAAATAAAAGTATTTTTCCCGTAGAATGGGGTCAATTCACGGTCACGTGTCAGGTACCAAACAATCTTTCTGTTCAATTTTCAAACGTTCTGCGCATGTCAGGATGTCTGCCGATAACGTTGTTGAAACCATTGTTTAGTTAATGTTACGCTATCCGATCAATTATTAAAACTTCTGATTTTTTTAAAGGTATTATTTTAAATTATTTTCTCCACATTTTCGTAGTTATATAATTTTATTTCTTATATTAAAATTTTAATTAGTATTTTCAATGGAATTATTGTTTTTGCATCATTAATTAACGTCGCTTTTTAATTCGTTTGGTGCTGCTTTATTCTTTCCTTTCCCATATTCTCCCCCCCCCTTTTTTTTATCCAAAGGATACATTTTGACAAATGACTATGGCAGTGTTTTTGAAAAATTACATATGTTCTTTTTTTACATATTATTTCAATATTATTGAATGTTGAATCTTATAAATATAGTTTTTTTTTAATTTATTACTCTTAGATAAGTTAATATTTTAAAGCTTACTAATAAAATTATTACCTTTTTTTTTTCTTATGTAATGATTTTTATTAATATTGAGACTTTGATGTTTTCAGTTTGCTCAGAGGAAAGAACATGAAATTCAAATTAGTATATATTGAATAAATTATGTTTACAATTTCAAATTATGAAATGTAAAAGGTATAGATACCGTTTTTTAAATCTATGCAACTAATGAATCAGTTATTTCATTTTAATTTGTAGAGATCATTAAAGGAAAACAAACAAAATTACACTTTCATATTTTTTATTTACACATTACAACAAAAAAAAGAGAGAGAGAGCGAGATGAAATATATATGATAATTACTTGAAAAAATATGATCAAATGGATGTTTCAATGTACTCACTAATTCAAAAAACTAAAAAGCTATTTATCAGCATTTATTTTTCTAGATACTTAGAAAAAATATAAACACAGTATGACAAGAATGTCAATGTAAATGATGAAATCAATTTTATTCAACAGAAACATTCTAAATACTAAACAACAGTTTTTTTTTATCACGAATAAAAACATTATGTTGAACAATATACTTTTAAAGCAGAACATTTATGAAATTCTTTTTAAATGTTAAGGTTACATTGATAAAAATTACATTGAATGAATATCATAAAATAAAACATACAATGCAGTAAATTTAATAAATCCATGATATATATATATATATAGAGAGAGAGAGAGAAGTTAAATAGGATATAAAGATGAGTTGGAAGAAACACTGTTATGCTTTTACAGAATTTTATAATTCAAAATTGATATGTTAAAAAAATAGAGAAAAAAAAGTGAAACATGCATGTTGCAATGAAGTTGGGAATAAAAATTATATAATAAATGCTGATATGGAAATTGATTTTCAATGAAAAGACCTGTTTATTAAAACAGAAATCATTGAGGTGCACAATGGTATAACATGATATTATGATAACAGTCAATTTCAGTTTAAATACTATTAACTATTGTTAACTATTGACATTTCATTTTTAACAATAGAAAAGTTGTCCATCACAAATCTACAAATATAATTAGAAAATTAGTAATAATGATTTCTGGAGCCATCCATTTTGCTCTTTTGTTATTAGACATGATTACCCAGCAATAACTGAATAACATGAATTACTAAAAGATAAAGAAAACTTTAAGATTCATAATAAAAAAGTAAAACCTCATAATACATTTTATTATAATGCCAAAAACTAAAAATCAAATGCAAAAATTATTTGACGTTAATTAATGGTTTTTATACTTAAGTAATTTATACACTTAATTAAATGACATGTGTTTTCAAAACTGAAATATATATATATATATTTCTTATATATAGCATTCAATTTATCAAATTAAGAGCACTTTTAATAAAATACATCAATTATATATTTATCATAACAGTCAATATGAAAATTCAATTTTCAGTAGTTAGTAAAAATTTCACTTATTAAATAAATCTTTAAGAAATTTATTCACTTCCACCTAAGCGTAGCACTAAAGCAGTTGTTATTTTTGCAGCAGGAGTTTGTTTACTTACATTAAGTAAATTTAGATAAGATTTTTTAGAAAATGAAATGTAATATTCATGTAAACATTTTAAAACCTTCTAAGCATATTCAAAATTATCAGAAATTTCATCAAATGTGAATAAAGTAAACTAGAAATGCTCTCACGATTTTGTTTGATTGTTTTTGTTGGAAAATCGCTTACCAAATTCTTTTTTTCGAAGAATTTTTCTAAAAAATTATTGGAACATTTGCGATTACTGGAATTCCATTTACGATTTAATAAATGGGCACGCACTGAATGAATTCTTCAAAATGATCGGAGCATATCACCGACTTCGAAGGCTTGAAAAAATCTATACCAAAGGTACCAACCCTAGTCAGGATTGTTGAAAGGAAAATAAGAAAACATTTTATCATGACCGTCACTCTTGTGTTTCTCATTAAAGCATCCATCAGCACACCGGTATTTCCTCTTTTAACACATAATAAGAGGAAAGAAAATGACTCAAAAATTATAATTTCAAATGTAAACAAAAAAATCCGCTTTATACTTGGCGGAGAACGTTAATGGCAGACTAATCGACGAAAGCGGTGCGGATGAAACTTAGATGCCATGCGCAGATAGCTAATGACATGTGACTTTTACGTCACATGAATTGACCCCATTGTATGTTTTGCTTGTGTTTAGCGCCCTCTATCGACAAATTTTTTAACTATTTTTTTTTTTTTTTTGTATAAAAAAAAAATTCCTCTTTATGAGAATAACAGTTTCGCAAACCGCATTAAAATATACTCCTTCCTTCAATTTTTATGAATTTTTAAAGTATTTACAAATTTATGGGACACCCGGTATATATATATATATATATATATATATATATATATATATATGTAATGATATTTTAAATATTAATTTCAATTTAATTAATTTCCAAGATTTTATCTCAATTTAGCCCATAGAAACTCAATCTAAAAATATTCTCTTATTTCTTGATCCAATTCCACTTTCTCTACTTAATTAATTCAAGAGAAGCTTTATAAAATTACTTAGTCAGCTAAACGCCGATACTTTTCACGCGCTCGGCGTGAAGGGGTAAAAATGTCCAGTAAGCATATTCTTTCTTAACAGATCCTTGTGTTTCCCTTACATGTGATTGACATGAGTCAGAAATCCCTATCAGAATCTTATTAATATATTAGCACAATGAAGAAATATTTTCCCTATCAAAATCTAAGGTTATATAAGGCGAGGGATAATTTATTTCGGCTCTTTTTCCCCACTTTCGCTTTTGGCCGCGCTGTGGCGGAAGCGCAATGTCCGCGTCTTTGCTTATAAATAATTATGCTTTTCCGATGGATTAAAAAGATAAAAAGTCTCTTCACTGTCTTCAAATTCATTCTGCTTCACATAAAATAATGTTACATATATATATATATATATATATATATATATATATATATATATATATATATATATATATATATATATATATATATATATATATATATATATGACTCAAGGATCACTACTATTTTAGAACGCACATTTAATTACATTTAGGGACAATTACATTAACATAAAAGAATTCAACATTAAATAGATTTCGTCGAATACGTCGCGTCTTTCGTTCAGAGACCCGTCTCGTCTCACACGTCTTTACTTTCGTCCAGATCCGTCTGATCTCACACGTCTTGACTTTCGTTCAGACCCGTCTCGTCTGGCTCCGTCTAACCAGCATGAACACTTGTTGGCCAGCAGATGGCGCTCGTCAGCAGGCGTTCGTCACTACATTCGGCGATCCTGACGTCTCTTTCGTCCTCGAAAGTTAAATCAAAGTAGAAAAATCTGAAAAAAAAAGAAAAAAAAAAGGAAAAAGAAAACAGTATCTGGATAAAGCAATAAACATTTTTTTTTCTTTTAGTCTGAAGACCATGCTTTCATGAAATCAGCTGCTCTGGAAGTTGTATTTGGTCTGTCATGACATCCAACTTTTTCCACATCATATCGATCCTTAGGTTTAACCTTAACAATCCGATACGGTCCATGAAACTTTGGTCTTAGTTTGAGTCCAGTTCCAAACTGCGTCCGTTGTATGGCCACTAATTCACCAAGTTTGTAGATGCGCGCCACTTTTCTTCGTTTGTTGAAACTTTTGCGATTCTCTTCTTGCATCTTCAAAATGTTTTCCCTTGCTTCTTCTCTCATATTATTTCGATCTTCCATCATTGCTTTTGTGTATTCTTCCAATATTTCCTTTAAATGTAAATCAGTTGTGTCTTTTAATTTCACTCCAGTTAAAAATTCAAACGGGGTAAACTTTGTACTCCTCGAAACAGTACTATTGATTATTTTCTGCAATGATGCAACATGTTTATACCATTTGGTAGGGTCTGTTATCGAGAGTTTTGATGGAATGGGTATTAAAATTTTATGCATTATTTCAATTTGCCCATTTCCGCGAGGAATTCCAGTGCTAATTTTGAAATGTTCAATATTTTCATCCTGACAGTATGTTTCAAATTCTTTTGAGGTAAAAGCTGAACCTCTGTCTGTTATTATTCTCGTCGGATTTCCAAAAGTAGGTTGTTGAAGCTTAAGTTTAGTTATTGCATCCTGAGTAGATGTTGATTTAACCGGATACAACCAGACAAATTTTGCAAAAGCGTCGACTATTGATAAAATATGCTGATAGTTTTAATTTTAGAAGGTATAGGGCCAATGAAATCTATGTGATATGTACTTAAAGGCAAATTTTCTTTTAGGATGGGGTTAAGGAAACCTTCACCTTCCCCACGTTTCTTATTACAAAGAATACACTCCACGCAATTGGCAATCACACTTTCTATTTTCGACCTCAACTTTGGTATGTAAAATTCTTGCTTTAAAATTTCTTCCGTCTTAGCCACAGCGTAATGTCCTTTATTGTGAATTTCTCGAATAATTTCTCTTTGTAATGCTTCTGGGACTATGAGCAATTCTCTACCATTATCGTATTTGTATAAAACTCCATTTCTCACAATGTGTTCACCGTCTTCTTGCTTATCTATCAAAGCTTTTAATTTCTTAAGGAATTCGTCCTGATTTTGAGCATTGGCTATTTTAGTGGTCACTTCACTATATGAACGATTAACAACAAGTACTGCGTTTCGACTAAGAGAATCTACGTGTGCCATTTGTTTTCCTGATCTGTGAATAATTTGGTAATCAAACTCTTCTAACTGTAAAGCCCATCTTGCAACTTTTGGTGTAAGATTTCTTTTACTCATAGTTTGTTGAAAAGCGGAACAATCAGTCACAATTTTAAATTTAGAATCCAGTAAATAATGTCTAAATTTTTTTAACGCTTCGATTACAGCCAAAATTTCTAACTCATAGCTACTATATTTTTCTTGTTGTGGAGATGTTTTTCGACTAAAATAATGAATAGGATAAAACTTATTGTCGGTTCCCTGTTGCAGAAGCACTGTTCCGAATCCCTGACTGCTAGCATCTGTATGAAGTTCTAAAACTGATCCCTGTTGATAGAGATGCAAAATTGGCTCCTGAGTTAAAATATCTTTGAGTTTTTGAAAAGCTTCCTTTTGTTCAGATTCAAACTTAAATGCAATTTCTTTTCTTAGTAGATCACTAAGCGGTTTTGCGATTTTTGAATAGTGGGGTATGAATTTCCGAAAATAACTAGTAAGGCCTAAAAAGCTTTGAACTTGTTTAACAGTTTGTGGTTGTGGAAATTTTTGTACAGCTACCGTTTTAGATACAGAGGGCTGTACAGTTCCGTTTTGGATTCTATAGCCTAAAAATTCTATTTGTGGTTTTAAAAACTGCCACTTCTTAAAATTAAACTCCAAACCGTACTCTGATGCAACCTGTAGAACACGTTGTAATTTTTCTAGCCCTTCTTCCTCGGTTTTGGATGATATAATAATGTCATCCATATAAATCAGTACAGTTCCGTCTAGCACCAAATTCCTGAATATCACATTAATGTAACGCTGAAATACACTCGGAATATTGGAAAGTCCAAATGGTACTTTAAGAAATTCCCACTGGCCATGATGTGTTACGAAAGACGTAAATTTTGTGCTATCTTTCTCTACGTCTACATGAAAAAATCCGTTTTTCAAGTCCAAAGTAGTAAATATTTTTGATTGCTCAAGTTTGTCGAGCAAATCTTCTATGAGGGGTAAAGGGTACCGATCTTTAATCATCTTTTTATTTAGCTTACGATAATCAATGCATAACCTATAACTATCATCCTTCTTCTTACATAAAACCACAGGTGAAGAATAATTTGAACAACTGGGTTTTATTATCCCTTCCTGTAACCATTTATCAATCTGAGTTTCAACGAATTTCTGTTCTTTAAAAGGTAGCCTTCGAGGGTTATGACTAATCGGAATATCACCGAAGCCATCATCTTTGGAGCGCAGCGATGGCCTGGCCAGCGGATTTAAATTTAGTTCATTTCATCATTTTTCACAGGAAACTATCCTTGTCGACTTTTTAATATGTAACATTATTTGTTGTGAAGCATGATGCAGTTTGAAGACAGTGAAGATACTTTTAATTTTTGTGACGTCGTTTTATTTCATTTTGAAGAAGCAAGCATATGTACAAGCGATGAGCACACAGAGCGACACAGAAAAGGAATGAAGAAAAAGCTCTTGGACATTTTATCCCTGGTCTTATATAACCTATGATTTTGATAGGGAAAATATTTCTTTACAGTGCTAAGGTATTATGAGATTTCGATAGGGATTTTCGTTACATGCGCGGAGAAGGTAGGGGAAACACAGGGAGATTTTAAAAAAGAATTTGCCTGATCAGCGGTATTTTATCTATTCACGCGTAGTGTGGGAAAGTTAGTTTTAGCTGATTCAGCAGTTTAACAAAGCTTCTCTTGGATTAATTAAGTAGAGACAGTGGAATTGGATCACGAAATAAGAGAATATTTTAGAATGAAGTTACTATGGGCTAAATTAAGATAAAATCTTGAAGATTAATTAAATTGAAATTACAATTAACACATCATTACATATATATATATATATATATATATATATATATATATATATATATATATATATATATAGAGAGAGAGAGAGAGAGAGAGAGAGAAATAGATAGATAGATAATATAAAATTCTTTATGGTTCTGTACTATTTTTCAATATATGCTTTATTAATCACATACTTTCACAATTACATATATCACTTTCATTGTTATTTAATTTTTGTATATTTCTGATTAGTGCATATCCAAAAGCAATATTTTTTTTTTGTTCTTTTTTTTTTTCAATTATAACACAAGGAATATGATGGTAAGTTTTCATAAGGAATATAATAATCTTACATATCTGATTTTAAATTCATTTATAAATTTTACATTATTTTAGACTCTCTATCAAGTCACTCATGTATTGCTTTAACCCTCCATATTTTGCATTTTTTTTAAATGGATATAATTTTAAATTTTCATTATATTGTTGTTTGAATTTTTGTGTTACTGATTACTTCATGAAAAATAGCATTGATTTTCAATAATGGCACAATGTTATGTTATATTTTATGTATATTTGGTTCTAAACTTTATTTAGAACTTTCTATCTTGTCAATCTAGATTTCTATTACTATTCTGCAATTTTTTTCCCCATAAAATCTCTTCAATTATATTGTTTGAGTTTTTGTATTATTAATTAGTCCAGAAGATTCAGAATTTGTTATGCTTTTTAATTTTTATAATTTGTATACAATGGCAATTATATTTATGTTGCGTGATTTTCAGATATTTGAGAGAAATAATCTTTTTTTTTTTCTTACCTTGATTTTTATCTTTTCTACCTATACATTGTAAAACTTTTGTAAATTATACATTAAATTATACTCATAATAATTTACTTTATAATTTCAAAATTTGTTTTGTAATTTTGATATTTGAAAAATGTTTATATTTATAACTTAGTGCAGTATTCATCTTATATTTTGTAAAGAGTAATCAGATGCATTTTGTAGTTCTGATGTCTGTAATAAAAATTTCAAAATTGTTTATAATTGTTCTAATTTATTATTCTCATTCAGTTTTACATTTCAGTACACTTTTTCTTTCATTTAGCTTAGAAAAATGTCAAGTAAAAATATCAAACTATTTATTGCTTAAAATAAATAAAATGAATATGATGATATAAGAAATCTCTTATAATTTTTCTATAAAAACACTAACATTTTGGTGTGGCAACATAATATATCTTATCAGATTTTTATAAAAAATATAAAATTATTAATATTTATAATTTCAAACAAAGAAAATTGAAACTTTTATTTAAATTAAAATGTTCAAAAATCAAATTTTTAAATACATATTTGTATTATTTAAATATATCTGAAAGAATAAGCTAGTAAATTAAATTCTCTGAATTAAAAAAAAAATGCTGAAAAATCTTGGCAGCTACACCAGTAGTCCTGGATGGACAAAAGTTGAAATCGTATGAGTTATTAAGATTTATTTTTTTAAAGAAGAAATGGTTAATAGTTATTCTTGGATTATTGATTAATTTTGTTTCTGATAAATGCATATCAATCATGGTGGTGAAAACATGTAGACTTTCTATTTTATCTTACTTGCTTAACTACAGAAAACTATTTCAGCAAGACATGACTAAGATAGTTATTCCATGATTGACTCCCTTTTGAGTATATAGTCATGTTAAATTTAATCTAAATATTGTTTATTTTTAAGAATCCAAAGAATTTGGGGAAGGGATCTTATTAAATTTTATTTTTGCCTCTTTTGATAAACATTTTATTATTAATTTAAACTGATGATTTTTTTCCCAATTATCTTTCTCTGATGCTACCATAAAAGAAACTTAAGTATTCATCAAACTTAAAGTATATGCAGTAACAAAAAGTGTATATGTTTTAAAAAAAAGTCCTTGCCACTGAAGGGGGGGGGGAGTGCAACTGCAGAATAGTTGTTGTTTATCACAGTTAATTTGACAAATGGCTTTTTTTCTTTGCCAGAACTGAATTTCAAAACTATAATTCATTATTATTATTTTTTCAATTATTTATTAGACTAAAATAAAATTTAAGGAATGATTCCTTAAATTTAGACTGAATCCGACTATATTCAGACTGAATCAGACTATAATAGACTGAAATCAGTACAAGTATATCCCCTTAAATTCCTTGCTCAAAAAAAGGTTTTAGATCAAATTTGTGTTCCATTAATAGGATATAGATGCTTATTATATTTAAAATTATTATGCACACAAAGTATTTTTATTGCAAAAATAGTTAAAGTGATTATTTCCTGAAAAAATTCATTGATTAAATGGAATTTGGATTGATTACATGGAATCTTTAAGTTCAAGATTTATTAAATCCTTAGAAAAATTAGGAAATGATGTAAATAATCCTGTTTTTTCTGAACTAGGATTATGATGATAGTTGGAATCTTTAGTATTATATATAATTATTGTATTTTTTATTCTCACTTCAAATTACTACAAAAATAAGATCTAGAATTTGTAATTTTTTATCAGCTCATCTTTCAATTAAAAAAAAAAAAGAAATTTTTTTTTAACTAAAATACTCAACAAAAGAAGATATGAAGAAAAACAACAGCTTCAATTAATATGCTGGTTGATACTCCCTTGTTGCTCAAAAGCCCTTTTTAAAATGATTTCAAATGTTATTCTCAGAAATTCCTCAAAGGAAGATAAATTTCTTTAAGTTTTCTAAATTATTATATAAAATTCATATATATGGGTATTTGATTACTAACATTTTTAAATAACGCATTTAAAAATTAAAAAAAAAATAAGCTTAACCTTTATTTCACTTTAAATATAAGAAGAAAAAAAAACATAACCATACTTTCCTAACTTACATCCTCCATATAGTACTGAAGACACATTAATTTTACTGTAATTTTTCAGGAAGTCTCATTAAATATTTAAGAAACCAAAAATCAACCCTATTTTTAAAGTTTGAATTATAAAACATTTTATTTATAAAATACTTTTTAAATTAACTTTCAAAATACGTTGAAAAAAACCGTTCCTACTTTTGTTAATAGTTGTAAATGATAAAATATTTTTAACATTTTTGATTTTCTAAACACGAAAAAATTCTTCATCCTGATGATGCTCCCAACGTAAGCGGATGACGAGAGAACGATCATGAACCATAGTGAATATTACTTATTTTCTCCAGTAAAATCGGAGCATGCGCAGAGACACTCATTCCTGTTCAGAAAATTTCTAAGTCCGTTAACATTGTATGATCGTTCTTTCGCTATCCGCTTCTCGGTAAACATAACAACTGCAGATTTGGAAGCGGGAAAAGGTTAATGCATCCATCTCTGGTATTAACGGAGGAGAATTCTTCGTTAAAAATAAAATAACCATTACCATTTTTAATGAAAGCAATGATTTTTCCAGAACTGTATCGTTTTTAATTATGCCTAAAATAACGCATTTAACTCCTTCTAAAGAAATTGATATCTCAAAAGTTAACTTTCCAAGTGAGATAAAACTTGCGGATGAGACTTTTCATATTCCTAATAAAATTAATGCCTTACTCGGATGTGAGTTGTTCTTTGATTTATTGAAGGCAGAAAAATTTAGATCGTATGATAATTCACTCTTGTTACAAAATAGTGTGTTCGGATATTTAGTAACGGGAACAATCAATGGCAGAAATTCTCATTTCTTTTCTGGATTAATTTTTGAAAATAATAATCTGAAGAATTCTGTTTAAAATTTCTTTAACTTAGAATCTTTTCCTGGTGATAATACAGATGATTCAGTCGAATCAAAAACATATGAACAAACTTACTGTGAAGAACATTTTCTTTCCACTCATAAGAGGGATAGTACCGGAAGGTATGTTGTTAAATTACCAATAATTGAAGAAAAACGTTCTATACTAGGCGATTCAAAAGAAATGGTGGAAAGGCGTTTAAATTTACTTTGGAAAAGATTAAATAAAAATAATACAATGGCAACAATACAAGATTTTTTTTTGGATGAATATTTGCAGTTAAATCATATGGAAAGAATTTTAGATTTTCCTGAAATTGCTGATCGTGAATATTATATTCCTCATCATGCCGTATTTCGTCCAAAAAGCACATCAACACCCTTGCCTGTCGTTTTTGATGCATCTGCAAATTCTAGCAATGAAGTTTCACTTAATTTCATTTTATTGAACGGCAGAACAGTTCAACAGGAACTATTTTCCATCACTCGAGATTCCGAACATATCAGTTTACATTTAGTGCAGATATAAAGAAAATGTATCGCCAAATTTTGGTCGCAGAAGCAGATAGAGATCTGCAAAAAATTCTGTGGAAACCTAATAGATTTGCTCCTGTGGAAACATACAGACTACGGACTGTGACATATGGAACAAAATGTGCTCCGTTTTTAGCCACCAGAACACTCAAGGCATTAGCTGAGAAAGAAAAAAGTGAATTTCCCCAAGCATCTGCAACACTTCTTACTGATGTTTATGTTGATGATATTTTAAAAGGTTCAAATAACTTACCAGAAACCCAGACTTTACAACAGCAGTTAATAGAACTTTTAAGTAAAGGAGGCATGCAACTTCACAAATGGGTTTCAAACCATTCTGGATTATTAGGGAATAATCAAAACTTAAATTTTGAATTTCCAGACTTAACAACAGTTAAAACGCTCAGAATGCAGTGGCGTCCCACATCAGACATTTTCACGTTTGAAGTGACTGTCAGTTTGAATAACAATTACTCAAAGCGGGAAGTCCTTTCAGTCATAGCAAGACTGTTTGATCCTTTGGGTCTTATCAGTCCAATTATAACTAGCGCTAAGATGTCTCTTCAGAGACTTTGGCAACAAAGATTAAATTGGAATGACACAATTCCACGAAACGATTTGAATGACTGGTTAAAATTCTTAAAAGACTTACCGGCAGTGAACCAGTTAAAAATTCAGAGATGTGTTATCATAAAGAATTCCACCACTATAGACTTACATTGCTTCTGTGATGCCTCAAATAAGGCCTACGGTGCAGTCATCTATGTGTGCTCAAAAAATAAATCTGGTGAAATGACTGGATTTTTCTTACTGTCTCCAGAAAAGTATTCTGGAACTTTCCCTGCTAGTATAAAAGCAGAGGATCTATCATTCACTGTATTCTCAGTTCTGAGTTCAGTTAATAAATTGGTTTAGCTCTACCTCTTGCGTGTGCCATTCAGTTCTATCTTTTCGCAGCAAGTTTTGTTCTAGTCTTTTGTGCAGCAAATCGCGAGTGTGTCCAATCAAAGAATCCATAACACCTCGTCTGAAGCTGTCAGCAGCACTACTTTTGTCACGACTTGCATCAAAGGTGATTTCGATTTTACCAATGACATTAAATCACGTCTATATGTGGTCAGATTCCAATTACCTTAGCTTGGATAAAAACTCCCCCAGAAAAATTGAAGACATTTGTTTCTAATCGTGTTAAAAAAATTAACAGTTTGTGTCCCAATTATGACTGGAGACATATTAAATCTATAGATAATCCAGCAGACTTAATCTCCAGGGGAACTTCAGCAATCAATTTGATAAACAGTCAAATTTGGTTCAATGGACCACAATTTCTACAGTCAGAAATTCCCCATAAAAGGGATGCTGTAGATTTTAATACAAATAATGACTCTCTGAAAGAAGTTAAAACTCCTTGTGAATTGATTTTACTAACTAATATTTCTAATGATTTTATTTGTGATATTCTAAAATTGAGTAACAACTATATTAAAATTTGTCGAATTGTAAGTTATCTTTTCAGATTTATTAATAATTTGAAGTATTATTCTGAAAGGAAAAAAGGTAAGTTAACAATAAAGAAAAAATTCAAGCAGCATCTAACTTTATGGTAAGCAAGGTGCAATCTTCTGAATTTTCAGAGGAAATTAAAGATTTGTCAAAAGGTATTCAGATTAAACAAAGTAAGATTAAAAGTTTAGCACCATTTCTAGATGAAAATAATATTCTTCGTTTGCAAAAAGCTAAATTAACTCAAAATGAAAAGCATCCTAAGCTTCTTCCTGCTCATCATCGACTTACAAAAATAATTATGAAATCTTTTCACAAAAGGTATTTACATGTAGTTCCCCAAACCTTACTTCATCTTGTCAGAGAGGAATTTTGGCCAGTTGGAGGAAGAAATTCGGCTAGAAAAATAGTTAATGAACGCATTGTTTGCTTCAAAATAAACCAGTAAGTTGTAATCAATTATTAGGAAATCTGCCAGCGGAAAGAGTAACTCCTAGCCTACCATTTTTAAATTGTGGTATCGATTTTTGTGGACCATTCTTAATTAAATATAAAGGCCAACGCAAAGGTATTTTTCAAAAGATTTATATAGCAGCCTTCATTTTTTTTTCGACTAAAGATATACATTTGGAAATAGTTACCGATCTAACGTCTAATGCTTTAATTGCAACTTTAAAATGCTTCTTTGGCCGACGCAGTAAATGTGCATGTATATTTTCGGATAATGCAGGACATTTTGTTGGAACAAATTCAGAATTAAAAAGATTAAAAAAATTAATGAGTAATCCTGATGATACTTTAAATAATTATCTAATTACAGAAAGTATTGATTGGAAATTTATTCCCCAAGGTCTCCTAATTTTGGAGGCTTGTGGGAATCAGGAGTCAAATCTTTTAAATTTCATTTAAAGAGAGCAGTAGGTTCTATAAAACTCATATTTGAAGAATTTTTAACATTAACTGCAGAAATCGAAGGTATTCTAAATAATACACCTATTGTACCTTTATCTACGGATCCTAATGATTATACAGCTTTGACTCCGGGACATTTCTTAATTGGCTGTCCAATAACTTCAATTACTGAACCACAATTAATTGAAAAATCAGATAATTATTCGTCAAAATGGCAAAAAATAACTAAATTAGTACAACAAGTTTGGAAAAATTGGAAGCGTGATTATTTGAATAATTTACATCTTACAAACAAATGACAGTTTGCTAAGGATAATGTAAATCTTAATGATATGGTTGTAATCAAAGATCCAGATTTTCCTCCATATAAATGGAGACTGGGTGGAATTCAAGAATTAATAAAAGGTTCAGATGGCTTGGTCAGAGTTGTTGTAATAAGAGTTTTGAATGGTGTTATTAAAAGAGGTATTAGTGAAATACGTTTACTCCCCCAAAATTCATTGGATTTTTATGTGTATATGATTGTAAATGATATATAGAGACTTGAACTCATTTGTATAAATTTGTATATATAAGAATTATTTCAGTATTATTTTGTGTAAATTTGTATAAAAGAATTATTTCATTTTTTTGTTTTGTTTTTATATTTATTCATTTTTTGTAATAATTCTGTCCAATTTATTGTGATATGTGAAATTCATATAGTGTCTGAATATTGAAATTGTGCAATTTCAAGGCGGGCGTATGTTACGTAAGCATGTTGCCGCGCCTCTCACTTGTAACGCCCTCAAGCGGTATATGTAAAAAACTATCAGTTTTTTAACATAATCGATGTAGCAACAACGCCGAAAGGCAAAGCTCAAAGAAACTCCCGAAAGAGGAGAAACAATAAAATTTTTAAAATTCTAAAAAGGTCCGTCATCATTGTTGAACCTCTCCAAGGGTGAGCTCAAATAATTTTCATCAATTTCTAGTCAAATCTCTAAATGCCCTCGAAATCGAGATACTTGCTTTACTACATAAAGATTATAGCTACATTTTACATCCATTTACATTTATAGCTACATTTTACATTCATTTACATTTAATTATTCACATTTTACATTCATTTACATTTATAGCTACATTTTACATCCATTTACATTTATAGCTTCATTTTACATTCATTTACATTTAATTATTCACATTTTACATTCATTTACATTTAATTATTCACATTTTACATTTATGAAAATGGTTACTTTTAATCATATAGTGTGCATGTTATACTTTAAAATTCGTAGGCCCTTTAAACCTCATTTAAACCTTTGCGACAGGGAATGAAATAAAAATAACACAAGCTTTATGTAGTTTGAAATATACAGAAGCTTTTCATATTGTGAAAGAAAGCAAATGATGTATAATTTTTTTTAAGTATTTACGTGTGAAGAGCTTATTAATAAGAAAAAAGTATTAAAAATAATCAGAGAGAAACATGTACAAACGTTGAATAAATTCAATGCACTTAAAAAAAAAGAAACAAAATTTTTTATTAGTGCATTAAAAACAGAAATATAATTTTTCTGGAATTATTTTCTAGCTTTCCCAATTCTTTATTGTAATATTACCGAATCATATTATCAAGTACACTATCAGTTGGTAAAATCAAATCTTAATTAAATTACTGATAATCAATTAATAATCGAATGACTAACAATTAATTGTTTGAAATAGTCTATTACCTTAGAGTATACAGTACACAAGCATACAAAATTTGAAATCTCCGAAACATCAGGCAGCGAGTGAAAAAAATCGATTACAAAGTTTCGTTTTTCAAAAATAAAGCGAGTGAGTGAAATAAAAGTGAGTAAAAATTTACAAAAACAGTTAGCTCTTTTCCCGCTTTAAAATCTTCATAAATGTTCAGTAAATAAATGGATTCCATTTTCTAAGATTGCATGCGGTCACGAAGAATAGTGAAAAGATTAAGCCCTTTCATATATCATCTCGAGCGTTCTACCAAATTTGAAATAACTGTTTAGCAATATATTTAAAAGTCACTGAGTACGTTTATGTATGCTTTCGCAGCACGCCTGAGATAAATGTGTTCTAATAAACCCACTTCTGGAAGATGAAATCATTTCTCTCAGAACAAAAACTTTAAAACAATAGCATTTAGTAAAGAGATAGTTGTGAAAGTTACAAACAATGTTGGAATCGAAACCCACGCTGATACTGAAAGAAAGGCGCCCGTTTGACATTAGTCTCGCTCGAATATTAATCAAGATTAGAGCTGTTTAGGAAAGAAAGTGAAAATTCACTTTCGAAGCATTCAAATTTGAAGAATTTAATTATTAATGAATAATGATAGCAAACAAATTCGAATTAAGGAAGTCAAATACTTTATTTATAATGCACTCTTTGATTTGAAGGTACTACGAAAATTTCATATTCAAATTCTGTCATCGACAACGAGTTACTGGTTTTTAAAACTGGATAAGCAATTTTTTCAAACACAATTAAAGTAAAAGTACTTTTTTATTCTTAAATTCAAATGAAATAAATTATTTTAGATTAATTAGTTTTCATTAATCAATAACTGAAATCATTTTATTAATTTTTTTCTATTTATTTTATAGTTTAATTGATTGATAGTTTTAATTAATTGCTTGATTAATTGATTCTACTCAGATCAATTATTCCTTTGTATCCAGATCATACCGCGTGAAAAACAGAAGTACATAAATAACAGATTAATCTGGCGATGAAAGAGTTAATATGCTTTTACTATTTCGTGTTTATGACTACTTCCAGTTTATAAGAACTACTTGTTATTTTAACAACTCTTCCCTGTTTGTGGTTCAATATGAGAAACTTTTAGAATTATACAAAAATAAAGAAACCTTATTTTTTATAAAACTATTTCAGGAAAACAAGTTTCCTCTCTGGTGATATAATAATGAATTTTGTTATTGTTTAAACAATATCAGGATTTTTAGTCTTCTGATAAAATATTTAATTGATGATATCTAAATGTAAATGTTTGTTAACTAACAGCAGCTTCTCATAAAAATGATTCCATGAATAACATTTATATCGTTACCAAATAAATTTCCGAATTTATAGTCCAAATAGTGGATAGAAATGAGGTTAAAATTAAAGGCAACAAACACTCCAAATAACTCAATACTCCCTTATGTAACACAAAGAATTCGTAACAAATTAATTTGTTAGGAATATACTGGGTGTTCTAAAAAAGAAGAACAAACGTTTACTTCCTTAACAATTGCAATTAGACATAGACTTTCAGCTCCAAAATTTCGCCAAATAAAATGCCAAAATGTCAGAAACTACTTGGCGTCTATAGAGGGATGTGAGAAAAAGAAGTTTTTATACGTTCTCCATAGCCAAAAGATCAGTTAATAAAATATTTTTTGATATCCATCTATTAACAAACAAAGTTTAAATTTGCTAAGACAAAATTTACTGACTTTGATTATTTTTCTTCATACCTCTGGTCGGTGATACTTTAGTTGTAATTTTTAGGTTTGATATACATATCCCGAAATATTATTTAAAAGGCAGAATCAGAAAATATAACACATAATTAAACATATTTTCATTACATTTTCAAAAAATGGTCAGGTATACATTAATTGGACTGCTCAAAAGCTTATTCAAAATGAATACTTTCAATGCCTGTTCAAAGTTACCTCTGCAACAATATTTGTTCCAATGCGGTCGAGTCATCGCATGTGACATCGAGACTGGCTTTTTGAATTCTTTAGCAAACATCTACAGAACAAGTACTGACAAGCTAATTCACACCTCAGTTAATGCATAATTACAATTAAAACTAATTGAATCCTTCAATATTTATCATACTGTTGTATAAAATAGAATCAACTAAAGAGTTTCTAACAATAGAAATGTATAATACATTTATAGAAAATTGTCACTTGTGATGAACCTCTTGTACGAAAAATGGATTTTTATTGTATCAAAAGTAATAGTTTAGAAAATTAAAGTTTCTATCACATTAGATTTCAATTGCAAAGAAAAGAGAGATTTGATTTTGCCTAATGCTGCCCGATTCTGGTATATTTGTATCCTATATGGATAACAGTTATTGCGCTGAAATATACTATACAATGTCATTTTTTGGAATGTTAAATTTTGTTTTCTTCTATGACTAAGCGGCATTACGATTACACGCAGCATAAATCGTCAGCATATTCAAGCGTTTCTGGTGACTGAAATATATCATTCTTTTAGAAAGCATGCGAGAAAGAATTTAGAAAGTGCGAGTAAAGAATTTTGCTTTCTTGTTCGGCATTACAGTATTTCTCTGAGATATCAGAAATGTTCAGTTTCTCAAGTCTCTCTTCCCTTTTTTATAATGTCCAAGTTGCAACTGATGACCAATATAAAAAACAAGCTTATGCGTCTTCAGCAATTTCTTTGAACTCATGATGAATGAAAAAAAATATTTACATATGACAGTTTTTCTGTATTAAATAAATTTTCATTTCTGAAATAAATATTTCTATCTAAATTTGTGGCTAGTCCCGTCAAATTTAACAATAAGCATATCTCTGAAAATGTTATAGATAGAAGGGTGAAATTTTGAATGTGCATAGATGAATGGAAGTAAAACATTGGACTAATGGAATCTTTTACACTTATAAAAACTTCATTTTTTATTACAAACCTTCACAAAAGCCAAAGTGCTTTCATACAACTGCCTGCTTTAATTAATGAAATTTTGGAACTGAGACTAGGTGCAATATTTAGAGAAATAAAAGCTTTATTGAGATATTTTGTATATTATTCCGATATGCATGAAGCATTTCACTACGAAAATATCTAGACATCTTTATAACAGTAAAACGAATTTTTGTTGCCTATCTTCACATTCATGATTTTTTTTCAATGCCTGCACTACTGAATTTCTGAATTTAATTTCTGTATCAAGAGTCCAACTAATTATACATTGATTCCGAACAAGGATCACATACTCATTTTATTCTTAAAAGACTGCATTAATCTGCATCGTTCCATCAATTATCATATTAAAGTACATGTTGCAAATTCATATTGTAATTGTTGCGCTCAAGCTATTCAAAGAGACCGGATAAAGTTAAAAGCAAAAAAAAGGGGGGGGGGGAGCTCACTCTTTTCAGCAATCGCTATTTTTCACTTTGCCTGAACTGTTGATTGAGCTTTCACTGAATGTTATATTCATCCATTATTCTTGGTTTTTGGAAGATGCTTTTGTTATTATTATTTTCTATCTTCCCCTGATCTTAGACAGAATAAGTGGAGCCCCCCCCCCTTTTTTTGCTTTCTAACCAAATGCTAATTCGGAATCCATACTATGCAACTTTCTGGAAAAACCAGTTGCAACACACATTTATTTTCTTTAAAGTATAGTAACAACTAATCTTTTCAAATGAATTCAAACTTGTAATACAGCAGTTAGAAATTAATTTATAACTTAAAACAATACATTTATCCACAATGTATGAATCCCTAATAACACATAAACGCGTAAAACTTTTCCACGAATTTGATAAAACCTTCCAATCGTTGAAGGAATCAAAAATAGCATTATTACAAATAATTCTAAATATCTGTTTGTATTTGTGATGATAGTTTTTCCGGTATTTTATGGCTCAAGCCTTATAAATCCTTAATATTTTAAATTCTGGTCTTAAAATTTGAGAGATTTAAAATCGATCATATTATTATTTTATTTTAATCATCATTTCCTACTCCACGTTGCCTTTCTTAACCAATTTCTAACTTATGAGTTCAAAAAGATTTTTAATACTGGTGATTTGAATTATCGTTACAAAACGTGTTATCAAAGATTATAGGGGAAGAAGGTTTCTTGATTTTATTATTTTCAATATTAATGAGCCTGATTCTTCCTTTTTATCATCCGATTTTTAAAAAAGATCTATCAGACTTCACTTTATTTGCTCTGCAATAGTAGACAAAATGAAACAGTTCAGTGTCTTAAACTGTCATTTCATTATTGATCTGAAGTACATTTTTTTAAAATTAGATGTTGTACACTGATTTGGGAATGATTTTATTTGAAAAGTTTATATAACTCAGCAAGATTCTTGAATGATTTAAAAACATATTGAACCGTTTATTTCTTAGACGAATAATTCATGAAACACTGAGACATTTGATGCTTTTTTTGAAAATTTGCGGTAGTAATGAATGGTCTTGCATTAAAACATTTCGAGAAAAAAACCCCAAGGGGTTTGGCTATAAATTTTAGAGTGCCTGGAACTCGGGATTCTAAGAAGCTTCATTAATAAATTATTTGAAATTTATTAAAAGATTCCGATTTTCCCGAGGAGGAATTCCAGGCCTCGGGGGGTAACTATAGAAGATTCACATTAGAGAACAGGGAAAAACTATTATTAATCTGGAAAAATAAATGTAACTGTAGTTAAACTTGAGGGAGAGGAGGGCTTGACCCCTTCTTTAATCAAACAACTAATACATTTGAGTTATCTTATATTCTGGAGGCAGCAGAGGAATTGACTGTAGCACAAATGAGTCTGGTAATTAATAAAAAAAAAGCCTGCATATGCTAGATTACAAAATATGGGCATATATCCACTATTTTAATAAAACCATTTTAACCACAACTTTTAATATTTGATTTAGATGAAATTATTTACCGAAAGAAATTCAAAGAAATTTTTTACAGAAATACAGTGAATATCCTGAGCAGTATAATGCGTACCAATAAGTCTGTCCCCTCCTAACAATCAACAACATTTTTGAAAGGCTTTTTAAATTTCGATTCAACAAATATCTTGTCGATCATATTTTGCAAGAAAGTCAATTTGGATTGAAGTAGAGGAAGAGCTATAAAATAACGATTAATAACATAATAACTGAACTCAAAAATATTAGAGATACCTAGTACTGTGCTTTATATGTCTTGATATTAAATCCGCCTTTGAAAGCATGGATTGGTCGGTTTTGTTCGAAATACTGGATTATTATTACATTTCAAACTCTTAAAAATTTGGCATTTCACTATTTAATAAACAGGAGGATAGTTTCTAATGATGGATCTTTTCTTGATGATAGATAATGTACAGTTGTTTGTCCTCACGGGCTCAGTGGTTGCAGCAATATTAGAATATATATACACTATCTACCAATAAGTAATTGAATACGTGTGATAAAAGAGAAAAAAATTTATTCCTATTCAATAGTTGGTGGAGCCTCCACCTGAGGCAATTACAGCCTTAATCTTTCGGGGAATGCCCTCCACAAGTGTTTAGATGATGGGCAACAGTATTTTATTCCATTCGACTCGAAGAAAACATGCATGCTCTTTCACCAATTTTGCACCCTCTAACTCAGCTATCCAACTCGTCCCTGAGGTTTTCTATCTGAATTCTGGGCAGGCCAGTTCAGTTGGTTCTCCCATTGTCCACGGTGAACATGACAAGTGTCAGTCTGTAAGACGTACAGCTCATGTTCATGTATCTTTATATGTTTTATGTTAGTATAGTAATGTTTTGTCCTTTAATTATAATAAATATATTTTCGTATTAATGCTGGTCGTTGCCTTTCCCCACATTTTTGGAGGCTCGGCCTTTCTCGTGAATACCCCTAGCAAATCCCGCTAAAATGGTGAAAAAGCTGTGGACGTTAGTACAATTTAAGACGCCAAATTGATGCTAAAATGTAGAAAAAGCTGTGGACGTTAGTAGAATTTAAGACGCTAAATTGATGCTAAAAATTTTGATAAGAGTGGAATTTTGCTGTGGATGTTTTACTGGACTGATGAATGGACGTTAGTGCATGTTTTTCATGGATATGATTGAAGTAAAAAAGTGAAAACTTTCAAGATTCAATTACTTCGTGTTCTTGTGCAACTGTGCTGACATATACTGGTCGTTTAAAAAAGGAACATCATCCTGTTTGACATTTCTAAATTACAGAAGAAATTGATTGCCTCAAATAAGGCCTACGGTGCAGTCATCTATGTGTGCTCAAAAAATAAATCTGGTGAAATGACTGGATTTTTCTTACTGTCTCCAGAAAAGTATTCTGGAACTTTCCCTGCTAGTATAAAAGCAGAGGATCTATCATTCACTGTATTCTCAGTTCTGAGTTCAGTTAATAAATTGGTTTAGCTCTACCTCTTGCGTGTGCCATTCAGTTCTATCTTTTCGCAGCAAGTTTTGTTCTAGTCTTTTGTGCAGCAAATCGCGAGTGTGTCCAATCAAAGAATCCATAACACCTCGTCTGAAGCTGTCAGCAGCACTACTTTTGTCACGACTTGCATCAAAGGTGATTTCGATTTTACCAATGACATTAAATCACGTCTATATGTGGTCAGATTCCAATTACCTTAGCTTGGATAAAAACTCCCCCAGAAAAATTGAAGACATTTGTTTCTAATCGTGTTAAAAAAATTAACAGTTTGTGTCCCAATTATGACTGGAGACATATTAAATCTATAGATAATCCAGCAGACTTAATCTCCAGGGGAACTTCAGCAATCAATTTGATAAACAGTCAAATTTGGTTCAATGGACCACAATTTCTACAGTCAGAAATTCCCCATAAAAGGGATGCTGTAGATTTTAATACAAATAATGACTCTCTGAAAGAAGTTAAAACTCCTTGTGAATTGATTTTACTAACTAATATTTCTAATGATTTTATTTGTGATATTCTAAAATTGAGTAACAACTATATTAAAATTTGTCGAATTGTAAGTTATCTTTTCAGATTTATTAATAATTTGAAGTATTATTCTGAAAGGAAAAAAGGTAAGTTAACAATAAAGAAAAAATTCAAGCAGCATCTAACTTTATGGTAAGCAAGGTGCAATCTTCTGAATTTTCAGAGGAAATTAAAGATTTGTCAAAAGGTATTCAGATTAAACAAAGTAAGATTAAAAGTTTAGCACCATTTCTAGATGAAAATAATATTCTTCGTTTGCAAAAAGCTAAATTAACTCAAAATGAAAAGCATCCTAAGCTTCTTCCTGCTCATCATCGACTTACAAAAATAATTATGAAATCTTTTCACAAAAGGTATTTACATGTAGTTCCCCAAACCTTACTTCATCTTGTCAGAGAGGAATTTTGGCCAGTTGGAGGAAGAAATTCGGCTAGAAAAATAGTTAATGAACGCATTGTTTGCTTCAAAATAAACCAGTAAGTTGTAATCAATTATTAGGAAATCTGCCAGCGGAAAGAGTAACTCCTAGCCTACCATTTTTAAATTGTGGTATCGATTTTTGTGGACCATTCTTAATTAAATATAAAGGCCAACGCAAAGGTATTTTTCAAAAGATTTATATAGCAGCCTTCATTTTTTTTTCGACTAAAGATATACATTTGGAAATAGTTACCGATCTAACGTCTAATGCTTTAATTGCAACTTTAAAATGCTTCTTTGGCCGACGCAGTAAATGTGCATGTATATTTTCGGATAATGCAGGACATTTTGTTGGAACAAATTCAGAATTAAAAAGATTAAAAAAATTAATGAGTAATCCTGATGATACTTTAAATAATTATCTAATTACAGAAAGTATTGATTGGAAATTTATTCCCCAAGGTCTCCTAATTTTGGAGGCTTGTGGGAATCAGGAGTCAAATCTTTTAAATTTCATTTAAAGAGAGCAGTAGGTTCTATAAAACTCATATTTGAAGAATTTTTAACATTAACTGCAGAAATCGAAGGTATTCTAAATAATACACCTATTGTACCTTTATCTACGGATCCTAATGATTATACAGCTTTGACTCCGGGACATTTCTTAATTGGCTGTCCAATAACTTCAATTACTGAACCACAATTAATTGAAAAATCAGATAATTATTCGTCAAAATGGCAAAAAATAACTAAATTAGTACAACAAGTTTGGAAAAATTGGAAGCGTGATTATTTGAATAATTTACATCTTACAAACAAATGACAGTTTGCTAAGGATAATGTAAATCTTAATGATATGGTTGTAATCAAAGATCCAGATTTTCCTCCATATAAATGGAGACTGGGTGGAATTCAAGAATTAATAAAAGGTTCAGATGGCTTGGTCAGAGTTGTTGTAATAAGAGTTTTGAATGGTGTTATTAAAAGAGGTATTAGTGAAATACGTTTACTCCCCCAAAATTCATTGGATTTTTATGTGTATATGATTGTAAATGATATATAGAGACTTGAACTCATTTGTATAAATTTGTATATATAAGAATTATTTCAGTATTATTTTGTGTAAATTTGTATAAAAGAATTATTTCATTTTTTTGTTTTGTTTTTATATTTATTCATTTTTTGTAATAATTCTGTCCAATTTATTGTGATATGTGAAATTCATATAGTGTCTGAATATTGAAATTGTGCAATTTCAAGGCGGGCGTATGTTACGTAAGCATGTTGCCGCGCCTCTCACTTGTAACGCCCTCAAGCGGTATATGTAAAAAACTATCAGTTTTTTAACATAATCGATGTAGCAACAACGCCGAAAGGCAAAGCTCAAAGAAACTCCCGAAAGAGGAGAAACAATAAAATTTTTAAAATTCTAAAAAGGTCCGTCATCATTGTTGAACCTCTCCAAGGGTGAGCTCAAATAATTTTCATCAATTTCTAGTCAAATCTCTAAATGCCCTCGAAATCGAGATACTTGCTTTACTACATAAAGATTATAGCTACATTTTACATCCATTTACATTTATAGCTACATTTTACATTCATTTACATTTAATTATTCACATTTTACATTCATTTACATTTATAGCTACATTTTACATCCATTTACATTTATAGCTTCATTTTACATTCATTTACATTTAATTATTCACATTTTACATTCATTTACATTTAATTATTCACATTTTACATTTATGAAAATGGTTACTTTTAATCATATAGTGTGCATGTTATACTTTAAAATTCGTAGGCCCTTTAAACCTCATTTAAACCTTTGCGACAGGGAATGAAATAAAAATAACACAAGCTTTATGTAGTTTGAAATATACAGAAGCTTTTCATATTGTGAAAGAAAGCAAATGATGTATAATTTTTTTTAAGTATTTACGTGTGAAGAGCTTATTAATAAGAAAAAAGTATTAAAAATAATCAGAGAGAAACATGTACAAACGTTGAATAAATTCAATGCACTTAAAAAAAAAGAAACAAAATTTTTTATTAGTGCATTAAAAACAGAAATATAATTTTTCTGGAATTATTTTCTAGCTTTCCCAATTCTTTATTGTAATATTACCGAATCATATTATCAAGTACACTATCAGTTGGTAAAATCAAATCTTAATTAAATTACTGATAATCAATTAATAATCGAATGACTAACAATTAATTGTTTGAAATAGTCTATTACCTTAGAGTATACAGTACACAAGCATACAAAATTTGAAATCTCCGAAACATCAGGCAGCGAGTGAAAAAAATCGATTACAAAGTTTCGTTTTTCAAAAATAAAGCGAGTGAGTGAAATAAAAGTGAGTAAAAATTTACAAAAACAGTTAGCTCTTTTCCCGCTTTAAAATCTTCATAAATGTTCAGTAAATAAATGGATTCCATTTTCTAAGATTGCATGCGGTCACGAAGAATAGTGAAAAGATTAAGCCCTTTCATATATCATCTCGAGCGTTCTACCAAATTTGAAATAACTGTTTAGCAATATATTTAAAAGTCACTGAGTACGTTTATGTATGCTTTCGCAGCACGCCTGAGATAAATGTGTTCTAATAAACCCACTTCTGGAAGATGAAATCATTTCTCTCAGAACAAAAACTTTAAAACAATAGCATTTAGTAAAGAGATAGTTGTGAAAGTTACAAACAATGTTGGAATCGAAACCCACGCTGATACTGAAAGAAAGGCGCCCGTTTGACATTAGTCTCGCTCGAATATTAATCAAGATTAGAGCTGTTTAGGAAAGAAAGTGAAAATTCACTTTCGAAGCATTCAAATTTGAAGAATTTAATTATTAATGAATAATGATAGCAAACAAATTCGAATTAAGGAAGTCAAATACTTTATTTATAATGCACTCTTTGATTTGAAGGTACTACGAAAATTTCATATTCAAATTCTGTCATCGACAACGAGTTACTGGTTTTTAAAACTGGATAAGCAATTTTTTCAAACACAATTAAAGTAAAAGTACTTTTTTATTCTTAAATTCAAATGAAATAAATTATTTTAGATTAATTAGTTTTCATTAATCAATAACTGAAATCATTTTATTAATTTTTTTCTATTTATTTTATAGTTTAATTGATTGATAGTTTTAATTAATTGCTTGATTAATTGATTCTACTCAGATCAATTATTCCTTTGTATCCAGATCATACCGCGTGAAAAACAGAAGTACATAAATAACAGATTAATCTGGCGATGAAAGAGTTAATATGCTTTTACTATTTCGTGTTTATGACTACTTCCAGTTTATAAGAACTACTTGTTATTTTAACAACTCTTCCCTGTTTGTGGTTCAATATGAGAAACTTTTAGAATTATACAAAAATAAAGAAACCTTATTTTTTATAAAACTATTTCAGGAAAACAAGTTTCCTCTCTGGTGATATAATAATGAATTTTGTTATTGTTTAAACAATATCAGGATTTTTAGTCTTCTGATAAAATATTTAATTGATGATATCTAAATGTAAATGTTTGTTAACTAACAGCAGCTTCTCATAAAAATGATTCCATGAATAACATTTATATCGTTACCAAATAAATTTCCGAATTTATAGTCCAAATAGTGGATAGAAATGAGGTTAAAATTAAAGGCAACAAACACTCCAAATAACTCAATACTCCCTTATGTAACACAAAGAATTCGTAACAAATTAATTTGTTAGGAATATACTGGGTGTTCTAAAAAAGAAGAACAAACGTTTACTTCCTTAACAATTGCAATTAGACATAGACTTTCAGCTCCAAAATTTCGCCAAATAAAATGCCAAAATGTCAGAAACTACTTGGCGTCTATAGAGGGATGTGAGAAAAAGAAGTTTTTATACGTTCTCCATAGCCAAAAGATCAGTTAATAAAATATTTTTTGATATCCATCTATTAACAAACAAAGTTTAAATTTGCTAAGACAAAATTTACTGACTTTGATTATTTTTCTTCATACCTCTGGTCGGTGATACTTTAGTTGTAATTTTTAGGTTTGATATACATATCCCGAAATATTATTTAAAAGGCAGAATCAGAAAATATAACACATAATTAAACATATTTTCATTACATTTTCAAAAAATGGTCAGGTATACATTAATTGGACTGCTCAAAAGCTTATTCAAAATGAATACTTTCAATGCCTGTTCAAAGTTACCTCTGCAACAATATTTGTTCCAATGCGGTCGAGTCATCGCATGTGACATCGAGACTGGCTTTTTGAATTCTTTAGCAAACATCTACAGAACAAGTACTGACAAGCTAATTCACACCTCAGTTAATGCATAATTACAATTAAAACTAATTGAATCCTTCAATATTTATCATACTGTTGTATAAAATAGAATCAACTAAAGAGTTTCTAACAATAGAAATGTATAATACATTTATAGAAAATTGTCACTTGTGATGAACCTCTTGTACGAAAAATGGATTTTTATTGTATCAAAAGTAATAGTTTAGAAAATTAAAGTTTCTATCACATTAGATTTCAATTGCAAAGAAAAGAGAGATTTGATTTTGCCTAATGCTGCCCGATTCTGGTATATTTGTATCCTATATGGATAACAGTTATTGCGCTGAAATATACTATACAATGTCATTTTTTGGAATGTTAAATTTTGTTTTCTTCTATGACTAAGCGGCATTACGATTACACGCAGCATAAATCGTCAGCATATTCAAGCGTTTCTGGTGACTGAAATATATCATTCTTTTAGAAAGCATGCGAGAAAGAATTTAGAAAGTGCGAGTAAAGAATTTTGCTTTCTTGTTCGGCATTACAGTATTTCTCTGAGATATCAGAAATGTTCAGTTTCTCAAGTCTCTCTTCCCTTTTTTATAATGTCCAAGTTGCAACTGATGACCAATATAAAAAACAAGCTTATGCGTCTTCAGCAATTTCTTTGAACTCATGATGAATGAAAAAAAATATTTACATATGACAGTTTTTCTGTATTAAATAAATTTTCATTTCTGAAATAAATATTTCTATCTAAATTTGTGGCTAGTCCCGTCAAATTTAACAATAAGCATATCTCTGAAAATGTTATAGATAGA
Organism: Argiope bruennichi; assembly: GCF_947563725.1. NCBI lineage: Eukaryota > Metazoa > Arthropoda > Arachnida > Araneae > Araneidae > Argiope > Argiope bruennichi. The sequence continues at coordinate 6,353,795 of NC_079162.1, read as the reverse complement.
AGGGTGAAATTTTGAATGTGCATAGATGAATGGAAGTAAAACATTGGACTAATGGAATCTTTTACACTTATAAAAACTTCATTTTTTATTACAAACCTTCACAAAAGCCAAAGTGCTTTCATACAACTGCCTGCTTTAATTAATGAAATTTTGGAACTGAGACTAGGTGCAATATTTAGAGAAATAAAAGCTTTATTGAGATATTTTGTATATTATTCCGATATGCATGAAGCATTTCACTACGAAAATATCTAGACATCTTTATAACAGTAAAACGAATTTTTGTTGCCTATCTTCACATTCATGATTTTTTTTCAATGCCTGCACTACTGAATTTCTGAATTTAATTTCTGTATCAAGAGTCCAACTAATTATACATTGATTCCGAACAAGGATCACATACTCATTTTATTCTTAAAAGACTGCATTAATCTGCATCGTTCCATCAATTATCATATTAAAGTACATGTTGCAAATTCATATTGTAATTGTTGCGCTCAAGCTATTCAAAGAGACCGGATAAAGTTAAAAGCAAAAAAAAGGGGGGGGGGGAGCTCACTCTTTTCAGCAATCGCTATTTTTCACTTTGCCTGAACTGTTGATTGAGCTTTCACTGAATGTTATATTCATCCATTATTCTTGGTTTTTGGAAGATGCTTTTGTTATTATTATTTTCTATCTTCCCCTGATCTTAGACAGAATAAGTGGAGCCCCCCCCCCTTTTTTTGCTTTCTAACCAAATGCTAATTCGGAATCCATACTATGCAACTTTCTGGAAAAACCAGTTGCAACACACATTTATTTTCTTTAAAGTATAGTAACAACTAATCTTTTCAAATGAATTCAAACTTGTAATACAGCAGTTAGAAATTAATTTATAACTTAAAACAATACATTTATCCACAATGTATGAATCCCTAATAACACATAAACGCGTAAAACTTTTCCACGAATTTGATAAAACCTTCCAATCGTTGAAGGAATCAAAAATAGCATTATTACAAATAATTCTAAATATCTGTTTGTATTTGTGATGATAGTTTTTCCGGTATTTTATGGCTCAAGCCTTATAAATCCTTAATATTTTAAATTCTGGTCTTAAAATTTGAGAGATTTAAAATCGATCATATTATTATTTTATTTTAATCATCATTTCCTACTCCACGTTGCCTTTCTTAACCAATTTCTAACTTATGAGTTCAAAAAGATTTTTAATACTGGTGATTTGAATTATCGTTACAAAACGTGTTATCAAAGATTATAGGGGAAGAAGGTTTCTTGATTTTATTATTTTCAATATTAATGAGCCTGATTCTTCCTTTTTATCATCCGATTTTTAAAAAAGATCTATCAGACTTCACTTTATTTGCTCTGCAATAGTAGACAAAATGAAACAGTTCAGTGTCTTAAACTGTCATTTCATTATTGATCTGAAGTACATTTTTTTAAAATTAGATGTTGTACACTGATTTGGGAATGATTTTATTTGAAAAGTTTATATAACTCAGCAAGATTCTTGAATGATTTAAAAACATATTGAACCGTTTATTTCTTAGACGAATAATTCATGAAACACTGAGACATTTGATGCTTTTTTTGAAAATTTGCGGTAGTAATGAATGGTCTTGCATTAAAACATTTCGAGAAAAAAACCCCAAGGGGTTTGGCTATAAATTTTAGAGTGCCTGGAACTCGGGATTCTAAGAAGCTTCATTAATAAATTATTTGAAATTTATTAAAAGATTCCGATTTTCCCGAGGAGGAATTCCAGGCCTCGGGGGGTAACTATAGAAGATTCACATTAGAGAACAGGGAAAAACTATTATTAATCTGGAAAAATAAATGTAACTGTAGTTAAACTTGAGGGAGAGGAGGGCTTGACCCCTTCTTTAATCAAACAACTAATACATTTGAGTTATCTTATATTCTGGAGGCAGCAGAGGAATTGACTGTAGCACAAATGAGTCTGGTAATTAATAAAAAAAAAGCCTGCATATGCTAGATTACAAAATATGGGCATATATCCACTATTTTAATAAAACCATTTTAACCACAACTTTTAATATTTGATTTAGATGAAATTATTTACCGAAAGAAATTCAAAGAAATTTTTTACAGAAATACAGTGAATATCCTGAGCAGTATAATGCGTACCAATAAGTCTGTCCCCTCCTAACAATCAACAACATTTTTGAAAGGCTTTTTAAATTTCGATTCAACAAATATCTTGTCGATCATATTTTGCAAGAAAGTCAATTTGGATTGAAGTAGAGGAAGAGCTATAAAATAACGATTAATAACATAATAACTGAACTCAAAAATATTAGAGATACCTAGTACTGTGCTTTATATGTCTTGATATTAAATCCGCCTTTGAAAGCATGGATTGGTCGGTTTTGTTCGAAATACTGGATTATTATTACATTTCAAACTCTTAAAAATTTGGCATTTCACTATTTAATAAACAGGAGGATAGTTTCTAATGATGGATCTTTTCTTGATGATAGATAATGTACAGTTGTTTGTCCTCACGGGCTCAGTGGTTGCAGCAATATTAGAATATATATACACTATCTACCAATAAGTAATTGAATACGTGTGATAAAAGAGAAAAAAATTTATTCCTATTCAATAGTTGGTGGAGCCTCCACCTGAGGCAATTACAGCCTTAATCTTTCGGGGAATGCCCTCCACAAGTGTTTAGATGATGGGCAACAGTATTTTATTCCATTCGACTCGAAGAAAACATGCATGCTCTTTCACCAATTTTGCACCCTCTAACTCAGCTATCCAACTCGTCCCTGAGGTTTTCTATCTGAATTCTGGGCAGGCCAGTTCAGTTGGTTCTCCCATTGTCCACGGTGAACATGACAAGTGTCAGTCTGTAAGACGTACAGCTCATGTTCATGTATCTTTATATGTTTTATGTTAGTATAGTAATGTTTTGTCCTTTAATTATAATAAATATATTTTCGTATTAATGCTGGTCGTTGCCTTTCCCCACATTTTTGGAGGCTCGGCCTTTCTCGTGAATACCCCTAGCAAATCCCGCTAAAATGGTGAAAAAGCTGTGGACGTTAGTACAATTTAAGACGCCAAATTGATGCTAAAATGTAGAAAAAGCTGTGGACGTTAGTAGAATTTAAGACGCTAAATTGATGCTAAAAATTTTGATAAGAGTGGAATTTTGCTGTGGATGTTTTACTGGACTGATGAATGGACGTTAGTGCATGTTTTTCATGGATATGATTGAAGTAAAAAAGTGAAAACTTTCAAGATTCAATTACTTCGTGTTCTTGTGCAACTGTGCTGACATATACTGGTCGTTTAAAAAAGGAACATCATCCTGTTTGACATTTCTAAATTACAGAAGAAATTGAATTATATGCAAAAGTGTGAATCAATCGACTGCTTCCAACCAGGTAGGCGCAATTTTTTCCTTCTAAATAAATGCGATTCTTGATAAATTTGTAATTTATAGTGCGTTACTTTATTTCATTCTCCCTTTAAATTTTAATTCTGATTTAATGTGTACTAGTTCTGTTTTAATTCATTACAATGTCTTTAAAACTAGGCGATATTCAATTAGACGCTAACTCCCTTAAATATGCAAAAAATAATTGAGTAAAATTGCTTAACTCTGTGTTAGGTTACAGTAATTTTGACCATTCTTCTCGAAAAAGAATGAGAAATTTTGAACGATTTGAAAATTTAGATGTAGAAATACATAAACAAGAATTGCTGAAGAATTTTTCTTTATCTGACTTTATCTCCGTTTCTAATTTATTACACTTAGAAGTAACTGAGACCGACAAAGATGCTTTGTGTGAAAATATTTTTAAAGCCCTAAATAATTTAGATGAATTTCAGAACTCACTTGATACTAGTTTTTTATCGGAAACAGAAGAAAAACCTTTGTCTCCTCAAAAGGTTTCTCAAACCGAAAGTTCATCTAGTAATACGGGTAATAATTCTTCCTTCCCTATCCCTGTTACTTCAGACGAATCATTCATAAATAACAGTCAGGCATTAATTACTGGCGCCAAAAGGGAATCACTCGAAAATGATCCCTCGAATAACCAAACGATGAATGAAATGAACCTTCAGTTTTGTTTTTTATTACGCGATTTCTGTGGTAGTTGTAGAAACTTCACAGGCAATGATTCCTATTCAATTAAAAGTTTTTTTTGCGATGTTGAAGAGAATTTTTCGCTTTTTTCTTCTGTAAGGGAACAACAAAAGTTAATCTTTGCAAAGAGGTTAGTTTCCGGCGCAGCTAAATCTTTTTTATTCTCTCAAAGAAATCTAAATTCCTATCATGCTTTTAAAAGTGCATTAATTAATGAATTTTCCGATAAAGTAACATCTATTGAAATACATAAACAACTAGAAAGACGTAAAATGCGCTCGAATGAAACTTTTATGCAGTATTTTATTGCCATGCGTGAAATTGCGAATCAGTCTGAAACCCTTATTGATGAATGTTCTGTTATTCAATATACAATAAATGGGATACAGGGTTCCCCTTCTGATAAAATTATTCTTTACGGTGCAAAATGTTATTCTGAGTTTAAAGAAAAATTGCGAATTTTCGAAACTATCGTAAGTGCAATGAACGCAAATAAATCAAAAATGTCGTATTCTAGATATGCTAATGACGGCCAAAGACGTGGTACAATACATAAAATCCCTGACCAACAAAGAGAATCAAAATCGAATCTTAGAAATCCGACTAACAGTAATATGCATTGTTTTAACTGTAACGATTTTGGACATATCTCAAAGTCTTGCCCTAATCGTAATCGTGGTCCTAAATGTCTTTCTTGGAATCTTTTCGGACATAAATCTTCCGATTGTAACCGTACTACTCGGAATGACAGTTCTACCCCACATGATAATGACAACACTTTACATTTATTGCATTCTCCGTCGAATATGCATAAAGAGATTGTTATTCTTAATAATACACTTTCCGGATTAGTTGATACTGATAGTTTTTCGACACTTCTGAAACATTCTGCATGGATTAAACTAGGATCGCCGCCGTTGATGAATAACAAGATAACACTAACTGGATTCGGTTTTTCCCAAACTAAAATAATAGATTCCTTTGAATCTGAAATTATTATTGATAAGCAAACTTTTCCTGTTTTTATTTCTGTGGTACCTAATAATTGTACTACTTATGATCTAATAATAGGTTGCGACTTAATAAATCAGGCAAATTTGACCATTAAACCTGACGGTGTTGTATTTTCCAAAATTTCTAAATCTGATGATCCTGTTGAAACTGGCAGTTTTATAATGGCTATTTCTGTGAAACTCCCACGTTTGATATAGGTTCGAATATTTCTAAACAAACTCGCAATGCGGTTGAACAGATTTTGTTAGCCTATAAACCTAACAAAACTAAAACCGCGAACATCGAACTTGATATAACGCGTATTGACAATGAGCCAATTTTCCACACTTCTCGACTTTTACCCTTTGCCGAACGTGATATAGTAAATGCGCAGATAGACGAATGGTTAAAAAATGGAATTATAGAACCATGTTCTTCACCCTATGCTAGTCAAGTTGTCGTAGTTCGTAGGAAAGATGGAAAACATAGAGTCTGTATAGATTATAGAAAATTAAATCGTAAATTAGTTAAAGATCATTATCCACTACCAGGTAGGTAAAAGAAAAAAGTCTTTGTTACACCAGTTTCGTCACCAATACAGGTCAATTTCAGTTCCGTTGTATGCCGTTCGGTTTAAGTTCATGTCCTCCTGTCTTTATGCGATACATAAATGTTGTTTTTCGTGATCTTATTGCAAAAGGCATTGTCCTCCCATATATGGATGCCATCGTCATTCCCTCAAATAATGAATCTGAGGCTCTCGAACGCCTTAACACTGTTTTAACTGTAGCTCGCGATTATGGACTAGTTATAAACTTTAAAAAAATGTCAATTTTTGTATAGTCAGATTGAATTTTTGGGTCACGTAGTATAACACGGCAAATTGTTCCCTTCACCCTCCAAAACTAAAGCCGTTCTTAATTATCCTGAGTTAAAAAATGCAAAAGACGCACAACGTTTTCTAGGTCTTACGGGATACTTTAGAAAATTTATCCCCTCATACTCTACTATAGCAAAACCTCTTAGTGATCTTCTTCGTAAGGACAGCCCCTTTCTATTTCGAGCTCAGCAAAAAACTGCATTTTTACGCTTAAAACAGTTACTTTCTGAAAAACCCATTTTAACTATTTTTAATCAAGGCAGTCCCATTGAAATTCATACAGACGCGTCAATTGATGGCTTGAGGGCAGTCCTACTACAAAAATCTAAAGATGATAACAAATTCCATCCAGTGTATTATATGTCCAAGAAAACGTCTGACAACGAAAGAAAATACACCAGTTATGAACTGGAGGTACTAGCCATTGTAGAAGCTCTTAAAAAATTCCGAATTTACATCTTCGGATCACACTTTAAAATTATCACTGACTGTAATGCATTCGAAAAAACGTTAAATAAAAAGGAAATGAATTCCCACATTTCGCGATGGGCATTATATCTTCAGGATTTTAATTACGAAATAGAGCATCTAACTGGTTCAAAGATGACTCATGTCGACGCTCTTAGCCGAAGCCGATGCTGCATGATCATTCAAGATTGTGTCAATATTCAAATTTTCAAAGCTCAACAGACAGATGAGCATATTACAGCTATAAAAGCATTACTTCAAAATGCACCTTACGAGAACTACATAGTCAAGAACAACATTTTATATAAGAGCATAGACGGAATCGATTTACTTGTCGTACCTGATGATATGCAAGTCAACATCATTAAATCATGTCATGAACGAGGCCATTTTGCAGTAAAACGCACGCAGGAAGTGTTAAACAAAGAATTCTTTATTCCGAATTTGAAAGAGAAAATTGAACGATGTATACGCAACTGTGTAACATGCCTTCTAAATAACAGAAAACGTGGCAAATTCGATGGCACTTTGCATCCACTTGACAAAGACGATACTCCCTTTCATACATACCATATTGATCATTTGGGTCCTCTCCCCAGCACTTCTAAGAAATATAAGCATATTCTGGCAATAATCTATTCCTTTACGAAGTTTGTGTGGCTTTACCCGACCAAGTCCACCGACAACGATGAAGTTCTCAATAAGCTCGAATGTCAAAGATCAGTTTTCGGCAATCCTTCAAGGATTATTACGGACAAAGGTACCGCTTTCACATCTACGTCATTCAAAGAATATTGTGAGCATCAGCATATCACCCATATTGCTATTACAGCTGGACTTCCTAGATCAAACGGTCAGGTAGAAAGACTTAATTCTACTATCATAGCTGTACTCTCCAAGCTATCCATAGAAAACCCTGAAAAATGGTATAGCCATGTTGCTGCCGTTCAGCAAATTATTAATTCTACATTTCAACGAAGTATCAATTCACTCCATTCGAAATTCTGTTTGGAACTAAAATGAAATCTGAGCATGATATAAAAATCCTCGAAATCGTCAACGAAGAGATCCAATCTGCATTTCTCCAACAGCGTGATGAACTCCGTTAAGACGCAAAACAACAAATCCTCAAAATACAAAAAGAAAATCGCCGTAATTACAATCTGCTTCGCAAACATGCTCAAAAATTTCAATTGAATGATCTCGTCGCAATCAAGCGCACTCAATTTGGCCCTGGTCTCAAATTGAAACAAAAATTTCTCGGACCATATAAAGTGATCAAAATTAAAGCAAATGACACATACGATGTTGAAAAGTGTGATTTCTTCGATGGACCATCGAAAACTTTAACTTGTGCAGAATGTATGAAACTATGGTCCAGCAATATAGAACATATCACATGAATTGTTTTTCAAAAGAAAATACTGAACACTACTTAAAGAAAAAGAAAACTATTTTCCTTCTTTTTGTATTTGGACGATAGAAGACTTTGATTTTTTTTTCTCGCTTTATTTTGTGTTATTATATTTTTATATGCTGAACATTAATATTATTTTTTATTTTTAGTTAGTTATTCGATATTTCCAGTGCACGCTATTGTATTGTTACATATTCTTATGCTGTCACGGATGGTACGACTATTTTGATTGTTTTATCTTGTGAATATTTCAATTTTACATATTATTATTTTCCTGTATTTGCTGTCTGTTTTATATATATTTACTTCATTGTACTGTATACCATAAGGCGAGGTCGCCTATCCTGTCATGATGGCCGATGTGGGAAGTGCTGACAGATCCCGTATCCTGTATGGCGTCATGCTGGCCATGTTGCGTCATGTCATTAATCACGTGATGCCTTCCCGCCATTATTGGCAGACGAGAGTTGGATAGTCAGTCTGTAAGACGTACAGCTCACGTTCATGTATCTTTATATGTTTTATGTTAGTATAGTAATGTTTTGTCCTTTAATTATAATAAATATATTTTCGTATCAATGCTGGTCGTTGCCTTCCCCCCCCCTTCCCCACACACATATATATATAAATTTATTTAAAAAAATGAATGACTTTGGAAATTTCAAAAAGAACATTGAAAACAGATACAACAATTAAACCATTTGTTACAGATGCTCTGATGCATCTTGTACTTTCTTAAAAGTATGTGGAAGTTATTGTGGGTGCAGGAAAGCCAACTTGATCCATTCAGCAATGTGTGAGCAATATTGTTTAAATTCCCCAATTTATTCCCAGTATGATAGTATGCATCCATCTACTAAAGAATAAAGCTGTGTATTATTTAAATAGAAATGATTGAATATATTATAGAAACAACAAATAGAAATAAAATGTATATGTTACGGCCAAAGCCCGAAATACGGCCAGTTCGCGAACTGGCCGGCCAATTCGCGAACTGGCCAAGAGGTTTGGCCAAAGTCCGAAATATTTGCAATTAATGTTGTATTTTCTACTTTGGCTGGCCATTTCGCGAAGTGGCCGGGCATCCTTGGCCAAAGCCCGATGTGATAATCTATACTTATAAATGAAGCTCAATGTATGTTTGTGCGCGCGTGTGTGTGTGTGTGTGTGTGTGTGTGTGTTGGCGCTCTACAGTCCAAACCGTTTGACAAGCAGTTATCAAATTTGGCATATATATACCTCAGAGTTCGGAAATGTGCACCCTGGAGCGATTTTTTAAAATTTTTAATTAGAATTTTAATTAAAAATTAAGCTTAATTTCGGCGTTTTATCGCTATAACCAGAAAATATTACAGCACAAAATCGATTTTTGCATCAAATTAAAGCTTTTTTTAATTAAAGCTTAAAATTTAATTTATAAATTATGCTTAGATTAAATTATGCTAAAATTTAATCTGCATGAGCACGTCAAATTAAAAAAAAATATATCTTTTATCAACGTGTTGCCATCACATTGATAGAAGTTTAAATTAAAAAATAAATCAACTATTATTGCAAATTTAATAAACAAAATTGTAATTTTCTGCAGGTGTCTGTATAAAATGAAAAAAAAAAAAAATGAAATAAGATATTTTCTGAAAAGTAAAAGGAGGAAAAGTTTTCTATGACAATACCTATATTATTAATTCAATAAAACAATTTAATTTAAGGCAAACATAGTTTAATATACTTAGGATAATCATTCTAATCAGCTACCATCAGCTAATTTGGGGCATACATTTGCTAACAAAGTGGTCTAAATTAACTAAATAATTATATTTAATACAACTTTAGTCAATAAATGCTCCGATGAATCAGGAATTTTAAATTTTTACATAGGTCCTCTATCCTTTGAGTCATATTTAACAAAATATTCTTGAGACACCAATATTTTTAATAAAAATTGCTGAACTCCAACCAACTAAATCAATTACTAAAACTGACTGATTAATGAAATTTCAATATCACACTTCTATAAATAAAAACTGGCGGTTTTAGACCACTTCACCGACTGTCTCAATGAAGATACGCTAATCCTCTGCAGGGTTTCTAGACAGTGATTGGCCTGTGATTATAAAAATGATGCATAAAAACTTCATAAATCGATCAGATTTCACTGCTGAACGACTCTGATTTCAGTTTTCATATTTAAAAAAAAGACATGGTTAGCTTTAATATAAAAAGCTTTTATATTGATTTCAGTTTAACATTTCCACTTTAGTTTAAAGTAGAAATTTTATGGGTACTGACAGAACATTAGGGAAAGTAGTACAATGAAACAGAACTGTTTAAGGCCTACATAAAAGTACGATTGAATGAAAGTAATTGAAAATTTTAGCGATCATTAATACTGGTGAACCGGCTGGTCGCCAAAGGCGACTAGTGGTAAATAAATATAATGACAGTCATGTATAATATATAAATAAGGACATGTTGTAGGAGAAATTCGACAGATGGCGCCAACAAAAAAATGTCTTTAACTGATATTAATAACAAAACTATACGTCCTTCATATTTGTTTTAATTAGCCCTTATTTTTGCTATTTGCCTTTGCAAAAAATTTCATATTTTTTGAAGCGACATTTCGGGAGACAATGTGATCTGGGATCTTTAACATTAGGTCCATGGAGCAGAAAAAGACTAAGGATCACCCTAAAGGTAATTGAAAACTGAATACTCAATTTGCCTTTGTATTCATACATGATTCGCAACGCCTTTGCTCAAGATATAATTATTTCATTTTGAAGGGCGCAAATCTAATCTTCACGCTATCACGTTGTTAAAGTATACACGTTCAATGAATAATTTCTAATATGGCTTTAATATGAGAACAGAATAACACGAGATCATATTTTTATATATTACAAGCTTATTTTTAACTCAGACGTGTCACTTATATTTGAACTCGTTTCTAAAACAGTTGCACTTAAAAAAAACAGTACACAGAAGTACTCATTTTTAAATACTTCATGTTTAACAGGGTGTAAAACAATGTGCTCTTGATTCCTTTCTTTCTACTTTGGCCGATCGTCCCCAGCCATTTCGCGAATTGGCCGGCCAAAGCCCGAAATCAAGAAAAGATCGGACATTGGCCGGTAAGTTTACGGCAACGTTGGCCAGATCGCGAATTGGCCGGCCAATTCGCGATCTGGCCGATTTCGGGCTTTGGCCTTAACATATATATAAAAAGAGTCGGTTGACAAAAGAGAATAAAGTATGCGATTTTTGGTGGTGAATGGTCTATGATGCTCTAAAGCATTTATTGCTATGCAGTAACAGCCGGTTTTTCCAGTTCGGGTCCATATCTGGTGAATAATGGAATGGCCTTTCCTATAAAGGACTAGGAGAAAGTCCAAGAACGAAAGCATTAGAAATCCTATAAAAGTTATTTTATATTGTTTTAAATGATGCCGTTATTTTCCCCTTCAACTCGGTCCAAAGTGGAATTTAATTATCACTAGCCTGTTTATTTACTCTACAACTTGTAATAGCTGTAATCTCGTTACTTTTGCTTTAATAACACATAAATGATGATTTATTCAAGTCTTAGTAGAATAAGTCTTGCGGTTCGCATGCCGAAGTTTCTCTCCCATCGTTCTCCAACGTTAGAATTTCAAATAAATATAATAGTCAATTTAAAAAATAATGTCGCTGTAATTTTAATACGAATTGTTTTTACATTATATATATAAAAAATATAGTGAAAAAAAAATAAGATATTTGAAAGCAAAAAACGTTTCTTTTCCTTATAAAAATGATTAGGTTTAACGATCTCTTCTAGCAATTCAAACTAAACTCGATCCGATAATGACATTTTTGAGGAGTGTTGGATGGTGACGGTGAGAAAAATGCATTTCGCTTTCGAAACCTTTGTTATGTAAGATAACCGGGTTTGAATTCCCTCAAGTGGAAAATTAGACTAAACAGCATATGTTATTTTATGATAAGTCGCTGAATGTCTGATTCTGCGATGAAAGAACAATGAAATTTCGACAGGTATGATGGATTTGCAAACTTCTGACATGATCTTCGAGAGAAAAAAAATCCGTTAATGACATGGTGGCATTTTTGAGGAGTGTTGGATGGTGACTGTGTGTCAATAGAGAAAAATGCATTTCACTTTCGAAACCTTTGTTATGTAAGATAGTTCGATAATCGGGCTGGAATTCCCCCAAGTAGAAAATTAGACTAAACAGCATATGTTATTTTATGATAAGTCGCTGAATGTCTGATTATGCGATGAAAGAACAATGAAATTTCGACAGGTATGATGGATTTGCAAACTTCTGGCATGATCTTCGAGAAAAAAAAATCCGATAATGACATGGTGGCATTTTTGAGGAGTGTTGGATGGTGACTGTGTGTCAATAGAGAAAAATGCATTTCACTTTCGAAACCTTTGTTATGTAAGATAGTTCGATAATCGGGCTGGAATTCCCTCAAGTAGAAAATTAGACTAAACAGCATATGTTATTTTATGATAAGTCGCTGAATGTCTGATTCTGCGATGAAAGAACAATGAAATTTCGACAGGTATGATGGATTTGCAAACTTCTGACATGATCTTCGAGAGAAAAAAAATCCGTTAATGACATGGTGGCATTTTTGAGGAGTGTTGGATGGTGACTGTGTGTCAATAGAGAAAAATGCATTTCACTTTCGAAACCTTTGTTATGTAAGATAGTTCGATAATCGGGCTGGAATTCCCTCAAGTGGAAAATTAGACTAAACAGCATATGTTATTTTATGATAAGTCGCTGAATGTCTGATTCTGCGAAACAATGAAATTTAGACAGGTATGATGGATTTGCAAACTTCTGGCATGATCTTCGAGAAAAAAAAATCCGATAATGACATGGTGGCATTTTTGAGGAGTGTTGGATGGTGACTGTGTGTCAATAGAGAAAAATGCATTTCACTTTCGAAACCTTTGTTATGTAAGATAGTTCGATAATCGGGCTGGAATTCCCTCAAGTAGAAAATTAGACTAAACAGCATATGTTATTTTATGATAAGTCGCTGAATGTCTGATTCTGCGATGAAAGAACAATGAAATTTCGACAGGTATGATGGATTTGCAAACTTCTGACATGATCTTCGAGAGAAAAAAAATCCGTTAATGACATGGTGGCATTTTTGAGGAGTGTTGGATGGTGACTGTGTGTCAATAGAGAAAAATGCATTTCACTTTCGAAACCTTTGTTATGTAAGATAGTTCGATAATCGGGCTGGAATTCCCTCAAGTGGAAAATTAGACTAAACAGCATATGTTATTTTATGATAAGTCGCTGAATGTCTGATTCTGCGATGAAAGAACAATGAAATTTCGACAGGTATGATGGATTTGCAAACTTCTGACATGATCTTCGAGAGAAAAAAAATCCGTTAATGACATATTGGCATTTTTGCGGAGTGTTGGATGGTGACTGTGTGTCAATAGAGAAAAATGCATTTCACTTTCGAAACCTTTGTTATGTAAGATAGTTCGATAATCGGGCTGGAATTCCCTCAAGTGGAAAATTAGACTAAACAGCATATGTTATTTTATGATAAGTCGCTGAATGTCTGATTCTGCGATGAAAGAACAATGAAATTTCGACAGGTATGATGGATTTGCAAACTTCTGACATGATCTTCGAGAGAAAAAAAATCCGTTAATGACATGGTGGCATTTTTGAGGAGTGTTGGATGGTGACTGTGTGTCAATAGAGAAAAATGCATTTCACTTTCGAAACCTTTGTTATGTAAGATAGTTCGATAATCGGGCTGGAATTCCCTCAAGTGGAAAATTAGACTAAACAGCATATGTTATTTTATGATAAGTCGCTGAATGTCTGATTCTGCGATGAAAGAACAATGAAATTTCGACAGGTATGATGGATTTGCAAACTTCTGACATGATCTTCGAGAGAAAAAAAATCCGTTAATGACATATTGGCATTTTTGAGGAGTGTTGGATGGTGACTGTGTGTCAATAGAGAAAAATTCATTTCACTTTCGAAACCTTTGTTATGTAAGATAGTTCGATAATCGGGCTGGAATTCCCTCAAGTAGAAAATTAGACTAAACAGCATATGTTATTTTATGATAAGTCGCTGAATGTCTGATTCTGCGATGAAAGAACAATGAAATTTCGACAGGTATGATGGATTTGCAAACTTCTGACATGATCTTCGAGAGAAAAAAAATCCGTTAATGACATGGTGGCATTTTTGAGGAGTGTTGGATGGTGACTGTGTGTCAACAGAGAAAAATGCATTTCACTTTCGAAACCTTTGTTATGTAAGATAGTTCTATAATCGGGCTGGAATTCCCTCAAGTAGAAAATTAGACTAAACAGCATATGTTATTTTATGATAAGTCGCTGAATGTCTGATTCTGCGATGAAAGAACAATGAAATTTCGACAGGTATGATGGATTTGCAAACTTCTGACATGATCTTCGAGAGAAAAAAAATCCGTTAATGACATGGTGGCGTTTTTGAGGAGTGTTGGATGGTGACTGTGTGTCAATAGAGAAAAATGCATTTCACTTTCGAAACCTTTGTTATGTAAGATAGTTCGATAATCGGGCTGGAATTCCCTCAAGTAGAAAATTAGACTAAACAGCATATGTTATTTTATGATAAGTCGCTGAATGTCTGATTCTGCGATGAAAGAACAATGACATTTCGGCAGGTATGATGGATTTGCAAACTTCTGACATGATCTTCGAGAGAAAAAAAATCCGTTAATGACATGGTGGCATTTTTGAGGAGTGTTGGATGGTGACTGTGTGTCAATAGAGAAAAATGCATTTCACTTTCGAAACCTTTGTTATGAAAGATAGTTCGATAATCGGGCTGGAATTCCCTCAAGTAGAAAATTAGACTAAACAGCATATGTTATTTTATGATAAGTCGCTGAATGTCTGATTCTGCGATGAAAGAACAATGAAATTTCGACAGGTATGATGGATTTGCAAACTTCTGACATGATCTTCGAGAGAAAAAAAATCCGTTCATGACATGGTGGCATTTTTGAGGAGTGTTGGATGGTGACTGTGTGTCAATAGAAAAAAATGCATTTCACTTTCGAAACCTTTGTTATGTAAGATAGTTCGATAATCGGGCTGGAATTCCCTCAAGTGGAAAATTAGACTAAACAGCATATGTTATTTTATGATAAGTCGCTGAATGTCTGATTCTGCGATGAAAGAACAATGAAATTTCGACAGGTATGATGGATTTGCAAACTTCTGACATGATCTTCGAGAGAAAAAAAATCCGTTCATGACATGGTGGCATTTTTGAGGAGTGTTGGATGGTGACTGTGTGTCAATAGAAAAAAATGCATTTCACTTTCGAAACCTTTGTTATGTAAGATAGTTCGATAATCGGGCTGGAATTCTCTCAAGTGGAAAATTAGACTAAACAGCATATGTTATTTTATGATAAGTCGCTGAATGTCTGATTCTGCGATGAAAGAACAATGAAATTTCGACAGGTATGATGGATTTGCAAACTTCTGACATGATCTTCGAGAGAAAAAAAATCCGTTAATGACATGGTGGCATTTTTGAGGAGTGTTGGATGGTGACTGTGTGTCAATAGAGAAAAATGCATTTCACTTTCGAAACCTTTGTTATGTAAGATAGTTCGATAATCGGGCTGGAATTCCCTCAAGTGGAAAATTAGACTAAACAGCATATGTTATTTTATGATAAGTCGCTGAATGTCTTATTCTGCGATGAAAGAACAATGAAATTTCGACAGGTATGATGGATTTGCAAACTTCTGACATGATCTTCGAGAGAAAAAAAATCCGTTAATGACATGGTGGCATTTTTGAGGAGTGTTGGATGGTGACTGTGTGTCAATAGAGAAAAATGCATTTCACTTTCGAAACCTTTGTTATGTAAGATAGTTCGATAATCGGGCTGGAATTCCCTCAAGTGGAAAATTAGACTAAGCAGCATATGTTATTAGCATTATGCACACATGCTTGACCGAAGACAATTCTTTATTCATTTTAATTTGCCGAAAGAGCACTTAGCATTTATTATTGTAACTGGCAAAGTAAAAAAAAGTTTGAACAAATTTAATATATTTAGAAATAAATTATTTTAATTATTAACCAGTATATATTGCAATATGTGTTGAGCGTTATTTACATCCCTTTCATTCAAAGTGAAATTCCACAGCAAAATTATTGGGATTAGGTTTATCATCTACATCTTTATTATAAAACGTTGCAAAGTTTTTGGAACATTTTTCTAATTCATGTTTTTGTTAAGTTTTTATATCAGTGATTAATTTGAAATACTTTTAAATCTATCTTCTATAATAACTATCAGTTACAGAGTTAAAAAATAACATCTAAATTTCTCGACCAGGTTTTCTATCATTTCATCATCTGCTGTTTCGAAATATAATTTTTCTTCTTTTCAAAATCGTTTTCAGGAAAATGTTTCGAAAGATTCAAATGACGTGCTATCGCTTTTGCTTCGTCTAAATTGAGTTAAATTTGTTCTTAAATTTTGGATTTTAGTTTTAATTTTATTAACTAAATTAAAAGCCCAGTCGAGAACAATCGTTTATACTTGAAATAGTTTATTGATAGTGCTAATTTTGAACAATATTGTAAACCATTATATTAAAAATAAAATAAATGTCATTTCTTGTATTGAATCCAAGAGCCTTTTAGCTTCGGATGCCGCTATATTATTGTTATTTGTGTCAATGAATTCTTCTAGAGCATTACAAGTTTGTCCAAAGTGTATATACACTGCTTTAACCGTATCTATTTTGGCTTCCCAAAGAGTGTCGCATAATGGTTTAAGAGTAATGTTGAAATGCTATTTTAAGTTTGTAGAATTTTCCATCTTTTTGTAGATGCAGAAAATAAGCAATATAAACGTTGCAATATACAAAAAAAATTACTATTCATATTACTGGAAGCGGCATCACAAACTATTAAATTAAAAATGTCTTATAGGCAAGGTGCATAAATTGCATGAGGGTTTAGAACAATTATTCTAAATTGTACACCTTTATATTTTCCTTTCATATTGTTACCGTTGTCATATGCTTGTCCACTGCAATCCATAATATCTAAATCAAGCTTACTTAATATTTCCAATAGCTTTTGTAGTCCTTCTTCAGTCACATCAGTTACTTCGCATCAATAAACCCTATAAAAGACTCATTTATACTTAAGCTTTTCTCTTTAAAATTTGCATTATTAATAAAGTCAAGTTTATTTCTTTTGGGAAATATCAGAAGTAGAATCCATTCAGATACTGTAATGCGTGGCTATTTTTGTATCGTCTTTCATTTTGCCAAGAACTTCCTTTCTTAACGCAGGAATAGTTTGTTCTTGCGATGATGTACTCAATCATTCACAATTCTATTTTTGGAATTTTTTTATTCTTTTATATGATACATAAGCACAAAGTCGTATTTATTTAATAAATTGATTAAATATTTCCATTATTAGGCATTCCTATTATTTCTTGGTTTCCTTGAAGTTATTACATGCTAAGAATAGAATCCCATCTACAATTATTTGAAATAGTCATTGAAGTCATTCCGTTTCCTTATTTATATTCATTTGTTTTGTTTTATCAGTAGTCGAACATAAACTTAGTCGTTTCAGTAATTCTTCTCTAGCAATAAATTAATTAAGTAATAAATAGAGCCCTCATGACCTTGAATTACAGTTGATAACTTTTTCCAGTTACTATAGACACCTATAAATCGTGTAGATTTTTCATTTCTTCTGGAAAATAATGTACATCAAAAACGAAACAACGAGTCTTCGTTTTTGAATAAATCAACCAACTCCCAAGCTGCATTTCGCCATTTGGCACTTTTTTTTTTTTTTAAGTAATATGTAGTGTAAAAGGATCTACCTTCAAATTTCTTAGCAATTTTAGTTCTTCCTTTGTGTACAGGTCTGTTTTTAACACAAAACATTTTTAACTTATCAATTATAATGGTTATTCACAAACCTGAATCACTTAGATGCACTTGATCACATTTGTTATTGTCATTTTCGTCGTTAGTTTCTGATTCAATCATATGTTTATAAACATGTGGTCCATCAAAGATTTTCAGTTTCTACACTTTCATTGCAAGATTGTATAGTTTGTGAGAAACTTTCTTCGTCAGTTGAAGCTTGAATTGTAACTTCTGAAATCGAAGCAATTTCATTGCCAGAATTACTTCATAGACGCGAAAGCAGATATATTCATGGCTTTTAGAAATTTAGCTTTCCGTCTCTTTTCTTTTCTGCTCATATTCTTTTTTGAAACCGAGTCTTGACACCCAGAGGGTTACTTCTTTGGCATGGGCATGATTAAATCTAATCTTAATCTTTTTTTCATTTTACTGGATTTTAAGAAATAAATGTCTTGTGTTCTTCAACTTTTGACACACCTGTTAAAATATAGTGGTTTCAAATATAATTTTGAGTCTGTATCCAAGTCTCTTAAAAGATATGAAATTTATGAAAAAGATATGAAAAATATGAGCGAAAATTGAAGTTTTTACTTTAACATTATAGTTGTTTTTCAACTTTTTGACTATATAACCCTCGCTTCGAATCGGAACTTCGTTTCAGATTTCTGTCTCAAGAGCAGTATGTCGTGCTGCCATCTTTTGAATATGTTCAAAAATAAACCATTCATCAGTTTGACCCATGGAAGGATTATCAAATAGGCGCTATTGGTAGGATCAAATTTGAGCACAATGGATTCTTTAATTTGGTGACTTATAGGAGCCGTACATAAGAATTTTAGTGCGATAAAAATAATTTCAGAAAAAATAACAGTTTTGTGAATAGGATTTTGCAAAGCAACTTCTATAACCCCGATTGCAAGCTTTATTAATTTTAAAAGTTGCATTATAAAAGAGTATTTATTTATCTAAGTCTATATCTTTATTGAATTCAAAAATGTGCTTAATATTTTAATCAATATAAAGAACATAATAAACGATTTGTATTTTATTTATCTTAAAAAATGCCTATTTAACTGATCTAAGTATTATATATTTTTAATTAATCTGATATATGATTATGATATTAGAAATTAGCGTGCAGATACCTACTTTATCTTAATAAAAGTCATTGTAGATTTCCTGTTTAACAACCGCACCGAATTCAATCATAATTTATTATCAAAGAGAAGAAGAAGAAAATTGCAGAAGTTCATTATATATTCAATTGATGATTAATCTAAATTGGGCCATTTTTCCTCAGTAACACAAGAAATATTTATCTTAAAATTCAAAATCTTACTTTTCCAATTTCATTTCCGCGCATATTTTCCTTCCATTTTTAATAATTCCCCCAAAATTTAATAACTTAATCAATGCAAATGTCTTTCAAATATGAAAATTTATAAATATTCCGTTGGAAGTCAATGGTGAGACTTCCAACTACTCTATCTTTATTTTTTGATATTTCTATTATTTTTGACATATTTTTTGCACCGTTTATTATTTTTTAAAAAGAAATCTAGCGTTTATTTGATCGTATCAAAGAATTCTCCCAATGAAATCTTCTATCATCTTTATCTTTGTCTTCTACTAAGTAAATGCATTTTTGAGCTTTGAACAATGAGAATCAAATCGCTTGATTCAATTAATATTCTCTTTTGAATTTAAAAATATTTCAGAGCATAGAAGTTTTTTTCTTCTTTTTTTTCCGTATTGTAGTTTTTTATGCGAAAATAATTTTTAAATAAAAATATTAGGCATGAAAATATTTTAATCCGATCAAACATGGGCATGTTGGATAGTTTCTTATAATGAAATGGAAGTTAAACGAGTTTAGGATTTCCTCCTCGATGGTCTTTATTTTTTGGAGGGAGTGTGTGTGTGTGTGGGAGGGGGGGGGGTGATATTCATATTTATGCAACATAAAAAAAACAGATGGATATCTAGTTATAAGTCTTCATAATATTTTTGCTTTCATAAATTTAAAACTATAATGAAATAAATATTCTATTTCAAAATGAAAATGAAAGGAGAATTCTAAAGTTCTTGGGGAGAGAGTGGCGCTCTAATTCATTGGATAAGATGTTCCTGAATAGAGATCACAGAGTTCCGAAGGTGGAGACAGTCCTGGGAATTTTTTGTTATATATTCAAAGTAATTTAAATTTGTGCTTTTTTATTTAGAAGAACCGTACCTTTGAGCTCATTCAAATTAAAATAAAATATTATATAAAATTATGCTTAGAAACTTTTTTTTTTTTTTCATGTTTTCGGATTCCTTGCATATTAGTGTGCTTAACATTTTTTCACAAATCAGTTGTTCTAACAAACTTTGAATGTGAATATTTATATTGTGAAATCTGTTTAAAATTTGACTTTAATTTTAATTATAACTGTGCTCGCGTGCGTGTAAATACTGAAGCTATTTCTCTTGAAGGTGACCTGTTTTTTCAGTTTGTTAAAAAAAGGTTATCTACATTAACATTCCTTTAAAGCAACATCAGAGCTCTTTTTGGATCAACCTCGTCATTTTAAACCGCGGTCAGATGACGAGGATGAAACCTGAGTAGGTATTCCCCCTCTGCAAGCTCCCATACTACACCGACGGGAGAACATTTGTCCCCGATGGATTTAATGTGCACCATACCCACTTACACGATGCTTCTTCGGTGGAATCGAGTTCAGAAACTGGAGCCTCCGCTTCTGAAGCCAAAGTCTTTTCAACAGGCTACAGCGGCCTTGTTTGTTATCGAAACACATTTTACATAGAAATTTTTTTTAAAAATTGATAAGAAATGATTGATTTTGGAAATTGGAGCCAGGAAATGGGAAAGGAAGGAAGATTTGCAAATTTGCATTGCCTAAGTCTTACCATTGCGTCTAAGTCTAAGCCATTGTCTTACAGGACTTAATCCGGCCTGGTTTGAACATCGGATTTGGGGTTATTCGAGTGTAATTGGCAAAGGGCGGCAAATTGTGGCTTCATCTAATTTCTATAATAAATTAATCCATTTTTTTAGTTCATAAATCGGTGGCAGTTTTTCGCTAAAAAGGTATCTTTGTATGGTAATAAATTCTTGCAGTAGTTCCATTGGCCTTTTAT
The DNA here is from genome assembly GCF_947563725.1 of Argiope bruennichi. Taxonomy (NCBI): domain Eukaryota; kingdom Metazoa; phylum Arthropoda; class Arachnida; order Araneae; family Araneidae; genus Argiope; species Argiope bruennichi. The sequence continues at coordinate 6,332,787 of NC_079162.1, read as the reverse complement.
CCTGTTCATTCAAAATGAAGGTAATTTCATTACTTCTTTATAAGAAACAATTATTTTATTTCATCCAAAATAGCGATGATATGGTACAAATAGCAAAATCCAGGTACTAAACCAATTAAATGGATTAATATTAACCACAGCATTGCTTTTTTTTTGTTATAATTTTTAACAAAACAGCGACTTTAGAATTAATAATCAAGCCATGAATCTCAACCCTGAATAAGCCCGACCTTTGGAGAACATGGGATCTAATTGTGAACTATTTTGAATAACCATGAAATATTTAATACTTTTAATAGAAAAGCATTTCTTTAGTAAGAAATTCAGAGTACAAGAGAAAAACAAATTCTCATCAACAACGTTCTAATAAACAAATTTATTATCATAATAATGCTTTAACTATCCTCTTTCAAAGGAGGTTTAATCACTTTTTTTATAACAATATTGCTTTCGAAACTTAGTGTTTTTTGTGTTTAAAAAACGGAATATTGCTTTTACCTAATCATTGTCTTCAGCGTCGGTAGCAGTAGCTTAAAGAACCCAGAATAGCCAATTTAGGATAGAATTAGTGTCAAGTTGAATCTAACCTCATTGATAGAACAGTACCAAAAGAGTCATTTTACAAAAATCTGCTTAGAGTTCCACCCAGCCCTCTTCAAATGCCACTCGAAATAAGGCAACCATTATGTCTATAACTCTGCTTTTATTAAATGACCTGCGAGAATCTTCATATTTACGCTAATCCGGATGATTTTTCTCTCCGTTACATTTTGATATTCTTATGCAAGAAAGATTCATGTCGATGTTACAGTCTATACTTTTTTGACCCTACAGATTTACAGTTTCATTTATTTCTGTTAGGTGCTAATATTGGCGGGGTGTCCGGCGAGCGAAGTGGTAACATCAAGCACGTTCATCTATACTATCAAAGATAAATAGTTATTGGTAACATATAGAGGAAAGCGTAGATTTCCCATGAATGAGTTCAAAACATTTACAATTATAATACATCGAAAATATCGCGACTGAGTATCTGCTGTACTAAGTATTCTTCAAAATCCTTGACTCAAATTCGTCAGATTCATTTCATGTCCATTACTTAGAATTCTCCCTTCCAGTTTTAGTGCGTAAGTTTTGAAATCGTGATCAAGTTCTGTGGCTTAAAGCTATTGAAAAAAAAAAAATCAAAGGGAAATTTTGGAAGAATTTGTACTCTACAGGAAAAACCCAAACACACCAATGTCAGTTGAAGATAAATAATATTTATATCGTTCATTTCCAAAAGCTTTTCAACCTTTTTTTTGTGCAACAAAATTAAGATTATATTTCGGTTATGAATCATCAGCTCTCTGCCATCCATATTTAATGGTTTAACTCTTTGAAATATTACAAAATTTTCTTTGATGAAAGTGTTTGAAGAAACGTCTCTCAGCAGGTTGACACGTAGATATATTTTGACGAAGGATTACTGCTACATCTGTGTCTTGGCCAAAGTATTAGGGCTAGGGCGACATTTTAGACGGATATTCTGAAGAGCCTATCAAAAGGGAAAACCAGAACAGATAGGTTTTCCCTACGATATCTTGTCTGAGAAAAAACACCTGTTATTTAACAGCGAAGAAAGACATCTTGAAGAAAAAAAAAAAAAAGAAAAGAAAAGAAAGAAAGAAATTGTAGGGTAAGAACTTCGAAAACAGATGGAGATGCGCATGTATCCATTGTAATGACTACGTTTAACCTCATTTCAGAGGCAATTCTTCAACTTAGAAACATCTAGTGTTGTAGGAAATAATTCATAAGAGAATACAATTAAAATACAATATAAAAACAGGTTGACCTCTAAATAGACCAAAATTTTTAACTCGGATCATCTGAATTATATTTCAGATAATTATCTATGTATTTTCTAAAAAAGTGAATGCATATGATCTGAAAGTGAATGTGCAATATGATATAAATTAAATGTGTCTAGAAACAGCTATCGCTGAAAATGAATGTGCAATGCGATGAAAGTGTGATAGGATGTGAAAGATGAATGTGTAATATAATGTAAAGTAAACATGTCTATAAACAACTAGTGCTGCAAGGAATAATTTACAAGGGAATAACAATTAAAGTACAATAAAGAAAAACCTTTACCTCTAAATAGCTCAAAATTTTTAACTGAGATTATCCGAATTATATTTTATATAATTATCAATGTATCTTCTAAAAAAGTGAATGTGTCATATGATTGGCTTCTAATAAAAGAAAAATGATATGAATTAAAATAGACAAGCTTCTTTCGTGGCAACGGTACTGTGAAGTCAAAACCAAATAATAGCTAAATAAAAAACGAGAAGAAAAAGAAATCAAGACAAAAAAGAATGGGGTGGGAGAAAGGAGCATCACGCATTTGTTTGGGCGCCAAACAAGAAAGTCCTCTAACCTATTAACAAAACTTTCACAGGAAGTCTTCAAACAATCTCAAGTGATTTTCATATCACTGGAGAATAAACGGTTCAACTGTAGATTAGGAAGTTTAGAAAAAATTGTGCTGGCCGATTTCTACCCTGATGCAGCATAATTCCTTCACAAATGTTAAGAAAGAATGCACAAGATTAGTAATTATTGCAACACTATGTAAGTGCAATATTCCGAGTCCACTGCAATTCAAATATTCTCTAAGATATAGAGTAACAGTAGCCCTCTTTCCATTGAGACACACATTCTATTTATAAACTAATGGATTCTGTTAAAGCATGCACTAGAAAATCATCAATCATCGTAGCTTTAAAAACTTGACGAGCACCAGCATGTACTTTTGTTAATGGAACTAGTCCCAATTAGAAACACGTATGACAGTAGATATCTTAAATCTCTTTTGTAACTACGGTGGTTATTATTTACAATAAAATGAAATTTCAAAATCATCAAGCGAAAAATAGCAGGCTTTCAAAACGGTCAACCCTAATTTTATGTCAGTTTATTTTTTTAAATTTGAAATAAACTACATTGACATAAATTTCAAAGTACACAAAATCGCTATTAATATAAAAGACAATGAAACTTCCCAAATAGTGAAGTTGGATAAACTTCCACCCTTGCATTTTTTGTTCTAAAGGTAAAAATTTGACAAACACTACGGATGAAAGTGAAAAACTGATATTTTATATTTAGTGTCAAATGACAGAATCAAGTTTTCTTCTTTGAAATCTTTATTTCATGTCTAATGCAAAAACAAACCCAAAAGTTGAGTTCAAAGATATTTATTCCATACAAAATAGAACATTACAAAAAATATTCGTCAATGTATAGATTCGTTAGTATATGAAAAAGAAAATCCAAGACTTTTTTTAATCAAAGACATTAGTTTTTACTACTCGTGATCGGTATCTGTTTATTCATGATCTGAGATTTTATTTTGTATGAAAATTAAATGTTTCTAAAGTAATTAAAAGTGAACTCATTCTTTTTATTTAGTTTATTTATAATTAATTCCCTAATTTATATTTTTTATTCATAGAAGTGCTATCTAAGTTTTTGTATCTGTTATTTGAAATGAAATTGCTGGCTCAAATAGTTTCCTAGATATTGTCTTGGATAGAAAAATTTAACGTATTTTTCGTTACTATAGCATTTTCCGTATATTTGAGATTCATTCTCTTGGCTCATTTGTTGAGACAAAATATTGTTTAGACAAGCAATACTATCAAGTCTTTCACTGCAAAGTACTGTAACAAAATAAATTATTTTAATTAAAAAGTGCCAACTTGCATTGAGAGTAAGCCAGCCTTTTATTATCATGACAATACCTATATGACAACGGTGATGCAATCTAATGTTTTCTATGCGATGTTAAAAACAAAAACCAAATGGAGTTAACCAAAAATCGTTAAAAATGAGTGCTAAATAAATGTTTTCTATATACAAAAATTCATACATTAAAAAAATCACATTCCTGTACAAATAAAGACTCAAATTAGAAGTTATCAAATCTGCAACAGAACTTCAAACTTTCGTTGCTATGCAACGAGGGACCTCTCCTACCCATGATGCTTCTTTACAGTACAAAGTTTGAGCATTAGTTGCAAAAACAAAGCCACTCAGGCATTTATATTTCACTTCCATGTAGTTATTGAAAGGATACCGCTTGTTTTTCTTTGTTTCGTAGCGGTAAACAAATCCATTTGGTATCTGTGGCGCAATCATTGGAACTTCCCTTCTGTAGATGGATTCCACACAGCTGGTGTCATAGCCTGTGCTTTTGCGTCGGATTTCCTGCACAGGTCTCCGTCTTAGTTCAGCAACATCGTTTTTGGAATTAGAATTAAACTGGTACATTGTATGATAAGGTGATATACCACTGGTGTTGACTCTGGATTTTCTTGAAGTGACGAAGTTCGAGTATCCTGGGTGAACTCTATAGTATTTCTTATTGAAATTCTGACGTTTTCGCGGCCGACGGTGGTGACGTTCTTTATGATGCTTGGTATGGACTTTGTCTGTGCCATTAGTAGGTTTTGCAAAGGCTATAGAAAAGGCTTCGCCATCCTCTGTTGCACCTAGAGACAAAACTGTTTCTCTGGGCGCGTCGAGAACAGAATTCTTCTTATTCTTTTTTTGTCCTTGCCTGCGTCTTCCTGTAGAAGAGTAAGAAGATTCTTCATTCGAGATAATATTAAAGAAATATATTGGTGATACTTCTGTTAAAAATTTGCATGATAATAATATATTATAGTATATAAGATTTACTTAACTTTAGAGAAAACTATTCATATTCAAAAATGCAATAAAATACCACATGATGCCACAAGCCTTTTAAAATGTTAAAACTTGTAAAATTCTTTGGCACAACGCACAGAAATCTGCTGAATAATTATAAAAAAATCATAAGGTTTGGAAATGATAAAAATTTGGAATTTTACATTTTTCAATACTACTAGGGGGATGAAAAAGCATATATTAAATATTTACTTACTATTTTCCTTTTTTCATACGAACTATCAGATGGGGAGCAAGCAGGTGAAGAAAATAAGAGATTTATCCCAAATGGGTGACTAATAAGCAGAAGACCTTTTATGTTTTAGAATACACGGAATTGTCATTCCAAAAAAAAAAAAAACATGGAACCGATAACCCAGAGCCTCCGGCACTATTTTATGGGCAAGTTGTGAGTGCAAAGAAAAAGATAAAGTTACAGAATCGAAGTCTACAGAAATCAACATATTGCGAGAGTCACGAACCATAACCGCCTGTTTGAAAATGTTTTCCATTGACTAAGCCATTCTGAATACAGTTCTGACAATGAATTAAGCCCGTGAAAATGGCATGCATCTGGGGAGAACACATATAAGGGAGAACACATATAAGGAATAAAAGGATTAAAAGTTTCAAAATCCTAAAATATTTTCGTTTTTCCAGATTTATTTTCATAGTTGCAATCCTTTTAAAAATATAAAGCCCTCTAATTTTGTTGTAATCGACTCTAGTTGCTTGAAAAAAAGTTGATTTGTCTCATATTGAAGGAGGAATGCTCATGAGGAGGACCTCACGTAGTTACTCGATGGGATATTTTCATTTATTAAATCCATCATCGTTTGATTATGTAACAGAAAATGTTATCACAAGATGATAGCGATTGGAATTTTGGATGGTACAACTGAAATGAAATTAGGAAAAATATAATTAATTAGCTTATAATTTTCAAAAAATAATTATTAAAGTTATGTTGGGTTCTAAAAGACCATAAATTCATTTAAAACTATTCTAAAATTACCTTATCAGAAGGAGGAAAATTTCATCCGTGATTTTTACATAATTCTTAATATGGTGCTCTATAAAAAGATTTCAATGAATAGCAACATAACATAATATAATAGTAACAGCATTTTTTGGTTGTATATTAAAATTACATTTTCAGGCATCTATTAAATCATTAAAACTGCCCAAATTTATTCTGTGCTATAAATGCCGATAAAAATAAAAGTATAAAAAGAGGTTTTCTTCGGCATCAAATAAAATTCGTTATTTATGTTTTTAAACAAAAATTAAATTACTTTATAATTCGAATTTTCCTTAGTCTCTTTAATTTACTATTAATGTTGTGTTAAAATATAGTCTATTATTCGAATTTATTCTGATTAATTTGTAATCAAAGATAAAAGTGATTAGCATTGGCTTTATAACTTAATTCACTGAGGACCTATTAAAATATTTATTTTTAATTCGCTGCTGTACAATCCAAAATGCAATCATGCTAATGAAAAATGCGAATAGGACTATTTACTTTAAAACATTATTGTAATCAAAAGGCTATACCATCACGCACCTATTTAGTTCAATTATTAAAATTTATATTTATTATAATAACTTATTTATTAAAGTTAAGTGAATAATTTAATTATTAATTATATACTATCTGTTAGAACTATCAACTGTGAATGCCGATTTTTGCTATTCTTTCCTTCATTTTTAGACCCACTTTTCCTACTATTGAAATTTTTTTTCCATGTTTCACTCTCTTATCAGTAGTCGAAAAATCCTATTTGATGATTAAAAAAAAGTGAGACCTGTACTTTCATCCGCTTTAAAGCGTTGTTTTTTCAGTTCTTCCAATTGCCTGTGCCTCAGCTCTGCAATATCGATTTCTTCTTTCACCAAAATCTTCGGCCCCGGTGTGCTTTGTGGGCCTAAAGCAAGAACTTGCTCCTGTGATGGCCAGATGCCATTGATGAGAGGTAATCGTCGAGGTCCATCTCCATAAACAGTCGATGTCTCATCGCCCCAATTGAAGAGCTGTCGCTGCTTTTCGGTCTTCCACTGATCGTGATGACTCTCATGTGGAACTGTGGAATTGTATTGGTGAGGCCCTGAAAAATGAGAAAACCCTTTAATATATTATTTCATTCATCGAATCTTCCGAAAGCCATCACGCAGTTACTACCGCACGGGAAGTTGCCTTATTATTTACCCCTGCTGATGGATATATTAATTGTCATCAGAATTTCAGTTGCATTTTTCAATATTCCAGATTGAATGATTTCAATGAAATTATTCAAAAATCAAAAACACTCAATAATATATGAATGAATTTAGATCTCTTCGTGCCTACTTAGCGTTTAAGGAAAAAAATTTATATAATCAAAACAAATTTTAAGTACACATTTTTATAAGTCGAAAGTAAAAATTGATCACTGTAAATATTAAAAAATCTTACATTTTTTTTTTCAAATCTCATATTAAATCAAAATTTAATTATCTTAACGATTAATTGATAGTTAATAATTTCTCTAATATCGTACTGGGAATCCTAAAGTATTAAAATACTGTATTGTTATCAAGAACAAATTAGTTTTCAATCGTTTTAAAATTGCATCTTTTCAGACAGGAAATAGATGAAATCGAATAACACTGTGTAGAAATTGTTTTTGATAATAAATATGATAAATTTTTTTAAAAAAAGACACTTTTATCAGTGATTTAAAAAGAAAAAAAAATCAAAAATAGGTCAAAACAAAAGTCGCAAAACCTGAAGTGCAAAGAGAAATGCTCTAAATAAATGAAATTGTAATCAAATTTATAGCATATTTCATTTTTTAGACAATGAATGTTTTGATATTATTTTTTGTTTCTAATGAAGCATTTTATGTTTGCAATTATGTGGCCTTTTATCCTTCTCCTGTTGTTTTCTGCGCCTCATGCTCTCACCTTATTTTGACATTTGAATTTTTGATAAAAAAATTATTCTTCCGTGATAAAACACTGAAAAAAAAGCATTTTTTCAATATAATAACAATTTCTTTTGAAAGAGAGTTTCTTGTATTTAGCATTTTCGACTTTTAAGTCTTATGATATTCAATGCGACATAGGAAAGGACGTAAATCAACCAAGCTTTATCAGAAACCCTGTTGGCGCTGAACACCAATTCAGCTGGCCTTCTTTAAATTTACATTCATATTTTAAACAGTCATATAAAATAAAAAACAGTCAAAGAAAATTGTCTTTTATTGACATTCTAGATTTCTAGGGACAAAAACATTCTAATTTGTGCACAGCTGTATATTTAATATTTTACTAGAATACTAAATGTTAGGAAATTTCGGCATTAAGGTTATAAATTCCAAATTATTTTGTCTCCCGTACTTTATTGAAAAAAAATGATGCAATGCATTTTGAACCTGCTTTTGTGCGTCATTGGTATGAATAAATCACTTCACGTGACATTAAACATTTAACTATTTAATCGGTATCGCATCTGATATTTATGTAACCTAGCAACTGTAATATAAAAACTTTAGAATTAAGACATGAGAAAAATACGTGTCGTTATGTTTGCAAGATGTTTTGTTTCGGTATTGGTCTCAGGTCCTGTAATGACCGTTTATGTTTTTATAAGTTTTCCCCGTCATATCTGTAAATAGTTCATCATGTGTTCAATTCCATTTCCTCGTAATAAATTGTATTTAAATTAAATCTTTCCGTTTGTCGGACCCAATCTTTGGAGACTTTTTATTCATCATCATTTCCACTGCAATACTCTGATATCAAACGGCTGAATTCCCAGCCGTTTTATAAAATATCATTGTAACACTAAATATTTTAGTCTCATTGATAATCTTCTTATTTTAAGAATAGATACTTTAATTCTCTTATAATTTTCTTAATTTCTTATGGAAAATAATTGGTTTTATCAAAAATATTCATTCAAAATAAAACAGTAAAAACATGAAATTATTCAATGTCAATTAATCTTATGTTTAATTATCGTTTAATATACTAACTGATAATTAAGAGCTTTCTAAATTTTTTAAATTTTTCTATTATATTCGGAAATTAATAACTACAAATTTTAACGTATCTAGCAAATGAAGAAATGAATAAAAAACCGATTACAATTGCAATCTTACAAGTATGAGACATGCGAAATTTAAGTAAAAGAGTTAAAAACACAATTTTATGTGTGAAAAGTAGGAATGTGTTTTCATCACTTTCTATTTTTTCGTTTTAATTTATAATTTACTAGCCGCCTTTGGCGACCAGCCGGTTCGCCAGTATCACCGCTCGCTACAATTTTCAATTAAACATTTTAAGTAACTGGTATCTTAATAGATTCTCAAACAAAACATTTATAATCTTTAAATTTTGATAGTCATACCAAACTTATACTGTTATTTAGATCGTTTCGTTCAATTTACTATATATATTTTGCTAATTTGTTGTCATTTCCGGTAAAACTTCAACTTTAATTTAAAGTGGAAATGATGAAATTCCAATTAATATAAAAATATTTTTTAATGAAGCCAAGCGTTTTATTTTATTTATCATCTTTATTGTTATTTATTAATTATTATTATTATTGAATATGAGCAAACAGAATCGCTCAGTATTTAAGTCTTATGTGAACTACAAAATATTTTTCATAATTTATGTAATATCTCAAACAATAATTCAACAAAAATTTCTCAAATTCAGCATAAAATTCAGTTTTTAGTTTTGCTTTCAAAAGGATTGAAATGAAATCAATAATAATATTTTGTTCCGGCCTATAAACATATTTCAAAAATTATGAAGTCTAAATTTAATGCAGTAAGGTATCATATTCTGAGAAATATTCTGGACACACCAAATTTTAAATAAATAAATGAATGAAGGAAGGAATTCTATTTTCCACGATTAACTAAGACTTATTTATGAAGTTTTGAATGTTAAAAATTTAGAAAAACTCAACATTTTCATAAACTTAGGCCAATTAATCTTGAGAAACCTGCGCGCTGATTGGCGTATTTTCTTTGAAACGATCGATGGAAAATCTAAAATTATCCCTTTTTTTATTGAATAGTGATATTCAAATTTTCATAAATCAGTCAGTTTAAGTGATTGATTTAGTTGATTGGAAATTAACTCTTTTTATTTAAAATATTATTGTTTCAAGAACATTTTGTTAATCATGATTTCCACAGCAGAAGCTTTATGTAAAATCAAAAATTCGTTATTTATTAGAGCATTTATTGAATCAAGTTACATAAAATATAATTATTTTCCATTTAGATCATTTTAGCAGATCTGTGTCTTACTAAAGGTTTACAAATTAGCTGTGTGGCCCTGATTTGAATGGATATCCGGTTCATATTAAACAAAACTTGCCTTAAAATAAAACTGATTTATTGGATTAATAATATAGAGAGTGTAAAAGATCATAAAATAATTTTTCTTGAATTTATTTTTTAGAAAAAACAATATTTCATATTTGTTTAATTTCCTACAGACACGTGCCGAAAATTATATTTTTGCAGATTTCATTTCCAAAAAGATTTAATTTATTTTTAATTGGAGCTTTAATTAACGTGATGGCAACACTTTGAAAAAAGCTAATTTTTCCCATGAATGCGAAACGTGCTCGTGCAGCTTAAATTTTATTTTTATTTTGTACGAAAAAAATTGTTGAAAAATATAGTTAAAATATTTATTTAAAAATTCATTAAAAATAGAAATTTAATTTTAAGGTTAAAACATTGCTATCATTTAAAAGGTAAATTTTTGATCTTTAACTTCATGTAAAAATCTTTTTTGTGCGGTAATATTTTCGGATGTTATAGCAAAAATACACTAAAATTTCGCTTAATTTTTAAATAAATAAAATTCTAATTAAAAATTCGAAAAAATAAGCCTCAGGTGCACATTCCCGGCCTCCAAGGTATACACGTGCCAAATTTGGTAGCTGTAGGTTGAATGGTCTGGCATGTAGAACGCCAACACACACACACACACACACACACATTGAGCTTTATTATAAGTATAGATTATTATTTGAAATATAATGAAATATTGAATTTTTGACAAATTCACTGTCAAGGGGCAGCCTATGTGCAATATCAAAATTTAATTGCATTAATCGATTAACTGAAAGTTAAATTTTTAAATCTTAAAATAGTGTATCCATAATGACAATACACAAAATTAAAGATCTCAAGTAAGAAAAACGTCAATAACCAAATTTCTTATTTAGAAGTATGAACCAAGTCATAATAATGACGAGAATATAAATGTAATATTAATTGTGATAGAAGAAAAGACGTTAATGCGGATTATTTATTATTTCCGTTCAACCGTCTTAAAGCTGACTGAAAAATTAATAGAATCACGGAAAAAACGGAATCAATTCTAAGTTGAATTCCGTTTTCAATCAATAATGGGTATTATGTAGACCTGGATAGAGGAAAGAAACCCGATTCGTGTAATTCATTGAAATTTCTGTCCATTCATTGAAAGCTGATTGTATTTGGGCTGAAATGGAAACAAAGCTGGACATACTTTCGAGTAGAGGGATTTTACGTTCAATGCGTTTACTTTTATGTATAACGTATGTCCCTGCTCGCAAGTACTTTCTTGTTCTCGAAAAATAAGGTTCAGTGTGCGCGTTAGGTTAGATCATTTCTCGTATAGATTGATGTATGCAATTGAAATGCGATTCCATTGAAAATGAAACTCCTGTTCTATTTTATGTTCTGGAAAAATGTGAAATTGCTAGGTGGTTATATTTATGTATTTTAAATCGAAGAATATTATGAAAATGAATCGTGTTTGTATCCAAAAGTATTGCACTGTTGTAGTTTCCGAGGAAGATTCTTTATCGTCAAGTGGATTTTATTTACCGAATTGTCCAAATTGAAATGCCTTAAAGAGTAAGTACTTTCGTTCCTTTTTGAATCTTATTCCTCATTCCAACTATTTGTTCTCAACAACATTAGCGAAGAACAGCAAATAATAAGGAATTTTCTTGCTTGGAATTTGTATCAGAAGAACATTCGTAAATGATGACTGAATCAGTTGAGGAGATCAGTTATTGAAATGAGAGATAAATCAGTTCATCACCTTTGTCGGTTATTATTAATAGCCGATTCATTCATTAACTGTAATATATATATGTATATAAATATACAAAATCGGGAATTTAAAAAATACTCTAAAGAAAAGAAATCTTCTGTTTTTTGATATAACATTATTGATTGCTATATGCTGCGTACCAATAACTTTAAATGATAATAAACTAAATGATTCAAAATTAAATTTTCAAGTCTTCCTTGTAGGAAATCCGTTTTATAAACTCTTTTGTATATTATTCCCATTATACTTCCAACATAATGGCTCATAGATACGGTATATTTTCATTTGTTTCCTATTTTAAAGTGTCTAATAAAATGTTAGATTACCGTTGAGACAGATTCGTCTGACAATCCTAATGAAGGGCGGAAATTATTATCATCATGCTCATTGCATTTAGAGAAAAACAATGCATACATTCTGCCGAAATAATTAATTGACTCATTTTAAACTGCAGTTAGGATCACTTCAATTCCAAAGAAATAAAGGCCAGCAAGACAATTTATGAATGAAAAATGAAGATCTTATAATTACTAATTGCTCCAGCAAATCGAAAATGAAAAGCGAAGATCTTACATTTTCTGATTGGAATACATTCCGGAGCAGAATTTGTCCACACATTCTTGACGCAGTAGGCAACAGGGGTCCCTCTCATTTGATATCCTGGATGGCAGCGGAAATGGACCAGCTCCCCATTGCGGAAGATAAAGCTCAGTCCATTGTCCGGGGCTCTCGGGGCTGGACAGTTCAAATTATTCCAAGATGAAATTGCAACATGAGCTACAATCAGAATAAAATAAAATGAAATTCAAAATGAAAAGATTGCAAAAATCATAAAGTTACTTTGATTAGGCTCAACATTTTTTTAGCAAAAGTCTGGAATTAAAAAAACATAATACTCTAAGCAAATGAAAATTTGAATCGCATTCGTAATATCTTTTATTTTTAATGAATATTAAGAGTTTTTTTTTTTTTTGTATAATATTCATTGTTTTCAGCGTCACACCCTTTACAATTTTGTCTTGGGAAAAAAAATTACTATCTACTTTTTAGGACACTATTAAAAGAACGTTCTAAGAACTTTTTTCTATTTTTATTATTTTCTATTTTTTGATTTATAATATATTTCATAATTCAATTTAATAAATTAATATTTTTTTAATTCAATTTTGCTGACAGGTGACTAAATACGTCTGGAATCATAAGTTTAATTAAAATCAACTGATTAACATCTGAAAATATTAAAATGATCATTAAAATTTCTCACTATTAGTACACGAAGGTGTGTATGAAAATTAGAATCTAAAATTCCTTGTTTAGGAAAACGAAGCAAGTCAAAAATGTTTAAAAACAGGATTCAAAACTAAGAGTAAGCATATTTCCTATTTTAACCTTTCAAAATATCACATTTTTTCATGCTTTGTGTTTAAAAGAAAAATAACTGAAGACATTTCTATAGATGCGAAGGCAGAGTTTTGAAATATGCAAATGCTCTACAAGATCATCAGAGACTTTCACCGAATTTTCTATTCTTTTCAATCATATTTTTTAATTATAATTGTTTTGTACAAATTATATGTAACTTAGATGATGAAGTTTCTTAAGAACTTTCTTTCCTATTTTCACTATGAGCCCTAAAAATTGCCGTGAGGATGATTTGCAAGAGATCGAGATCTTTAGCAAAATTATGGACATCGGATACTATATACAAAAATAAATATATTTGAAATATTTCACTATAAAATGAAAGATTAAGATAAACATATGACTTGAGATATTCACTGAAGAGCTTTGTTTAACGAAAGGTTAATCCAAACACCATCAAATCAGACAGAAAGATTGATATATACATGTACAACCTCGCCGTCAACAGAGAAAAACATTCCAAACCAAAGGCGACCAAATGGGAAAATTCTGATTGCAATCCGAAGTTTAATCCAAGCTCTGAAAGTCAAGTAGATACAAAGTAAATGCTACTAGCTATATATTACTATAACATTTCATCTAAGTATTGATACATAAACTTGAAGGTCATTATTCAGAAATATTTTTCTTTCCAACTGAATAAATACTACATATATTGAGAAAAATGAAGGTAGAGCCGTAAATTTTCAGCAACTAGCGATATATATGAATCATTTAGTTGAAAAGAAAAGAAACTATCTTATAGAGTAGGAGTTTATCATCCAGAAATAGTCTCCTTCTTTATGATTTGGTATTCAGGTTCCGAACTCAAAATTTGATCAGCGCCATAGAAAAGAGAAATTTTCTTTGCATGTTGAATTTTAACAGTTTCGTTTTTAGAGAGGCCGTTTTGAATGCATTTTCTAGATATATTTGAGTAGAAAGTGTTGACACAATTCTTTCTCACAAAAAAAAAAAAAAAAAAAAAAAAAATTATAATAATAATAATTAATTTTTTTTTTTTTTCATCTGAAGAAAACTAAAGTTGCATGTAACAGAAGTGAATGGTTCAGATTCAGTTTCATTCAATATTAACTGTTCTGCGCTTGAAATATATATATCAGACTTGGTTAAAATAATCAGAGAATTTTATAAAAATTCATATCCTGATATTTTCTAAATTACAGAAACAGAGAGAGATTTATTATCGACTGCACGACTTTTGAAAAGAAAAAGATTCTTTAGCAAATGCATTTCTTGAAATATTCGAAATGGTCTTTTAAATATTTTTTTTCTTTGCGTAAAAGTTTTTCTTAAGTATAAAATTTGAATATATATATAAAGGGGAATAAGATAATTACAAAGTAATTAAAATTCTTTTACAATAGATTTTTTTTATCAAAAGTAACATACCTACTACTGCATTTATTTTAGCCTTACATTTCCGTGTTATTTTTAAATTTTTAATTAAAATCAATTCAGTTTAATTTTTATAAAAAGTCTGTAATTGCCTCTCTACAATTTCTATGTAAAAATCTACCAACATGATTTCCAAAAAATATCATAATTATTATTTTTATCAGATGATTATTAAAATATTCAAAATTAATTCAAAAAGACAAAATGTCAATTATACTGAATCATTGAGCAATGTTGTATAAATTACAGCCCCACTACTCTATGCTCTTCAATTTTCGAAAATGTCTAACATATACGAGCAAGTCCTTTGTTGATTTTATATTTCTTGATAAATTCACATATTATACATTTAACATTACAAAATTGCTATCGCTAAATGCGCTAGTTACAAAGTTTTATTCACAATGAGCTCTGTTATAATTGTTGCTTCATCTTGTTACCATTTTTGTCAGATTTTTTGAATACGAAATTAATATTGTATAATTTCTTTTCTGGTTATTAATTGTAGTTTTCAACTTGAAGAAATAGAAGAATGTTTTATTTCTTGTGGAGAAAGAATGGAATTCTTGACCTTAATTATGAATATTTTTAAAAGTATTTAAATGAGTGAAAAGTAGATTTCAAAATTCCATGTTTACAAACATGAAGGAGGTCAAGTTAAATAAAAATTTGTAGCAAAGAAATGTTATATTTGATAGGTTAATACAAGCTTTTTTTTTATTTTAAGTTCTCAAAATTGATCGTTACAAACTAGATTGTATCCATTCTTAAAAGAAACTACCAAATGATAAAAGAATCTGTCCAAGTTACCTTTATCAAGAACAATATTCTTGAGCTTGTAAAGAATCACAAATTAATTCAACAACAATAACAACAACAAAATGCAAATAAATAACTCGTCGACTGGAAGAGAGAAAAAGCTCTGAATTCTTTTGCAGAACAAAAGCATAGAAAAGAAACAATCAACCATACATCTGGAATCTTCAAGCCTATTCGGAAGAACAGAGGTTAAATCTGAAAGTGAAAGAATCTGAAGGCGCCAATTGCTTCTTTCGCATTGCCACTTGTTTCCTTTTTGTCAATCATGCAAAAGCATTTTTACATATTAAGTAATAAGTAAATAAAAATGCACTTTTATTTGCGAACAAAAAAGTTGACTTTTTATTTTAATTTTTTTCCACTTTTCAGAATTTGAAACTCTTTTTTAAATCCATTATTACAAACATTCCGAAAGCTTGAAATCAGTTTTTTTTAAAACTTTTTATTCTAAATGACGCCGTGTATCCAAATTGACTTACTTTAAAAGTTTTAGTGCTTATATCAATATTGTCAGAAAATGCTAAAAATCATTTTATTCTATAAATAAATCGATTCAATTGCTGATCTTTAATAAATCTGAAACGTTTTATGAGAGTGAGGCATTTGAATATTCAAAATGCAAGCTATTGTTGTAAATAATTCAAGAATCAATCCTTTGTATCTCTCATGCTAATTTGTTATTTGATGCAACTGTTTAGCTGCACAGATGCAGTTTTAATCTCTTTTGGATATTTCAGTTATTGAAATATATGAAGCTATAACATTATTTTTACTTCTTTCTACCTTAAAATTGAAATATTTGTTTTCCTTTTACTTTATTTTAGATAATATGAAGATTTAGTTCAATTCATTGGGCACATCTAATTGCTTTGAAACTGATATTAAGGTATACTTAATTGATTCATATAGTAAGTTTAAATAATAGTAAACAGCTGTAACAAATAATTTTGTCTCCAAAAATTAAAATGAAGATGTCATTCCCATGAGAATAAAAATTAAATTAGCATCTCGTTTACTTACAATATATTTACAATACGAGATTATAATTAAATTATTATTTCAAAGTATGCAATTTAAAAAGGTTCAAAATTTTTACTATTTTCAGAAAAATGGAGGGTTGCTGATGAATCAATCTTTTTCTGCTATGTTTGCAGAGATAGTTCATTTTTAGATGCAAAAAGTTAACCAAATAATAAATTTTCAATGAAAGAAAAAACATATAGCTTTAGATCCTTGTATACTGAGGTGACAAAAGTCATGGGATAACAATATGCAAATTTAGAAATTGCAGTAGTATCGTGTACAAAATGTATAAATGGACAGTGCTGTTTTTACATGAAATGGACTAGGTCCTCTGGTGTAATTGAACCGAGTATTCACTGGAAATGGTTTTATTCACCTACTAGAAGACCACTTGCAGCCATTCAAGGACTTCATGTATCCAAACAAAGATGGAATTTTCATGAATGGCAATATGCCATGTCACCTGGCCACAATTGTTCGCCATTGGTTTGAAGAACATTCTAGATAATTCCGGCGAATGACTTGGTCACCTAGATCGTCCAACATGAATCCCATCGAACACTTATGGGACATAATCGAGAGGTCAATTCGTATACAAGTTCCAGCACCAGCAACACTTTCGGAATTATGGGCTTCTATAGAGTCAGCATGGTTCAATATTAATGCAGGAGACTTCCAATGACTTATAGAATCCATACTATCTCATAGTCGCCGGACAAAAGAAGGTCCTATAGAAGGTATGCCATGACTTTCATCACTTCAGTGCGTAATACGTTGAAACACAGAGACACAAGCTCCTTTATTATTAATAGACAGGAATACGATCATTGTTAACTTTATTTGCTGATTTTATTGATTTTCACAAATGATTCTCAATAGATGATGAACCTGAACAAAATCTCTTTATTTCTACATGCATTCAACGCCATCGCTTAGCTCTCTCAGCCTCTAACATCGAACATTCAAGGGAAAGAGCAACAACAACAACAACAAAAAGATACAAATGAAGGCATAGCCACCAGACAACCTAGAAGTCATAGCAATGATCTCATCTTTGGAGAAGATATAATATACAACATACAATACGGAACATTCCCCCCCCCCTCCCCGGGTTGAATGTTATATTCAACCCCTTTTAGCACAATTTACAATAGTATATAGCAATAATATCTTGGTTCTAAAATGATGTGCCTTCAATTACACACTAAAGGAATTATACACTGCATACTACAGTATTTAGTGTAAAAATAAGAATACTCATTATTACTCATTTGAAAGGTAAAACAGAAATTTTAGTGATTGGAAGTTTAAATATTCCATTTTTAGTTTTCACCAATACCACTCTAACCTTATAATCTTTACCGTGATATATTTCGACCAAGAGGCCAAATACACACTGCTAAATTATCCTCCTTTAAAACTACAATATCACCTACTTTTACATTTTATTTGGTAAACACCTATTTTGTACGCTGTTGCAGATTATTCAGATAATTAACGCTCCATTTTTTTCCAAATTTTCTGTACGGCTTCTCTGTCACAGGCGTAATCTGTTGCTTTCAATATTTACAAGAGAGTGTAGTTTAAAACCTGCCTACAAGAAAATGAGGAAGTGTTAAAATTTCAAAATCTTCCCCATCTGAAGAAAGTGGCATTAGAGAGCACGAATTTAACAGTGCCTCAATTTAATCCTAATGGGTTAACCAGTTAAACTTTGTGTCTGGGCTAAAGAGTTATTTCCTGTTCTGAGAAAATGAATGAATCGATTATGCTGTTTCCCACAAAAACAATTCTTAGCTCTACATAATTTTATATTGCAGTCAGATGAACAAACATTTAAAACACAAACTATTTGCTCTGATGATATTCATTATTTTATTAACACTCCAATTCTTAAAAAAGATATAATGGATGTGATTCCTTTACAACTCGCGTTTTTAATGGAAGGCAGATAAGCATTTGAAATATTTTTTGACCCACGAAAACTACTGTTTTGATTTCATAACACTGCGTTTCGAATTTTGATTGACGTTTAGGAGAGATATTTGGTTCACTTTGAATTTTTCCTTTAGGTTATATGAAAATGTCACATTCGCTCTTGTGGTTTCTATCACGATTCTTCTTGTATGGTCTAACGAGAGTCTCAATTATTTTTTCCGAAACTATTCCTTCACATATTGATTTTAAATCCTTCACTTCTCGCAATATTCAAAAGTCGCACTTTATCTAGATGCGAAATGAACATAGCTTTCATTAGGCAATTTTTGTGACTTTTGAAATGAATTTAGAAATTCATTAAGTGTGGGTTGAAATCCATGGCTCTTCAATTTTCGTAATTATTCATATCTTCCTCCCGAAGACACGCTTTCTTTCCAAGAATATTTAATAAAATTTCGGGGGTGAATTTTTCAGGAACATTGTTTTGTGTTTTGTTTTGAACAGCTTTTCAATTGACTGAAAAAATAAATGAAAAGACTCTTCTCTTTGAAGTTCAAGTTTTGATACTCTTCATTAAACTTTCAATATTACATTCGTTTGTTGCATACTATTCTGTAAATTGTCGCTCTGATTTAATTGATGACGTAGATAAGCAATTTCTACTTCTTTTTCTAACTGTGAAAGTGAAATACGCTCACATTCTAGTTCTTTATTTTCATTTTCAACCCTTCATTGCTCACGTTGACACTCTAATACACAAACAACAACAGTTTCAAATGATTCTTTATCATTTTTATAAAATCACACATTCCTCTATCAAATTTCTTAATTCAAAAACTTTAGCATCCATCTAAATTTAACTCTAATGTAACAACTTTTAACTCCTCCTTTTTTAATTCAGCAACACTCATTTTCAAAAAAAAAAAAAAAAAAAAAATGAATCCAATTTTTCTCTTATGATTTATATATGAATGACACCGGCATCTCACCAAGCGAAGAAGTCAAATGAATCTCCACGAAGTCAAACGCACTACTATATCCAGATGAATCTCCATGACAGTAGAAAGATTCACACACTTTTCACCATCCCGTTAACTCTATTTTGCTGGTTCTATCGATTTTCACAAATGATTCTCAACAGATGATGAACCTGGGCCTTTATTTCACTTAGCTCTCTCTGCCTATTACATCGAACATTGAGAGCAGCAACGACAACAACAAAATACAAATGAAGGCATCAGGCAACTTGAGAGTCATTACAATCACATCTTCGGAGAAAATATAATATACATCAAACATGTTTGTAAAACCGGTGTTTTGGGCCTGAATTTTTACTCGCTTCCAGATTTATTTCGAAATTTCGTACATTTATGTATTCTCAATGAGAATGCACTATTTTAATATTTTCAAAACATAATAATTATTTCATTTGTTTATATAATGAAATGTGGGTTTCATGCGATTGGCGTCATCTGGCATCCCTTCACTTGTCCTTTGTATTACAACTTAATACAAATCTAAATAAGGCTTCTTAGGATCATTCAAAATCTCTCGCACGATAAAAGATCTTTCACAAATAATAATCATCTGGGCATTGGTTAATAATTCCTTCAGCAAGTAAATATTTATTAAATATTTATTAAATTTTTATAAAAATAAATTGTTAAATAATAAATAAATAAATTATTATATATTATTTTTGATGCCCAACAAATCCCGATCGTAAAATAAAAGGTAAATTGCATGATGATATCCGCTTCATCTTGATAATGTTGGACCCAATTTGATTTGAAGCTTCTAAAGAAATATTTCAAATCCTATTTGTTATATACAAAGAATTTAGTAAATTCATGCAAGTCAGATGGTTTTTTAATGTGCTTAGCTCAGATTAAGAGGAAATTTCATGCCACGGCAATTATCTAGATGTTGTTAGCTGTATTTTGAATAGAAATTAAGGTAAATGGCAGAATTTAGAGTGAAGAAATTGTGTCTTTTTATTTGCAAATACTCTGTTAATATTTTACAAATTCAATTTTGTTTTCAAGAAATCATTGCATGAAGGGCAACATTCATCACTTATAATCATGGAGCAAGGGTAACACAGAATATGCACTCGGATAGAAGAAAGATGATTCCGAGGTTTCTATAAAGTAACATGGAAGGAAACAGACAAAGGGTTACATATTTTCATAAAATTTGCAGAACAGTGTTCATTTACATTGATGGGCAATTATAAGTGAAGGATGATACACTGTTGTCCACAGCAACTACAAAATTATAACAACAAACTGCGAAAAATTAAATTAGGTGCGCGATAGAATAAGAAAAGGTGTGCATATCCAAATTTTAATTTCCTCGTTTGATCATCCCGTGACAGAATTTATAAGAGATTTAAAGAATTAAATACATGCGGACATTTCTTATCCCGAATGAAAACTTTACTGGAAACATTGAAATGGAAAACTTGAAATTTTTGGTACATTCCCAAAATCATTTAAATGACTTTATACGTCGCCGTATTATTAGAATGATCAAAGAAAGATGTAAAATAAGAGATGTTTCCAGGGAGTTCGATATCGCCCACAATGTTGCTTTACGATTATGGAAAGCATTTAAAATAGCTGGAATGTGTAGCAAGCGTCACAGGTGAGGCCGCATTAAAAGTACGACGCTAGCAACAAAGAAGCACATTTTATTGCAAGGAACATAGTTCAGCAGGTGGCAAATGAGTTTCTTGTTGTCACAGAAGATGGATGCTCTGAAAAACTGAAGCCAGACATTTGGTAGAAGGAAGACTATATATTCACAGACTTGAATCGCTGTTTTTGTGGTAATTTTGCTTTTTTGTAATAAGTTTTTTTTATTAAATATAGACGAGTCTGGTCCCTACATGGAGCTATGTAAATGGTTTCTCTACAGAACATTCTAAATCTCATTCCATTCCATGTAGATCCCTAGTTACGTCGGGATCTCTCCCATTAAGGTGGGTTGAGTCATGTAACATTGTCTCAGCAAACTGACATCGGTCAGACTAATTCAAACAAAGAGACAAACCAATGATTTTAATTGATATCCATGTTTGGCACAATTTATTTTACGACTCAATAAATTCTGCTTATAAATTCTGCTGCTCAATAAATTGCTGCAATTGCTATCAGATATTGTGTTGTTAAACATGATAATGTATGGAATATTGCATTGTACAAAAAGGAGGGCATATCCGAAGATGAAAATTTTTTCAAAGCTATTGCTGCTATCCATATACATTTTTCAATTTTTTCCTTACACAGCATCAAATTAAGACTTTTATTTTATTTTAAATGTTTCAATATTATCGGAAACAATAAATGACCTTTATTTTTTTCCGAACAATATGGCAACAATATTTTATCTTGCTGGGCCTCCATCCTAGCTTAATACCATGCTACATTGTAATTTGTGATCCGGACATAGCAATTGTCCAGCAGTGTATATGAGAAAAGGATGTTATAAAGTTTCAATGTGCCTTTTGAAAATTCTTGTGGCAATCTTGTAAACAAATAGAATTCCAAAATCCATACCATCTTACTACGGAATGCATGTCACAGCATGTATAGTTATTGGAAACGGTTATTTCATGTCATCTTTCTAAAATATAAAATATGCATTTTTCTTTGAAATAATTTGTCCGATGTCGTTCATTTAGATCCAGAAATAGAAGCAATATGTTTTTCAAGTTCTAAAACAGCTACTCCAGGTAAGAGAGTTCTTCTTGTATGATTAGAGAAATTCTCAAAAAAGTGTCGCTTTTCCTCTTCAGTGAAAGGAACAAAGTATCAGTTATTCTAACTCAATTACCCTGTAACACACAAATACTACTTGTGGCTTCAGATTGCTCTTAATTGAATGACGCCTACGCTTTTCATTTTCGGCCAAAGAGATGTATTTTTATGATCGCGTCATAATCAAGTGCCACTTCCATTGTTATTAAATGAAATAGAAAATCCGCGTTGGCTTAAAAAAGCATTTGGCTTCATTCCATCATTAGCGGTGCTGAAACGGTTTCATATTCTTCGACTGCAAAAAGGAATCAAAATACCTTTCTTGCATCAAATCATCATATTTCACTTTTTTATTGATACATACATAGGCTATTCGTCAAAAAGTATTTGCACTTAATGAGAACAATTATGAAAATTTCGTCCAGAAGACGAATATTTCTATAGAATTGAAATGAAAATTCAAAATATTTTATGAGATAGAAAAAAATCAAATGCCTGGATTTTCTTCAAACTGTATTCACATTTAGAATGAAACAAAAGGAAAGTTTGAGTGAAGGTTTAGGGACAATTAATTAAATAATTAATTCTTTATCCAATTAAAAGCATAAAAGAATCCAATTAAAAGCCTAAATTCCATAAAGAGAAAATATCATTTCATCTATAGCGTTAAAATTCTATCGAATAAAAATATTAATAAATATTTTACCAATTCATTTTTATAGATTTGTAATTGTTTGCTTGCAGGTTCGCATTGTTTAAAAAATTCGCTTTAAATTTTAAAAATCACTAATCAAAAATAATTAATAAAACTATTAACTTTCGAAGGAGTGTTCTGTACAATTTATTATTTTTCGAGAAATTTAATTTCGACTGAATTTAAAAATCATTAGGTGTAACTGATATTTTCATTAATTGGAAGGAAAGTTGCTGACTACGGAGGATCTTATGTGTTATAATAAATTGTATAAAAGAAATTTTTATATTAAAAATGTTATATATAGTTTTTTAAATGTGTTCATAAACATGTGTTTTGACGTTCCGCCGAGTGCTAATATTTAATGATAATTTTTACTAATAGATTTTTACTTGCGTGAATATGATGTTTACACCACTCAGTCATCAACAGCTAATTTCAAGTATTGATCATGTAATTTTACGTTACAAGTACTTGAGTTTACAAATGCTGCTGCTTAAGAAAGGTTTCGTGACAGTTTTTTTCCCCATAACCATACTTCAAGAATATAATTGTTCACGCGAATGTAGCTTGACGCCAAACTTGGCAATCTTAAAATTACGACAACCCCTTTACCCGTCCTTCCGGTCGAGTTTTTCAGGGGTTTATTAGAACGTTGACCCACATCGGCTCCCCAGCCCTCGCAGAAGCTGTAAACAACTTCAGTTTGTAAGGCTTAACAAAGCCCACCGCAATGTAATACCTCAATCAGCCATGTATTATATGAACTACTCACCGCAAAAGGAGTGTATATAGTGTAAATAAAGAAGTTTAAGCAAAAGTACAGACTACTGCTCACTTCGAATCACCATATTTATGGTCCGTGCAACCGGAGGAATTACTAGTAAAAATAATCATGGCTGATGCTCAAAGAGCAAAAATCATTTCTCTTAACAGAAAGAGAGGTAGTATAAAATCCTCTTTAACAAAGCTGAACTCTTTTATCGAAACGGATGATGCAAAGGACTCTACAGTGTATCAAACTACACTGGATAATCTTCTCAGGATTAAACAAAAACTAGAACAGATAAAAGAAGAGTACTTCATCTTAGCCGAGGATTCCGAATTACAAGAATTGTAAGAACAGTGTGAAAGATTAGAGGTAAGCCTTAAGAAAATATTAGCCTCTAATAATGAAGTTTTATTTGCTTCGAACTGTAATTCTCTTTCTAATGAAGCATCAAGCAAAACAGAAAGCATTAGTTTCAGACTGCCTGGAATTCCGCTGCCTAAGTTTTCTGGTCATTACCAAGACTGGCAGAATTTTAAAATTCAGTTTGAAAATATCATTGACAATAATGATAAATTGACTGAAAGTCAAAAGTTATATTATTTAAAATCAACTCTTAGCGGTGCAGCCGCAGAAATAGTGACTGTAGAAGAGAGCTATACCAGTTTGAAAGATGCTTTGAAAGAACGTTTTGATAATAAACGACTATGCGTTCAAAGGCATTTCAATGACATATTAGCTTTAGAAATTCATACATCCGATTCAGCAAAAGGTTTACGAGCCTTTGTAGACAGTTGTATTAAACATGTTCGAGCTCTTAAAATTATGGATTTAGAACAAAACATTTTCTGAATCATTATTGATCAATATTTTGATGAAAAAACTAGATAGAGAATCAAGAAGACAATTTGAACCTTCTTTGGTGTCATCTTATTTACCTACATGGCGCGAATTCATTGAATTTTTAGAGAAAAGGTGTCTTGTCCTTGAAAACATTCAAAGTAGCATTACCGCAAAATCAAAACCGTAAAAAGAATCATATAAAAAAATCACATTCATTTTTTGTAGGAAACGATTCAAAGAAAGTGTGTATCGCATGTAATAAGCATTTACATACTTTATTTAAATGTGAAGCAGTTTTAAAATTAAATCCTGTGTCTAGATTGCATATGATCAAAGGTACTCATTGTACTAATTGTTTATCAAATTCTCATAAAACGAATCATTGCCGCAGCGATCACCGTTGTAAGATCTGTTCTGGCTTTCATAATAGCCTTCTTCACATCGATTCTTCTACAAGAAATAAAAAACAACAGCAACAAGCCTCAACCAATAAATCTAATGATCATCAAAACACTTCAGACTCTAACTCAAAAGCTTTAGCTTCAACAGAAATATCTCCTTCTCTCTGTTCGCAAGATCAACGAAAGACAAGAAATGCAAATTCATCTATTTTGCCTACTATTATTATTTATATTATAAACGCTGCTGGTCAGAAAATACTTTTACGAGGCATCTGTGATACTGGATCTCAGAATTCGTTTATCACCACAGAAGTCGCGAATAAATTAGCTCTTAAAAAATATAAAAATAATGTAACGATTTCCGGTATCAATGGAAAAACGATTCAGTTACATTCAAAAGTGTTTGCAGAGATTTCAAATAGCGATGAATCATACGTCACAATAGCTCAGTTGCTCGTCATTCCAAAAATTACAGAATGTATTCTTTCAATAAATAAAAAAAATTAGAAAAGCAAAGTTTACCTGATGGATTCAATTTGGCTGATCCTATGCAAAGGGCAATTGATATATTACTTTCAGCTTCTTTCATATTCTGATATATTAATGCGAGGGAAATATATTTCAGATAATCTAATTTTGCTGAATT
Organism: Argiope bruennichi; assembly: GCF_947563725.1. Lineage (NCBI taxonomy): Eukaryota > Metazoa > Arthropoda > Arachnida > Araneae > Araneidae > Argiope > Argiope bruennichi. The sequence continues at coordinate 6,307,208 of NC_079162.1, read as the reverse complement.
CGCGTTTCGGATTTATTGCTAGCTCTGCAAGGGAAGGAGAGTCAGAATTTAATCATAAATTCTGTGGTCTTGCTACGCAGAATGATAACTTAGAAAAAATAATGGAACAATTTTGGCAAGTCGAAACATTACATGAAAATCAATTTTCTTTAAGTGAAAATTCAATTTATTGTGAGAAACATTTCAAGCAAACATACAAATGCAATGAGGAAGGTAGATATAGTGTGGAAATGCCAATAAAGGAGAATCCCCCTGTATTAGGTGAATCAAAGCAAATAGCGCGAAATCGTCTAGACAGTTTAATTAAAAGGTTTAACAAAAACCCGCAAATGAAAAAGCTCTATTCTGAATTCATTGAGGAATATGAAGCTCTTGGTCACATGGAAAGAGTAATGGAAGATGAATTACCAGAAACCAATTATTTTTTACCTCATCATGGAGTCTACCGGAAAGGTTCCGCAAGCACCCCCCTAAGAGTAGTCTTCAATGCTAGCTCCCCTAGCTCTAATGGAGTTTCATTAAATGATTTATTGTGTAAAGGTGATGTTGTTGAGGACATTTTTGAATTAATATTAAGGTTCAGGACACACAAGTTTGCCTTTACATTTGACATTCAAAAGATGTTTCATCAGATTTTATTTGTGCCACATCAAATAGACTATTTACGAATTTTACGGTTTGATGAAAACTCCCATCAAGAAATAACATTTAGATTAAAAGCTGTGACATATGGTACTTCATGTGCACCTCATCTTGCCATACGCACCATTAAACAATTAGCTTTAGATGAAGCATCGGACTTTCCGTTAGCATCGAAAATGGTTTTACACGACCTTTACATGGAGGATGGAATTGCAGGTGCCCCGGATATCCAAAATGCTCAAATTCTACAACAGCTGATAAATATGTTCGCAAGAGCAGGAATGTCCTTACATAAATGGACTTCAAACACACAGGAACTTTTAAATAGTTTTCCAACTTCTAATCCTGAAAACACTTTTCCCATAGATGAGCAGGTCTCAAAGGCTCTTGGCATGCATTGGAAGGATTTATTCATATTCACAGTCAAGTATGAAAATGAATCTAAACATATAAAACGAGCCGTACTCTCAGTCATTGCCAAACTTTATGACCCCTTGGGTCTACTGGGACCAGTTATTTCTAAAATGAAGTTTTTTCTCCAAAAATTGTGGTTGCAAAAACTTACATTTGACGACCCCCTTCCTCCTGTCATTGGTAAAGAGTGGAGTCATTTAGTTCAATCCTTTAAGGCTCTTGAGCTAGTAAAAATTCCACGATGGATTTTAAATGAAAATCCTATAAAATTAATTCTTCATTGTTTCTCAGACGCCAGTGAAGCCGCATATGGAGCAATTATTTATCTACAATGCATCAGTGCCAATGACATAGTCACATCTAGACTTGTATGCAGCAAATCTCGAATCTCCCCATTAAAGACTGTGTTCATTCCCAGATTAGAACATTGTGGATGTCTTCTCGCAGCTCAACTAAAGACCAAGGTTGAAAAAGCTTTACATCTACAAATTGATAGCACAGTGATGTACACAAATTCTACTATTTCCCTAGCCTGGATTCAAACACCACCACATCGTATCAAGACATTTGTTGCAAATAGAGTGGGAAAAATACAACAACTGATTCAGAACAACATTTGGCAGCATGATTCCTCCACTTTAAACACCGGAGATGGGATATCAAGAGGACTAGTTCCAGAACAACTGATTGACAACTATTTATGGTGGAATGGACCAACTTTCGTTCAAGAACTATCTGTTTCTGCGAACTCTGCTGACCAACAAATGATTGATGCACCTCAAGATTCCCAATATTGGAACTCAAGGACAATATCACTCACACCTTAGTGACTTTAAATTCAGATTTTCTTACTAACCTTTTCAAAATTAGTAATATGACAAATTCATACGTGTTTTCAGTTTTCTCCTCAGATTTCAAGGAAACTGCAGAAACAAGAAGATGAAGGGTTCGCTCTCCTCAAAGGAAATCGAGGAAGCAGAATTTAAATTAATTTTCCTTGTACAACAAAATGTTCTTGCTGATGATTTTAAAAACTTAGCAAGTGGTAAACGGGTAAACCCTTCTAGGAAATTAAAATGTTTATCCCCTTTTTTAGAAGAAGGTTCTAAGTTAATTAAAGTAGGAAGCAGACTTAGAAATGCCGACATACCATTTCAGGTAAAATTTCCTATTATTTTACCTAAAACTCATATCCTTACTAAATTAATTATGCAAAGTATTCATCTTAAAAATTGTCATATTGAAGCCCAAACTTTACTTCATTTAACTAGACAGATGTATTGGCCCATTGGGGGCAGAGATATAGCTCGCAGTATTGTTCATAACTGTATTACTTGTTCCCGATATAATCCTCAGCTGTCTATTCAAAAAAAGGGTGATTTACCCTCAGAACGTTGTAATCCTTCGTTACCATTCAATATAACTGGAGTAGATTTCTGTGGTCCATTTTTTTATTAAAAATAAGTTTCAAAAAAATGGACCTCTTTAAAAAATGTATGTTTCAATTTTTGTATGTTTTGTAACGAGAGCAGTACATTTTGAAATTGTTTCAGACTTAACATCAGATTCTTTCATAGAGGCCCTAAAAAGATTAATGTCACGAAGAGGTAGAATTTCTACTATTTTTACAGACAATGGTCGTAATTTTGTCGGTGCGCATAGTGAATTGAAGAGACTATACAAGATAGTTAGTAACCCAGATAATGTGTTGGCAGATTATCTAAGCTCAGAAAAAATTAATTGAAATTTCATTCCTCCCTTATCGGCTCACTTCGGTGGAATTTGGGAGGGAGGAGTTAAGTCCTTTAAATTTCATTTTTTAAGAGCAGTAGGCAAACTAAAATTGACTTATGAAGAATTCCTAACTGTAGCAAATCAAATAGAAGGAACTTTAAATTCTCGACAATTAACACCGCTTTCCTCAGATCCAAATGACTTGCAAGCTTTAACCCCCGCACATTTTTTAGTTGGTAGACCTATTTCGGCAATTGTTGAACAAAATTTAATAGATTTTTCTGATAATGTGTTAAAACGTTGGAAAAGGGTAAATAAAATGACCCAAAATATGTGGTTTAGATGGCATAGAGTTTACCTTAATCATTTGCAGCAAAAGTCAAAATGGTACTTTCAAAAGGACAATATTAGTGTCGGTACCATGGTAGTAGTCAAAGACGACAATGTCCCTCTTAATTCTTGGTTGTTAGGACGTGTTGTCAAGGTTTTTATGGTAAAGATAATATTATTCGAGTGTGCATTGTTAAAACAGTCAAAGGGACTTATAAACGTCCAATTACGAAATTAGCGATATTACCAATAGAAACCTAAATGTTCATTTATATTGTGTTTATTGTATTGTATTTTGCATGCTTATATATCTAGTAGTTTGAATTTAGTTATTCTGTAGTATTTAGTGTCTTCATTGTATTTTAATGTGTATTTGAACTTCATGTATATATTCTTTCATATTGAATTTTGCATTTGTTAATTTAACTATCAATTTAAGATTTATTGCATTTCTATATGTACTGTGAGCAACGTCTTTGTACTTTTGAGAGACATTGCACGGTCGGGCGGTATGTTCACGCGAATGTAGCTTAAGGCCAAACTTGGCAATCTTAAAATTACGGCAACCCCTTTACCCGCCTTTCCGGTCGAGTCTTTCAGGGGTTCATTAGAACGTTGACCCGCATCGGCTCCCCAGCCCTCACAGAAGCTGTAAACAACTTCAGTTTGTAAGGCTTAGCAAAGCCAACCGCAATGCAATACCGCAATCAGCCATGTATTATATGAACTACTCACCGCAAAAGGAGTGTATATAGTGTAAATAAAGAAGTTTAAGCAAACGTACAGTCCACTGCTCACTTCGAATCACCATCAGGATATAATATTCTAATTAATTACGATAGAATCTTTCAATTAGAAATGTTTTGAATTGGAATACACGTAATTTTTGTTATTCGAAAACTTGCATTTTTTTTTTCCTTTCTTATTCGGCCATGGTGACCTGGTGATAAGGTCGTGGCTTCGGAACCGGAAGGTTCCAGATTCGAGACCCGATTTCACTAAAGAACCTCCGTGCAAGCGCTGAATCCCTTGAGGCCAAACACCTTCCGCTGGTATGGTGCGGAAGCTTGGAGAGGTCAGTCCAGGCTCATTCTCTTCATCTCGTCGTGGTTCAAAATTACGTCGTTCCATTCCAAATAGCCCTAAGGTTGCTTTAAAACCGAGCGTTAATATAATTAAATTTTTCTTTTTTGTTCAAAGAGAAAACAAAATAACTTCATATCCAAAAGGTGGATTTCTCTCAAATGTTGGAAGATATTTGATAGTGTGCCCATCTATGTGCATACGAATAGGACAGATGAGCGAAACATCACTAGAATTAAAAACTGTGTGAAAGCTTGGACTAAACCTGTCAAAAGCAGTGACTACTTAAGCATAAATACATAAATGAAATACTTGGGTGCTTAAATCGATTAAAAGAAGAAAAATGATATTTCATGAATAAGTTGATGTGAAAGCATCTTATTCTGTAGTTTTTATATGTTTGGGAAAAAGTTATTAATTCTTAATCTGTATTTGGAACCCAATTTTTCATCTTTTTCCTTGGATTTTGGTTTCAAAAATACTGAGAAGAAGGTTATTTTTACTTCATTAATTAATTATTCTTTCTTTCGGAGCAAGGAAGATAATTTCACTCATTACCATAATGAGGGTTTCTGGATTCAATTAATGATCACAGCCGAAGGACATTTTGGTTTCAATAGGCTAATTTCCCTCAAATAAATAAAATCTGATTCTCTGTCATTTGGAAGAAATACTCTAAATCGATAGGTTTAGATAGGTTAGATAGGTTCCCTATCAGATCGGAAAGGTTTTCACTTTGACTTACAGTTGATTATCTTAATAAAATTACCTTTTTATTTCTGCATTATTAAGTAGATTTCAATTGTTTTCTACTTTCCGATTTTTAATTTTTAATTCTTTATTACAAATATTATGGAATTTTGAGAAATCTTTTGAAATTCCCTATCAGATGGTGCCTTACCTATGGAAACAAAATTTAATTAAATAAATTGATTAACTTACTATTAATTTTCGAAAATAAAGAAATAATGTAATATCACTAAGAACATATACGTGTACAAAATTTTAAAACTATAGTACATTAGAAAGTACATTAAAATTGTCCAAATAACACTGCAAATGAAGTTAATAGAACCAGTTCAGATACATACATGAGAAACAATCTTTCAAAAGTGAACTCTTTTCTTACACATCGTCGGGAGTGCTGTTTATTAGTCTGCTTATGAGAAAAATATTCCGAGGCTTTTCTTAATACTGAAGAATGAACATAGATCAAACTTCTTTATCCGAAGTAATTTTCAGTGAAACTACATATGCAATGCAGATCACAAACCAGCTTCCTCTATCATGTTTTCCTCGCTGCACTTCTTTGAAACTTGAGAATTGATGCCCTTTAAGAAAATTCTACCTGCGAGGACAAAATCGAATGGAAAAAGTAAGCTAGAACTATGGGAAAGTGACATCAGCTTACTCATAACTGGGCTTTCTCCGATGTGTTTCTATCTGCCTGCAATCATGAACTCATTGGAACCATTTCGGAGTCATAAGATTATTTAGTTCTGCGAGAAATGGTAGAATTAATCGATATTTCAAAACTATCTAAAAAGTTCAGAAACATAGTAATAGATTATGGCAAATCCTGAGAGACAGAAGTGTCAACTGTTCATTGACAGTAGGTAAACATAGCACTTTTTTTCTCTACATTCTTTGAATGGTGCTAAAAGAAGTACTATTTCCTCATAAAAAAATATACGATTATGATTTAAAATAATTACGTAAAAGAAATTTACTTTGGAAGGCTTTTGGAGATATTGAATAATTTTTAAACCCATGAAAAGAAAAATATTAATGAATAAATTTAGAGTTATTTTTCAAGAGAATAAAAACCATAAGAGATAATTTCGCAATATGAAATTTTGGTAAATAATCATGTATTCTACAGATATTCTTTTACTACTAGGATAACGTTTAAAAATTCAATTGATAGAATTGATTCTTTGTGATTAAGTTTTGAAATGATGTTTTCGATTGATATACATTTTTTTTTTTCGATTTCTTATTCTTGGACGTCAAGGAAGGAAAAGAAGTTATTATTAAACATTAAATTGTTGCTCATTAATACTTCTCTTCGTAAAAAACTTTTTTTTGTGTGTGTGAAACGAGTTAAAGTGCAAAAATTTTGATGTGCGAAGAACAATATATTATTTATTATAACACAGAATAGGTAATTACAAACAAGTTGCTAAATCCTACCCATATTGTACTTTATAAAAGTGACTGTGAAATTACGAAAAAGACAGTCATTCGCACTTTTTTCAGATAATTTTTTGAAGTCAATATAAGAATCTTTTTGAATTGAAATACTCTTTTATATTTCCAATTGGCATTGACATCCCTTGTCGCTAAAACCAGACAGATAAAATGGAAGAAACCAAAACCAAATTACTAATATAACAAAAAAAAAAAAAAAAGAAAAAAAAAAAAGGAGATGAGTTCAAAAGTGACTTGGAGATGTGATTCCTTTTCACCAAGTGGAAGTTCTTTATATTTAAAATCTGATAAAAGAATACTCAAATACATGTTTGAACAACATGTAATACTTTTAAATGCTTTGAAGAATTAAGAGCATCTGTTTTCAGTTCATTCTCCAAAAATACACCAAATATCCATTCTTATGTACTTTAGATTTAAAACTCGCACTATATTCTAAAATTTACTTAATATCTTCAGCAATCAATAAAATTAAAAAAGGTAATTATTGGTGAAATAGAGACTGCAAATACCTAAAATGTGAATTAGTTAAAAACAAGGAATGTCTCAACATCAAAGTTTAAAGGAGACGGGGAGGGGGTAAGGAAAATCAGTCGAACCTTAAACAAAATTTACGGATTGTCCAAGAAGTGATTTTTAAGTAGGAAAATGTAGTCTACGAAGAGAATGCAATAACGAAAAGAACTGGAAACCAGAAATTACAGAACACTCATGTTTCAATGAATAGTCATTGGGCGAATTACTAATTACTGCTCCCAACACGTTCAGTTTAGAGCAGGTATAGGGCAATCAAATTATCCCGCCCAGTGCTATTATAAACGTTGATGCTGAAATCGTATTGAACACAAAGTTGTCTTTTGCCTTGGGAATTTTCAAACGTTAAAATTGTGTCATTTATATACATTCTGCACATCATCCATTGGAAACGTAGCTTCCTTCCTCCTAAAACAAACCCAGGTTCAGAAATCACTATACGATACGACCTGTTAGCTCTCATAGTCGTATGTTGCGGTCGACACTTAACTTTAAAAGACCCGCTCTTTCTTTCTATTCATATACAAAAGCAGGATAGGAAACGCATTCATGGTAGATCAAGACAAAGTTCTCGAAAGGGAAGCAAAATCTAGCAGAGCAACTAATGGTAACATTAATTCAATGATATTAAAAGCTTCAAAATTGCCACGCAGACTGCTGAAAATCTTCAAGAGTTACAAACACGCTTGATTTTAAATAGCCAATGCTTTTAACATATTTTGACTTAGAGTTTTCAGATTACCTGATTACGTCCTATTTACCTTGTATTGTTTTATGTTTGTAAAGATGAAACTGAATGTGGTAATCGGTTTTTCTTCATTGTTTGCTGCCCTAGAATTTTGAAATTTTGTGCACTTATATGCTCGAGATGACAATACGCTATTTTAATATTTTTGAAACTTAATTATCACTTAAATAATTAATATAATAAAATTTTATTTTCACACCAGTGGCATCATCTGATTTTAGAAAAATTGTTACCAAGATTCCACGTTAATTATAATATGGTATTATAAATTAAAGATTCAAAAGTAAAAAAAAAAAAAAAATATACCGAAATATTAATTTTCTACGCTTTGTCGCATTAATAAATGTGTGCTTTTGAGTGTTTTTTAAAACAGGTGCAGCAATTCAGTCAATTAATGTCTCTGTTAACTAGCAGTAAATTATTTAAGAAAAATAATTTAGTACTCTTATAAAAGTGACTGTTTAATGAAATGAAAATTAACTAATGTTTATTAGTTCAACTGTGTTTACCTAATAAACAACGCCACATATAATCAAAGATTCCTTCCGGTCTGAGATTCAAGAGCCCTGAGGTCGTTTCTATTACCTGCCTACACACATATTTTCTACTCTATTTGTTTTTCTCTTCACTTGACAGCAATGAATCCAAGATTGACAGTGCCTTGCGGTGGGTGTAGCAAGCACGGTAAGACGTTCACAATGACCATAAAAAGCGACCTCCCGCATTTGCAAGCAATAAAAAGTTCATTGTGGCTGGAGTTGGAGTGAATAACCTTTCATTTTTAAGAAAACTTCTTCTTAAACAAATGTTTATCAAATGGGGAAAAATTTGGATTCGGAGTCTTTTATTTAATCTGAATTCTTTGTAATCGAGATTTCTATCACTTCCTGACATTCACGATTTTTGATATTTGTGTTAGTGACATCACACAAATTTAATACTTTCAGAACTGATTTATCAATTCATTTCATACACGTGGAACTAACTACCTGGGAGTTAGCTAGACGAAAAATAACATTTTTTATTTGAATAAAACATTAAGTAGAAAATAATTTTGGTTTACATTAAGAAGAAACAACCAAACATCCTTTTCAACTTCTTTTGTCAGCGATCAAAGTGTGTTTATTTTACAATCTTGATGTAAAAAAAAAAAAAAAATGCCCGTTGCGTCCTGACCCTTATGATATTAAATTTTCTTTTATTTATGACACTAAACTGCCTAAACATTAAAAATCAGGTAAAAGTTAAATAAAAGATATGAAAAGGTTCTGAATTTTTCACATATGGAAAGTAAATCTGTGAGTATAACTATACAAAGTATTATTTAGTAAAAACCCTTCAACGAAAAAAAAACAAAAAAAAACTGCATTGAATAAACTGCATATTTGACAAAATTCGACAGCAATCTGCTCCAAAAAATAGCTATTATTGTTTTTATCAAGGCCAAAGTAAAATCTAATACATTATTTGCGGTTTTAAATGATTATTATTTTCTCTATAGAATAGCTGCATATTTATTCAATATGGATTCTGCTTCAGCTTTGATTAAATATCTCCGACATTTTCAGTTTATTTATAAAATAGCAATTTTAAAGAAAATAAAAAAATAAAGGAACTATGAAAATAATTCTAAAAAATTTCAGAGGGTTAAACTACTTCAACTTCTACTTCACCCCAAATTTTTTCTCCAACTTTTATTCGAATCCAATGATAACCATTGGGAATGACTTCCTTGCCACTTTTTCGCATACTTTCCAGTAAAGATATTATCTTTCGCATCAAACTGTCGACCGCGAAAGCCTTGCAACAATTACAAAATAAAGATTTTTAATGAGAATCTAGCATTTCTCACAGACAAATGCGCTGTCAGATGGAGGAGTTCATTAAATGAATCGATAATCTGATCATTAACTTCTGAAAATATTAAAATGGTATATAGTTATCGACAACAAGTTTACAAAATTCGGAAACATCAGAAAAAACCATTTAAAAAATTCCCATTTTTGAGAAAATGAACCAAGTGGAAATAAACCAAAGTCTGTAATTGTTAATAAGAAAAGATTCGCTAAAGAAGTTTTCGACTTCCATTTGCAAATAATTCTTTCTTGATTGAATTCTTTCTTCCTTATTGAATAACGCAGATTTTTCAAAACGACTGATTATGAAAAGCTGCTCAGACTATTTGCACCCATTGCCACCAGTAGGTCAGAAAGTCAGCTACAGCTTGATAGTCGAACGTGTTATAAAAATAACTCGTTAATCAACATGAGTTGCTCCGTGTGACAAATGAATGAGGAAACGAATTGAACTCGAATATCGGGTGTGGTGAGACCTGTCCTTGAAGCGGTCACTGTCACCGTTCAGGCCACGAAGAACAACATTGAGATAATGATTATTTACATCCTATGTTGATGAAATTCATAACTAGAAACGGCTCATTTGAATTATTTTCATTTACGAAACCTTTTGAAAAACAAAAATGAATTAATTATTTTAATTTAATATGCAGTTAATAACATGTGAGCTTTCCTTTCCTTTTGTTTTTATCTTAATGATGGTTTTTTATGTATAAAATCATATCATTTCCCGAAGGTTTATTTGAAATCAGGTAGAAAAAAGAAATAAAATTGTAAAAGACAGTCTCAAGAAAAGGGCAAACGACGTTTAATTATATTTATTAAAATAATATTGATGAATTAATTCACAAAACTTTACAAAAATGAATTAGAAATGAATTCTTAAGTTTATACACTTTGTTTTGCCAGCTACGCAACTGATATTATGCCCAAATAAGCATTATCTAGAATATTATCATTGGTAGAATATTATCAGACTTTTCACATCATTCTAACGGAATTCTAACTGAATATTATCATATAAGAAATAAATTTATTCCTAATAACAACAGTATTATTACTCCTAATAGCATAGTAATATTTTGTAATTACAAAAGTGGGAGCAACAACATCAGAGTCTAATCTTGCACATAAATATATGTAACATAATTTTACAAATGCATGACCGAAAAGAACACAAATTTGGAAATAAATTCAATTTATTTTTTCACAGGCTTAGTTTAGTTTAGTTATATTAACATTCCGTTTTAAAGCATCTCTAAGGATATTTTGGGACGTACCTCGCAATTTTGAACTGTGGTCAGATGACAAGGATGGCACCTGAGAGGGAACCCTTCTCCAAGCTTCCACACCACAACAATGTGATATTTTTCCACGGGAGAGCATGAGTTGTAAATGGAATTCCAGGCGAAAAACACATTCTTTCACACAGGGACACAAGCGGAAAGTGACAGAAATTTTTCCCGTGATTTTACAAAGAGATTCTGATAGGAATTTCTTTGACAAATGTCGATTTAGGAGAAGGAATCTTAGGTATCTTTGAAGTTATGCCGTGGGCGATAGGGTTTTTACCACTTGGCTCGGAGTGTAAGAAACAAAAGCGTCAGCCATTTTTTAGCGCGCGTAGTACAAATATTTAAATAAAAAGTGGAATATGGATCAGAAAATAAGAAAAAAATTCTAGAATAAAGTAACATGGGCGAATTTCAAATAAAAATTAGGAAATTAATGAGGATTTAAATTAGATTAAGAGGTATCATTACATATTAATTGAAATAATTAGAGTTCAGGGTTTGGAAGACAGTTGCATGAAAGAATATATTTTTCATACATTTGAAGAAAATCCTTTTCCGAAATTCTTGTCTTCTTGACGAATGAATAATTTTCAATATACAGTTTGTAGTTTAAAAACATCAGAGATCGTAGGAACAGAATTAGCATCATTTTTCATTCTGAAATAGTTGTCATGTTTTATGGTATATTATGTCAAAATAATGGTATTAGTTGGATTAATGTAGCCCCTGGTGGGGGAGTAATTCGAAATGGTTAGTAAAATGTGGAAAAACTTTTTGAAGTGTATTTTAAATAAATTCTAATTTTTGTGAAGAATTTTATTCAAAGCCAACCGCTGTATCCATGGTATCTATTTATCCTACATGAATGCAAGAGAAAGCAAAGTGTATATACTAGTCATTCGTAATATTTATTTTCATAGACAAAAATTCGTAAAATAATTGTACGGAATTAAAACTGTCACTATAAAGTTAATTGTTTTTATTTTTAAGAAGCTGTTGAAGCAATGTTTATATGGTGATTAGTTCAGAAGTTATAGCGAAAATGTAATATTCCATTTTTAATATCCATTTTTAATATTCCATTACATCCTTCTTATTGACAATGGCATAACTAGGGCAGAGCAAGCATGGCAAGTGCGCTGGTGTGCAAAATCGTGGCATATATTAGTTGAATTTAATAACTGCAGCCCAGGTCTAAAATAAAATATGATGAAAACAAAAACGATTTTTTTTTCTCTCATCTTAATACAGACGAACTTCGTTGAAAACGAGCACCTCGGATAGCGCGAATCGTCCAACAAGCAAACCAAAATGTTAAAAGAAAGACTCCTTCAACGTTTGTTAAAGAGTGAGGAGGAGACGTCGTAACGTCTCACACAGGATCCTTGGACTGTGTTTAAAGCTTATATGGTGACATTTTCATCTTTCTTTCAAATTAGAAGTAAAATATATCATTAATTAATTCATCCAAAAATAAAGAAACACTTTGAGAAATGTCATGGTTTCATATTGTGATATGAGAAAGAAGTACTTCAGTAATGTACGAGAACAACAGCACTGAGATTTAAACAGACATTCAAAGAAACAATCTTTTGGTTTGCCAGTCATACATTAATTCGTTGGCGTCACCAGAGGGCGTTTAGATGGCCTTTTACTATCGCTGGTGAAAACTATATTCAGTACCATTATTGTGTAAATTTTTGGTCCAAATTTTAAATATGCTCACACATTTGCCCTCTCTCTCCAAAAAAAAGAAGCCATAAGATGGCAAAGGAAAAAGAAAAAAATCACCATAAAAGTCAAGCACAAGTCATTGAGAAGCGAAAATGAGATGTGAGCATGGCTAACTTAACACGCACATACCATCAATCCACTTCAGGGATTTACTCTATCCTAAAAAACAAGGATACGGTTAAAAACGTTGATACTTCAAAGAATGTTAGTAGAATTTCTACGCAACAACCACAAACTCTCAACGAGATTGAAAGATTGTTTCTGACTTGGTTCAATGAGAAACAAAAGCAAGCTGAAACTATTAATAAAAATATAATTTATACAAAGCCAACAATAATTTTTGCGGACATCATCAAGAAAATGCTAAGATTATCAACGGAAGAAAAAAAAAGAATTTACGTCAAACCATTAGTGATTTGAAAAGATTAAGAAACGAACTGGCATCCACAGTTCTGTAAAGCACGGAGAAATAGCAAACTCAATAAATAAATAAATAAATAAAAATAATAATAAAATTAAATTTAAAAAAAAAGATAACCGAGAACTTTATTGATTTATTCAAGAAGCTTATGAATTCTGAGAATTTTCTGTCACAGCAAGAATTTAATTGTGAATTGACAGATCTCTTCTGGAAAAAGATGCCGAAATGAGCTTATATTAGAGCAAAGGAGAAGGCATTACCGGCCCACAAACCAATGAAAAACCATCTTACGCTGTTGTTTTGTGCAAATGCAAGAGATGAATATAAAATTAAAACTGCTGCTCGTTTACCCTTTGGGTAATCCACGAGCCTTCAAGAAGTATAAAGTCCAGAAGAGCTCCCCAAATGTCATGAGAAGGTGCAACCAAAAAACCCGGGTGGAATCATATTCTCTTTTTACAGATTGGACCAGTCATTTGGTTCATCCGTAACAAAATATCCGTTGAAGATAAATTTGTGACTCCGTATCTTGCTTATTATGGTCAACGCTCCTTCCAGGTCTAATAGATGACCTCCTTGAAGAATTTACATTCAAAAAGATTCAATTCATGCCTCTTTAATACCATCCCTTTACTGCAGCTCATGGACTAGCAGATCATTTCAAATTTGAAAAAGCTTTATGCTGAAGTGTTCTTTGAAGGAACTCATCTCGCATTTTGGGAAGACTACTTCCATAGCATTGACACGAGGGATAAAGACAAACTTTATATCTACATAAAAGAAGCCCTTAACGAATGGGGTTTGAGTAAGGACCTGCTGAGGAGCCTGGAATCGATGACTGCCCAAGATTAGGGGGGTAGAGGTGGATAGCTACAGCCTGTAGAAGAACATAGCTAGAAGTTGACTACCCAAAAGCATATGGAGCTGCATTCTGCGTCACTGCAAGACAATGCGGAAAAGATTTCGACAGGAAAGGCGGAGAAATCTCAGCATAACAACAATCTTGAACCAATGAATATGGCAGATGCTGAAAGCATGAAAAACTGTTGAACCGTATACTAAGTGTCAAACTGCTGTTCATTAATACTCCTCTTCATAAATGTTTATTTAATGATCGCATTTTCGGTAAATTTTGACAGACAACTTTCTTCTAAAAAAAGCATGTATTAAAAATAATGAATTATATTATTCTAAATTTATTAGAATATTTTTTTTCAGAATAGAAACGCATTATCTTATTTCACATTGAAAATATTGTTTCGCCGAACGTAAGAAATTCTGCTCATTAAGGTACTCCTAAAAGAATCTTTCTAAAGAGCCTTTGAGATACGTTGTGCGCAGAGACTTGTTTTTCATCGGATTCAATGTAAGAAAGTGGATACCACAATAATTGAAAGTATAATAAATGATAATAGAATACTGATTAAAATCTTATATGAACAGAAATAGTTTTCTTTAAAAAGTACAAAATATTACGTTGAAAATAAATTAAGACAATGAGTACATATAAAAATAAAGCGAATAATTAAGTATAAAGCTTTAATAAATACAAATCTTTTTAATTTCTATGATATTTGTATTTCTTCTGAAGATTCTGTAACTGTGGCTTTGTTTGCTTGATTATTTAATGTGCATAGGAAAAATAATTATAGCTTTAGAAGTTGGGAAACTGCACAATTAATAAATCTAATCTTAAAATAAAAAAAATATCTTAAAATCAAAGAGAGGGAGAATCAAATATTCGTGTAAGAGAAAGAATCGAATCTTCTTAAGATATAAAATCACTTATTATCTCATATATGTATCTATATTTATTATTGTTTTGATGAAAGAGTTCTTCATACCAGTATTAAACAAGAGACAAATTCTGTATTTTAAGATCTCGAAATTTCATAAAATCAATGTTATATTTTGTAAATTCAGCAAAAAAGAATTCCCAGGTCAAGAAATTGCAGCTTCCCTTGATGTGGAAACATCTCAGTCCTCTGAATTGATTTCGAGAATGAAGAGGTGTATATTTAGAATGAATTTCTCGCTTAAATTGAGTATTTTGTAGATAAATTTCGTGTCATACTGCGAGTCAAATTGTATATTATGATAATGGAAAAATAATTCAAAGCACTGATTTAAAAAAAAAAAAAAAAACTGAAATAAGTGTTGGATGAAAATGTTCATTAAATAGTGAAATTTCATGAAAATTTATTTTTTGAAGTTGGTTCCTGGTAGGTAGATATTAATGAAGGTTATGTCGAAATTTACTTCAAGCCAGATCTTGATCGTGTATTATATTAGTTGAAATCATTCATTCAAGCTTTGATCCAAATATAAATGTACCAATTTTCTATCAGTTTTCAAATAATTCATTATTTTATCGAAACTTTTGAAGAAATGGAGACATATCATTTCTGTATCATTTGGGATTCAAAATTTGATTTCGTTTGATGTGAAAAGCTTTGATCAATATTATTTAAGATTCAGAGAATGAGAAATATTTCTGTATCAATTCTGAGATGGCCGCTCTCTCTGTTTAGATATTAATTGGAATGTTATCTTATCTAATAAAATTGACATTTTGAAAGATTTATTTGAGACAGAAAGTTTGACATTAACACTTTTTCATCTTTTAAAAGGATCTACGATAAAAATTGATATTTTCATCGAAAACTGATAGATTTTAGAAGAAACGTTTGTTAGAGGAACTTTATATCATGATATACTGGAATAGGAAAAGTTAATAAATTTAGGAAAATTTAATGAATAATATGAAGAAAAGCTGCTTAAATTAAAAGCTTTTGGATGAAACAGTTACAAACTTACAAAATCGTTAATTTCGTGCATTGTTTTCAGAAAATTAGAAATGCATTAGCGATAGCGCAATGAATCTATCTTAAATTGTGATGAAATTTTCAAGCTAGATAACTCCGTTTTATTATTTGAAAATATCAATTGAATTCGAATTTATTAATGTCAGAAATATTGAGAGCAAAGTTGCACATTCATGTAGTTAATATAAATTGAGCCACCAAATTTTCTAAATTGAATTACTGATAAAAACAAATCATGTTGTAATTAGAAATGAACTTTACGTCAACTGTTTGAAGCTGTATTTGGCTATCATTCAAACGCTTTATTGCATCAAATTAATACCACTGCAATCTTCGTTACCACAGTGGTAAAGAGTGCCACCCCAAAGCAGAGATATTATTTTTTCGACAAGAAATAATAAATAAGAATATTAAATCATTTAATGAGTCTTTTCATTCAAGAATGCGGCGTTTGAAATCTGGACTCATATTCCACTATCGGATTAGGTTTTTTAAAAAGATTGCGCATGAGAATTTATTAATATGTCATAACAGAAGAAAAACAGAATAAGCCTTTTCGTTTTTCATAGTTCTCTTCCAGTCTAAAGCGTTTCGTATATATAGATTAAAGATAATTAAAAGCCATTTTGTTTCTAGCTGTCATGCAATTTTGAATTAAATATATACATATAGATTGATTTAAAATAAACGTAGATTTATTGTGACAGCGAAAGCCTCTTCATGCTTTGACAGCTCTCTCTCTCTGTTTGAAATTTAGTTTCGAAGCCCGAGTCCATATCCGCAAGACAGAATAAGAAATAAATGATACATTGCTTAAAAATAGATAAAAGTAATTTTGTTTCTATTTGTCATTTAATTTTGAATGTAGTGCTTAAATGGGTTTGTGAAATATTTTTGATCATTCATTTTTGTTTTCTGCAAAATGACTTGTTGAAATGGACTCTATTCATGCTAATGATTGAAATGATAATCATGTCATTACATACAAATTCCGATGAGAAGAAATCCTCCATTTGGCAGAATCTCCGTATACAAAGCAATCTAACATAAAAACAATAGCTTGAAAAATGTAATATTTTTGATAAATATGATATCCTGAAAATGTATGCTGTATACTAAATCAGGAACTTATAAATTTGTAAATTTCCTACATTTGAAATCAAATGTAATGAAATGGTGACGCAATTACTTTTTTTCGATCAAGTCTTTATATTCCTTACATTCAACTCTTTAAAGAATGCCTTCAAAGCATCAAAAACGTTTTATGATTACTTCCTTCTCTCCTATAAGAAAGATGACATTCAACTCATTTAAGAAAAACCATTTCATAATGACTTCCTATGAAAAAATCCTAGTAGAAATGATGCCATTATTATCTTTAATTATCCCATCAAATTGTTGCATATTTCGTTACAGTAATAGCACCGTCCAAAAACTTGTCAAGATCAGGAAAAACTGGTTAAGAAACGACCGAGTCATGCCACTATAAAAGACGCAATAAAAGGGCTGTTCGTCTACTTTAAATAGAACTTCCGAAGGAAGCGAGGAGAGCAGCTGTTAGGAAACCAATTTGGGACAGAAGTGGGGCATATTTTGGAAAAGGGATTTTCAGTCAAATTTTTTTCCAAGCAATGAGGGTGATAAAATTCTGAAATGGGAAACAAAATTTGAAGCTTTAGAACCATTTAGTTTTATTTAAATTTTTCTTCAAAGATTTTGAACTTTCTTTTCAGCCATCAAATATCAGAAATAATGATACCTTTAAATATCAGCAGAATACTCCTTCAAATAAGAAAAATGTACTTTCCCAGAAATTCCAGTCTTTTACGTTCGATCTCTCCTAAAGATTTCAAAAGCATTCAATATTTTGAGATAAAATCAACAATGAAGTAGCCTTGCTTGTGCCTGGGACAACCCTTCAAATGGAAATTTTGTCGCGAAGTCATTTGTATTACCTTCAAATTCCTTTAAGAATCAATAATGCTCCATTTTTTCGAGAAAGACAGTTGTTATCAAATTTGGAGATCATTTGACAATCCGATTTCAAATCTCACTTGGTATTGAAATGAAAACAAATGTCTTTTACAAGAGATTTCGGAGTATAATAATGTGATTAGCCCTCAAAAGATTTGGCAATAATCAATTATTTTGTAAACTGCATATTGGGTATGATTTTTTTTCTTGGATTTTGAAATCAAAAAAGGCGCGAAGTCATTTGTATTGCCTTTAAATTCCTTTAAGAATCAATAATGCTCCATTTTTTCGAGAAAGACAGTTCTTATCAAATTTTGAGATCATTTGACATTCCGGTTTCAAATCTCACTTGGTATTGGAATGAAAACAAATGTCTTTTGCAAGAGATTTCGGAGTATAATAATGTGATTAGCCCTCGAAAGATATTTGGCAATAATTAATTATTTTGTCAACTGCATATTGGGTATGATTTTTTTTTCTTGGATTTTGAAATCAAAAAAGGCGCGAAGTCATTTGTATTGCCTTCAAATTCCTTTAAGAATCAATAATGCTCCATTTTTTCGAGAAAGACAGTTCTTATCAAATTTCGAGATCATTTGACATTCCGGTTTCTAATCTCACTTGGTATTGGAATGAAAACAAATGTCTTTTGCAAGAGATTTCGGAGTATAATAATGTGATTAGCCCTCGAAAGATATTTGGCAATAATCAATTATTTTGTCAACTGCATATTGGGTATGATTTTTTTTCTTGGATTTTGAAAACATTCTACTACATTTAGCTTTACTAAGAAATGAGTAAAGAAGATAAAAAATTTTGAAGACTAAAAATTGCTGTTGTGATGTGCGATAATTTTCATCTTTCATAAAGATTCTTTTCTTAAAAATTTAGTAATCAATAATTTTATAGTAAAAAAATATTACTTAACCAAAAATAAAAATTTTGAACATGAATAAATGATGATACAGTTTGTATCGCACCCCTCAAGTAATTGAAAATAAAGGAATTCATAAATGGAATCTTATTTTTTTGCCTATTTTCAATAACATTTGAAATGACTTTTTTTGCAGCTTTTATAGTAAAAAAATTCTTTTGAAATTGATTTTTCTCTATAGTCTATTACTAAGGATCAGATCAAAATATGAACAAAGAATAGCAGTTTATCATTAGGATTAGCTAACCCGTCCCCACTTCAAAAATAAGGATAAGAAGCTTTTGATATGGGGGTTGGTTTTTGCGTTCCTAGAGGGCAAAGTAAGATGTGAGGTGGAGTCGTCCCCACTTCGATGACGATTGGGCATGTCTCCTACTGGAAAGATTATACCGTGGTCGGTGATTTCCATTAGAACTCCATCAAAGTTCCCGCCTTATAGCTATAGTGAAAACTGATGTTCATTTGTTATGGATGCTATGGCAGGGTGTGGGTGGCTCTCTTTTGTCGTTTGGTAGCTAAACCCATGAATCAAATTTAGATGAATAATGTACCCTTTGGTACTATTTTTGTAAAGAATGAGTGATATATTTCGTTTCATATCTGGTTAACAGATAAATGATTGTATTCTTACAAAGGAAGCACCCTTTAAGACTCCTTATAATATTCGCAGGCTTTAGATTATATTACATATTTTTTTCACTCTATAGTGAAATTGATGTTTAAAAAAATTGTTAAATAACAGATTTTTAAAAAGTTTGTTATTGTGAAAAGTATCTTTCATTCTCATGCATGATATTCA
The DNA here is from genome assembly GCF_947563725.1 of Argiope bruennichi. Classification (NCBI taxonomy): domain Eukaryota; kingdom Metazoa; phylum Arthropoda; class Arachnida; order Araneae; family Araneidae; genus Argiope; species Argiope bruennichi. The sequence goes on along the minus strand of NC_079162.1, from coordinate 6,287,674 downwards.
TGTGTAGCTTTGACGAGTCATTTTCCTTCTTGAAAATTAAAATTCGGTGAACAAATGAAGGTAAATCAATGACAATTTGTTAGCTCGCTTCTAGGAGTCTGTTGCACGGGATCTGAGCAAAAGTTCTGAAAAGTAACAATCGTGTGTAAATTAAACAATAAGGAGTGAATTTATTTATTTCCGTCCCGAAAAATGAGGGAAAGAAGCTTCTGTCAGATTCTTGATTTGACTCGAATGGAGGTTAAAGGCTCCAAATGTTAGGCTCAATGTCTTCTGAAGGTCTCACATAAAATCCACTTATCTCGCATGAAATTCTTCCTTTCATTAAATTACTTTATTAATAATCATCGGAAAAAGAAGCATTCCTCAACAGTTTTTCTTCAACGATATGTAGAGAAAAGGATTGCAAAAATTCGAACTCGAGATTTTGATGAGTTCGAAAAACAAATTTTCCGAATATATATCTCTGTTCGTCTGTGACAACTCAGAAATGCTCTGAGCTAGAAGGATGAAACTTGGTAAATGATCTTTGTAGAGTCAAATTGGAGAGAAGATCGAATGTGCAGAGTTTTATGAAATTTTGAGCAATATCTATTAAGAGCTGTCTGTCTGTAGAGCTGTTTGAATAGAAATGAACACTGTAACAACAAACGAAGAGAGCTAGATAGTTAAAATTTAGCACACACATTTAATATCTATATTGTAAACATCTATCAATATAGATTGAGTTATTTTCAGCCAAATCTAACAAGGGGTTGACCATCTCTTTATTCTGTGCTTTTTGAAGCATGCAAACATAACAACTGAAAAACATAAATATTTCAAATTTGGTACGTGATTTTGTGACTACAATTGTGCCAAATTTTGGTTTCAATCGGGTGGGAAAAAACACCCATCCGATTTCGGATATTATTAATCGCATGCCAAAGCACTCGCCAAGGATTCAATAAAAAAGCTTAATTAACGCTAAAAGTTATTATTTCGCCAATTCTATGAAAGTTGTTCTCTGTCTTCCACACAATTTTTGCGAGAGGTGGGGGAATTGCACCTTTATTAGAAAGAAAGAGACCATACCTCCCATCCGTTTGAGAAATATTTTTTTGTATTTAATATTTCTATCGTAAATGAGATCTTTATGGATTTTTTTCATCTCTATTGACAATGATTGTATCTTTCTTGGTTCGACGCCAATAGATTTGGTAATCAGTATGGAAAGTTTTGATCCTTCATAGATCATTGTTTTCCCCCAAATGAATGTGTTTCTTTCATTTTGGTAGCATGATAAGGGGTACAATATAATAACACTATGAACAAGGGATAAAAATTATTTGAATCATTGGAAACAGAATGAACGGAAAAATTTGAATTCACTTTTCAAAATAGATATGTGTGCGTTATTATAATAATATCATCAAGAAATATGACATGGAGAAGTGAGTCACATTTTTATCGGCAATCATTTTGACTAAATGTTAGCCAAAGAAAAAAAAGAAGCAATACAGTCAGAAAGAGGGTTCCCTTCCATTCAAAAGTGAAGCGAAAGTATGACTGGTTCGGGATATGAAGTTGCAGCTATTAGGTTTTGAAAGGAGCAGGAAACGAACGTCTTTCTATATCTTGGAATTTCATTGATGAGAAGAATGAAGTCGTGAATCAATTCAATTTATTACATAAAGATCAGATTCACTTTCAATTCTATTTTATGCACTTTATATTTTATTACAAAATGAAAATTTTGGAAGGAAATATGATTTTCTCAGTTCAAATTGCTAAAATGTAATGATTTTTTCATTTCGAAAAAAGATATCAATCAGAAGATCTCTAAAACTGCCATCTACTACGAATTTCTTATCAGTTCCCTTCAATCATTGCAATGGGGAGTTTCGAATAAAAGGAGTTAGAAGAAGGTAACAGACAATTAACACATAGACTTCTTAAGACAATTGACAATTAAATACATTAAGACGTTGATTATTTTTCCATCTGTAACTAACGAATCAGCACTTACTTTTATTAAAAGTGGGGAGGAAAAATGAAACGAATCAAACAAATAAAACGTGTAATATCTTGAAAAGTGCCCCCCAAAGGATGCAAAAAGGATTGAATTGCAATCCATTTTTCTGATAAGAAGAATCAAATCCATCCTCACGTCGACTAAAAATGACAGATATATGACAATTTCTTCAAACAAGAATTGATATCATTGTAAATTTCAGTGCCTTATGTTCAGTTCACCTAGAAAATGTCCTTGGAAATTTTTAATAAAATTCCCATGCTTTAGTTTCACTTTTCGTCGAAGTGAATGTAGTCAGATGCTCGTCATTTTTGCCCATTAGGTAGTTCGTAAACGTTCAGATTCAGCTTTGATTTTTTTCAGATATGAAAAAAGAGCACATAGGAATTTGAGATAAATCTATCTGTAACATTCCTCAGTAGTTATAATAATGAAATAGAAGTAAACTATTAAAAAGTTGTAAATCATTAAAATAAAAAAGAACTACCTTTCAGTACATTAATAAAAGTTTTCAAGAAACGGTTTTTATTAAATTTATTTATATTAAATGACTGAAGATGTTTTCTTCATCAGTCAGTAAATATCAAGAATGAAAAATGCCACTTCTTTCTCGTTTGGTGTAAATAATTGCGCCTTCCATTTGAATTCCTTTTTTTATAGTTTATTAGATTGAAATATCTATCTTTTGAATGTAATGAAAACTTTTGAAACATTATCTGCCCGTAACTCATCTGCATATTCAATTCGAAGCTTCAGCCAAATCTGTTTCAGATTAATTTTCTGATTACCGTAATAAAAGTTGCTGTGAATTTGCCAAACAACTTCAGTTTGCAGCCAGAAGAAAATATACGGAATATTACTTACTTTATTACGGTTGATCCAATTTCGTTGAAAGAATTTTAACACTATATATTTTTAAAATTTATTTTAAGACGAAATCATTCATTCAAATTAAACTTGCAATTTATGAGTCATATATACACCTTTTAAATAAAATCTATGCCAAAAAATTCAAGTGGATGGAATTTTTGAATAAAATTTCTTGTCAAATTTAATAAGAAATTTGACAAAAAATACTAACTCGGTTATTAATAATAGGAACTTAATCACATAAATATATTCGCTACCATTTTTAATAAAATATACATGGAAATACTAACTATTCAAATAAATTTGATTTTAATAGTTTTCTAAAATCTCAGATACTTGCTTAGTTATACGAATGAACTTTGCTTTTTCTGAATGAGAATTATACATCACATTAACTTCTTCGTCGTCCAGCGAATTCAAGTGAAAGTTCTGCAGGGTGCGCTTCAAGCGTTTTTCTACATCTTCAAACTTTTAAACATTTAAAACGCTTTGTAAATGTTTACTTGTTTGAGTTTTTATTTTTGTTTTTTCTAATGCGGCGAAAAACAGAGGAAAATCAGAAATTTTGCGGACAGGAGAGGACAGCGAAAGGGATAAAATCATGTTTGCAATATAGCATTCAAATCTAGAAATGCAATGATGCCTCTATAAAGATTTAGTAAACATTATCATTTACCATGATAATGTTAATAATTGGATATTGGATAATTTTAATGAGATGAATAGATATTTTTAATAATGTAAACTTATATTGAATGCAAAATGTTTGAAATTTGGTTTCTTTAGTTCCTAAAAATTTCATAACTGCTTTTTACAAAATAACTCTGTAAATCATTCAAAATTGTCTGAAATGTAATGGTAGGTATATTTAATAATAGTAAGTATATATATAGTATAGAATGCAATCCTATGGGGAATTTCATCCTAATCCTAGATACATATGATCACCTTCTATGTAGAAACGAATATACATGGAGAGGGTACAGGTTTCGCTATCAGTAGCCGATGTTTAAAAAGATTGAAATAAAAGGTATTTGCCTATATTAAATATTCATGTTGAAAAAAATGTATCTAATTTATGCCTTTGATATTCAATCTCAAATACTCCAACTCCGAATCCATTGATTTTGATATTTTTCGTCTGCTTAGTGTAAACATACTGAAGGATTTTCTCTGAAAGTAAAGAGAATAAATTTTTTTCTCAGATTCAATAGTGTCACTAGTAGAGAATCAAAATGTCATTCAAATAGTCTGAAAATATTGAAATGATGGATTGCCATCGTGAATATACAAGTATACCAAATTTCTTTTCTCCAGGAAGTGAGTAAACTCCTTCTCAACTCGAAAAGAAATGAAACAACAGGAATTCCTACTTCTTCTTTCAAAAAGAAATCTTTGATGTACAAATTTGGTTTTTAAATGCTATAAGAAAGTGTTTGAAAATAAGCTCCATCATAAAGGAACTTGGCTCATTCGAATCTGATATGTCACATTGAAACTGTTTACAATAAAAAATAATTTTTACTCTAAAAATGCCAATAAAGTTTTATTTTTAACAGTTTTAATAAATTAGCAGTTAACAATCTTCATTGATCAGATGTTAATATTAATAATTAAACATTTAATAAGTTATAATAACTTTAGTAAATAAGTCATTAGCTTTTGTCAACGTACAATATATAGCATTTTCAATGCAACTTTTATTGAATAAATACAACGTCAAGATGAATAGCATGATTCACCTCTCAAGTGTTCATTGTTTTTTATTGCTGTTTTGAGAGTATTTCAATGGATAATAGTAACAATCCTGAAATATTTTTTTTGAATTTTTAATATTTGTATAGATTATCTTAATAAGACCATTCGAATGAGTCAAGTACCTGCTACTGTCTTTGAAAGGACGATAGAAGTCATTGATTCTGCATACTACACCAAGGCCATTCATCCCAGAAATCTCTTTTTGAAGCAATACATCAAGAAGATGTGAAACTGGTTTTTCATAAATAGCGAGTTGAACACCAATACGAGATGAAATGGCTTTTCTGAATAATAAATAATCGGTCCTTTGACAGAAAAGAAAAAGAAATGTTATTTTTAACAAGCCGAATATTAGTTCAATTTAAAGACTCGCCACAAATGCAGTAAATATAAAAGCTGTATTGAACCGGCTGCAACTTTTTATGCAATTCAAATCCCCCAGGCAAAAAAATGAAATCAGACGAAAATTTATTAGATAAAATCTTTTGCCACTAATGTATCAACTTGAGCCATGAAACGGGAATTCCGTAGGACAAAATAATTCTTTGAATCCAGGATCGTTTTTAAATGCTTATTACTTAATTTTGTTAATTACTTTTAGTACATATCAATTATTTTTATTTAGAACAGCCGTATTTGGAGACCAGCTGGTTCACTACAAATTTGGGTTGTGTTTAGTTCAATCAAATCTCCTTTGCACAATTTCATTGCCAATGATCCTTCAACAAAGCTTCTTTAAACATCGAATGATGACAGCCATGAGGCTTTATTAGCCTTTCACGTATTCTGGGTATACGAATTTTCCTAATGAAGTGCTAACACACATGAACGGCTCATTAACTGCTCAAGTTCCTTATGTAATTTCCTTTCTTATTCATCATGTAAAATGCACACACACACACACTATATATATATATATATATATATATATATAGAGAGAGAGAGAGAGAGAGAGAGAGAGATTTATCAAAATCTCGAAACGGAAATGTTGACGATTTAAGTATTTTCTCTTTGTATGTTTCGTATATTAATATAATCGTATATATTAAGAAAGGAAAGAAGAACGTTTTAATTCGTGTATAACAACATTTTAAGAAAAGTTTTTTTTTTCAGTCTTGATCAAATCATCGATATTTAAAACCTTTTCAACTTTGTATTTCTATAGTTGTACGAAAATAAAGATATTTTACTTTTTGGATTTAAAAACTACTCATAGATTGCTACTTAAAGCATCATTTATTTTCATGCTCATATATTTAGCGTTTTTCTCTTATTGTTTTTATCATCACCCTTTTAGCATTCTCTTAATTATGAATTTATTTATGAGAAAAATTAAGTACAATTTACTTTTTGAATTAAAAAGGTAATTTCTCGAATGTTAACCAAAACCTATTCTTGAAAACTATCGCACTTTGTTGAATATAAAAACTCAACAATTATATAAATATAAATCACTCGAGATCATATGAGAAGGATCCATTTACAAGAAAAGAATCAAAATACCTAAGAATTAATAGATATCATCATTAATGGAAATCAAACAAATTAAAGATCAATGAATTCAGAAGATTTTAGTTCCCTAAGTCCATTTTGGTTTTAATTTCATAAGAAACATATAATTTTATTATAGTAATTTTAGAATTATCCTTATACAAACTATTATTCAATTTCTTGTACACTATTAGGTGGTTTTGAATCTCATATATCTTTCAGTTATTCTATAGTCAAACTCCAACATATTGACAATCAAAACACGTCTATTAATTACCAGACAGTAGTAAGTACTCTTTAGTTTCAGTTATAAGTGTACTTGAAAATGTTATAAACTTCTACTCCGTATTTATGCTTCAGAAGTATGGAAAGAGCCTAAATTTCTCTGGTATCTTACATGGAAAAAATGCATTAAGAGACTTGGTTAGTTGTGACGTTGCGATACAAATGTCAAATCTGAAAATTCGAAATAAATTAACGTTTTTTAGTTAAAAGAAAACTCGAAGGTTCATTAAAATCACTCGAAGGTTCAATAAATTGTCCTTATTTTATTTACTCGTTTGCTCAGGTCCCAATGATTAAGATAGTAATAGTCTGCCACTTAAAGACTCACAGAATGCTTCCTTTGACTATTTTTAATTTTATTTATTTCCAAGGAAATAAGAAAAGTTCTCTTAATAAAACTTAGGTTATATATCTAACTCGTAATAACATATGGCTACATTGCAATAGATAGATAGCATTTATAAGAATTGATGCATACTTATATCCCTTCTACGTTTGGCAGATTCACAGCGAGAACAACGAACTGCTGAAACACAATGGTTTCCTGCAAATAATTTACAAATAATGTACGCTATATATCTAGTAGAATGCTGCATACCTATGATTTGACTCAAGCGTAGTATATTTTTCTTTTTCGTAGACTGCGTAGTACCCGACAGGTGTTCTATAATCCTGAGATTTTGGACTTGTATGCGAAGAAAAAACGCGCATCCCGGAGTAATACTTCTGTATCCATAATGCGACATTTGCAGAGGGAGGATTTTGTTGAACCTTGCTAATTATATCAGCAAAAAATATATACTTCATCAGAAAGGATGATTGCATACCATTGGACATTTATCCCAATGACTTCCAGCTAAACAAATCTCAAGTATTTCCATCTCTCTCTTCATAGACTGGATTTATGCTTCCTACACGCTGCAGTAGTAAAGGCAACTTTTTAGAACCTATTGCTTGTTTTCAGCCATCGAGTGGTATGATATTTCCCTCCTACAGTCATGAGCCATTTCCCTCCTACAGTCATCATTGATGGTTTCAATCTCGTAGCACAGTTAGACTTGCTTGTTGATTTGAATTCCCTACGGGAGTGTTCCACACCTATCATTTGAAATGACATTCGAATTCAGTATCCTTTGACAAGGATTTGTCGGAATGACGATAGACTCTTGTACTCCGTGTATTTTCTTTCTATTTCCGAAATGATCTCAACGGCTTTGAAAACAGCTTAAATCATTTCATGCACGAAGTGACGCTCATATATAGCTTTATATACAAACAGGCGGGTACAACAGAGGAGAGGTGCATATTTTGCGTGAAATCGTTTCTACCAGTTTTTCGAGCATCTGAATTAGGGATTGCAATACCGGACCCAAATTTCAATACCGGTATTCGGTATTTTTTAGATCTTAATACCGATTTTAATACCGGTATTAGAAATTTTAGAAAATGAAAGAAAACACAGGTGTTTCTTTGTTTTATCTGCCAGTTTTATTAGAAAGGGTAAATATCCCAAAAAATAATCTGTAACTTATAAATTATAACAGTATATAAAGAATCACAAAAAAGTAAAGGAACAACTTATTTATTTAAATCACAAAAAATTGTAAATATCACTATTCAGTCTGTGGTACTAATACACATTTTTGAAATGTGATCTTAAAAAAGATAATGCATCAATTGCACTGTCATTAAGCCTGAAAAGTAATTTTGTGCAAAAATTACCAGCAGTCGAAAATGCTCTTTGGGCATCTACGATAGTTAGTGGTATTGTTAGCAATGCGCGATATACTTTTTCCAAGTATTTACCTCTAAATCCCTCATCTTCAAATAAATCGATTTCTTATCGGATGATTTTGGATGCAACTGATTTCTGTATTGTATTTTGGTTCGTTGAAATTTTCTTATTTATCGCTAATTCTAATTTTTGTTCAAGAGGCAATTCCTTTTCACTATCGACATTAGTGTCATCATAATCTTCGATAACTGAACCAAATTCTTTTAAATGTGGATAGGTTTGTGGGTAAAAAATTTTAAGAAAATTTACTATAAACTTAATTAGATTTGAATTAGTTATTTTCTTTTCTTCTTTTTCATTTTTATTTTTAAAATCATTATAATTATGTCAATACAATAAGACATTTTCTATTTCGATATGCCTTTCTTCTGTGCGATTTTTCAATGTAATATATAATTTTCAGATAGTGATGTGTGCTGCTAGAAGTAAACGGTTCCAACGTGTTTTAAAATCTAATATTAACATATATTCTGTTTCATTTTCAGTTAGTATGTATTTTAGTAATATGTCATCTTTTATAGGGGAACGTTTAAATATCTTAACAATTTTTCGAAATTTATAAATTATAAGAAGCAATTCTTGATGGGTTAATATTTCATCTTCATTAGCAATATCTTCTTCAACAATTACATTGTCATTATCTTCATTGCCAATATCACTCTCACTCTCTTCAAAGTTGGAATCCGAAGTTTTTATATACACAGTATTTGAATTCTTCTGTTCTTTATTTTTTTTGGTATAATACATCTATTGGTTGTATGACAATTGCGTACAGTACACTTTGCGTGCCAGTCATAAAACTGTGAATCAATAATCTCATTTACAATGCAGTTGTGTTACTGATACGGGTCTGTTCCAGGAGAGATTACAACATTTTAAACGTTATCTAAAAGTGTCATATTTGGCAAGAGTTAGCATGATGTTTGACACAATTTCGAATACTTAACGATACGTTCATTAATACAATTTCATGCGTTTTAATACTATATGAATAATTTTCACTTTGCTTTTTATGAAAGATGGATTGCTTTTCAATGTATTTATTCAAAAATGTATGATAAAAATCATTGAGGAATGACATTTCTTCTCATATAAATAGTGTATCCACTTCGAAATAATAATCGTTTCTTCTAGATTTTAGATATAAATGCATTACTTTACATAAATATAACGTTTTGCATTAAACGAAAGAGTTCGCGTTTCAGTTTCTGCTTAATTTCTTCTTGCTTCGTTTATTGAATTCAATAATTTCGAACATTAAAATATATGTTATTTAAATATAGGAACTTAAAAAAAAGTTGTTTATTAAATTTTAAGTACAATTAAATGAGGTTAGTGGTATTGGAATGATTTGATGTGTGTTATTAATTAGCTGAAATGCACATTTAAATAATCCACATATCTTAAAACAATTGGAATCGTTTGTGATGATAAAAGTTAAGTTCAGGTGTCATTTTTTAGATGGAATATCTATTTCAGATTTTCCTTTAAAGTTTATTGATTTTCATTTCAGAACTATACTTAGTATACTTTGTCTGTGAATGATTAATGAAGAGAATTTATATGATTGAAAGTAAATTATTTTTTACTGTAAATTTTTAGAAAGTTATCATGGAAAAAAGTCAATATTTCTCTTAATTTTTGATTCATTAAAATTCTAATTAAAAGTTCAAATAATTACTTTAATACCATCAAAAGTATATATTTGCCAAATTTGATAGGCAGACAGCCTGGTGTGTTCAGAGCCAGTATATACACATAGAGACAAAAGTTTTTTCCTTGTTTTTATCAAAATTTAGTTAAAATACCAATACATTTTCTCGCCAAATACTCTTGCCAACAGATAACATATGTTTTAGCAACTTAGACTAATCTCTCCTTACCCCCTTTTTTTCAAAGAGCTACGCGTGATTTATTGACTTTTTATGACCCGTACGCATTTGTCCCACTATAACATCGGTTACTCCTAACTGAATTCCATGAGCATAGCACAATTGCTGATTTGCACCAATCAACTTTCCAACATTTTTCATAACTGTTGCTCCATCAGTCATTATGGATACAATATCTTCTTTCAGGGATAATCCATGTTTCGCTGATTTAGATTTAAGCAATTAATTAAGCCATTAATTAATTAATTTCGCCCGTTAGGGAGACATAAAAACAAAAACGTATACTATTTTGCTATGTTGGCGATTTCTGAACATATAGTAGAGACAATTTTAATTAAACCGGTATTTAAACTTGTGAATACCGGTATTACAAAATTGTACAAATGGCTCAAAATACCGGTATTCGGTATTCCGGTATACCGGTATTGCAATCTCTAATCTGAATGTAAGTGAGAAAAAGCATTTATGAATGTTAATATATATACGTGTTAATATACTCCTTTTAAACCTGGAGATTTGTCAGTAATATCCAAATTTTTTAATAGTTATTAGTGAACCCAAACTTAGTGAGAAACCCTTTAATTAGACAAGTATTTTGAAAGGATATATTCTGTCTGCTTCATGCGTAATAATAAACCAAATTCTGTCTGATTCTCCTTAATAGACTTCAATTATTATTCCATATATTAACACATTTATTTATTCAAAATTTCCATTTAGAAGTGCAGCAGTAGCAGAAGGAGACACAAATGCTCTGCTTTTTGAAGCACTCAAAAAGCATTTTAATAAATTATGTTAAAAAGAACTTATTTGTACCAGCGACCACTCAAACCGAAATAAGTATCATGATAAAAATAAGCACTGAAAATTCCGACAAACACTGAAATATTTCTCCGACCTGCAACTTCTAATGAAATTAAAAAAAGGACGAAGTCTAAAAAGTAAACCAAATCGTTCTTCTTCTTCAGTTGCATCATTATCGTTTTAGCTGAGACTTCCAACTACGTACGGAGGAAAAAGAAGACGGAGATTTAACAAAAAAATCAAAGAGTTTGAGTCATTTTTCAAAATCTGTCAAGCTACTAAAAGAGGTTACGGCTACGGAATTTAGATAAGAAAGACTTTTACTTGACGTTTAATTATTTATCGAAACCCTAATTAAAGTCCAATCTTTCAGAGAAAAGATTCTGAATCAAAATTTTAAATTTGTTTCGTAAGATATTTAAGACAACTCAAATGTCTCAATGAAAAGGGTAGATACAGTATTAAGAAAGCAAAATGAATCTGTCTTTCATGCAAGAGATAATAATTGTGCTTCAGCACTTAATATCTCGGCAAAATAAGCTGACGGGATATGTTCAAACTACTCAAACACTTACATTTTTGATCAAAAATGTTTTTTAATAATGAAAGAAAAATAAGTAAAAAAGCCCCGTTCAATTTATAAAGTTTTCTTGCGTTTTAAAAATAACTGAGATCGCATCCAATACATTGAATTCGAATCGTTTTTAAAAGCACACATTACTAATGCACTAAGAAGTAGATTTTTTATTTGAATTATTTTGTATTTTTAATTTAATCCTGATCTATGGCAACCTGAAATAAATTTTCTCGGTAGAAAACCTCAATGAAATTTATCAAACAACTGATGTTTTGAAAATGTTAAAATATCGTATAACCATCAAGAATATATAAGAATACAAAATTTCAAAACTCCAGCACATTAGAAAGTAAGTGAAAAATCGATTACAAAATTCCAACTTACAAAACTCTAGGATAAAACAATTCAAGTTAAATAAAAGTGTTTAAATGTCAGGGAAGTTTCAAGCTAAAAGATCTCGAATATTTATCTAAAGGTCATGATAAGAAATAGCATTCAAATCCAATATACAGGATCTTCCTAATTAAAGTTCCATTATGAAATACCATAAAAGGAAAATTATTAGATAAAATGTTATCAAAATGGGTAATGGTTTACAGTAGAATATTAGATTTTTCCTCCCATAAACTAATTCTTGTGGGAATGAGACCCATTTTTTACCTGAATGGACACCCATAACTACAGTTCTGAAAACTCACTGTTCGGTGACTTTAGAAGAATGCAATGGAACTGAGTGGATAACATAAGAGATTTGTTTGTCTCAAATCTGCAGTTATGGATGTTGACATCCATAAAGCATTAAAGCAAATCTTGTTTACAAAAAAAAAAAAAAAAAAAAAAAAAAAAAACCCTGACCCAGGAGGATTACCATGATGTGTCCTTCGTACAGAAAAGATTATTTGATCTTTAGTGTCACCAGTCTTAAATAATTTCATTTGGTTGCCACTAAATCTTGTAACTTTAATATTCTGATCTTGAAAAAGGTCGAGTGCATTCGCAGGACACTCTTTCTCCCTCTCCTATACCAAAGAATTTTTTTAATTCAATTAAATTTGCCATATAAGCAGCAAAAAACATTTCATTACATGTCTCTTTTGAGAGAATTGATTTCTGTATTTCGTATTTAAAAAAAATCAAATTTAAATATAAATTGAAAGGAAATAATGAAAAAAAATGAGCACCATCTAAGATCATCTAATTATAGAATAAGACACTTTTTAAGTTATAAGGAAATATATTTTTTGTTTGAAATTTTTAAACAACATATTGTCATTTAATTAGGAATATTATAATAATGCTTTAAAATTTAAATGATACTTCATTTTAATTTAAATCAATTCGTGCATGGTCTTTGTTGAATAAATAAACCCAAATATATATCAATATCTATATTCAAAGAATATCGCAAAAAGAATAAATATATCGAAAATTCATGGCCCTTTAATATTAGGACACCCCTAGGTATTTGTGTCCTTTGCTTATTTGATAATCCGCCTTGTATATAACTAGTAATGAAATCTTCTACAGTTGAGACTATACTATAAAATAAACGCAGAGAGAAAATGTCATAAACAGTTGTAAAAATATTAAGAAATCAAGATATTAAATTTATATTATCTTCACGAAATAGTCATAAAAATGTGTAATGAAAAACTCATGAAGTAAAGTTCATCATGAAACAGTTACTTTTTAACTCGCGAAGCGAATTCAATGAGATTGTCAGAAGGTAATTAAAAAAAATAACGTTTTACCAAGATCAAAGTATTTAAAAAAAAATAATTAAGTATTGACGTAGCAGTTGATGAAAATTCCTAAGGAACTGACAACATAATAAATATTAGCACTTTTTTGGTAATTTAAAAGTGAAAAGCTTCCCTATTGAGAAAGATTGCTCATATCGCAGCAATTCAAAACTTAATTGCTTCATCTTTTTACACATAAAATTCAGTTGATGGGATTTTGATGTTGAGGAAGCATTTTGATTAAGAAAAAAAATTATTATTATTGCAGTGTTTCTAAAAATATGCCATTTTTTAACCAGCACGAATTGAATATATTTGAGAAGTATTAAAGCATTCAATTGGAAAAGCAATCATTAGTTCTGGTGCTATGCATTTGCTTCCTTTTAGAACGGTTACTTTTTATCATTTTATTATACCCGAGATATCTTTTATTAACAAAAACTATTTAATTAATTTTTGTCTTTATGCAATAATACTTGGGAGCAAAATTTGAAGTACAATATAGCAAATGCAGCATTACAAAAGCTACAGTATCACATGTCAAATCTGCTTTTAACTATCGAATGTTGTAAAAGGAAACAATATATTTTTTATTAATACTCAATGGAATGCCAACAAATAAGTACATAAGCACTATTTTTTGAAAATTATATATATAATATTTTAATGTAAAAATATTTTATATAAAATAATACATTATATACTATAAATCTTATTATAGTCCAAATTTAATTCAAATCAAATTATCAGTTGCATCAAATAACTTTTAAATCTCGTAATTTCTATAAAATTTGTAAATTATACCAAATTACCCCAAAACTAATTTTTTTCCCGAATTATTTATAATTGTTTTTAAAAAATGACAAAATATAATAAAACCTTGTGAATTCAAAAGGAATAAAATGATTTGAAACAGTTTATATCTTTATACATTAGTCCTACTGATAAAATGTGTCATTTAATTAATGATCTGATTCACTTGAACTTTTCACATTGTATTTTGAAGAAAATCTATGAAGAAATTGTTTAGTATTGAAAGGATGGCGTGGTAAGAAATGGAAAAGTAGGGTTTTTATCAAGATTATTTTGTTATTCGAAATTTTACACAATTCCAAAATATTTCATACAAATCAGAATTATTTGAAATCTCACACTTTGATCGCTTTAGAATTATAGAAGCGGCTTTTTCACAATCTCGTAGAAATATTAGGCCAAATGATCAAAACATGTCTGCTTTCAAAATTCCATTTCTAAAAGTCTCGTTTCCATTTCTTCTGTCTAAATTTCTTTTTATTCCAAATGCTCATCTTTATTCCAGTAGTCACAAATTATTGCAGCATATACGCATTTTTTATAAAATTCTTTTTTTTCTTCCAATTCCTACTCTAGTTATTTTATAAAGTAAATTTCAAACAGCAGTTTTTTTGAAATATATTTCTTGTGGAGAAACGAAAAGCAACTCACCTGTCAATGCCAATACTACGAGAATCACGTATTTCGCTGCCATGAAGTCTAATGGATTATTTATCTTCGAGTGAAAAACCCAAAGGAGCGGAGCCTCCAAATCGTCTGACAGAAATGGTTCTTAGTATCTTCCCTTTTGCATTTTATCCCGGCACTTAGTTCCCTGGATTGCTCACCAGAGGGAGTATTGTCATGACATTGGTTTCAACTGAAAGCGGGGATTCCTTCTCTTTGGCAACGGAACATGGTTATTCATTCAGTATTAACATGAAAAATATATCTTTCTTCGTCAATTAAAAAATATGATATGGAATCATTATCCAACAAAAGTACATCTTTTAATACTCTGAAATTTTTATATTTTGAATTATCCGAAACGATCTCCGCTATCAAGGTTTCGAACGCAATTTCAAAGAAGATTCAAAGAAACGGAGCGTAGTTTTTCTCTCCATTGTTTGTTATAATCCTTCTATCAAAAATATGTTTCTTTGTTTTGAATAATCTTTATCATATTTCTAGATATGTATTTATTTGTTTTTTCTTTCTTTAGAGTACCAATAATAAATGAGTATTTTGCTAAACAGTGACGGGCTGGTTGCCTACAGAAAATAGGAACTCTGTCACACTTATGATGCTATCTTTCAGTTTTTATAACGAAAATATATTTAAAAAAATCCATAAATTGAAACCAAAAATTGGAAATCTAATTCTGTATTAAATTCTGGTTGCCTACAGAAAATAGGAACTCAGTCACACTTATGATGCTATCTTTCAGTTTTTATAACGCAGATATATTTTAAAAAATCCATAAATTGAAACCAAAAATTGGAAATCTAATTCTGTATTAAATTCTGGTTGCCTACAGAAAATAGGAACTCAGTCACACTTATGATGCTATCTTTCAGTTTTTATAACGCAGATATATTTTAAAAAATCCATAAATTGAAACCAAAAATTGGAAATCTAATTCTGTATTAAATTCTGGTTGCCTACAGAAAATAGGAACTCAGTCAC
Organism: Argiope bruennichi; assembly: GCF_947563725.1. NCBI lineage: Eukaryota > Metazoa > Arthropoda > Arachnida > Araneae > Araneidae > Argiope > Argiope bruennichi. Next base: position 6,271,968 of record NC_079162.1, on the reverse strand, counting down.
ACTTATGATGCTATCTTTCAGTTTTTATAACGCAGATATATTTTAAAAAATCCATAAATTGAAACCAAAAATTGGAAATCTAATTCTGTATTAAATTCTGGTTGCCTACAGAAAATAGGAACTCAGTCACACTTATGATGCTATCTTTCAGTTTTTATAACGAAAATATATTTAAAAAAATCCATAAATTGAAACCAAAAATTGGAAATCTAATTCTGTATTAAATTCTGGTTGCCTACAGAAAATAGGAACTCAGTCACACTTATGATGCTATCTTTCAGTTTTTATAACGCAGATATATTTTAAAAAATCCATAAATTGAAACCAAAAATTGGAAATCTAATTCTGTATTAAATTCTGGTTGCCTACAGAAAATAGGAACTCAGTCACACTTATGATGCTATCTTTCAGTTTTTATAACGCAGATATATTTTAAAAAATCCATAAATTGAAACCAAAAATTGGAAATCTAATTCTGTATTAAATTCTGGTTGCCTACAGAAAATAGGAACTCTGTCACACTTATGATGCTATCTTTCAGTTTTTATAACGAAAATATATTTTAAAAAATCCATAAATTGAAACCAAAAATTGGAAATCTAATTCTGTATTAAATTCTGGTTGCCTACAGAAAATAGGAACTCAGTCACACTTATGATGCTATCTTTCAGTTTTTATAACGCAGATATATTTTAAAAAATCCATAAATTGAAACCAAAAATTGGAAATCTAATTCTGTATTAAATTCTGGTTGCCTACAGAAAATAAGAACTCAGTCACACTTATGATGCTATCTTTCAGTTTTTATAACGAAAATATATTTTAAAAAATCCATAAATTGAAACCAAAAATTGGAAATCTAATTCTGTATTAAATTCTGGTTGCCTACAGAAAATAGGAACTCAGTCACACTTATGATGCTATCTTTCAGTTTTTATAACGCAGATATATTTTAAAAAATCCATAAATTGAAACCAAAAATTGGAAATCTAATTCTGTATTAAATTCTGGTTGCCTACAGAAAATAGGAACTCTGTCACACTTATGATGCTATCTTTCAGTTTTTATAACGAAAATATATTTTAAAAAATCCATAAATTGAAACCAAAAATTGGAAATCTAATTCTGTATTAAATTCTGGTTGCCTACAGAAAATAGGAACTCAGTCACACTTATGATGCTATCTTTCAGTTTTTATAACGCAGATATATTTTAAAAAATCCATAAATTGAAACCAAAAATTGGAAATCTAATTCTGTATTAAATTCTGGTTGCCTACAGAAAATAGGAACTCTGTCACACTTATGATGCTATCTTTCAGTTTTTATAACGAAAATATATTTTAAAAAATCCATAAATTGAAACCAAAAATTGGAAATCTAATTCTGTATTAAATTCTGGTTGCCTACAGAAAATAGGAACTCAGTCACACTTATGATGCTATCTTTCAGTTTTTATAACGCAGATATATTTTAAAAAATCCATAAATTGAAACCAAAAATTGGAAATCTAATTCTGTATTAAATTCTGGTTGCCTACAGAAAATAGGAACTCAGTCACACTTATGATGCTATCTTTCAGTTTTTATAACGCAGATATATTTTAAAAAATCCATAAATTGAAACCAAAAATTGGAAATCTAATTCTGTATTAAATTCTGGTTGCCTACAGAAAATAGGAACTCAGTCACACTTATGATGCTATCTTTCAGTTTTTATAACGCAGATATATTTTAAAAAATCCATAAATTGAAACCAAAAATTGGAAACCTAATTTCTGTATTAAATTCTCATTGTTTCGCATATCAGCGTTTTTCACATAAAATTACTGTATATGCCTTCAAAAAACATTTATTTGCATATACGTTCTACTAAATAACAGAGGATCTAATGTGATCATTTTATCCTGCTTAAATATTGTTTAGTAATGTTTAAATGATTGTTTCGTGACAATTTTGTTACATCAAAATATTCTCATCCTGATTAATATCAGTAAATATAACCAGTTTCTAAACTCCCGCATAGAAACCGCCACAAGTGCCTTTATTTTTAAATTTTTGATTGGGGCGATTAAATCCTATATTGAAAGCATTACGTTTCTCGTTTACATGTATATTTCAATACAGACAGACAGATGGTCTTGGTTTCTATACATTGGAGACTGAAACAGTGTATAAAATTTCATTTCAGTTGCTGTGTTTTTAAGATACCATGAAGTGAAAGTACCGACAGACAGATGGGTAACCCCTCTCGGATTTGATGCACAGCCACACTGTATAAGCCAGATCTGTGAAATCAATTTTCTTCATCTAGCTTTTTTTCTTTGAAGTGCACTTGTACTCGGACAGACAGGTTTTCTGTGAATGGAAAATTGAACCAAAATCTACACATCCTTCTAGCCGTGTTCATAGGCATCATTCCAAACCAGCGGTCTCCCTGGAATTTTCTCGTATAATCTCCAATAAAGGTTTTATCCCATCAAATTGTGAAACTTGGATAAGGCGGCTGGAACAGTATTGGCGAACAATAGTTACGCAATATCGATCTTTGGCATGAATCTAGCATTTTTAATGGATCTGTTGCACGAATAGATATTTTGAATGCCTTTTTTTCCGATCTATTGAAACAAAAATTTGACACGGAACGGCAGTTTGAGTCATAAGACCGTATTAAATGCCGTTTTTCTGACATAATTTTGGATCAAATAGTCTTTCACGAAATATTTTTATAATGTATTAAAAGTAAAAAAAAATGATGATTTGAATTTCATTCTTGTACAATATTTCTTTCCAATGATATTCATTTAAAAAAAATTCAACACATTATTACTATTTATTAATTTCTGTTTTATTTTAATACACATTTCACTAGGTTTTCATTTGCTTCAATGCCAAAAAGTAGACTTAAGTTAGTTACTAAAATGGAAATGAAAGTCCTTTCGAGCTAATGAAGCAGATGCAGCCGCCGCTTCAAGCTATGAGAAATGAACCACGCTTTGCTTTTCATTCTCTGATATTTGGGAGGAAAAAATGACGCCATAACGAAATGAAATAGTTTGCCCTTTTAAAGATATCAGTTTCATTTTTGTGCAATTTTCCTCACTATATTATTAATTCCTTAGAAAATTTAATGCAGATGATTTTGAAATAAGGAGATTTGTAGATACTTATTTGTTGGGAAATATTAAGACATTAAATTACTCCACCACTTTTTAAAAATAATTTTGTTTTATTTTATACATACCGTTTGGCATCTTTTTTAATGGCATAGAAATAATGATTTAACGTGCCTAAAAGCAAACATAGGTATATCACTCAGGCGGAGGCAGGAAAAATAAAGCTCTGACGAGCAGATATTCAATGACAGCAGCTTCTTTAGGTCGTATATATTTCAAAATTTTATCAATTTTCTATCATAATTTAGGAAGAAAATTATCCCAGAAAATATAGTTTATATCTTAAAATTCAAAATATTTTCTTTCCAACGATATCATTTTCATTTTTATGCAGTTTTTTTTTTTATCGATATGAAAAAAATAGCACAAACCATTTTGAAATAATAAATTTAAATTTACTAAGTAACGTCAAGACTTTAAAATTCTTCTTTGTTACAATATTTTTTGTTTGTTTTAAAATAGTGATATAACGATGATCAAAGGAAATCATCCGCTCGAATTCAGTTGAAGGCTCGGAAAGAAAATCTTTCATGAGCAAATGAAGTATTTTTTTAAATTTTTGATGAAAAAGAATATACTTCGTAGCTGTTGCCAAAACATATGAGCGAAATTTTTGAGAACTTTTGAAAATTTGAAGAGAAAATTTTAGAAATAGAGAGGATTAACAAGTTGCATCTGGAAACTATTGATTTAATTAATTTTTAAGTTTTTTATTAATAAAAAATTAATTATTTAATTAATTTTTTCACAAAAGGTTCTTAAACCCTTTCTTATATTTCAACATTTGTGAACAAAATTTACAGGACTAATATAATAAGTATTTCAAATTCACGGAGAAGATAGGCTATCGGTGGTTTTTAAAATCGGCTGCTTCAACTGACATTTTAATTTTAATTAAAAAAACAGTTCAAACAACAAAACAAATTTGTTATATTAGTACAATCAAGAGACATGTACATTAATGCAAAAAGACGGAATATTTTATAAGAAAGTAGTTTTTGCGTTAAACATGAAATGGTTTTAATCCCCCATTGCACCGGGCATATCATTTTATACGTGTTTGCAAGTATTATTAAAAGAATACATTTTCATATATATATCAAAAATGTTCATTTTGAACAAGCTTTGTGAACACTTCAATTAATGTATTATTTAACAAATTTTTGAAATTTAATAAGAATTAATAAATGCAAAAATATTTATGAGGTCAAATTTAAGTAAATGGAACGGCTTCGTTCCAAACACCCAAATTCTTCTTTCGTAATGTTAAATTTCCTTCTTTCAATTTGTTATGATTAGTTTTATTTACTGTATTTTCGTTTTAATTCACTTGGCGCATTTAAGTATTGATTTTGAATTTGAAAAATTTGAACATTTTTATGACTATTATTTTGGTCAGGTGGCGCATTGACCAAAGATTTATTACAGAACTTCAATCCTCTTGAATGTCCTGTCAATTGGGAACTGGAAATACTCACTATTCATTAGTGATAGTGCAATCAAAAGAAATGAAAAGCTGCAAATCCATACTCTGCATACTATACAATTCTCAGAGATGTTTCAGTGAAATTAGAAGCGTGAAAACGTTTTGTCGCATTGAAACATTTAACTGAATCCCTTACATGCATTACTGGCGGAGATGTTCCCTCCTGACGAGAAATCAGTAGAACTTCTCCTAATTCAAAATTTTAAATATGGAAAGTCTTAAACCAATTTGAAACATATATGGCAAAAGCTATTGTTAGGAAGTAAAGAGCTGAGTTTTTATTTCTGTAACTTTCTGTAACAAACCTGAATAAAATTCATCTTCGATAACTGATTTTTTTTTTTTTTTTGTGGAGTATTATTTTAAAAGATAACGACGCACAATAGTCTCTTTTGATCGCTATAAAACCCTTATAACATACACTAAATAATTGCAAAGTGCATTGGTCTACGAATGCTTGGTGCCTAATATGGATAAGAACATTAATTGCGCTATTCTTCGATTGTGTTTATTCTCTGCTAAATATACAATTATTTTTTCTTGTCCCTTATCTGATTATTTGAAGAAGATTGTGACCGGTCAGAAAATGTATTTTCTCCATGATGGGCACAAATATTTGAGTCTTGAGCTTTTCTGATCAATATATTTGAGAAAAAGAATCATTGCACGCATTTCTATATTTCAGTCAAAGGAAGTCATATTGATAAGGGGAGATTGAAAATTCAGTTCGGGATGAGATTTAATATATTGGTAGTATACATATAGAATGTTCGATCACGAAAATATTAAAGCGCCAGTCAAAGCAATGGCCAGTCAATTTCGAGAAAATACATAGCTTTTATTTAAATTTTTAATTATTTGAAGATAAAAAAAAAGTTACTTCGAAATTTTTTTTATAGTTAAAATTAGATTTATAACACTTGAAAATTAAATGACAGTTATAATTCAAGAACAATATACAAGAACATTATTATTTTTCTTTTAAAAATAAGTTATAACTTATGTATTAAGAGAAATTTATTTTTTCCATATAAAAATGAATATCATATTCATTAAAACCATCTTTAAATTGTTAATTTAATTTAAGTCATTCTGAATATTTAAAAAATGCATTCATACTTATAATTATTTTTCTTCTAAAAATTAAATTATAATCCAATAATTAGGAGAATAAATATTTATTTTTGCATAAAAAAAACATATTAATTCAAACTCTTTGTAAATTAATTTTAAATAAATTAGGAATGGATCCTGAATGCTACGCCAATGACTTAACCACTGTACCATCGACACATGACTAGTATGTAAGCTATGAAGAAAGTTTCCTCGAAATTGACTGGCCATTGTGCTTGAATATTTTCGCGAAGGAACGTGTGATTATTATCTCATCCCGAACTGAATTTCCAACCTCCCCTTGGGAATGCATATTAAAGTAAAGTGACTTCAATTGGAAGCTTATAAAATAGTTTATTATAATCCTATTTTAAATAATATTCCGTTTTGTAATGAAACGATTCACTTTTTCACATGTTGTTTACAGTAAGAACTACGGTATCAATTTTTGTACAAGCTTGATATCGAATTAAGATTTTTCCATTAAATATTTATTACAATCATCTGAGTATTTTACTTTTTAAAAGAATACAATTATTTCCTTAAAAAAATATATACGATCCCCATTTACTTTAAATAGTTATTAGTCGTAAGACAATGGCTTGGACAATTTAATTGTGTGGAAACAATTTTTATTATGTATGTCAGAGTATTATTTTACTAAATATAACTGATTAGGACAAGAGGATTATAAAAGAATGTACCGTAATTTTTCAACTTTACATTCTCTGACCGAAACAGCATAAAATTCCTAACAGTTTAGAATTATCTATTAGGCTACATGTGATTGAAATGTTATTTGACTTCTAATTGATATACACATAGATTTATTGAAATAAAAAAAAATAAAATTATTTACATAAACTATGCTTAGTCTACTCGAAAAATGTTTGTATCAAAAATATGGAAGTCAAAAAAAGATTGTAAAACCGTGAGGTTCTGATGAAAAAAATCTCCATGCCAATTGAATTGAGAGAGAGAGAAAGTTTTTGGGGGATAAACATAATGAATAAATATAATGTCTACTTTCTTACAAGATTGTTTTACCTGATTCCAGTGTTTTCAGCTGAAAGTAAGTAAATGCTGAAAAATATTTCTATTCCCTAGAACATCGACACGACAAATGGCAATCGAACTATAATCAAAAGCTGTTCTAAAGCAAATTGAAAGATGAGCTCTCACTTTGAATTTTGCGGCGAATGACAGCATACATTGCTATGCTTTTCTGTTTTCACAATAACAATAATATTAATTTCTCGATTTCTAATAAATTTAATGCAAGCATGCCATTTCCAAATTGAGAAATCCTCTTCATTCCTCTTAGAAATTTTCACCCCCAAATGGGCAATATGGCTAAGGAAATTTTAAAAATTATTTGAAAAACAGGACGCAATTTAGTGCCTTTTCCTGTTATCACCAACTACTTGAAGCACTATGGCGTTTATGGTATGGGCTAATATATATTTCCATACACCTCTATTGCTTCATTTCCAAATTTGAAACTAAAGCTGATATTATTTGAGATCCATCAATGTGCTGATTGATAGAATTGAAATTCATTGAAAAGATTTTTTTGTATTAACGCCAAAAATATTTCTCTGAACTCAGGGAGTGGAAAATATTTAGATATTGTAAAAAGTACTCTTATTGACTCAAATAATAGAAATAGAGTTCTTTACGTTATTTTTCAGGAAACATTGTCTGGAAGAAGATTGTGTTCATTGTCTTCAATTACCGGAAATATCGGAATGGAAAAAATCTCCGTGATGATTACCTCCGCATATGAACCAGATGCAGCAAAAAGTTATAAAGAACTGATATCATGTGGCTCCAAAACACAGTGTTCAAAAGGAAGATTCAATAAAAACGAAGTATGGTCATCTAATATTACTCTTGTAAGAACCGTTGTTCCGAAATTGATATTTAAGGAAAAAATTTTGATTTACTATATTAAGTTTAAATGAATAGTCAGTTTTTTGTACAGTTTGTATTCTTTTATCTGTTGGGCTGAAACATTTTTAACTGTTCCAATCAATTGCTAATTTTGTCATATTTATAATAAATTCTTTTACACCAAATTTATAAAAAACACAGTGGAATACAGCAAAACACAAAAATGCACCTTAATGCAAAATATGATGATAATTATATATTTTACGAAGAGTTTTTTTTATAATTGTGGATTTATTTGAGTATATTTATGTTTCGAAAATGTATTTGCAATTCCTTAAATACAAATGAGATTATATCCAATTTAACAATGTAACTAAAAGTTAAACACTGTATTAGGTTCTCATATCTGTCGACACAGACTTGGCAATGAAGTGAGTATTATCAATTACCTATATATTACAAAAAAGTTAAAGAAGTTATGCAAACATCAAAAGTACATGAATATAAATTTCTTTCAGGGAGCTATTTTGATGAATTCAAATCAGATAAAAGAGGCCTTTAAAATTTGGAAGTCTAGGCTGTTTTTAATCGGAAAATGACACAGATTCAATATTCTCAGAAGAACATCATTTGTACTAGAACTGAAATATTCTTCCTTTGTCGACCGCATCCTACTCCTAACATCGATCTTCGTCCAGATATTAATTCTGGTTAGTCTCAACGTTCGGAACTGTTCCGCCAAAAGCATTTCTACCTATCTATTGAAGAGCAATGCAAAAGCCTTTAATCTGGAGTTTTTTTTGTTTTTTTTTTTAATTCTGAGAATGGTGCCTTTTGAAATGATTGATACTGTTAGGCTTCAACCATTTACTTTCCCGATGTCGATTTTACACATTAGATGAGAATAAAAACACAGTATTGTTTTTATCTTTATATTTCGAACAGTAATTATACCCTTTTCTGAATTATCACAATTAAACAAGCTCTTGAATAGGCGGATGTGCTTTTTTAGAGTAACGCTCTATTTTAAAGCTAAATGAGAGCTATGAAGTAAAAGCCTTTTAATTATGTAAAGGTGTCAGTTGACGAAAGCGACACTTAAGCAGGTATGCCACTCTCCCATTCTAATAAATTTCAGCCAGACCAATCCAAAGATGTATATACTATAAATCTTCTGATTTTTATCTTGCAGCTGTGTCTTCGAAATTGAAACTATCACAGAGATCTGCTGCTCGCAACTGAAATACTATAATAAGGTCTGTAGTAGTGACAGGACTCTGTCAAATTAAACTCTGGATAAAAAGTAGAAAATGTTTATATAAGAAGAATTGCGATGGGAGTTGCTATGAAAGGTTTTAATGAGACTAAAATTCTGCCTCTTAATTCAAGATATTTTTATAGATACACACTTTTTACATCATCAACAATCTGTGACTAAAGAGGAGTAGCAACTAACAATTCTGAAAAATCAAGTTTAGTTTATGTTAGTTATATTAAAGCCACACTAGGGCTATTTTGGGAGACTATCTGAAAAACCAAATTCTTCTCTTTAGTAATCATTCGAATCCCTCCTCTGAAATATCAAAGACAATCGTCTTCAAACCTTCCAAATGGATTTGCTGTCCTTTCAAAGCAACTCGCCTGGATGTCGCTCATAGGAAAATCCCATCACCGGAAAGGCACAAACTTTCGTAAAGCAAAATTGTAAATGAAGCACTTCCAAAAAAGTAGGAAGAAAATTTCTTCTTCTTTAGAAAAAAAGGAAAAACTTCCGTACTTGTCATCAGTTGTGGCAAAGCAAGTATTATATTTGTGAAGAAGTTTACTTAATGAAACAATTTAAGGGATAAAAATTCATATGCTTCTGAGATCATTCTTCTGTTTTTATATTGTACTTAAGAATAGTGTTAGAAGAGTATTTTAACTATATTCTTAAAAGCAAAATTCGGTATAATATTACCTTCAATTTTGTTTTATTTTTATTTTCACTTCTTATAAAGAAAGTATGATCATAACATAAAATAAACTTTATTTCAATCGATTTTAAAGGTAAGCAATATTGGAAAGACTTTTTATAAAAAAAAAAGGCTGCAATCACAAATAAATGGAGGAATTAAAATTATGTGTTAGTTGTAATTTAGTGAAGGCCAGATAATGCATTAAAAGTATGCTTAGTCAAATGGCCCCTTTATTAGTCCTCTGATTAAATAAATTATTTAGGCCCCTTACCTTATACTCATTTTCTTATTTGTAATTTTTTCTGCTATAAGAAAGCAAATGAATCAAATGCCACGAAAAAACTTTTGGTAATTGATATTAATTTTCGTTTGATGAAACTCTTATTGTGAAAACTACATTTTATAGATAAAAAATTTCCAAAAGAATCTAAAAAATAATTCTGATGCAATAGTTTGATTTTTCAGGATTGTTTTTTTAAATATAAATAACATTTACCAATGTAATGAAATGTGAAAACAAATGTCAAATTGGTCTATCCAAGATAAGGAGGAGAATAGAAAAAAGTCAGGTTCTTTCTATAAACGTCATTTTGGATTGTCAAATGTTTTGCTTCATATTTTTAGGGAAATATCATTTTAAAAATTCCCCCAAGAAGAGTTATCTGATAAACTATGGAAATGTAAAAAATAAAGTTATAAATAGGATCCCCTTTCTATATTTGAGCATACAGAGACATTAATATTTACACGTCTCTGTAACAGCGAGCTCGGAACTAAGTACATAGGGAAGACCCACAAAAATATAAGGTTTGATCTTCACATGCCCTTTTTGATATCAAGTTTGTCTGAACTTCTGCACCGGATAGCCGTGAACAACTGAATTCAAATTCCAAAGGGTTCTTTGATTGGATGAAGGTGGTTTGATGCAAGAACCTTTCGATTTACAGGACCTATGGGAAATATTGGTATTGAAAAATGATGGAGAAAAACATGAATACTATCCATTACAAAATATATGGTAAGAGAAAAAATAAAGCTAGCTGCTTGACATTGATTATAAGTATGGATAAAAAATTTCTCGAGTAAAATATATACATTTGATAAAGAAAAAAAATGATTCAAAACACTCAGGATATATAAAAGAAAAAAATCTGAAATATATCATTAAAAGGATTGAAATGGAATGTCAAAAAAAGAGCCCCTGGTTTGAATCCATCATAAATTTGATGCTAATTTGGAGGAACTAAAATGCCTTCGTTTCCAGAGATAAAGTTTATTAACTTTCTGATCTTGACCTTTTAGGAGTGAGTTAGTAAAAACTGCTTTTCACCAGGATTCTTCACTGTCATTCCAGGGCTAGGTTATATGAAATGAACCCGTTAAAGGGCAACTTATCGCAAAGAGCATTTGTCTTCCCAAATCGCCACAGGCCAGTGAACATTTTTTCGGATGCTAACTCTCTACTAAGTTGACAATCAGCTGTGCTCTGCTGAGAATATGATTTTTGTCTGCTACTTGCCACGGTGATGGAGAAGACGACTTTTGAGAGGATGAGCTGGACATTTCTCTAAGTATCACTGGTGCCCCATTCATTCTTCCAGAGTTTAGCGGAAATGGTAAGAAGCTTATTTTTGAAGAAGTTCTTCTAATGCAGGATAATATGTTATAATCTCTTTCAAAGTAATTTGCTTTGGAAAGAGATCTGCTGCCTAGATACTAGCTTATCCCTCATACGTTTTGATACAGCCGAGTATAATATTTTGAAAGTTGAGCATGACGTTTCGGATTTCTTGTGCAAGTAGATTATTGGATTTTAAGAAAACGATTGACTAGAAGCTGGATTCACTATCTCCCCAAATTTTAAGGGATTGGTTAGAATGACTGAACAAATGTAAGCTTCTTGATAGCTATTAACTCTGTTGGAAAAAGATAATTACAAAGACTGATTTGTGTCATCCATTGAACTTTGAAGATGGTGCTTTCCCTGACACAGAAGATACAGGCTATTTTTTGTTACCTATGCATATATATTAATGAGATCATCTGTGCTAAAAATGCGATTGAAGGACATTTGATCAAAAATCAAAAGAGACTAGGGGAATCGCCCATGGAGATCTTGTCTTCAAAGTGCTTAGGATCAATGTTCTGACCTTCAATGTTATTGACTTTTCTGAGCTTGGAAATTCGGATACAGATGACTTCTTCTTCTTCTGATTTAAAATGGAAGGCGAGGAATCCTATAACCCGTATGGCTGGTCGTGAGGAATTTGAGTAGTTAGAGATATTAGTATTGAGCTATTAGTAGTTCAGAGGTATTTAGAATAAACATTCTTTGAAGAAAAATGAATTACCTTGGTTTTTAGTAGAAGAAATTAAGCTCATGCTTCGACTTGTAGGATCATACGTTCTATCTCCGTAGTGTAAAGTTGTTTAAAAGCTTTGTTGAATCCCCAATTGTCTTTCGCTTTTCTATTTCTTTTTTTTAATATTCTGGTGAAGTCGGGTTATTTTAGTTTTTTTAAGTTGCAGGTATAGTTTGCATAAAATATTTTGCTATTTAATGTAACTTTAAAGCATAAAGATGTTGCTCTCTCGATTATTTTATCTATCCATTTTATTCGTTGGCAATTAGCTGTGATAATTATGAGAATTTTCTCTAGAGATTTAGAGTTTATAATTATGAGCTTATTTTTGAAGACCACGAGAACTTCGTGAGAAGTGGATTTATATTTTATTCTTACGAGATCGCAAATAACGAAAACAAATAGATCAGTGAATATCTATATGTAGGCTATAGGCTACCAGTTTTCAGAAAGAATTTCATTACTTACCAAGTTCCAGAACAGGGGCTCTGTAGTAGCAATCGTCTGCAAAACAAAAGTATCAAAAGTATCACTATTTCTCTGTTACTGAGAAAGTTCTTCAAGATTTCTATAGGACTGGAGGAGGAGTTCAGAGCATCTACGCAATTGCGAATGGAAGATTTTTGAAGCTCACATTCTCTGGATATATGATGAGATGACTTGTGTTTGCTTTTTCGTTTCTTTATGATTTATATATCTATTCGACTTGGTGCTCGATGTCATTATTTGTTGAGAATCCAAATTTATACAGGAGAAAAGGACTTTTGACTGTATATTATACAGGGTGTCTCAAAAATCTTGACTGTTACTTTTATTTCTTAAATATTGATCATAGTCATATACTGTAAATTACAAAATTGCGTAAAAAAAAATGTAAAATGTTATGAAATCGATGAAAATTTTCAGGGGATTAAACTTCAAAAAATACAAAATTTAAATTTTTATACTGACCCCGTACAAAAAAAATCCCAATGAGTAAAATGTGCCCCATCCTCTAATAAGGTCATGTACAAAATTTCAGTAATTTATCACAAAAAGTCTCAAAGATATGAAACTACATAAATGCTGACTTAAACCAATTTTCGATGCCTGGATATGAGTTCGCAAAAAGGAAAAATCATGTCGAATGTTCATGTTTTAGGGGTAGTACACAAATTATCAAAGAAAGTAATGATTGAATAAATAAATAATAATTTTGCTATTTATTGGTCAAAAGTATTAAAAATTTGTAGAAATAATAACTTAAAGGAAAGATTACATAAATTAAAGGAAATATTACATAAGTCTTTTTTACATGTTCATTGACTGTGCTATTTTTTAGTTTTCTGTAATTCATGACATAAAATTTTAAAGTATTTTTCAGGAAGCATAGATTTTAAAATTTGTATTTGTACGGTGGCCTGGTGGTAAGGTCTCGGCTTCGGAACCGGAGAGACCTGAATCCACCGAAGAACCGTCGTGTAAGGGGATCTGTTGCACGTTAAATCCGTCCTGACCAAACGTCCTCCCGCAGATGTGGTGTGGTGTGGTGTGGTGTGGAGAGGTGGGTACCAGCTCAGGTGTCTTCTCGTCATCAGACCGCGGTTCAAAATTACGAGGTCCGTCCCAAAATAGCCCTAGTGTTGCTTCAAACGGGACGTTAATATAGCTAAACTAAACTAAACTAGCTGTGATTCCAAGGAATTTGAAGAGATCTGCCTGGGATGTTTATTTTTGACGATGACTTAGTACAGTAATTTATAGGTATCTGTGACTCGAGCGCACAAGTTCTGAAACGAGGGTTTTTTTTTTGTTTTTTTTTCCTTTTTGGCTAATTTTTTAAGTTTTGCTTTTTCTTGCAAAGACATATTAATAATTTTTGTTTCTCATCATTTTATGTCTATTGCAGGGTTCTACTGAGGACCTTCACCTTCCTGATTTCAGAGTTTTCATTCCATTGATTGTAGTTTTTCCTTTTTCTTATTTTGTATAGAGCCACGTAATCTTTGAATAATTCCATCTGCTGCTCTAGCAAATTAGCTATATCTAAAGTACTACATATTTCGATGAAAGGCTGAAGATATGAAATTACCGTTCTAAAATTTGAATTATTCTGTTATGGCCACCACACGCAGTTTTTAGTTGATGTATCAGCTACATGTTTGGTTATTCAAAATGTTGATCATAATGTCTTTGTGAAAGCTGAGTGAAAAATCATCATGAACTTTCCAGTTGGAGATTTTGACTAAGTCAACATTCTTGGTTGTTCAGAGGTCGTGTCATTTCTTGGCTCTACAATGCTGAAACATTGGACTTGAGTTCGCTTCGTTGACGAGAATAGTTGATGAGATAAGAAAATGTCCTCTGATTTGCGTTCTCCTCAGATTTTCAATTTTATATCGCCAGACCTTGCCTTGGGCATCATGGTCCACTCCTATGAGGATTTTTCATCTCATATGCTGGTAAGAATGGTGACCAGCCCTCGAATGATATTGTGGATGTTTTTTTTCCTAGGAACAAATAGGCTAAAATAGGAGAGCGTTTGTTGGCATGTTTAAATTTTGATAACAGCCCTTTTTTTTTCTTGCTCGAAAAAGGATGAGATTTGGGTCAAAGAAATACTTGCCCTGCTTTTCACTGTTTCATAGCCATTGATTTTAAGATCCTGAAATACATGCTATTTTTCCATCAAATATAAACGGTCCAGAACGAAAAATGAAACTGATTGATATTTTTTTGCAAGTGTCTGCTAAAAATGAGGTGCTAATTTGGTATTTCTGAAGGGATAGTGCCCAGTGCGGAATTTAGATTTGATGAGACCAAACGTTATTTGAGATATGGGGTTCTTTATAGTTTCATTTAGGTACATTAGTATTTCTTTGATATTTGCTCACTGGGAAAAGATAATTTTTGGAAGGAGGAGGGGTGAGCAAGTAAGTAATAGCCTAAGCTATAGTTTGTGTAGGTGTGCGTAAATCCGGCATGGTCTTGATTAGCCATTGTTGAGATTAAGAAGAGAATACAAAATTATTGAAAGAAATCATTTTTGAACTGCTAAAAGATTGTATTCATGATGATAATTTTCAATGTAGATAGGATCTTCTTGGGTCAGATGAGTGATGTTTGTTTGATGGGGTAATTCTAGTTTAGCTGTAGTTAACTTAGCAACCGTTGATGCAATATGGAATTGATTTAGTCTTTCCTTGGTGTCGTGATACTCTGCGCAATCCCACTATATAATTTTTAATATCATATTTGATAGTTGTGTGATCAAGTGACTGATATTTTGTGTTTTTACAGACACTTAGAAACTCTCGTACTATATGAGTTTTCCAAATGACCACTAGTTTTCATGTTTCCTTTAGAGAATGATGTACAGATAAAGGGATTTGGAAAACCCAGAACTTTCCTATTTTCCCTTTAATTGAGAATATGACTTAGAGATACATTTCGCCAAGTTCGCTGACATTCAGATCTTTATATCTTCCTTGGTTGACTTTGACTTCGGCTCAAAATCGTGTGCTATGCGCTTTAGAAGTAGCTGCCGGGCTTGAACTGACGTCAATTTATCTTGAAGAAAGAGCTTATTTCATATAACTTTAGAGATGACTTTCTGACCAGAACAGTCCATTGAGAATCCATTATTTGAGGCTTATTTTTTGCTATTTTATTCTTATATTTTTGTCAATTTTCACTTCATGTTTTAAGAGCTTAGAAAAATGTTTCTTTCCGGATTCATTAAGAGAATATAGAGACATGTTTTAAACTTTGACATTTCTGTCTTTTTTTTTATTACCTCAGAGTACAAGAAACCTTTTAAGAGGGTAGAGGAGGTAGAGATACCTCCTCCTGAATCGCCATTAAATTAGATTTTTGAATTAAATGCACATTTATTTCAATTGTTTTTATTAGTTTTGATATTTTTTTAGTTCCCCCAGATTTTATATATGTATGCAAACATATACATGTAATTTATATGTTACATATATGTAATTTATATGTTTCAATTTGCCTATGAGGAAATTAAAAGTTATTTAGATTAATTGCGATACTCATCGCTCTGAAAAAATGTCTCTTTAAAGGGCCCTTTTTTTCTAGCAAATATATATAAAATATTTTTGGTATCATTTTAAGAAAAATCTGTTGAATACTAGAAGATATTAATAAATTAGTAACAAATCAAGTCACCTCAGTATGGTTTGAAACAAGAAGCTGGAACATATATGATTTGTTTCATCTAAAACTTTTGAGAAAATATATGTTAATCTTCTTTTTAAAGTTAGATGTGAGCACATCACCACTTCAAAATAGTGGCGATGAATTGATAGTTAATTTGTTTCTTAAAACCACATTTCATTTTCGAAATACATAATTAAGATTTTTGTAGAATTTGCAACTATTAAGAGATCAAATAAATAAGGCAAATAATAAGACGACGCTTAAAAATATATGAAACGTAAATATATTTATTTTAAATGTATTTAAAGTCGTTGAAATGGTTAAATAGAATGAAGTGGATCCATGAACCGGGATAAAATATTTACTTTCATTCTTTATCAATAACGAAAAATAGAATATTCGTCGTCTTTCTTCGTATTTGTTGACAAAGTCGCTCGCAAGAAGGAGTTGCCAAAAACAGCAGGAAGTGAAAATGATGAAAATCTAATATTTTTTAATAATTGCGACCCCCACGCACAAACTGAACCAAGTTTAGAAGAAGTGGGTTTAAAAAAATGAGCTAGAACCGGCAATAAGTTACGTATTTGAAAATATTCCAAGACAGTGATTATGTACCGTAGAAGATAACCACGTTGGCATTGTCCACATTCAATTTGAACATTCTCTCGTTGGTTTGGAATGAAAGTTATCATTCTCGACATCAGTTCAAAATCACCCTTTTAGTCTGACCAAAAATTTAGCTCTCGTGTAGTTTAATAGAATCTAATTAACCTAAATTGACTACAGGTTTTTGATATGGCAAGGCAGAATTAATAAGGAATTTTTGATGAATGGTATGATGAAACTGCGGGAAAATAACTAAAAATATTTCAGAGCAAACAATATTTTTGATGATTCCGTGAAATTAAAAAGAAAACCAATATTAAGATCTGATTGAAGATACTTTCTTCAGTTTTCATACGGAAAGTTTAAAACGACAATGAGGGCTGCAACTGTTTGTAATAAATCTGATGCTGATTTGTAATAATCTGACAATGCATCTATTAGTAATACATTCAAATGTATTTGAATTGTAAAGTATACCAAGTTTGGATAACGAGATTTTATTATTCAAAGGCAAGCCCACTATAGTGCAACTCAACTACTGTTAAACTCAATGCCATTTTTGAGGTCACTCTTCATTCAAATATTTTTGTTTATTTAAAGGATATTCAACTGACTAATGAGATTTAATTCTGTCAACTTTTACAATATTTGAATGGGATTCGTATCCAATGAATGTTTGGCGCCGTGTGGTCAAATATGACCTTTGCGCATTAGAAGGAATGAAACCAAATTAAAACTCTAATTCATTAAGAAATGACCTAAAATACCGATTCGAAAATTTCATATGTATAAACATTAAATCAGTTAAATAAAAGGTTTTTATTCACTACGTTTTCTCTAGCCCAAAATGGATTGATAAGCAAGAATATAAGTAAAGAGTACAGTTTTTTTTTATTCCTAAAACACTTTCCAACCAGAATACTATTATAAAGGTGAAGTTAACTTAAAAGAAATATAGCCAGGGTACAAGAGGCGTCTTTTGCAATTTTTAAAGTATGAATGAAAAAGTTTCTAAACCGTGTATTGCCGACACTCGATATATCTTCCTTCCAAAAGAGCAATTAGATTACCAATTGCATTTGAGAATGGAGATGAGAGGCTTTAATAATTGGAATGAATTGTCCTGCTTGCAATATGAGGCATTACTCAATTCTACTTCTGGTGAGTGTGGTTCTATAATTAAAACACAGATTACTTCAAATATCACACTAAGTTTTTATAATTAACATTTGATTCCTTTTTTCCCCTTCAGAATGAAAATATATATATATATATACAAGGGTTATCAGTTGCCTTATTTCAAAAATTGCTTTGTAGCAGCTGGTACCTCTATAACCGAGTACAGAAGTATCCAGTTACCGCTGAATTTCTAAGTTAATATACTTTGTATTCTTTAGTTTTCAAACCATCACTTTTGGACTAATAACATCTATGAAAGTGTTGTAATTATTGGACGACAGGACTGGCAAAATGCTTAGGTTTCACAGTTTAAAATAATCCTAGTTAAATACATTACAATTTAAAAAGCACATAGATCTTGTGCTTTTTTATGATGAAAGATGAGGTATCAGAGTAAAAGTTGATAGGAAGGTCCACAGGATAAAGGAAAAGATTAGTAAAAGGCTTTAAAAATAAAAAGTGAGCTAAATATATACTTGAAACTAAACTTAATAATAAAGGAAATATAAACACAGGAGAAAAGTATTCCGATTCCTATATTTCGATCGCTGAGATTCCTCATTCACGATGTCGAGGATAGGGCGGTATTTTAAAAACCAATAGTTCGCGTCTATAACAAGCCGGTCAACCGGATGTATGCTCAGGGCCAAGCGGACTAGAGTTACACTTCTTCGAGGTTCTTTAGACGTAAATTTGAAATGGTGATAAAATGATGATATTTAGACAATTTTGTTCCTGTATTCTCAATTGCAAAAAAACTTAGAGAAAAAAATTAGAGTTATCTGTATTAAAAATAAATTCTAAAGTGTTATAATATCTGAATTCAAAATGGAAAATTATGTTTTGTATATTGAATTATTTGGAATATTCCGACAGCAAATAATGCTGAACCTATTCATTTCTTTTCCTTTTTTCCCGAGAGTTTATGTTTGTGTAGTGTAAATTTAATAAATTTTTAAATCGTTAATGGTTTATTTATAGAGCATTTATATTCTAACTAGGCAGCTCCGCCCCCTGCTCGCTTAAGCTCGCCAGCTCCCAGGAACTGCTAATGCAGTTCGCTCGCTCGCCATCTACTAAACCACATTAGTCTAGCAACAGATATCTTCAGATTAAATTTAGTTCAAAATAGGATAAAACAAGAAAATGTAAAGCAAAAACTGCATTCACAAAATCACGTGCATCAAAGTTCTTTGTAAACACAAATAAGACACTTTTAAATGATAATACACTTTCATTTAAATAACTATATACATCCACCAATGAAACAATTTTTTTAAAAAAATTGTGCTTTTCTCACAATTGTTCAAATTTGGAAGCTACACTACAGAAACAGAATAAGAATTTGATATTTACAAAAAAATAAATTGTCTGAAAGCAGCTATATTCAAATTCAGTCCATTCCAAATTAAGACAAAACAATGAAAGAAATAAAAAATGTAAGGCAAAAAGTACACTCGAAAATAGAACCTAATTCTCCTTTGGGAAACAGCAAGGGATAGACCATAGGATCACAACATTGGTTTAATGAAGAAATATTTTTACAACTATCACCTACAGTACAAATACAGATATCTCGATTAGCAGGTGGTTCGCCATTATCTCCAACAAATATTGCTGCAATTTCTGTTTTTGTAGTAGGTTGGTTATATCTAGGTATATCTAAATTTCTAGTCTCCATGAGAACCATCCTGATATTTGTAGCAGGATTTTCTCCATAGAATCCAATCTTTCCATCACAGAGAGCAAACATCCTTCATTTCTCTCCATGCGTTTTTCATATTTTTACAACTATCACCTACAGTACAAATACAGATATCTCGATTAGCAGGTGGTTCGCCATTATCTCCAACAAATATTGCTGCAATTTCTGTTTTTGTAGTAGGTTGGTTATATCTAGGTATATCTAAATTTCTAGTCTCCATGAGAACCATCCTGATATTTGTAGCAGGATTTTCTCCATAGAATCCAATCTTTCCATCACAGAGAGCAAACATCCTTCATTTCTCTCCATGCGTTTTTCAGTGGCTTCACTGGTATCAAACACATATAATTTACCATAACCTGGTATGATATGACCTCTGTTTAAAGGAGAAACGATGTAGTATATCTGACTATGAATCCTATAGCAATATGGCCCTATTCCAGGAGAAGATTTAATTTAAGCTCCCATGGAAGCAAAAGCTAAAGCAGAATTATATTCTCTTATATGCTTCCGATAGTTTCTTCCTTCGATTGAATCATTGATCAGCAAGTCTTCAACAGATTCAGAAGATGTTCCAAAATAAATTTTTTTTATCATGACAACATTTCATGTATTTGCCACTTGAATTTGCTTCTTTTTCCCAGTAACGTGCCTGGCAAAAAGAACAGAGTCCTGACATAGTCCCACAACTATGCTCCTGTAGTTCGGAAACTTTGCTCCGTACACATAAACGTTTAACCCTATCTTGTTCATTACGATTGGTTCTTCTTATGAACGATTCTTGAGCTTTTTCATTCGACCTGTCTTCTATTTTTCGACGATTTCGTTTTAAAATGAATACGGCACGAATTAAATCTATCGTAAAAAATTCTGGCCGTTTTTTTTACCGTTAATTGTTTGTTAAAAAAAAATTTCAAACCGATGCAAGAATAACGTTCGCTTGAAATCTTATCAAACCACGTGTTGATGTTCCCGGGCGAAGTGGAAGTGTTGCCAAACAGCGATTAACAAATG
Source organism: Argiope bruennichi (assembly GCF_947563725.1). NCBI lineage: Eukaryota > Metazoa > Arthropoda > Arachnida > Araneae > Araneidae > Argiope > Argiope bruennichi. The sequence continues at coordinate 6,251,319 of NC_079162.1, read as the reverse complement.
CGGCCTGATTTTGCGTCCAGGTGCGCGTTTTATGAAAATACAGTTGTCAACAATCAGAACACACTGCGCATGCGTGAATTTTCTACGCCAGTTGAGATAACGCAAATGCGTGAATTTTCTACGCCAATTGTGGTAACGCAATGCAGATTAGAAAATTTTAATTTCCTTTATTCTGTTTTATTTTAATTCAAAAGTACTTCAGAATGAATCCGAAAGACCGATTCATTAACAATGTTTAATATTTAATGCATCAAACACTAAGAAAATAAACATAATCATTTGAAATAATAGGTCGAAAACATGTTAAGCCTAACCTCGTTAGCATGGGAAAAAACTGAAGCCTTACTCATTTGGCGATATCAAGTATTGCCAAACGGCAATTAACAAATTCGGCCTGATTTTGCATCCACGTAAGCGTTTTATATATATAGATTTTTCTTCCTCAACGGGAACTAACATTCCTCAAGTAAAAAAGAAATCTGTTAAAATTAATGATGAAGCTATATATTTTTTTCTTTTTTAAAATTATTAAAATTTGAAAGTTGCTTATTATAATTAACATATAAATGTATGTTCTAATCTTGTGTTAATTGCTTTTTATGTTTCATTGTTACTATTAAAGATTTTGTGTATTTATTATTAATTTTTATATTTACTGGTGACCTCACTTTCACATTTCTTGCGTGATGCAATAAAATAGCATCAAACGCCAATCCACTGATTTTATATGAGGATCAGAAAAGTATTGAACTATAAGTAAAAAGTTATTTGTATTGGAAGCAAATATATAGTAAGAGAATGCTCATAAATAATTACATCGTCTAAGCAATCAATTAAATTTTCAATGTAGAATGTTTCTGATTAATCTTTATTACATATGTTATTAACTTATACCGTATGATCATTATATTAATAAATCCAAATAATAGTCATGTCTTTAATTTTTATCTTATTGCTTAGTCGTCAAATATTCACATTATTTTTGAGTAATGAACTTAAACATGCATTTTCAATCTATAAGTTATTTGAAATGTTTTATTGTGTCATTTAGCTTAAATTTTCAAGAGTTTTTATTTTAATAAGTGAAATTTTAAGGCTTGACTTACTTATATAAAAACTGGCGCTTTCTAGCGATTTTAAAAAATAGTATTATTTTACAGTTTTCAGTAACCAAGCGTTCACTAAAATCCTAATATAAAGTTAATATCAAAACATAGATTAAGCGAAAAAGGATTGGATCAGAGTAAACACTGCCTCATTATAAATTACTAAGGCAATTTAAATCTTCTGCCACGGAATTAGTATTTAAATATTGTTAAGTAATAAAAAAAAAAACAGCCATATGCTCTCCTCCCCTCCCAAAAAAAATGTCTCACTATTTCTAAATTTAGAAGGGTATAAAAGGTGCCTATGTATTCTAATGAAATGGATGGATACCTGTTACTAGATCTTTATAAATTAATTTTTACACTTATACATGTGATTTGACACACAATTTCTTATACGCTTGTTTAAAAGATAAAATTCATTGAAAATTTTGATATTTGTAACAGTGGAAAATTATTTAACAGCAATATTTGAGGTCGAATCAGTTGGTGAGGCCAACTTATCCCACAAAACTGATGGGAAGGAAAGATTTCGATCCCTTGTTGCTTGACACCCCTTTTTCTAAAGAAAAATAGGGAGTTTCTTCTTATAAAATTCTGTATCCCAGAGATGTAACGTAGTGGACATCTGAGCCATATGACGCAAATCACTACCAGCCGAAGAAGATTCTTCCCCCTACATTTGACGCTTTCAGTATGTCATGACTTTTGCTTCGCATTTAATGAAAAAGCGAAAAGCGAGTAGGTGTTCGTTCTTTCAACTAATCGGATTCAAGACGGTAGTGATATGACGCAAATCACTACCAGCCGAAGAAGATTCTTCCCCCTACATTTGACGCTTTCAGTATGTCATGACTTTTGCTTCGCATTTAATGAAAAAGCGAAAAGCGAGTAGGTGTTCGTTCTTTCAACTAATCGGATTCAAGACGGTAGTGATATGACGCAAATCACTACCAGCCGAAGAAGATTCTTCCCCCTACATTTGACGCTTTCAGTATGTCATGATTTTTGCTTCGCTTATAATGAAAAAGCGACAAGCGAGTAGGTGTTCGTTCTTTCAACTAATCGGATTCAAGACGGTAGTGATATGACGCAAATCACTACCAGCCGAAGAAGATTCTTCCCCCTACATTTGAGCTTTCAGTATGTCATGATTTTTGCTTCGCATTTAATGAAAAAGCGAAAAGCGAGTAGGTGTTCTTTCTTTCAACTAATCGGATTCAAAATTTGTTACCGATTTACAATTCCAAAACTCACTTCATTTTTCTAATGATTGCACAGACAGATGATCCCCTATTGAATCCAAAAGCATCCATATGATGATGTCATCCACCCATTTCGTTGCTTTTGTTCAGATGAAGACGGATTTCATCTGCAATTTGATAAAAATCGACAGGTTTGGGCTCAAGATCAAAACCTCATTTCATCAAACTAACTTATTGCTTCAGTTATCGAGTTCACAGGGAATCAGACAGACATCATTCCTTATGTAGATCTAAAATAAGAAGATTCCTCCAAAGTCAGAGGCGAAATATGCAAAAAAATCAATCGGATACATAAAAGGAAACACCTTTCGTTCTTTAGTATTAGTGAGAATCTCCAAAGCTAGAAGATTGAGCTACTCATATGTGAAAAAAGTACTCTGTCCATTCTGAAAATCAGCAGGTGATTTCTGAAATTGTTTTTTGTTGTCGTTGCTTAAAATATCATCCCAAAAAAAGGAGAGAGAAACATTCTAATGATGTAACGGCATATGTTGTCATTCACCCACGTATTTCCTCGGTTGGTGAGTGAGAATGACACATCATGAGACTCAAACCACGCAAAATCAGATGAGGAGGCATCCTCCTTCTGGGTGGACTCATTCATAATCTGTGCAAAATGATCAGTTCAAGACGATGTGATGGTATTAAACTACAGTATACTTCTTGTGTACAACCGGCCGCACCGCCACCACTGAACATAGCAGTATCGACAGGATTTGTTGGGGCCGATGGCTATCTTTAGCGTAACCCGTCCATAACACTGACCGACTCACCAAACTGACATCCTATTGGAGGTATTTGGCCCCTAGCCACAAAATATCAATCACTACCCTTCCTCCTCATCTTCCCGTTCACATGTCATCCTATTAAAGAAGGAACAGGCCATCACTTAAAGAAAATCTCCTCGAAATTCTCAATATTTCTCCAAATGATCGTTTCACAACAACGGAAATCCAAACACTTTCAAATTTGCAAACAGTTGGTAAAAAACTAACAATTTGTGCTGTTAATGAGTGTTGTAACTCTTTGCATTACCACCTTATCCAAGATTTTACCTGCTGTTGTTAGCAAACAAACTGGTTTATATACGCAACTGTCACTATTTTATATGTTAATACATCCACTTTTTCCTTGACCCTATTAAAATGCGACGTAAATGTTAATTTACTATCCCATGTAACTCCCAAGTATTTAATTTTATTAGACACATTTATAATGTTATTGCTCATTTTTATGTTAGGCGGATCTGTTAATTTTAAACGTTCACCAAATGTAATAGGCATTTGAATTGTTTTCCTTTCATTAAACTCAAGTTTATGTATTTTGCCCCATTTTATTAGCCTATGAATTGTTTTTTTTTCCCTTTAATCTTTTGTTCCTCCCGAGATTATTAGTAGCACATCATCGCATACGCCTGAATAAAGCAGTTCACTGGAAGATTGATTTTAAATGCAGAATTCATAACCAAGTTCCAGAATAAAGTCCGCTGCACTAACCCTGTGGCACTCCTCTATCCATTATAAATTCCCAATTATTCTCTCCATCTTGGTAAATACATTTCCTTTAAGTAATCTTTAATCAATTCAAAAAGATTGCTCGGGCAATTCATTTTTATAAGGGCATACAAAATGCTATTCCTCCATACTGAATCAAATGCTCCAGTTACATCCAAAGATTTAACTGACGTTTTTAGTTTTTGATTCATCTCACCTTTTATTTTACTACATAGTGTATTTTGTGCTGTTTCACAATAGTGAATATATCTAAAACCATGTTGATCAGGATGTAGTCTATTTTGTGCCGTTAATAAGGGCTCTACTCTTTGAGTTATCAGTTTATCCAAGATTTTACTTGCTGTTGTCAGCAAACGAATTGGTCTATAGGATTTAGGGTCCTCTAAGTCTCTATTAATTTTAAAAATTAGAATCAGTTTGCTACCTTCTACTGATAAAGGAACGTATCTAATTATAAGCACTTGTTGTATAACTTTAAAAGTATGAATGGATTCTTTCTGTTAATTTCAGCAAGCATCTCCATTGGGATGTTGTCTAATCCAGTTGTTTTCTTTTTAGCCATTTTATTAATCCTTGTTCTTATTTTATTTACTGTGAATATTTTATCTTTTTCTTTTGTTTTATATTCCTCAATATTTTTATTCATTTTCTTCTGCTTTTTATTTTCTTGTTGGGACTGTTCCTCTTTGAAACCGCATCTCACACTAGTTTCTTTTGTATTTTTGGTTTTTGTTCAATCCTGTTTTTTGACACCGTTCAGTACTGTTTTCCTTTTCATTTTATCTGCCGCTAATTTATACGGGAGCTCAAAAGGGTTCACTCTCGTTATTTGGCTACATAACTTTCCGAAACATTCTCTACATTTCTTTCTTAACATTCCTCTGTATATCGATTTATTTTTTCCTAAATTTGTCTTCTTGTCATTCTCTCTTCAGTGTTTTACATCTTTGGTATCTATACTTCAAGGTTCTTGTCAATTTCCGTTGTTTCTCCGGCTCAGTTTCCCACCAGGAGACCCTGAGGTGATGTGTCTCCTTACTGTTGGATCTTTGGCTAACTCCTAGGGTGAAATCTATAAATTTTTTAACCCATAATTATAAATCTCTCTTAATTTTTATCCTTTGCATATTTTCCAGCCACTTGAGAGCTAATTTGCCGAATTTTTCTCTTGTTTAATTTAAATCATTTTGCTGAAAAACCTTTGCCACACATATGAATTTGAAAATCCAAAAATCCAAAGTCACTCAATGTACTTTGGATTGCCTTGCCCATTTCTCTGTCATGCAGGTTTTTCGTTGACAAGCTGATATCAATCCAGCTTTTTCCCCGTGTAAACTAAAACGTTGGCAAACAGTTTGGATCATTCCAAATAACAAGGGTTTTCTTAAAAATGAATTCTATAAATGAGCCAGCTTCATTCTGTAGTCTATTATCGGGAATTTCATTTTCCCACAGAGGACTATGAAGGTTGAAATTTCCTCTTAGAAATATGGATGATGTCCCCAGTTGTTCAAACAGATTTTCAAGTTTCCTGCAGATTTCTACCTTATTGTTAGTCGGTGGGAAGTATGCCGATACCACAATAATTTTACTATTTCCCACTGACAAATTAGCTGTTACTATGTTTTCGCTCGTAAATCTTGTCAATACAGAAATATTTTGGTTTCTTACTGCTATCATCACCTTCCCGTAAAGGTGAGCAATTATTCTCCATCACAGAGGAAGTCTCATTATTTTCCTTTAATTGCATATGGTTCCTGTAACAAGTAAACATCAGGAATATTGTCCCCAAACAAATTTGGGAGTTCCTCTGTCGCAAATTTACCCCGACCTTATATTATCTTGAATAACAGGCCAAAAATATCATTGAAAGTCCTATTAATCATAATGTGTCTGTTTAATCAACTGATTTCTCTCCCTGATAAATCCAGGGCAATGTTTCGATGTTGCATTGTGGTCCGTTCGAATCATAACCGTTATTCTTTTCCGATACTCTTTGCAGTTTCTGCATTCTGGATTTTGCTTTGTGTAATTTTTATAGTCAGGTGTTTGCAAGCACTTGGAGCAGCTTTCTTCTTTTTACGCACATTTAGATCGAACATGCCCATATTTGAGACATTTAAAGCATCTAGGGGGTTCCACAAATGCTCTAAATCTATACGATCCGAAGCCACACTGTTATCTTGATTTATCTTTAATTATTCGGAACAATTGCGGTTCCAAACTTATAATCCAGTGTGTCGAACTGCCTCTTCCTTTTTTTCCTATACAGAACCCGCATGTTCCCTATTATGTTATTTCTTCGTTTGATTTGATTGAGGAAATCAAATTCCTCCTCTCCACATCGTATATAAGGATTTGAGGCATTCTTATCTGTAGAGTAGTAGCCGTGCATACCTTTTACATCTTTTAACCTTTCTAGTGTTTCAGCCTAAATTAAGATTCCCGCTTCCGACCCATAATTAAAGCCCAGTATATTTCTGGAGGCACAGAATTCAACAATAATAGCAGCATTATTGGCACAATTGAAGCTCAAAAGTTGAGGTGTCTCTCAGAATGCAATCAAATGAAGAAAAATGTTCGTTTATCTTCTGTCGTTTGGAAAGAGAAGGAAAAATGAATAACGCTTTAAATAACTATATTTTTCTTGCAACGGGGCATTTAAATGTATTTGGTTTTGAGATGGAAATAGAAAAGAAACCTATTTAGCTTATTATGTTGACTAATGCATTTAAACACTTCGTTATGGTTTAAGGTAAGAAATTAAAATTACAATATTAAGAAAAGCGTCCAGAGTTTTGCTCTATGAAAGAATTTAGACAAGCCGTCATTTCGAGGTTAGGCGTTGGCATATTAATATCCCAAAATAATAATAATAATTAATTGAAAGTTATTTAGAGTGTAAAAACCAAAAACAAAAATCGATGTATTCTTTAATATTTTAGTGATTTAATCAGATTTGGTTAAAGCAACTTACAATAGACTTTTAAAAATTAATGAATTCGTGGTATGCGAAAGTCTTTCGAAAGGTACCATTTACTTTCAGCTTAACCAATAAAAGTAATAGGATTTGGACCTAAAAATACAAATGTGATGTGGGATACAGAGGAAGTCATCTTAACTTCAAATAGTACCAAAACGTTGTAACATGGGTTAACTTTTTTTGGAGAGGAGCAGGGAGAAGGAGAGAATAGAATGGGTCACACGAAGGGTATCTCTTTACTTTAGGAATGCATATTTATTTTATCTAAATATTGAAATAATAAAATGCCATATATGGGACAAAGCATATATTGTATTTATTACTGCATATTTTATTTTGGAACTAACATTAATATAATGTGCACTATTTTTCAAAACACGAACATGATAAAAATATTAAAGAATATTTTTTAATATATGTTCAATTCAAATGATACCATCATTAAGTAAATTGAATGTGAAAGTACTACATAGTTAAGTACATCGTAACACTCATGAGTTGAAGGCTGACCTAATTCAGACCAAATTTGTCATTTTCTGAGAGGGTTGTGATAAATAAAATGACATTACATCCTTATTTATCTCAGAAGTATTGTAGTTTTACGCCACAAAGTCTTGCAAACTGTGAGCGGCATCCGTCCAAACAAACTCATCACAGCCGTGTCATAGTATAGAAAACACCGTGGGTATTCAGAATTCGAATTGAAAATTAAAAAGTTTTTTCCACTAGTGTCTGATTACTTTTATTCATTTGAAATACTAATGTCGAAGTAAGGGTAAAATAAAGATCGCGCTATTTCAAAGATGCATCTTACAATTTTTTATTATTTAATTCCAGTAAAAAATAATAATAAGGAACAATGGGACAGCGTTCCACCGCACTCCGCCTTTATTACAAGCCTGTGGATACTCTTAACTAACCAGTACTTAAATATCACTGCAGACGTCCTGACGAATATCAGTCAGTTCCAAGCGATTACACAAATAATAGCCATGATGCAGTTGGAATGCTCTTGGAAAGTGCTTTTATTTTGATTCAATTGATGGCTGTCACGTGTTCATTTTCCACCCTGAAGACTTTTGAGAGGAACTTCTTTTTCTTTAGTGTGTCTGTTCTTGATTCGTTACTTCTTTACAACTGTTATTTCCTTCAGAAAAATCATCGAAAGTAAATGGAGTTCGAATAATAAACAAACGATCACAATTCTAAGTTAGGATTAAGCACTGGTCAGTGTCATTTTAAAATAGAAGAAACTGTGTGCGGAAATTAAGATGTGATTTTAAATATTTATAATATTGAATTATAAAATGTAAAAATGATTCAAATAAAATCAATTTCTATTTTCTTTTTTTTTGTAAATATATTTTTAATGTCTGTTTTAATTTCCTTCTAAATTCTTATTTCATCAACTTTTATTCTTATCACCAAAAGCACAAATTCCGATAAAAAAATAAATAGCCCTAGTGTTGCTTCAAACGAAACGTTAATATAACCAAACCAAACCGATAAAAAAATCTGCAAACTTTCAATTGAAAAAAATTTGCTTATGAACGTGGACTTCCTGTTGTTCTTATGTACACATCAAATTTAATAAATTTTATAAGAAACTCTGCTCTCATTTTGATTAGGACTATTTATATATTGACTTGGCAGTTCAAGCGCCCTCACAAGGATATTAAAACTTGCGGAATATATGCATTTGACTTCCTTTAATTGAACTTGTAATATTTATGAAAGAGGGACGTTCTACCGCATGCTTGGAGATTTCTTTCATTGTTATTTGCTTACTTTGTTGCTGCGAAACCAATTACAGATATATAATAGGCATAGCAAAAAGTATTTTGCTGTCAGATATTTTTTTAATTAATTAATAATTTTGCGCCACTACTCGTAAATGAAACTATTTTAGCTCTATAAAAACTAAATTAACAATAGTGCTCGATTTAACTCTCTTTTGCATCTAAAGTAAAGAGGCTAATACCAAGTGGTATAACTTTGAGAGAAATCTGGTCTGAATTGTCGTTGAGTGAAACTAAAGTGGCCAACCATGGATTCCTCTAAATAGGCTCGACAAGCAGGATTCCAGTTTTTGTCGGCAGAGTGAGACTGAGTTGTTTAGTTTCCAGTGAATGAATAAGTGCAGTTTATCTGATCGGCACACCTTCGATTAACAATTTCTGCACTACATGACAATTTCACTCGGATTCTTCTTTTGAATGAAATTTTTTCACAAATTGCTAAGCTTGTTTAGAGAAATCAATCGCATGACATTTCGTTGCTTAAAGTTTCATCGGTACTTACCGCCTTATACCAAATTTCTGACATGACAGTTCAGATTATGAGGTTTCTCCATTCGAAGGAAATACCTAAAATACTTCTTCGAAAATGACCCACTTTAATGCTCTTCGAATGTTTCTTATGAAAGTGGAAGGAATGAAATCAAATGCCCAATGAGATGAAAAAGTGTTGGTCTCTAGGGAAATTGTAAGCAGAAAAAGAATGATGAAAGTATTATTTAAGTAAGATTAAGCAATTAAGTTTGCAAGATCGATAGATTTAAGTAAGTTTTTAAGTAATCTGCGAAGGATCTCAAAAGAAGCCCATAAATAAAAGAAATTTTTAGGATGTATTTTTATTAGTGTAAAAAAAAGTGAAAACTGCTTTCATTTTAATTATTTTTTTCTAGTACCTAATTTGTAATTCATTGTCATGAAATTTTGTACTGATTTTTTTCACAAATTCACTATATGATGATGCCACTCCAATGGAAACAAAATTTATTTAAATGGATCAATTAACTGATCCCTTAGATTTGAAAATACTAAAAGAGTGCTTATCATCAAGAACACTCAAGTATACAAAATTTGAAAACTCTTGCCTATCAGGAATTAGCAATAGCAGCTCGAGCATTGTAGTAACTGTGAAGCAGCCTACACTAAACGTGCATTGATGCGATTTGGTCGAACTTATATTTTGACTTTTATAATTAATATTGAATAATTTAATATTATTGGCTTTTCAGTGTTTTTTTTTATTCAGAAAGCGTGCAAATTGCTAATAATTCACTGCAGAATTCGAAAATAAAAATAAAAACATTGGTTAAGTCCAGGTATACTCGATATATTAACTACTATCAAAATAAGACTACAAACATACATATGGTCTAATGCAAGGACATACATGTTACATGTAGCACAGGAAATGTCTTTTTTTTTTTCTAATTATAAGAAACACTACGTAACTGTTAAAAACACTATAGCAATACTATATAAAATTGTAAACTAAAATTCTTGCATGTGGAATTTTAGTTCGTTTTTGAAAAGGAAACGGGAATTTGCCACAAATGTAACTAAAATGGTCAAAATTATCCAAAAACTTTCTAGACACTGTGTCTTGCCCTTATTGATAAATTGGATAAAATAATGCAATGATTTTTTTTGTTTAGATTAGATCAGTCTTAGGAGATGCGAGTCAAACGAAAACAAGTTTGGATAATCCAGTTCATTGATAACCTGCATAAGAATATGAAGTATATTTAATAAAGTCAGTTTTTAAAAATATTTATTAGTATCCTAAAAAGTAGGAACTTTTAATGGTTATTTTCTGTTTTTACTATGTTTCCATTATTTTAAAGATTCTATAGAAATTAATAAAAATTATTACATCCTACAGTCAAAATAGGTGCAGTCAAAATGAGATAAGAAAATATTATTTCGATTCTCAAAAAAAAAAAAAAAAAAAAAAACTGTTTTGAAATTTAAGTCAAGATTAATTTCCATTCATTATGTCTGCTACATTCAAACTGAAAAATCTCATTTTCTAAGCAAATAATACAATTAAAACCGTACGAAATATTGAAAAAGAGATGTAAATTGGCTTGTTCGAAGTTGTTGGAGGTACAATATAATTCGATTCATCCGAAAATTAGAATAAAGAAAAACTTCATCAAAAAATAAATGCATAAAGAAGTGACAAATTTTAAATTAAAATTAAAAAGAATTATTATTGGTAATTAACAGTTTTAATAAGTAATGAATAAATAAGCAAAATTAAATTTTAATAAATAAGGTCATATTTATTGTTAGCTTTTTAAAAATCACTGTTTAAAATTTTTTAAATATTCATTTTAATAACCGTGTATATTTGATACTTCAAAAGCGCATTGAAAAGAATTTCAGATTGTATTTTCGTATTGGTTTACATTCTACCGCAGTTGGGTTCTCAAGCGAATTAAAGGTCTGATTGATTGGTGACAATACCATGTCCGAACACAATTCAGAAATGTATACAGAGAATATTAAAATTTTTTATTCCAGCTAGGCAAAGCAAATTCAAAGTACAGATGATGTTTTTACATTACGTTAATAGAAAATTTAAGAGACGAAAGAAAAAAAAAATCGAATTAAAAAAGTTCTAATTAGCGAAGTCCTACTGTACAAATTGATTTTCCTCTCATTTTTCACAAGGGTCAGTATAGAAGTTACACAGTATTCTTTTCCAAAATAGCGCTATTTCCTGGACAGAAAAAAAAAAAAAAAAAAAAAAAAAAAAAAAAAAAGAACAATCTCTTTTTCTTGATTCTTTTTTTTTAAAATCTGGGTAAGAGATCGCGGTATTCGATGATCATTTAGAATTTAGGGGGTTTCTGTGGTGTAATAACAGCTGCATTCCCACTGCTATAAATCTACTAGGTCCAGCCTACTTCCCCCATATTTATGAAATCCTAAGGACCATAAAATAACATGATGCTGTCGCTTAAATGTTTCCAGGGTAGTAAAAGAAATTATTTTATGTAGTTACTTCGCAAGTTTGATTTCAAAATATCTGAACATAGATATCAAGATTCCGTCAGAGGAATACTTGTATTTTACTTAAGAGAAAGAACACCGCCAACATTCAGCTCTAGATAAATTTATCAGGCCTTAAACACAACAAAAAAAAGAAAAGAGTAAAAAGTGTTATAGATGGGTTAAAAATTACTTAATTTTTTTTAAAAAGCTTTAACTTTTTTTATGTAAAGATACTCTTTTTTATGGATTTTAAAGCTGCTTTTTCTAAATACCTATTGCTCTTGCATATTCTTAATGGAGGAAAAGGAATAAAAATGGAAATGGAAATAAGGAAGGAAAAGGAATAAAGAAGGAAAAAGGAAAAGGAATAAAAAACTTTTTTTTTCAAGGAATATATTGGTGTTAATGTCAGCGGCATAAGAAAATTTCTGAAACACGTTATGATTTGAATGGTGGAATTATTCAAATATAGCAACTTTACATATTTTCAGAGACTAATACTTCGGAATCTCAAGAATGAAGATGTTCCAATGCTTAAACTTTACTGTGATCATTGAATTTCTCTGCTTATCAAGTTTTATGAATCAGAAAATTGCCAACATAAGATTTTCGTTGAGAGGAACGAAATAAACCTTTCAAATAAGTAAAAGGTCAAAAAGATAATTATTCAACTTTTAAATGTTATTTATTTGGCTTTCGTGAATGTTAAGAATAGCATAATTAAGATAAATATTCAATTTTAATAACTTCAAGGAATATTCTTTACATTCAATTAATATTTGTATATAAGTTATATAGCGACAAACATCTTTTTGGTTTTGCAATTAAATTCGTAAAATTTTCATTCAAACACTCTTTGAAACGATTGAAAATAATATGCCAAATGAAAAAAGATGCCTCGTTTCATTCTAGGATAATTGAAACATCCCCGAGGAAAAATATTTTCGAATTGTTGTCTAAAAATAACATACAAAATGATAAGTATCAACATTCAAACAGTCATTTCATTTATTTTTATTAGTAGTACTTAAATTTTCTTTCTTATAGTAATAATTATAGTATTCTTAATTTTGAAATTATAATATCAGTAATTTCTCTTTTAATCATCTGAAAGAAAAAAGATAGTTTATCTTATGCTCAGTGAGAATGATTAAAAATAAAATACATTTGAAGTGTGAATTTGACTCACAAGAAGCGTATTTTTAAACTTCATGCGAATCTCAGATATTTTCAATATCCTAGGAGTCAGAAGCTACCATAATGCTTCAAAACAAGAAACGGAAACGCCCTGTGCTTTCCATAACAGTGTCGTCCGGTTAATATAGGAATTGTAAATGTCCCTCATGGCAAACCTTAGTCACTGAACTCAGTAGTAGCAATATTTTTTTCTTTCTTCATTTCATTATTGCAAGGGATGCTGCTCAGTTCTTAGGAATTAGTCTGCTATAATGAGGGAGTCTGCAAAATACGAGGGGCATTTCCAGAAGTACGTTGATTTTCATTTCAATTCCATTCTTTGTGGGAGAATGACCATTGAATAAGAGCAAGAAAAAGAAAGAAAGAAATGCATAAATAATAAAGTCAAATAAAATGCAATATTATATCTCGATAGAAAATAGTTATATTTGAAAACGAGAGGCAATTTTATTTGTCCGATTCTTGTTCGAATTCTTCATGAAAAGGAAACTACAGTTACGTCTCAAAAATATTACTAAAAAAGGACATTTTTATAACAGTATTATAATCAGAGTTCATGGGGAACATTACAGCTGCAAATAATATAAGAAATAATGATCACAGCGCATAGGAAAGGAGTGAATGGATTCAGTCTCCCCTGTTGCTGACTTATCCAGATGCTTGGGCACCGCCATAACCAAGCATTTTGTGGGTTCTATGTTTCTTTACTTAACAACAGTTCAACTGCAAATGATCGACCCGATGATTCTGCCATATCGTGGCACTGTGGTTACAACTAATATCTGTCCAGGCCGTGGGAAGTCCTTGAAGTCCCGCCTTATAACGCTGATACCACTGGAATATGGTACGTCGAACGATACATTGTTCTCCTCTTTCATTCTGGGGTCAATTTGTAAAGCATGCTCCTCGAACAAACTGAATAACTGCTGATTTGGAGGATTTCATCATATAACAGAGAAGAGAATATTGATGCAAAACCATTAACTGCACTATAAATACCACCATGCCATCTATCGGCTAACATATTAACTCTCTTGGATTCGATACAACGCCGCTATAGCTCCTTTTCATTTGGGCACAATTTATAAAAATATTCCGTTTCTTTGGTTTCGGAAGCTTTTCGGCTGTTCATCAGTGTAATTGGACAATAAAAGCAACATTACTAAATTTTTTTCTTTTTGGAATAAAATTAACAAATTATAAATAAATTCTTAACTGATTTAAATTAAAAAGAAAACTTTAAAATAAATGTTTTCGATCACATATCTTGCATTCCTTACTCTCATTTGTGAAGATTCATTCAACTGACGCTGAACAATATAGAATTATAAAACCGTAATGTTGAAATAAATACCCTGGTACACATGTTGATTTTATAATTATTCATAAAATATAAACAATATTTTAATTGTTTTTTCACATATCGTTTTCGATTTGCTTCATTTCTTTTTTTTTTATTTATCCTTAAACTTCAGGCTCGCAAAAAACTTTCTACAGAAGAAAAATATTTCAAATCTCACTATTCACGTCTGTGTGATGACAAAAAATGCTGTCGAAAAACGGCGCAGTCTTCGTCGCAATAGCGAATGCTTTGTTACTTCGCATGTGCAGTAGCTAAAATCGGCACTATTCGGAAACGCAGTATTCTATAAGCTCTATCTACTCTCGCAATATATCATGGTTTTTCGAAATACACAGAAAGCTACTTGATCGAATTCATGATCTTCAGTCTGTGTGATGACAAAAAATGCTGTCGAAAAACGGCGCAGTCTTCGTCGCAATAGCGAATGCTTTGTTACTTCGCATGTGCAGTAGCTAAAATCGGCACTATTCGGAAACGCAGTATTCTATAAGCTCTATCTACTCTCGCAATATATCATGGTTTTTCGAAATACACAGAAAGCTACTTGATCGAATTCATGATCTTCAGTGCCTGGTGATATATGAAACGTGCATTTCTCGAACATGGAAGCAATCACACACTGTGACGTTATTGGTAGACAGTATCCTTTTGTGATAATCAATGCTAGTAGATAGGAATGGCATTAAAAGCACGTAGTACAAATCAAATATCCTGTTGTTAAAGACTTACTAATAGTCTAGTATTTTACTTCCGCATTCCTTATTGGAATGAAGAATACCTTCGTTATGAAAAGCTCAAGTCTCGCCAGATTGGTGGAAAATTTCTTTTTGGATTTTTCATAATTCAACTTATAATATACCAACTTATTTTACCATCTCCAAATTTAAAATAAACGAGGTGGAAAATTATGAATAACATTTTGTCAACATGCTATTCTGTAGCTTTTGACTTACCATGGTTACTTTCTGATATACTAAAACGGAAACATTTCATGAAGGATCCGAAAAGCTCAATCTGGAGGGAAAAGCAGTCTTTGCCATCGAAACAGAGATGGATTTTTGGTTAATGATTGAAGCATGTATGAAGCAGAAAGCATTGTTTCATTTCTACTAAACCCCCCCTCGAATTAAAGATGCCTGCTTTTTTTGGTGACTCATTATTTTCAAATCAAGTCGCAATTTTTTAAACTTGTATGGTCTTTTATTTTATTGTAAAAAAAAAAAATTCTGTTCTGTCCTGGATTGTAGCGAATAAAAGGTTATTATCTTATGCTCTGATCAAAAGTTACTTGCTTTATTTTACTTTTTTACATTAATATTAAGGTGAAATAAGCTAATATTAGAATAAATATTGTACATTGAAGAAATTACCCCCTTCCCTTCTGTTTACATATTTTATATTCGTTCCTCATCCAGTCCGTAGTAGAAATGGATTTATAACATCAGTTATACATTTTATCAAGCATTCGAGTAGATACTGAATTTCAAAATATTACATTTAATAATTTGATTTTTTTTTCAAATTATTCTGGTCAAACCATTCTAAAGTATTTACAAATGCCACTTTTTCCATTAAAATACGGTAATTAATATTTTGAAAGGATTTTTAAGGTTCAAGTTTAAGATTTTCCATTTGAAGATATATAAAATTTTGTTGACTAATGTGTCTCCAACAGTATGAATGAAATATGCAAATGTGGGCTTTATGCAATAATTCTAAGAATTTTCCACTATTTCTAAGTGATTTCTTCTTAAATCAAATTTCAGATGCTTTTTCTACTTGATATATTCGGCATTTTTTTATCATATTTCAAAAATAATTTTGTATCAATTATTCTAATCCATTTTATTATGCCACATCACTTGATTGGTCGCTTGAGAGTGATGGGTCTATCAATTCTTTCTTTCAGTTATTCTAATCCATTTTATTATGCCACATCACTTGATTGGTCGCTTGAGAGTGATGGGTCTATCAATTCTTTCTTTCAGTTATTCTAATCCATTTTATTATGCCACATCACTTGATTGGTCGCTTGAGAGTGATGGGTCTATCAATTCTTTCTTTCAGTTATTCTAATTCATTTTATTATGCCACATCACTTGATTGGTCGCTTGAGAGTGATGGGTCTATCAATTCAGTTATTTGAAGCATGAAGAAATAACTCCTTTATGCCAGCAAAAATATTCCATAAGATGCGAAGCGGAAATTTCAAAAAAATGGGTGGTAGACTAGATCAGAATCTTGCTATTACTTTATTTCAAAATCTTCTGAAATAAAATTTAAAAAAATGACTAAAAGATGAAGAAAACGCTGAAAAGAAAGGAATTTGGTATCACTGAAAAGATAAGATAATTTTTTAAATGATATGAAAATATTTCTTCTAAAATAAATGGCACGGAAATGATTGCAGAAAAATGACATAGTTTCTGTGAATTTCTAATAAATTGAGTATTTAATTTTTTCAATTTTGAAAGTTGACGGCATTGTTTGTCTTGACCTAAGGAATAAACGTATAACGTTTCATTTGAATTACATTTGTTTAGAAGGGGATTTAGAACATGCGTACATGCATACATAGCAACAATGACTTTTATTTATATTACGATTATTAATTATAAACAAGAAATTTTAAAATCGAATCTGAATTTCAACATGTCTTTTAGATACTATGTGCGTAATTCTTGTTCATGTACAGCACACAACTAGTACATAGCACAACTCGATTTATGAATTGTATCAAAAATTTGAGCAGATAAAGTGCATACCACTGCTTCTTAATTATCATCTATGAATATGCAGACCAAAAAATGGTCAATTCTTTGATGGAAACTTCGATCGTATACCATTATAATGTGAAAGCTTACATCCAGCTCTTTTCTTTTTCTATTGAACGTCGAACAAAGAGATTTCTTCCAAATTTGGATAGAATTTGGTGTCAATTTCATTCATCATCCTCGTAGCGTTTTCGCTTTCACAGATCAGCATCTCAATTACAAAATTCGGAGATGGAAATGAGAAAGTAAAAAAAAAAAAGAAAGAAAGAAAGATGAATCCATAGTGTACTTTAAATTGTGTCAAATTATGCATACTCGATAATCAGCAAGTTTATTTTTGTTTCCCACACGAGTTCTTGAGTGGAATCCCTATTTAAGATTGCCACACATGGATATTCCTCTCGAGTGAAATTTGCATGCTCTACAGAAATAGATTGAGTAAAACCAATGATTTGTTACATCCTGCTCATATAATAAAATCCCGTTTATAAATACAGACGCAAAACACTTTCTTAAAGTAAAATCAAATGTTTGCGTCTGAGGAAGCAGTCGAATGGTTACAATTTGTATAAAATTCATCTTCATCACTCAAAACATTTTTCTTTTATATAATTGATTTTATTTTGATTCTTCCAATCCTTAAAATTAGAAATAAATTCAAATATAAAAATAACATTGAGCAAATTTGTTCTTCACGAGGGCATATTTGAATAAAAACCAGATCTGGAAAGCAAGCGTTGCGCTATTTTTAGACATTCTAATGTAAAAGTGCTACCAGAGATACCCCGATTTCATAAAAATCGGGGAAACTAAGTTCTAATTATTATATAAAAAGTCAAATATTTTGTGGATAAATTTCGAGAATCATTTCATGTTCCATTTTTTCGAAGTCTCTCTCGGTGGCAGAAAATAGTGTCAATATCATTTCAGTTTGAAATGAAGTTCATTTCCTGATCCATCAAGATATTTCTACTGATCCTTCCCGACGCATGTCACAAGAAAAAATCCTTTCCAAAATTGGAAGAAATGAGGAAAGTTTGAGGATGCTCAGTACAGAGTGTGAAGTGCCTTCCCACCTCGAAACAATCCTTCTAATTTTGATTCTATTCATTCTTACTTTCTCGTCTACAAAGAGATCTTCTGAGTAAGTCAAACACATTTGTGAAAATATACTCTTTGAGATAGACGGGTGACATCAGCTTTTCATGCAATTTCTCTGAACGAAATCCATTCAGAGGACAAGTGAATACGATAAATACAAAGCGTTAAGAAATAAAACTTGATACTCAGGCACAATATCTGAATGTATGAAATTTGAAACCAAATTCATCAAGGAGTCGATCTGTACTACTGCAATCATCGACCATTCAAAAACGTGAACTGAAGTCAATGAAATTTCATTCAAAGGTTTCGCATCTAAAATGTATCTCCATAAAAATCACCACACTCCAAATGCATGCCAAAAGTCGATTTTTCTTCAGTATTCTCCAATGACATGCAGTTAATACACAAGCACCGGATTTCTGTAGTGGAACTAAAAGGCATACTTCTCATGTGTGGGACTCTGAAAATAAAAATCTGAGGACTCGTAGCATTCATAGCCTTGCACATTGCGATCCATTTTATGTGGGAAGGGGCATAGCACCATTAATAAGTATGCATTTAATTTTTATTTCATATATTGTTTTTCCAACAAAAGGAAGGCAAAATCGATTTTATATTGATGATGAGAGTCTAACTATAACGAGTTAATGCATGGAGTGGTGGCAATGTAGTTTTCCATGTCCAGTGAAAGACCATGAAAATCCAGAAATGGATATTCAACGTTTCAGAGGAACACATGAATGAGCTAGAGCTGGAAAAATCAGTTAGTGCTCAAGGGTTTTACAACACGTTGGTGAAACATTAACATGCCATCGAGAATGAGCGACAATGCAAAATCTCAAAAGAGATAGTGTTGCTTTAGTAAAAGGCTAGGCCACGGGTAGTTAAGCACTAAAAAAATCCAAGGGATGTTTCAAACATCTCCCGTATCACTCCCGTTAAAACATCACAGCGATACTAACCTGCGACAAAGAATACTGTCCACTAGCAACGCAATAGTTTTTCTTCCCAAGTGTCGAAAGGACAGTAGCAATGGAATGGTAGTTAGTTAGGGATGTCATGCTCTATGAGAGATGCAATCCTTTGAGAGTAATGCAATTGAATCCCCATTCCAATGTCCTTTTCATTTGGGCACACTAAATTCCTGAAAATTAGGATTATTAAAAATAATATTTAAATATCAATGAGTGGAATAAATACAAATCAATTTTCTTTGCAACAATTTGAATTGATAATTAAAACGGATCAACTTCTTAAATTATAAATCTCTTAAATAGGAAACATATGATTTCACTTTATGCGTAAAGGACTGTAGTTCTTTAATCCAAATACCCACAGTTATTTTCGACTTGATTTCAGTTTTGTGTAGTTGAAAGTGAAATAATGTGAATATTATAGTGAAATAATTTTGGGGGGAAAAGATTAATAAGCATTAAAAAAACATTTTATGAATATGTCTGCAATGCTCTAAGTTCTAATGCGTAAAATACAACGCAATTAAGGCTGCATTAAAAAACTTTCTTGATTTGAAAAGAAAAATCTGAGCCCATCCAATTCCATGAAAAATGTTTTATTTCGCTGCCATTATTTTCTGATTCCAAATAATAATTAAATGACTATCAGATCTCCCAAAGCCTTTTCACTTTTAGTTTCAATCTCGATGATGATTCCATTTTTATGTACTTGTATTTTTCAACTGCGGATGAAATTGAACGGAGAATAGAAATCTTCTCATTGGCATATCCAATGAGAAGACTGGATATGCCGAATCCACCAATCCAACTCGATATTTTGGAAATCTTTTCTCCACTATTTCGTATCTAATATCTGATTTGGATGGATTTCCACGTTATAAACTCCTCCGAGTTGAAAATGTCAATAGCATCATTCAAAAATGGATGAAATTGATATCCCAACTGCAGATTTCGATCAAATTTTTCCATCAGTGTCTATTTGCCATAGGATAATAACTTTAAAATATCACTTGGATCAAATTTTTTCGTCTCAATGCAGATATGAATCATCCAATCTCTCAAAGTATAATTTTTAAGAGACAGATAAATAAAATTTGAGCTTCTCATGGAAATTGTAAACTTTGGGGCCAAAGAAAAGAACGCTTATTACTATGGAAAAGTGATAGGAATATATTCCTCCTTGATAGATACAATAATCCCTGGGGAGAAGGGTGGAACGAAAAAATCAGTTTTTCATTTTTAATTGGTGTCTTTTGGTGTAGATAAAATAATTTATAAATATGAAAAATATTGGAGAAGGTCTTGAGGTGCCGCAAGGACGTTAAAGTTTCATAAAAACGCACTTTTTGCAACTTTTTAAGGATTTTTGAGTGACTCGATCATGAAATAAAAAGCCTTGAATAGGCGTTGTCATATGAATAAAAGTACAAAAATAGTTTTACTATTGCACTGGCAGGGCCGGAGGTATTGTTATTGAGGTAAGGCGGAGATTTGTCTGCGTCTGGTGACAATGACAGAGCTGGTTTCAAATCAGTAGCTTTGCAGAGTGCAGTTGAGTTGGCGTCTCATCTCCGTCTAATGTATAACTGATTAGTTAGTTTGTGCGCTTTTTTGCTTTGCTGTGAGTAAAAATGGCTCAGTCCAAATTTGTGAAGACAAGACAAATATCGGAGTTTCTATTTTTGGGAAATTTAGCGATTTACTTAAAGCTGAACACACTACATACGGAACTAGTGCTACTGTTATGTTAGACATAACCTCAAAATTGCTTCAGAGAAGGATCCTTCTGTGAGCGAAATATGTGACATTTTAGTTCCCATAATAGAACAAATAAGGTCAAGAGCTTTTATTCCCGTTGCTTCTAGCAAAATAATTTCACAAATGATAAAAGCTTATCATGCTAAATACAGGAATTTATTAAAGTCTAAAAGAAAATGTTCAAATAGGAATTATGACGTTTATTTGATATTGCTGACTTATATAAAAGAAAAAAAAGTGCCAATTATGGAATAAAAGGTTCTAAATGATTAATGCTCTACAAGTGGTTATCAAAATAATGGAAGCACCTTAGATTTATAAAGAATCATTTATTAGTATGGTGTAGGACCACCTTTGGCATGTAATACAGCTTGGATTCGTATAGGAATTGATTCATATAAGTGTTGAATAGTATTTAGAGGAATATTCTACCATTCTTCCAGGAGATATTGTGAAAGTTCTGGGAGAGATGCCAGTGGAGGATGTCGATTCCGTATTGAACGCTCTTAAATAGACCATAAGGGCTCAATTGTATTGAGGTCAGGTGACTGTATGGGTGAAAGGCAGATGTTTAACTTCATCCTCCTGTTCACCAAACCATGATTGGACAAGTCCCTCTGCATGTTTAGGTTCCTTATCATCCTGGAAAAGGACAATTTCTGGCAGGAAACAAAGTTTGCATCATAGGATGGACCTGGTCAGCTAAAATGTCTATATACTTCTCCCCAGTGATCCTTCCTTTCAAGGTTACGATTGGTCCAGCAGAAAACCACCACGACATAGCTGCCCATATCATGACAGATCCACCTCCATGCTTGACAGTTGGAAGGAAACAATCACGATCATACACTTGCGCAGGTGTCCTCTAAATGTGCACCCTTCCTGTTGTAGGGAAAAGTGTGAATCACGATTCGTCAGATCATATTGCTTTATAACTTATCAATCGAACAGGTTTTGTGAGTGCGACACATTAACATCTGTGACAAGTGGCTTGGGAATTGCTGCTCTGCCATAAATGTTCTGTTAACGAATGTTCCTTCTAACTGTAATCACTGTCACTGGAGAATACAGATGGGTATTGAGTTCTGCGATAACGTTTGCTGCAGTTGTTCACTTTTTAAACATTACAATCGCTTCAATACCCGTCGGTCTCTTTCACTGAGCTTCTCTTTCCGCTCACTATTTTGCTTTGCCGAGCTTGTCTTGCCACTCTGTCATGACTTTAGACACCGTACCTCTAGAAAAGCTTAAAAGTTGGGATGTTTCGGTCACACTTGTCCCAGCTAGACGGGCTCCTACAATTTGGCCTCTTTGAAAATCTTAGAGGTCCGACATTTTACGCTATTGAAAAAAATCCAAGAATTACAGAACTTCAATAAAGCTAACACATACTAGCAGAATATATACTTTGCTATTTATAAAAAAAACTAGTAGCTATTATTATTTTTTAATGCTTACGAAGAGCTTTAAAAAATGTCACTTTTATTCACAGGTGTTTCCATTATCTTGATAACCACCTGTAACAAAAAAAAAAAAAATGGTTTTAGGTAATATTGATATAGCTACAACACATGCGCTTTGAGGAAAAAAAAGAAGCAAGAAAGAATAAAGAACTACAGAGAATGGTTAAGTTTAATCAAGAACGGACAAAATACTAGTGCATCAGAAACGATTACTGGCGACAATGACAACGCTGAAGAACAACAGTGTTCTTTACAAAAAGCTGCAAACCAACCAGATCCATCAAATAAGAAGAGATAAAACTACCAGGTGCCTGTGTGGTTCAATATTAAGTTAATATTAAGTTACCTTTCCTGTACTTTCCTGGCTCTAAACATCTTTTTAACCTTATCTCATATTCACGCTATCTCTCTGACGATCTCAAGAACGTTAGAGATCAGATTATTCATAGAAATGGATACTTTGCAGCTTCAGAACATATCTTTTTGTCCATGCTAAATGATGAACATAAAATTAAAAGAAAACTTGGTTTACGTTGTGTTATAAAAGCAAAAATAGAAAGTTAAGACAGAGTCAGGAAATTTAAAATTCCAAAGATAAGCTTCGATGCAAAGGAATACATCGGCATAATCTCATGGCTAGAAAATGACGTAACTGAACCCTCCTTGCTAAAACACATTTCCAGTGACTCTCTTAAAGACTTTATACAGAAGACATCTGAAGATGAACCAAATAGTATAGGGAACTCGATTATCGACTTTCCGAGGCTTCCTTGTCACATGTAAGCATTGGTAAGAGCTGTGAAACTGGTGGCCGAATCGGCTCAAAATGTCTGTGGTTCAATCGCAAGGGAAGGATACATAGGAGCAAAAATTGACTCACATGTGAATATGCCAAAATTTAATTTAAAAAAAGTTTAAAGTGGCAGTAAAGTAGAAACAAACATTTTGCAGCTGTAACATTTGTAATCATTAAGACAAAAGTAAGAAACGCAAAATTCGACTTAAAAAATATTTTTTTTTATTTTACTTTGTAATTAATAATCTTTTTCTAACTGTAATTCTTATATATGTATTTAAAATCATCTTTTGTAATATTATATGAAAGAAAAATTCATAAAAATATTTTATCAAAGTTTATAATTTTTCAATTTTTTTACAAACTTCAAAATTTTTACAAATTCTTTTTTAGACTAAAAGCTAAACTTCAAAATTTTTACAAATTCTTTTTTAGACTAAAAGCTAAACTTCAAAATTTTTACAAATTCTTTTTTAGACTAAAAGCTAACTTTTCTCCACTATTACCAAACTAAAATCTAAAAAAAAAAATTAAAGGCCTTTTTTAAAAATTTCCATTTTTTTTTTCAATTTTTTTACAAATTTCAAGTTTTTTTCTGCACCTCAAGAAAATGTAATATTGCAACCAGATTTTAAAAAATTGTTTTTGAACCTAAAAGGTAGCTTTTCCGCACTATTACCGTCATGAGGTTGGATGAATTCGCTTGAAAATTCTGGTGTAAAAGGGTGCGGTTAGTCGGTGTCATAGTGTTGTGTTATTGGCTTTGTTTAAAAGTTTTCTGATTTTTTTTTCATATTAGTTTTAATTTATCGTAATAAAGATGCTAGTACGTGCTGTGTTCCCTATTGTAAAAGTAATTACACAAAAAATACCTCCAATGTTTCTGTATTTTCGTTTCCAAATGATGAAAACGCTAGAAGGGTATGGTTCTCTGCAATAAAGTGGGGCAATTTCGTGCCAACTAAATATAGTAAGGTAAGTTCGATTTTTTTTTTGGTACAGTTTTTAGTTAAATAATTCTTTTGAACTGCAAAACATTTAAAATTATGTATAACTTCCATTTATCTTCTGTCAGTTTTGTTTGCTCTACATTTAGTTGCTTATGCTTCCAATGGGGTCAATTCACGGTCACGTGTCAGGTACCAAACAAACCGTTTCTGTTCAATTTTTAACCGTTCTGCGCATGTCGGGATGTCTGCCGATAACGTTGATTGTTTAGTAAATGTTATGCTAGCCGATCAATTATTAAAAACATCTGATTTTTTTTTTAAAGATATTATTTTGAATTATTTTCTACAAATTTTCGTAGTTATATAATTTTATTTCTTATATTAAAATTTTAATTAGTATTTTCAATGGAATTATTGTTTTTGCATCATTAATTAACGTCGCTTTTTAATTCGTTTGGTGCTGCTTTATTCTTTCCTTTCCCATATTCTCCCCCCCCCCTTTTTTTTATCCAAAGGATACATTTTGACAAATGACTATGGCAGTGTTTTTGAAAAATTACATATGTTCTTTTTTTACATATTATTTCAATATTATTGAATGTTGAATCTTATAAATATAGTTCTTTTTCAAATTAAATTATTACTCTTAGATAAGTTAATATTTTAAACTTACTAATAAAATTATTACATTTTTTTTTCTTATGTAATGATTTTTATTAATATTGAGACTTTGATGTTTTCAGTTTGCTCAGAGGAAAGAACATGAAATTCAAATTAGTATATATTGAATAAATTATGTTTACAATTTCAAATTATGAAATGTAAAAGGTATAGATACCGTTTTTTAAATCTATGCAACTAATGAATCAGTTATTTCATTTTAATTTGTAGAGATCATTAAAGGGAAACAAACAAAATTACAGTTTCATATTTTTCATTTACATATTACAAATATATATATGTATATGATAATTATTTGAAAAAAATGTGAGAAAATGGATATTTCAATGTACTCAC
This sequence comes from Argiope bruennichi, assembly GCF_947563725.1. Taxonomy (NCBI): domain Eukaryota; kingdom Metazoa; phylum Arthropoda; class Arachnida; order Araneae; family Araneidae; genus Argiope; species Argiope bruennichi. Next base: position 6,226,265 of record NC_079162.1, on the reverse strand, counting down.
TAATTCAAAAAACTAAAAAACTATTTATCAACATTTATTTTTCTATACACTTAGAAAAAATATAAACACAGTATGACAAAAATGTCAGTGTAAATGATGAAATCAATTTTATTCAAAAGAAACATTCTAAATACTAAATAACAGGTTTTTTTTATCACGAATAAAAACATTATGTTGAACAATATACTTTTAAAGCAGAACATTTATGAAATTTTTTTTAGATGTTAAAGTTACGTTGATAAAAATTACATAGAATATCATAAAATAAAACATACAATACAGTAAATTTAATAAACAAGAATAAGGTCATGATATATATATATATATATATATATATATATATATATATATATATATATATATATATATATATATATATATATAGAGAGAGAGAGAGAGAGAGAGAGAGAGAGAGAGAGAGAAAGGAGTGAAATAGGATATAAAGATGAGTTAGAGGAAACACTTTTATGCTTTTACAGAATTTTATAATTCAAAATTGATATGTTAAAAAAATAGAAAAAAAAGTGAAACATGCATGTAGCAATGAAGTTGGGAATAAAAATTATCTAATAAATGCTGATATGGAAATTGGTTTTCAATGAAAAGACCTGTATTTATTAAAACAGAAATCACTGAGGTGCACAATGGTATAACATGATATTATAATAACAGTCAATTTCAGTTTAATGACAATAAACTATTGTTATTTCATTTTTAACAATAGAAAAGTTGTTTGATATAAATTCACTTTGAATCCATCACAAATCTGCAAATGTAATTAGAAAACTATTAATAATGCTTTCTGGTTCCATCCATTTTGCTCTTTTGTTATTAGACATGATTACCCAGCAATGACTGAATAACATGAATTACTAAAACATAAAGAAAACTTTAAGGTTCATAATAAAAAAGTAAAACCTCATAATGCATTTTATTATAATGCCAAAAACTAAAAATCAAATGCAAAAATTATTTGACGTTAATTAATGGTTTTTATACTTAACTAATTTATATACTTAATTAAATGACATGTGTTTTCAAAACTTAAATATATATACATATATATTTCTTATATATAGCATTCAATTTATCAAATTAAGAGCCCACTTAATAAAATACATCAATTGTATATATATTATATCAGTCAATAAGGAAATTCAATTTTCAGTAGTTAGTAAAGATTTCACTTATTAAATAAATCTTTAAGAAATTTATTCACTTCCACCTAAGCGTAGCATTAAAGCAGTTGTTATTTTTGCAGCAGGAGTTTGTTTACTTACATTAAGTAAATTTAGATAAGATTTTTTAGAAAATGCAATGTAATATTCATGTAAACATTTTAAAATCTTCTAAGCATATTCGAAATTATCAGAAATTTCATCAAATGTGAATAAAGTGAATTAGAAATGCTCTCACGATTTTGTTTGATTGTTTTTGTTGGCAAATCGCTTACCAAATTCTTTTTTTCGAAGAATTTTTCTGAAAAATTACTGCAACATTTGCGATTACTGGAATTCCATTTACGATTTAAGAAATGAACACACACTGAATGAATTCTTCAAAATGATCGAAGCATATCACCGACTTCGAAGGCTTGAAAAAATCTAAACCAAAGGTACCAACCCTAGGCAGGATTGTTGAAAGGAAAATAAGAAAACATTTTATCATGATAGTCACTCTTGTGTTTCGCATTAAAGCATGCATCCATCAGCACATCAGTATTTCCTCATTTAACACATAATAAGAGGAAAGAAAATGACTCCAAAATTATAACTTCAAATGTAAACAAAAAAAAATCCGCTTCATACTCGGCGGAGAACGTTAATGGCAGACTAATCGACGAAAGCGGTGCGGATGAAACTTAAATGCCATGCGCGGATAGCTCATGACATGTGACTTTTACGTCACATGAATTGACCCCATTACTTTGATATTGTTTGCTTGAGCTAAATAAAAAATTTCTTTGTTTTATTGTTACTTCTCATAGTCTTTTTTTATTTGTTCTTAATATTCAAAAAGTTTTGTTTCTGTATCTTTTTGATTATACTTCATACATATTTTTTAAAAATCTGACTTAGGCCTAGTATTTTTTTCATATATGTAGGTCTGTGCTAAACATTTTCAAGAAAATCAGTTTTTTTAGGTACAGGGGAACTTATTCAAGTACCACTGGAGTGTAAAAGGTAAATTTTTTAGAAATGTTTAGTAATTATCACAAAAATCTTAGAAAGTACTCGAGTGATTTATTGTTATTATGCTCTTATAAAAAAAGTTTAAAATCATCTAATGAATAATAAAACTTATTTTTGAATTATATATATCATGACTATAGATTAAAGCAAATTAAATTTATATTTTGTTCTAAAATATTATGTAAAAAAGTTAAATATAGTTGTAAAACAATATGAATTGCATGCTCATATAGGTTTAGAAAATGTAGTTTTTATTTGTTTATCTATAAATCATCTGATTATATATAAAACAATTAATATTTAATATTATTTTTAAATATCATTAGTTATACACAATCTTTAATTATAAATGAATGCAACTTTTACAAAATATCTTAAACATTTTTTTTAAAAAAGTAATGAAAAGTTACTGTTTTTAAATCAATTTTTCATACCTTGTAAAATCAATTGATTGATTGATGTAGAATATTGTATTACTTCAATGGTAGTATAAATAATTATTTTAGATATTCCAACATAATATTGAACTATTTATTTTGGATGAATGAATGTTTCTGTTGATTTTAAATTTTATTATTGAATTTTATCACAAGTGTTTCTTTTAATATTGTAATTAACTTTTATTTGTAAGTTTATATTTTAACTTTATTTAATATTATAATTTTCATTTGTCTGTGTGAAATTTATAATAAAGTTGGAAAACAAAATGTATTTTGTTATTGTCTCTCTGAAAATAAAATGTTATGATTCAAATGGTGTGTGATATTTTTGTTTGTGTTTTCTTTTACTGTTTCTTGCAGATTGAATTGAAATTAATTATAAATGCATTGAAATGTGAAATCAGATATAATAAAAGCTAGTTTATTAAATTGTATGAATTACTAATATATTAAATGAAAACAATTCTAAATATGAAAAAACAAGCTGTGGGAGTAATTCTTTTTTATCAATAGAATTAGTTGGTGCAACATTTAAATTTTATATTAAATACATTAATATTTTATTTGAAAGTTCATAAGTAATTTGAGAAGTAAACAATTATATATTAACTTATAAAATACATGTATTACTTGTTTACAATAAAAAAAAATCATCAAAAGCTTTAAAAAGTCTTAATGATTAATTTACTTTTAAGCTTTGAAAAATATTTTCAGGGAAAAAATAAAACGACTTTTAACATCTTTTAATAAAATAAAAAACTCAATTAAAACAAGAAAACTAACAATAATACCCCAATATATATATTTAATAAATTTACATTGTGATTTAAATCTTCGAAAGTTTGAATGTTATGTTTACTAAAGCAACACTAATGGTCAATAAGCTATAGAGGATCTTAAGATTTTCTATCATGCCGTTTCTTTTATTCATACGGGGGGGGGATCTTGAATTTTATGCAAGATAAATGTCTTAATATTAGGAATAGTAAGTTATTTTTAAGTGAATTTAAAATATATCTAAACATCAAGGAAGAAAGCGGGATTCTGCTCACTGCAGCCAATCATCCTACCCGTGTGACGTCACAAACAAGTTGTGAGGCCTTGTTTTACGAAGGTCGTGGCTGGGTGGTCTTCCCTTTTCGTGAAGACTTTAGATTGATATTTTCAATTCCTAAATAACAGATATGAAAAATCCAGTAACTTTTGTTCAACTTATTCATGGATTTCAAATCGAATTTGTCCATAACTGCTTTCATTACTTTAAAATGGGCAATTTTTACAACGTAAAAACACATAAAGAATATCTAATATACACGGCATCTTATCATTTATTGAAGGAAAGATTTATTTTCACAGGTTTTTAAATTATAAAAATTGTAATAAATTGTGCATTCCTCAACGTTTTCTGCGACTGAGATTCAAATTGCAAACGTATTCATATGTATGATATCATTTTTATCAAAAATAAAGTCCCTCATATTTGTATTTTTAATGCTAAAATAGATTCCTTTGAAATTTTACAGGGATTTCAAAAGTCTCATTTTTGCGCATTTATATTTAGTTTGATTTGAATTTTGAAATCAATTTTCCTCAAGATAGAGTCCACAGTATGTGTGTGTCTTGGTAATAATATACTAGTTTAATACTGTCAGATATTAATTATGAGTTAATCGATTAATTCAATTAAACTTTGATTCCATATACACTGCACTATCTGGTAGTGCATTTTAGAAAAACTGATTTCTAGAATCAAATATTTATAATTAATGGATAATTCTCTATTTATTATTCATTATATGTTGAAAGGAAGAAAATAATTGAAATAAAAAAATTTTTAGTGTAGAGATAAAACAGAGTATTTATTAAATTCATTCATTCTAACACAGATTTATCTGTGTTATCTATCTAACACAGATTTATTTTCAGAAAGCACATCTAAAATTCTTGCTTTGTTTTTTTTGCGATTTTATAAAATATCCAAACTGCTATCTTTACCACTTAGTGTCTCAACAACTTAGTCTTTGTTTCCGATCAGTTGAGTTGAATTACAACCAATGATTCTGCCTTCATTCCGAAAATGTACGCTGATGTTAGTAAGAAAATATTTTAGCTAACATTTCGCCTAAACGGAGATTTTCACTGAGCTTGACATTTCAAGGCCCTTTTGTCATCGCAATGATCAAAAATAAAATAAAATACAATCTTTTAACTGTTTTCACAATCCAATTACGTAGTTTTTCCTTCCTAGGATATTTCCAATTGGAAGTAGATTGCTTTTGAGGACATTTTGATAATCTTCAGAGGTCTGTCGACCATCAAGAAAAGCAATATCGGTTGTTCCGTTGAAGCAGAACGCGCCCCACACCATGAGAGAACCCCCTCCTTGTTGTCGACAAAAGAACTCACGAGATTCTCGTCGTAAATCATGCCAGTAGTATGCCCAGCCATCAGGGCCATCTAAATTGAATTTTTTTTCGTCACTGAAGAAAACATTTAACCATTCATCCGTCCAATGCATGCACTTTTTAGCCCAAAGGACGCGTGCTTTTCTGTGGTGCAATTTCAGTATAGGTGTCCGACGCATTCTGCGATATCTTTGAAATTTGCTTGGCTGAATGCGACGATGAACAGTAGATCTTGAAATTGGAAACGCTAAAGTCCTCGTAATTTCACGAATATACTTCTTCTGGGTTGAAACTGCGCGCAAAATCTCTCCGTCTTGTCGCTGGGATGTTTTCCTTGGTCTTCCTGAACGCTTTTTTACAATAGAATTTGCATCTTTCGACAAAATTTCATAAATTCCAGATCTGCTAGCTTCATTTGTTTAGCAATATCAGAAACTTTAACATTTTGAGCTTTTAAACGCCAAATTTTAGCTATATAAGCAGCAGAGAATTGAACGTTATGAGGCATTTTTCAACTACTCGAGAATTGAAGAACGAACTGCGATTTTATACTCCGAAGTTGTTACGTCAGATGTATAGACCGCAGAATATGCAAATTTTTTGGTACAGAAGAAATAAAAGCGATTTTTTTTTCATTGTCCATATATTTTTGGGACATCATATTTTGAATTTTATTTTTTTACACACAATCTGTGATACAAGTATAATATTTATGTATTGTAATTAGGGATTGCAATACCGGAATACCGAATACCAGTATTTTGAGCCATTTGTACAGTTTTGTAATCCCGGTATTCACAAGCTTAAATACCGTTTTTTCGGTATTTACTAGAAGTTTTTAAAATTGTCTCCACTATATGTTCAGGGATCGTGAACATTGCAAAATATTATACGTTTTTGTTTTTATGTCTCCCTAACGGGTGAAAGCAATTAGCTAATTAATGGCTTAATTAATTGCTTAAATCTAAATTAGCGAAATATGGATTATCCCTGAAAGACATTGTATCCATAACGACCGATGGAGCAACAGTTATGAAAAAAGTTGGAAAGTTGATTGGTGCAAATCAGCAATTGTGCTATGCACATGGAATTCAATTAGGAGTAATAGATGTATTATACCAAAAAAACAAAGAACGGAAGAATCCAAATACTGTGGATATAGAAACTTCGGATTCCAACTTTGAAGAGAGTAAGAGTGAGAATGATATTGACAATGAAGATAATGACAATGTAATTGTTGAAGAAGATATTGCTAATGAGGATGAAATATGTACCAATCAAGAATTGCTTCCTATAATTCATAAAGTTCGAAAAATTGTTAAGATATTTAAACGTTCCCCTATAAAAAATTATATATTACAAAAATATATACTAACTGAAAATAAAACAGAATATATGTTAATATTAGATTCTAAAACACGTTGGAACAGTTTACTCCTAACAGCACACATCACTATCTGAAAATTATATATTACATTGAAAAATCGCACAGAAGAAAGGCATATCGAAATAGAAAATGTCTTATTGTATTTACATAATTATAATGATTTTAAAAATAAAAATGAAAAAGAAGAAAAGAAAATAACCAATTCAAATCTAATTAAGTTTATAGTAAATTTAGTTTATAGTAATAATAGATTCTAAGACACGTTGGAACAATTTACTCCTAATGATAGAACGATTTTTGAAACTGAGAAATCCAATCCAAAAAGCAATAATCGACTTAAACCTGCAAATTAATTTTTCAGATAGTGAATTCGACAAAATATTCAGAACTTTATCAGCTCTACTTTCAATAAAACTGACTATTGAGGCATTATGTCGGAGAAATTCTAATTTATTAACAGCTAATGGAACAATAAATTTCAGGTTGCAGTCACTGAAAGAACAGCTCACTTCACTATCTGAAGAATTATATATTACATTGAAAAATCGCACAGAAGAAAGGCATACCAAAATAGAAAATGTCTTATAGTATTTACATATTTATAATGATTTTAAAAATGAAAAGGAAAAATAAGAGAAGACAATAACCAATTCAACTCTGATTAAGTTAAGAGTAAATTTTCTTAAAATTTTTTACACACAAACCTATCTACATTCAGAAGAATTCGGTTCAGTTATCGAAGATTATGATGACACTAACGTCGATAGTGAAAAGGAATTGTCTCTTGAACAAAAATTAGAATTAGCGATAAATAAAAAAATTTCAACGAACAAAAATAGAATACAGAAATCAGCTATATCCAAAACCATCCGACGAGAAATCGATTGATTTGAAGATGAGGGATTTAGAGGTAAATTATATCGCGCATTGCTAACAGTACCACCAACTAGCGTAGATACCGAAAGAGCGTTTTCGACATCTGGTAATTTTTACACAAAATTACTTTCCAGGCTTAATGAAAGTACTATTGATGCATTATGTTTTTTAAGATCACATTTCAAAAATTTGTAATAGTACCACAGACTGAATAGTGATATTTACAATTTTTTGTGATTGAAATAAATAAGATGTTCGTTTACTTTTTTGTGATTCTTTATATACTGTTATAAGTTACAAATGATTTTTTGTGATATTTACACTCACTGATAAAACTGGCAAATAAAACAAAGAAATACCTGTGTTTTCTTTCTTTTTCTAAAATTTCTAATGCCGGTATGAAAATCATTATCCCGGTATTAAGATCTAAAAAATACCGAATTCCGGTATTGAAATTTTGGTCCGATATTGCAATCCCTAATTGTAATATACGTATTTTATGATTCCATATGCTAATTATTTTTTTCTTGATCATTGCTTTATTCTTTAAACGGTTACTTCAAAAAATCGCATGTCCATATACTTTTGAGACGCACTTTATTATGTGTGTAAACCGGAAGGCTTCGGAAGGACATAGTTTTGCCGAAATTCAGATGGCAAAGAAGTTTATAATTATTTCAAAGAATTTTCTTTAAAAGAAATGGTTACTTATGAACTCGAATGATACAATTTATTTTTGTCACTCGACAATCTTTCCCTGAACATTCATTGATTTTTAGGACAAACAAAAAAATTTTAAAGAGAAATATAATTTTGATCTATGAAGTTTGATCTATGTGCTAATATTTATTGATGCATTTAAGGAACATATCTTTTCTTTCAATTCTCAAGTATTTTCAATTCGTGAATTTCTCTAACCAGTACATTTCTCAAAGTGCTTTAAAAATAATGTGTTTTACAGGAGGTACTAAAGAACCGATTCAAGAGTTTCTTTTCTAATAATAGGCTTCCATAAGTGTGTAGAAACTTTTTTAGAGAAAAAGAATTTTATGGCATCTATAAAAATATGATTTATTGTTACTCCCATGGGAACTCCGTGTCATTTCAGTTAATTGTGGTGTATTTCTCAAAAAATATTTTCTCTTTTGAAATAGTGATCACTTGTGAATCGAAGTCTCAATAACAATTGATTTAAAGTGTTACTTTTCTAATAGAAGCAGTAAAATTCGTTTTTTGTTTGTCAGGTTTGAATTACGCATTCTTTTCTATGTATTTTACATGATTTTCGAATGCAGAATCCTAACTTCCGCCCAAAGATTTTGTAATATATTAGTAATTCATTAATAGACAAAATACTACTGAACAAGCGTTTCTGAAAGCATGTGAATATACATGAAAGCAAAAAAAAAAAAAAAAAAAAAAAAAAAACCCTTGGATAATATTTAAAACCATTTCGTAAAAAGTGAGAGAAAACTATTATTAGAAGGGTGAAATCGAGGCCTTCCCTTTCTTCTTTTCAAAAATAATAAAAATCAATACATTTTTTGAAACCTTAGATGTGACTACACATTTTCATGCATGTTTAGGAAGAGAAAATTTCGCCGACTTCTTGCTATATTATAATTCTATACAATACTCTTTTTAAATATATTTAGAGCTTTATGATCGATTTATTTTAATTAAATATTCATTCCGCACAAATAGCGCCTGGCTATGAATTTAAGTAAAAAATTAATTCCCAAATTTTATAATAATGGATTATGGAATGTATTAAACACAAAAATGTGGAAAATAACAAATTTTTTTCAAAAATGACAAATTCTGAGGAACAAAGCAAAAACACAAATCAAGTCATGTGCTGAAAACAATATGATAAGCAAATCAAATTACAGTGCATATTATAGGAAAGAAAATTTCTAAATATTCGCTAAAAATTTAAAAAAAAATATTACGTATATGATTAAAATCTCTATTTCAGAATATTTCCATCTACACTTCAAGGTTTTATATTTTCATTTATACTCCCAAATTTTTGATTAATAAAACCAATTTTTACTTTTTAGAACATTAACAAAAGTGTGTTGATTAATTCTTCAGATTAGTTTTGAAACTTGGCATCATGTTTTAGAATCTCATAGTAACTTATCATTCTATACATCATCCGTTAAAGAAGAACTTGCGCATAAGATATAATGTGATTCAAAGCGAACCGGAGTATCTAAAGGTGCTAGAAGTTGTTAATACCAAAACAGATGCTTGGCTGGTATTCATATTTATGTTTGGTGACTTAAATAGAACAGGATGAGAATTTTAGGATAGGTTATTGGATTTATTCCCATTCTGGTGTTAATTAGTTTGGAGACATTTGAAACTAAAGCTGACAGAATAACAACTGTAGAAACAAGAAATGAATTGTACAATGATAATAGTAATAATACCACCGTAAGACACCGATAGCAGAGAGCGATTTGGGTGCTGCCATCACATAGTGGACACAATTTAGATTATGCGAATTTCCTATTCTCATTCCTTTAAGAGAGCTAATATTCAGTTCTTTAATATGCAGTTGAAATGTATGACACCTTATCTAAATGGGCTTCACTTTTAAAGCTATTTTACAGTAGAAAGTATAATGCCTCGCTGGCTTTTGGGAATTTTAGTCATACAAAGATCTACTGCAGCACTGTGAACTACCGATTGAAAGAATTGAGAAAACTGCATCGTTAAGAATTATAGCCGTCAGAGAAGAAGATACAATAATAGAAATTATTACGAACATCTAAACTCTCATATTAAGGGTAACAATAGTGAACGTCATAAACCGGGTGCAAAAATATGTGCTGATCAGCACATTGAAATATTGCATATGTTACAAGAGACCTTAATATTGATTGAAAAAAGATTATTTGCTTTTCGTTATTAATTTATTACAACTATAACATTTTCATAACTTGAATATTAATGAATAATTCTCATTCAGTGCAATTACTGATTCATTGACAGAGTAAAAATCCCTCCTAAGGGCGACTTTTGACACTATTTTTTTTTAATTTTAATTTTATATTCACACAGCCTGTCCATGAAATTTAGTTTCATGAGTAGCAGATGCCTCCAAACAGAGAAAGTTATTTTATAACCACTTTGTATTATTGATTAACATGTGTCATTTGTCAAGTACGGTAAATCCTTAATGATTGATTCTTGAACATCGTACTTGGATTAGATATTTCCTTAAAGGGCATTCTTAATCTCTGATCAACATTTCCAATGGCATTTTTTGTATACTTGATTTGACCTTTCGTTTTGTCGGCGTTATTTTGAATCACCTTGTACATTTAACCAGAAAAGAGAAAGGCATTTTGTCTCAGATTTCATTCATAACATTCAGTAATGAGCTTAAGCAACTCTGCCACATCCTTCTTTTAGAATAATTGTAGATCGAGGTGAAAATTGATTTCATGAGTGATCACTAATAATTATATAAATCCAATAGAAAAGAAAAAAAATAACCTTTTAACTAGTTAATGAACGATTTTTGATTACGATCGTTTTTAATGGTTATATTTCTTCTAAATAAATCATCCTCATTTTATTCGAAGGCTTTTAAACATTACACAATGCCTTTCGTGACTACTGGAGAAATTTTGTTTTAAGATCTTGTACAACATTCATATGAACTTGTGTACAACATTCATATCAACTTGTGTACAACATTCATATACAACTGAAAGGCAATAATCATTTTATAACCCGAAAATGTAAAAAGAGACGAAATTATTTTGAAATTAAATTTATTATTTTTTTTAATTGTATGAATGTACTATTTTTCATTGAAGAAGAAAAATCTGGAATTCAATGAAGTTATTCTCTTCCCTGTCAAAGAAAGTTATTTACTATATAATAGAAAGAAAATAAATTCTCAGTGTTATTTACAGTTCGAAATTCCAAACGATTAAATATATGATGCATAATTTTCTATGCTGAAATTTGCATAGAAAATTGATTTCATGAGTGATCACTAATAATTATATAAATCCAATAGAAAAGAAAAAAAATAACCTTTTAACTAGTTAATGAACGATTTTTGATTACGATCGTTTTTAATGGTTATATTTCTTCTAAATAAATCATCCTCATTTTATTCGAAGGCTTTTAAACATTACACAATGCCTTTCGTGACTACTGGAGAAATTTTGTTTTAAGATCTTGTACAACATTCATATCAACTTGTGTACAACATTCATATACAACTGAAAGGCAATAATCATTTTATAACCCGAAAATGTAAAAAGAGACGAAATTATTTTGAAATTAAATTTATTATTTTTTTTAATTGTATGAATGTACTATTTTTCATTGAAGAAGAAAAATCTGGAATTCAATGAAGTTATTCTCTTCCCTGTCAAAGAAAGTTATTTACTATATAATAGAAAGAAAATAAATTCTCAGTGTTATTTACAGTTCGAAATTCCAAACGATTAAATATATGATGCATAATTTTCTATGCTGAAATTTGCAATAATAAACGGCATTTATTTTCAATACAGATCATTTAGTTTATTATTCACCGTCTAAATTTTGTGAGGCGGGGAATATAGATGTAGTAATGTTTCATAATCATATATTCGTAAGGTATAGCGTTCCGTGCACGGTTGACTGACCTTAGGAAGACTCAGTGCATAGAATAAAATGGAGAGCTTAAATCACTTTCGAGAAGGCCATCCATTCAGTAACTAGTCAAGAAAAAGAATCGCCGTTTATATCTTTTTATATCTTCTGACTATCATTCAGTGACCTTAATTTGCACAAATTTGTTAATTTTGCTTTGGCCTTCAGTTATTGCAAATTCTTTTGATTCACAGAAGCGTTAAAAGAATTTTTTTTTTCTTGCTAAGATCGCGTCGCTCAAGCTCAATCAAATCCCATTTCTGTCAGGTTGACCTCATTTTCGCCTTTATGCGGACGTAAAACTCGGCTTTGCAAGTTAAATTTGCTTAGATTCTTTTTTAAGAAGTGCAGTCAATGACTCGCATTTCTTTATTAGTACCCCGCTTCCAAAAAAATCACCAGCTTCCTCTTTCAGTTTTAACTTCAATTCAGTCAAGACTCGCATGAATTTGTCCTCCATGCATGATATGCAAAATATATGTCAGCAATGTCATTCACTTATCAACCTGTTAAGAGTGGATTTTCTGTCCGCCTTCTACTTGTTCTTGTTACACTAATTATCTCTCGTTTGTAATAGAGTACAATATTTGAGTTGTCTCAAATAAAAAGCGTTTGATTGAATTATCCCAAGCAAAAGGATCCAATAATTTTTCAGAGACATTTCATATGAGATACATGATATTATCGGTTCAATAGTACATAATTTCACTTTTCAGAAGTAGAATTCTTAAATTTGCGGCTTAAGAATGAGCAGTAACATCCCTTTCGGTCCATGTTTCACACCATATTATATCAGAAACTCTTATAACTCACAAAAATTAGGGGATGGTTCAAAATGCAATTAGAAGAATTTCCTCAAAAGAAACCAACCAAAAGTCAGAGAAAGTTATGCAAATGAGATGTCAAGGTATATATGGTGGGGAACATGTTTCACTACGCAGTAAGATGTAAAACACGGTAGTAGCAAAGACAGGAACAGCTTTGAAAAACAAGTCTCTCTCCAACTTCAAGATTGTCCCAATGCAGAATCTTCTCGTTTTGCTCACAGTATTGTCAAAGAAAACGCTTCTTTTATATATCATATCCATTTTGAAATATCCCGTAATTTTAGAAGAGCATGTCTTACGTTTTCTATAATTTCAAGCAAAACTCCTTAAAAAGAATTATAAATTTCATTAAAATGAACATTTTCTATCAAGCTTACGTACGCCTTGAAAGAATTCATGAAATAGGAAATACTCTTGTCGATTTCGATAACCACGATTGAATTCAAGCAGAGTGTTTCAAAGCTTCAAACAATAAGTAACCCTTTCACAATGGAACAAGAAATATTTAACTTATCGTTACTTTCCAGAAATAAAAAAATAATTAATTGAAAACTTAAGCATCATTGGGATAATATATAAATTTGTTTTTAAATTCATTTTCATGATTAATTTTATAAAATGAAGAAAATAAAATTATATCCATTTTGTTTTTGAATTCTCGATTAATTTTATATTTCAAAAGATGGCATATTGTAATCGATTTTTCCCTAAGGACTTGTAATGGGGATCGGATTATTTGAGCTAGTTACGGTTCTTTATTCCTAATTAAATTTACTCAGTTAACATTATCATTTAGTTGCTCATTAACATCAATTTTGGAAGAAGTAAAATGCGTCAAATTATGTATTAGACCTTCAAGCTGGTAGAACTAGATAAAAAGGAAACTATTTAGTTAAATCTGAAGTAAAATAACAAAAAAAATTAACTACATTAAATTCTAGAACGAAAATATACAAAATAGATTAAAACTGATTCTGGACAACTATAACTGCTTCAGATAACAAATGAGCACGAGAAGCTCAAAATATTGACACAAACTCTTGATAATTTACAAACGATTTTGAACATTTTTATAAAACTTTAATTTATTAGAACATCAGCTACTGAATACCTTAACAATTTTTGATTTCATGATGTGACATGTGTCATTGTGACAATATTAATCTAAGGAAATAAGCCGAAAATCTATAATTTTTCAAGCCATTTTCATTAGATGTTTCTGGAGGAGGGGAGAATTTTATGATAATTAAATGAATAGTTGATCTCACCAATCAAAACTCGTTGGCAGCTTTTATGTATGAAGAATTTTGTCCGTTTTCACTGAATGAACATATTCGTGCATGTAAATTTTGGCACATACATGCAAACAGTTCTGAACGTTCATTTTTGTTTAGTTTTCTTTTTTAAACAGAATAAATCTGTGTTAGTTATAATTGTTCTAATATGAAAGACCCCCGCTCTCTTCCAAAAAACTTGTTTACAGCAATATCCGGTGAGAGAATTTCTATAAGATTTAGTTAATAATTGCAGCTTTCCTTAATTTATGTCTCTTTGTCATTTTTACGAGGTTCTTTTGCTTTTAGGAAACAAAATTATGACCTGATATTTTTATAATAACATGCGTTAAAAATAAACATTTCAATTCAACGCAATTATGTTTAATTTTTGGAATTCTAGCACTCCAACTCTATTTAATTGGCCATATTCTTCCCTTATCTATCCATCCATACTACATTCAAATATGACTTACGGAGGAAACAAAAATGGGATTAAATTTGATTCTCGTAGCGAAAATATTTCTGGAATCGCATTGAATTTAGACGGGGGTCGACGGGTTGAGAGATTGTAATTCTATTTCAAATTATTCAATTTTATAAGAAAGAATTATGGAAATTTTGAGGAAGTTTCTAATAAGACATTCCAATAAACAAGATGGGGAATAAAAAACCATTTTAAAAAAGAAAACTACTCTTATTATACAGATATAGGTGCATTTTTCTTTTTTTTGTGGTCAAAATACTTTTGAATGCAGAAGCTATAATGAAATTCGAAAATATATCAGATTTCATTTCAGCCATTTTGACTTCTCTGAAAAAAATTGAATGACTTTGACATTTTTTATTGAATTTTATTTCAAACGTGTCCATAAAGCTGGAATTTTTCCAATTTATTTTCACTTATTTCTCGATGCGCTAAATTTTGAAATATTGAAAAGCTGTGAGTTTCCGATGACAATATAATGTTTTAATGTTTTTAGAAATTAAATATGTGCCAATCTATTGATTTTAGCTAAATTTGGAATTAATATGAAATGCCCTGTTTAGATATAAATTCTATAAAATATTGGTTACTAGATTCCATAATATTTATAATAATGAATCTTTAAAGGTTGAAAGTAAAATATAATAAGAATGAAGTTTTTAAAACTAAGCTTTGATTATATCCAAAAAGGAAAAATATTTTATCAAAAATACGGATGATAAAATAAAATCATAAAGCCTTAAAAACAATTCGATAAGGAAATCAAGCCATAATAAATATCATGAAATTTGTACCTATTCTTTAAAATAGATTATCACTTAAATTCCAATTTGCATAAAGCATTTCTACCATCTCTTTATACTTTTGTTTTGACGTTTTATTCGTAAAAAACATATGACACATTTTTCGTAAAAAAATTCTTTTTTCAGTATTCTAATAAAACATTGTTTTAAAAAACTTTTGTATTCTTATTGTTTAGACTTCTGCTTTAAAAATATTACTCTAAATTATGATTTTCTGAAGAGAAAATTAAATGTTAATAACACTGAATATTTTTTTCATTTAAATAAAACTGTATTTTGAGTTAGGACTAATATTTTGATTTCAAAATCTGGCATTTCTTAATTCGACTGATATCAATGCATTAATTCAACTCAAATATCCTAATTCAGTGCAGTTTACGTTGAAATTATTAAATGTAGTTTAAATGAAAAAGAATTCAAATAGCAAAGTTCATTTTGGTATCTTTTACATGGAGATTATTAAATTCGAAAACAGATTTGATGCGAAATATTTTCTGTACTAGTAAGCAGTGAAATGATTTTTGAATCGTGTCTCGGTAAAAGTCACTCCAACGACTTTCAGTCCGGAAAGAAATGAATCACTGCTGAAAACAACATCCAAACGGTTTATTGCGTAGGGGACTTAAGAAGGGGTAAGAATAAAAATAGAAACCGTAAGCTTACGTCAGCTTCTTGTGACTGTTTGCCAAACATATCAACGTCCTGATTCAGCAACAAGTCTATTGAATTCGTATAGGAGGTGTATTCAAATATTGGCTACGCATTGAATCCTAATTTTTTATCTAGAGATGAGACGTTTATTATAATGGTTCAACTGTAGTTGTTAACATGAAAGATATGATTCACTTACGAAATCTCATGTGCCTCGGGGAGAAATGAAGAGAAAAATTTGCTTTTCTTTTAGAGGGATCTTCTCGATTCATAATGTTCACTCAAATAAAAAATCAAAATGTCTGTCCATTATCAAAAAAAAAAAAATGCCAAATACAAAATAAATACAATGCTGGAAGTAGAAATTAAAAGCAGCCTCCAATGAATCAATAGAAATTTAGAATTATGAAAATTGCAAGCCCTACTACAATGCAAAACAATGTAATTAAAGGGTGAAGTTTGTGATTGCATGACTAATTTTTATTCATGATATGGGTTATGTGCAGCTAACACCCTTGATATGTCAAGAAATGAAGTGACAGGTAAGTAAAGATCCTTCTCATCCACGTGCACTGTGCATTTTAGCAGGACACCCCATGCACCGAGTGGCTCCAGGAACTTTCGGCACTACCATTTTCTCTCCTAAATTCTGAACATTATTGAAAATATACCTTCTAACGTGCTGCTCAGAAGTACTAATATAGATTTGTGGAATTCATGATGTTCGGAAGTCGTCTCCATTCCATGTCATTTTTCGGCACTTCTGCGTGCTCTACATGATATTATGTAGGTGTAATAAATTCAATGTGTATATACTTAGAATGGAATTTAGAAATCTGGAAAGTTTCAAACAGGATTTTAACGATAATCGATTTGTTCAAAGTTTAGTTAATGTTCTTTTAAAATTTCCTGAGCTTTAGAATTTGCAGAAAATATTTTTTAGAATTTACTGCTTTGAAATGTCATCATTTTCTCCGGTAGGTCTCTCATATCTGAAATGGTTTGTTTATTTTCATTTTTGTAATAAAATATTTCTGTTTTTGTGTCATTTTCTCTAGATTTCTTCCAAAGAGATTGTGCTATTGCAAAGATTGTGTGATTTAGAGGATATTATAAAACTAAAAATAACATTAACCCCGTCGATTTTAGATAATCAAGTCCAACTTATAAACGAAATACATTAAACAATTCTATTAAACAATAAAATCTTAAAATATATAAGAAAAATAAAATAAATAAACAAACTTGTGGTTCAGTGGTCTGAAAAATTAAAATTGTGTTTCCTATATGTGATTGAAATCGGATGTCTCTGAATATAGAAAGAAGGGTTTTAACTTTTGTCTCTGTGTGTATATGCAGGCTCTGTACACACCAGGCTGTCTGCCTATCAAATTTGGCAAATATATACTTTCGAGGGTAGGAAAGGGATTTTTTGAATTTTAAATTAGAATTTTAATTAATCAAAAATTAAGAGAAATATTGACTTTCTTCCGTGATAACTTTCTAAAAATTTACAGTAAAAAATAGTTTTTACTTGCAAATCATATCAATTCTCTTCATTATTCATTCCCAATCAAAGTGTGTGTGTGTGTGTGTGTGTGTGTGTGTGTGTGTGTGTGTGTGTGTGTGTGTGTGTGTGTGTGTGTGTGTGTGTGTGTGTGTGTGTGCGCGCGTATGTTATCAGGTAGTCCTTATTTTATTTTATGAATTAAAAATAATATTCGGGATATTTTAATGGAACATTACAACTAGAAATGGAAAAATGGAATAATAATACGTAAGAAAGCATTTGTTACTATTTTTTAAACTTACCCCTCATTTACTATTTATTTGATTTTCATAATATTGCAATGTATTGAATATTAATTTAAAATATTCTAGGTGTGATTTATTTTGTCTTTTGTGACAATGTTATAAATTTAAGTAATTTTGAAACGCTGTATTGTCTTATTTTTCCATTGATGATGTAAATTTTGAAAGTAGAATGCATAAGAAATTTATAAAGAATACTTATAATAAATATTAATCGCAAAATGCATATGCAGGTAAGCTGACATATTTTTCTAGTTGGATGAAGAAGTATTTAAATATGACGAGTCTGATTAAATGATAAATCTTAACCAGAAGAGTGATTAGTTAAAAAAAAGCAACAAAGAAAAATACCCTCAGCTCTTGATAATTTTGAGTAGTTGTAGAGAGGCATTTAATTTGATACTTTCATTTAATGACAGAGGGCCCTGCAGTCAAATTTATTCAAGTCATAATCAAGTATGGATTAAATGAATTTTGGAACTTTATTCTAGTAATATTCCAAATGACCATTTACAAGTTATTCGTTATACTATTTTATAATTCTAAAAATTGTGGAGCTTTACAGTTTAAAAAAATATATTCCCTCTTTTTACAATATTGTTTAGAGTGTTATAGAAAGTTGTCTTTTATTTTCGATATTTTGCTTAAAATTAATTTTACGTTTTGACTGTGCACTTTTTTATTTGTACAATATTGAAATGGACTTTTTAGAAAGGGACTTGCGACTTCAGTTTTTAAAATTTACTGCTTAAATTGCTGAATTAAAAATTAAATTAAAATCAATTAAAAATTTGGAGGGAGAAAGGGGCTTCGAGATTTGCATTATCTCAGTGCTTCAGGAAATTTTAAGACGGCCATGAATTCTTCTGAAATTAGAAATAATTGCATTGTTTAAAATAGGGGGGGGGGACGCATAGCTAGTCAGTGAATATTTCAATAAATGTATATTGTTGAAGAGTGCATTACCAGAACTTCATTGAACACTATTTGGAATGACTTATTGTACATATCAGAACGATCTTGAATAAAATGAAAGTTTCTGAAAAACATATACTACATATATTAATGTAAAAATCATTTTTCTTAATTCTGTTTTATTTTTTAACAGTAAATTTGGATTAGGGTTTAGTAAATAGAGCAACTAGAAGAAAATTAAATTTGAATTCAGCTAATATCTCCTACAAATTTTCGCAGATACAAATGATGAGCTAGCAAAATATTAATATACTTCTGATTTAGTAAAGTGCTTATTTTATGCACTGTATACTTACAATATTTCATATACAAAATGCCAAGTCATATAATGAATAAATAATTTATCTTTATCAAAGTACAGGTTTTAAAAAAAAAAAATGTAACAACATTTAAATTAAATCTGCTATGATAAACAGAAAAGTTGAAATTTGTAATGGCATTCTACTCTGGAAACTGATTTTTTTTAAACTGATATAGCATAGAAACTTAACATCCGTAGTTAGAAGGGGAACTTACGTCATTTCAAGAATTGCTTTTGCAACTTTTCCCTCCTTACAAATCATTCCATTACCACTAACCTCATTTAATTGTACTTTAAATTTAAGAAACAACTTTTTTTAAGTGCCTATATTTAAATAACATATATTTTAATGTTCTAACTTATTGAATTAAATAAACGAATCAAGAAGAAATAAAGCAAAAACTAATTGAAGGCAAACTCTTTCATTTAATGCATAACGTTATATTTATGTAAAATAATGCATTTATATCTAAAATCTAGAAGAAATGATTATTATTACGAAATGGATACACTATTTATATGAGAAGAAATATCATTCCTCAATGATTTTTATCACACATTTTTAAATAAATAAATTGAAAAGCAATTCATCATTCATAAAAAGCTAAGTGGAAATTATTCATATAGTATTAAAACGCATTAAAATTGTATCAATGAACGTGTCGTTAATTATTCGAATTGTCTCATGCTAACTCTTGCCAAATATGACACTTTTAGATAAAGTGTAAAATGTGGTAACCTCTTTTAGAACTGACCCTTATCAGTAACACAACCGCATTGAAAATGACTGGTACACAAAGTGTACTGTACGCAAAGTCATACAACCTTCTGTAGGCGGTTGAAGGTCATATTTTCTACCTCGTTATTGGTGGTCTGGTACCGGTAACGCTGTAGAAAATGTGACCTTGAACCGCCTACAGAAAATACACAGACTATAGTCGCTTGTTCTCGAAACAAACGTACCCAACATGAGTCACGTGACTTGTGGTGAACCTAAGAGTAAGAATACCTTTTTTGGCGCTATATCGCAAATCTTGGCATACTCAAAAGCTGAAGCACAACCTTTTGCTTCCCGGCATTGCGTCCGGTTCCCGAAGAAGGGTCCCCCCCTTGTTTTAAGATTATCGTTCTTTGAAAACTAAGCACAATGGTTTCGAAAATAACAGTATCTTTTTCATAACATCAGAACCCCAGTTTATTGAGTTATATCATGCCTACTTTTTAATTTTTTTGCATCAATTTAAAGTCGTTATTTTTCTTCTTTAAGTAAAATTTTTAATTCTTTTATTTACCTAAAAACGTCTTTTAATTTTACATTACATGTTCAAATACTTTCTATCAATGTTTCAAACAGATAAAAAAACTTTTATAAAAACAGATTAAAAGTGAGCTAAGGTTTTTTTTAAAGATTTTAATGCAAGTTTTTCTTTTAAGGGAGCATCGTTACAGAAAATTGTCCTATATGATAAACACGCCTTGCAAAAATTGTTTCTCAAAATTTAGAGACAGATTGTAACGTAAAAAGGTAATTTTAAAATGAAATAAGGTAAACTGGAGTAATATTTGGCAACTCTTTAAAATAAGAACTCAAACTGCTGTTTAGACACATTTTTAATATTTCTATGGCTTAGTATCAGTTTAAAAAATTTCACTTCCGGTTTATCATTTTGCCAGTAACTTTGTTTCTAACTACCACAGAAACAAAAATAAATCATTTTTGGAATCTTAAATGTGTTGACTTCAATACAGATAATAAAGAAATTCGAAATTTTTGCCAAAACGGTTTTTTTAAGGTATGTGCATACCGTAGATTATAAATAAATGTTAACATTCAGACAAAATTTTTATATGTAAAGATAACATTTCTTTCTTAAATATTTTCTTATCTTTACAATATCCACTAGTTTCTTTTTGAGTAAAATTTATGAAAACATGCAATTATTACTTGAACATTTATGAAGTTTTGCTATATGACATTTCAATAGAACATACGTTTCACTTTTTCATTCACATGAGGATTTAATATCGTTGACGATATAACACAGTTCTAATATTTATGGTAAAAATATTGGAAACTACATATTGGAAATAACAAGGAACTTTGTTTGCATTACAATAATTACACAATTATTAATCGGTCTAAAATGTTTATATGTTCACTTGTATTGACGAGAAAAAAAAATCACGCCAAGTTTGCATTCGAGATTAAAATAAAGAGAGTAGCAAAGTATAATGCAGTTTAAATGAAGCTTAATAACAAGTAATAACATCAAGGTAGATGGATCTGAGTGATCCAAGTTACGAAATTTTAATTGATTTAAAATTAATATAAATAGAATATATTTGTTGTACGTGCTTGTGAAATGATTGAGGACTATCTTTAAAAACTTTTTCTATGCATCCAATCTCACAGCAAAAGTGAACCTTGGCTTAAATAAGCTTTAAAATTTAACAGTTAAAAGTGAGAAATAATTTGCCTTTGAAATATAATGAAGAATGGATTACAGTTAATGCAAATTCTAACCACAAGTCATGTGATTTTGTCTTGTCCTACACCAGAGTAGTGTTGCAATCCCTCTATTCACTATTTCAACTCTATGGTCTAGGCTTCCATGCAGAGATGCATCCACCGTGTAGAGCGCGCATAAAATCTGCCGAAGGTCAATCTTCCTCCCGTTGGTGTGATGCGAATATTAAGAGAGATGTGGACAATGAAATGAAGGTCGCAGTAGTCATTTCTCGGATGCAGTCTTTTATCAAGGATCCTCCGTGTATTAAAGGTTGGTTCATCTAGGGTGATATATCTTCCCACAAGTAGACTTAGATATCGCTCTCGTAATATGATCCAACCCAAAACAACCACGTTGCTTCAAACCATAATATTTATCTAAATAAATTGAGTAGTTTTGCAAGCAGTATCTGTGAGAAAACTCTTAGCAGGCTGAAATTTTTCTTCGTGTTATAAGATTCTTTTATATAATTTAAAAAAAAAAAACCCTCTGAAGTTGTGAATAGAATATTTTCTTCAGAGTTGAAATATTACCAAATTTGTGATCTGATGTGGTGATTATTAATCGTTTTAATTTTTGAACTTTTCGTTAATTTATTTGCTATTGCTTGAATATGTTTGATTTCTACTTTTCCTTTCACTACAATTTAGTAAACAGATCGTATCTATGAAATCGATCGTCTCTTTAGGGAAAGAAATTACAACTAACCTTGACCCTTCCAGAACCTTTCAGGACCTGAAAATAGTGTTATTGGAAGAATAGGAGCAACTACCAATGGGACTCATAAAATGATTGATTCTCAATATGAATTTACGTTACAGAAATTCTGTAATTGTAGAGGGCAACATATCCTTAATTCCATCTTGTAACTTCTGTTTTATACTTGCCATCCCTGATGATCCACACACATTATCATGAATGTTTGGTTTTTCTTATTACTTGGTATTCCTCTGGATGTACCATACAATATGATATGGTAATTATATCAGACAGATCGGATGGTATATCTCTTATTGTATAATATCAATCTGTATATAATCTTCAACATAAGAATAAGACACCTCTACAATTCGAGACACTTGTTTCAAACACCTTCACGAAACAAGATCTATGGGAATAACAAAGGAGGCAGATTTGATCAGATCGATAAACTGATTTATTTGAAATTTCACCATTATGAAAGCTTATCATATTTCATTCCATAATTCACAATAGTTCTTGCGATAAAATTAATTTTATCGCAAATTAACGATTAATTTTGTCAAAATATGTGCATGAATAAAGCAACGTACCTATGTAAAATCTGTAGCAAAAAAAAAAAAAAAAAGGGCTTTTTTTTTCCACTGAAATTTCGGAAGAGTAATCAAATATGATTCAGATTCTTCCTTAATAAGACCATTTTTTTCAAATTCTGAATGAATTATGATTTTTCTTATAAAAAGTTAGGCATATCATTATTTTTGGAAATAATTTTTAAAATTCCTCTCTTTAGTTAATCCCACATATTTATTCACACCTCGAAATTTTTATTATGAAATGAATTCATTCCGCTGTTTTAAAATAATGCTTTAACGCATCAATGAGAACGTATTGACAAAAAAAAATCAAAGAATTTATCAGATTTTATTAAAAGACAGTGGTTTTATTTTTAAGCGGAAATGTTATTAACACATTGACTGTCGCATGACGCGCCAGTGCGTTACAGATAATATGTAATTGTACAAGCCATCTATGTTATTAGATGAAACCTTCTCTACTACGGTCAAGAGATAGCAAAGAAGGGCTCATCTAACTAGATAGAGGACCCGAATATTGGGTGTGAGTCGTGGCAGCGAAAGTGTTAATCGGATAAAACAACTCTAAACTGTATAAGATTTTATTCTTTTATAATAATAAGGATTTTAAACGGTTAGTTTTTATATATAGTGTAGCAATATTTTAATCAAAACAAAAGAATTAGTAAGTATCAAAAAATTTTGTAACGAAATCATATCAATACGTAAATGCTTTAAAGTAGAAGGGTTCATTTCTAGGAGAAACTTCAGTTGACGGTTATGTCGGTGAAACAGTATTTGAAGTCAGTTTTTTTTTCTCCTATACTATATATATAAGGCATTAACGCCACATATCCTTGTAACTTCTGTTTTATACTTGCCATCCCTCTGAGACATGGTGTCGGTTTGTTGAATCAATAAAAGGATATTGCTGTCACTTTTTTTTAATATATAGAATAACTTTGCTTTTATCTTTTATAGATCCAAAGATGGTTGCTAAAGGAAGCCTTATTTTTATAATGCTTGTGGTTTAATTTGCAAAGAAATAAAACATACAAATTTTCTTCTGAATTTGGTTTCATGTCCTTAGTATAGTCAAAGATTATTGAGTCTTTTAAATGCAGTTTGTTAAAAGAAGTATATTGAGATTTCTGTAAAATGTTAATAGATCTTTCAATCAAAATGACATAATTTAAACATTTTCAGTTCGATAATTAAAGGCAGAAATTATTGCAACTTAAGGTGCTTGGTTTAAATCCATTTTATGTTATAAGATTCATTTTTTGCATTGAAGTTGAAAAAATTAAGTGGTTAGATTTCTGATTTTAATGCCTTTTATTTTTCAGTGCACCTTGTGTGTTGAATGTATTTTAACTGGTAGTACTCCTTCAATGGCTATTTTATCAAACTCATCGGCTGTTTCAAAATTGAGATGCTAACCAATACAAAACAATGGTCCAGTGAATTCGTATCTTACCTAGTTTCGTTGGGAGCCTCAATGTGTTGTGTTTGATTGTCACCAATCGTATCTTGAGTATGATGGGGATTTGTAATAAGGATCTCATTCACTTCATTTTCTGTAATAGCTTTTAGTAGATCTTAGATTATTATGTTGGAATAATGATTTCATGGTATTTTTGTCGTTATATTTTCCTGAACCTAACATACATTTTCCTCAAACTAAGAACAGTTTGAAACAATAACTTACATTGGTGTGGTAAAAAAAAATGATAATTATTTTTTTCTTGAATTCGTGTGATAATTGGTTGATCATTTTTCACTTAATTTTAATGTTGAAAAATTTCTTTCAAAAATATTAAACAAATAAGACAGTAATACCAAATAATAGAAGAATTTAACTAAACATTAATAAATATTCTTTTTGATTCCGTAGTCAGAAAACTACTTTAGAAAAATGCGAAATAAAAATATGTAAAATATTTTTGACTTTCCTTTATAAAAAGGACATTGCTTTTATTTGCACGAGCATATGGCAGAAGCTTAAAATTCTTTAACGGAAATTCGTTAATATGCATCGTTCCCACAATTAATTTGATAGATCTTGATAAAAATAAAAAGAAAGAGAGTTTTTAAAAAATCTTTATTTTTAAAATTCCCATTTCAAAAATATTATTACTCATTTTTTTTTCTAGTGATAAATCCGTTTTAACGCTACATATTTTTTAAAACTGCGGTCAAAAATATTGAATTTTTTGAAAAAGAAAACACATTTTTTTGCTTTGATCTTGAAATCCAACTTATATTCCTCTGCTTGCAGTTTCCTATTGGCATTTCAAATCGTGCTTCAGGAAGAGAAATAATGCATCTGAAATCGAATGACTTTGGGAATTTTGTGATTTTTCATTTCGCTCACAATTTTTGGATTCAGACATTTGAGCATCTCAGATACGCTTTTATATAAACATTGTACTAAATCACTTTTCACTTTTTTTTTTTCAGAAAAATTTGTGAAAATATCAATTTCTTATTTATGAATATGTTTAATTATTTTGTGCAGTAAAATTATGTTCTTTTAGTGACCGTATTATATAATTTCTTTCGATATGTAGTCAAAAGATTGGATTACTCGTTTGACATTGAGAACATTATATTTTACCACTCTATAACTCTCGAAATTTTAATCAGAATCTCATAAACACGTACGTATTCATTCATTAAAATTTGTTTGTGGTCTAATTTAATGATAGGGAATTGATTCAGAGATAAAAATGGATCAATGTAATGGAAAACTATCGAATAATGAACTCAGCTTTTCAGTTTTTTGATCTGAGTCAAACTGCCTAATCGAATTATTTCTATTGACATTAGTTTAGTGAAGATAAAATAAGTACTAAAGATATAGAGGTACCTACTTTATGTTAGGGTAGGCTACAAAGGTCCTTTATTATTCATACAATGTGAAATCATGTGCAATTGACACGTTTGCAAACCTCTCAGTGACTGCAGCTAAAATTGCCCATTTTATTTGTGATCCTTTCTACATTGATGGTACTTCAAACGCATTAATCGCGTTGATCGTCTCGTGACATGCACAAGAATACGAGAATGGAATTCCAACAGTAGATAGCAACTGAAGGTAGAAATGAATTTTTCTTAACTTAAGGTCAAACGGCTCAGGAATCAATCATCTATCCTTTTACCTTACAATTCGATTGAATACACTGAATTGTATCAGCTAACAATTCTAATGTATATTCCAAAGCTTAGGACAAATCAAGAAAAAATTCCCAATCTTCTTTAATGCTGAGGTTCATGCAACGTGGATGCAAAGAAACTTAAAAGAAAAAGATTCGCAGAACTGTCTGCCTAAAAATTCGGTCCTAAGGACAGTGTCTATCTTCGTAGCGTCAATATTTTTTAAGCTCGCTTTTCTTAATTTTAACATTCTCGTTGGACCTGACAAGCCAAGGTGTTCATGAACTAATTGTTTTCTTCCTCGATGCATTCAATGTGCGTACCAACACCTTAACATTCTTGGCAAGGGGTGCGGCCTAATTTCCCTTTATGATCCTGATCGAAGCTATAATTATCCCACGTACCCAAAACCTTGTTTTTTCATCTCCTAACTCTGATCCAGAATCTAACTCTATATTCAATCGTACAATTAGCAAGTCATTTGGTCTGAGGACAGTAATCAGAATCAGAAGGTGTCGTAACTGTATCGGAAAATTACTATAATAATGGAACATAATTAGATTTTCTTCTAATAAACAACGTAGTGGAGAACAGTATGTCTTTCAAACTGTTTGCCATTCAAAATTAATGCGCATTCTATAATGTTTGATTTCGTAATTTAGAAGCAATGTTTCTTGGAAAATTAGCTATTGAATCTCAAATTGCAGTTTGTAGGGCGTCGATGAAAAATAATTTGATATTATTTTTCTAGAGATTAAATGAATTTACATTCTGAATCAGTTGAAAGAAAATTTAAAATTATAATTTTAACAAATGTTCTCTCCATTCTAATTCAATTGCCGAATTTATCTAATTAAGGAAATAACAAAGACAAATTAGGAAATATCGGTTTAGATAACGTCCTTTTTAATATATGCATCCATGTTTCCTAATCCGGACATCATATCTAACATTGTTTGTAGAACAAGAACGAATATTTTCTTAATGCGAACCTTTGATATTTTAATTTAGCTATTTGAATTCACCAGCAATGTATGAAAATAGTCCTTATCATTTACGCACAGCAACACTTTGCGATTTGTCAAAGATGTGACTTATATATAATTAATATGAATTGAGTTTTCCAAGTAGAAAACTTTCAACTTGGCAGGGAAAATGAGCAATGCAATTATAAAAGTTTAGAGAATGAATGGTTAAAAATCATCATTTTAACCAATGCTGTTAAAATCAGCAGAGTTTTAAAAATTATCTTTAAGGTAAAATTAAATTTTATTCTTAACCTCAAGTAGGGAATTCTCATAATTCTCCTCTCAAAAAATTTAAAGTAGAATTTTTCAGAATTAAATATGTTTTATTTGTTGAAATAACACCAATTCAAATAAAGTAATGAAATAAAAAAATCACTATTCTGATTGATTACACAATTATAGGTATCAAAAAGTGTTTCATTTTGTATACATTTCTATTGACCTAGTTATTTGTTAATGGGAATCCGAATCTACTCGAGCTGAAATCCCCTTCCTTATTGAATTCATTCAATAAACTGAATTGAATTCGGATTGATTTTATCATTTCTTAAAGTATTTATAATAATGGATTAGAAAAGAAAAATTATTATGTTATAATAAAAAGGGTTTTTATTGATTGTTTTCTGTGGTGCAGATCCGCATACTAACTAGAATCTAATCACTGAAAAACTTGATCAAAAAGCATCAGGACGAAAAAAAATATAGAACTGAAAAATTAATCTGGGTTTATGTCAATAGATCTTAGACCGAAAGAATTATAGATTTCTGTTACGAAATCATTTTTCGAATTTCTTTCAAACTGAATACCAGATTATATCAACGAGATAAAAAATGGAATTTTCTTCAATAAATCGGCACTGATTTTTGGCAAGGTAAAATGAAACATCGAATTATAATGAAATATTTTATTCATTCAACTAACTCGCGAGAAAAGTTTTTTTTCTCACTATCAGTATAAAATAATATCAAAATGAAATTGAACCTTCACTGGCATGCTTCACCCACTTTATATCAACATGATGATAAAAGCTCATCATGGTGCATTCATTTAACTAAGAGCTTCAATGAATGCTCGCTTAATATCTATTTATCATACAACTAGAAAGATAAGGAAACTTCTCATTTCGATTTTCGTTTAGTGAAACAGTTGGTCATATGTTTCAGTTGTATCACTAAATTTTCGCAATGATACTTTCATCATTATAAAATAATTTATCATGGACATGCGCTTTATTTTTAATATGCATATTGCACGCTCAGAAAGATGTAATAATAGTTTTGTCGTAGCACTAGTAGATAAATTGATGGTGTATCGTTAAATGAAACAAGCACCATTCAATGGAGCCGGCAGAATGTGCCATCAAGCGATAAGCACGACTAATAAAACTTTCGAAAAATGGCTTTTACACTCAAATGCGATGAGACAAAAAAATGGAACTGCTTTAGAAGCACGAGGTTATTTTTGATCGCTTCTTTCGGCATGAGATTCTGATGTATAGACATCTACTACAAACATCTCATATTATATAAACACAGCTCTATTTTCATTTAACCTTTGAAAATTAATTCGATTTATTTATGAGTGGACTAATATGCTAGTGAATTTCATTCATATTTGGCCTACTACTTTCCGTGAAAGCATAATTTATTTATTTATTATTATTCGTTAACTTGCTAGTAAACTTTTGAAAATCACATGTACAGTCCGTCAAAAGTGTATACAAGCACTTCTTTTGATTCGCAATCAACAAATGTTGATTTTATTTGTTGATTTTATTATTAACATTTGTTGCAACAAATTTATTTATTACAAATTTATTTATTTATTACATTTATTACAACATTTGTTGATTTTATTATTAATTTTATGTAGATTTATTAAAATGTCACGTAAATCTCATTGACGCCAAAGGCTGTCTTTATATCTGCTTTCATATTAATTTAAATACGCCAATGGCAACTCTCAGTTATTCCTCTTTTAATTCCTTCGCATAGAAGGACGAATGTGACTTAGGCGTCGAATGACTGAATTTTTAATTTTAAATCTGCAATTGAGTGAAAGTATTATGTAAATTAAAATGAAAAAAAAATCACTTAAAAACTATAAAGTTATAGAAATTAAAATATTACCAAATGTCTAAAATAGAATGTGTCATCTAATTAGTAATTTAAATAAACTCGTAGATCCTCGTAAACCCTAAGCAATAACTCACGCTTAGAACCCTTCGAAAACGAAGTTTTTCGGAATTTGAAGCAAAAGAACCGGGGATACAAGAAAAAAGATATAGGGGGGGGGGGGAGGACTATATTCATACAAATATAGACAGTAGATCATTTTCATACTTACTTTATTCATTGGTTCATTCGATACAGTAGACTACTGCTTATCCGCGGGCGAGTTATCCGCGCCTGCTGCACTAAGATTTTTTTTTTTTTTTTTTTCTTCCAAGCAAAGAGAAAATGCTTCCAAAGCAAGAAGCAAACACAAATGACTGATTTCTTCAAAAAGGTGTAGTTTTACAGTTATACTTTTGTAATTACATGATACATTACAGTATTAAAACAGTACATATGTATTAATTTTTCTGTGTATCCTTGACGCCTCTTGTAAGTACAAAGGACTTTTCTGTTTTCATTAACAAAATGCATTTTAGGTTAGTTTTGAGTGATATACTAAAATATTAAGCGTTAGTTAAACATTTCCTGCTGTTTATTTTACGTTTTATTGTACATAAAACGATTTTTCAAAGTTGAAATGACTGTTTTCTCTTTTGCTATACCTGTTTTTAGCTTTTTTCGGATTATCCGCGATTTTTGTTATCCGCGGCGGCCGCGCCACCCACTTCAGCGGATAATCGGGAGTGTACTGTATTTTAATCTTGAGTCTTTTAGCAATTCTTAAACGCCGTATACGGAAAAATATAAGTCTAAACATTGCATAAATAACTTTTATATTCCATTATGTTGTAAAATTTGGATCAAGACCCATCAAATAAGACAGTAATGTAACAAAATAATTCTTTTATTTACAGTCTTATATATTAACAAAAAAATCCACCTTGTTCTCATCTAGGTTAATATTTTTCTCAAAATTCACACAGCAATTGAAAGCTGAATCACGAAATAGTTCCTCGATCCAATCGGAGAATAGAAATCATAAAAACACTAACAGGCTGTTAGCTCTAAACGGTTACTCCAGGACCGTTCCAGAAATCCATCAATCTTTATCTGGTGGATCCTAACACAGAAGCCCGAATAACACGGAACTTCTCCGCACACCGATGTTTCTCCGAATTCCAATTCGAAGCTTTCTCTTGTTTTCTCTGGGGAAAAAATACCGCATTTTATTTCCATCAGATATCCGCCTCTGATTTCTCATTGGTGAACTTGAGTTCCTTATCACCCAACAGATGTTCAGCAATGCTTCCTCAATGGTCTCAATTCGATCGAGGGAAAATCTGTTAAGGATCTATCTTTGTGGCCGACCACCTCTTGAGCACATGTTAACTATAATCAATTTCCAGCTAACACCGGCTGAAGTACACCTAGGTTTGACAACAGTTGCTGGTGATTGATCGCTTCTTGATGACTTGAGATGTCTCTTTATAAGGGAAAAAATTTAGTATCTGGATGTTTTGGTATTCCTTTCCCTTGAAAACATGATGAATCTATTTGAAACAACGGGCTACGCATCTGTTTTGTCACACCTGGATATAGTAACAATTGACTAGATACAATGATTCTCCTAGTGAAAAGGTTCCACATCTAGAGGTCGGTATGCACGTAACTATATGTAGGAAACGGAAGGCGTTACATCTGGTAGTGTGGAAAATAGTGCTGTCTTTTAGGTTCAAAAACAATGTTTCAAAATTTGATTCCAATATTACATTATCTTGAGGTGCCGCAAAGAGCTTGAAATCTGTAAAAAAATTGAAATTTTTATAATAATCCTTTAAAATTTTTTCTTAGATTTTACTTTGGTAATAGTGGAAAAAAGTTATCTTTTAGGTTAAAAAAGAATTTTTTAAAATGTTGGTTGCAATGCAAAAATATCTCGAGGTACCACAAAGAGCTTAAAGTTTTTTTTAAAAATTGAAAAATTGTAAACTTTGATAAAATATTTTTATGAATTTTTCGTTCATATAATGTTACAAAAGATGATTTTAAATGCATATATAACCATTACAATTGGAAAAAATTATTAATTACAAAAAATAATAATAAAAAAATATTTTTATATCAAATTTTGCGTTTCTTACTTCTGTATCCTTAATGATTACAAATGTTACAGTTGCAAAATGTTTGTTTCTACTTCATTGCCACATTGCCTGTTTTCTTTAAATTAAATTTTGGCATATTCACTCGTGTGCCAATTTTTGCTCTTATGTATTTTTCTCTTGCGATTGAACCAAAGACATTTTGAGCCGATTCGGCCACCGGTCTCGCCGATCTTTCCAATGCTTGCATGTGACAAGGGAGCCGTTGAAAGTCGATAACCGAGTCCCCTAAATTATTTGGTTCAGCTTCAGATGCCTTTTGTATAAAGTTTTAACTTAATATTAAACCGCGCATGCACTTGGTATTTTTATCACTTCTTATCTATTTGAAGGATCTGGTTGACTTGCCTCTCTTTGTAAAGAGCAATGTTATTCAGCGTTGTCATTGTCGTCAGTAATCGTTTCTGATGCACTAGTATTTTTTGCCGTTCTTGATTAAACTTAACTATTCTCTACTCTTTCTTCCTCAAAGCGCTTGTGATAGCAATAGCAATATTATCTATAACCATTTTCCTGTTAGAGCATTGATCATTTAGAACCTTTTACTCCACAACTGGTACTTTTTTTTCTTTTATACAATTCATTTATACATACAGCTTTTATCAATTGTGAAATTCTTTTGCTAAAAGCAACGGGAATAGAAGCTCTTGACCATATTTGTTCTATTGTGGGAACTAAAATGTCACATATTTCACTCACAGAAGGATCCTTCTCTGAAGCAATTTTGAGGTTATGCCTAACATAACAGTAGCACTAGTTTCGTATGTAGTGTGTTCAGCTTCAAGTAAATCACTAAATTTCCCAAAAATAGAACACTCCGATATTTTTCTTGTCTTCACTATTTTAGACTTTGTCCTTAGACAGCAAAGCACACAAGCACAAACTAACAAATCAGTTACGTTATTCAGTTATACAATAGGCGGAGCTAAGACGCCAACTCAACTGCACTCGGCAAAGCTACTGATTTGAAACCAGCTCTGTGCTTGTCATCGCACAAATCTCCTCCTTACCTCAATAACAACCCCTCCGGCGACGATTCAGTGCCATAACAGAGCAATAGTAAAACTGCTTTTATACTTTTATTCACATGACAATGCTTAATGAAAGCTTTTTATTTCATAATCGAGGCATGTGAAAATCTTTAAAAAGTTGCAAAAAGTGCGTTTTTATGAAACTTTAACGTCCTTGCCGCACCTCAAGATGTATTCTAATATCTTTTTATAATTTTTATTTATCTTATCTATACCAAAAGGAAAATTTTCCGAGCTATTACAAATTAAAAAACAAAAGTTGATTATTTCGTAAAAAAAGCTTTAAAATGTAGCAAAAATTTAAATTTTATGAAACTTTAACGTCCTTGCGGCACCTCAAGACCTACTCCAATAGTTTTCATATTTATAATGTATTTTATGTACACCGAAAGGCAACTTTTACACGCTATTACAAATTAAAAATCAAAAGCTGATTTTTTCGTTCCACCCTAATATACAATTTACGATAATAATAATTAAAAAACACAATTATACACTTGTTACGGTATGGCAGCTCTCTGCCTCACCAGCTAAATAAGATATCATTTTTTTTACCCAAACAAAAACCATATCCTTCTTTACAATACCAAAAATAATTTTTTACTACCTAACTTATTTGCAGCTTCAGTTCTGTTTGCCATGTGAGAGAAGAGAGGAAATGGAAAGGAAATTAAGAAACACTTTTTATTAATGAACTTTCTTTTCTTCAACCACACTTGAAAAGGTTATTCCTTATTCCACATTTATAACGCTAGACCGGTGATTTGACATTTCATTTTCTTTTTATATTTTTGAAAAATATCTCAATACCTAATGTTTAAATAGTTAACATGAAGTGCAATCTGAATTATTTTCAGAGTGATTGAAAAATGATAATTCTTTTTAAAAAGTTCTTGACCTTTGAAATGTAATTTTCATAATAAAATTTTCACTATACGAACATTAATATCAGTTGTGAAAATTTTAGGTATTCCTTTTACCTTCAATTGTTTTTTTAGCAGAAAGAATCACAAATAAAAAACAAATGTCAAGTTACGTTTTATTCCGTTAACCCAGTATTTCAAAAATTCTTGATTTTACTTCACATTTCTACTTGATCCTATTTTTGCTTTTATATTCATTTGTATTTTGTTCAACCAAAAATTCCTTTAGCATTATTACTTTTTAGATCAAAGATTTCCTAGAAATCTCGGCTCAAGTCTTCATTATGAAAACAGTTTCGTTACAAGGCCAATAAAATCAAATCGGTTTGCTGAATCGGTTATTTTGAATCTCCACTGTTTTTGCATTTTAATTATTTTGAAAAAAAAATTGTGCAACTACCTAATTTTGAGTCGAAAGTAATATTCAAGCATCTACTTTAATTTATCTTTTTCCAATGTCATTTTAGTTCAACTATTAAAATGCAAGAAGAGTGAAAATGGTGGTATTCTGAGTAATTTTGAATTTCGTCAGAACTACAGTTTTGCATCGTATTCTTCAGTTGTTGCTTATTCGACTAGCATCACAAATTTTATGTATTTCTATTCAATAGTTTTTCAGATATAATTAAAATTATAAAAATATAACTTTGAATTTTAAAAAAATGCCTACTTTTATGTTATGTATAATTTTATTGTAAAGAAGGCTTATCCATTATATTATGAAAAAAACCTAAGCCTCTATTTAGAATTAAGGTCCCTACATTTGAACTGCCATCATCAGCTTCTTTGAGACTGTACTTTTTGACATCTACAGGATAATCGTAAAGTCTTTTCCTGATTATAAAAAATTATTACAAAATAACCATTAAATATAATACTGTAAAATTTCTATTATAGAATGGCAATGTTTTCTTCGTCTAATAGACAGCGAAACTAATATAGAAATGTGTTTTTTGGTTCCTGGAATTCAAATCAGCCATATTGCTCAGTGTTAATTTGGAAGTTTAATAAAGGAGAGAATGTTTACAACGCTCATTGAAGACACTCAAAATAGGATCACAGATGCTGTGTGACGACCAAACTGTCAGACAATACTTAGCGAGAAGTGGAATACCGATATAATACCATTCTTCGAGCTACTAAGAGTTCAAATTTACTGATGTACGTTGTTTCATTAAAATTTTTATAAATGCTAATATTCCGAAACAACCATGTGCCAAATTAGAATTGATTTTACTATAGATTTTTGTAATCAAGTAAAGATTTTGCGAGTACGTTTTATATATGTGCTAATTTAATCAAGAAAGCTTAAAATTACTTTCGAAATTGGATATTATGATTTGAAAAATTCGATTTAGTACGAATTTTAGTATGAAAATTACCTCTTGCATAAAAAAAATTATATCATATTTTTCTTCTAGCACTATAGAAAATTTTGGTTTTATTGTGTAGCAATGACCTCCTGAGTAATGTGCTTTTTTATAAATTCTGCTTTTACAAAAAAACATTGAAAGAAAAAACCCTTTCTATGAAAAAATGCGAATTGCTAAAGCACTTTGAAATGAGATATTTTCCCAGCTGGAGTCATCCATTGCTCAATACTCATTTCTTGACATGATTCATTATTGACAATAACATTTTTTCCAAAGTGAGAATTAGTAACTTTCAAATTCTGCGACACATCGATTTTCTGCAAAACTTTTCAGCTTACTACATATGTTTTGCTTGTTCGAAAATGCCACATTTGTCTAAATGATATCATGGATGAATGAGACATAGTTTGTCCAATAAATCCTGTGAGCAACGTACTTCTCTAAATTTGCCCTTGATAAATAACATCTCTTTGAAGCATCAATTACAAACGGATATGAATGAAAGAAATTCATGAAAATTGAATCATTGTATTAATTGAGATTGTTTATTGAAATGAAGGACGGCTACTTCAATCACATAAGAAGGATAAAAATAGTCCGCTTTAATAAAAAGATTGCCGTTGGTAACTTGTTTATAAAATAGATTTCTCCAAACAGAGTTTTGGAATATATTTGAAAAATATCAACGTTTTGAAAATATTTATCTCGAATCGAATTTTCGTTTCATCTTGGTCGACATGTAAGATTCAGCAAGTCTATCAAGGAATTTCCATTTTATATTATTAGTAACCTCTATGCCTTTTTTTTAAAAAAAAATTACTTTATAAAGTTTCACTTTTAGATCTCTCCTTTTAACACGAACTGTTTTTAAAAATATCATGGGATTCACATTTGATGATACATCCCAAACAAAAATGTATCCTAGTGAAAATAAAATATTTGCTTCGAAGTATATTCTTCGATCCTTCACAATTATGGAATTCATAAAGAGCCAATCTTTATTTCATGATGGACACCCAGAAACTTTTTTTTTCTTTCACTAACGCATCGAAACATATTTCAAAAAATCATTGCACCAAAAGCGACTAATATCTATGGCATTCAATTCTCCTCTGACCCTTTTGCTTTTCTCGCACTGTTTTGACTGCAGTAGGTCAATCTTGATCATGAGCCTGGCTAGAAAAGCTGAATTGCAATCTGGAGACTTCATCCAACTTCTGTTCTGCTGAGGCTTTCATTCTATAGATGTTAAGATCAAGCGATTTTTAATCAGCCAACTGTTCGATGGGATGAGGTGAAGAGCACGTCCATCTGACTCAACAGTCAAAAAACTGCACGGATGGCCTTCTTATTTCTTTTTATTTTGAGAAAGGGTATTTATTGAGCTCGGGCTGAAAGTATTCTACTAGCGCTTGCATGTAGAAGTTGGTCTTCAGCATTCTTAAAAGGTGCAATGAAATAGAAAAGTAAGGATACGTAATTTTTGCATTGAAAAGAAGCATCGGAAAGAATACTCTAAGTGCTGTATTTAGAATCAATTCAAGAGTATTCTGATGTTACTCTTAAAAAATGATTATGGAAGGAAGTATGCTTGGATGAGCATAAAACAAACAGTTTTTATCACAATTAGTCAACGTGGTTACATACTATCATCATTTATATTATAATAACATATTAAATTAAATGTAATAACATATTAAATGATGTAAACGTTATTACATAACATACCATTATATAGTAATATTAATAATTATATTCCCTTTAAATCTTGCCATGATTTCAAATATTGATGGATATTTACTCTTATGTTCAGATTTCTTCTATTGTCGCAATCACAAATGAAATTTTCAAATGAAACAGTACATAAAGTGTCTTCAGAACGATCTCTATCTTTTATGCGTTCAGAATTCTGTACAACAAGCATTTATCACGCAGACTGCGAAATCTATATTTATTAATATACAATTAGTTATATATGATATATGCGCCATTTATTTACTAAAATTCTAAAAGTACATTGTACCATCCAGTGAGCTATGATATGCCAATAAGTATAGATTTATTTGCTATAAGGTAGATTTTTTTAGAGCCATTATATTTTATTGGAAAATCTGACAGCATTTTCTGCGACAACATAAAAGGGCGTGGTTTTTCCATTATCTTCAGTGGACAGTTTTTTTCCACTAGTAGCATTGAATTTATTCTCTTCAAACAATTTCTCATTTTTAAAAACTCTAAAATATTAGAATCGCTAAAGCTTCCAAACGCCCGAACTTCTAAGCCAAAAATTTGTAATTTGACTTAGGCCATCAACTTTCATGAAAAACCCCCTTTCACGTTTGAAAAATAATGACCCAAAATGTTTCGATTGTATTATCTGTATGCATTTACCATCAATTGGCTTATCATGTAGGTTAAATCAGTGCACTCATAAAATTTATCTGTGGTTTTAATACTTTGGTTGGGGGCATTTCCTACCGTTTATCGTTTGTGTTTCTTATAGTCTTTATTACAATACTTGCGTTTAATAGATATTCAAATGATAGGAGAATGAAATTTATATCGATTGCCAGATATTTGAAAAGTGATATATAGTTAGGGGTTGCTCCTTCCTTTTCTCTATATAAATTTAATAACCAATTTATATCGTTTTTCTACGTAATCCATCATCAACCACCTGGGTACTTTTTTTATCTAAAGTAATTAATAAAAGCGACTACATCTTCTGAGTTCTCCTTCTTTAGAACAGGAGTTGAACTTCTACCACTCTCGATGCTTTCTGTGATTAAAAATTTTTTCTATCGCACAAAATTTAAAAATAAATAAAAATTTATGTTGTTGTTGTTGTTGTGTGATGTTTATTGGCGCAAGGGCCATATTTGGCAATTCTGCGCCAAGCAAAAGGCAAAACATAAAAGTAGAATATATTAGTATATGGTAGTTTTAATAGATTTATTAAAATATAAAATCAGATAAAAAATAAAAACATGTATAGTATAATAATGCAATACTATAAGATAAAAAAAACTTTTCTGAAGGAATGCTAGAGTAATAATATGAAACTAATGACCATAAAGATAAAACTAATATTAACAATACTAAATGCAAATATAAAAGTTAATAAACTTTAAAAACTTAAAAATATTCGGGTGGTAACTCTCACTCAACAGTCCGCAAGGTTAATGACGAAAAAAAAAACGAACATGATGTGGATTAAAAGCGGGGTATTCGATTAAAATATGATTTACAGTCAAATCCACATGACATGCTTGGAGCGCCAATAATGAGATGTCGGTGTGTATAGCACTTATAACCTACACGGGGACGAGTCAATGTCAGTCTCACGTGTAGGGAAAACAGACCACAATCCAATAGTTGGTTTATTGGAATGTAGTTTATTTTTATCCACAGGTCCCACATTAATTGCCAAGTAGAGAAAATATGTTACCCCAAGGCCTTTTTGACATTGCAATAAAGAATTGCCTGAGACAAAAAATTCGTTGCCAATTTTGCCCCTGAATCTGCCATTTCGTTTCCAGATATGCCGATGTGACTAGGGACATAGAACATCTATTTGAAAACCCTTGTTTTGCAAGAGACGCAAAGTGAACAAAATTTGTATAGCTATCGGTGCATCCGATTATGATAGTGAAAAAGTGCTACCAACGCATTCCTGCTATCGGTATAAATAATGAATTTTCGCTGAGTGGAAGGTGAAAATTTCTGTACAGCACAAAATATACCCATCAACTCAGCTGTAAATACGGAGCAACAATTATGAAGACGGTAGCTCAGGGTATCACATGGAAGTACGATTCCACAATCAAAATGGCCATCTGATTTTGAGCCATCCGTGAAAATTGGTACAAATGAAGAGTACCGATTGCGATGGTAGAGATAAAGCTGTTGGAAAATAATCGGAGCAGTTGATGATTTATCAGATCTAAGAAAGGGATTTGAAAAGGAAAATTGCTGAGTGTCCCAGGGCGGAAAGCATAAAATATCAGCTGATTTGAGAACGATATTCTCAAGATTCGAGCCATGTACGAGAATTTTGGATCGCTCACAGAATGGGGGGATATGAGATGGACGGGCATTCTATAATCTGTGGAGGTCAACTGGAAATGTAATTTCAGATACGGTATGTCCTGGCAGAACGAAATCTCGATCAGAACCATATAGCATACATCCATAATCTATACGGGAGTTTATGAATGCTTCATATATACTGAGTAAGGAGGTTCGATTGTCTTCCAAGATGTTCTGGGGAGCACCTTCAAGATATTTAAGTTTTTTTTTTCATACTTCTTCTGCAGGTGCATTATATGTGGTAGGAAAGTGAGTCTTAGATCGAAGATCAAACCATATTTCATCCACAATTGGAATAGTTATATTTTGTATATGGATAACAGGATCTAAATGCATACTTCTCTTCCGACAGAAGTGTACACATCTACTCTTTTACGGAGAAATTGCATGCCCGTTATTGTTACACCAAGCTACCACCTTATTATAAGCATTTTGTAGCTGTCACTCAATGAGACTCATATTGCTACCTTGACATGATATCTGCAGGTCATCAACATACAGGCTTCATGAACAGATTGTGGAAATTGATTCAAAATTTGACTTAGATGGACGCTAAAAAGCGTGACACTAAGGACAGTTCACTGAGGGACACCCTCAGCCTGGACAAAAACATCAGAATAGAAATTGGCAACACTAACTCGAAATGTATGATAATATGGGTAAATGTCCTCTAAATACAAATTTATACAGGGCAGAAAGTATGCCATAGCGCCATGCACGATCGTATGCCTTTTCGACATCAAAGAAAATATAGACTAGGTGATTTCTCCTTACAAATGCGTTGCGCATTTGGGTTTCCAAGAAAATGAGGCTATCAAAAGTAGAGCGACCTCGACGGAAACCACTTTGCATTGGGTGATGCATCTTTGTTTTTCTAATTTCTTAGATGAGGCGGGCATTGACCATGCGTTGTAGAGTTTTGCACACGCAACTGGTCAAAGTAATTGACATATAGTGCAGAGGGTTTTCGGGATTTTTGCCAGGTTTTAGGATTGGAATCACAAAAGCTTCCTGCCATTGTGAAGGGTACTTCTGCTTAGTCCATATTATGTTAAATAATATCAACAGATTGGAAAGGGAAATGGAATTCAAATGGCGAAGCATGTTATATGTGATTCCATCTGGACCTGGACTGGTATCATGGGCTTGAGACAGGGTCGTTTCTAGCTCAAACATCCCAAATTCAGAGTTATATGGGAAGGTATTCCTGTCATAGAATCGCAAAGGCAAATATTCCGCAAGCTTCTTAATTTCTAGAAATTCAGCATAGCAAGATTCAATTTGCGAAAATCTATTCAAAAGATTTGCCGAGAATATAAGTTATGTCTAATGGGTAAGAATGCGTTACATTTCCAACTTTAAAAACAGGAAAGTATGATTCCCGATAAATTCCATTTGCAGCATTCACTTTATTCCACAAAATCTTACTGGAAGTACAAGATGTGATGGAAGAAACAAAGGACTTCCAAGATTCCCTCGAACTACGGCGACGAATGCGTCAAGCATGGGCCTTGGCATGTTTAAAAGCAGGAAGGTTTTCTGTCGTTGGGTACCTCCTAAATTTGTTCCAGTGCTTTTTTTAATTCTTGTAACTGTAGCGACATATTTCATTCCACCACGGTCTGCGAAATCTTCTTAGATGTGGTGAACTTTTGGGGATACTCCTATTAGCGGCGTTCATTATGACATGTTGTAGAGCTTCGGAAACGTCTATACTACTAACCATGTCCTCAGTGATAACTGCCAATTGTGTGAATGTATCCCAATCTGCCCGACGGAATAGGAAATGTGGAGTGCGAAAAACCGAATCTTCTCTATCAATGTAGGAAATAATAATTGGGAAGTGGTCACTATTATATAATTCATCATAAATTTGAAAGTTTGTCAATGGCAGAAGTTCAGGAGAATATATGGCTAAATCAAGACTATGGAAACTACGTGTAGGCTCATGCAGATTAGTTTTTTCCTCATTACTGAGCAGGAAGAGACAGTTATTGGAAATAAATTGTTCGATCTGCCGCCCATAAGATTTTGTACAATCAGAACCCCGCGACGTGCTATGTCCGTTGAAGTCGCCAAATAAAATGAAAGGTGAAGGAAGCTGATCCACTAGGCCGTCAAGTTCATGTTGACGAATAACATCATGAGGCGCTGAGTAAATAGAACAGACTATGACCAATATTCGTACGTGAACTTGCACAGTCACAACCTGCAGAGAAGTATCTAATTTGAGAGATGTGCTCAGATATAAATTTGAAGTAAAGATAATACATACACCACCAGAAGTTCGAGATTCTGCGTCTGCATCTTTCCGAATACAATTATAACCTCGCATTTTGATAGGGATTTTGGGTGCCAAGAAAGTTTCTTGAACACCAAAGTAGATGGGATGAAATTTTTTTAAAATGAACTTGATGTCAGGAAGTTTGGACCGAATGCTGCGACAATTCCAAGAGAAGAAAGTACCCATTAGGAAAGTTTTTTCGCAAGATAATTTCTGGGGACAATGCTTGGGAGTTGTGCAACATCGAAACTCATTTCAAATTCATCCTCCTTCTTAGATGGATGGAGTGAGAGGATTTCGGGATTTTTCGATGCACCGCCAAAAATGAACGTTGAGTATTTATGAGCTACACTTTTGTTCGCAAGTCCTAGAACTACGAAAACGGGCAAATTTGGTTTTTTTAAAGTTTAGCTGAAAAATCTTAAGAAACCAGGCCACGTTTGGAGAGCTTTAGCTTCAGAGATTTATTTGATTTTGGTTTTGGTTTATGTACGACAGCTTTGCTATTTTCAGGAGTACTGATGAAAAATGCCTCAGTGTCAGAATCAGAAACGTTTTCCTAGGTTTTTGCTTTAATGACTGTTTTTGTACAATTTGGGCAACTATAGTTTTTACAAAAAGACTTTTGCACAGCGGATGCATAGCTCACACCAGGTTTAGGTGTTGAAGCCAACATTTTCCGTCTGGCTTCAGAATAGGTTATGACCTCTTTAATTTTAAGGCTTTTAATTTGCTTTTCAAGTTGCCAGCGTTCACATGATTTAGAATATGAGGCATGGCAACCACTGCAATTTAAGCACTTTTCTTGCGCCTTGCACTGATGGATGTCATGGCCTTTCTCAGCACAGCGTGCGCAAGTGAGTGTTGCGCGACAATTAATTTTGGAATGCCCAAAATGCTGACACTGAAAGCATCTTAAAGGATTAGGTATGTATTGCCGAATTGGCAATTTTATGTATCCCACATATATGCATTCAGGTAATTTCGTAGAATGAAAGTTAAAACATGATGCTTGGTTGGTAAAATTTACCCATCAAGCCGAATGGTAATTTGGCGTACACCTTGTGGTTTGAGTTCATCTGTTATTTCCTCAATAAGAACATTGAACAGTTCCCCGCATATTAAAACATCCTTTTTATAATTTAATGAAATATGAGGAGTGACTGTTACAGGGAACGTACCAAAGCTTTCAATTTAATGATTTGCTGGGCTTGCTTTTTCGTGCAAACTTCAACCAGCAAATCACCTGAACGCATCTTTCTACACTTAGCCGCCAGTTGCTGCGATAGATTTCTGCACCAGAAATGGGGATATAGAATTAAAAGTTTCATTTTTTTTTCAGATATACGCTTAATGGTAAAATATGAGTCAAATTGTTGAAGATTTGTAATACATTTATAGTCATTTTTATGCCCACTAAAGAAAGATTTTTTTGGAATAGCATATGCGATATCGAATAAAATTCAGGCACAACGGCACCGCCGACCACGGAGCCCAATAAGAGAAGGCAATTACAGGATCTGGGAATTTCCAGTCTCGGCATCCACCTTAGTGCTAGCCGGACACTATCACTCAGAGTTACTCCCGGAGACAGTGACCACCCTTAACACCAAGCCCAAGAAGTAACCCCTTCGCCTTGATCCCTAGCAGACTAACCATTCAGGTGGCTAGCTACTAGTCGATTGATACACAGGGGGGCACAGTGCACCACCCGTCTAATGGGTCGCCACGCACGGGCAACACGTGGGGGTTTGGGCTGTCCATGAGAAGCGAGAAGCAAGAAGCAAACAGAGCAGCGACAGCTTCTCATGGAGAGCCGCCACGACGGCAGAAGAGGGAAGGAAGAAAAAACTGCAGAAAACAGCAGACTGAGAGAAGGGTAATCTGAAAGGTAGACAAGATCACTAGGGTACCTCGGGTTCCTGAAGCCCGTCACACCTAAAGAAGATGTGCCCTTGAGGGGTTAAATAAAAATATAAGGATTGATTATCGATAAATTCAATTATGTTAACGTCGCTTATAGATACAACATTAGGGCAATTTGTGGGACTGATCTCATAATTTTGAGCCCCGATCAGGCAGCGGGGAAGTCGTTGCAGCTGGCGTTCTTCCTTTCTGAGCTTCCGCGCTACGCCGGAGAGGGGACGATTATTCCATAACATCGGATTTGAAGGTGCTCCAGGTCTACATACAATGGAAATCATTTGGGGGATCGGAGTCCGAACCGACACCTAACCACTAGGCACCGCGGCTTTTAACTATCGGTAAATAACAAATAAATTGTCTTTTTTTCTTTACAGTTAAATTCAATTGATATTTTTTAAAGAATTTTTGTTTACAAATCTTTAAAAATCAGAGAGTAAATTCTTTGAAAATTTTAATGATCCCAATGTTATTCTGTGCGATTCTATTTGCGATAATCTTTTATTATTTAAGAAGCTTTAACATCAAATAAAAATAAGAAGCTTCAAGAATTAAATCATTATTTATTAAACGCAAAAAAAAAAAAATTGTTTAGTTGCTGAAAAAAAAACAAATATTCATGCATGAAAAGTAAGCTTCGATAAATTGTCCCACTATATACTTTAAATCATCTAAGCAACCAATCAGCAATATCAGCAATCTTACGAATATTCTGTTCCTATTTTTTTTAGAATATATATATATACACACACAGGGTGGTCAAAAAGTCCGTAAAAAACGGATTTCAGGCTTAACATTGATAGGTCACGCGAATTTTTTAAGATAAGAAAAAAAGAAAAAAAAACAGCTTGCAGATGGCGATGGTACGAACGACTAAGTTGGAAATATGCAAATGAGAGAGGCGATTATAAATACTTACTCTCTAGATCCAGAATTAATTAGGTAATTTTTCTAACATTCAAGCTATTGAATCAAAATAATTTGGCCT
This sequence comes from Argiope bruennichi, assembly GCF_947563725.1. Classification (NCBI taxonomy): domain Eukaryota; kingdom Metazoa; phylum Arthropoda; class Arachnida; order Araneae; family Araneidae; genus Argiope; species Argiope bruennichi. The sequence continues at coordinate 6,182,311 of NC_079162.1, read as the reverse complement.
TTAGAAGCTTAAAGTACAAACTGACAATGAATTCTTTTTTTTATTCGATGCTAATGGCTAATGAGATCCTAATGAAAATTCAAATGACTCGAAAATTCGAACTAAGAAAAAGCTGAATCTGAAAACAAGAAGCTAGTACAGTGAAAGACAGCGACAATTTTTATACTAAAAATACAAGTAAACATTTATTTATAGTATTTGACAATAGGGAAACCAGGAGCTGTCTGTGACTGTTTCTATAATGCAACAGGGAATTTCTGTTGAGAATGAGTCTTTTGACGGACCCTATTACATTACAATACACAACCCAAAGAGGTAATGAGAAGTTATAGATAATATACATACACCACAGCAAAATAGATAAAGGAAAAGGGGAATAGTGAGAAAGCATTCAAAGATTATATACATTCAACATGGAGTTTTACAGGAATTTTCATTGAATAAGCAATTATTTAGCCACGTGATTTTTATTTAATACTGAAGATTCATCTTGGATAGTTAAATTTACAGAATTTCAACAATGGGATGAGTAGGAAAGCCATAGACATTCGCAATTTTGAAGTGGTTGATAAATAATTTTAAGAACACGGATGAATAGAATCTGTCCCTGAGGCATACATCGTCATAAGATAGCAGATACTTTTTCTGTATAGACTGTGAGAAATTGGAAAGGATTACTAAATAAGTTTAAAACTTTGAAACTTTAATTGGTCTCTGGTTATGGTTTAAAATAAACATTCATTTTACAAAAAAATACAACAAAATAATTTTATATGTGATAGAAATTCAAATGCAATAGATAAGGTAACATGAAGCACTAGCATAGAAACAAAAAAAGACCCTAATAAAATATTTTGATTTAAATAACACAATTTGTATAACACCGTGCAATTATTATTCTATTATAAGATATTTATTAATAATGGTCCTCAGAGTTTTCTAAAAAACTATTACATCAGTTCTAAAAATTATCAGGTTGTTATTAATAGTTTATAAATAAATAAAAAATCTTGTGAAAGTTCTAGTTGTATGTAGAAACACACTAAATGCATATAAATGATAAATAAAATAACGCGATTGAAAAATGAATTGTTTCAAACAAAATGATACAAATATATCTAAAAAAAGATAGTTTTATGTACAAATGTTTGGGGTCAGTGACGTTGTTTTATTTGATAACAGTGACCAATTTATTTTTTATTCCTGAAAATTGTTCAAAGAATAGAAATTGTCAATCATTCTGGGGACATGGTCGTTGTGATTCGTTCTATGTATTTTCCCAAAGAAAGAAAATGCAGAAGACCACTCACAGTAATGTGAGTTAGTAATATGTCTAACAAACGTTTTCCCCTTCGAAAAGTGCACAAATTAGTTCTCCAAGGGAAAGGAATTTTTAATAATAAGGGGAAATAAATTTCATTCATTCTTTTTTTTTTCAGACTGTAGTAGCAAAAGTCACGTTCCTAGTGTTCTTTATTTGTATTTTTGGAAACAGTCTTTCTCGTTAGGAAAATGGAATATTAGAGTTTAGAAAGATGAGGAGAATTGGTTTTTTATTCATCAAACTCACATCGTATTGATCTTTTGATCCCTTTTAGAAATTAATTTTCCTTTAAACAGTCCCAGGGTCCTGAGAAAGTAAGGAAATGGGGCAATTATTTCTTTTGTTTCTTCATTCTTTTTTCTCTTTCTTAAACTTGAATTAGAAACATTTTTTTCCTTGTTCTTGCAACATCTATAATTTTTTGCTTCCCTCCAAATTAAACTAGTATATATACTAGTATACGCCATAACACTAGTATACGCCAAAATATACTACGTATAACACTAATATACGCCATATACTAGTGTTATGGAAACTTTTCAAAACACTAGTATTTTAAAACATATTTTGTAGCTTAGAGCTACTAGCATTTTAAATAAATTTCTGAAATAATCATCGCCTTTTAGGAATAACACCGAATACTTATTTATAAAAATTTTCAGAGCAAAACGAATGAAAAACATATCAACTTGGCATTTTAGAGGATTTGGAAAAACAGCAATACTTCTCCGTAGTATCAAAATTCTAAAATGTAATTTTCAGATTTGTACGCTACTTTTAATTTTAAAATATATAAATAATATTACATTACTTTTTACTTTATTTTTTATTACTTTTATAGACAACTTCAAGTTTTAGAAAATTTCAATACTAAATTTCAAAATTTATGCCACCCAATGAGATGAGATTCAAAATAAAGCTATATCAGTTTTTCAGCCGGCGTCCTGGCATAGGGGTAGCGCGTCTTCCCCGTGATCTGGGCGTCCCGGGTTCGAGTCCCGGTTTGGGCATGGTTGTTCTTCTGTTGTGCTGTCTGTGAGATGTGTGAATGTGCCCTCCTGTAAAAAGGGGTTGTGCAAGCGAATGAATGATGCGTGCGTGGCAAAGTAGTACTCTTGGCCCTAGTTGGCGCTGCTATAAAAAATAAGAGACGTCCCCCTCAGGCTTAAATCGCTGTCTTCGTAACAGCGGGCTTGTCAGTGGCAAGTGCCATAAGAAACAAACAAACAACAAACAAGTTTTTCAAAAATGAAAAGTGTCTTTAAATCAATAACTTTCATCAAAATAATCATAAATTTCAAAAATTAATATATATCGAATGAAAATCAGTTCTAATTTGGAAAAATATTTTGCTTTTCAAAGATATTATAAAACTATTTTTTGTAGATTTTCATTGTGAAGTATGTTCTGAATTTTTTTTTACTTGTAAATTTGGAGATCTTCTCAACAGCAGTCGTTGTCGAAATTGCATTCTTTTCTTCTTTTTCAAAATTCTTTAATACGATAGAGAATTAATTAATCAGGGAAAAATTATGAAGCAGGAAACACTCAAAAGTTGCAGATTCAATAAAGCGCAGTGCGACCGAAACGTTTAGGAAGGAATAGGCAGAGTTCATGCAAAATCTTATTAAAAAGGGGAAATCTTCTTACCATAAAACACATAAAATCCTCTCATCTTTTTGTGATAGAAATTTCTGGCAGAAGAGCAGGAGAGAGATTTTCTTTATTTAACTTTATTTATTTATTCATTTACTTACTTTAGCCTTTTATTCGTTTTTTTCGAAACTAAGCAGCATACAAAATTTTCAGCAAATTTTAAAATTCCTTAGCCAAATCATCGATAGTACTAGAAAGATATACTCATTATAACGAATTAGAAGGTGAGAGCCATGAAGAAGTATTGAGTTATTATGTACTCTCAAAAAGCGATCTCAAGAGAAAATTCAGCTTAGCAAACTTGCATTTTAGCTGTAAAGTTTTCACATGATACTGGAGATTTTAAAATTCCTTAGTCAAATCATCGATAGTACTAGAGAGATATACTCATCATAACGAATTAGAAGGTGAGAGCCATGAAGAAGTATTGAGTTATTATGTACTCTCAAAAAGCGATCTCAAGAAAAAATTCAGCTTAGCAAACCTGCATTTTAGCTGTAAAGTTTTCACATGATACTGGAGATTTTAAAATTCCTTAGTCAAATCATCGATAGTACTAGAGAGATATGCTCATCATAACGAATTAGAAGGTGAGAGCCATGAAGAAGTATTGAGTTATTATGTACTCTCAAAAAGCGATCTCAAGAAAAAATTCAGCTTAGCAAACCTGCATTTTAGCTGTAAAGTTTTCACATGATACTGGAGATTTTAAAATTCCTTAGTCAAATCATCGATAGTACTAGAGAGATATACTCATCATAACGAATTAGAAGGTGAGAGCCATGAAGAAGTATTGAGTTATTATGTACTCTCAAAAAGCGATCTCAAGAAAAAATTCAGCTTAGCAAACCTGCATTTTAGCTGTAAAGTTTTCACATGATACTGGAGATTTTAAAATTCCTTAGTCAAATCATCGATAGTACTAGAGAGATATACTCATCATAACGAATTAGAAGGTGAGAGCCATGAAGAAGTATTGAGTTATTATGTACTCTCAAAAAGCGATCTCAAGAGAAAATTCAGCTTAGCAAACCTGCATTTTAGCTGTAAAGTTTTCACATGATACTGGAGATTTTAAAATTCCTTAGTCAAATCATCGATAGTACTAGAGAGATATACTCATCATAACGAATTAGAAGGTGAGAGCCATGAAGAAGTATTGAGTTATTATGTACTCTCAAAAAGCGATCTCAAGAAAAAATTCAGCTTAGCAAACCTGCATTTTAGCTGTAAAGTTTTCACATGATACTGGAGATTTTAAAATTCCTTAGTCAAATCATCGATAGTACTAGAGAGATATACTCATCATAACGAATTAGAAGGTGAGAGCCATGAAGAAGTATTGAGTTATTATGTACTCTCAAAAAGCGATCTCAAGAAAAAATTCAGCTTAGCAAACCTGCATTTTAGCTGTAAAGTTTTCACATGATACTGGAGATTTTAAAATTCCTTAGTCAAATCATCGATAGTACTAGAGAGATATACTCATCATAACGAATTAGAAGGTGAGAGCCATGAAGAAGTATTGAGTTATTATGTACTCTCAAAAAGCGATCTCAAGAGAAAATTCAGCTTAGCAAACCTGCATTTTAGCTGTAAAGTTTTCACATGATACTGGAGATTTTAAAATTCCTTAGTCAAATCATCGATAGTACTAGAGAGATATACTCATCATAACGAATTAGAAGGTGAGAGCCATGAAGAAGTATTGAGTTATTATGTACTCTCAAAAAGCGATCTCAAGAAAAAATTCAGCTTAGCAAACCTGCATTTTAGCTGTAAAGTTTTCACATGATACTGGAGATTTTAAAATTCCTTAGTCAAATCATCGATAGTACTAGAGAGATATACTCATCATAACGAATTAGAAGGTGAGAGCCATGAAGAAGTATTGAGTTATTATGTACTCTCAAAAAGCGATCTCAAGAGAAAATTCAGCTTAGCAAACCTGCATTTTAGCTGTAAAGTTTTCACATGATACTGGAGATTTTAAAATTCCTTAGTCAAATCATCGATAGTACTAGAGAAATATACTCATCACAATGAGTTAGAAGATGAGAGTCATTTGGAAGTATTCAGATATTATGTACTCTCAAAATGCGATCTCAAGAGAAAATTCAGATAAGCAAGAATGTATGTTAGCTATGTAGTTTTCACATGATACTGGAGGTTAAAGTTACCGAAATTAGAACCAAGAAGCTTGGGATATTCTGAACAACTCAAAAGTAAAAGTTTAAATGCAGTTATTAGAACATAATGAATTTTAAGAAAGCAGATAGATTTAATTTTTACTCACATACACATATGATGATGTCCATGTCGTACCCGCTGTACAACGGAAAAGGGGTGCAGTAGCTTCTGAGGGAAAAGACCCCTGAGCACCCGAGGGCTGAAGACTGACGTCTAGCTTCTATGAAGATGATACTCACACACTCGCTTGCACAACCCCGTTTTACAGGTTGGCTCTTTCGCACATTTCATAGATAGAACACGGGGGGGAAAACAACCATGCCGGAACCAGGACTCGAACCCGGGACGCTCAGCTCTCAGAAACGTCAAGCTACCCTTAGACCAGGACGCCAGCACATATGCGTGTATAACACATAAATGTAAAAAAATGAAAAAAATACAATGCGATTAGGAAGTAAGAAGTGTAAATAATGGAAAACGTTTGTTTTGGTTTTGCTGCGCCAGTTAAAGAAAGCTAAATAAAAATGATTGCAAGACGCTTATTTACCACCGGTAATAAAGCTTTATAATTAACAAACATATCGGTTTCATTGAAATTTTATATCAAAAAAGTATTAATTTTTAAAAAAATCCAAAATTGAGACCGATTTTTCACATTTGTTTGCTAATTTTACTTCATAGGCAATTAAAAATCATTGATGATCTTCTTGTCTAAATATTTCAGAAACTCTTTTTACAGAATGAAAATGAAGCCTTTTGAAAAATCTATCATTTCAAATCTTCCGTTGTACAAAAAAATTCTCTAATGCAAGAAATGCTCTACCAGAACTAAAAAACAATTCTGTCATCACTCTGCACTTCTAGCAAACAAAATTCGCAGTATTTTGGTTACTATAGTTAGAAATTTATGAAAAATCAAATTCTTGCTTGAATTCAATAACTATAAAAATGCTAGCATTTAACAAACTCTTTGATATAAATAAATATAATATTCATTAATATCAATACCAAATTTCAAAAAAAAAAATCCTTTTCTTGTCGCTGCATCACTTCAGAAACCATGCCCAACAGAAAAATCCCTTGGATGCTTCTACTTGAATTTACTAAACAAAACTCCATTTTATTGGAAGGGATTCTGAACCTTTGTCCTTTACTACAATAAAACTTATTGAACTCATACAAAATCACAAGATTTGAACTTATTTCACCATCATTCTGCTAAGCTTTCTTCGCAAGATGATCGGTTCCTATTGCTATGATTATACAAATATTTTAATAAGCTCTGTAATTTATGTATATTTAATAACTACATATGTGATAGTTTCTTTTTCCACCATTGATTATCCTGTTACCCTCTTTCTACATTATTTTGAAGAAAATTTATATATGCACACTTCAAGTAGATTGATTGTTTTATAATCTTTGATCATAGAATAATACGACTTGGCAGAATTTTTTTCCTTAAAAAACGATTAATGATACATTTGAAGCGGAATTCTTTGATTTCGAAATTAAAATACTTGATAGCCAATGTAATGGCAATGATTTGCAAAAGAAAGCATTTCAAGTTAACTGAGAAATCTCTGGTCATCCATTATTTCTACTAAAAACCGTAGAAATACCAGTCTTAATCAGATATCTCGTATAAATATCATTTGCTCTAACAGAAAGGCTCAATCTAAACATAGTGAAATTCTAAGAAATCAAACAGCATTCTTTTTGAATTTATTCAGTTCCGTATCATTTTAAACCGCGAGTTTTATTTCTTCGTTTATCAATCTTTTTCCAACATTTTTTTTTTTTTTTTGCACTTCACTGTCGGTAATTCAAATTCGCTTTAAACTAAAAATAACCCTGCAGAAAGTTGTCTACTGGACTCGGTAAATTAATTTTCTTTCCATAATTTCCATAATTTCTTTTGATTTCATCCTTGTAATTCAATGTGTGTGTGTGTGTGTGTGTGTGTGTGTGTGTGTGTGTGTGTGTGTGTGTGTGTGTGTGTGTGTGTGTGTGTGTGTGTGTGTGTGTGTGTGTGTGTGAGTTCATGCGAATTATTTAATAAATTTAATTCATCAAGATCAATTCAGATCAATTTTTTTCTACCCATACCTGATTTCAAAGATGAAAGCACTTCTACTTTACCTAAGAGTCATGAAAAGCGTTCCGTTTCGCAAGCTCCAGTAATGAGAAAATTCCCAATTTCGAATGCATAAATTGCAAATTGAATTTTCTTTTGCCTTTTTTTATGATTTCCCGATGAATACGTGCGCTGCGCTTTCCTAGTATTGAACATAAAACTAAAGCGTCTAAATTTTTTTCATTTTTTAACCCACGTTTTCTTGTTTAATACCTTTAATCTAAAGATTTTAACAATAATTAGACAATTTAAAAAAAAATACTTTTTACCTCATCTATTAAGTTATTCAAGCTGATATATATATATATATATATATATATATATATATATATATATATATATATATATATATAATTTTTTTTGTTCGCAATTATGAACGTGCTTTTTTAAACACTGACCTTCTGAATTTTAGTGATGAGTGATTGAAATGGTAAAACTGGTTTAGATACAGAAAAATACTAATGACACTTTCTGAATTTATCGTTCTAAGAATTGTATTTACTGATCGGTTGAACGATGGTCTTTCTTCTTGCGGAGGAATGAAAAGGATGAGGCGTTAAAAAATAAAACAGATATTGGCGTTTTGGCTTTTTTTTTAAATACCCTCATTCTTGTACAGAATAGTAAGTTTTGAACACAGCAATTCAAAAAAAGACAATGCAAAGAATACTTCAACATAACAACTGGCGTCCATAAAGATTCTACGTGCAATTATAACTAGATCATGACCAACCCAAGAGTTGCAATGGGATCCTACTTCAGATAGAATTAAATCATTCTTTATTGAAAATTGTAATTTGAATGGGTAAATGTCGTTTTAAGCGAGAAACGGGGAAAATCTCACAAGCCAGCGATGTAGATGTTGAACACAATCGTCAGCTTATTAATTTATACCAAAATGTTACAACAAAAAAATTGGTTTCTCATTAGATAGAATTTATCCAATGTCTTTCAATTATTCTTTTCAATCGTTTCATATAGAATAACAACAAGCCTGTGTGTGGTCAGGATCGCGATCAAATCTTTCACACTTAAAGTTCATATTGAAGCGGCCCTTGCATTCATAAGCTTCAGTAACGAATGCATTAGGACATTTTCTTAATAAACTATCATTTTAACTCTCATTGTCGAACGTTTCTCATCTCATTCTTTTCTCTTTTTAATAACGATCTCAAATTTTTCACCTTTTAAACAAGCTCAAACTTTTTTATAACAGTGATTCTGTCGCGCTCCAAGCATTTAGACCGGTAAAAGGAGGTCTCTTTGTCAGGATCTTCTGAGAATGATTTTTCGCTTTGAAGGAACTGGAACTTCTGAATGGCCGAAACCACATGGAATGCAGAGTTGAGACAATTGAGACTGCCGTTATTGAACAAAAATAGCCATGCTGACAATAGTGCAATTTCAGAAATTCAAAATTTTCTTTTACGAAAAGTTGTTGCGGAATATTTATAAAAAATAAAAACTTATTTTCATTAATTTTTTTTAATTTCGTGCTTTGATATCAGTTAAAGTATAATGGGTTTTTTTTAATTCAGAAATCGAAACCGCATACTCAAGATAATGTATTTACTAAATTTGTTTATAATTCAGCAAATAGTTTTGCATAGGAGAGGCCTTAACATCTCCTGTTTTCAGAAGATATTTGGATCAGCATGTCCTTTTCGCAAAAGATAGATTTTTTTTTTTTTTTTTTTTTTTTGCTCAAAAGCCAAGATGTTGACTATGCTACGCCAACCAGAGAGATAATATCATAGAAATATGAGAGTAAAAATTTTTATTAATAATGCTTATAAATGATATTGAATAAACATTTTAAATGAAGGAATAAAAATTTACAGATTTTAAAAAATCAAATAGATTAACATGAGGGATTTTGCCAAGTAAAGTTAACAAAGAAATTGTAGATGTTTGAAAAAAACGCAAGTGCTGTACACTGAAACATGAGCATTCAGTCAAAATATGGTGAATATATATTCGACAATTGCATCAGGAACACGTTGGTGGTTGTTCACCAAGTAAAAGATGAAGATGAGTGAATCTAGTATGACCAATGTGCAAGCGTGTTAACCCTTTAAAGGGCCATTTTTTCCTAGTCATTCAAAAGGGATTCATTTAGCTTATTAGATAAATTTAATTTGATTAATTAATTAATTTGGTTAATTAATAATTAAGTATCAAATCAAGACACATCATTTTGTGTAAAATAAAGAACTAAAGCATCTAAGTTTCTGTCTTTCTAAAAAAATTTGTCAGAACTTATGCCAACCTACATAAATTCATATAAAGATTGATAAATTTGGTGGAAAGCATACTTCCCACGGCCCTAGAAAGGGTTAAAAGGGTTGTTGTTGTGTACAGCCGACCACCCCGCCACCAGTGAATGAAGCAGTATCGACAGGATTTGCTGTGGCCGACTGCTATTTTTAGCACTGTCCATCCTTACATTGACCGATTTGTCAAACTGACATTCTCTTCGAGGGAATTGGCCACAAAGCGGTCAATTACTGTCCTTCCTCCTCATCTTCCTATTAAACATGAAACATGCCATCAGTAAAAGAAAATCACCACGAAATTCTAAATATTCCTCCAAATTCACGTTTCACAACAACAGAAATCCGAACACTTTCAAACAGTTGGTAAAAAACTGACAATTTTTGACATCATGTCCTTCAGAGTTTTAAGATTACCTGGTACCATCAGTACTGTAATTAAGTCATTATTTTCAACTTTCAGATTCTTCCTTAATTCTGAGATTTCTATGCATTCCTTTAAATAGTGGTAAACAGTGCCCATTCCTCCACAAATGCATTTATTTTCCTGCATTCTTCCAAATCTTTGGAAATATGCAGGAAATCTCCCATGTCCTGATATAATTTGGGTTACCAGTGGATGGTATCTTCTTATTTTTATTTCTGGATTAGGAATAAAGTCGTAAGTTACTCTTCCTTTTTTGGACACATACCATCTGTCAAACAATTGTAACTTTATTTCTTCTCTTATTTCCCATTTTAAGACACCATTTGATTTGGGGACAATTGTATCAACACTCTCTTTCTGTGCCGCCAACTGTGCATATTGATCCGCCTTTTCATTACCATATATCCCAATATGGGCTTTAACCCAATTCAACTCTATCCACGATACTTTTTACACTTTTTATCTTTTCTTTTATCGTCCATATTTCCCTATTACAATTGCGACATGATAGTAGGGCTTGTAGGACTGACAGAGAATCTGTAAAAATTGAGCACTTCTGTCCGTCCTCCACCCTTTCACAATATCCAATGGCCATTTTTAAAACTTATACTTCTGCCTGGAAACTTGTGGCATGGTTCGATAATTTCACAAGACTTTTATTGATCGCTTTCCCATAGTAGTATACTACTATTGCAGCTCCTACTTTATTTTCATCTTTTGAACCATCTGTAAAAATTTCTATTCCATCCATATCTGGGATTTTCATTCGAAACCCATTTTGCAGGGTGTCGTTCGAACTTACTAGTAGTTATTACTAGTAGTTCTTATCTGAAATTTAGTGAATATTTCTGTTGCTCTGATATTCATTGCCAAAATTCCCGTTATCACTTGAAGGGCTTCGGTAGAAATGGTTCTATATGCCCCAGACATAATGATGAGAGGGCGCCGTTGGATTGCATTTAATGCTTCTCTGATTTTCTTTAGATGTAGCCTATGTCCCCATGCTCCGTTCCCGAAAAGAACAAATGGCTCAATGACTCCAGTGTAGATTCTTCTTAGATGGTATTTCCTTTTTCTATAAAATTTATCCGCAACTGTCACTATTTTATATGTTAATACATCCACTTTTTTCTTGACCTTACTAAAATGCGACGTAAATGTTAATTTACTGTCCCATGTAACTCCCAAATATTTAATTTGATTAGACACATTTATATTGTTATTCCTCATTTTTATGTTAGGTGGATCTGTTAATTTTAAACGTTCACCAAATGTAATAGGCATTTGAATTGTTTTCTTTTCATTAAACTCAAGTTTATGTATTTTGCCCCATTTTATTAGCCTAAGAATTGTTTTTTTTTTCCTTTAATCTTTTGTTCTTCCCAAGATTATTAGTAGCACATCATCGGCATACGCCTATATAAAGCAGTTCTCTGGAAGATTGATTTTAAATGCAGAATTCATAAACGAGTTCCAGAATAACGGCCCGCTGCATGAGCACTGTGGCACTCCTCTATCCATTATAAATTCCCAATTATTCTCTCCATCTTGGTAAATACATTTCCTTTCATTTAAGTAATCTTTAATCAATTCAAAAAGATTGCTCGGGCAATTCATTTTTATAAGGGCATACAAAATGCTATTCCTCCATACTGAATCAAATGCTCCAGTTACATCCAAAAATTTAACTGTCGTTTTTAGTTTTTGATTCATCTCACCTTTTATTTTACTACATAGTGTATTTTGTGCTGTTTCACAATAGTGAATATATCTAAAACCATGTTGATCAGGATGTAGTCTATTTTGTGCCGTTAATAAGGGCTCTACTCTTTAAGTTATCAGTTTATCCAAGATTTTACTTGCTGTTGTCAGCAAACGAATTGGTCTATAGGATTTAGGGTCCTCTAAGTCTCTATTAATTTTAGGAATTAAAATCAGTTTTGCTACCTTCCACTGATACAGGAACGTACCTAATTCTAAGCACTTGTTGTATAACTCTAAAAGTATGAATGGATTCTTTCTGTTAATTTCAGCAAGCATCTCCATTGGGATGTTGTTTAATCCAGTTGTTTTCTTTTTAGCCGTTTTATTAATCCTTGTTCTTATTTTATTTACTGTGAATATTTTATATTTTTCTTTTGTTTTATATTCCTCAATATTTTTTCTCATTTTCTTCTGCTTTTTATTTTCTTGTTGGGACTGTTCCTCTTTGAAAAGGCATCTCACACTAGTTTCTTTTGTATTTTTGGTTTTTGTTCAATCCTGTTTTTTGACACCGTGCAGTACTGTTTTCCTTTTCATTTTATCTGCCGCTAATTTATAAGGTAGCTCAAATGGGTTCATTCTCGTTATTTCGCTACATAACTTTGCAAATCATTCTCTACTTTTCTTTCTCAACATACCTCTGTATATTGATTCCTTTTTTATATATAAATTTGTCTTCTCTTCATTCTATCTTCAGTGTTTTTACATCATTGGTATCTGTACTGCAAGGCTCTTGTCAATTTTCCTTGTTTCTAAATCTCAGTGTCCCATCAGGGGACCCTGAGGTGATTTGTCTCTTTACAATTGGATCTTTGGATAATTCCTTGGATGAACTCTGTAAATTCTTAAACCCATAATTCTAAATCTTTTTTAGTTTTTATTCTTTTGCATTGTTTCTCTAATATTAGCATATTTTTCAGCCACTTGAGAGCTAATTTTTTCAAATTTTCCTCTTGCTTAATTTAAATCTTTCTGATGAAAAAACTTTGTCACCCATATTAATTTGAAAGTCTATAAATCCATGGTCACTCAGAGTACTTTGGATTACCTTCCAGCCCATTGCTCTGGCATGCAAGTCTTTAGTTGATAAGGTAACATCAACCTAGCTTCTTCCACGTGTAGATTGAAATGTTGGCAATGAGTTTGGATCATTCCAAATAACAATATTTTTCTTAAAAATGAATTCTATAAACGAGCCGGCTTCATCTTATGGTCTATGATCGGGAATTTAATTTCCCCCTATGATGATTGAAATCTCCTCCTTGAAGTATGGATGATGTCCCCAACTGTTCAAACAGATTTTCAAGTTCCCTGTAGATCTCCTCCTTATTGTGAGTCGTTGGGAAGTATGCCGATACCACAGTAATTTCGCTATTTCCCACTGACAAATTGGCTGCTACTATGTTTTCGCTAGTAATTCTTGTCAATACAGAAATATTTTTGGTTTCTTTCTGCTATTGTCGCCTTCCCTTAAGGGTGAGCAATTATTCTCGATCCTAGGGGAAGTCCTATTTTTTTTCCTTTAAATGCATATGGTTCTTGTAACAAGTAAACATCTGGAATATTGTCCCCAAACAAATTTGGTAGTTCTTTTGTCGCATATTTACCCCAACCTATATTATGTTGAATTACACGCCAAAAATTTCCATTGAAAGGCTTATTATTCATAATTCGTCTGCTTAATCAACTGATCTCTCTCTCTCTCCCTGATAAATACAGGGAAATGTTCCGATGTTGCAATATGATCCGTTCGAATCATAATTTTTGTTCTTTTGCGATACTCTTTGCAGTTTCTGCATTTGGAATTTTGTTTTGTGCAATTTTTGTAGTTACGCAATTCCAAGCACTTGGAGCAGCTTTCTTCTTTTTGCATACATTTAGATCGAACATGCTCATATTTGAGACATTTAAAACATCTAATGGTTCCACAATTTCTCTAAATCTATACGATCCGAAACCACACTGTAGTCTTGCTTTATCTTTAATTATTCGGAACGCTTTCGTGTCCAAACTTATAACCCAGTGAGTCGAGCTACCTCTTCCTTTTTTTCTATATAGAATCTGCATATTCCCTACTATGTCATTGCTTCACTTGATTTGATTGAAAAAAATCCAATTCCTCCTCTTCCCTGGGTTTCTCACTCTCTTCCACATCATATATAATAATTTGAGACATTCTAATCTGTGGAGTAGTAACCTTGCATACATTTTGCAGGTTTGCATGGCTGTTAATTGCCTCTTTCAACTTCATGACCATTTCTAGTGTTTCAACCTGAACCAGAACTCCATTTCCCATTGCCGGCTTCAGACCCATAATTGTAATTTCCATCTCCTTTGGGCTGATATTCGCTTCCAATGTCTTTCTCATTTTAATCGATGAGTCTATTGTCTCTGTAATTGGTCTCACCACCAGTGTAGGGAGGTTTGCTTTAGGTCTTAACAATAGTGTTGATTTATTATCTTTTTCATTCGGGTTTATCATTTTTTTTGTTGTGTTTTATTCCTTTCTTCCCCCACCAACATTTTTTGGAGGCTTGGATCCTTCTAATGAAAGTTAGACCTGGTTTTAATGAATTTCTTTATTTTCCACAATGCCATCACTGTTTAGTTTTTTAACCACATTTGCGAATGTTGTCCCATGATTATCATCGGTTGGATTCATTTGGGCTCCTGAAAAATTTGACAAAACATTCAAAAATAAATCACTCAGTTCTTCAGCCGCGTTACTCTCAATCCTATATTTATTGATAATATTTTAAAATGTTTCCAATATTCCCAATGGTCCGAAGGGTTGCTTATTTTCCTCTGGTATTATTTCGTTTTCATTTGCATCCACATTTTTTGCCTTCTTAGAATTTGCAACAACATCGTTTCTCTCTTTCACTTGACCTTTACAAGGAATGCACGGTCTTTAGAGCGATTCTCCCCTGTTTTCATTTTTACATTTTTCTTTTTCCGTTTTGTGGCCATTTGCGTTTTGCTGTACGTCTGCATTGACGGTTCAATTATCTCATTTGAATCAGAATCCGATGATTTATAAAAGTCTTTATTTGTCAGTCCTTTAAATCCTTTAATTGGAGTTGGTGTATCGGGGATTATCATTTCCGCTCCTTTTGGCGAGTAAAATAAACTCTCATCATCAGTTAAAATATTGTTATCATCAGCATAGTTTTCCTTATCAGTCTTGTTTTTGTCTGATTCCCTTTTTTTCTATTTTTTCACAAAATCTAAATTTCTAGTGCAATAGAAAGAAAAGCTTTAACGAAATATTTAACGAAGTTTTTAACGAAATATTTGGAAAGCGTTTCCAATTTTAAATTTGAATTATCGTGTTAAAAGGGTATCTGCGTTTCTATTGTTTCATGAAAGCCAAGAGTGTAAAAATGGTTTGACAGCATGGAGTTAGTTCTCTATCTTAAGATCCCACTCTGTTTGCCATTTTGAGTAAAGGACCATTTTAACGTGCTCACTGATTAAGTCATATTTATGGGAGCAGTCGCCTTGTCCGCTTTCTCATTGCCTCAAATTCCCACATGCGATAGTACCCAATGGAGTAAAACAGTAAAACCATGGAAATTCAAGTTATTAAAAATATCTAAAACTCTTAAAATCACAGGATGATTATAAAGATTGGAATAAAATGATTTGAGTGACATTAAAACACTTAACGAATCAGTATAGATAATAGAATGTTTTTGCAAGTCCTGAGAAATTTCCTGTAATGCATATAAAATAGCAATCACCTCCACTGTAAAAACTGAACAAGAAGAATGAAGTCTGTAAGAAAACTCTTTTCCAGAGAAAATAACAGCGAAAGCTGCATGGTCAGAAGATTTTGATCCATCTGTATATATTGGGGTAAAATCTTGATAATGATGTGATAATCTTGTGTTCAAGAAATTTTTGTTGATAAATAATGTCTGCTCTGTCAGATTTGGTAAAAGCTTTAAAATGATTCAAATATTGCACATTAGAGATTTTCCAGGGGGGGGGGGATTTTTTTTAACGGCTGTGGGGTTACATATGTATATAGTAAATTTAATTCTGCGAGGATATTATGAATTCTCGTAAAAAATACGGGTATAAATGATTTCCTGGCATCTTGCAATCGAACTAAAAATGGACAAAGTTTAAAATTATGGAAGGGATGATTCACATTTGATTTGATTTTAAAATGATAATTGAGAGATAGCATCTTCCTTCTTAATTCAAGAGAAGGCTCATAGCATTCGACATACAGGCTCTTAACAGGTGATGTTTTAAAAATTACTGAACAGAGTCGAAGATCTGTGTGATGAATTTTATCCAGCTTTAATAACACATTTTTCCTTGCAGATCCATAAATTTCACAACCGTAACCTAGTTTAGAGAGTACTGTGGATTTATATATTTTAAGAATCGAACTACTCTCTGCTCCCTAGTCTGCAGTTGATAGAACTTTTAAGATATTTAATGATTTTTCACGCTTTTTCCGTAATGTTTTCACATGAGATAGAAAGTTCAGTTTCCTGTCGGATGTAATGCCCAAAAATCAAATTTCATCCACAAATGGTATTTTCACACCATTAAGATTTAGTTCGGGATCAGGGTGGAGATTACGTTTTCGGCAGAAAAGGACACCAGCTGTTTTCGGTATGGAGAAATTAAAGCCGTTAGTGTTGGACCATTGTGTGATGCTATTTATTGCAATTTGAAATTGTCGTTGAATAAAGTTCAAATGCATTCCTGTACAAGAGATGTATAGATCGTCAACATATAAAAAACCTTTCACAAAAAGTGGAAGTTGTTTTAAAATGTTATTAATTTTTTAAATAAAAAGAGTCACACTTAAAACATTGCCTTGAGAGCCACCTTCCTCTTGTATAAAAAAGTCTGATAGTTCAGTTTCCACCTTGACCCGGAATTTTCTAAGTTTAAAAAAATTTCTGATAAAAATAGGAAGTTTTCTTCGTAGTCCCAGATCATGTAAATCTTTTAAAATTCCGTATCTCCAAATCCGATCATAAGACTTTCAATGTCAAAAAAGATGGCCACCAAATGTTTTCTTTGTAAAACTGCAAAGCGAATATCTGTTTCAAGGGCAAGTAAATTATCGGTTGTACTCCGACCTATCCTAAATCCACTTTGGGATGGTTAAAGGAAATTATGTATCTCCAAATAATAAATGAGTCTGCGGTTTATCATTCTTTCAAGCAATTTTTCAAAGCAAATGAACGATAGTTAAAAGGATTCTTTGGATCTTTGCCTGGTTTCAATAATGGAATTATTACAGCCTGTTGCCACATAGTGGGAAACTGATGCTCTTGCCAAATACGATTGTATAGATGTAATAAATCTTCCGTTGTTAAATGTTGGATCATAGAATAACTAATATTGTCTGGGTTTGTTTATAAGGTATAAATTGTTGTCTGAGAGAAGTTGTTCAATTTGTAGACCACGTGAATTTGAAGCAGGACTTCCCAAAGAAGACTATGGCCGTTAAGTTCTCCCAAAATGATAAAGGGAGATGGAAGTTGACAAATTAAATTGTTCAGATCTGCTTGCTTAATCTGTTCATTAGGAGGTAAATAGAGACTCCAAATGGTGACTAAGGATTGCATCTGTATGCGAATAGACACAGTTTGCAGATTGGTGTTCAGATTTAAAGGCATTGCCGGTATATGTGTGGCTGCAAGAATTGCAACACCACCAGAAACTCTATTTAGTGTATGGTGCTTGCCAAATATTTGGTAATTAGGGATATTATTCCTATCTGTCTAAAGGTGCGTCTCTTAGAGAGTAATACATGCAGAATGGTATTTATTAATGAGTTCTCTCAGTTCTGCAGACTGGTTTAAAAAAACCTCAACAATTCCACGAGACAAATGTAGTCATGATTTTTTTTTTAAAAATAACAGGAGAAGGGTGAAATGCCCGAAGCAAAAACTACGAAGAAGGCGAGAGGTCATCGACCTCGCTAATAGACATATTGCCTTCAGATGGATATACCTTCAAAAGAGAGTCGCTATCTTCATCATTGTCTTTCTTTTCTTTTATGGAATCTTTCAAAAAATCTCGTCTAGAATGAAGCCGGTTATCAGAAGAATTTGAGATACCATGGTTTCTTTTGGTGGCAAGTATACGAGCACGTTGGACAGCTTTGGATTTTTTTTTTTTTTTTTTTTTTTTTTGTCACTGGAATTTTTAGAATTAGAATTTAGGGGATGAATATTCTTTGATGTAGACGGTGTACTGGAATGAGAAGGAGTTTTGTTTAAAACAAATTGCGTATTCGATGAATTAGCTGTGGGGAGCATTTATAAGAAACCCAGAACTGTGGAGCTAGTTAGAAATGTTTGGAGAGTCAGAGGGAGAGGTGGAAGTTTCTTTCCAAACTTTCTTAATGGCAAGGAGTGCCAGTCGCTTTTTTTTAATCGTAATTGTATCATAGTTTGCTGAAGAATTACTATTGCAACTGCAGGAGCATTATTTTTAGCAGTGAATATTTCTTGCGGATTTTTCCTATTTTGTTCTGAAGGTGGAGGGATTGAATTTAGTGCTGATGAGTAACTAATTCCTGGTTTTGGTTATTCTGCCACTCCCTATTTTCCAAGCTTCCGGGAATGAAATATTTTTTGTAATTTTAACAGTTTGGATCTTCTTTATATTTTAGACATGAGCGAGAATAAGCACACTGGTCGCCATTACAATTTTGTTTCCGTAGAAGAGCAGTTATTACTGTCGTGATCAGGAAGAGAGGGATCAGGGATCAGATTTGTTTCCCTCGGCAAGCTGTAATGGTATGACCGAACTTTTGACACCGTAGTGGATTTGGTATGAATGGCTTTACAGGACAGTTTATATATGCTATTTTAACTGATTTTGACAATGTTGGAGTGTTGAATCAAATGTTTGGTGGGAAAGTTTTGACCGTTTCTTTTTATTGTGATTGTACGAACTGCGATAACTGCTTGATCTTTAAGGCAATCTAATATATCTTCAAGATCTCTCTGCAGCTGACGTTCGGATACTACACAGTACTACAAGTGATTTAGAGTACTGTGTGGAGCAACTTTTACATCGGTATTTCCTATTTTTTCCAGCTTAGTAATATTTTCAGATTGTTTTGCATTCATAGTTTCAATAAGTTATTTTCCACTATTTAACTTTTTAATAGATTTTACACCACCTGCTGCTGAAATGATAGTTTTGTGAATAAAAATTGGGGAAATATTTTTTAAATCATTATTTTCAGAACTATTAATAAAAAAATTTAGAATGTGCATAACTGTGGTGTGAATTAGAATTAGCCATGCGACATTAGAAAAGATTCGGGCCGACGGCATCACCCCCCAACAAGGGATGGTAGTTACCGGCTCTAGAAATTCCTAGCTTCGGTACTTGCCATAATGCTAGCCGGAACCTATACGCTGGGAGTCACCCCCGGGGACAGTGACCTTAACGCCAAGCCCAAGGATCCCCTTGAGCAGCCAATCAAGTGCCTGGGTTACCGAACGATTGATATACCGGCGACCGAAATGTACCACCCGTCTGATAGGTCGCCAAGAACGGCCAACACGTGGGGTTTTCAGTTGTCCATGAGAAGCAAGAAGCAAACAGAGCAGCGACAGCTTCTCATGGAGAGCTCTCTCGCTTGCCGTCGGGGGATGGAAGAATCAAGCAGACAACAAAAGGCGTAAGGAAAAGTAAACATAAAGGGAGTATAGATACGGGATTGGGGAAAATTTCGAATGTAAAATAAATTGCGGTAAAGAAACTTTAAAAAAAATATTTCAATGAATAAATTCAGATTTCAATGTCCGATAGCGTATTCCGTTTTCAAAAAAATGCGTGCAAATTTTTTAAATGATTTTGGGGAGGGATTTTGATTTCAGTTTGTTTTTTTACCTCAAAAGAAAATACTTTTATAGCTAAAACTGTTTTTTGTTTCCTTAGAAGACAAAACTGTTTATTAAAAACACCCCTCCCCCGTTCACAGTTCATTGTATAACTGATTTTCTAGAGAAAACTTTCGTTTGTACCAATTATTATTAGATATAAAGTCAAAGCCTTGGGGTAGTTTAATGAAGTAATCATGCATCAGAGTAGGCATATTACGTCTTAGGGCGAATTCTATCATTACAAAGTTAACGAATTATAGATAAGGTCCTAAGAAGCCGAAACATCCTATGATTAAGTAACTGCTGTGGATTTTTTTTTCAATTCAGGTTCTCATAACTGTCGTATTATTTCATCCTCATATCTTCTACGGAAATAAAAGAATTAAAAAAACAGTTTTATTAAAAAAAATCTTTCATTTTTATTATTTTCTACTTTTTAAACGTTCATTTATACATTGAGTTATCACTTTATTAAGGACACTTGACAGTTTTCGACAAATAAACCATGGCAATAAATAAAGTAATATTAAAAACTATACTAGTATAAGAAAGGTAAACTCAGATCTTTAGACAACTATAGAAATGAATCCTTAGAGCATACTTAAGGTAAAAACAGGATTTAAAGGATTTTGGACATGAGATGATTATGGGAACTCTAATCTGTGGCGTGAGTACCAGCGGAACTGCCCTATTTGAGATCAGCTATAGTTAAACTTGACAACTTAGGGGTTATCACAGATTAGTCAATACTGGGAAAGTACAGAGGATATTTAGGCTTAAGAAAGACAACAGAAATATCACACTGCAGCAAATATTAGCAGATCTTAATCAAGGATTTTCTCAAAGGATATTTCATGCAATATTCTCCGTACAATACATCGTATGGAATATGAAGGTAGAAGACCTGTTAGCCATCGTTGTCATTTGACATGTCATTCGCAAAGGATTGCAAAAATTAGGCAGTGAATAATTGGAAACAAATTATGCGACCCAATGGATCACAATTTTAGTTACACCATACAGATGGGAGTGGAAAAATCTGTCGGCAGTAATAACAAAACACGTTTACTAAGTACATGGCTATGACTTTTCAAACTGGTGGAGGCAACGTGATGGTTTCGGAAATGTCTTCCTGGGATGCATTAGGCCTTTTAATTTATATTATTGAACATCTGAAAAAGACAACATAAGTAAGCACCGCTGCTGACAAAGTACATCTTACAACGTTGATGGATTTCCCAACGGCGATGGTTACTTTCAACAAGATAATGTTTCCTGCTATAATGTTGGTATTGTACAGGATTCGTTTCTAAAACGTGAGAGAGGAACTTTGCTTATATCTCCCGTTATCCCTAAATCTTAATTCCATGGAGTGTTTGTAAGATGAAGTTGAAAGAGATATCAAAATCCACAATCATCTAATCTCGTACTATTGAAAATTTCTATTTATCAAGCATTATTCTAGCTCTCACAACCAACCTATTTACATAATGTAGAGTCTATGCTCAGAAAAATCAACCCGGTATTTAAAGTGAAAAGTTTCCCAAAGAAATATTGAGGAGATGGTCATAATAAAGTAGCTACTCATGGAAATTCATTATTAAAAGTATAATGGAAGCTTGAAATGAAATTTTCTCAAATTCAATGAAACGTAATATCACTCGTATGGATTCAGAATTTAATGTATTACTCGTATGGATTCAAAATTTAATAAAATTAATCTATCAATTGATAATTAAATTGAAAAATGTTTAAAATGTAAATTCTTACATGTATACATATACATAAAAAATTTCAAAATCTTAGCTCAACCTGAAATGAGAGAAAAATCATTTACATAATTCCATCATTACGAGCATGAAATAAGTCGTATAAAAATGAGTGCAAGCACTTAGTTGCCTTTTTTTCTCAAAATAACCGATTTGTAGTTATCTAATTTTTTAATTCAGCCTACGATAACTAGATTCGTATTATATTTTCAAGCAAAAAATAAAACTAAATGAGACACGCCTTATGCATAACAACTGTTCTTTGCATATTGTATTTTGAATGAAATCCACTAATACTTGTTTTGAAATGCATTTTATTCATTGTGGAAATTCTCAAACGAGTGGCAAAAAGCCCGTTAAAAGAAAAAGCTTTTCGTCTCGTGGAAAATTAATTACTGGAACTTGTCCTCAATTACTAGAATAAGGATAGACAAAATGAATTCAGTCGAATCATATTAAATGTTCACTCATTACTTCACTTCCGCAATTGTAAGAGATTCTTGTAAACAGCTCTCAAATTGAGATGTCTCAACAAATAATAGAAAATGAACGCTGTTTTCTAAAGTTAGAATGATAGTCTCATTTGATGTATTCTGATTGGATAATGGCCCTCATCATTGCTCCCTAGAAGCTAATTGAAATATATAATAGTTTGGATGCAAAAGCCTTGAGTCCACCTTCATATTAATGAATTTCAATTGAGTCCGTAAGTAGAAAGCTCATTTTTCAATGTTTTCGAGACATAGTTTAGAGGCATTTTCGTTTGATTAGACCATCCCACATGAATTCCTTTCTTCAGATGAGTCTTAAATGATCATTAAATTTAAATACTTCATTCCCAAAGGATGGCGTAAGTTTTTTGCACCGATTTATTTTAAGAAATTGACTTAGTTTATTAAAAAAAATTTTCCTATTTCAACAATTATTTTTAAAAACGTATTTGTAATTTTAAATGACTTTAATATTTCTAAATCGATACGATTATTTTAGAAAAGAATCATTATGAATTAGCTTTGTCAATGAGATTTGGTTACATTTACGAACTTTTTAAATTCATTTATCAGTTGTTCAATAGTACTGATTTAGAAAACATATGGTTAATTTGGCTGAGTTCTGGAGCTTCGTAGATATAAGCAACTCCAATAACATATCAGTTTTAAATTCGGAAATCGAAGGACAATATTTTTGTCTTTTTCTGTGATTATTTTTTTAACTCACATGAGGAAACAAAAATAATAGCAAAAATACGAAATTAAATGTTTAAATAAAATAAATTGTTTTAAAACTTCTCAATACAATTTCGGTGCCTCAGACAATCTTTAGCTAAGTTTTCTTTCCTTAGCTTTCAAATATTTTTTATCAAACTTTTATACAAAGGGTTAATATTTAATAGAAGTGTTTAAATGTGCTTAAATTAAGACTGTAATCTTAATATAACTTACACATTCACTAACTAGGTTGTTTTAAATACATACTTATATTTGTGTGCATTCCTTAGTCCAACTTAACAGCAATTATCTGTTTGCTTCTTTTGACTGTACTTCCTATATAACAAGTAGCATTTGAAAAACTATAACATCTCATTCTGATTTCATAAAATATTTTCCTTACAGTAAAATTTTTGGCCATTCCGAACATCTAATCAACGTCTTCTGTTTTGTTTAGTCTCCATATGTTCTTTGATTCATATCGATGGAACTATGAAGAGAAAAATACAAATTATTTGTTTTTAGAAAATATTTTGAACTTATAGTTTCAGAAAAGAATTTGCCAGCGCAGCGTTTTGAGAATCACCGCATTCCGTGAAAAAAAATACGATCCCGCGTAACTCAGAAGTTACAGATATAGAAAACCAATTTTAGAGAACAGATTCATTACAAATTGTAATACACACGTAACCATAAATACATACATGTGCATATTTGCTTTGGATTTATCAGGTTTATTTATCTTAAATACATATGTATAGGATTACATAGGTTTAAAAAAATACGATACGTTGTTAGCCTCCATTTTTATATTTTACTCGAAACACTTTTATCAACAGAACACTTTATGTAACAGAAATAAGTGACAGTGATTTCTTTCGATCTTTTCAATCGGATGGACATAACAGTGTTCAAGCATTCGAATTTTATATTTAATGGAGAAAGAAGGTTTTTTTTTTTTTTTTTTAATATTTTTAAAATACATCCATTTTTTTCTTGAATCAAGTTTTTTTTTTTTTTTTTTTAAAGAAGCTTATTTAATATAATTAGTAGGAATGGTCTTCCCACAATTTTCCAGTACACTTTCTAATAGTGGTATCACCTCTTCCCCCCCCCCCACCTTCGTAAAATCGTGAACATTGTACAAGACCGTCAACGCCACACATGCCCAGATTTTTATTTTCAGACACTCGCATATAAGTTTTGTGCTTCATAGTACGGTAAAGAAAGGCGTTGTGAAAGCCTTTTTTTTTCCACCGATTGAAATAAAATTTGACACAGTAATGCAGTTTTCATATCAAGATCGCATATCAAATTTCACTTATTTAAGTCGTTGTGTTTTTAAATGATCCTGTTTACATGTCATCAAAAGTACAGACCTAAAAACGGTCTACTCTTTGAGGGATTTAATTAAAAATTCGATAAATATCTGACTTAAGAGGTTCAATTTGTATACCAGTTTTATTTGTATGGTTATCTCCTGTCACCTGTACTTGGACACTCAAACAGACAGAATTCATATCATTCCAAATTTGAAAACATTTTTTTGTCAATTTGTCTTACTCAAGACGTTTTGCGTTCGTAGACCCCAATGGTCTACGAATCGAGGTCGAGTTGAATTTTTTGGTGACTTTCTCTTTGTAAAAAATAGGCTTGAGTTTAGAAATCACTAAATAATTTTTTTAATAACAATAAATTTTATTATAAACAGAATATTATGGGAAAATTTGATATTCTTTCAGAACTTCGAACTGAAATAAACATTGTCAGCATTCTGTAACCCGGATGGCATATTCTCTAATCTAGCCTATTTTCTGATAAAGAAATATTCATTTCAAATAGCAAACCAAATGAAATTTTAGAGGGAGGTGCAAAAGTGCGTAGTGAGTAGCATTCAATTTTGATATGGTAATAAAATAAAATGGAAAGTCAAATTTTACTGGTGTTTGAGTCTGGGTGACTTCTCCATTTTCTTCTTAATTATTTTAACCATAGATTGTCGATGAATTAATTTTTTGCCATATATATATATATATATTAGAAATTCCTTGAATATCACGACTTTCGAAATGAATCTTCACATGACCGCTAGTGTTTATTCCCTTCAACATTTCATTTGAATTTTTTAAAGAAAAAGTAAATTGTGAAAATTCTGTGAAAGAAGGACCCCAAAAAAATGATCGGCTGCTTAGCACCCTGATAGATTTTTGAATGATCCCCTTTACAGATCTGTGCGGAAACAAACAGTCAAACTTATTTCTTACATGTTTAAAAAGAGTTCTCCCCGAAACTTTATGCTTAGGAAAATTTGAAATGAAACCTAAATAATTGCGCCTTAATTATTCAAACTGATTTATTAAACTAGTAAAAATAAATAATATAGCAATCATGTAAGCAATTTTTAATAAAAATAGTAAAAATAGGTGGAAGCAGTTAAAATTATATTTCATACATTTAAAAACATGAATTAAACCCAGTAAGCGATATCCATAGAATACATATTTGATTATTCTAGTGTATCAAACTTTCTCACACAAACAACTGCTGATTTCTTATTTAAGTCATTGTTATATTAATGAATTAAGAATTCCCTAAGCAATTGTAACAAATTTTCATTAAAATTTTTTGAAAAAAAAATTTATAAAATTATTTAATATATTTTTATTATGTCTTTATGATGCTTTTAAGTGAAAGTTGCCTAAATTTAATGTCTATTGTGCAATTACCTACACATTTTGTTATCCGTTCACCCATTGTCGATCTTTTTTTTTTTATTTAATGTTACCAAACTTGATATAAATATATTTTCGAGGGCGAGAATGTGCACTTTAAAGCTATTTTTTCTTCGAAATTTTAATTAGAGTTTCAACTAATCAAAAACGAAACAAAATTTCGATGATTTTGGTGACTACCCTTGAAAAAATAATCACACAAAATAATTTTTACGTCATTTTAAAATTGAAAAAGTCATCCTTT
Source organism: Argiope bruennichi (assembly GCF_947563725.1). Taxonomy (NCBI): domain Eukaryota; kingdom Metazoa; phylum Arthropoda; class Arachnida; order Araneae; family Araneidae; genus Argiope; species Argiope bruennichi. The sequence continues at coordinate 6,156,707 of NC_079162.1, read as the reverse complement.
CAATGATATATTCTGTTTTCGAGCAGTGTCCCTCCATTTTAAAAATATATTTAAATTTAAGTATATGTCTAAAAATGATTTGCAACGGCAATTTTCAGTATTGAAATGTGAATCAAACCAACTTAATTTTTTAATTAAATCATTTATTCTTCTTCACATGAGAAAAATAAAGGATTGTAAATGGCTTAAGATCTTCATAGATGACTTTGAATCAAGATTTTCACTTGCCTCTTGTAATAAGGGATTTGATTATTTACGAATATTATATATATATATATATATATATATATATATATATATATATATATATATATATATATATATATATATATTCCTCTCTCACTTAACTCAATTTTCCAATGGGAAGGAAACAAAATTCCAACACATAAAGAATATTTCTGATTTTTATATATATATATATATATATATATATATATATATATATATATATATATATATATATATATATATATATCTGATATGAACATGAGACGACTTTCTCATATCTGATGTGAAAAAAGTCCGAAATATTCCTTATCGGTTAAGAGAAATTTGTTGTTTTTTTCTCTTGTCGTATTTTAAAAATAAAAATACCTGGTATGGAATGTTGAGTGACAATTTATTAAGTGCACAGTAAGTACAAACTAATTATTTAGAAAATTTTCTAAAGTTATAAACTGTCAAAAATATCTATAGTTTTATTTCGTTAGGCAATGGCAATTCACCTAATTGGAAGAGTTAATAAATGGGTAGTTTTTGATAATGGATGCTACTCGCTAAATACTAAATGAAGTATGTCATTTCTACTCACCCACTACGATCATGTGTTATTGTTGTTTCTAATGGCACTTGTCATAGACAAGCTGACTTTAGAAGTCAGTGATTTTAAGCCAAAGGTGCGCTTCTTGTTTTTTCAGTAGCGCCATCTAGGGCCAAGAGTATGATTTAGCTACACAAAAGTCACAACCCTTTTTACGGGTCGGACTTCATTCATGCATTTCATTTACTCATCCACAAATCGTAAGTCAGACCTGAATCAGAGAATCATCGATCACCCCTGATCCAGTACCCCCAGTGGTATTACTCTCGACATGGAGGACTTTGTGACCACGACAGATTGATACTTGCGCCAGCCACCACATACACGGAGAGTCTTCGGCATGCGGGGTTCGAACTCGCAACCCAATCAACCAGGCTATCCCTTCCCACGAACATGTGTGACATAATTGATTAAAAAATCATCGTAAATATCAGATATAATTTTTTCAGCCCAGCATTTTTAAATATTTTGCAATTTATGGACGCAATAGTCTTTCTTGTTTTTCTTTATCTGATCATATGATAATTTATTGCTCGCCATTACAACGTATGCAAATGAATTATTTGGATGGTTGTCATGATTATTTTTTTAATTCATTTGGATTTAGATGTTTAGTCCATAAGATGGCAATTTTGATTAGTTGAATTGTGAAAGCCTTTAATTTGTTCTTCAATCCATTGTTGCAATTTGCAAAAATATATAATTTATAAATATTTTAAGAATGATCTTAACTGAAAACTTTTTTGCTGCAATTTTTACACATTTTTAGTACTATGTCTTTATCTTGACCCAATTTTATAATTTAATCTGTAATTATCATGCTCAGTGATGGATTTCTTACTAGAGGCCATAGACAGATAGATCTTGAGAAAAATGTCACTTATCTAGTTATGGAAAAACTTAGTAAAGATTACAAATTCCGTGAATTATAAAATATGATGATAATAATAATAATACGTAGTCAGGTATAATAAGCTGATCAGGTATATTTATCACTTAGATTTTCATTATTTGTAAATACCAGCCATTTGATTAAAAAATATTGGTACAAACATAAACTTATAAAAATAAACAAAAACATTAACATTTTTATAAAGTTTCTAAAATAAAAAAATACCTTAAACAAATTATAAACATCTTTGTTTAGTTAAAAATGTGTAGCATGTAAAAGTAAAATAACCAAAAAGAGGGGCCTCATAATGCGCACTGCTTAAGGTCACAAAATGCCTAAATCAGCACTAATAATGCTTCTTATTCCGCACATATAAAATAAACTATAATTAACCAAGTAATATGCAATTATTGTAATTTAAATTATGTAATTTATTTGTAACTAAACTATATATTAAAATTAAAATTATTGTAATTTAAACTTCATGCTGACCAAAACGTTAAATGATCTAAATTAAATCTTAGCTTTTGGAAAGTCATTTTTTAACATACTTTTTCAAATCATAAGAAGGTTTAAATCATTTCAAATTCATTTCTGCCCCCCTTACCCCCGCCCACTTAGCAACTTGCTTTTCCCACTTTAGCAACAGATGCCATCAGAGATCCCAACTGCTCATATCTTATGATAAATCTGCTCAAGTATAATAAATCAATTCCTCAGATAGGAAATATGATTCATCCCAAAAAAACAATTCTCCTGAAAAGACAAAATTTATTAATGAGGGTTGAAGATTCGATAAGATGAATTAAAAGTGGAAAATTTGAATCGTTTCAAAATCCTTTGAACCGCAGAATTTTTAGCTTCAATCAAATTTTTATTTTGAAATTGTTTTCTTTGTCTCCACGTTGAGAGTTGAATCCTTGGAAACTCTTTTCATTTTTGATATTTCATTACAAAGCAAAATCATATACATTAAATAAAAAAAGAGATTTTGTCGTCAAAGTATCGACATACATGACTGGTTAAATAGAAAAAAAATTCTGAGATGCTGCTGTTAAAATAGTTGTTTTGAGCTAAACAAGCCAAAAAAGTGTTGAATTTTCGACAACTCATTGAGTTGACAAGAAGTGGGCGTTTTTAATTAATGAACAGAGAGGAGCCATGTTTGTTTGTTGTGATTCAGATAGAAATACATCTAATATATTACACCGTTAAAAGAGGAGGAAGAAAAAAAAATAATGTGAAAATATAACATGGAAGAATAACAAATAAAACACGCGTGACCTTCACGTGCTGTTGCCAAATCGCCGGAATAAAATATGACCCTGAAAAGTTTGAGAGTGGTGCAGAGTAATGACTTACACATGTGAGATTTGAAAAGTGAGCGTCTGTCTACGTTTCCCTATGCTGCGCTTTTTTTAGACGCCTACTGCACACGGGGTATTTCCATGGGACTCAAGAATTGCTAGGTATTATAAATTCTTTGTAAAAAACCAGAGAAGAATTTGTTAAAGGAACCACTCATTTTATCGGCTTCCCTAAAGCTGGACGAATTTTTCAAACATATATATATTTTTAGAACGAATTGCTACAAAATTATGAAGTCACACAAACCATTTTCTGTGTCTCGAGATCCCAAAATTTATTCGGAATCCATCGCAGTATTAATTGCTTGCAATTATGTGCCTCATTGGACAAAAAGAATGGCTTGAAAAATTCGTCAAACAAGAAATTCATTCACTAGCGTAAGAATTTGATTACTTCCTGTGACAGCATTTTGCGGCCCTACGCAATAAGCATAATGGGTCCCTTTTTTTTTATAAAAACTGCTCAATTTAGCTATACTTTTCAACAGATTTTTAATTTAATCAATTATTTATTTTACAAATTTTTTTTATTTTAATGGGTTTGGGAAAATGTGGATTCTTTTATTTATTTATTAATTTACTCATGAAAGTATAGTATCCACGTTTACACGCAGTTATATTTAAATAGTTACTTTTGTTTGATAACTATGTGAACATGAAACAGATAAGGAACCTTGACAGTATTATAGAATTCATCATTCAGAATATTTTATAATTAATAGAATTTGTATTTTTTTTACTAATTTATTTATTTGAAAAATAAAATATTTTTATTCGAATCTAGGCTAGATAGAATAATTAATATATTAAAAATTATATAAAATAGAAAGCAATTCTGTGCTCTTCGCTTCATTTAGTTTAGTTTGTGCGTGTAATCATGCCATTTGAAAGCTACTGGAGGATTTTTTTTAGCACAGACACCCTAGACGGCATTCCCTCTCTAAAATTTCATTCGGGAGGATGTTTGATGTGCAGCAGATTTTTCAGATTTGCAGAAGCCTCGTGCAGAAATTTTCCATTTAATCGGGTTTCGACATTACGGCTACAAGGATCCCCAAAGACTACTCTTCAAAAGCAATCAGACAAATGACACAAAATTTGCTAAATATGCGATAAAGTATTACCAAAATACTTTATAGAAATTTAAAACGAACTCTCAATATTCGGTAGAATATAAGTTATTTTATTAAATAATTTTTATATGCGTATGAAATATAGTATATTTTTCTTCTCATAATTTGAAAGCCAGATATTTAGAACAACTTATAAAAAGATTCCTGTTGGATGCCATTAAATTTCAAAAAGATATCAGCATTTTAATGAATTGAATTTCAGTTGCTCTTTAAGAGATGCTAAATGACGTGAAATTTTCCCCAAATTGATATGCTTTAAACTTGAATTTTATACAGAGCTCTACAAGCGTTGAAAGTACACTAATATCTCTATATGCTTTTAAATTAAGTACATAACATAAATCCCAATACATTAGGCATCTTAAATAACAAAATACTTTATTATGTTATTCACCATGTTTACACAAGCAAAATAATTTTTGCATTATGTAACGTTATTTATAATATTCAAAGTATCCGGACATCTTTGTGCTTGGCTTATTTTGCAGATTACTAATATGAGGAAGATCCACCTTTTGCTGTCATGAGGAAATGTCAAATTCCAATGAAAACGTAATGATCCATATAAGTGGCAGAGTTTGTTAGCTTTCTTTTACGAAATAGGCTTGCAAATTCCTGCAGAAATATTCCAAAAACTAGCAGATAGTCTTCTTCATGGTGTACTGCATGAAAATGTGCCTCCCCTTCGTATTAGAAACTGACAGATCTGTAAGTTAAACAAAGCATAAAGTTGTTCAGATGCTTTTAATAATAATTAATCAAATTATTCTATTGCAAATCATCGACATAATGATAGAATCGAATGTTTAATCAAATATTTGGCTATTTACGATGTCTAATTGATTGTTGTGAATTTCATTTAGTAGATTTCTGATATTTATAGAATTCAGTATAATATTTCGAAAAAAAATTATTAAAAAATCTCTCGTCATTTAGCATACTTATAAATTCAACTCAATGAAATGCCGATATCTTTCTGAATTTTAATGGTATTTCATTAGAATTTTTAAATTATCTAAATACCTGGCATTCAAATTATATACAGAAAATATCTTATTAATGTAAATGTGAATTGAAATATGTTTTTTACATGGTCGGTCTTGAAAAAATGTATAAATCCCAAAGTTTCCGGATACTTTTGATTACATAATGTAGTTTTAATTACAAATTATTATGATTTTTTTCCTTATTTATGGGAAAAGAGATTGGGATATAAATTTGATTTGACAGCTTCTGACTGATGAATAAGTTTCCCTATTTTAGGGAATCTTCTATGTTGGATTTGTGCAAGGTAAGACTCGTTAATATAAAATTTTTATTTTATTATTTTAAGATATTTATTTTATCTCAAAAGTATTTATTTTATTATCCTAAAAATATTTGTTTTATTATCTCAAAATAAGCATTTGATCACTGAGAACTTAAATGAATAAATATTTAGCAGCCGCCTTTTTCTTCAGCGATATTAAAACCTCTAAAGGTTTTTTTCTAGAAGTAGCTATCATTTTTTTTCCTTCTGTACAACTATGCCTTTTAAAATTTTTCGTGCATTTCATTCAAGTGTTTGTCATCAGTCCAAACAAAAATTTCGCGAAAAAGAAGCCACTAGGAAGACTAAACCGACAAATTGACGCCGTATTTGGCAGGAGACAAAGGGGAATAAAGTCGCCAACGCTTGCGACGCCAACTTGTTAGTTTAACACAACAGGAATCGCTACACTTTTTGCAAAATAAACACCTCGGCAAACGAGGCTAACAGTTAGGCGACAAAACCCGACTACAGGAACAAACAAAAAAACGTAGTTCCTGTCCATTCGCCCTTTTTTAAAGCAGGCTGTGAAAGTCTTTTTATTATTATTATTATTTTTTATTTTGAAAATGATCCTCTTGTTTAAGGAATCATTATACATGGAACAAGGTTTTTTTTAAAGACATAATCAATGGAAGAAAAAAGAGCTATCCGTGAAGGAACTTTCGAATTCATCAACTGAAATCCCACCCAGATCACATCAGTATAGTACTCATATAAAAGTATCCGAAAACTTCTCAGTGTCAAACTCGTTTTTTTACACAATTTACAAATGTTCAAATCAAGCAAAATCCATTACTTCATTTATTGGCATGTAAATGCGAATCGCATTGCATCTTCAAATTTATATTAAAATTTTCCATTGGCAAATCTTATTTGAAACGATTTCTCAAATTGAAAATCCTCTAAACACGAATTGTTATGTAATTTGGTGCAAAATACAAGAAAAAAATCCGGAGGATTACTTGAAATGTGACCAATATAAAAAATAGGTTATTTTTGTAGCTCTTATTTTTTTCCATTTCATTCATTTAGACTTTCAGCAGTTGTTAAAACCGAAAGATGCACTTATCAAAATATGAATTGCATATTTTTTATGTTCATCTTCATTGAAGAAAAGAAGGAGCTCTTTATATTCACGTCATTAAACACAGATTAGTCTTGAATATACCAGTTTAATGTGATTTTCTTTATATGTCGTTGAGATTTCAAAAAGATCATGAAAAATTCAAATAGTTAATAGGAAATTCAAATATTTCACCAGAACTATTTTTGAGATAGCTGAAAAACATGATTATGAAAATTGTATCCATGAAAATGCAATTTTAATTATCAAGTTTTCACCAAACAAATATTAATTGTCTAAACTTTTAATGTGGTATTTAAAGTGACATGATATCATATGAACAATTTTTTTAATTGTAATATATGGAATTAGATGGTGTACGGATTAGATAGTATATGGACTTGTATTAGCTAATATTATATAATTATCATCTACAAAAAATTTAGATTGATTACAAAATGTTTTTAAAATTTAAATTTTTCTAAATTTTTAAACTTTTTAAAATTCTTTATATTCTTTAATCATGTATATATTTTTTTTTTACAAATTCTTTTTCAAGTATCTCATAATATATTACATGAAACTGAGCAAGAGTTGTCTTTCTTCTGGTTGAATTTATTTTTTATTATTTATTCTTATTCCTAGACACACAAAATTCTCAAAATGCGTTAATTTTGAGCTTAAAGTTTTAAAAAATTTATTGCACACCTTAGAGCTAATTCTATACGCATTTCTACAAAACATGTATTCCAAATAATTGATTAAAATTTTCACACCCCTTCAATTAAAAAAAAAACTTTCAAAAAATATAAGAACAAAAATACAACTGAGAAAAATATCAATTTAAAGAATTTATCCCTACAATAGCATTGTATAAAATCTGTATAAAATTAATTGTATAAAATCAATAACTAGGCAAAATTACAATTTTAATATATATATATAACATATTTTGTTTGAAGCAAAATGTAGGTTGGAAGACATTGAAGAAACAATTGAATTTTTAATTTCGTTTTATTCTCCCTTTAATATCCATCTCGGGAAAGCAGTTTATTTACAAGCAGACGCAGCTCGCCACAAAAGCAGAAGTAAGAAAGAAGCGAATAAAGGACGAAACAAATGATCACTAGTCTTTTATAACATAGGATTTCCGACCACGCGCCAATTCAATACACGTGGTGACCTTTGACACCTTTTCAAGGGCACCGAAGGGATCACTTTCATTTGATACTTAGTACTGATGGCGCATTATTTTTACAAAGGAATGAATTAAACCGAAAGTGGAATTGGATCACGAAATAAGAGAATATTTTAGAATGAAGTTACGATGGGCTAAATTAAGACTAAGTTTTGGAAATTAATTTGGATTAAATTAAGAGCTTAAATTATCATTACAGTTGCCCCCCACCGCAATCCATGGAAGTGCATCGTGGCCCTCGACACACAGCCATACCTTACAGTGGTGTCTGAGTAAGTTTAATTTAAAAATATATTGAAATTGACACCTGAGTTTCCCTCACCTTCACATTATACAAGCATTAATCAAAAATCCCATTCATTATTTTATATTGAAGCATAAAAAGACTTAAATTTGTGAAAATAGTATATAAAAACCTTAATAATCAATAGTAATAACAAAATATTAATAAATTAAACAGTATATTGCAGAAAGTTATTTTGAACATTTTTCTGTAAAAACTCAGCTATTGAATTCAATTTAATGAAAACAGCCTATGGTATATTTGCCTATATTATTCTTAAATGCTAGGAAGTCTGACTCAACCAGATTATTAAATTAGAAATAAAATATTAAATTATTATAATCAGTATAGTTATGATTTTAAGTAAAGTATTTTAGCTATAAATAAAAACACAAGATTCAAAACTTCAGGTAAAAAACTTGGATATGAAAATAATACTTGCAAAATTGAAATATTTCATATTAAACACTTGGAACTGAAACCATAAGTATAAAATTCAAAAATATCTAATGAAAGATCTTAGAAATGAAAATAGTACTCGTAAAATTGAATGATTTCATATAAAACTTTTGGAAATGCAAATAAATGTAAGATTCATGTATTTCAAATAAATCATTTGGAAATGATAATAATTCCAAAATTCAAAAATATCAAATGAAAAACTTGGAACCAAAAGTAATAAATGCAAAATTCAAAGAATTCAAACAAAACACTTGTGAATGAATGCAACAAACACAAGACTCAAAATACTCTTATGATTAAGTGTTTGGAAAAAACATATTAAAAAAATTTGGTAATTGAAGAAAACAAAACATTTGTATTTTGGAAAAAACAAGTATTTGGACACAATGATAATGGAGGGCAGATCAATAACTGTCAGAGGTGCAAAAATTTCCTCTGAGGTATTCACTACATTAGTCTAATTATCATGTGTCATTAATTATTAAGTATATAAGAATCTTGGTATATTACTTCTTTCGCTCACAAGGTCTGCATGCATAATTTTTAAATAATAGATTAGAAAAAATTTAAAAACTCAATATTTTAAATTAAAATTCATAATATTTTGAATAATAATATAAAAACGATTATTTACAATTATATTATAATAGAAAAATGCAATTCAAAATCAAATCAAAAGTACAGGATATAAATTTTGAATTTCATCCGTTGAGTCAGTTGATGAAGGTTTTTTTTTTTTTTTTTTAACACCAATAACTTTTTGATGAATCATGGCACACTAGGAGTTGGAACTTTTTGAAATTAAACAGATAACTTTTTGATGAATCGTGGCACACTAGGAGTTGGAACTTTTTGAAATTAAGGAGCATAAACACAAGAGGAAATGGAGCACAAACACGTCGGAGAGCTAGAATGTCGGATGAGGTCACAGGTTAGGCACGGTACCATCGACGATGCGGTAACATGACGGAATGCAGGGAATATTGAATCGGTTGTTATGGAACTTCGTCATGGAACGACGTAGCCGAAAGACCTTCGCCATCGGAGAAAAGCGTGGGTGGCCGCACCAATACGGAGCCATCTTAGATGCACGGCGAATCAAGGAGCCGTACCGTAACATCAAATTGCCTCACATCCCAGGGATTAATTCTTTAAAAAAAATTTTTCACAGGAAACTATCCTTGTCGACTACATATTATTTTGGTTGAAGCAGAAGTCAGGTTTGAAGACTTAGACGAGACGCTGTATTTTTAATTTCGTTTTATTCTCTCTCTACCACCATCTAGGAAAGCATAATTATTTACAAGAAGACGCAGCTCGCCACAAAAGAAGAAGTAAGAAAGAAGGAAAGAAAGGGGCGAAACAAATGATCACTAGTATTATATAACATGGGTTTTCCGGCCACGCGCCAATTCAATGCACGTGGTGACCTTTGACACCTTTTCAAGGGCACCAAAGGGATCACTTTCATTTGATACGTAGTACTGATGGCGCATTATTTTTACAAAGGAATGAATTAAACCGAAAGTGGAATTGGATCACGAAATAAGAGAATATTTTAGAATGAAGTTACGATGGGCTAAATTAAGATAAATTTTGGAAATTAATTTGGATTAAATTAAGAGTTTAAAATATCATTACATATATATATATATATATATATATATATATATATATATATATATATATATATCACATAGCTGATTCCAAGCATAGATCCGATAGAAATTCATAATATACACAAAAAATTATATATTTTTATTTCTATTATTTTAAAAACCTTAGATTGCTCATGAGCAAAAAGTGAATAAAATTAAAAAATTTAAAATTTCATTCTTATGAAGAAGAACATTTCATATATAAAACATGTCTAAATTAAAGAATTCCATCCCTAACTTTGTTTAAAGAAATTCTTGAAAAGATTTCAGTGATAATTCAGTCTTAATCGAACTCTTCCCTGGCACAGAGCCAGAAAAGTGGTGTGGCAATATTTTTTGTCATGCATCAAAAGTTGTTCAATAACTTAATAAAAAATTACCGTTACAGCGCTGAAAGTATATTTCAAATGATGATCCAATAAATAAATATATCTATTGATATTTTGTAGAATTTTTTAACAAAGTCGCCTTTAGTAAAAATAATAATTACTTCTATAGATTTGTTTCAGATTTAAATAAAAATAGAATGGCAGTATTTAATCCATTCATAAATTTATGATTGATTTCTGGATGACTAGAAATCGAACTGATAAGCTTTAGGCCATCCGGATTGTTGTAAAACTATAGATTACGATGATTAGTACGCTGTTTAATCATCAATAACTATTGACATCATTACGTTTTTTTTCGCATTCTGGATTATTTTATGTTAACATTTATTCTTTTATTATATTTTACATTCTTTCTTGTCTCTTATTTCTACTTTAATTGCAGTTCAATTTGCTCTATTGTTTGGCATTCTCAAGTAAAAATGGTCATGCTCATTGTTTTTGCTCTTTCCTGCAGCCCATCTTTTCCAGTAAGGATTCGGCTTGGATTTTGTATGAAATTATTTTCCTGTATATTTTGAAAACATACAGTACAGTCAAACCTCGCTTAACTAGCACCTCTCATAGCGCATAACAATCAAAATACTGAAAAGAAAACCTTAACAAGCGATAATTTGAAAAACGCATGGTATTACATTACATCAAAATTTGACATGGCATTACATCAAAATTTTGCCTAGATTTCGGTCCGTGTTTTAAACTTGCTTGTTTGCAACTTCTTTTCTTTTCTTTTCTTTTTTTTTTCCAAATTAAAAATAGAATTGTAAAATATACAATTAATTATGGTTTCAAAAAATGCGAGATCTTTTGGTAAGCGTCATACTTTCATATTGCGATATGAAGGAGAAGTATTTCAATAACATGCGAGCGCAACAACAAGCATAACTAGCTACTGCATTCTGTGTCGCAGCAAGAAGTTGTGGATGAGATCTCGTCAGCAGAGGAGCACATTACGTCCAGTGAAATAAGGGAGACGTTGGAAGCATGAGAAGCTGTTGATTCGTATGTTGAGAAGCATCACCCCAATAAGGCAGCAGTATCTATGTGCGCTACAAATTTATTGAACCATAATGCTGTGTCTAATTTTTGTCTTTATGTCTTTAGACAATTTTCTTGTCAAAAATCATGTATTATCTATATACTTATAATAAAGCTCAATGTGTGTGTGTGTTGGCGCTCTACAGGCCAGGTCATTTGACATACAGCTATCAAATTTGGTACATGTATACCTTAGAGGTCGGGAATGTGCACCTGGGGTCCATTTTTAAAAAATTTTAATTATTAATTAAAAACTAACTTTCCCGACAAAAAAATCTTCCATTTTCCCCACCGCCAAATGAGTAAGGCTTCAGTTTTTTTTTCTCCCAACAGTAAGGAGGCTAGGGTTAAAATTTTTCGGCGGATTATTTCAAACGATTCTGTTTATTTTCTTAATGTTTTATGCATTTAAAATTAAACATTGTTAATTAATCCATGTTTCAGATTCATTCTGAAGTACTTTTGAATTAAAATAACACAGAATAAAGGAAATTAAAAATGTATAATCTGCATACCGTTACCCCAACTGGCGTAGAAAAATTCACACATTTGCGTTAGCGTAACTGGCGAAGAAAATTCACGCATGCGCATTGTGTTCTGATTGTTGCCATGACAACCGTTATCAACGGATGATTTAAATTATTTTTAGGTTAGTTGCATGCTTTTGTAAGTAAATTGTATTTATGTTAGTTATATATTTTTTGTATATGCTTATAGTTTTAAGTGCATCGTTTTTTAAGTATTTTTTTAAACCTGTTTCGACCGATTATTTTAAACGATTCATTTTATTTTCTTAGTGTTTGATTCATTTAAAATTAAACATTGTTAATGAATCGATCTGTTCATGATGAATCTGAGAAATTTTTGTTCACAAATTCTTGAGATATTACATAAATTAAGAAAGATATTCTTTAGTGACCATAAAGTTTAAACGCTCAGTGACTCTATTATCAGTAATCATATTATTAAAAAAATGCTTTGTTTCAGTAAAAAATATTATTATATTAATTGCAGATTAATCATTTACTCTTTAATTTAAAGCATAATTTCTACGAGGGGTAACAGAAAATTAAAGAGATACATATCACGCTATGACTGAATGCCTTTATAATATTATAAGTGAATTATATGACTATCAAAATTTGAAGTTTTAAAATATTTTGCTGAAGAATCTATTAACGTTGGAATTGCGTAAAATATTTAATGGTACGACCGGAGTTTAACCCCCTGCTTGCGCAATTTTTAAAAATCGCCAACAAAGGCCTTGCGAAATGTTCAAAAGCAAAGGAGCAGATGTTCAATTATAGTGCATAATAAAGATTGCCAGCTTTGGCGCGTTATCGCAACTTGGCGAAGAAGGGGGTTAAACTCCGGTTCAACCTATTTAATTATTAAAATTTAAACGAACATTAAGATTGGTGAACCGGCTGGTGGCCAAAGGCGGCTAGTAAGTAATAAATTACATTATTATAAATTTGTTTTGGTTTTTTTCGGAATGGAACGCGTTATTCTATTTGATATTTATCCTATGGGAAAAATTGTTTCGCTTAACAGAAACTCGTTAAGTGAGACTGTGTGTGTATTAGCGAATGTTTGATTTTATTCCCTTTTCTTTATTAATTCCCGAAAAATCCTTTATTTAGGCATTTAATAGGTTGCTTGCTATTTCAGCTAGAAACTGAATCTTTGAGTCGATGTATTTCCATACACACATGGGTTTTCCATCTTCGTTCAACCAACTTTCTTTACTCAAAAAACTTTAATGATTATTATTTTATAGATCAAGGATTTCTTTGCATTCTTCTTATAACCGTAATCAATTCACTATGAATGAAAATTTCGTTCGAATACAGCAAAATCGAATTTGTGTTATAATTATTTTGAGAGGAAAAATTTTATATTAATGCCTAATTATTTATCTATTCAGAGATCTACTTTATTTACTATTTTATTTTAGCGACAGTTTTTCGGATAATTCATTTGTTAAATTTCGATGAAAAAGTGAAAATGGTTGTATCATGAAAGCTTTACGTCCGAACTAAATTGGCTAAAATTTTGCACACCAGTTGTTGCTCATTTGACTCTTGATGCGCATTCAAATCAAAAGTTTGGATTCAATCATTTTGAAGATAGGAATTGAATAATTAACTGAATATTTTCTTGGATATGAAAGAATGAGCATTTTTTAATCTATACAGCAAATTAATTGAAATCAAAATTTGCGTAATCGATTCATTACATCTTGAGCATGTCGAAAAACAACGACATTAGAAATTTTAAATTAAATTTCATTTGCCCATTAATTATCTTCTATACCAGGGATGGTGAACCAATGGCACGCGACATAATATTTTGGACACGCTACTGATCAAAACGGTTTGCATTTTAGTTCAAAATAACTAAGTTACCTATGAAGTATTACGAACAAACGCGAGTGATCGGTAGCGGTGCGCATATTTCCATTCCATACCCAATTTCATACAGGGAAAAAAATCGGGCAATATCATTAGCTCATCTTTATCTTTGTTATTATATGTGAACTTCGAAGTAGTTTCAGTTCGTATTGCTAGTATTGTACATCGTAATTTCCGAAGGACAAATTTGGAACAATCGCTGGAAGCACACTCGTTTGTTAACGTCTTGCCTTAGTTACGACGTGGACTACAATTGCTAATGATGCAAAGTTTTTATACGCATAGTGTAGTCTAATTCTTTGACACGACTGTATTTTAAAGTTCATTTATGTTATGTTTACGATTTTTAACTGCTATTTAACACAGCTAGTTCAGCAAAAAAAAAAAAAAAGTGCAAGATAATAAGTGTAACAGAGAATTTGCATTGAAACATTTGAAATAGAACATTTGCATTTGAAACGCATTTTGAAACAAATCCTTTTGCCAAAAAGGTGAACTAGAGCAAAAAGAATGAATTGCAAGCGCAATAAAAGACAGTCGACGTCCATGATTAAATATGTTAGCAAAAATTGTTACTCGGCTGCAAATGTCATTTCTCGACATAGCAAGAGGGAGAATTTTTGAAGGAAGCCTGGTTAGCATGAGCGTTCTCACTTTTCGATGATTTTGATAAGATAATTCAGTGCATCAAGGATATTCCTCTGTCTAGAAACACAATAAAAGAAAGAATCTAAAAACTGGCCGGAAATGTATAAAATCAACAACAAAAAAAAAAAAAAAATGATATTAACCCCGCTCCTTTTATATCGCTGTGTCTTGACGAAAGTACTAAAGTCACAAAATCTGCATGTTCAGCTGTTTTCGTTCGATATTGTGCAGGAAACATCATTAAGAAAGAATTAATTGCGATAACATCTTTGCTAACAACTATAAAGGGCACAGATATTTATTCGGCTGTTAAAAATTCGTTTGCTGAGATAGAAATTGATTTTAAAAAAATTGTTTCTGTAACAACTGATGGTGCTCCAAATATGATGAGCAAAAAAAGCGGTCTCATTAACTTATTTCAAACAGACGTATGAGATTCGATTCTTGAATTCCATTGCATTATTCACCAACAAGCCTTGTGTGCAGAGAGTGGTTTATCATCTCTTGTTAATGTCATTGTGTTAGTGACAAAAATAGTCAACCTCATATCGTCGCAGGCTTTAAATAAGCGAAAGTTTGATGCTTTGTTGGATGAAGTCAATTAGGTGTATAATGGTTTACTAATGTATAATAATGTTTGTTGGTTGAGCCGCAGGAACGTACTTCAACGATTTGTTGACTGCTTGGAAGAAATCAGAATGTTTCTGCAAAATGAGGGGGAAATTGAACAATACTCACAGTTGTTGGATGTTATGTGGCTCTTCAAAATTGATGTTTTTACAAACATATGCCAATATTTCAATGAATTGAAAGTAAAGCTTCAAGGCACAAATAAAACAATTATCGTCATGATGGATCTCATTCACGCTTTTGATGTTAAACCGCATGTTTTCAGAAACGATATTATTACAAGAAACTACAAGTACTTCCTAAACTTGAAAAAAATATCAAAGATTTAGATGTACATGAGAAACCAGAGAAGAAAAATTTATTGAGGAATTTATTTCTGTAATTGATTCTTCAATCATGGAATTTTCATCGAGATTTTCTCAGTTCAGAGAATTATCGGAAACGCTCAAGTTTATTATTTACCCTGATGTGACTTCATTTGATAACCTGAACTTGTCCCAATTCGATTGGTTGGAAATGGAAGAATTTGAAATGCAACTGATTGAATTCCAGTTTAGTTCAATATGGATTCAAAAATTTATTGAAACAAGGAAAAAGTTGGAATGGATTGAAACAGAAAGATTAACAAGTATTATACATAAAAATGCCAGAAACGAAATTTTGGAAACATGGAATTCGATTCCAGACACATTTAACTGTTTGGAGAAGCTGGCTCATGCTATTTTAACCATATTTTCATCTGCCTATGCCTGCTAGTCATTATTTTCAGAGATGAATAAACATTAAGATTCGCTTAGAAACCGTTTGACAGATGACTCCAATTCAGCGTGCCTTCTGCTAAAAGTAACATCTTGCAACCCTAATATAAATTATTTGTCACCTAATCTGCAACAACAAGAAGTCACACCAATGTTACTTTAGTTTGAATTATACGTGCAACTAAAACATTTACTACTATATAATGCAGAATGTATTTTTTCGCAGTATAGATAGAGTTTTGAGTTGTTAGTACTTAGTTTTATTATTTTTCCAATAATCACAATTCAAAATTATTTGATGGCACTTCTATACCTTATTTAATATTTCTTTAGAAAAAATGGCACGTTGATCCATAAAAGTTCGCCACCCCTGATCTGTACCTTCGAAATGGCAGAATTTTATATATATTCGAACTAATTTAATCCAGAGAATGTGAATTAGCATTCCAAACTGGGTGTTACTATTTGAAATATCGAGTCAGCATAATATTAACATGAAAACAATCGCTTCGTTTTAAGAAAAATTGCAAACTTTTTAGAAATAATTTTTTCTTGAACTATAGAAAGGTTTGGTTTTAATGTTAGTTTCTGCGTAATATGCATTGGGTGGATACGTTTTGACGGTCTGCACAATTCCATGCCCTAGCTGTTATCAATAATTAGATATGAAAGTTTCTGTGCTGGTCCCTCACTCCATCACACTGAAATACGTCAATTAGCGTAGCTGCAATAGGAATGTATCAAATGCAAGTAGCATAAAAATGCACGTATGAAAACAAGATGGTGGATTTTGCTGCAATAAGAAGTCTGGAAACATCAGTGCCATGCAAAAACGTTGAAACATACAGTTAGATGGGAAAGTTGCAATAGAGAGGCAATTAGACGCAGCTGAAAATCAAACAGAAACAGCTAGTTAATAAAAGTGGGAAGTTAAAGGACTAAAACAACAGTTCACACTACAAAAGTGCCAGCCAGAAGACTCGCCCAAGGGCAGTGAAGATGTATGTTGAGAGCCGATTATGGATATTTAATGTTATATATCAGCAGAACTAATTACAGTGTCAACCCCTAACCAATTAAGGTCTTGCGTTACTGCAAATACAAGAAAAATGGTGCCAGTATCTCCACGCAATTGGTCTAAAGGCGAAAGGATCAACCATGTGTTCCAGAAGAGAAGGTTTGAAGGACGTTTTCACTTGACTGCTGATAAATGTATGGAAGCTCTCTTTTCAGTCAAGTTCTCGTTTATCTATCGATTTGATGCAAACTATGGAAGCTGTTATTAAACGACTTTCAATACCTGTGAATGTAAGGTGTATCTCTTAGGATGGACGCAAAACTATAAATATTCAAGTCTACAGAGATGACATCTTTAATGCTTATGTATGTGCTCTTAAACTGGTGCAACCGTATTCAGACAATTAATTTTCTGAGACTTCTGGGAGACGGGGGAAATTAGAATGAAAAGTCAATGTGTGATACATCTAATAATGTTGTAGGAAGGCGAGTTGAACTCAGTGAATCGAGATCGTTTTCTATTAATTAAATGTATGGTTGCTTGCTTTGACTTTATGGAACTGTGGAGACGATATTTCTTCTTTAAATGTTACAAACAAGATATCATTTTGATAAAATGAGAGATTGGTTCACCTCAACTTACTTCTAAATTTATATTCTGTGCAAAACTGACAACAACTCTAACTCATTAAAAATGTTTTTTTATATATATATTCTCCTTCTCTTTTACTATAATATATGATCTTTCTTATTAAAATCATTTAAATACATCATTGTTCACACTTCAAGGAGTCGTGTATCAAAAGTTTCGTTCAGTTGAAATTCACTAGACGGTACTCGCCAGCTGATACTCAAGTTACCATAATCAAAACCAGAAAGATTGCTAAGATAAACAATGCAATGAAGTGGCCATAGCAAAAGATTATCAGTTAAAAGTTTAAACAAATTTTTAATTTTATCAAATAATTTCTAAATTTCTTTTACAGATCTTCTTTGCCCCAATTACGAAATAGAATTTTTAAACCTTCAACACATTGCTGCAAATGACAGCTATACCTGTCCTATTTTTGGTGATATGTAGGTAAATGGTGGCTATAGCCATCATTTGCTCTGAAAAGAGGAAAAAAATGTCGTGATGAGCAAATGATGATTACAACCATTGAACGTATTCAAGGAAAAGTGTTACAAAATATGATAATTTTCACTATCACACATACGTCTGATGAGTAATTTCATATAGCAGTCATAAGCAATTGAAAAAAAGTGTTTCTGAGCACGAACGTCAAATTAAAAGTGTGCGACAATGTGTTAAGGATCATGACTGCTTCTCCACTTAACATGCTTCAAAAATTAAAGTTATTTTATAATTGCTATATGTTGCACTTTATAGTTTCCGTTCAATGGTTAACAGACCCAATAAAAAATACAACCAAAACTAAAATGTTCAGTGTTTTTTAGCTGAGTGTTGACATAGGAATAGGTGGTTAGATCGATGTTATAGAATCGCCATAATCTCTTCTGGGAAAATATGTCGTACATTTGGATTTATTTACGTTTTCAGATAGAATTGTGATAGTTTTAAAGTAAAAAGTATAATAATTATCACCATTTTAATAATTTATATGTTACACTCATATTTTATGTTAAACTGTATAAATTCACTTTGTAGTAGTTTCATTAACATTCATTCCTCTCAGGGGCTCACCTACTATAGGTAAGTACGGGTGTCCCAACCCCGAGGTTCTCAGGGATCTATACTCCCTTTAAGTTTAATCTCTCCTAAGCCTTCTGCTGTCTGCTTGATCCTTCCATCTCTCGACGATAAGCGAGAAAGCTCTCCATGAGAAGCCGTGGCTGCTCTGTTTGCTTCTTGCTTCTCATGGACAGCCAAAAACCACACGTATTCACCGTGCGTGGCGACTCATTAGACAGGGCTGTTTCGCTGCGGTCCCCGGTATATCAATCGGCTAGTAGCTATCAACCTAAGTGGTTAGTTTGCTAGGGATCAAGCGAAGGGGCACGACCCCCGTTAGACAAGGCCGGAAAACTTACGTCACAGAAAGTAATGACGTCGCTCCGAGAGGTTACACGAGTGGGTGCGAATTGGGGGACCGAGGGAGGAATTTCACCCTCTTCAAGTTTACTGATAAGAAACGAACTCTTTTCCTCCCGCGCCATGTTTTAGCCAGTGGCCCTCCTGTGTTTGAGTAGACAGGAAGCGCCTTTTTTGCAAGAAAAATCATTTGGATTACTAAAAATAAGGAATAGAAATGCCTTTGATCTGTTGTGTTCCAAACTGTAATGGAAATTACAGGAATGGCCCAAGAGTAAGTGTTTTTGCCTTTCCTAAAAATGAAGAGCTTAAAAAGAAATGGTTAAGTGCCATACATCGTGAAGGATTTTATCCGACGCAGCGTAGTAGGGTAAGCTTATTTAATTATTTTAAACTGATGCTTAATGTTTCTAAATGAAAAATCATTTATTCTCACATTAGAAATTTAACAGCTCAGTAATATCCATTATTCGTGATTTTAATCAAGTGCATTATGAAAAGAATTATTTTATAAAATGCTGTAATACAGGTAATAATGTCTGTAATTATTGTCAATAATAATTATAATATTTGCCGTAATTATGTTTACATGCTTTATTTACTATTATATCTATAATTACGTTTATATAGGTAAATTTTATTATATAACATAACGATAAAAGCATGAGAGTAAACAATAATAATTATATATTGTTTTATGTTGTATATTTGTTACTGTATTTAAGTTAAACATTAAAGGAAGTCAATATTTACGAATAATTTCCTTTACTGTAGGTCTGTGAATTACATTTAAAAAAATGATATTGAAAGAGAAACTAGTCTATTTGATTCGAAGTCAGGAAAATTATTAAGTGCCCCTCTTAAATATCCGAGACTAGTGATTGGAGCAATTCCATATATTTATCATGCAATAACCTTTCATTTCGTGGAAACCATGAAAATAATAGAAACTCCTAATAATAGAAATTTTTGTATGTTTAATCGAATAATTCAGTAAATACAAACTGTACTAATAAATCATATAAACAGAATTAAAAATTCGAAAATTAGAATTGGGCATCATTTAGCACTGCGATCAAATGAACAAAATATTCATGCATTATGAAATGAAATCCTTAGCAAAATTAAAGTCTATTCAAAATCATCCAAGTACAGCAGCAACCAAATGGAATATAATCTTGATTTTCCCCATTAAGAACAAACGCACTTCAGTCATTATTAGGTATGAAAATATTGAAGAGAAAAGATTAAATATAAATGCGTCGTTTATAGGGGTTATTAAAGTAATCATTGTGACTGGAGAAGGATTAGCAAAACCTCTGTTGAAAAGATTAAG
The DNA here is from genome assembly GCF_947563725.1 of Argiope bruennichi. NCBI lineage: Eukaryota > Metazoa > Arthropoda > Arachnida > Araneae > Araneidae > Argiope > Argiope bruennichi. The sequence goes on along the minus strand of NC_079162.1, from coordinate 6,136,236 downwards.
TGAGCTGGATTTAAATATTATGAATTGTAGAGGATAGGCGTAAGGCAAAGATAGCAACACGAAACGGAAGTACAAAGTTTTGCAATTTGGAATAGTTGCTCTAAATCCACATGCAATTTATATGTCTTGCACATCATACTTTTTAAATTTATTAATTTGTGATACCATTTCCAGCAGTATATATTGTATTTTTTTTTTTTTTTTTTTTTTTTTTTTTTTTGGATATTACAACTTCTATATGCTTTTTTATACCCTTTGGGAAGCCAGAATGAATTCAGTTAAAGCAATGTATACACAGTTTGAAAAAATTTGTAATGTCCTAGAAGAATTTATTGAGGTAAATAGAGATAGTACAGCGGTATGCGAAGTAAAAATATTGGAATCAATAAAAGAAATGCCATTTATTTTATACTTAATAGTATAGTTTTAATATTGCCCAAAATTAACACTACCAATGAACTATTTCAACTAAAAACAGTTGTTTTTTATTCGGCTTTTAAATTGATCAATAAAATTAAAACTGAAGTTCAAAATTTAAGTACAAAATTCAACACATTTTTAGATGAATCAAAAGTGATAGAATGCAATTTGAACAATTCAGAAAATTTTCTTAAAACACGAATTTGAAAAAGAAAAAGATCATATTCTGAAATAAAAGAAGATGAAGTTAAAGAATTTGGGTATTAAAAATATCACAGCAATTGATACTGTTATTGTACAGAGATAAAGTAGATTTAAAAATGTGTCAATTTAATCACTAATATAAAAAATTTCAAATTAAATTCAGCAAATTAAAAGTAAGGAAGAAGTATAGTTGGTCAAGGCGTGAAGAAGCTTACAAGCATTTGCTATACAAATCATCGAAAAAAAATGGTGATTTTTCTGAAGTAATTAAAAGCAAAAACAAATTCATTTAACAAATATACACGCAATAGCATTATATATAATGTTTGTAATTTTTTTTTTTTTTTACTTAAAAAAAAATTGCGGCTCCAAATGGTTTCTTGCACCCAATCTCTTTTATATTTAAGGCCGGCTCTGATTATAATTCAGAACTTCTGTACCTTATGTGAATAAGAAATTTTGAAATTTTCTAATCAAAAATATTTCGCAACAGATATAATTTTTAATGATATAGTGAATGAAGAAGAAGTACATCATTATGGCAAAGGCATTTCAGGACATAAACCGGAAAATGTTTATAGATTGGCAATCTGGTCTGCAGTCAATGCATTATTGAATAATTACATGATAGTTTGAAAAGCTCTTCTAAAACCGGAAAGGAAAGAAAATTTGATAAATTTAGTAAAGATATTTCTAACAAAGTAATGATAAAATATATAGTTAAATAAGAAAGCTCTTCTAATGTTTCAAAGATTTATTGGATATTTTTTTGAATAGAATACTGTTTCGTGAAATATTGTTTTTATTGCTTTCTTGGAGTTGACGCCACGGCAAATATTCATAAAACCAGTATTGTATGGAATTGTTTTGAAATTAATCAACAAAAGCATTGCAAATGTATTTTTTATATTATAATTTAAAAATTTATGTACCATATATGAAGAAGAAATTTTGAAATTTTCTAATCAAAAATATTTTGCAACAGATATAATTTTTAATGATGTAGTGAATGAAGAAAATAGTTTTAAATCTAAGGGAGATACACCTACTGGGAAACCTGCCCTGCACTTAATGCAAAAAAGGTAATGCATACCAAGCACCGTACCTCCAGGGTGATGTGGAAAGCGGCTGCATTTTAATTATTAATGAATTCTACAATATATGTGTGTTGAATTGCATGATATGGAAGTATATGAAATGATATTAACAAGTGAAAAGTAATTTCTCTTCACTCTCTAGCGAGCAGAGACTTGACGTTAAGGGAATGGAGTGTGCCGTCTCGTCATGACGTCACGGAAACCCGCAAAGGCCTTGTCTATCGGGGGTTGTGGAAGGGGTCACTTCTTGGGCTTGGCGTTAAGGGTGGTCACTGTCCCCACGGGTATAGGTACTGAGTAGCACTAAGGTGAATGCCGAGGCTGAATATGACCAGAGCCCGTAATTGCCTTCCCTGATTGGGCTCCGTTAGAATTCGGGCCCGAATTCTCTTAAATACCGCATTGGCACTTCTAAAAAAATCTCTCTTCAGTGAGCATCAAAAAGCATTGAAATTTATTACAAATGAACAAAACTTTGACATCTTCTTTATTATTAAACGTTTATCGGACAAAAACAAATTCTTTAACTCTGTTTCGCCTTTCCTTGTACAGAAGGCTATTACAACAACAGTTGGTGAGGTCTCTTCAATCCGCAAAATTCATTCAAGGGACTTGCTAGCAGAAGTTTGTTCTAAGTAGCAAGCACACCAAATTTTAAAATTGAAAGCACTAGCTAACAATACCTGTTTCTGTTCAGCCACATTTAGCACTAAATTATTCAAAGGACGTGATCACTTGTGGTGAATTATTTAATGTACCCCTCGAGGTACATTGAAGGAATTACAGGGTCAAGGAGTGACACATGTACAACGCATAACCATTCGGTGGGATGGACAACTCCTTGACATTAAGGATCTCATACTAACATTCCATTCCCCGAAACTGCCATAATTTATTTATGCCGGGTATATGAAATTACCAGTGAGGCACTATATACCAAATTCTCTGAAATACTTCCTGTGTCAGAGATACTTCCAGTGTCAGCTAATTATCACGGGACTGTTACCTGCGCCCGCTGCACTGAGAAAGACCATGACAGCCAGCAGTGCACCGCACAAGAAAAATGCGTGAACTGCGATGGAAATCGCTCATCTGTTTCCCGGTCTTGTAAGCGGTGGACTCTTGAGAAACAGGTTATAGCACTGAAAATAGAAACTCTCTTATCTCGAAACTAGACGGAATATCATAGCTGAAACCCCTACGCCAGGTTTAAGTTATGCCTCTGCCGTACAATAAACCTTCTGCGCAAATTGTACATGTCAAAACTGCATTAAGAATAAGCCTAAAACAAAACCATACGAGAAAATATCTGATTCTGACACTGAAAAATCAACAGCTAGTGCTCCTGAAACTTGCAAGCTGAAAAAAATAGGAAAAAAAAATCAAATCTAGCAAATCTTTGAAGATAAAGCTTGCGAAGCGTGGTCTTAAGCAAAACGACCTGCCAATAAAATTGAAAAAATCGATATCAAAAAATTCGGTTGCCTTGGGGCTAGCGGCACAGGGTTAAATCCACAAGGACTTGGCGTTGACTTTTGGTGGCATTACTAATATCCCAGATTTCAAATTACATCCATCTGAGGATGAATCTGAGCTTAAAATGAGTTGCGAAGATTTGGCAGCCCCAACAATTGCCTCTTCTAAACCAGTCTAATAATGTGCTGATGTAGTGATTTTTCTGATGAGATTTATTGAAGGTTTCTGTAGATCTTTGCGGTATTCTATTGGTATAAAATGAGTTAGATGTACCAAAACGATATCAAACACAGTCAGCAACTTCCGTCATTCCAAAGGGAATTTTTTTGCAGCAAAAAAATCTGAAGGAAAAGCCGCACGAAGTGTTTAACCGTTTAAGTGTGAGACAGTACAAATGTGCTATTTTTGTTCGTTGCTTGAAACCAAGGGGCTGCGGGATCCGCTTGATGCACGATATCAGCTGAATGTCTTTCCACTAGTATGATGGATCAACGTTCTAACATAGTCCTTGAAATGGGAAGCGAATATAATAAAAATATATTTTATTTCTTAAATGGTATTTTTAAGTTTCCGTTCTTCTTTTTCTGTCTAAGAGATTCGATTTGAATCTCAACCTGAATATTTTGTATGCAGAAAGATGACCGATCTCTTAGAAAAATTGCAGTAGTCAATGTTTTAATGCTAAATATTTTCCAACTGGAATTTGAAATAAAACAGTTTGGATTCTCTTCTATTGAATTAGAAAAATTATTTCCTCAGTGCAAATACGGAACCAAAAGAAAATTGAAACTTCTGAGAACATATTAAGAAAATTCTTCATCAGATGAACGGTGAATATAATAAAACACGACACTATATATTATATTCCAAATAAAGCACATGTAACAAAAATACAGCTAAGATGTATGCAAAAAACTGGTATGAATTTATAACACTAGCAAACAGCAATTCATTATTAAATAGAGAAACGTATCGATCAGTAGTATTTGTTATCTACAGTATATCAGTTTGCACACAAACAAAACTCCAGAGTGAGAGATTAACTAGTTTGAGCGCCTCGAATATTTATAGTTTTCTAACAGGGCATGACATTATACGGAATTATCCAGAATAATCTCGGTTCATAAGAGATAAAAATCATTCATAAATTTAACAGGGCTTCATTTTTACCAACAAAATCGCCAAATTTATAGTCAAATCAAGGTTGGAGGTCATCCATTAAGAATCTCTCTTTCCTACGTACAGCTAAAGAGGCAAGAAAACTGTATAACAGATTCAAATTCAGATTCATATCCTGATACCCTATTCAAAGACTGCACATTACGTCAGTCTCATTGCATAGAACTATGATCAGGAACCAGTAGGAAGCTAGCCGATTAATGTGAATTCAATCTCCTTTTGCTCGGCTCGTGTCTGCACCGCAACGCCCTCTCGTGCTTCTCACGCCCTCTACAGGCGTTTGCGACCCCATGTTCCTATGCGATTTTTGATCCTTGTTGTATGACTGATCTGCCATGTCATTTTGTCCACGTTTTTTCGGAACACCCTGTATATATATAATGTTACGGCCAAAGCCTGAAATCGGCCAATTCGCGATCTGGCCAACGTTTCTGTAAACTTACCGGCCAATGTCCAATCTTTTCTTGATTTCGGGCTTTGGCCGGCCAGTTCGCGAAATTACATTATCATTATATATATTAAACTATGTTTGCCTTAAATTAAATTGTTTTATTGAATTAATAAAATAGGTATTGTCAAAGCTCATAGAAAACTTTTCCTCCTTTTACTTTTCAGAAAATATCATATTTTATTATTTTTTTTCATTTTATACAGACACCTGCCGAAAATTACAATTTTGTTTATTAAATTTGCAATAATAGTTGATTTATTTTATAATTTAAACTTCTATCAATGTGATGGCAACACGTTGATAAAAGCTATTTTTTTTAAACTTGACGTGCCCGTGCAGATTAAATTTTAGCATGATTTAATCTAAGCATAATTTATAAATTAAATTTTAAGCTTTAATTAAACAAAGCTTTAATTTGATGCAAAAATCGATTTTGTGCTGTAATATTTTCTGGTTATAGCGACAAAACGTCGAAATTAGGCTTAATTTTTAATTAAAATTCTAATTAAAATTTTTAAAAAATCGCTCCACGGTGCATATTCCCGACCTCCAAGGTATATATATGCCAAATTTGATAACTATGTCAAACGGTTTGGACTGTAGAGCGCCAACACACACACACACACACACACACACACACACTGAGCTTTATTTATAAGTATAGATTATCACATCGGGCTTTGGCCAAGGATTCCCGGCCATTTCACGAAATGGCCAGCCTAAGCAGAAAATACAATATTAATTGCAAGTATTTCGGACTTTGGCCATACCTCTTGGCCAATTCGCGAACTGGCCGTAACATATATATAATGATAATGTTTTTAAACTTTCATTTGCAATTTTTCTAGCTGGCGAACAAAGTTTTGGAGCTCGACCGATTTTGTGATGAAATAACAGCTATGATGTCATAGTTCTACGTCAACCTTTTAAAAGCGCATCTGCTGCCAAAGAAGCATACATAATAATAATGCAATAGTGGTAAAAGCAGGTAAAAAATATATGCGATTAAAAGATGATGAAAATTGCCATTTGTTTTATTCACTGCCTACGCGATTTCGAGTTTCAAAACATCATGTTTTCACATGATAATAGGAGTGCGATTTCTGAAGAAGCTAAACTGATTCAGGTACTCCAGAAGAAATGCTTCCTTAAATTTATAAATCAAAAGCAAATTTTTGGAAACTTCACAGTAAACTTAAGAATTTTAATAACACTACCCTTTCTGTGAAAAGTTTTACACAGTTTGAAATAAACTTAGAAGAATTTGAGATTCATCATGTCACAAGTACTTTTAATTGAGTTGTCAATAATTTCAATACAGCAAGAAGTTCTGAATTCCACCATGTTAATTATTATTGTCGAATTTTAATCGCAAAAAATTAAACGCGAACTTTGTATTTTAAAAAAATCCACATTAATGTAAAATATACCTGGATTTGTGTTACTTGTTGCGTTTTTAGTGCCATTATCCTTTTATTTATATTTTGTAATAATTCATGTTTATAATATCGACTTCAATCTTTTTAAATATTGAAAAAAATTTGTTTACAATGGAAATTGGTAACTAAGATTATAATGTCACTTTTTGTCAATGATTTTTAATTTTATTGTATTATTGTATCTTTTTAATTAAAAATGCTTTTATTTTTTAAATAAATGATTTATGTTTAGTTATGAAAATATTATTTCTAAATAACCATTATCATTTCCGTCATGATGTATATGACTTTTATTTATTTAACTGGGTAATTGTGAATGAACCTTAAATAATGCTGCGTTTTATCTGGTATTTCGTTTCTATGCATGGGAACAACCTTTCGGAATTTTCAAAGTTCTTTCATTGGAAGTGAGCTTGGTAAGCCATCAGAGGCGACAAGCAAAATTTGGCTTCAAAATAACTCATTTTTAAATTGAATTAAAGGAAATGAAATATTATTTAGCTTTTTTTTATTCGGCCCCTTCTTTCATTGTTAAAAATTTGCAAAAACTTCTGATTTAAAGTTCTAAATATAAAACGAAATATTTTTATAATTCTAAAGTTATTTGCAGAAAGTTTCTTTTACTGACCATCAAAAGATTGTCAATATATGAGTCTATTTATTTTATGAGACTCTTGATATTTACTCACTTTGAGATCTAATTTTGGATAAAATAGAGTTATATTTCATTCTAGATTGTATTACATAGATAGAAACAGATTGCGCCAGAATGCCGTATCATGTTAAATGAACAAATGATTCTCTTACCATTAAAGCTATATAAAATGGAAGAACTAAATTCAAAAAGTTTTATAAAAGAAAGTTTGCAGAAATAAAAAAAAAAAAAAAAAATAAAAAAAAACATTAAAAAATTCTTGCCAAAAATCGATTTTTTTAGCTCAGTTCCTTACCCAAAATAATTTTTTTACGAATTGCAACAACGAACAGAATATGGATGTATTTCAAATCCGAAGCGAATAAGCGCGCACGCACAGCAAGTATGTTCAGATAAGAACAATATAGAAAGGTACAAAGATATTGTTTCTTAAGAAGGTTGCAGAAAATAGTTTGTAAATATATGTACTATTTTCTGTCAGATATGAAAAATGTAGGATTCAAACCAGCGGGAGTGGTTTCCCCCAAACTTTCTCCTTACATGGCATTCATGTACGAAAGATTAACCTATAATGGCATCCTTGATCTAGCGATGCATGCGTTAAGAGTATCCAAAAATCGGTTTTTCAACCGGTTGAGAAAAAAATTGAAACAAAACTGCACTTGGAGTCACAAAATCACATAGCAAATTTGATATATTAATTTATTATAATATTTAATTAATTGTGTTTTTGAGTGATCAAGTTTGCTTGTTTCTGAAAGTACAGATCAATCCGTGGTTGGATTTGGCTCAAAATTAAACAGGAATTTATACTATAGATGTTGAATTTGTGTGCCGAATTTATCTTATCTAGCTCAGTTTATTTTGTAATTATCGTTTTAATTTACATTTAATTAACAGCCGGACTTCCTCTCAGCAGATTTGACTCAAAATTTGGTGTGAAGCAAATGTCAAAATGTTTTTCAGTTAGACAGATGGATATTTTCTGAAAATGTGTTTTTCGCACTCCTGTCATGGAATTTCGTCAAAATCTCGAGTTCAGATTTTTTGACGATTGCTATACTTTCTCTATACTATGTATATGAGAAAGTAAAAATCGATGCATTTTATTAAAAAGCAATTCAATCCTAGATATGAAATACCCTATTTTCATTTTTAAGCGTGGTTAAATACTTTGTTTCCCTCGAAGCTACTATTCTTCCTAAAAATTGAATTTTATCCTCTCAGCTGCATGCATTCATTTTTTTTCGTCAAAAATGACGAGTTTGAATCGCGCATCGAATGACTAATTTTTTAAAAAATTGAATCTGCAATTAAGTAAAAATATGAAATAATTTCAAATGCGCTTGAAAATGGAGTGTTGCCTCAAATGCCTTTATATTATTCTAGGCATTAAAATAATAATTGTGCCATATAATTAGGAAGTTAAGTCAATTCGTATGTGTTAATGTGTTATACTATGAATAATTATTTTAATCATCTTTTTCCAAAGTCTATTAAAATTTCGGAGCGCTGAAATGATGCCGCGAAGAATAATTGAAAGAAAATTTTTCAAAATGCGTTTCCCGATAACAATACTGAATGCAGAATTTCTTTAATAAATGGGGTGCGATAAGCTCTTTAATATAGCTGCCATACCACAAATAGTTATTTTTTGTCGTTTCTGGGAAATTATCCCCTACCCCTGTTGCATTACTGGGATTTCGACCTTTGGCAAGAAAACTGGGCGCGCATCTAGAAGGGTGACAGTTTATTCGTAAACCCAGTTTTGCATATTCAGCTGCATTTCCGGTCGGGCTAATTGGTGACAATGGAATTGCAGAAGTAAAATGCGCAGCATCCGGTGAAAATATTACTCCAAAGGAATCAAAGATAAAACTTTCCATTTTGGAAATTAAATAAAAGTAGGAAAAAAAAATCAAATATAATTTTCAAGTGCAGGGCCAGAAAAAAACACAATAAGAATGCTTTCGTAGCTTTTTCCCCTCTGGATATGTTTATAACTGTATTTTTTAAATATATATATAATTCAGAAATCTTTTAAATACATATACAATTCAGAAATCGATGCTATTTTGTCTGTTTTTTTTTTTTTTTTTTGTAAAAATTTTATTTGATCTTGCATTTATGTGATCTTGTACGTACATTTATCTTGCAATAAATGATAATTAATTCTACTATTAATAGAAAAGTAAGACTGTTTTTATCAGAAAAAATAATTAGGGGAAGTAAAATTCATTTAAAGAGAAGTAAGATATAAGAAAATCCATATCATCTTTTATTCACTAATATTTTAATATTCTCATGTTTCTAAATGAGTTTTTTTCAAAATCGCTATTATCTGTACTCATAAAAGGGGGAAATGTATGTGTGTGTATGTATATTACAGTAATTCACTAAGCAATATCTTTATTAAGAAACTAGCCGCCTTTGGCGACCAATCGGTTTGCCAGTATAAATGATCTCTGTAATTTTCAATTATATATATTTCATGTAACTTGATTTCTTAATAGCTTTTTCTGCAAAATATTTAGCTATCAAAGCTTCAGATTTTGATAGCTATATAATTCAGTCATACTATTATGTAGGCCTTAAACAGTTCTGTCGATTGTATCACTTATCTCTTACTAACTTTTTGTCAGAGCCCATAAAATGTACACTTTAAATTAGAGTGGAAATGTTAAACTGCAATTAATATAAAAATATTTTTTACTGAAACCAAGCACATCTTGTTTTCAATATGAAAATTGAAAGCAGAGTTGTTTAGCATTGAAGTTGCATGTGCACTGCAGAATAATTTTCGTAATTTATATAAAATTTTAAAGAATTATTCAACAAAAATTTCTCTAATTCATCGGAAAATTCGGTTTTTAAATATTTTACTTTCAAAATATTTAAATAATGCAAATAAAAAATATTTTATTTGACTTCTGTCAATAAATGTTCTTATGAAAAAATTATGAAGTTTAAATTTTACACAGTAATTTTTCCCTAAGGAATCATATTCTGCGAAATACTCTTGACACTTAAACTTTTAAATAAATAAATAAACGTTTCTATCTTCTGTGGTCAAATCTGTCAGTTTTTATATATCAATAGTAGAACAATCACCATTTTCATAATCATAGGCCAATCACTGTCGAGAAACTCTGGTAAAAAATTGGCGTATCTTGTTTGAGACGGTCTATGAAGTGGTCTCAAATCGCCAATTTTTATAGAAGAGTGATATTCAAATTTAAAAATTATTCAGTTTTAGTGAATGATTTAGTTGATTGGAGTTCAACAATTTCTATTTACAATATTGGTGTCTCAAGAAAATTTTATTAAATAGATTCAATGAGCAGAGAACCTATGTAAAAATTTAAATCCATTGGAGCATTTATTGACTCAAGTTAGATAAAATATAATTGTTTAGTTCATTTAGACCATTTTGTTAGCAGATGCATGCCCCTGATTAAAATTAATTGATGGGCGCCGATTACAGTGATTATCCTATAGGTATATTAAACCATGTTTGCCTTAAATTTAATTGTTTGATTTAATTAATAATACAGATATTGTAAAAGGTCATAAAAAATCTTTTCCTCTATTTACTTTTTAGAAAATATATTTCAAATTGTATCGCTTCATACAGATACATGCTGAAATTTACACTTTTATATATTTAATTTACAATAATAGTTGATTTATTTTTTTTAATTTGAACTTCTGTCAATGTGATGGCAACAGGCTGATAAAAGCTAATTTTTCCCCATTGACGTGCTCGTGCAGATGAAAATTTATTTTTATTTTGTGCGAAATACATTGTTGTAAAATATGGTTAAAATATTTTTTAAAAACACGTTAAAAATCGAAACTTAATTTGTAGATTAAAGCATTGGTATGATTAAAAAGATAACTTTTTGAGCTTTATCTTGATGCAAAAATGAATTTTGTGCTGTAATTTTTTTGGAAGTTATAGCGTTGTAATATTTAGAAAGTGTATCCATTTTTATATCCTGTTACTCCTTAATGTAATAAATTATTGGATGTATAAGGATCAATGTTAGTGAAAATAATTAATATTAGATAAGAATATTATCTGTAATGCTCATAAACAATGCTGAATGAGAAAAATTTTGTATTAGTTGAAATTTAAACACTTTCGTTTTTCAAGTTCCCATTTTTGTTCAGATTACTGAAATTAAGAGATGCATTGCACAAAAAGCGGAATAGTACAAGGTTTTTAGTACAGTAGTAAATGATACATGTCCAATACAATTTGAAGTTCAATATGCTCTTGTGAGTAAGCGATCAAGAACAAGCTAAATAAATTTTAGCAACCATAAATCTGAATTATAAAATTAAGTTGGTCACTGCTTTCATAAAAACATTTAAAAAAATGCTTTTTAATGTGTATTAGCATTTGTGTAACAATATATTTTACAACTATTTTGCTTCAATGCATGGTTATATAGGAGTAATCATAATTTCTATTTTGAAAAAAGCAACATTCCTACCAAGTTATTTAATTGAATCTTTCAAAACTTTTTATTTAATTTTAGTTACATACAAATGAACAAAAATTGCTAACAAGCTTTCAGCAATGCGGAACAATCTGAATGTCAGAGAGAAATGTTTGCAGTATTTTGTGAAATGTAAGTGACCATATTTTGAAATATTGAAAAAGAATTATTTAGAAATTATATTCATTTTTTTAAAATTTCTAACGCCTTTTTATTATTTTCGTATTTTTTTATATAGCACGTTTAGATGTTGCATTTAAATGTCGTTTGCGGTACATTGGATTATGTATAGTTAAATTTGACAATGAAGTAATATTTCAGATTTGAAGGAATTTCAGTTTATCAACATTTTCTTATTGAAAATATATATTTTTTTTTCTCCTAAGAATTAACCAGCAGCTGCTTTTAAAATTATTAATATAATTCCTATCATTTATTTTAGCCAAAACTCTTATTATTTTGAAAAAAAAAAAAACTTAATTGAACAGCTTTAACGTAAAAAATGTATTAGCGCATTTCGAGTATCAGCTTGTGGAATGTATATACATAAAAGGGTACATGCATATAGAAAGAACTAAACATTATTGATATTGTTACGGAATTTCCGGGGTTCGTTTGGATAGTGGGAGTTATATGGTGTAGAGAACACTCAATCAGCAGGCGGCAGTAGAAAACGAAGCAAAGACGTTTATTTACACGAAGACACACAGGACAGCACAAGGACGACAACTATATACAGCACAAAAGACGATTATCTTCAGCAGAGACGTGCAGCATACAACAAATCTCTACTGTAGACAGTAGCGCACAGCTTAGTTCAGCACTAGCTTCCGATCCCGACTACTCTCTGGTTCACGACTACAACTGCTCTTTCGCTTCCGACTACTCAATTCACCACCACTCCCCGGCAGCTGCAGCTCCTTTTATAGGTCTTAGGAGGCGAGTTTAGAAGCCTCTCAACCAATCAGGAATGTCCGAGGCGTAACTCGGTTCCTACTGGACGGATCGGGAAAATTCTCGATGTTTCGGGTATAATCTATTTTGGCGCCTAGGGTATAATCTATTTTGGACCTCCTATGGAACCAACTATGCTGGGAAGCCGCATCACAGATTCGTAACAATATCCATTTAAATTTGAATTTAAAGACCTTTCTATGCATTTTTTTTATTTTTTCATTTTGTTAAATTAAGTTAAACCGTACGAGATATAAAGATTAAAACCTCATAAAACTAAAAATTATAATTCATTTTATTAGATTAAATTTGTATTATGCACATCAGAATTATAATTTTTATAAATGTCTTCCGTGTGGGAAAATTATAAACGTGTTTCTTTTTAATAAATACATTTTTAAAACAAATTTCTCACACTTTATATTTATTATTTTCAACACTCGTCTGAAACGTGTTAAGGGTCTTCAGCATTTTTCTCACGGAAGTTTCGTTTCATTTCGTTATCAGAGACGAGGAGTATCATTCTCGCTCTCATAGTGATTTGATTACCATTAGGCGTACATTGTAAAATCGCCAAATCTTGCAAGCAAAGATAAAGTTTATAATGTGGTAGCCTTTTTTAAGGCTTGAGCGGAAAAGACACCTTTTAATGAGGTAGGAGAAAATTTATTGAGCGCAAGTACCACACAACCATATTTCTTGAGTGTAATAATTGCAGTCTGTAAATTAGATTGCAAAATCCAGATATTTTAATGTTAAATAAACTGAATTAATAGTTATACAATTCACTTATTCCAGCGATTTATAAAGAATTAACATAATTTGGCTACAGCAAAATAATTCTTCTTAGCCAACATATTATAGAAGAATGTCCAGTGAAAAGAGTATTTTATTAAATTCAATATAATCATAAAATATATATTAGTCGAAGAATTCTCACAGTGAAATAAATAAAATAAAATTTACCAATTCGTTACCGAGGAAGTAACAAAGAGTTGAAAAAAAAAATGACGATTCATTTTAGAGCTTGTAGTGATTGGATTTTGAAGCGTTAAGAAATAAACGTTCATAGATGGCGCTAGACAACTAGCGCGAGTGTAATTAAAAGAGTGATGTCATTCGAGTGTTTGGCTTTTGGAGGAGAAGGAATTACTGAGCAGAGTAACTCGAACGAATCTGAAATAAATTTGTTAAATTTTCTATTTGCCTATTTATTCAAAGCACTCACGAACCAGCCACGACATTTGGCGCAGTAGAAAGGATTGAGAATCGAGTGCTATTTTTGACGAACTTGAAATCGAACTTTATTTGATAAAGGTGTGCTTTCGGTATCGATATGGCCTTTGAAGTTGTTGGCGGAAGAGCTGGGTGAAACTGTTTCATTAGAGATGAAAATTGTGGACTTAAAAAAATTAATTACTGGAAGTAAAAATTACGAGGAAGAGTTTGTGAAGAAACAAATGATAGAGGATAGAAAAGAGAGAGAAGATCAAAAACGAAAGCAAGAAGAACGAGAATTTGAAGAAAGAAAAATTAAAGAAGAGTGGGAATGGAAAGAGAAAAAGGCACAAGAAGAACGAGAATTCGAACTTGAGAAACTGAAATATTCCAGAGTACCCGTGGATGTCGAATTACCAACTCCCAAGATAGAACTCAGGCACGTGATGCAAAAATTCGATGAAAAGAACAGTGATATCAGTTTATATTTGCTGTTGTTCGAGAGGCAAGCCGAGTGGGCTCAAATAAAACGAGAAGATTACGTGTCGCATCTATTAGGATTATTGCCAACGGATATAACCCAACTCATCGCTCGAGAAAGTTAAGGACTATGACCACATCAAGAGTTTATTAGTGAAACGATTTAAACTCAGCCCGGAAAAATTCAAGCAAAAGTTTATGACTCATTTTAAAAGACCGGAGACTACCTGGTGCGATTTTACTTACGAACTTCAATGGATTCAAGGATTGGAAATGACTACTTTTGAAAGTTTGTCGGGTTTAATCATAACAGAACAGATAAAGCGAAAAGTACCTACGGATATTAAAGAACATTTTATTGATGTTTGGTCACAATTCACGAATCCAAACGAAACTGCAAGCAAATTAGATGATTATGAAAATGTGCGATCAAACAGTGTGAGGAAAAAGAAAGAACTATATCAAGAGAATAACTGTTCTAAACATCAAACCTACGACGAAAGAGAAGAGAGACATTTTTCGGAACGGAAATATGTACCTCCGCATCAACGAGAATTCAGAAACAAAAACTTTCATAAAAACGAAACTACAAATTCAAGAAAAGTAACAAGAGACTGTTACGTTTGTGGATTGTCACATTTTGCTAGAGACTGCCCAAATAGACATAAAAAATCGCAGTTGAGAGAATCTGAGGCAGAAAAGAAACGGGAAGACGCAACGGAATTAATATATTCCATAGGACAGGCAAATGTGATTAGTGTGTTAGATCTTTTGAAGGGGTACTATTCGCTTCCCAGGGAAGAAGATTCGCGGGATTATACATCTTTTAAGACCCATAGAGCACAATATCGTTTTAAGGTAATGCCTTTTGGGTTGAAAAATGCAGCTGCAACTTTCCAAAGGGAAATGAACAAAGCATTGTCGCCATACAGAGAATTTTGACGTGCTTATATTGATGACGTTGCTATATTCTCCAATGATATTCCCTCTCACTTGAAACATCTTCATTTGGTGCTGGATAGATTGGAAGAGCTGGAATTCACTGTTAATCTTTCAAAGTGTGCTTTGGCGAAATCTGAAATTTCATACCTGGGGCATATAATTGGCTCAGGAAAGCATCAAGCTGATCCAGCTAAGTTAGAAACGATCTCTCGTTTGCCCGTACCTGAAACCAAGAAACAACTACGTAGTGCTCTTGGCCTGTTCAACTATTATCGTGATTATATTGCGAATTTTGCCGAGATTGCCTTTCCATTAACGGAACTAACAAAGAAAAGAAGCCCTGATGTGTTGCCGTGGTGTGAAATGCATAGTGTTGCTTTTGAAAAATTAAAATCAGCATTGTTACACGCTCCTACTCTACACACCCCGAATATGAGCAAACCCTTTGTGATGCCTCGTCAATCGGGATTGGTTCGTGTTTATCACAGACTGTAGATGGAAAAATGTGCCTTATCGCTTATGAAGTCAAAAATTAAACAAAAGCCAACACTCTTGGTCGACAATCGAACGGGAAGCATTTGCTATAGTTTGGAGCTTGAAAAAGTTTGAAACCCTTGTGTTTGGATCCGAGATCCACATTTTTACCGATCATAACCTCCTTCCTTATCTGACCAAGTGCGCTCCTCAGTCATCTCGACTACAAAGGTGGGTATTTGCCTTGCAGATATTCAACATAACATTAAAACATTGCCCTGGTTCTAAAATGCCGCATGCTGTTGCTCTGTCACGTTTATTACCAAAATAGGCTGAAAAAAATTTTTTTGGTACTAATATCATTTTTCTGTTTTATATATCAATAGGGGATTAATGACTATAAAATAATAATAATTTGTGCTTGATATTTATGTATATTTGTTTTAATGTTTTTTTTTTGTTTGTTTGTTTATCATTTTCTTAATATGTTGAATAATTGGTATTCGCAAGTTTGGTTAAGAGTATAATGTGCAAAACTATTTGAAATAGGATTAGTTACAGGAATATAACTTTTTCTAGTTTTTGTTATAAATTTTCATTCAGCAGTTTTGATTATATTTGAAATATCATTTGAATAATGGTTGTCAAGTGAAATCCTTTCTTAATTATGTATTAATGTTTACTAAGTGATTGTATTCATTATAAATTTGTGTTTATTAGTTGATAATTGATTATATACATTATTAAGTATATATTAATGTATATTAACTGATAAGTGAGTTTCTTATTATCAAGATGGTATTTATATTCAATTGTGCATTTCTTATTTTTCCTCATTGTTTTCTTAAATGTATGTTAGTAATTAGTTATTCATTCGTGTTAACCTTGCATTTGTGTTTATTTTATTTGGATAATTTGATGTTATTAGATACGTTTTAAAATCCAATTCATAATTTTAATTCAGAGGTATGTTTATGTTTTCATACACTACTCTTACTTTGAGGGTGTAGTGATTGGATTTTGAAGCGATAAGAAATAAACGTTCATAGATGGCGCTAGACAACTAGCGCGAGTGTAATTAAAAGAGTGATGTCATTCGAGTGTTTGGCTTTTGGAGGAGAAAGAGTTACTGAGCAGAGTAACTCGAACGAATCTGAAATAAATTTGTTAAGTTTTCTATTTGCCTATTTATTCAAAGCACTCACGAACCAGCCACGACAGAGCTATTATTCTTTGAATTCTGAATTAGGGAAAGCAACTCTATCGCCTTATTCATGTATAATATAAAAGTATATTACCCTAATAACTTCACTTGTAGGTAATCGAAATACTCGATGAAAATAATTTTCTCTCCTAACCTATGATCACATCTTCGCCGAAAGACAAAGATAAGTAGCCTAAAAATCTGCGGATTTAACTTCTTCGACATCCATCGAATTGCGTTCATAGTCGGGCCATCAAAAATTATCCACAAAATGCGGTATTTTATTGATCTGCCACCCTATCCATTATTTTGCCAAACGTAGTCAAACTGCTTTAACTATTACTTGGATATTTCGACTGCTTATAACATGTTAACTTGAATATAGTTTTTAAATTATTATATTCGAAAACGTGCAACTCTCCTAATGTGGCGAAGATTTTTGCTGATGAACCTCTCAATCTCTCGCCGACAGGGGGAGCCTCTGTAGGTCATAGGCGATATAGTACTTTAATCCAAGGCGTTTAAATTTGCTGTTGCAAATACGACAGAACGAGAGTGAAACAAAATTTACTTCAAGCAGAAGCCAACCCTGCTGGTGCAATGTATTTTGATAAAATAAAGCTCATCTCGTTAGCCGAGGCAGAAACCAGAATTGGAAAATATCACAAAAAAATTCATTAATTTATAATATTGCATGCAGATTCTTAATATCGCCAGTTCTTACATTATGACTATTCCTTTATCCAGATATGTTATCAGGGAATATTATTTTTTTACAATTATCATCGTCCTTTATTGATGTGAGAATTCTATCATAGTGTTACGAATCTGTGATGCTACTTCACAGCATAGTTGGTTCCATCATCAGTAAGACTGTTTTACAGTCATCTGTATTGGACGGAGTCCGGGTGTCGCGTCGGAGGTCCCAGAGCTTGGCGACTTTGGCGCCAAAATAGATTATACCCGAAACATCGAGAATTTTCCCGATCCGTCCATTAGGAACCGAGATACGCCTCGAAAGTTCCCGATTGGTTGAGAGGCTTCTAGCCCCGCCTCCTGAGACCTATAAACGGAAGCAGTCTGCAGCTGCCGGTGAGGTAGTCGGAATCGACGGTAAACAACGGGTCTTCCAGAGATTAGCAGAGCAGCGACGGAGTCAAGCTAGTGCTGAATTAAGCTGTGCGCTACTGTCTGCAGTAGAGTCTTGTTGTGTGCATGTTTCGGCTGAAGATAATTGTCTTCTCTATGCTGTCCTGTGTGTCGTAGTGTCAATAAACGTGTTGTGTGTTCGTCTACTGAAAGGACTGATCATTGTGTTGTATTATCTTCATACCATATACAACCACTAAATACACACAAGTAAACGAACCCGACGGATTGATAGTGATAGAGGGAAATCAGTAACAATAGAAAGTTAACCAGAGCCGACAACAACAGATTGGTTTTGAAACTTAAATAAGTTATCTCCTGAATTCGAAATCAAGGCATTTATTTTCACATTTTACATACTGATACTTTTAAAATTACTTCTTATTTCTTTTAAAGTTGTGTGGATTATACCATATAAATATTGTTCAATGAAATAAATATAAAATGTCAATGATAAATTAATCTTTTTATACTATCAATCTACGAAATCCACCTTGCTCTAACTGGTGTTAAAATTCTTTAGTAAAAATATGAAGGCGTTTTTAATAGCAATACTTTTAATGTTCCTATAGGTATGCTTACATATCTTTCTTTAAAGTAGACATCATCGATTTCAAAAGAATTAAATTCTAAAGGTAACTAAGGAGTTCGATGTTTTTAGGATATGACAACACAGAAATCAGTAAATATATTTAACCCAAATAGATTTTCACAGTAACATTTAAAATGCCTCATTCAAGATACAAAATAAAATATAATTTAAAGTTTTTATAAAACTTCTAGAAAAATTCAGCCATAAAAAAATTCAATTTTGAAAGATATTCAAAATTGAAAATTTCACTTCAAGAAAGTCATTGAAGTGAAATATTTTCAGTATCAAATTACAAAGCTAGTGAAGGATGCATCTATATTTAAGACATTAAAGAAATCTTTACATTGCAAAAAACATTTCATTACATTCTAATGGAGAATCTTAAAGAAATAAAAAAAATTGCTTCAATATTTTTAACCGTTTTTAAAACGAATTTCTAAATATAACCATAATGCTTGAAAGGCTGCAGTGGCCTGGTGATAAGGTCTCGCCTTCAGAACTGGAGGGTTTCAAGTTGGAGACCCAAATCCAACCAAAGAACCGTTGTGTAAGCGGATTTGGTGCACGCTAAATCCGTCAGAGAAATGTCCTCCTGCTAGTGTGGTGTTGGAGGTTTAGAGAGCAGGTGCCAGCTCAGGTGTCGTCTTCGTCATCTGGCCACGGTTCAAAATTATGAGGCCCATCCCAAAATAGCCCTAGTGCTGCTTTAAAACGGGATGTTAATATAACTAAACTAAACTATAATGCTTGAATAATTTGCTAATGAAACTAAATGCATGGAGAATAAATCATGAAGCTATGCAAATATGAACTGATACGATACATGTCTTAATGAAACATAGATGAATATTTCAGTTTTATCATCTGAAATCATTGTTTGAGATAGTTTATATGTTACGATACAATTCACAATATCCAAGAGAAAATTTCATAAATATTCAAAACTTCAAATGACAATGTTTCACAGAAGTATTCTACAAAATTACAGTTAAGGTCATATTTGTTTGAGGACACATAAGGAAGACATTCTACTCCACAAGAAAAAGCATTATACGCTTTTTACGGGGGGGGGGGGGGGGACGTATAACAATAGAAATTGAAAAATATTTCTACATTTCTCATTTATTAAACAGTGGAATGAATTGTCATTTATTAATTCTTCCAATCTTTTATTGAGTGGTAACACTGTAAAATTGTTTCCAAAAGGAAATAATAATAAAAATTGAAATTTAAAAATGTAATGTAAATGATTTAAATGAACTAACTGAGAATTTGCTTTTCTTTTTTAAGTTCATTAAAAACATATTTTCTTAATAAAAGTAAATACTAGGTAATTTGACAAGATATTTTTAAAAATAATGAGGCTTATATAACAAATCTAAACAATTATATTAGCCTAAAAAAATATAATCAGCACCAATCATTTAAAACTTCATGAAAAAATTGCTGTATTAATTTTAACAATACTAAGAACATGATACATTACAATCACTCTCAAATTATTTGATATTTATAACAATTTTATTTACCAGTAAAAATTCATCATTATACAGTCTTTCAATTATTGTTAAACAACTGTAAGTGAATATTTAAAAAAAAAGAGAAAGAAAGAAAAGTTGGGCTAGATTAACAGTATTATAAATCAAGTACAATACATCCTCAGCAAACCTATAAATAAAACTACAATCTTAAAAACATTAAACCATTTTATCAATTTTTAACCGATATAGATTTTGATACTTTTTACCAACTTCATTAATATTTTAATAAACAGTATGTAATGGGATCGATTCACATATTATAGAAGACACATGACACATACAGCTGATTATGTCATCTGCAGATGTATCAACCAACATTCGAGGCTTGGATCGGTCTGTCTTAATATCTTTCGGAGTAGCAGAACGTTTGAAATTTTTCTTAGCAGCATGTTAAATAATAATTAATACATTAAAGCTCATTCTTGCAATATTTTTTATATATAAAAGTTAGATATGGTACAAAGAGAGCTTCCTTGATTTTTAATAATAAGATTGTAATTTTAAAAGCTTGCTAACACGGCAAGTTTTCTGTTTTATTTGAGAGGATGTGGATCTTTCCTGGCCAGGGCTGAACAAAGGCGGAATGCTACATCCATCAGAATCCTTTAAATATCTTCAAACAGTGTCAAAATTTACATTTAAAAATTTGTATTTTAAATTATTGTTATGATGTGGTTTGAGGATACTTTGAAAAAATTAAATTTAATGTCCCTATTCATGTAGCTTTCAATGCTCATTTAAAATAAGTGCCTTAATTCTGTGGAATGCTGTCTTTTTGTTCGCAATTGCTTTGCATCATTCTTTTTTGAGACTTACACTACTAAACTAGCAGTTAAAATCTTAACTAAAAGATTATGCTGCTAATTAATAATCTCTTCATTTTTAAGCACACTATTTTACTTTTGTAATTAAAATTTCTCCAATTCCTTCATTTGAGTTGGATAGTATGCAGAGTTCGTATCTCAAACTTCAAAACATGCAGTATGCATATTGCTGCTGGTTGAAAAGACACATCAACGCACACCACTTTTTTTTTAGTCAAAAAATGTCACTGTTTATGTAATAAAATTATTTATTTTAAGTGATACCTTAATTTTTTTTAACAGCTAGATGACAGCTATTTATATTTGTCTAAAAAAATCTGTATATTATTAATACACAGCTATTAATTTTTGAAATGGCTTAAAAGATGCTGGGAGCATCTTTTTCTAATTCTGTGATAAATCACTGAATTATATTAGTTTGCAATTATTTCAGAATAGTAAGGATTTTTTCCCCCTGAAAAAGCATGTTTACTGCAGATTTAATTCCAGTATGTAATAAATTAAGGTAGCATAAATTAACTTCATTGTGGTAATGTGTTTTGTTCTGCAATAAAGTATACTATTTTATATTTCCCTGTCTTCTTTTATATGTTTGTTTCCAATATTATAACTTATCATATACCATAGGTGTGATAAAGACAAGCATGTTCTAGAGATTACTTCATTTATAAGGTATCAAAACAACTGTCTACAATTCATTTTAAGCAGCTCTTATTTTGAACAATACAATTGGTAAACTTTTAAAGTATTTAAGCTTTTTTTTTTTTTTTTGTACAATTTTAGCTAGAGTTCTGAATTATTTCATTTTGCAGAAAACATACAAGTGTAAAATGATGAATAGTTAAAAATATATATTCAAGAAAACTCTTGACAATGCAAAACTCAATGTCCAGTTAAAAAAATTAAATAATTAGCTTCACTGACTGTAGTATTAATTGTTGGTAATTGAATTCTATATACATCATATAAACAAAAGTTATAAAATTCATTTTTGTTGTTATCAGGAAAGTACAAATCATGATTCTAAAGCTTGAATGAAATGCAGATCAATTAAATGTACACCTATTTAAATTTTTAATGCAAAATGAGCTTCATAGCTTGGGGATAATGTATGGTTAAATTAATTTATGTGCTATGGTTTTGTATTAGTGGGATAAAAAATGGAATTTATTTTGATCAGCATGCAGTTCTTGTGATTTGATAAATATTTTTTTTTTTTTTTCAAAATTCTGGTGTATACATTAAAAAAATAATAAGATAATGATTAAATTGCTTTTTAAAAATTAGTTATCACTATTAAAATTTATAATCAATTCACTATCAAAATATATTAACGTTAATGCAACATAGATAAAATAGGCACTAAAGATACAAAGGAAATTCTCTTTCTTGTTACTACAGAGAAAACTCATATTACTTTCCGATAAATTTATTAGAATCGTTACACTTACAGTAAAAATCCTGCTTCATATATTTACAATGACAAATTAAAAATTAATTTTTTAAAAAATCGCACAAAATTATTTTTATAATCTGAAAATATGAAGCAGAGAATAGCTATATCAAGCCTGCATCTAACATCAGATTCATGGCCATAGCGAAATAAACAAAACTTGTCATCTTACAGATACAAGCAGATATTCCAGAATGAGTAGATGTATTAAAATTTCAGTTAACGCGGGTTGTTTGGAAATTATCATGTGGCCGTGAATTGACCCCATAGCTTGTCCTTGAAACTGCAGATAATTTACAAAATGAAGAAATGAATTATGAAATAAATAGAAAAAAACTATATTCATAAAAGTATAAATGAAAATAGCTTCTACCATGCTTCTTCAAATTACGTTTTCATAAAATTATTACTTTAGACTTACTGTAATTAAAATTTATATGCTCTTTATTCTAATGTTATATTAAGATATATTATACAATTTTAATATATTCTAAATGCAAAAAATTGTTATAAAACAAACGTAGAAATAAACATAAAAGCAATATATATAAAGGTGTCACAAAAAGTTAGAACAAGTGTTTATTTCTCTAAATATTGCATCTAGATATATACTCCCTCTTAAAAAGTTTCACTAAATAAAAAGCGTAACTGTCCGAAAATATTTTGACATCTGTAAATATCTATAACAATAAAAACAATTTTTATATGGTCTCCATAATTTAAAAAAGTCAATTACAATAATATTTTATTTTCATCTATGATATAGCTTTACACTTCTATCTACAAATTTTGCAGATATGCTCATTTTTAAATTTAGAAGGACTTTTATTTTTGAAATGCAAACTTGTTCAATACAGAAACAGTTATATGCAAATATTTATCTTGTAGCACATCATCTAATAATCAAGACTAAAAAAATTGCTATTCAAGCAACTCCGACTTCGAGAAAGAAAGAAAAACTTGATGAAGTGTACATTTAAAATATCTCACAGTAGAGTAATATTGGACAAGGAAATAAAATTCTCTGGTCGAATTAGATACATGATATTAAGCTTTCCTAAAGAATATTTAAAATTATAACGAAACGCATTTTGAAATGTTGACGATTTATGCTGTATGTAGTAATAATGCTGGCCTGGCTGCATAAAAGTTATTTCCCTAATTTCAGACAAGTGCATTTAGAACGATTATGCGATGGCAAACTATATAAATCTTACTTTCATGGGAAGGATGAGGCGTTAACAAAAAGATACAGATATTGAAATTTTGGCTTTATTTTTCATATTACTCTCATTCTAGTACCGGAACAATAAGTTCAGAATTAAATTTATCAATGTTTATTAGACGGCACTCCATAGAATCCTTCAACGTAATAACAGGTATCCGTATAACATTTGAAGATTCTACGGACATTAAAATTAGATCATAACCTACCATAGATTTTTATAAATGGGGCCAGCATATGATAAAATGATATCCATCCTTAATAATAAAAGTAATTTGAATAGAGAAACGTCGGTTTAATCGAGATAAAGGCAAAACAATCACTTTTGGTAACATGAAAATCCATTCTTCGAGAAGTCATCATCAAGGGCAATTATCTATAAGTGCGAGAAACATTTTCAGAAATTCCTTGGTCAGTCCCATTTTGCTCAGCAGTAAGCTGAGCGGTGCTAAATATACAAGTTAGATTTGACTGGCATTGCGCCTTAAAAACTGATTTTAGCAATACTTTCACACTGTGATAAAACTGTAAATACTATTAGAAGAATACAACTCAGTGTCGAGGATGCTCATTTTCAATTTTTTTTCCTTCAATAATCACAAATGTATTATTTAGATTTTTTTATTTTTTTATTTTAATATTGTTTACAAATGCATTTTATTTTCGGATTATGTCTTTTAGTAACCTATTGTAATATCTATATTATCTCTGAAGAGTACAAAGAATGATTCTTTTAAACACTAATCGGAAGTATGAAAGTGTTCTAAAAAATTTGTTTTTTTTATTATCTCGTCAAATTCTGGTAGATAGAAGCATAAAATTTTTTATATGTGAGTGAAGAAACATTTTGCTTATTGGCCCTTTTTCACTATGGAGGCCATATAAAAATTTAAGTTCCGTAACTTTTTATTAACACTTTCTACGGAAACCAAAAGTGTTTTCATACAATTGCCTATCTTATTTAATGAAACTTTGCAAATGGAAATTTATATTGCAGGATAACGCCTATAGAGGATGACACTAATACTTATAGCAATTGCAAAACGAAAGAAATCACAATGTCGAAAATTAAAATAAGTGCAGTTATTATTAAGAAATTTGAACATTATAATAAGTTTGAATAGCGTTAGCAGTAAGAAGAGGTTTGAACTTCCAAATTTCCGTTGCTATGCCTTTCCGTCAAATGCTGATAAGAGATTTAAGGGATTTGACGCGTGCGGACAGTTGCTGCTCCAAGCGAAAAATTTCACAGAAAAGATTCATTTGGCGAACTTGAAATTTTCAACATGGCTTCCGATATCACTTAGATGATTATTCGCATCGCCATTTTATTTGAACATCCAAGAAAGATGACAAATAACATATGATGCCATAGAATTGGACACACACCTTCGGTTATTATTGTTTTAAATTCGTTCTGCAGTATAGCTTCATGATTACAGAATGTACTTTAATCAGTCGGATTATATAAAAAGCGTCAAAAGGAGAAGTCGTGTTAGAAGTACGATGCCTACAAGGAATGGGTATATAATTCTATTGGCAAAATAGGCGCGTAATTCTATTGGCAAAATAGGTGCATAATTCTATTGGCAAAAAGGCAATCAGCGCAATACAGCAGGTGGCAAATGAGTTTCTTATTGCCACAGGACAGCAGATTTTCTGAAAAATTGTAAATAATAATTTGGGAGAAAGGGGTCTATATGCTTGCAGACCTGTCACGTGGGTCTCATTTTCCTTATTACAACGTATCGCCGGTTTGCAATTGGTGCGACTGAGTTTGCCTATTATTTTCACACTAGAGTACACGCAATCTGTCCAATAGTACACGCCAAATGATATGGCATAAGCGTAGTAGTAGTACGGCTTATCGTATTATTGTCAATATTCAGGAAAGGGACCAATATTAAGATAAATGATCGTATACTCATACATGTGTTTGCAACTGGGACGACAACCGGCCAAAGATACATTGCGAAGTTTTACTACCTCGCGTTCCGTTTTTCCGTAATGCTGTAAGTGATAAGTTTCTTTTCATGTGTAATAACGCATTATATCATTGAACACTTGCTTTTCAGAATTGTCTAGGCTTCAACACTTTGTATGGTCAGCACGTTCTACAGATTCAAACATCAATAAAAATATTAATGATGCTTTGAGAAGACGACTTACTGGTCAAAAATATCTTACAATAAACAAGGAGAACCTTATCCTGGAGTGGGATAAATTGCTTAAGTAGCTACTGGATAATGTTGAAATACCCATGACATAATATGTGTTATGTCGCACTTTCAGATGGGTTATTCCACGCTGACACATTTCTTTAACTGCTGCCATTCAAATGCAATTTTCCTTTCCTCAGTGCACAGAAGCAAATCTAAATTTTATTCCTTTCGGATGTTTCAAACCTTTCTGCATTTTCCAGAACAATAAATAATCTTCATTTTCACGCTTGAATAGTGTGAAAACCACATTTTATTAGTTGGGTTCTATTCCTGCTTGCTATACTGCAATTAGTAATCTGTCCTTAGTAATTGTTCAGTGGCAGATGTCCAATTCCAACATTTTCTCTATTTTTGGGACACCATGAATACTTCTAATGTAAATAAAAATAATTTTGAATAGAACAAAAAAGTAAAAATTCGCTTGAATTTTCAGCAATGCACAGATACTGAGTTTACAATTTGAGCAACAAAAATTTTAAATAAATTAAAACTTTCCAATCAAATTATTAATAGGGAATGTAACTTTAAATGTTTCTAATGTCCAATATATATTTCACAGCACAAGTGAAAGAGAGCGATGAGAACCTTTGTTTAAATATCATTTTGTTAAATTGCACAATAAAACGAACAATTTTTTAGTTTAATGATCCAGTTACAAGTTTAATACAAATTATTTTTCCGGAAAATTAAAAAAGTTTAGATTTTTTTAATCTAAACTTAATCAAAAAGATTAACAATACATTACTTCTGTATAATGGTGCCTCTTTTTTTCATATATATAACTTGATCATACTAATATTAATCTTAATTCAGATGGAACCTTCAGTACAGAAAGACTTTCTTCCAATAATGGACTATTATTTTCTTTAAACAATTGTATAAAAATTAAAAACTAAAGATCTTATAAATGTATTTCAATATACATGAATTGACATAATTACATGGTAATGCATGTCATCAAACATACTCCCGCTTTTGACCACCTTGGACATTCTCTTAACTTTTCAAGTTCAGACGACAAGTAATTAAAAAATTATTTTAAATATTTTCAATCTATGCACTGTCTTAAAATGTAAATGTGAATCTAGAAAAAATATCCAAAGTGATAAAAATGCATAGAAATGTAAGTAACATGCATATGTAATGTCTAAAAATTATACTACTCATTCATATTGATCAAGTTTAAAATAGCTTGGATATTTCAAACTGAAATATAAATAAAATTTTTAGCTAGCAATTAAAATTAAAGCAACTGAACTGGATTTATTAAAAAACAACTTGAAATGAGATTATACTATTGATTAACTTCCCTATAAAAATTGTAGTAATATTAATCATAGTTATTTTAGCATATTTATTATTATATAATTAATTTTCAGTGAAAAAAAATTAAGATACTTTATTTGTTTTAAAAAAGCGACTTAGTTTAGAAATTACAGCTAGTAAAAATCCTATTTTTATATTAATTATCTTCATGGGATATGGCAACCAATTTAAAAATTGTCTACCTTGATTTCAGAAATAAGCATTAAATACTCATGTTTTACATATAATAAAAACAGTGTGAAAACATTTTTGCTGAAAAGAATTAATATTCATAAATAACTAAAATTCAAATTAAATCACTAATGTTAAACTCTGACTTTGTATATTTTCTAATACATCATTTATTTTTAAAAATCTATATCTTTTTTTTTTATCTCTGTTTTCACTTCTGAAAATACATATCTATAAGTTATTGCATTTATATGTTACTATTTTCAAATGAAAAAAATTATTATAAACTATATTAATAACAGTTAGATAATAACAATTATAAATACATTAGGAATAATCTTCCATATAATAAATTACCTTGCACATAGAAAAACATTATGAAAAGCCACAATGGTTGCAAATGCAATGGCACATTGTTTTCATATACTGCATCAAAAATTTCTACTGTTGACCTATTTATGTAGAGAATTTTCAACACTAAAAATGCAAACAGTCCCAATAGTTTCTGACATTAAATAAAAATAAAATATTTGTTTAAAATACCATGATACAATATATGAAGCCAAATGCCAGTTGTAAAAAATTTTTGGAACTTTTTTATATTTTTAAATGTGATGATTCTTTGATTAGCTTAATTCTTTATCAATAATATGCTTGAAAAATCCATTAATTTTGTAGATTTTGGCATCAGAAATATTTTCTCAAAACTTATTAATTATTACAATTTCCTTAGGCATGGGACAAATTGTAACAGATATGAGACAAATAGTAACAAAAAACAATATTTAAAATAATTTACTCATTATCATTCATTTACAACTTAAAATAAATATACGACTTTACACAACTATTATGACTTCGCATAATCATTAAATCAGTAAAATAATGGTAAAATTATTCAACCTATCAACAATTCTTTGTCTGCATAGGGCTGTAGTAGCCTTAGATTCTAGAGTTAGAGGGTACTGCATTTGAAACAGATTCTACCAAAGAACTGGGGTGTAGGCCAATCTGGTGAATGTTAAATCTATCGGGGCAAGTGCCCTTACATTTGTCAGGCACAGAAGGCTGAAGAGGGAGCACCAGTTTAGATGCTACATTTGTCATTTGACTCTGTTCAGAATTATGTGACACTAATGCTGCTTCAAAATGGGATATTAATATGATATACTGTCATTAAATATTTTGCCAGAGTTGCTGTATGCATCTTCACAAGCTAAGCAAAACCATGTGCGTTTTCAGAATATCTGTGCAAATTCAAAATCGTCTTTTTCACACTTTCCCCTTTATTCTTTCTCGTGGATTTATTTTCCTTAAACCTTTCCTTCGCTCCTCTTGTTTTCATTTTTGATTAATTATGACACTGTATTCTTTTTTCGTTGCTGCTTTTTCAGGTGGGATAGTTAGAATAGGAGTATATTTTTAAGTGACCATCTATTACTCTTTCTGAGATTGTTCCTTAGAGAAAGATCTGATCTTTGAAGAGGCTGTTAAGAACTAAGTTTATGTTTAAGTTAATGTTTAAGACTAAGTCGAGTTACATACATCAAACATACATCAAGATAAATCTCGTTAGTAACAAATTGTCCCATAGTACAATTCCGGACATCTTTGTGGATTTATAAAAAAAATTGCAATTAGTAAAAGAAATTAAAGCAGCTTTTTAGAATTCAATATACAGACAAAATAAACAAGTAAAAACTTTTTAAAGAGATCAATTCAACTTATCTTAAAATCAAAACTTACAAAATATTTTTACCCTCATTAAGTTAAAATGGAACACATGTTCACAACCTTTCACTGCTTGTTTCAGCTGAACACTGACTGTGCTGACATAATATGATCCATCATGAGAATCATGTTATCAAAAATTCTGACTAAAATTTTAAAAATCACTGTATAACAGGTGTGTTACAAATTATCCTGTTACAACT
Source organism: Argiope bruennichi (assembly GCF_947563725.1). Classification (NCBI taxonomy): domain Eukaryota; kingdom Metazoa; phylum Arthropoda; class Arachnida; order Araneae; family Araneidae; genus Argiope; species Argiope bruennichi. The sequence continues at coordinate 6,107,101 of NC_079162.1, read as the reverse complement.
AGTCCTTGTCTCCCCTATTGAGAAAAAAAAATAATGAAAGAATACTTTTACAGATGTAAGTACTACACACACAAAAAAAAAAAAAAATATGAAATGGATATATAACAAAAACATACTCTAAAGATTAGGCATTCTAATTTGCAGACCTTTAATTATCACTTTCATAGAAAAATATAAAGAATCTTATTTTGCCTCATTAAAAATGATGTATTTACTAATATATTTTTCAATGCAACTCTAAGCACAAACTATCTGTTAAAAAAAAATAATAAGCTATTTATAAATATATAACAATATTCTAAACTATCTGAAACAAAGCCTTTGAATAAGAAACTTTCTTCAACAACTATAATTCATAAACATTAAAATCATTCCATGTACAGTCAATTTATAAAGTAGAAATAACTAGTATGTGATTTCATGGTTATTTTCTAATAATATTCCATATTTCCATTTGTTTTAGGAGAAAGAATCATTATTTCTGATGCATGAAGGCACTTGACTATGAATTTTACTTCTTAAATTTTTTCCCTCAATTTAATAGCACGCTGTGTTTTTAATACGACTAACTCCTGCTTAGAGGAATTGGGTGGGGCAGCAATTGCTTATAAATAAATCTTGGGAATAATCTGCACCAAATACCAAGGAAATTCAATATATAACATTTTACTATCTTTAAATATATTGAAAACAGTAAATAGTCAATCCAGTCAAAAGAAAAACAATATAACCACACATTTTTACTTTTCAAGACATCAAAAGAATAATGGCATAAACCAGAGAGAAATGTAAATTGAGGGAAATAACTTGCATTGACTATTCCTTAATATGAAATGGCCAATATAATTGTAAACTATGGGGAAATGTTAAAGACAGGAAACATAAAAGCAGGGTAATACTGTAATTTTGTTAGAAAAGGCTCATAAATAAAAACCATCTTACAAAAAATAACAAATAAGGGAATTCTACAAAAAAGATTTTCAAAAAAGTTATGATATTCAGAATTATTACTGCTCTGCTGATATCTATTTCATATATCCAGAAATATTTTTGAATACAATTTCAACAAATAAATCTACTCTTGGTATGACTTACATTTGATATAAGACAAAAAAATTAACAAAATTCAAGCTGTCAACATTTTATACTATACTATACAAAGATTTCTAAATATTTGCTTTTTCTACAATAATAAAAAACGGTGTAAGAACTGTGTGATAGCAGATGAGTCTATTTTGATGAGTTAGGAGATGGAAATAAATTAAGATTTACCATATCTGGCTTTAATTCATTCATTTATAACACCAAATTCGCCAACAACAATCTTTAGAGATATAGGGGAAAAGAACGCTCTGTGTTCCACATGAAAGTATTTATTATACCTCTACTTTCTCCATGACCTTCCACTTGTTTGAAGTTTTTATTACTGCCAGCTAATGCACTCATTTGTTTGAGAGATTAGTCGCCAACTAGTCAGAGTCATTTCTTACTCATGTCAGAATCATTTCTTACTTTTGCCTTGAAATTAACAATTTTTTAAAAAATTCTTTAACATTTCCATATTTTGAAAAACAGTACAAATTACGTTAAAATTTATATTTTATTTTTGAATAAGTGTACAGTATGAAGGTAATAACTGTTAGTTAAGCACTGTTATTATTTTGTGATTTTAATATCTAGATAAAATAAATATTTAAATGTAAAATATACATATATCTATTTTTTGAAACGATCTCTGGCTTACCCTCCTTATCATCTGCTTTATTCTGTTTCTAGTTCACCCATCCCCAAAATATCATTCAGATCAAAGTGTTCCAGCATTGATTACAGTATGCAAACACTGCTAAATAGGAAATATTTTCATTTTCAGTGTAAATAATGGTAAAATTATTCAACTATGTTTATTTCAAGAAAATAACTGTTAATTATATATTAATCACAGAAATAAAATATCCAACAATTAAAAGTGATGCATCTTCATGACTTTTCACATTTACAACTGACACAATTATGTCCATAAGAAGTACAATCACAATGTATATTTTAATATACGAATGAAGCTATACCCTCAATCACAACATGCAAATTAAGACTATATCTATATACTTCAAAACTGCATATTAACTTTTAATGATGATTTTCATTTCAAAAGCGGAAAATACATTTCATATTGAGAGAAATAAAAAATTATGCATATGATTTCACTATGGGCTTAGTAAATATCAATCTAAGGTGTTGTGAAAAAGTGAAATAATAGATATCATCTGAAATTATCTAATTCTCATCTTTAAATGCATTTATGTATACAACGAGAGAAAAAATATTATCTATCACTAAAGGAGACACTGACAAAGAGGTACAAAGTGTTCTAGTGGTTTGCTAAGCTATATCATTAAATATGCAATTGCAATATCATTAGAGAAATAGAAAATTCAAATTCCTGCTACAAACTTAATTTGATAAGTAATTTTATCAGAAAAAGTTGTAAAATATATTAAATCTAAAGTACAACCGAACAATATTAATAATCTGTCATACATTTTTTAACTCGGAATATAAAATATTAAAGCAACAAAAATGGATTTCAAACATTTAATTCATTCTTTTTAAATGATAAATGAATCAAATTTCAATGCCCTGAAACAACAAGATTTCATTGTCACATTTTCTAAATAAGTATATAGTCGCCCAAATCTTATTAATTATACCTTAAAAAGTGTAATAAAATGCATATTATTTGATTTCCAAATTTGGACACACAACTATTGTAAATAGATTATATTTTTTGCAAAGAGTAGATAAATATGTTACATCCAATATTTTAAATATTTTTGTATTTAGTGATACTTATTTTATTGTTATTCAATATCATTTAAAAATTATATAATTTGTAAGAAAAAACAAAAACAAAAGAAAACTTATTAAATATAGATAAATTAAATAAAACATAGATACAAACATTAATATAAAGTTATCAAATAGCTTAGATAAAAAATTTAACAGATTCTTGTTTACTTAAAAGATATTCAAAATGTAAAAAGATGGAATGAATAAATAATAATTCACATTTTTTTTTTCTTTTCTTATTACGATTAGCACTATCCCCTTCCCCTCCCCATTTTTATACTAGTATAAAAATAGCAATGAGAAAATTAAGAGATATTGAGATTACTTTTATCACAGAATTTCCATTGCCATTCAACCAATCAAAACATGCTGTTTTTAATAAAATTTAATTCCTTTCTGGTGGTTTCAGCTTCATTTTGAGTTCTCTATATAGCAGATGTGGAAGATGCCACAGAATTTTCCAAAATTTTGTCTTCTTTCTCACCAGAATCTTCATTCGGCACTCTCTTACTTGATACAGGGCCACAAGAAAACAGATATGATGGGTGAGATAAACACTTCTGCTGACGTTGAGAATGCCTTGTGGGATCTTTTACATTTTTGGGAGACTGAACACCTTTTTTCAAAACCTAAAAATTAATATACAAAAAAAAAAGTTTAGTAAATTATTTTAATACATTCAACTTTATTAGCATATTAGTAAAGAAAATGACAGAAAATTCATTAGAAGTAACAGTAGAAGGAAACATTTCTTCTACTAACAAGTTCTTTCAATAGCTACAATAATCAAATATTGCGAAGTTATTTTACAAGAAATGCAAGGAGAAAAAGCTCTGTTTAATGCATTTATTACCTAACAAAACAAAATAAAAATAATGTTCATACCAGGCAAAAGGATTCCATCACATAAAACACACACACACACAAATATTTAAGTACAGAGGAAAAGAGTCTTTTTTTCTACCTGAAAATTTCAGTTTGAACAAGAAATCTGCAATTTATATAGGAACACAGAACTATATAAACATGCATACAATTTTAGTACAGAAGTCAAATTGAAACTCTAAAAAATTAATACTTCATCCACTTGTTTCAAGATGTTTCGAATTTTATACGTTTATTTGGATAAAAGGAGAAAAATACATATTTTAGAAATCCCTGAAATTCAAGAAACATTGAAACAGGTATAATATTCCTTAACTTCTAATTACTCTGCTCCCTTTCCTGAAGTTCTGTACTTATACCAGAAAGTTATGATGACACTTCCCTCTTAGCTAATAAGGAATGCTATGCAGTCCAACTAAGAAAATTGTAATTAACGAGGATTAGTATAAAAAAAGACTGATAAAAGGGTGCAAGAAGATACTGTCAGCTAATACTGCTTGTACAAGAATTAGCTGAATAACTGAATTTTGGTCTACTATGGGAATGTATTATGTTATTGAGACTGATTAGTTAACCAGGCTGCTTGCTGTGTATTGAATAAGTTGTTTAGTTCAGTGAAGAAGTAATTACAAGAGAGTCTGCACATTCGGCCAAGGAAAGTTTAGACGATCAACAAGTATAAGATTACTCTTGTTCACAGTGAAACCCATAGGAAATAATTTCATTTTAATTTAGCATCTTTCTTGTCTGCATTGTAATTTTTTCATTTCAGTCACTGTCTTTGATGAAAGTAAAATAATTCTTTGATAAAATAAAGTGGATATTGGGTTATGATGTTTATAATAATTGAGTAATTTATGTAATAGACAATATAATGTAATGAATGATTCAATAAAAACTGTCCAAAAAACATTATTGACAAGAGCCATGCCATTAGAAAAAGAATATACAAAAAATGCTAACCCCACACCATGCATCCAATTCTTACCATATTACAAATTCTATTCTGTTGGAGGAGTGGCCAGTCTGGGATTATACTATCATCCATCTCAGTATTTATTGATTAGTGAATAAATGAACGTGGCCAGTCAGGAAGTGAATTCTTAATTTAACCCTTTAAAAGGCCATTTTTTTCTAGTCATGGTATATTAAAATATTTTTGCTACTGACCTAATGAAAGTGATTCACTCAGCTTATTAGATAAATTTGATTTATTAATTAATTTGGTTAATTAATACAAGAAATTAATAACTAACAAATCAAGGTGTGAGATAATAATTTATGTGAGATAAGAACTAAAAGCATCCAGGATTCTGTCTTATTGAAAAATTTGGGAGCAAGCATACTTCCCATGGCCTTAGAAAGGGTAAAAAGGCTTAAAATTAGTTCATATTTTTGAAACAAAGTGTATGTGTATATATAGAGAGAGAAATGGGGGTATATGTATAGTTAATAATATATAGTTGAGATAAACAACTACTTTAAGTCAAATAAAATGGTAAAAGATGTACAAAGAATCTAAATATGAGGTGCAGGTAAAATAATTTCACTGTATTAATCGATAAAGAAGTAGCTGCAGTTTAAACAGGCACATATGTATAAGAAAGATTAATATATTAATCATAACATTTATGAACGTTAATTTGAAATTATTAAAAAAAATCAATAGAATCCTGACTATTTGGTTCATTGGCTAATATGTTAGCATTCAGGCATTTTTTGCACTGGTCTATAGTAATAACTTACTGGTATAAAAGCTATGTTGAAAGTCTAAAGGTTATTTACACAAAAACAACTAGCTATTAGATTTTCATATATCAATGAAAGGTGAACAACCTAAAAGGTACATTATTAATATTGCTAATCTCATTCCAAAACAAAAATTCCCAAGTCATATCCTCCCTTGATAAAGAGCATAAATAGAGGTTCAGGTTTTTATGCGTTTCCTCTCGGTTTTTATATTAAAGTTTCACAATAGTTCGCATTCCAACACTTTCTCCCATCTTTTACATATCAAATAGTTTTATTTGAAGGTAAGGACTTAGAAACGAAAATTTTTATTTGACCTTCCTCACTGCCAATGGTAACTAAAGAATTAATGTGCAATCAACTTATCATTTTATCTTTTCCTACTTAGTAACAGATAAATTAAAGCCGTTCATCATGCAACCTTGAAATGATATAAGTATACTTTTTTTTTAAACAAACCAAGGACTTTCTTAACCCTTTCAAGATCGATAGGACATTTAAAAACATTTAAACCCATGAGAATTTTATCAAATCGGCCTCGAAAGGGTTAAGTAAAATATGGAATCCTTCCACAGTGAAAAATGGACGGTTTTCTAAAGCTAAAATATATTTAAGCAGCAGAAAGAGAAAGAAAACAAAAAAATTTACAAAACTTTCCACTATCAAATTTACAAAAACTTCCACTATCAAATTTACAAAAACTTCCACTATCATCAATTTTTCAATAAGCTTGCAATAAACCATATTCCAGCTCCAATTCAAGGGAAATTTTGCTTTTTGTTAGCAATATGTTTGGGAAATAGATGTTTATTGAAAAGGGAGATTGATGATGATGATGATGTCCACGTTACCACAGAAAGGGAGTGCAATAGCTTCTGAGGGTAAAGACCCCTGAGCACCCGAGGGCAGAAGCACGACCCCCCTTAGACAAGGCCGGAAAACTTAGGTCACAGAAAGTAATGACGTCGCTCCGAGAGGTTACATGAGTGGGTGCGAATTGGGGGACCGAGGGAGGAATTTCACCCTCTTCAAGTTTATTGATAAGAAACGAACTCTTTTCCTCCCACGCCATGTTTTAGCCAATGGCCCTCCTGTGTTTGAGTAGACAGGAAGCGCCATTTCTTATTTGCAAGAAAAATCATTTGGATTACTAAAAATAAGGAATAGAAATGCCTTTGATCTGTTGTGTTCCAAACTGTAATGGAAATTACAGGAATGGCCCAAGAGTAAGTGTTTTTGCCTTTCCTAAAAATGAAGAGCTTCAAAAGAAATGGTTAAGTGCCATACATCGTGAAGGATTTTATCCGACGCAGCATAGTAGGGTAAGCTTATTTAATTATTTTAAACTAATGCTTAATGTTTCTAAATTAAAAATAATTTATTCTCACATTAGAAATTTAACAGCTCAGTAATATCTATTATTCGTGATTTTAATCAAGTGCATTATGAAAAGAATTATTATATAAAATGCTGTAATACAGGTAATAATATCTGTAATTATTGTCAATAATAATTATTATATTTGCCGTAATTATGCTTACATGCTTTATTTACTATTATATCTATAATTACGTTTATATAGTTAAATTTTATTATATAACATAACGATAAAAGCATGAGAGTAAACAATAATTATATATTGTTTTATGCTGTATATTTGTTACTGTATTTAAATTAAACATTAAAGGAAGTCAATATTTACGAATAATTTCCTTTACTGTAGGTCTGTCAATTACATTTTTAAAAAAATGTTATTGAAAGAGAAACCAGTCTATTTGATTCGAAGTCAGGAAAATTATTAAGTGCCCCTCTTAAATATCCAAGACTAGTGATTGGAGCAATTCCATCTCAGATGCCAAATTGTGCCGCTTACATGTCATCTTCAACATTTCATAGGGAAAATCCAGAAATAAAAAAGATGAAATTGGAGCAACAATATATAGAAAAAGCTCTCCAGGAAAGTATAACAGAAAAAAAGAAATACGATGTGACAAGAGAATTTAAAAATTTGGAAGAACTAAAGCAGCGTATTTCTTTAGTAAATTTGAAAAATTTCTGGAATATCATTCATAAAGAAAACAAAATTTTATTCGTGAAAATTGAATTAATTTCTGGTCCTGAAATTGCCTTGTCTATTGTAATAAATGATTTATTAGAGATGTCAGCTTTTGTTGGAAAAACAAGCTTGTCAAATATTCCAAACATTTCTTCTTTACCTATAAAAATCAATATCAACACTTTAAATGAAATATTAGAGCATCTGCCAGAAATGAAGAGAAATAATTCATTGCTGAATTCTGATATTGTTTCCCAGATTCATAGTTTCATGGATAATTTAAATAGAACCCAAGAAAATTTAACCGATGTTATAGCATTTATTAAAGAGCAATCTGCCTTGATTATTCAAAATGAGCACAGTAAAAGGTACTCCACTGAAATGATGATATTCTACTCATTATTTTATTCAATGGCTCCGCATGCATATAAATTTGTCAGAAAGTCTGGCTATATTTTGTTACCTCATCCTGTAACTTTGAGAAATATATGCATACCTATCAACACTTTCCCTCAGTCAGAGCAGAACGAATTGCATTTCTTAAGGTACATTAAGCAGAAATTACAATTCATAGTATCTGCAGATAAAAATGTGATTCTTCAAATAGATGAGATGCACATCAAACCCTACTTTGATTACAAAGGGGGAAATATATCAGGTTTCAGTTACAATTCAGAAAATGCCGCCACAAGTGTTGTGACTCATGATAAATAGTATTTCATCGTCATATAAAGATGTTGTTCACATTCTTCATGTAAATAAAATAGCAGCAGACGTTTTACATGCATTCATTAAAAAAATTATTATTGGATTAGAAAACACTGGTTTTAAAGTGATATGTGTAGAAACAGGCAACAATTCAGTCAATCAAAAAGCAATGTCTCAGTTCGCTTCTCCTTCACGGTCATATTCAATGCTTTATCCTCATCCGGTAAATAAAGAACGACCTCTTTTTTTTCATGATCGATACTGTCCCTTTATTGAAGAATATTCGCAATAACTGGATCAATCAAAAGAATGTTGATAAATGTATGTTTTACCCTAATTTTAAAGAAACCACCTCAGAAAAAAATTCACAACAAGATTGTATTAAAAATTCTCTGGAAACTAATGATAATGTTATTCACTCTAATGATGAAATAATTCAGGGTTCTAGTAGTAAATCTGACAATAAAGTAGATTTTAAAACAGCATCCTTCAAAACATTAAAATTATTGTATGAAACTGAAAAGAATAACATCGTTAAATATGCATATAATTTATCCTTAAAAGCATTGGAGTGCAATAATTTAGAAAACAAAATGTCAAATGAGTACTTAAAATTTTCAATAAATTTATACCTGAAAGTCAAATGACTTTGAGAAAGAAATATGAGTTTCCACACTACAAAGAAACAGCAGAATATATAAGAATAATAAATAGATGGGATATTGTTAATGCAAAAATTCCATTCACAGGAATCCGTGAAAATAATGTATATAAAAAACTACTGACACCATCTGAAACCGACAAATAGGTCAATAGGTTGACATCAAAAACCGAAGATAGTTTTTAGATGGATTTTTGAATTGGTTAGAAGACTGGGTAAATATGAAATGTGATACCAGCATTCTAACAAAAGAAACTTATTCTGCTCTTTTCATGACTACATTTACTTTAAAAGAAATAACTAAATATTGTGAGGAGACATCTCCTCATTCTCCCAGGAAAATTTCACACCGACAATTTAGAGGCACGATTTGGTTTATATAGACAAATGGCAGGAGCACAATATCATGTTTCACTCCGACAGATATTTGAAAGTGAAAACCAACTAAGAATGCATAGTATTTTAAAAATTTGTTTAAAATCAAACAAACATGGAAATCTCGAACTTTTTCAGGAAGCAGTTGGCGAAAATTGGGAAGAATTTGAAAAATCTAATTCTGAAAAATTACCTGTATTTAGCATTTTGCTTACAGAAGAAGATTTTAAAAAATCGGAAGATGTTTTACCAGTGTTAGTTTATTTAGGAGGTTACCGTGTCCACACAGTCCTTAAAAAGTTGAAATGCAGCATTTGCAAAAAGTTTTTAACAAATGAAAAGGAACTGGACTGCTCAACTTCTTTAATTCAGAATTTAAGTCGAGGAAAACTTTTATACCCCAAAAAATGCATTGTAAATGTAATTTTATATTCTTACATTATAATTCAGAAATTATGTACCATACATGGAGAAGAATTTTTGAAATTTTCCAATCAAAAGTATTTAGCAACAGAGATAATTTTCAATAGTTTAGTGAATGAGGAACAAATACATGATTATGGTGAATGCATTTCAGGACATAAACCAGAAAATGTCTATAGAATGATAATTTGGTCTGCAGTCAATTTATTACTGAATAATTATTGTAAAAAATTAAATGATAGTTTGAGAAGCTCTTCTAAAACTGGAAAGAAAAGAAAACTAGATAAATTTAGTAAAGTTCTTTCTAAAAAAAAAATAGCAGAAAAGGTAAAAGTATAAAAGCTAAATTTCAACTAGACATGTTTTATGGTAATGATATTGTTTCGACTTCAGAAGTTATAATTACAGCTCCAACAGGAGAAGGAAGCTCCACAAAAACTGCATAATCTTGAAATGAAAACGTAGAAACCGAAATTTATTAAAAAACTGTATATTTATATAAATATGATCGAATCAGAAAATAACAACGTTAATGACAATAGCAAATATGATCAAATAAATATAAGTTATCCAGGTTTATGAACAAATATTATAAATGATAAGTTTAGAATATGTTAAAAACGGACAACAGAAAGAAGTTTTTGTTAAGAGTGCTGAAGGTAGAACATTTTCCACTACTCAAAAATATGCCAAATAGTGAAAATTGGTTCATTTATTTGCAGCAGGTTCATTTATTTGAAAACTCAAGACTCGACATTTTTTTTGTATACTCAGGGGTGTTTGTGGGACCCCAAAAAAATCCCCTGAAACTTTTACGGACTTACTACCGACATTTTGGAGTTTCGAGAAGGGGGGGGGGGGAGAAATGAAAAATTACAATTATGAAGTATTGAATGACCTAATTATAAAAGTTCAATGAATCAGGGGTGTTTGTGCTCCGGGGAAACCCCGAAATTCCGGGGATTTTGAACTTCGATACCCGGAAATTCCGGGGATCGTCGTTCAAAAGGAAGTAGGAATAATAATGAATTATTTATTTTGATCTGGGTAATTTTGTTTGCTTTGAAAGCAGAAAACGCAAGGTCAGTGTGTGTGGTGAAAACTTTTCCTTTCTTTCTCCAAAGGCAGTGATAATGCGTGAAAAGGGGGAAAAAACTTCTTTTTTGTTCTTTCCTTATTGCGAGTTATGACTCATTCCCCCGGTTCTCGGACATTCTCTTCTGGATTCTTTTCGGCAAGTAGGCGCGGCAGATAAAAAAGGGAGAGACTTCGTTCGACCAGATGTACGATCACGTGACCTGGGTTCAAAGGTCTTAATTTTGCAAAAAAAGTAATTCATTGAACTTTTTTAATTAGGTCATTCAATACTTCATAATCGTAATTTTTCATTTCTCCCCCGCCCCTTCTCGGAACTCCAAAATGTCGGTAGTAAGTGCGTAAAAGTTTCGGGGAATTTTTTGGGGTCCCACAAACACCCCTGATGAATTACTTTTTTTGCAAAATTAAGACCTTTGAACCCAGGTCACGTGATCGCACATCTGGTCGAACGAAGTCTCTCCCTTTTTTTTCTGCCGCGCCTACTTGCCGAAAAGAATCCAGAAGAGAATGTCCGAGAACCGGGGGAATGAGTCATAACTCGCAATAAGGAAAGAACAAAAAAGAAGTTTTTCCCCCCTTTTCACGCATTATCACTGCCTTTGGAGAAAGAAAGGAAAAGTTTTCACCACACACACTGACCTTGCGTTTTCTGCTTTCAAAGCAAACAAAATTACCCAGATCAAAATAAATAATTCATTATTATTCCTACTTCCTTTTGAACGACGATCCCCGGAATTTCCGGGTATCGAAGTTCAAAATCCCCGGAATTCCGGGGTTTCCCCGGAGCACAAACACCCCTGTATACTTAAAAAAAAAAAAAAAAAAAAAAAAAAAAAAAAGGAAATGAACAATCTACACTATTTATAGGTGGCTATAACAGCTGGAGAAAGCTGAAATTGTAATTCAAAAGCATGAATGTTTTATTTGTCATTTTCATTCCTTTATTGGTTGGAAAGAATTACTGATTAGACAAAAATTATGTTTTACTTTTGATGAAAACCAAACAAGCAAATAAAAAAAAAAGGGGGAACAACTTGAATTATTGTTTTAAAGAATTGTTTTTATGATTCTATATTTATCATGTAATAACCTTTCATTTCGTGGAAACCATGAAAATAATAGAAACTACTAATAATGGAAATTTTTGTATGTTTAATCGAATAATTCAGTAAATACAAATTGTGCTAATAAATCATATAAACAGAATTAAAAATTCAAAAATTAGAATTGGGCATCATTTAGCACTGCAGTCAAATGAACAAAATATTCCTGCATTATGAAATGAAATCCTTAGCAAAATTAAAGTCTATTAAAAATCATCCAAGTACAGCAGTAACCAAATGGAATATAATCTTGATTTTCCCCATTAAGAACAAACGCACTTCAGTCATTATTAGGTATGAAAATATTGAAGAGAAAAGATTAAATATAAATGCGTCGTTTATAGGGGTTATTAAAGTAATCATTGTGACTGGAGAAGGACTAGCAAAACCTCTGTTGAAAAGATTAAGTGAGCTGGATTTAATTATTATGAATTGTAGAGGATAGGCGTAAGGCAAAGATAGCAACACGAAACGGAAGTACAAAGTTTTGCAATTTAGAATAGTTGCTCTAAATCCACATGCAATTTATATGTCTTGCACATCATACTTTTTAAATTTATTAATTTGTGATACCATTTCCAGCAGTATATATTGTTTTTTTTTTTTTTTTTTTTTTTTTTTTTGGATATTACAACTTCTATATGCTTTTTTATACCCTTCGGAAAGCCAGAGTGGATTCGGTTAAAGCAATGTATACACAGTTTGAAAAAATTTGTAATGTCCTAGAAGAATTTATTGAGGTAAATAGAGATAGTACAGCGGTATGCGAAGTAAAAATATTGGAATCAATAAAAGAAATGCCATTTATTTTATATTTAATAGTATAGTTTTCAATATTGCCCAAAATTAACACCAATGAACTATTTCAACTAAAAACAGTTGTTTTTTATTCGGCTTTTAAATTGATCAGTAAAATTAAAACTGAAGTTCAAAATTTAAGTACAAAATTCAACACATTTTTAGACGAATCAAAAATGATAGAATGCAATTTGAATAATTCCGAAAATTTTCTTAAAACACGAATTTGAAAAAGGAAAAGATCATATTCCGAAATAAAAGAAGAAGTTAAAGAATTTGGGTATTAAAAATATCACAGCAATTGATACTGTCATTGTACAGAGAGAAGGTAGATTTAAAAATGTGTCAATTTAATCACTGATATAAAAAATTTCAAATTAAATTCAGCAAATTAAAAGTAAGGAAGAAGTGTAGTTGGTCAAGGCGTGAAGAAGCTTACAAGCATTTGCTATACAAATCATCGAAAAAAAAAAATGGAGATTTTTCTGAAGTAATTAAAAGCAAAAACAAATTCATTTAACAAATATACACGCAATAGCATTATATATAATGTTTGTAATTTTTTTTTTTTTACTTTAAAAAAAATTGCGGCTAAAAATGGTTTCTTGCACCCAATCTCCTTTATATTTAAGGCCGGCTCTGATTATAATTCAGAACTTCTATACCTTATGTGAATAAGAAATTTTGAAATTTTCCAATCAAAAATATTTCGCAACAGATATAATTTTTAATGATGTAGTGAATGAAGAAGAAGTACATGATTATGGCAAAGGCATTTCAGGACAACCGGAAAATGTTTATTGATTGGCAATCTGGTCTGCAGTCAATGCATTATTGAATAATTGCATGATAGTTTGAAAAGCTCTTCTAAAAGCGGAAAGGAAAGAAAATTTGATAAATTTAGTAAACATATTTCTAACAAAGTAATGATAAAATATATAGTTAAATAAGAAAGCTCTTCTAATGTTTCAAAGATTTATTGGATATTTTTTTGAATAGAATACCGTTTCGTGAAATATTGTTTTTATTGCTTTCTTGGAGTTGAGGCCACGGCAAATATTCATAACACCATTATTGTATGGAATTGTTTTAAAATTAATCAACAAAAACATTGCAAATGTATCTTTTATATTATAATTTAAAAATTTATGTACCATATATGAAGAAGAAATTTTGAAATTTTCTAATCAAAAATATTTTGCAAAAGATATAATTTTTAATGATGTAGTGAATGAAGATAATAGTTTTAAATCTAGGGGAGATACACCTACTGGGAAACCTGCCCTGCACTTAACGCAAAAAAGGTAATGCATACCAAGCACCGTACCTCCAGGGTGATGTGGAAAGCGGCTGCATTTTAATTATTAATGAATTCTACAATATAAGTGTGTTGAATTGCATGATATGGAAGTATATGAAATGATATTAACAAGTGAAAAGTAATTTCTCTTCACTCTCTAGCGCGCAGAGACTTGACGTTAAGGGAATGGAGTGTGCCGTCTCGTTGTGACGTCACGGAAATCCGCAGAGGCCTTGTCTATCGAGGGTTGTGGCAGAAGTCTGACTTCTAGCTCATATGAAGACGACACTCACACACTCGCCTGCACAATCCCTTTTTAAGCCGGGGTCCCACGACCGCTTCTATGTCACTTGCGCTCGATAAATTTCCCCCTTTCCGCTCAAGTGTCAAGAAAGACTACCACATTATAAACTTTATCTTTGCATGTAAGATTTGGCGATTTTACAATGTACGCCAAACTGTGCGGTCAACTGACCCATCAACCCCCCCCCCCAATAAAACGATTAACCAATAAAACTTTCCCTTACTCTCTGAAGAGGTCACTGTCTTTGTACTGAAGAGGTCACTGTCTGAGAGGGGTTTGGTGGGGTTAATGAGTCACCCAAACTTGTTTGGAAAAAATACTCTTTGAGTTGGATATTTTAGATTTTCTCTGCTTGCACAGAAAATCATACTGAGGCCCGCATGAATGTTAGAAGGGCTCTTAGAACATAGAACTCATCACTGATTAATTATTGAAGCACTTCGATTTTGGGACATTTACTTGCTCTCTATAATTCTGTTAATTAACATTTCCGAATTCTGTAATTTAGAAGGAGTAATTCAATGCTTATAGTATTTCGTTTGACACGATTTTATTTTTATCAATAATTGCTTTTATTAATTTTTCAATCCAGGAGAATCGGCCAACATCTATGTGCCTATGAAATTGTAAGACCTCGGATTCATCCCAAAAGAATGGCTCAATCCTTTCTCTCAATAGTTTTAGTACTAACAGCGAATTTTAATAAAATGTCCCTAATTTTTTTTCGAATTTTATAAGTAAATTATTTATTCAAAAAATATTAAATAGGTTTAATTGAGAAAGGAACGAACAAAATTTAATTGAATTTTTGTATATTTCGTTATTTCGTATTAAAGTTCTGGAATATTTCAGACTGAATATTCATCTAGGAATTGTTATAATTTTTACTTATACATAAAAAAATAATATGAAAATAATAAAAAGATGAATTTAAAAAAAATGAATATAATTTCTAAATAATTCTTTTTTTAATATGCATTCACAATATGCATAATATGGTCACTTACATTTAACAAAAATAAATAAAGAAATAAAAAAATAAACTAACTGCAAACATTTATCTCTCTGACATTCAGCATAGTCAAGACTGTTCCGCATTTCTGAAAGCTTAACAGCATTTTTTGTTCATTTGTATGTAATTAAAATTTAAAAAAAAGTTTTGAGACATTCATTGAATAACTTGGTAGTAATGTTGCTTTTTTCAAAATAGAAATTATGATTACTCCTATATAACCATGAATTGAAGAAAAATAGTTGCAAAATATATTGTTACACAAATGCTAATAAACATTAAAAAGCATTTTTAAAAAAGTTTTTATGAAAGCAATGGCCAACTTAGTTTTATAATTCAGATTTATGGTTGCTAAAGTTTACTTAACTTGTCATTGATCGCTTACTCACAAGAGCATATTTAACTTCAAATTCTATTGGACATGTAACATTTACTATTGTTCTTAAAACCGTATACTATTCCGCTTTTTGCGCAATACATCTTTTTTAATTTTCAGTAATCTCAACAAAAAATGGGAACTTGAAAAACGAAAGTGTTTAAATTTCAACTAATACGAAAACTTTCTCAATCAGCATTGTTTATGAGCATTACAGATAATATACTTATCTAATATTAATTCATTTCACTGACATTGACCCTTATACATACAATAATTTTGTTACATTAAGGAGTAACAAGATTTAAAAATGGATACACTTTCTAAAAATTACAACGCTATAACTTCCGAAAATATTAAAACACAAAATTGATTTTTGCATCAAGATAAAGCTAAAAAAATTATCTTTTTAATGATACCAATGCTTTAATCTACAAATTAAGTTTCGATTTTTAACGTGTTTTTAAAGAAACATTTTAACCATATTTTTCAACAATGTACTTCGCACAAAATAAAAATAAAATTTAATCTGCATGAGCACGTCAATGGGAAAAAATTAGCTGTTATCCACCTGTTGCCATCACATTGAAAGAAGTTCAAATTAAAAACATAAATCAAATATTATTGTAAATTAAATATATAAAAGTGTAAATTTCAGCTAGTGTCTGTATGAAGCGAACAAATTTGAAATATATTTTCTAAAAAGTAAATGGAGGAAAAGATTTCTATGAACTTTTACAATATCTATATTATTAATTAAATCAAACAATTAAATTTAAGGTAAACAGGGTTTATGTATCTATTGGATAGTCACTGTAATCAGCGCCCATCAGTCAATTTTAATCAGGGGCACGCATCTACTAACAAAATGGTCTAAATGAACTAAACAATTACAATTTATGTTACTGGAGTCAATAAAAGCTCCGATGAATTAAGAATTTTAAATTTTTTCATAGGTCCTTTCAATTACCCTTTGTAATCCGTTTACATGTTTATCCTTTTACATTAACCTTTGAATCTTATTTAACAAATTGTTTTGAGACATGACTATATTTACACTTAGCACTTAGATCTCTCCTCTCAGGAACAATTCAAGGCAGTGCATCATTTTGGCGTTTTATTTAATTATTTTATTAAATTTTGAGTGATAAAAATATGTAGATTAATTTTCTGGGAAAATTCATATATATTAATTTTTCGGAGCAATGAACAAGGCTCTTATTAATAATAATAAGATAAATGTATGTACAAGATCTCATAAATGAAAGATCAAATAAAATTTTTACAAAAATTATCGCCATTCCATTATTACCAATAAGCCCGACCGGAAATGCAGCTATGGAAAACTAAAAACCGTCACCCGCGCCAAGTTTTCTTGCCAAAGGTCCAAATCCCAGTAAACCTATGACAGCAACAGGGGTAAGGAATGATTTACCGAGCGCAAAAGTTCCGATTCCCCCACGACCGGAGGATCTTCACAGATGTGGTCATAAAACTGTCACTCTTCCTTCGTGGTACCACCCCCGTCTGTGGCAGCGGACCCACGACCGGAGAAATCTTCATACGGCACGCGTTTCCCTTTCGACCGCTCAAAACCCTCAGTTCCTTTGACCCTCTCCCCCCCCCCCATAGCCCAAACAGATTTTCCGGCTCTTTGATGTTTATCCATCTACCGACATTTTGTGGGAAGCTACAGGCGCACCACGGGCGACAGGGGAGTGTGGTTCCCCAGTGGGTGGAATGTCAGATTTATGACCAAATCCGTGAGGTGGCAGGTCATTGGACCGCCGCTTTACAGGGGGGTAGGGGCTCTTTCACACACCTCACAGATAGAACACAGCATGAAGAACAACCATGCCAGAACCAGGACGCTCAGATCACGGGGAAGACGCGCTACCCCTAGGCCAGGGCGCCTACGAAAAGGGAGATTCTTGGGTATAAATACTGACTCTGCTTTCAACCTACAAGTTTACTAGGTACCAGAAAGAAAGTTTTAAACAAGCTTTGTCTTAAATTTGTAGGACAGACATAACAGAAGTCGGACATTTGTTAATCACAAAAAAAAAAAAAAAAAATGCAAGCAAGACATCCTATGTTAAAGCCTTTGTAAGGATTTGTGAAACTTTCAACTGGTGCTCAAGTTCGTTGCCTTCACATCAAATGCATGGTCCTTGCCAGCTTACAAATGGAAAGCACTATAGCTCTTAACAGAAGCTCATTTCTCGGTTTCACTGACAGTTTATGAGGCAGAGGGAAACCTTAGTATGTGAATTTTAATGAAGAAGCAGGAATTTGTGCACTCCTCTTTGCAATTAATTAATTAGAAGGTAAGGACTACAGTTTCACTTAAATACCCATAAGTTGGTTAATTTTGAGGCGTCTTTAGGCGCAAGAGCTATTTGATTACCTGTAGAGTCCTTAGTCTTTATTCTTTATTAGCAATCAATTGTATGCCACACAAGAAATGACCAATTAAATGATTAATCCAAAGAGATTACTTCATTCAGTGGAGCGAAATCCTAACCCTTTTCTGGTACAGCAGTTCTATCAGCAATTTTCAAGTACAGCAACAAAAACATCTATGGAATTTAGAAATTTATAATTTCCATATTAAATGTAGATATTAGCTTCTAAAAATCTAATTCATAATGAGGAATAAATTTGTTTAAAAAAACTGCGTTTCCATCATGCTAACTATAACAAGATATATATTTTAATCAATTGCTGAAAAACATTGAGCATATAAAAAATATAAGTGAAGCTGTAGTAATCAAAAACGTTTTATATTATAATCGCAGTTAAACTGATGTTTAAGTGGAAACAATAATACAGTTAGCAATGCAAAATTTGTAAAAAAAAAAAAAAAAAAAAAAATGCAGTCAAACAAACAATTAATGAATTAAAAAAGTTTTTTCCAATTTTGTTGTTGCCAATCTTCTAAACATCCGTAAAGAAAAAATTAACTATAGTCTTATCAAATTGAGCATTACACTCTTGCTAAATGGAAACATGTGCAGAATACCTGTTGATTCAACAAAAAATTCCAATGGAATCAAATCTGATGAATCAGGTAGTCAACGGATTGGTTCTATACATCCAACCCCCAATGAATACTGTTCAGTCCTAAATGGCATATGAAGTATGTGCAGAAGACCTGTAAAGTTGGAAAATTATTTCCTCTCATTCATGAGTGATAATGGCAATTTCGGCTGAAAATTTTGTTCTTTAAAATGTAAGAAAAAAAAAAAAGTAGAAGTGTTATCCCTTTGACTTGCATGCACAGCGACACAA
This sequence comes from Argiope bruennichi, assembly GCF_947563725.1. Classification (NCBI taxonomy): domain Eukaryota; kingdom Metazoa; phylum Arthropoda; class Arachnida; order Araneae; family Araneidae; genus Argiope; species Argiope bruennichi. The sequence continues at coordinate 6,088,115 of NC_079162.1, read as the reverse complement.
TATGGTTCCTTTATTGATTTGCAATGTAGCCCCCACCCCAAAAATAAATATGTATTTTGGACATCTTTCTTTCTTCTAATCAGACACAAAATGTTCACTCAGATCTTTTTAGTGACAAAAATATATACCCAACTTCAATTATCAAACTTGCTGCATGTTTGAGTTATAAAATTCATAGATACACAAACAGATAGACCAACAAATTTTCCACTCATTGATGAATTTAGTTTAAAGCAAGGTACATGTCTACAAAAAAAAAGTTAACATTTCTTAATTTATTGAATTGCTATACTGATTTATCATATCAAAAAGGAGCCACACAGCTTTATTCTGGTATCAATCATATAAAAACTGTCATTCGAAAGGAATTAATATACATTTTCTAAAGCTAAAATTAAATTTTGAACTTTTATTAATATCTTTAAAAATAATATAGTTACTGACCTCAACTCTTATTAATATGAATATGTAAGATATTCTACATATTTTACAGATATATTTATCATTAAAACGAAATTTTTATCAGCGAAAAATAATTACAAAATTACAGTTCCAAAATTTTTTTAATGACAACACACTTATATGTGGCTATTAATCGAAGGACAAGTTCATTTTATGGGGGCATGAAAATTTCCGCTCACTCCCACGCCTAGTATTTGCGTTACATTAAGTTTTCTGCGACGTTTTATTTTAGCATTTATATGCTACTGATCATGCATTCTTTAAAACAAATATCCCGTTGTTGTAAAACAAAAAAACATTTCTTTGGCGGCAAAAAAAAAAAAAAAAAAAAAATGAAATCAGAGTAAAAAGAAAATGCTCTCCATTGCCATTATAACTTTTAGTCTCTGTCCCTCTAGCAAGCTATATTTTTTATTTGTTCGGCTCATATAAGGTTATTTAGAAGAAAATACTGCAAAATGGGAATTTTATTTCCTAATAAATCTTTTGTAGATGTTAAAGATTTAATTTTACATTCGGACGAATTATTTCTCTTAACAATAATCGCAAAACGATCACCATACTCGTAACAAGAAAATGGCCATTTGTTTAGATTTATTGATTTTTCTTTAAATGTTCGATATTTCTTACATAAATCTCGAATTTCATAAGATTAATCTGCCATGATAACAATTATTATAATATTGTATATAAAAAATCATGCATCAAAACATTTTTAGATAACACATTTAGGATTAATATTTTGGATACCAAATGCATCTTACATTTATATCCTACACATTTGAATTTCAATTATTTACATAATACTGATTAATTTTTTAATTTACTACTATTTTTGACAATATAAAATGACGCATTTTTCTTCATAATCTTTAAATGAATCAGAAGTAAATTTCAAAAAATGAAAAACTTTTTTACTAATTAAAGAGCCATCCTTTGAATATCCTTTTGAAAAGAATTTCAAACTTTTAAGAACGAAAGCAAAACTTAAACCCATATCTATTCTCAAATTTTTAAGAATGTTTATAGTCAATTACATTAAGATACATTTATTACGACTTGTAATCATGTTTTATTGCTTTTATAACACTCCATACAATACGATTGCATGGTAAATGCTTAATCTTTTCTAAGCCAATTTAATCAAATTAAAATTGTGTTTTTAAGCAAATAAGTTCCAATACAAATTTTCGACTATTAAGCTAGTTAACTCTTAAAGACATCATACAGAAAACTTTGCAAATTATATATAACATTTAATTTTTGAAAGTTTCGAAGACATTAAAGACACTTTGCATTTTTAAATTCGCTTTGACCCTTAACTGGGGACGTGCGGTCTGCGAGACCGCTAGCGATGGATTTTTTGCCACCCCTATTCTATTTTTAACTCAATTGAATGGATTGACCCTGTAGCTTCCTGTTTTGTGACCTTCAATACACGTGCACTTTTTCAACCGATTTCAGCAGATGCTTTTAAAAATAATTCAGTTATCTCTTCGAGCGCGGTCTCTAAGACCGCATCTCCCTGTTAGTGTCCCAATGATAAACAAGGCTTAGCAGATGGCGCTGAAACTTCGGCCCCAAAATATCATCCAGTTTATTGATCCTATTATAAAGCAGTACTCCCGACATTTTTAAATGAAGCATAAAGTGATTTTAGTGATAAGGATAATTATATAGAGGAGTTTTTCGATGAAAGTTCGCATTCAACTGATTTTGATATGTATGTTCAAACATAATTAATTTTTCTAGTGATAATGCATTTTGAAAAATTTACAAAATATATTAATATACCAAGAGATATATATACAGAATTTATAGGTTAATTTTTATATTAGTTCTTAACCTGTATGTTTAAAATGAACTAGAAAACCGTGCTATGAAAGTCACAAAAGCCTATAAAAAAAGGGGCAAATTTATCCCATTGTCATTTTTTTTCTTCATATAAATGTAGAATTTTACATCATATTGTCTTCTATATACCTTCATATACTGTAAAAACAAATATGATTGAAAAAGTAAAAAGTAATATTCTTTTTCAAGAATATTATTTATTGTAACATGTCATTTGAGAAGAAAATGTATGCTCCAACGCATTTACTTTTTTCAATGATAATATATTTTGAAAAATTTCTAAAACATATCTATATATCAAGAAAAATATCTGCAAAATATATTGGGAATTTTTCATATTAATACAATTATTAGAAAATTTAATTTGAGTGTAAATAAAATGCAGTCTCGTAGACCGAACCTCCCCAGTTAAGTACTAAAATTTCACCTCCCCAGTTAAGGGTTAATCCATCCCGGGAAGACAATTTATTTACAAGAGGCGCGGACAAAACACCACAGCAACAGATTAGGTAAGAGAAGAGAAGACAGAAATAAATTATCCCTGGTCTTATATAACATGAAATAATGATAGGGAAAATATTTCTTCACAGTGCTTAAATACAATGAGATTTTGGTAAGGATTTTCGCTACACGCGCCGACCCAAGCAAGGGAAACACAGGGATCTTTTTTAAAAGAATGTGCTTGCTGGACAATTTTCAATCCCTTCACACGGAGCGTGGGAACCGCTGACGAAGCATTTTCACAGAACTTTTGTTGCATGAATTAAATAGAAAAAAGTGGAATGGGATCAGGAAATAAGAGAATATTTTAGAATGAAGTTACTATGGGCTAAATTAAGCTAAAAATTTGAAAATTAATTTGGATTTAAATTAAAGTTTAAAATATCATTACATACACACACACACACACACGTGTCCCAAAAAATTGAAACGCAATTTACTTCTTTACCTATCAGCGATAATTAGGCAAGACCGTTAATAAAAATTTTAAAAATTACCGCTAATATTTTAAAAGTTACATTTTTTAATTTTTATACGACCCCACTAGACAAATTTAGTCAGCTACAAAGCTTTAATTTTTTATGCAACACCATCATTACAAAAAAAAAAAAAAGCATATTCGTATCTTTAAAACTGGGTTGTACTTAATTCAAAATTAAACGCGCTGCACAGGGATCATATACCAAAACCGAAATAAAAAATTTTGAAATATTATAAAAAGACAAAATGTATTATAATATTTACCTTAAAACTTTTTGCCTATGGCAGATTCGCGATACCGTCATGTACCAAACTGGCATTTTTATCTGTAAAAATTAAAATACAAAACAAATACATGCAAATAGTTTATTTTCAAAACGGCATTCTAATAAGTTAACCCATAGATGATTTATTTTCTTTCACAAAGCTGTAATTTAGCAATTTCAAATATTTATGTTCAAACTTCTTTCCCCCAACCACACATAAAATGCAGATGATTACTTTTTCAATTTATTTATTGATTATCAGAAATATTTCAGTACAATTTAACCAAACTTTTCTTGTACACGTGAAAATAAAGATTGGAAATCATTCAGCAATGCTTAATTTTATATTGTCGAATTAAGAACATAGCAAAATTGATTGTGTATTATGATATTTTTAACAAATGACGAGCTATTTAAATTAGCAATGATTTATTCTGTGTGCAATAAAAATCACGCAGAAACTTCTAAGATATTTGGACGGCGACATCCGAATTTGCACGCAATTTCACTGATTTATTTTTCGGATGATCAAACGATTAAGAACGACCGGTTCATTTCATCCGAGACCTGGTCCTGGCAGAAATCAAGTGTACACCGAAAATGAAGAAACTGGCATTACTGCATAATTTTCTGCCAATCCCCCACTAACATTTGAAATATAAGTGAAATAAAGTAATTTAAAGCTTCATTTAAGGGCATCTGGGATAATTTTTTTAACACACGCTATCGCATTTTTTATCAAAAAAATTTCCATTTTCAATTTGCATACGGCCGCTATTTTCATCGAAGAAACGGCGTTTTAAGTAATCCGAAAAACGATATAAGTCGTTTTTTCCCCCCTGTATTGCAATTCATTGGTTTCAAGTATGCAGTTTTACGATTTTGTCCTAACATTTTTGTTGGATGAAAATGAAAAACTTTCTAAGTAACCATTTATCTAGAAGGGTCGCATACAAATTTAAGAATGAGTAACTTCTTAAAAATTGACGGAAAATTTTTTATTAACGTAGTCTTATTTTGTACCTTATTCTGAACTATTTTGCAATTTAAATGACTCACTTATCTCTAATGGGTAAAGAATCAAACTTTGTTTCAATCTTTTTGGGACACCTAGTATAATGTCTTTATATAATGAACTCTTTCTCCATCAAAAAACATTTATTTGTATAGGATACTAGGTTGCTGATAAAGCTTGAAGAAAACCGATTTACATTTATCAGTGCATGAAATGCGCTTTATTCATTCATTTACTTATTTTTTTTTTTTTATTTATTTGCATATTCGTTAAATAAAGTGGTGCATCTTTTCATGTCTATTTCTGTATTTGGTTTGTCTGTTTTAATGGCACAAGAGCCAGGCAAGGCTATACTGCGCCATACATATGGTCAAATAAGAAGACTAAAATTGTATAAAAAGTTCAAAAGACATACAATAAAACTAACGATGCAAAAAATTCAATGATAAAATTGTTAAAAAATACGTTTGGTTAGATAATAAAAGAAATAGAGTTTTAGATAAGGTGATGCATACCAATTGCTTTTAAAAACTTAAAAATGTTCTTGGGTGGATTTTTCCCCAACAGCGTTCGCATATCAAGGGATGAAGAGTTAAAAAACTAAACGGTGAAGATTAAAATCCGGACATTCAATAAAAATATGGTGAATCGTTAAAATTACCTGACATTTTGAGCACAAAGGATTTCGATTGCCGAATAAAAGATATTTTGTGGGTTAAGCTAGTATAACCAATAAGGAGTCGAGTCAATTTGACATCTAGTTCACGTATTGAATGACAAGGCCAAAATGTAAGTGTGGGTTTTATAAAATGGAGTTTCTTGCTATTCTGTTGATCCCATGACACCTGCCACTGAGTGTGCAAATGAATTTTTTCCCATCGCAATATGGTATTCTTCTCGTCAAAGGCAAAGATGTTGTTTTTGCACCATTGTCCGACTGCTGTCTATTTCTGTAAGGAGTAATGATAGGAATAGTATATACTCATAAAGAAATAAAGTAAGAAAAGAATAAAAATTAGTTAATTTTTTCTCACACAATCAGCAAAATAATTTTAACATTAGAATCAAAAATACTTTTAGGCAATAAAAATATATTTAACTTTATTTTACTCAAACAACAATACTTGCCGATTTAGTGCTTTCAGCACTAACGGCGATTCAACCTCAAGTGCAATTTAAACGAAACTTTCAATGCTCCTGAATATTTCTTTCCGGAAAAGAATAAAAATGCTTCCAGAAATTTTTGCTATAAACATTCTATCATAAATGAAGTAGCAACCGATTTTAACAAGTAGATTGTAACTTTACAGATGCTTTTAAAATGTCACAAAAATAAATACTATTATCGATGTCCAGAGAATATCTAAATATGGAAATTATCCCTTAACCGAAAAAGTCAAATATCTCTTGATGTAATCAAGATATATCAAACAAAATTAGTACAACAAGTAATTTTTTCCCCATGGGGAATCTATTCATGGCATCAATAATAGGTGTTGCCACAGGAAATTTCAAAGTTTGTACAATTTTAAATACGTAGAAAAGCCCTTACGAAAATTTTAGGCAAAGCAACTTATACCTTTAAAATGGTATTTTTAGATTCCACATATGATGACTGATAGCAGAATAAAGCTGGGTGATTTTTTTTTTCCACGACTGTACATAGATAAATAAAAACTTTCTGTTGATGGATTTAATCTGCAATTTTTATATTATGACCATATACCAACTTTTAGTGACTTAGCTTTTGTTTTGTGTGCAAACCAATATAAGTTGAAAAAAAAATTTTTTTTTTAAAGAGACAAAAAAATGTAGAAATTCGGCAAAATCTCAAAATCAAATTTTTTGGTAATTACCATGCTTTCTTTTTGTATAACTTTTATATTATATTATATATATACGAATATAGGAGTATATTTTACTCCTACATTTCCTCCAAAATTCAAGTAAATTCAAGTTCTGCACTATTAATGGCACCCGGGGCATGCTACCTTATATGACCAGCCTAATGCTACTAAATGGAGAATAGATAGCATTTTCACGTAGGTCCCCTTAGATATGGAGATGAACTGGGAGTAATATCTTCAATCAATTCAATATCACCTTTGGCGCTTACAATATATATAGTGAGATTCCGGATTAAAAGAATCCAAAAGTCAGTACGGAACTACTTATTAGAATATAACAGATTGCACCTCCATGTATTAGGAAAAAAAACTCCGAGATTACTTTGGGGTCTAGACAGCATACAGTAATCAGGGCAACTGTTTGAAGGGATAATCTAAAATCAATGTGTGGTTGAGAATTCATGTAAATGATAACATTGGTCCAATTTGCTTCGTAGAGAGTAATGTTATGGGGTATATTAATCTTGATACGCTAAAAAATTACGCTATTCCATAAATTTCCCCGGGCTTTCAGTTCCAACAATATAGCGCTCCACCACACTATCATGGAGATGTTATTCTGTTTTTAAATACATTTCCTGGAAGTTAGACTGGTAGAGGGTTTTTTTTTTTTTTTGGTATAAAGAGCACATTTTTTTGTTGTTGTTAAAAAAGCAGAATATGATGAAAAAAATAAAAAAAAAGAAAGAAAATGACAAGAAAAGAAGAAAAAAAAAAGAAAGCTGCAGCTTCTTAGAAGAATCGCACCACTGCAAAAACTGTTTTTGCCTGGTATTTCTTTAAGTTCCAATAAGTATAGTAAGTGTATGCTGTGCAAGATATTTAGACTAGGAAATAATTATATTAACTTCAGCTTATTAATTTTTAATCATTACATTACTTACTAGCTGATATACACAATGATGCTTAGGATGAAAATATTTTCACGTCTTATTAATAATAAAAAAATTAACTATATAATTGTTAAAAAAAACACTTTCACTAAAGCTTTCTTAATTCTACAATATTTGTTTGTAAACTTTTAAATATTTATAACCTAACAAAGGCGACAGTTATCAAATTACACCAGCTATTACTTTAAGTTATAATCATCAGATGCAAAATAGTAAAGATATATTTAATAATAGCACCTGATGTAATGACAACAAACACAAATGAATACATTTTTGAAAGGCATCTATGATTTGTTAAGTGTAAAACATTATACAGAAAAATTATAATTATACTACACAAAAATCTCTTACCTTATGCAATATTAATTTTAATTACAATAAAAATATTATTTGCTCCAAATAATTTTTAAATCTCACTATTTCTCAAAGCTAGCTTTTTTTCAATAGGTTATTAAGAATGAATAAGCTCCAAAGAATGATACAAAATCTAATTAAGTTATACTAGTGACAACTTGATGGCAAATAAAGTGATTCAAAATATCTATAGTATTTTTATTTAACACGAATGACAGCAATAAAAGATAAATTTATATTATATATATATATATATATATATATATATATATATATATATATATAGTATATAGAATCATAGTCATTAAAAAAATCAGTCTCTTCATTAAATACCACAAAACATTCAAAAGTGTTTTATAGTATTTGTGTACAAAGAAGAGAAAAAAATTTTTTAATATACATACAGGGTGTTTATAAACCATTAGACAAACTACACAAAACAAGAATTCAAACTTTGAGTACATAAAAAATGTCAGAAGATCCATATCCTTATAACACATGGTTTTCACACCAAATTCAAAAGAAAATGCACAATTTTTTTCTCCAGTGTAAGAAAAAACTTGAATGAATTTCATAAAATTATGAAAAGAATGAGAAAGAATTTAAACAAAAATAAAAATTAGAAAAATAAAAACTTCTTTTAAAAAGCTTATCAAGGAGCAACAATTTAATAACATATATTAAGAAATAAGAGAAGAATTTTTTTAATTCTAATTATCTACTTTTTAATCTTAAATCAATTATTTCTAAAATTCACTAATAGGGAGAAACTTGTAGTTAGGCTTGATATTCATGGATATTTATGTGAAATGTGATAGGCTTGATATTCATGTGAAATGCAAACAAACAGTCATCATTTAGCTCATTATATATGACTTAGCTGCTCATTTGCACAGTTGCCCTAATTTTTATTGATACTGAATATTAGATCATGAGAAGACATGACATAACATGTGTACATCTCAAATAATGTAATGATCATTTTGAACAGCTTCCTTAGGTACCTATAAGATACATTTTACTTAGGTACAGGTAATGCTATTTCTGTTTATATTTCTTGCTTATTTTTCTTGTATCAGATGAGATGTCATAGTTTTTCTTTAGCATTTTTCTTAAAAACAAAAATTCATAAATGTATAATTCACTGGACAACTTATGTACCGAGAGCAAGGAATCTCTTTCTAAGTTCTGCACCGTTTGTATAGAGATATCTATGCATGCTGTAAACTACAAAAATTATATTAGTACCTGTTTATTTCAGCTTGCATTTTTTCCTATGTTTTATTTGTTTATAATAAAAACTAAATGAATGTAAAGCAGATGTGAATAGGCCTTCACTGTCTTCTGATAATCAATATTTCCAGATCTACTCTGCCATCATTTTATCTGGTTTTGGATTATCACCTCAAAAGCACCATTCCACAATCACTTCAAAGGTTGTAAAGTGTAGATCTACTAGCAACAGCAGAAAATCCGAGATCCTGTGTTTGACATATGAAATGCCAGAAGCATTTATGTATTAATAATCCATTTGATCTGGATCTTCTTATTATAAGAGGAAGACCCAGATGACAAAAAAAAAAAAAAAAAAAGAAAAGGAAAACTGACTTTATTGTTAAATGATAAATTACAAACAATTGTTTTCTAACTTCCCAAAATCACTGACATAACTTGTACATGCTTAATATAAAATTATAATATCTATTGAATGCAAAGTTCTAAATTACTACAACTTCATAATTGCCTCTCCCTTCCCCCCCCCTCGAGTTTAAAAAATTGTAGCAAATTTAGTAAGCCGGTTTCTTAATGGTTTAATATTATTAATAACTATGTTAATAGTATAGTTTAATAGCTACATGAAAATCTTTAGAATAGACCTCACAATTTGAAACTCTAGCAACTTTAGGACATCACTTCAGATGATCTACCCTTTCCAACTTCAGTGGCACACTAAAACTCTGACATTAGTATACTACAATACATACATACAAACAAAAAAATAAATAAATATTTCTGCATACAATTTTTATTTTGACAACTGTTCACTAAATATTATATATGCGAGCTGGAAAATCATTACAAATTTGTAAGAGCAAGGATTTGTACTGCAATTATAGAAAAACATATAATGTTGGTATTCATTTTTTTCTGTATTGTATGTTCTACAGTATATTATATTATATACCACTTTTAAGACTGAAGAATTTGCTTTTAAGTTATCCAAGAACAATTATATAAGCATCTAATTTCGCTTTCTTTTCTCCCAGTTGCCAAAGCTCACTTCATTAAAGGAGGAAAACATAGGTCAGTCATAGTACATGAACTTAAGAGAATCTACAGGTAAAACTTTAAATCTGGGAAAAATTGTGGATAAACTACTTGATCATTGACCCATCACAAAAAACATTAACAAAGATTATATTAAAAATATCAAGGGAAGTAAATTATATTCAAAAATAAAACTAACAGAAAATCATACAAAATTCCCATTTGGAAAAAAAAAAAAAAAAAAGGATTTGTATTGTTTCCACATTATTAATAAACTGAGTACCATATAAGAAAATCAAAATTAACTTAAAAGTTTTTTTAATAACATATTAAGAAATAAAAGATTTTTTAAATTCTAATTATCTACTTTTGAATCTTAAATCAATTATTTCTAAAATTCACTAATAGGGAGAAGCAACTAGACAATTTAATGTATGGTTAGCTGACAATATTTTCAGAATTTAACTGATATAGTGTATTTTCATGACAAATACATGGGTGAGCAAAAATTTAAAGGAAGTACATAAGGAAATGAGTGAAAAATTGATTAAAAATTTCATCTTACAAAATAAAACAAGTAAGCCTGACTACAAGTTTTAAATGTGATCTTCAGGTTTATTTTAACAATAGTGTAATTGAATGATTCTGGGAATGTAATCATTTTACTTTATCTTGGAAAGAAAATTCTATAAAAAATTATTACATGTAAACATAGTATTATAAATTATCACCTAATAAACGATTTAGCCACTGCTAAAATGAATATAATATACAGTCAATAAGAAGTACCTGAACAAGATATTCTGGAAAATTAAAACAAAATATTAATACTGTGAAAGCCAGGTTGTAACATTGCATTGTCATAGAACAAGAAGTGAAATAAATCTATCACTTCAGAAAATATAGCATCATAGATAATTGCTAATTATCAATTATTAAAAAGTTAGATTTTTCTAAAAATATATACTGCAGCACAGAACTGCACAAAAGGTATGACATTGTGCATTTCAAGGAAAATTAATCGAAGATATCCAAAGTTTTGTTTATGGATGAAACTGAACAGACAATTGAATGGAAGAAATTCCAAACATTAAGTTTGAAGAAGGATGATCACGAGCACAGAACAATTTTTTCTCTGTGAATGTGATTTTGGAATGATTTTGACATGTTAGAACTGATGGGCTGTAGAAACTCAACTAATTCACCTTTATTTCAAATTATCGCACATCAGTGACTTTATAAATTATAATATTAAATACTCTAATTACAGAAAGAAACTACTATTATATTTGACTTTATAAAATAGTCATATCTAAGGAACTTTTAACTAATGTAAACTATGAGAATGGATTATAAGTATCTAGCTAGTAGCAAATTAATTTATATAATTAGCTTTTCTATGCTACTGTAATTTAAAAGTTCAAAATGTTAAATTACTCTGATCCAACTGATTTCAGATTTGTAATTTCATAGATGCAAAAATTATCTATTAAAATCAATAAACCAAGTCCTTTTGTATTTAATCAAATCTCTAAATTTTTAAGATTATCTTATTAAATTTTAAAAAAATATACAGATACATTTTCATAACTTACCAGTTAGGTCACTTAAATAGAGTTTATAAAACTAACACAGAATATACATAAATACATTTCTATAACAATTAATAGGGCTACTGGATGAATGGTATATTTAACAATGAATAGAAAACTGGAAGACGAATTTTTAAAAATAATAATTATAGTAATGCTCACAAAGAGAAATTTTCTTCCTTTAATTAACTTTGAGTTTATCAATAAGTTTTCACAATTTTATATTTCTTTGTATTTCTAGAATAAATAACAGATAAAGTTAACATTTATTACCCAACACTTTCTGTTTTTATAACCCGAGAAAATAGAGTTCTACATTAGGCTCCTTCAATCTGTAATAGTGAAAAGAAGTATTTAAATAACATACCATAGGCAAAGCTACGAACATTTTATAGTTATGAGTATTAATAATAAATATTTGATCTTTTCTTCTACCCCCATATATTTTTAAAACAGAAATCAATCGGAAAATTTCAAGCAAATGCAGATGTTAATGATAAATATTTTGAACAAGTACTTGACAATTGAATACTAATTAGAATAATAAATCATTTCTACAAAGAAGACATTTAAGAGTGGGTACGAGAAGGAACACTACATAAATTTCATTATTCAGTTCAAAATTCAAGAATTTTGAACCAATAAGTTCAAGACAATTTGCAACTCTATAACAAGGCTCTATCTATGTGTAATTGATTTACTAATTCTTTTAAGAAGTACATATTATTAATAATATGAATATTTCTGAATCCATTAGATTTTAAATTTTGCTTAAACGGATAAAATTCTCAATTTAAGATTCAAAATTAGAAAGGAACTTTCCACTTTTCTTTATGTAGTGTTAAAGCAAGACCAAAGGCTTCAAAAGAAATATTATTTTAAAAATAATTGCATATATTTCCAAGCTGATAACTGATTTATGCACAAGTCAAGTGTTATATATATATATTACTCAAAATTCAAAACCCAAAAATAAGCTGATATAATTTTTAAAAACCCAGTGATTTTGAAATCTTGTTACTATGATGGCAAAAATATTGACAAGCAGGCAAAAAAGGTGGAATATTTTTCATTCAAGCTTATAAAGTAAAATGCTAGATGCCAAAGATGATATTTTAACTTTGGTAATTCAACCTGAATCGTACATTTTTTTCAATCATTTACCGACTTGTACAAGATCTATTGCATATGTATTAGTCTTATTTTACATGCCATTTTATATATATATATATATTTAAATGAATGAAGAGAAATTTTTATATAGTAAATTTCAAACAACAGGCGATTACATTTGTGGACAATTCTAACAACATTTCTATGTAAATCTTCCATTCAGCGAGCAATAATAAATAATTTCAAAAATAAAACAACTCATTTTCACAAAAAAAATAATTCATTTTTTTAAAATTAATTTTTTCTTTAACTTAATATAAACTGTGGATATAAAAAGTGCTATTTTCGGTGATAATTAGCAATTTATCACTTGTGCCGACTAATGAGAATATACATATTTTCTTATTATGTATATTGTATATTATGTATATACAATGTATATTATTATGTATACATATTTATATTATGTATATTGGTCCCTATAGTTCAGCTTTAGAAATCTTCAAGCATTACATGGAAATATATGCTACCTAAATTTAAGACAATTGTGAAATTAAAAATATTTAGAACCAAGTTACCAATTATAAACAGTATAAAAATGTCAATTTTTTTCCCTTAATTAATATTTTCAAAAATTCTATATAAAAACATGGCCATTATCCTCAAAAATATATCTTTGCTAGACTTCATAGTCTTTAATCAAATAATCACTTTCATAAAATACCGACAAACACATGAAACTAATATTTATTTATTATAATTATTACAAATTATATGTATAAAACCCTCACTTTTTTTTACCCTTTATTTACTGAATTATTTTATTCTCAATTTTCCCATCTTTAGATAAATTTTGATATAGAATAACATCAGGGAAGAAGAAATTTTTTTTTAATTAATTAAAATAACTTAACTATACTCTGTTTCACCCTAACTTGGCAGTAGTGTATATTCTAGGCATGTCGAATCGCAGTCGTCGTCAGGGGAACAGGGTTACTTTAAAGTACAATGTTACTAGAAATGCAGATCGCTGGCGAAACTTTATCTCGCAAATTTTTCGCCAAATAGTAAATATTTATTTACTTTATCATATTATCACTTTATCGGAGAATTAATTGTTTCCTTATTTTCATTATTTTTTCAATATTATTGACACATTATTTTAATAAATCATTAAAGTTATTTCCTTTCGTTTCACCGTTTCTCAAAAGAAAACAATATATTTTTCAATATTCTGTAAAACGTAGTTCGGCTAATGTTTTTCGAAAAGATATCTGTATCATCGTTCACATCTTTTAAAACTTTATCTAATGTTGGGATCTCATTTCAGCGAAAAAAATGCATGGATTTTTCGTCAAATACAGAATAATGTAAAATCATCATATTTTACAAGACCTGAATGTTTATCTACTGAGCCTGGTCGCTTCTTTCTAGGGGTACTTAAAGGATGCCTTTATTTCTTTTTTCAAAAGGAAAACTGTTCATTGTGAAACATCTGTAAGATGTGAAACTTTATCAACGATTTGATTGATAGAATCTTAAGGGTTTTCTCGGAGTCGAGAATAAACATTTAATATGTTTTTACATGTTGCACTTTTTGTTGGTTTCACTCTTCTTGAAGATGTGCACAGCGTAGTCGGTGAAAACACTTTCTCTTTTTCAAACATTTTAGAAGTTAATAGAAAAGACGAATCGAATAAATATTCACTAAACAAAACTAATAACTACTAATGCGATTAATAGTATCAAAAATATCAGCTGCTAAAAAAGCGAGAATAAAAAAGTACGGAAGATGATAATGGTTGCGAACTGAATGAAGTTGAGTTGGCGGTGACGTAAAAGAAAAGCGCGCCAAATATTGACCTTGAAGACCGGTTCTAGCCAAAGTGGGATTCATTATGTCAATCTTTTAGTTTTATTCGTTCGCTTTATTTACAAAATACTTAACATATAAGCACTTCTAACTTGAGAATAATTTTAAATACATATTGATAAAAAAGGATTTCTGTAATTTATAATATTATTTGATAAATTTCTGCGCATTTTAACTATTTTAAAGTCAGAATTGATGGGGAACTCTTTCCCAACATGGATCGTCACATTTTCTACCTTTTACAATACTGCCAAGTTAGTGTGAAACAGAGTATAAAGATATTTAATTTCAGCCTTTAGTTTTTATTTATTACTTGCTACTTGAGCTATGTCATTACGCTTCTTTCAAATACTGCCAGAAAAAAGTTGTATTTTTAAGATATCAGCTTGAATTAAACAGTCTTTTCAAGTAACAGATATATAGAGTTTAAAAAACCTTTTAAATGCTTAACACATTTTAATTCCTCAAAGTAAAAGATTGTTTATCCATAACAAAAACCTTTTCACATAGAATTTTTCACCTTTAAAAAAAATTCAACTACAATAAAAGAGAAATACAAGTAACAAAATATAAATCATTATTTTATAATATAATTACCCCATACTTACATTCCCATTTTTAATTCTTTTTTGTTTATTTATAATGCCCTTTTCTTCTCAAATTAAATTTAAATAGCAATTAAAATAAATTATTTCTTGTAGTTTATATTTTTCCCTGCTTACATCAGTATTCCTTAGGTCGATTAAAAAGTATAAACACATAATAATACCATATAATAATATAAGTATGTATATACCATAATATGATTATCAAAGTATTTATAAATTACGTTTGACCTTAACTATTCCTTAAGCCCAACTATTATACGATTTATATTGGGCACAATTATATCTCATACCACATGCTTTTGCTTTTTTTAAATCTATTTAATTTTTATTGTTAAAAACAAATATTTTTATTTTTGTTCAGACTTTATTTTCATAATGATGCAAGAAAAAAAAAAAAAAATTACCCAGAAATCCCATATACAACTCATTCTAACCACTGTATTAATAATTTTTTTAAATTCTTATAAAACTAAAAAATATTAGCCTTAGTCGTATCAATCATAAACAATCATTCACAATAATTTCTAAAGAAAATTCATTTGCAATATTAAATTTTCTTAGCATTAAATAATATGTAAAAAGCTTGTAAATAAAAAACTAAACATAAAAGAAAAACTTGCAACTTTAAACATGATAATCTAAAAGTTCAGAACTAAGAACTTTTGTTTTTATTGAAAGGTAATCAATTTTGAAACTCTGTTAAACACCACTTCTTGAAGATTTAGGAAAATAGTTAAAAAGCCACAAAACATTTGCAGCTGATTTCAAGGAGGAATACAAAACATACCTAAGTAATATAAGAGTTAACTTATGTTAACAGAGTTAAATTACTAACATATAAAATCAAAAATGTCTTTCTAGCATGCAATATTTAAAAAAAACAATTAAGAAAAATAAAATGTTGCATAGATAACTCACCTGAGACTTTACTTTAAAATAAAACCACAGGGATAGTTTCCCCTCTCATTTGTTACAGTAAACTTTCAGCAGCATGACAGTACTGAACATAAGCACATTCTACTTAGAGCAAAAAGAAAATATTCAACCTAAATAATAAAAGGAAAGTGCAAAAAAGACTAACTTTTTCAGAAGCAAAATATTAATATCTAACTGCATGCAATTTTAATACTGTCAACCTAGGTTTAAAAATAAAACAGACTGCTATGCAAAGTAAAAATAAAGAGGAACAAAAGCATGAAACTCAGAAAAAGTAAAAATCAATATATAGTAATAATATTATGATTCAATATTCATAAAAACCTATTTTTCTTTAAAAACAGATTTCAAAATGATGGGAAAACTATAAAAGATAAGAAAATAAGATTTTAACACAAAGATATTATATTTGATCAACTAAAGATATAATAAACCATTTATATGGAAAATTATATGTATTAGTTTTATATATTGTGCATTCATACATATGGAAATCAATGTGAATGAAAAAAATTAGAAGCCAACAAAGTTTACATTCTTTATATAACAACTTAGAGGATTTTTTTAAATGCATTTCAGACATTTCCTGATAGTTTTAAAATATTTATAACATTTTGTAAATAAGCAGAGGAGAAAATGGAAATGTCATATTATTTTGCGATTTCTGAATGATACCTTATATAAAGCTTATAAATGTTTACCTTAATGTATAATAAAAATTAAATAATTGAGATCTGATTAAATATATGCAATTAATCTTATTGCACCAAAAAAACATACTCTTCTAAACATCTGGGATTTATATTGTTTACATTATATGTCGTTAAAAATAACTGTATATGTAAAAAACTACAAATTTCAAGAGAAAAATAAAAACAATTAAAAACCTACGTACAGAAATATCGCCGTCACTTTTAACGAGGTCTGGGTGTTTCATATTCTTCCAACATGATTGATTTGGACAAGAATACATGGCCCTCATTCGATTTTGTTGAGCTATGACTCGTTTAAATAAACGTTGATTTTCTTGATCTATTCTCTTAACATCTTCTCCACCACAAGACACAGTACGTCTTCGTGAGGAGCTGCCTCTGGGATTAGGTTGTTCACCCTTTTTAGCTTCAATTTCTAACTTTTCTATTGCTTGCATCAAAATATTGACTTCCGGAGGATCACATCCATCTGACTTCTTTCCACTATCAAGATTTCGAGTAGGGTTTACACTTCTGTCCTCTAATTTGTATTCAGATAGGCGGCTCTGGCATAAAGGGCTGTCACAATAAGGAGAATTAAGAGGTGTCACATCCGTAATTGATTCTGATTCAGAAAGGGCAAGAGAATCGTCACTATCTGTTGAAGTCAAATCCGAGTCAGACATGGATGCACTGGATGACAATGAATCACCATTATTAATAAACTCGTCTAAACTCTTCTCAAGATTTACACAATCTTGCTTATCCTGAGAAGAAATATCATTTAATGTTTTATCAGTTAAGCTGCTGTTCTTATGGCGCAATTTCTCTTCCATTTCCTCCCCTTCACAACCACCAAAAGCCATGACACTAAAATAGAACATTTTTCAGAAAAGTCAAATAAATGTTTCCTCTTTTCGACATTTTCCGATTTATTAAGAAATATAAAAAAAAAATGAGTATGAGTATACTAGTAGTTATTAAATGACGAGCA
Organism: Argiope bruennichi; assembly: GCF_947563725.1. NCBI lineage: Eukaryota > Metazoa > Arthropoda > Arachnida > Araneae > Araneidae > Argiope > Argiope bruennichi. The sequence goes on along the minus strand of NC_079162.1, from coordinate 6,070,307 downwards.
TTCTACTCTTCGACTAAATAGCTGCGTCAACCGAACTTAAATGTAAACAATATGAGATAAGATGAGAAAGGGACTTGCAGCAACAATGGATGTTATCCCCTGTTTCCAAATGTAGATAGTAAGTAAATTCATCAACATATAAAAGAACAAAAACGCGAAATTTCAATCAATTTACACTTCCTTTAAAAGTACCAACGATGCCATTCAGTTAATAGTGATGTTTCTAAATTTTTAAACTAAAACAAGAGGTACAACAAAGTTCAAGAAACAAGAAGTTAAAGTTTGGTTAAAGAGATCCATAGAGGCCGCTTCAGAATGAAATTAGATATCATTGCTTATAGAACAACTTGGAGAGTTTAGTGTATTTCCTTCAAAAACAAAAATGCAAATAAAACTAATCTTATTACAATTCCTAATTATCACCATTCTTAAGGGTTTTTGTATCATTCAATTTCCAATCCAAAAAGTTTCGTAGCCAGGTGTTAAAAAAAAAAAATCAGGACTTAATTTCCAAATTAACAGAAAATGCTGGAATATTAAAAAAAAAAAAAAGTTTAAACATTCAAGGTATTTCTGTAAAAAGTTATTTTAAAATACGTCATGAAAACTTGCAAGTCTAAAAGCCGACGATTCGATTAGAACTGAGTAAAAAGGTGATCTAGATTCCGTTTAAATTGAAGTTTTAAAAAAAATGAAAAATACTATGTCAATACGAAATTATATTCTAAGTAGTGCAAAAAGAAAGAGTAAAAGGGAAATAACTTCTAATTATCGGCAAATTGAAGTTCTTAGTATGAGAGAATGTGTAGTAAAAAAATGTTAAGATAAGGAAAGAGTGGTGCAAATGTCTGAACGAACCACACTCTAGAAATTGACTCTCTGTATGTTAACCTTTTTGAGTCCAATCATAGGCTTTCTTTCTCCGTCAATGTGGTTTGTTGCTTACTGTGTTGTGATTGGTTAGAAAATTACGTGTTTATTTACATTATAGATGGAAGTCAAAGAGCGGGATTTGTATTATTAAATTATTGTTTATCCAGATAAGTGTGAAATGAGACGAAAATGTTTTTTTCCTCATACTTTCAATCTTGTAACAAGCATTTTAAAAATTATTTCCATGCTGTCTATGGCATTTTTAGAAATTTTAGCGAATATAAACAGCAGTAAGGTCAGAATAAGTATTGAAAGCTATTGTATTCCTGGCTTTCAAGAAGGTTTTAAGAAAACAATTACAATTATTATTTAAGTAATATTTAATACTGTGCTGTAATTTATAATTTTTCCATTAAATTTGTGCCTGTCTTAAAGAGTTATTTAATTTATGAATTTTTTTACAAACAGTTCACTCTTTTTAATTCTGTTTATCTCCTTTTGACAAACACATTGTTTTATGCATTTTTTGTTATTTTATCGGAATTAATATTCATATAATTCTTAGTATTTAATTTAGATATAATTAGCGCTAAGAAACAGAATTATTGAATTTTTTAAGAGTTCATAGAATTATATTTTAAAGATTTTTAATTTTAAAATGCTTAAAACAAAAAGAAATTCAACATACAAAAAGAGAAAATAATTGCTGTAATTTCTAAATATTCATAATTCTCATGAAATGTGTATTGGAAATTAGAATAAAGAAATAGTAATTCTTGTTTCATACCAATCTTTAAAAGAATTAACTAAAATTTGTAGAAACATCCTGCACTGTTTATTACTTTTAAAGTTTACTTTTTATTACTTTTGAAGTTTGCTTCATGATACTGTTAGTGTGTAGATATAATTATTATTAAAATAGATTTTTTAAATAGGGGATCTTTTTTCATGAAATTCAGCTGATAATGCATTCAGATATTGAGTGTTTAGCTTTTTTCTCGGTGCTTTGAAAATTTTTAAAAATCTTATATTAGAAACGATGATTGAATATTATATTTCTTTTTAGTATTTTTATATTGTTATATTTTATTATTATGAATGTTATTAAAATATGTTGGTTATATTAAATATAGCGCCTTTATAAACTGTCTTGCTAAATAATCACTTGAACAAATATCAAAAAAGAAATTGCATGCTATACATAAAAGAAAATTGCTGCATTTAGAGATATTTAAAAATAACACCACAGTATTTATGATTTGTGTATAATAGTACTTGTGATATTAAATCAGAATAGAAATAAATTTTCCACTTTCTTTTTGTTTCTTATATTAATTCCTTTAAGTAGATTAAGAAAATTAATGTATAAGATTAATTTTTTAACACTTCAAATGAAGAGTTTGTACTATAATAATTCTTAGTATTTTAGATAGGTTTCCTATTCATTCTTTTATTGACTAATTCTCTGTTTAATTTTAAAATATTATAGAATTCATTTCAAGTCATTTCTTATTTGTGATTAAATTGGCTAATGATCTATGTTGCCTTCAAACAAATATTTCATATTGAATAGAGCATCTATACTTATATTCATTTTATAAATATGTGTATGTGCTAAAAGATTTGTATTATAAGTTATACTTATGAATTAAAGTGGCCTTTTCAAATATCCAGATAAAGTTCTGGCAAATTTTAAACAAATGTTTTCAAGTGAATTACTGATAAAAATTCTTCACCATTTTGCATTGGTATTATTTTAAACAAAATCATTGGCCCTTCAAATAGAAATAAAGTTCTTGCTTTAGTCAATAGCTTATGTATTAAAATAATTTTTAATAAAATTATAAATATATAATAACTTTTCCTCATATAAAAGATGAGATTCTGATTTTGATAATATTGTCATTTCTCAAAAGATTTGGTGATATTCCTCAAGTCGTATATTAAGTAGTTTATAAAACTATTGTCTATTAATAATATAGTTTTATTAATTAAATTTCAAGTTGTTCAGTGTTATTTTTAAGTGTTTCTGTAACTAACCGAAATGAATTTAAATACAAAGGAATTTAAATAAACATTTCGTTCATCAGTTATTTTCAAACATGACTCCATTGCTTGAAACTTGATTTTAAAAAATTACACTTCTTAAATTATTGTATACCTTAAAAAGTTGCCTCCCCCCCCCCACACACACACACACAAAGTAGATTTAAGTTTTCATTTTGCAAGGAATTTCTCACACTTACATTGTTTCTCTGAAATTCCTTTTTCATGTTTGATAATAATTATAAATCTCAAGACCATCTAAACAATATGCATTTTAAAAATTAACTTTTTTCATCATATATTTTAATAATAATTTTTAAAAAGAATTTGTGTCCTCTCTATTGAATAAAAACATTTGAAAAGGAAAAAGAGAAAGGAATGGCATTTGAAACCATCATAACGTGCATTAGTTTTATTTTATGTATTATTTTATTTGATTTAATTTTAACCAGTGAATTTTAAAATGCATAAAGCATTATTTTATAATAGTGAGTTTTGAAATGTAAGGAAATTTTATGTAGATATTTTTTAGAAAAATATAAAAATTAATATAAATTAGCTATTTTGCAGAGAAGTGTAAATAATGAAAAAAAAAAGCATGCCTAATGATTTAGTGGATTAAGGCACTTTTTCTTTCTTTAGAAATACCATACAAAATCATACAACAGAATTTATAAAAACAAAAATAGCTCAATAAAAAACAAGCTTCGATGAAATAATAAGATTAGATAAATTTTATTTCTACTAGCTGGAATTAAGGGTTGCTATAAAGTAAATATTTTGTGAAACTGTCTTAATGAGTTCCTTAATTAAATAATTTTACATTACTAAACATTTACGACATGAAATTTACACATATCATTCTGAGATCCATTTCTTGTTAACTGTGTATTTCTGCTATTTATTTTTCTTTATTAATTATTTCTTAAAACAATTAGTAAAGAATCGTAACTATTTTCAATATATTCAGTTTGCATCCTAGGCAGTTGGCTGTCTATGTTTTCATTTATATATGCTTACTTTATATGTTCTCTATGTACACAAAACTTCTCTGACATTTATTTAAACAAAATCTGGAAGATGAAAAGCATACCTTTGTGACAGAATTTGGTTTTTGAAACAGTTGTAGAATGATTCAAAGTTCAAAATGGCAAGAATAAGTATTAAAACATAGAAAAGCTTATTATTCTAGATTCATTTAATAAAAATAAAAATATATATATGTCAAAGAAATAGACCACAATTTTTTATATAAATTTTGCTCATTTATCTATGCATTTTTTTTTATTATTATTACTCACTCTAGATTAATGAATTTAGAAAGAAGTATGAGAGGAAAAAAAAAACTCTGATGCAAGTGTAAAAAAACCAGAACAACTTACTATTATTGTTTCCAAAGGGACCTCAAACTTCTTATAATCGATCCTACCTATTACCCCAATCTTAATTTGCAGTTTGATCAAAGAAAATAAGCTGATGCTTCCATTTTTTTTTTTGGTTATTATTTTTTAACAATAGCCCTTATACACATCTATATAACTCTCAACAATGATAGCTGGAATATCTTAGGACCTTCCTTTCATGGCAATGTCATGAAAAAGTAATAAAATATTTGAAAAAAACAGTTTATCAACACTTTTTTGAAATACTAGTCAAAAGCAATCAACATTTTCTTTTCTTTTGCTTGTTCAAATTAATGAATCTTGTGAATGAATGAAATCCACACCTTTTGAATCATATAAACAATCAGTGAAAATATAATTATTTTTATTATTTTCAGTTTTCCAAATCATACAAATAGTAACTATTATCATCTAAATATTAGAATGACTCATTTTCACATTAAAGTAATAATAAAGTTGAATTATAAAGAAATGAAATATACTAACCATCAGTGTAGACTAATTTTATAACATTTCGATTTTTTTTTCTTTAAATATGATTAATATTAATTAGTTTTATCTAATATGTATAGAGATAGAGAAAGAATACTTTCGTGACCAATTGGTTCGCTAAAATTAATGATTGCTAGAAATTTCGACAAGATATATAATATGTCCATGTATACCTTAGCCAAATAATATACCAATATTATTATGTAGTGTACCAATATATACCAAATCTTTCTATTTTGATCATTAACAATGGAGAAAAAAAAACTGCGATAAAATATTAATAACAATAATGAAAATGATTTAAGAACAACATAAAGTATTAGTGAAAAGATAATTTTAAGGAATTGTATTATGTTATAAAAATTCTTTTTGTCCTGTAGTATTTTCGCAAATTATTTCAGAAAAACGCAAAAATTTTGTTTAAATTAAAATTTTTAAGGATGAGAAAACGCTCCTAGGGTTTCACTTCTTTAAAATACTTGTCCAAGTTAAGTAGCTCTTGGTGAAATGGTCTGGCCTATGGAGTAACAACACATAACATTTCTATTTGTGATTATATATAAATAGAGAGAAAGAGAGATTAATAGATACAGGTTTATTTGATAGATAAAATGAATTGCTTTCTCTTCCATACCAAACCCAGGAGGTGGAAAGCTCTGGTTCGCTTTTTTTTATTCTGATGAATTGTCAAAATCAAATTTGAAAATTCATCACAGAGGTATCCCCAATTAGAAATCTAATCAGGCCTGGTCCCCATCATTTGCACAGATATGCAAATATTATCACATAAATTCAAATTATGTTAGCACTCAAAGTTTTCTGTAATAGTTTCAAACATGAGTTCTCTGAAGTTAGTAGCATCAAAGTTTTCACCGACTTGTAAATTATGGTATTTTTGATATGCAAAAAAACAAATGAAGACTCCGCAGTTATAGCTATCTTTTTTAATCATATGACGTGGAGTAATCAATTTCCAGTGCCCCTTTGTGTTCAGTAGTTTTTTAATTAATGCACTCCATTCACGAATTAATATGCAGACATCTTCATTTACATTTGGACCTAATGGATCATATAATTAAAGTATTTTTTCTTTTATATTAGCTATTTAAAGAATCCAATGATTATTTAAATACGCCGGAGTTAATAAAAAGTTCATTTTCTGTATATCATGAATCACTGGAAAGTTCAAGATATTTTTTTTTTATGGAAGAGTAAAGTTGAATGAATTGAGTCTATTGCTTTACACGATTCTGAATCTTTAGTTAATTTGAAAAAAAAAAAAGGCATCAATGATTAAATCATATAACCATCCTATCTTAAAAGATGGAGAGAGAGTTTGCAAATATTTTTCTTCTTCTGTTGTTACACTTAAGTCAAGCGATTTCAGCATATAAATGGAAATGTTTACATCATTTATTTTAATAATTGTTTCACATGGGTTCTTCGTAATTTTGTTTAGTTTTAAAAAAACATTATTAGTTTTTTTGCTTGAAGTATCACCCGTTTTTTTTTATTGAAACATCACCCGTTAAAGTGTTAGAATAAGTATCACTATCTTCTTTCAAAATTGGTTGATTCTTACTACTAATTGGAAAATTTTCTACAGAATTAGACATTTCATTTTCAGTTTTATCTTCCCTACTGTCTTTACTCGATATTCGTTTTGTCTTATCGCTAATGATCAAATCATTGGTATTTTTCCTTTTTTTAAAAGTTTCAGTTAGATTTTTTTTTTTTTTTTTTTTTTTTTTTTTTTTTTTTTTGCTTTTTGCTTTTTGTAAACTTTTTTTTATTTCTCTTTTGAGAAGTTCTGTAAAATTTCATCTGGGTCGTCATTTTCTTATTCGATGACACCGAATAATGAGGCATTGAAGAGCATTTCTTGAGGCTGCTTTTTATTTTTGCGGCTCCACGATATCCTTCAACTAAAAATTTCAATGTAGATATAACATTTTTAAGCATTAGTTCTTGAACATCTGAATTTTCTATTAATTTGGTTAATTCAGAATAAAGATTTTGACATTGAATAATTTGTCTTTGTGTAGATTTTATATTTATTTCTTTTGCAGAAATGGGCATATTATCTTCATTGATATTTCTTTCTTCTGTTGAAAAACATTTGATAGTAAAATGGATTTATTTGTATTTGTGGATGTATAGTAAAATGAATTTTGTGGATGTATTTGCACAAATTATCATCTGGGCAAGAACATTTATAAAGATGGCCACATAATGAGTCGCATGTCATATTCGTACATTTCTCCAAACAATGCTCTGGTATTGGGCTATTTTTATGCATTTTTACCACTTTTTATTCTTTGTTTTTGTCTTCATTTGCTGACATATTCCAAGTATTTTCTGAATCTTGATAGACGTCTTCTTTATTAATTCTGTTTCTTTTTCTGTGATTTACTTCAATCCTTGTGGATGACTGAGTTTTGAATGGAAAATCCATATATAATTTCTAAGCATGTGTCAGATGTCTATCTTTCTCCATTTGCATTAATGTGTTAACTAAATTATCTATTTGCCTATTAAATTTTCTTTTGAAATAAACTGTTCCAAGCAATAAATGAATTAAATGACAAATAGAACGCTCATGATCTTGAATTATAGTTGATAACTTTTTCCAACTGTTATAGATAGCTATAAATCGTGTAGAATTTTCACTTTCTCTAGAAAATAATGTACAGCAAAAAATAAAAAAAATACCGAGTCGGGTGTTTTTGAATAAATTAAAAATAAAACAAAATCGAACAATTTTCCTAAAAATTCTAAATGTATCCGTATATAGAAATTTAGCAAGATCATCATTATTTTGTTAAACTGACTACAACATAATTTCGGTGTTTTCATTTCGCCTATTCGTCACAGATTAAATATTAGAAGTTTTTATTTTAGAGGAAGGGGCGCTTTGAGAATTTCAAGAGGGACGATTTTGGGCGCCTGCTTTCTTTGGAGGGGAGATCAATGTGAAAAGCGGCTACAGCATCATAGGAGGTCTGTTTTATCACTGACGGTAGTGGCTTTTTCTCAGCCAACTCCCCTATACTTTAAGACGGAAGGGGTCGGGTGGCACTCATTTAATAGGTTTGCGTAATTATTGTGTTTCCAAAAGGTTTTGGTGTCTATATTCCTGTATTGTTAGCTCAAAATAGGGAAGATTTTATGGCTATTTACTGAAAGAAATGTTTTCCCCTGCTTTCTTAACGATGAATGATATGTAAGAATACCAACACCTTTATTTTCCCGATAAATGCCAGGCACACTTTTCAGGCTATGTAAGGATATAATAGCAAACTATTGGGTTATCACTGCGGCAAATTACAAAGCAGTTTTCTCATGAAATGTATTCTGAATTATGTTCTTGCGGAAGGAAGTCGTCTTCTTATTCTGTAAAAGGGCTATCCAAAGTTTTGATGCTCAGTAGAAACTATCGGTTTCATATAAGGCAGACCCGAAAAACTTCAAACTGCCGCGATTTATGAATATATATAGAGAGAGACTATAGTCTCTCTATAATAAATACCTCTTAGTAATAGTAATAAATACCACGTTAAAAGGGGAAAAAAATTGAATCAAAACTAAACCAAATGAATATAGTTTTTAATTTGTTTTTTTTTTTATTCCGAAATAATTTAAATTTAATTTCATAATGCTTATATTTTTGATTATATATATATATATATAATGATTACATATAAGAAAAAAATTCTAAATTCATTATTCAAGTGCTATTCTGAAAATTTTTATTTAGTCGTGAATTGTTTCTTTATATTTTACGTATTTTGAATCTATTTTTGACGTTATCGAAGTAATTTTTGCATTATGAACAAAAGAAAGCATGAAATCACTAAAGAAAATATTAAAGAAATTTTGCTTGCTTCTAATGAAAGTGATGATAATTTGTCAAGAGAAATTGATGAATGACCAAAACAAAGATATTTTAGCTTATCTTCCATGTATCTCAATAAAGAATATGAATTGAAACTATCGAGAATTATTTTGGAAAAAATTAGATTATACTGGATTGGAATAAATTTTTGGAAATATAATATGAAGCTTTAGACCAAAAACTTATCTTAATAATATTATAGAAAACCTCAGATTACTTTTTCAGAAATTCAATATGCAAAAATCAAAAAGCATAACCATTTATACTAAAAAAGTAATGCTTATGACGAATTAAAGTAAATTTTTAAGTTGAAAGCTCGCAAAATGTATTTTCAAAATATATTTTAATTCCGAATTTTATTTAGCATACTTTTGTAATTCAGCATTAAATGAAGATTTAAAAATTTGTTATCTCGTCTATCGAATTGTTTTGATAGAAATGAAATTTTGTAAACATAATATATGACATAATCTCTTGGTTTGACAAAATTTTAAAAGTTATAAAATAAGAAAATTAAGTAGATTAGTAAATCTACTTAATCTTCTAGTAAATTTAATCTACTAGTAGATTAGTAATCTACTTAATGATTAAGTAGATTAAGAGATTAGTAAAAATAAGTTGCAAGTTAAAGATGTTTTTTTATATATATTTGTTTCAAATTCCTTTCTAATGATTTAGTTCAAAATAAGAATGGATAACTTTTTAGAAATATAATGTATAAACTTCTTTAAAAATTTATTTAAAATTCTAAGAAAAAAATAACTCTTAGTATTGCTTCAGAAAATTCCAAATCGTGTTTTATAATGAAAAATTCAACCCTAAAAAATCAATAACAATAATGGTTTATTCTGAAGATGCAATACTGAAGATAATTACAGTAAAATTTTAAGCCGAATGTCGTAAGAAATATTATTTTCGAAATGAATAAAATGTTTCAAAAGTGTTATTTGTTATTGATTGCTTAGTAGGTTCCGTTATTTCGGTATGAAATGAAGATTTAAAACATTATCATCTCTATTATTGAATCGCATTTGACAAATAACAAAATTCTTTTATGGTAATATATGATTTGTTATTTAAATTTGGCAAAATAATTTTTATTAATAATTTAAAAGTGAATTCTTAGTAAAATTAGATGAAAAAATAATGTTTTTAAAATGGGTATTAATGTCAGTTTTCATTTCAACGCATTAAAACCAAACAAAAATGTTTGAAAGCATTATATGAAACTTTTCTTTAAAAATTTATTCACTAAGTTATAATGTAAAATTTAAAATTTGTTGCACTGAAAGAAAAAAAAATTGCCCCAAAAAATCAATGAGCGAAATGCTTCATGCTAAAAAATTTAAATACGCTTGAGTAAAACTCTCAGGCTGAAAGAAAATGCAAGCTCGTTGTTGAAAAACCGCAAGGCAATTCATTGTTCAAAGTAGATTTATTATTTCGAATGACGGGTTTCTTCTATATAAAATCAGTCTAATTATGTACAATTGAATATTCGAAATACGAAAATTACTGTACAAAAGTAGCCCAATGAATAAGTATAACTTTCGAATATACTCTCTAATAAAGACATCACCTCCCTCCCCAAATAAAATCATGGGCATTGGACAATACCGTCAACGCCAAAAATGCACAGATTTTTATTTTTAGACAATGGCATATGACTTTTGTGCTTCACAGTACAGTGAAGAAAACCAAATATGTATTGCGAATGCCCTTTTTTCAACTAATTGAAGTCAAAATTTAACGCAGAATGCATTTTAAATATCGCAATCATATGTTAAATTTCATTTATCTAACTCGTTGTTTTTTTATATTATCGCGTACGGACCAACTAACATTCAACTCTTTGATGGATTTAATTCAAAATTCGATAAGTATCTAATTTAAATTTTTAATTTTTATACCGATTTTATTCGTATAGCTATTTACTGTCTATTCTATTCATTTGTATTCGAATAGCCAAATAGACAGACTTCACATCAATGGATTTCATTCATCAATCGATCTGACAGAAATCTTCAAATTTGTTGAAAGAACATGCAACCAAATTTCAATTTGTCTTGCAAAAGACGCTTTTGAGTTATTGTGTTCACAGACTTATGAACAAACATAGTTTCCAAATTGCGCTTTATGGACTCAGGAAATTAATTAAAACTAAGATATTGAGATTAGTTAAAATCTCGAGTGGGATTCTTGACGATTACAATACTTTTTATTTGCATACTTCGTTTTTCTAGTAAGTAAAAATGGGCTTGACTTCATAAATCAGTTAATTCTTTTATGAATTATAATAAATTTTATTATAAGCAGATAACTATTATGGGAAATTTTTATATCCTTTCTGAACTTCGAGCTGAAATAAACAATGTCAGCTTTCAATAACTCGAATGGCAAATTCTTTAATCTAGCATATCTTCTGATAAATAAATATTAATTTGAAATAACAAACAAAATTAAATTCAATTTTAGAGGGAGGTACAAAAGTGCATATTAAGTCGCAATAAATTTATACTTTTAATATAATACTAAAAAAAAATCTGAAAATAAAATTTAACAAACATAGAAACAGATATCGAAAGACATAAAAATATCAAAATGACACTTTTCTTATTTTAAACTGCGAAAATTTGTCCATATTTCTTTGATAATATCAGTTTGAATAAATAACGGAGACAACTGAATCATACTATTCCACAAACAGTTCTCAACTATTTTAGAAAAAAAAAAAAAAAAAAAAAAAAACCGGTCTCTTTCAACTTGCATTACAGATTCGGTATGGATCTCCGTTAGATTTCAATCCGGAAGAAAACTAAATGAAAAACAAACAAAGAATCTTTACTTAAATATTCAATCACCATTTATAACCCATTGAATTTAGAATGTTTGTATTAATTTAGAAGAAAAAAATATATTATTATTATTCTCATCAATTTAAGTGATCTGACATTTTTAAAATGGAGGTATTCGCCTTCAGTAATGACATTTTCGATGGAAAGGTGGGTGGGGGGTGAATCCCTTCATTATTGGCATCTTTGATTCAAGCAGAAAAGAAGAATCACACTATAGCATCAGAATTCGACGTTTGAGGTAAATATTATTCAAAATTAAGCCTTTTCATTAAATAAACAAAAGACTGATAGATATTCTTTTAGCTTAAAAGAAACTACCCGCCTTCGGTGACCAGTTGTTCACCTTTCATATTAAAAGTAATAATTTAGCCCTCCAACTACAGAAACAGATAATCAGCTGAGAAAGACGAAATTTTAGTAATAATTTTACACTGTGGTACTTAATCCGTAGAAAATAAAAGATAAGAAAATTAAAAAAGAAAGTAACAGGAAATCCATATTGAAAGGGAGAGGAATTAAATTGGAGTAGATGACCATGAAATTAAGTTAGGATTTCAGGATTACTTTTATACTATATAAAGTAGGATAATCATTGAAGTTCTTCTACATGGAAAGCAAAGGGAGAAACGTGTATCAGTAAGCAGTATTTATATTTTTATCTTTCGAAAGCTATACCTTCTCATTGTGAATTCTATTTAATAATAAAAATAAAAATAAAAACATTAGTACAGATTTTTTGAGTCCCAATTTCCAGAATGCATTAAAAATAATTTCATATTAAAATACATATTTAATAATTTTAAAAAATAGAATTAAATGAACTTCTTATGGTAGGCATTTCAATTGTGTGTTTCTTATAATTTTTGCTAAGTTAAATATTAAAGCGAAATATTGATTAGTAATTTTACAAAATCATATTAATTTTATTATTAATAATTATCTAGAATAATTAATATTCATTAACTAATAAATAAGAATAATTATTTCATATTCTAATTCGTTTTCTTAGTACTCAATGTTAAAATGCATTTATAATCATCTCAGAATTATGGCATTTATTCTATTTTTTGAAAATATCAATTTATATATGAAATAAAAATACATTTAAAATCCATATAATACAAATTAAATAACCTCAATTTAAAAATAGAAAATTTTTTTAAAAAAAGTTTAAAAACTTGCAGGTGTAGCTCAAAATATTTACATACTTGACATTTTTTTGAATTAGTTTTAAAGAATGAAATAACAGCATTTCAATTTTCTATTGTAAATATATCAAAACTGAATATACACATAAAAGAATTAATAATTATGCTACTATTTAAAAAAATTTGGGGGGGGAGGGGGATCACAGATAATACAGTATGAAAATCAATATTGCACTAAGATACTTATGAATAATTTATTGGCATATCCATTCAAGAAGATCTATCACAGCTATGATGCATGCAAATAACTACTATCACAGATGAAAAGATCATCTAGTTTGGCATGGCTGCCAGCTGGATTTTCTTCCTTAGCAAATCTTCCACTTTTTTATACAATACTTTCAAGTTGAATATTATCAAACATCAATACAGCAATATTGTATCAATTTTTGGACATGAGATATTTAGAAAACAGAGATAAAATCACTGAAAAAACACAGACAAAATTATATTATAGAAACCAAATGAAAAATAAATAAGTGGCTCAAAATCTAGTATTGTAGCTTAAAATCTAAAGACAGAATATGACTTTTTTATAAAATCATTGTCAATCAGGTAACTATTATATATTATATTTTGTTGAATTAGAAAGAAATTTGCATAGTAACAAATAAATTTATTATGAATGATTGAAGGTAAACAAAATTAAATATTGATATTTAGATTGAATAATATTATGTATAAATAAAGCTACAGGACAATGAAAAGTACATAAATGCTGTTAAAGTAAATGCAAACATAACATCACAACTTAACAATAAAAGAAAATTTTTGATTAAAATTATTATAAAATGACCTGATTACAATGCATTATACTCGATGAAGCAAGAGGAAATAATGCATCATAAAAATTGTCATAAATAAAACAGCTAAAAATAAAATAGAAAACTAAATTATAAATATTGCTTTTTATTTCTCCCAATGCTATGCAAAAATAAAATTAGAATTCATTGAAAAGTAAGACATAATTATTGTTAAAATTAATCTAAAAACAGAAGAGATTCATATAAAATTTAAGTCAGAGCTATTTTAAAGACTCAAAGATAACTAAATTAGCAAATTGAGTTATTAATTTGACTGATTCGAAAATCTCTTTTTTGAACTTATGTAAAATAAGTAGGGATGAACTAGATGTTCCCATAATGCATACTGTGAGTTTTTAGCAAGTTTCTTTGAACCCATACGATATAATAATGATTATAGAAAATTTTGCAAGATTAGATTGGCTATTAAAAATCATACTAACTATGTAAAATTATACACAAAAAATAACTGTAAAATTACATATAAATCTGAATCTTCTTTACCAAATATATGTGATAAATATGTTAAAATAGTCACTGACATACATTTATTGTCAATCTTTCTTCCTGAGAACCATTTCAAATTTTAATATTAAAATTTTCAAGATCTGTATTCACATTTTTATTATAAGACAAATAATTATATATGTTATAAACAGCCTTTAAATAACTTTTATATTTATTATTCATAAAAAATAAAAGATGCCTTTTTTTTAAATAAATCCAAAATAATGTTATGATGAAATAAAATATAACTATAGTGTAAAACTGCATAATATATAAAAAAATATTAATTTATTTATAAATTATTGAATAAACTACATATATAAATTAAGTATTTGGATATTAACTGCATGCTGTTGATGAATATAGTCAAGATTTAATTATGGAAGAATTTATCAGCAATGACCCTTGGCAATTAATTGTTAGCATTTGGTTAATATACAGCTGAAAACTAAAGTTTTCTTCAAACATATCATTTTTTGTATTTTATTTACTATTGAAATTCATAATTATTTAATAAATGAAAGAAAATGATATATATAATCATCTGAGCATCATTGCAAAATATTTAGAGAATATCTTTTCAGAATGAGATATAAAAAATTTCCTGACAACTGATGACACTTGCTCCAATAATTCTCCAACATTATCTAAATATAAGGGAGAAAATACATGTTCAGATTATTCAGTTGATTTTAAAATGTAAAATGCACAATAAAAAAATTAACTTGCATATAAAAAGATTTTTCTATATCATTTTGCTTATACTTCATAAGAAAGAATCATACAAAAAGTTGATTAGTTTTTCATTGCTTCTTGCATCATTATTTCACTCAAACAAAATTTCTACCTTTCTTTTAATTCGGTCTACCTATTTTGTGTTCAGTGTGTATAAAATTGTTTTGTTAATTTAGCAAAGTACAAACATGGTTAATTGCTCCTAATGAAATTAACCATAAAAGTAAATTCAATGGAATAAAGAATTTAAAGCAAAAGAAAGAAATGTCAAGGCTGGCAAATTTGGATATCTGCAAAGTCTAACAGAGCAAAAGAAAGTGAATGATATTTATACACAGTTAAAGAGTATTAGTCATTAAAAGAAAACACATGGTAATTGATGAAAATAGTAAGCATGGAAGGTGGAATATTATAAGACAATATTTTTTTAAGGCTACGAAAGTTAATTCAGCCTTGATTAGAAAGATTCATGCGAGTCCATAATTAGTTAACAAAAAGATAAAGATATGTAATAAATTTTCACATCACGAATTTGCTATCGTGAGTAAACAAGAAAATAAAACGTATGCAATAAGTTTTCGCCCTAAATAAACATAAGAAGGAAGAATCTTTTTTCCATACTGATCTGTTAACCTAAATGTATAAACATTGTTCAGAAAGCATATTATATGCCATTATTAAAACTCAGTAGAAAGGAATTTAAAAAGAAACCAGAATATTCTTATATGATAACCAGAATATATTACACTTAGAGCAATGTTTAGCATGTCGAACTCGAAGTGTAATGTAAACATAAGCACCAAATCGAGGCCTCGGCAAGCTCATGTCAACCTTTAGGAGTCCAATCACAGCGCAGTTCACATCAGCCTGATGCTTTTATAAGATGCGCTGTGATTGTACTCATTTAGGTTGACATGGTCTGGTCAATTTCTAGAGAGTGTCAAATTCCACAAATTCCAAATGTCCAATGTTCTTCCTAGAACTTCTTACCTTCATTAGCTGTGAGATTACGAATTTTAAACCGAGTTAAACCAAGAACCTGCTTAATTTCCGATAGCATAACGAGGAGATCCCATATTGCGGAATTCTTTGAGAAGGGCAAGAGATCTCCTTAATAAGTTTGTGCCATTTATGGGCTACTTGGGATGATATTAACTTTTGTATATATCTCAAAAATTTCGTGGAGAATTCGCTTTCTGAAAGCTTCAAAAATTTTAGGGTTTGCTTTTTGGCTTAAAACTGGAATCAAATAAAAAAAATGGTTATAACTAAACAATTGGAAAATCAGTATGTTCTAAAGAGATTCACGTTTCTTTCAAAAATTAAAGTAAAAGCAGAGAAAAAAAATCACGATTTAAGGGAATTGCCGTCATTTTCAAATAAATTTGCCAAAAAAACAAAACAAAAAAGCATGTTATTTTAGGTAGATGTTGAATGCATACCTGAACGAATGTCAGCGCGAGTGATTAAAGAGGGTCTAGTCTAGAGATACATAATCCACGATTTTTTGAATAACAAATAATTTTGTTATAGTTATTTTTAAATATTTGTACCAAATATCTGTTATTTCAATCATATTATTAATTTAAAATTATTATTTAATATTAAATATAAAATTTATTAATTGTAATTAATACTTTATTTACTAATTTAAGAACGTGTGATTGAATTAATTTATCTATTTCAGCTTACTTCTTAAATTTGATTTTTTTCAAAACTATTTATTTAATTTCTGTATTGGAGTAAACCATTTTCTGAAAAATTTGAATTAAATATAAATGTCATTTCTTTAAATTGTTTACTTTAGTTCTATATTCTACCAATAGATGGCGCCAGCAGTAAATGGAATATATGCAAAGTCAAATCACAAGCAATTAAGAACGATTTGTATGGAACAGTGCAACAACACATACGAATACCAGTAAGACCGGTTACTCTCATGAAGTGGAGCGGCGACTTCACACTTTCAAGTGAAGTCACCGCTCCGATAAATTTCAGTGATATGCAATTCTGTGATACGATGATTCCAATAACCGGTCCGTTCACTTTTCAATCCGTTCACAGATTTCTCCTTTTCTGTTATGTTCGAGAGCTTCCATTGGACAGATCGTATCGATTGTCATTTCCAGTGAAGTCACTGCTCCGGTAAATTTCAGTGATATTGTATCGATTGTTACTTTCTATCGTGATCCAAAACCTGTAATCGAAATACCACCAGTAAGATCGTATCAAGGATTTGAATCACACCCCTCTTTGAAAAGTATGGGGTCAATTCACGGTCACGTGTCAGGTACCAAACAAACCGTTTCTGTTCAATTTTCAACCGTTCTGCGCATGTCGGAATGTCTGCCGATAACGTTGATGAAACCATTGTTTAGTAAATGTTACGCTAGCCGATCAATTATTAAAAACTTCTGATTTTTTTTAAAGATATTATTTTGAATTATTTTCTCCAAATTTTCGTAGTTATATAATTTTATTTCTGATATTAAAATCTTAATTAGTACTTTCAATGGAATTATTGTTTTTGCATAATTAATTAAAGTCGCTTTTTAATTCATTTGGTGCTGCTTTATTTTTTCCTTTCCCGTATCTCCCCCCCCCTTTTTTTTACCCAAAGGATACATTTTGACAAATAACTATGGCAGTGTTTTTAAAAAATTACATATGTTCTTTTTTTACATATTATTGAATGTGGAATCTTATAAATATAGTTCTTTTTAAAAATAAATTATTACTCTTAGATAAGGTAATATTTTAAAGCTTACTAATAAAATTATTACATTTTTTTTCTTATGTAATGATTTTTATTAATATTCAGACTTTGATGTTTTCAGTTTGCTCAGAGGAAAGAACAAGAAATTCAAATTAGTATATATTGAATAAATTATGTTTACAATTTCAAATTATAAAATATAAAAGGTATAGATACCTTTTTTTAAATCCATTCAACTTATGAATCAGTTATTTCATTTTAATTTGTAGAGATCATTAAAGGAAAACAAACAAAATTACAGTTTCATAATTTTTATTTACACATTACAAAAATATATAGATAGATAAAATATATATGATAATTATTTGAAAAAATGTGATCAAATGGATGTTTCAATGTACTCACTAATTCAAAAAACTATTTATCAACATTTATTTGTCTAGACACTAAGAAAAAATATAAACACAGCATGACAAAAATGTCAAAGTAAATAATGAAATCAATTTTATTCAACAGAAACATTCTAAATACTAAACAACAGTTTTTTTTTATCACGAATAAAAACAATATATATACTGAGAGAGAGAGAAGTTAAATGGGATATGAAGATGAGTTAGAAGAAACACTTTTATGCTTTTACAGAATTTTATAATTCAAAATTGATATGTTAAAAAAATAGAAGAAAAAAAGTGAGACATGCATGTAGCAATGAAGTTGGGAATAAAAATTATATAATAAATGGTGATATGGAAATTGATTTTCAATGAAAAGACCTGTATTTATTAAAACAGAAATCACTGAGGTGCACAATGGTATAACATGATATTATGATAAAAGTCAATTTCAGTTTAAATACAATAAACTATTGACATTTCATTTTTAACAATAGAAAAGTTGTTTGATATAAATTCACTTTGAATCCATCACAAATCTGCAAATGTAATTAGAAAACTAGTAATAATGCTTTCTAGAGCCATCCATTTTTCTCTTTTGTTATTAAACACGATTACCCAGCAATAACTGAATAACATGAATTACTAAAAGATAAAGAAAACTTTAAGGTTCATAATAAAAAAGTAAAACCTCATAATGCATTTTATTATAATGCCAAATACTAAAAATCAAATACAAAAATTATTTGACATTAATTAATGGTTTTTATACTTAACTAATTTATATACTTAATTAAATTACATGTGTTTTCAAAACTTAAATATATATATATATTTCTTATATATAGCATTCAATTTATCAAATTAAGAGCACGTTTAATAAAATACATCAATTATATATATATTATAACAGTCAATAAGCAAATTCAATTTTCAGTAGTTAGTAAAGATTTCACTTATTAAATAAATCTTCAAGAAATTTATTCACTTCCACCTAAGTTTAGAATTATAGCAGTTGTTATTTTTGCAGCAGGAGTTTGTTTACTTACATTAATTAAATTTAGATAAGATATTTTAGAAAACACAATGTAATATTCATGTAAACATTTTTAAACCTTCTGAGCATATTCAAAATTATCAGAAATTTCATCAAATGTGAATAAAGTGAATTAGAAATGCTCTCACGATTTTGTTTGATTGTTTTTGTTGGCAAATCGCTTACCGATTTCTTTTTTACTGAAACATTTGCGATTACTGGAATTCCATTTACGATTTAATAAATGGATTCTTCAAAATGATCGAAGCACATCACCGACTTCGAAGGCTTGAAAAAATCTATACCAAAGGTACCAAAACTATGCAGGATTGTTGAAATAAAAATAAGAAAACATTTTATCATGACGGCCACTCTTGTGTTTCGCATTAAAGTATCCATCAGCACACCAGTATTTCCTCTTTTAACACATAATAAGAGGAAAGAAAATGATTCAAAAATTATAACTTCAAATGTAAACAAAAAAAATCCGCTTCATACTCGGCGGAGAACGTTAATGGCAGACTAATCGACGAAAGCGGTGCGGATGAAACTTAAATGCCATGCTCGGATAGCTCATGACATGTGACTTTTACGTCACATGAATTGACCCCATTGATCACTTGTATTTGTGACTTTTTGATATTGGTTAAGTAATAACCGCTCGTAAAATATTCGTCATCCCTAATCACTGAAATTTATCGGAGCGGCGACTTTACGCTTTCCAGTGAAGTCACCGCTCCACTTTATGAGAGTAACAGGTCTTACTGGTATTCGTATGTGTTGTTGCACTGTTCCATACAAATCGTTCTTAATTGATTGTAATTTGACTTTGCATATATTCCATTTACTGCTGGCGCGATCTATTGGTAGAATATAGAACTAAAGTAAACAATTTAAAGAAATGACATTTATATTTAATTCAAATTTTTCAGAAAATGGTTTACTCCAATACAGAAATTAAATAAATAGTTTTGAAAAAAATCAAATTTAAGAAGTAAGCTGAAATAGATAAATTAATTCAATCACACGTTACTTAAATTAGTAAATTAAGTTTTAATTACAATTAATAAATTTTATATTTAATATTAAATAATAATTTTAAATTAATAATACGATTGAAATAACAGATATTTCGTACAAATATTTAAAAATAACAATAGCAAAATTATTTGTTATTCAAAAAATCGTGGATTATGCATCTCTACCAATAACCGGTCAGTTCAATTTCAATCCGTTCACAGATTTCTCCTTTTCTGTTATGTTCGAAAGCTTCCATTGGACAGACCGTATCGATTGTTACTTTCCAGTGAAGTCACCACTCCGGTAAATTTCAGTGATATCGTATCGATTGTTAGTCTGTATTGTGATCCAAAACCTGTAATCGAAATACCACCAGTAAGATCGTATCAAGGATTTGAATCACATCCCTCTTTGAAAAGTATTGATCACTTGTATTTGTGACTTTTTGATATTGGTTACGTAATTACCGCTCGTAAAATATTCGTCATCCCTAGTTTGGTCAAGAGAATGCGAAAAGATTGATCGTAAGGAATACGCCAAAATATAATTCATACATCTTTGCAACATTTTCTAAGTCAACAAAAATGCATGCCACCTAGGGATGACGAATACTTCAGAAGCGGTTATTACGTAACCAATATCAAAAAGTCACAAATACCAGGAATCAATACTTTTCAAAGAGGGGTGCTATTCAAATTCTTGATATAATCTTATTGGTGATATTTCGATTACAGGTCTTTGATCACTATAGAAAGTAACAATCGATACGATCTGTCCAATGGAAGTGTAGTGATCGTAGCGCCATCTTTCATCCATGTTATTCTAAAGCGCTACCTATCTACTTTCCCTAATACAATCTATGTTAATACTTCGGCCGGGGAATCCCCGTTTTATGTACACGTGCGCTAAGCAGTGATGTTCCGATAGTTGTTAGTGAAATGAAGAGTTTATTTTTCTAATAGCGATGAAGTGCTTTATACAACACTATGTCTGATATCGATCTCCAAAAACTCTATTATGGATCAATATTCCTAGTTCTCAATACTCATGTGATTTAGTTTATAAAACTCAATACTCTTCAAACACTTACTAAAGCTTTTAATCTACTTTAACTACATCTAATCACATTTACGGACATCTAAAACTACGACACACACAAAACATTACATCAAAACATAAACATTAAAACAGAAGCCCGCGTAGAAGAAGTTGCCAGATACAAGAATGATACAATAAAGTTTCAAAAATAATCTCGTAACCAGTCAGTTTTCTACATCCTCCCACCTTGAGTTGGGAGAGTTGGCAACTCAACAAATCTCAAAGTCACAAATCGAGTCTTTTTGGTCCATGTGCGATTCTTCCAGATCGAGTTTTAACAGTTTCTGAAATGGGACCTTCAGGATCTAATACTTGTGTCTGCGACACTTCATGAGCAGCTGGCTCTTGTTGCACTTTAGGAGTAACTTGCCCTTGCTGCACTTTAGGAGTAACTTGCTCTTGTTGCACTTTAGCTCTGACATCCTTGGCCACATCATAAGTTATCTCCAATGGAAATAGTCGTTGAATCGGTCTTAGTATTTCTCCACGAGCTGTTTTAAGTCTCACGAGTCTGGTAATTCCCTCTTTTCCGGGGATGATTTCTGCTACACGTCCCAAAGTCCAGTTGATACGCTTCTGATTATCGTTTCCTACAAGAACAACATCACCAACAGAAATAATCGACTTATTTTGAAGCTTTGGCCTTTGTATCAATGAGCCTAAATACTCAGACCTGAATCTTTTCCTAAGGACCTTTTGCAAAGCAAGACAATATTTTATCCTTTTATTTAGGCTTTTGTGATCTGCTGCATCACAGTCGGGCACTCCAACTTCTCTAATGTCTTGTAGGAATAAGGATGGTGACAATGGAACAAAATCTGTATCTCTTTCTGAAATATAGGTGAGAGGTCTCGAGTTGATTATCGATTCACAGTCGCAGAGAACCGTGATCATCTCCTCATATGACAAAAAGGCATGACCTAACACCCTCTTTAGTGCATTTTTCATAACTCGAATCAACCTCTCCCACCAACCTCCCCACCAGGATGCAGTAGGGGGATTAAATTTCCATTTAATGCGATTTATTGCTCCGTTCTCAACGATCCGGTTCCAGTCTAAAGAACGGAGCAAATTACTAGCACCAATAAAGTTTGTTCCATTGTCACAGTAGATAACTGAGCATCTACCTCTTCTTGCCACAAATCTGCGCAGGGCCAACAAAAATGTGTCAGTGGAAATGCCTGATAGAAGCTCAAGATGTACAGCTCTGTACACCGCGCATGTGAAAAGACAAACTCAAGTCTTTTTCTCATCTTTCAAGTATAATGGGCCAGCTAAGTCCACACCTACAATTTTGAATACAGCAGTGTCTCTGATTCGATCTTTGGTAATTGGGGCTGGCTCTGCATCTAAATTTTTTCTAGAATGCCTCTTGCAGATAACACATTTTGAGATGATCGATCGCACAGTTTTTCGGCCATTTAAGATCCAAAAATGTTCTCTCAGCAGGTTAAGTAGCATTTGAGTCCCCACATGTCCATGTCTTTTGTGAAAAGAAACTATTAAAAGTTTCACAACATGGTGTTGAGAAGGAAGGACTACAGGTCTTCGAAAAGAATGGCTGTCTTCGCGATACTCAATTTTTGTTCTCAATCTGATGATGCCATCCTCATCTTTGTAAACTCTTAAAGTTTTCAATTTCTCGTCTTTCTCGTTAATGAATGCTTCACTTTGAATGATCTTTATTACTATTTTCTCCGCTTCTTCAAAGTCCTCTGCATCCAGAATATCACATTTTCTCAATTATTTTGGTTTTTTACAGTTTCTAAAAAATCTCAATATCCATCCGATCATACGTACAATTTTCTCATATTGGGAAAAGTAACTATAGTACCAATCACGTTCTTCCGTATTCACGTTTTCGATGGCGTGAGCACTCAAACAGGCAGTCGGGGTAGACACAAGAGTTTTCTTTCGTTCCTTCAGCACTTCATCTTCATTGACTACTGCATCTGAGAATGGCCACTGATCAGCAGGTAAATATAGCCAATCAGGGCCCTCCCACCATTTGGACTGCCCTAGTTTCTTGGCAGAACAACCTCTACTTGGAAGATCGGCAGGATTAAATGAACCAGGCACATGTCTCCAATTTTCTTTGGAAGTCAAAGTTGATTTCCGCAACACGGTTTTGTACGAAGGTACCCCAAGCATCTTCTCTTTTTATCCAAGTTATCACTGTCGTTGAATCGGACCACAAATAGATTTCTTCATGTGGGATCTCTTTTGTTATAGATGAGGCAAGGCGTGCAGTGATTGTAGCCGCCAATAACTCTAGTCTTGCCATAGTGGTCTTCTTTCCCGTTGGGGAAACTCTGGCTTTAGCACTTAACAACTGAACTTTGACACACTCACTCGTCTCAACTCGAAGAAAAGCTACTGCTGCATAAGCATACATGCTCGCATCACTGAAAAAATGCAAGGAACATTTCTCATTCGCATCACCAGTTTTTAATGTCGAGGAATTTGCACCTTTCCGAGATGAAATATGTCTCTCATCCACTTCAGAAACTCTTCTCTAGTATTGGAGTCCACTTCTCCCTCCCAATTCAATTTTCACTCCCAAGTTTTCTGTAGCAGCAGTTTTGGAAACAATGCAACAGGACAAGTTGCACCAATAGGATCGAAGATACGATGAGCTGCAGAAAGAATAGTTTTCTTCGTCACATTCTCTACACAAAGTTCCTTCAGGCTGTTCATATTTATACCCAAAGTATCCAGACCTTTGTCCCACTGTAATCCTAAAACCTTCGTGACAGGAGCGCTTTTATCCTTTAAATATGTGCTTTCTCAGCCTCTTAGTTGAAAACTTCTCTCAACCATGACATTGGTCGCAACCTCAATGAAGAGTTCAAGCTCTTTCTCGTTTGACACACTTGTCACACAATTATCCACATAAAAACTCTGCATTAATAATTTTACCATCCTCTGGATATTTCTTATCTTGATGGTTTAAAACCTCTTGCAAGTGGTGCATAATAACAATTCCACTGTAATCCTAAAACCTTCGTGACAGGAGCGCTTTTATCCTTTAAATATGTGCTTTCTCAGCCTCTTAGTTGAAAACTTCTCTCAACCATGACATTGGTGAGAACCTCAATGAAGAGTTCAAGCTCTTTCTCGTTTGACACACTTGTCACACAATTATCCACATAAAAACTCTGCATTAATAATTTTACCATCCTCTGGATATTTCTTATCTTGATGGTTTAAAACCTCTTGCAAGTGGTGCATAATAACAATTCCAAGCAAAAAGGGACTGCATGACACACCAAAAACAACACGACAATGTCTAAAGTACTTCAATTTACCATCTTCTCCAATCCACAGAAAACGTAAAAAATCTTTATCTGAAGGTGACAGACAAACTTGCAAAAAGGCCTTGCGAATATCAGCAATAACTCCAATTTTTTCCAACCGAAAACGATATAAGATATTTGGTATCAATTCAATCAAATTAACTCCAGTTTCTAAACAGTCATTGAGGCAAGGGACACCTTTCTGTCTGGCGGAAACATCGAATACAGGTCTGATTTTGGTGGTACTATTCTCCTTCAAAACAGGAAGGTGTGGTAAATAATGTGCAGGGAGATTAACCTCGTCTTTAGTCACTTCTTCTATGATATCTTCTTCCAACCACTCTTTAAACACTGCTCCATAGGCTTCGAACAGTCCTTCGGTTTTAAGTCTCTTTACAACTTTGTGTAATCTCTTCTCAGAAAATTCAAAAAATTGTCAGGAAGTGGAAGATGATCTTCAATCCAAGGTAAACTCACAATATACCTATTCTCTATTTTAACTGTGTCTAAGAAATGCTGCCTCGCTGCTTCTTGTAATTCAACCGCCGTCTTCTTTTCAGATGGGTCTGTGATACCAAGAGAGTCAAGAGTCCACAAATCTGTTATGCAAGCACTTGTCGTGAGTATCGAAGTGATTAATAAGCTTGTATTCTCACTATTGGCACGTCCTATAACCGTCCAACCTAGCTTTGTTTCAATTGCAGTGATTCCATTTTTCAGTTGGAGATGGTTTCCGGTAATCAGCTTTCCTGCAACATCAGCTCCTATGAGAATTTCAATCGGACCATCCAAATCTTCTGCCAAATGAATGTTGTAATCTCTAAGTTCTTTAAAATGTGACCATCGTTTTCTAGACAATATTGAGTCACAAATCACTTCCTGTCCGAGCACTTCAAAATGGCAGCTATACTCCTCGGAAACGCTTGACAAATATATCATATATACATCATGTTGGCAGCTTGAGGTATTGGAACCACCGAACAGTGAGTGTTGTAAATACTCTCTCCTTTTGGCCTTGTAATTCATTTCTTCTTCTGCTGTTGCTTTCAGAATATACGACCGCTGAGATCCAGAATCAATGATGGCTCGAGCTTTACGTTTAGTGGTTTCTCCTCTCACAAGAATGGTTAAAGTTTGTAGGAAAACATTGGAAGATTTAGACAAGTTGGCCAGAGCTTCGTCGTGTTGTATCATTGATTCTCGAACTTTAATATCTGTAGGGACAGAGGAAGAATTGGGTTCTGGTGACAATGCTCTACACAAAAATAAATGATGCTTCTTCCCACATAATTGAAAGTTGAACTTGGAACGGCACGTCTTCACTCCATGTCCCTCTCTCAAACACAAGAAACAACAACGGGCCTTCTCTACAGCACTTTGTTTTTCATGCAAAGTCAGTTTAGAAGCTTTTTTACAGTTCCATGAATTATGTTCCTCAGCACAAAAAATGCAAAGCTTCTTCTTATTGAGATTAGAGGCCAAAAGATCAGTTGCTGATGATACTCTTGTTTGAAACTTCTTCTCGTTAGATTCTCGGCGATTGTTGGGAAAGCTTGATTTTTTAGATTGATCAAAACTTTGGGAGGCTAACAAAATTCTCTCTTTTCCCTCCACTTCATCCTGAAGAAAGTCGAAAAGCCGATCTAGCTCATTACTTGGCGTTTTCCTACATGAAGAGGTATCTTTTTTCTCGGTTGTTAAACTATACGTCACCTCCTCACTCACTCATCTATGTGTAGTTCGGAATCGCTCCCAGGCCTTTAAAGTCTCGTCAGGGAGAGAAGATTCAACTAGAGGGAACAACATTGCTGCATATTTATCCTTAATCACACCCAAAGTCTCTAAAGCTCTCAGTTTTGTTTCTAACTGATCATACAGTTTACGTATGTGAATTTTTGCAACTTTTGTTTTAAAAGTACAATAGACAACAGATCTCTCACATAAACCTCGACGAGCAACTCTTCTCTGCCATAGCGTAGCTTTAACTGTTTAACCGCTTTTTCATAATTTTCACCGCCAGGGGGGAAACTTTTAATCAACTCGTCAGCGGGTGAACCTTTCTCCATAGCGTATGCTAAATAAGTATATTTATCATGATGATCAAGGTTGGAATCGTTATCAATTTTTTGAAATTGTCCCCAAAAACACAACCAGTTCTTTATATTTCCATCAAAAGTGGGTAAATTGATTTTAGGATAATGCAATAAATTGTTCGGTGTAGTACTCACCGCTCCGGAAACAGTAGAAGCCGAAGAATGTTCTTTTTTTCTCATCCAAAAGATCATGTAATTTATTTTCTAAAATTCGCCACTTATCAATATAACTCTCGGAAATGTCGATTTCATTATTGATATTTTCCTCAGTCTATTCGGAAGCAAACAATAGTTCTCGAAATTCGTACTCACTCGCTACCATTAGTTTCGCTTTCTCTTCTACAATTTTTAATTTCAAAATTTTATCTTCGATAGTCAACTCATTTTCACAGTTCAAAAAATCACTATGAGCAATCGTAAAGAGTCTCCGATACTGTTTTCGAGAATTTTTTAGTTTCTCCATTACGAAAATATAACAAGCTCAAAAGTTATGACTTACACGAATCGTAGCAGATGTCCTGTCGTGGACGCCAGATGTCGGATATCGATCTCCAAAAACTCTATTATGGATCAATATTCCTAGTTCTCAATACTCATGTGATGTAGTTTATAAAACTCAATACTCTTCAAACACTTACTAAAGCTTTTAATCTACTTTAACTACATCTAATCACATTTACGGACATCTAAAACTACGACACACACAAAACATTACATCAAAACATAAACATTAAAACAGAAGCCCGCGTAGAAGAAGTTGCCAGATACAAGAATGATACAATAAAGTTTCAAAATAATCTCGTAACCAGTCAGTTTTCTACACTCTACATGAACATCACCACAATGGTGACCCGGAAAAGAGATCACGTATAAGTAAACTTCAAAATGTTCAACGCTTGCCATTGCTGTTCTGAGCTGTTTCCGTTTCAAGTTCTCCAACATGGAAGAGAATTCTGCTGTGAAGATGTCTCCATTTAATTTTGGAAACCGATAACTGCCAGTGCAACCAAGTACAACTATTGTGTAGCTAACCTTTCTTCTGAAGCAGCAGCTATAGTTCGCAATGTCATCACTTGTCCTGACAAAGACGATCCTTACAAGCAATTAAAAGTGGAACTTGTAAAAAGATGCGGTGAATCGAAATCTCAAATTAGATGTCTTCTTGCCGGCGAACAGTTAGGTGACCGAAAGCCTACTGATTTACTACGAGTTACGCAAAGGCCTGTCGAAAACCATCAAATTTCAGATACTCTTCTTCTGGAATTATTTTTACAACAACTGCCCCAAACCGTCCAGTCTATACTTCTAGCAATTAGTCCTCTAAATGCCACTAAAGCTGCTGAAATTGAGAATAGAATCATGGAAGCTACGCCACCCGAGGTAAGCAACATTTCAAACTCTAATTCCTGTGCAAATGTAAATAATACCTCTCAGTCCGAATTTCTTGAAGAAATTAAAGCACTTCGCGAAAAAGTTGCTTCTTTACGCCGATCAAGAAGTGCCAGTCGCGGACCGAGAAATAATTCTCGTAAACGACTTTCGCTTTCTCGAATGGTGTTTGTTGGTATCATCGGAAGTACGACTCCAAAACGCATAAATGCATTTCGTCTTGCAATTATCAGCCAAACCACAACAACGGCAAGGAGTAGCAGCGACATACGCCTCGCCCAGTAGTTGTCGTCGCCTTTTTGTTCGCGATAGAAAATCAAATGTAAATTTTTCTCATTGACACTGGCAGTGATTGTAGTTTGATTCCTGCGACTAGAAATGATAAACTGTGTATTCCGATTCAAAAATTCTTTGCAGCAAATGGTTCTATCATAAATGTTTATAAACAAAAGTTATTATCTTTAGATTTAGGTTTAAGGAAACAATTTGTTTATCCTTTTTACGTTTGTGATATTAAAACTGCAATTATTGGTGCAGATTTTCCACATCATTTTAACTTGCAACCTGATTTAAGAAATCGTCGTTTAACCCTCTGAATTCCTTTGCTCTTTGAAACGCAATTCTTCTAAAATCCAAACCTGTCGAAAGCATACAAGATAGAAGTCGAGCTTTTCCCTCCCCTTTCTTGCGGTCAAAAGTTCACTTGCAGCGTGGGGAGAGTACTTGCATCGCCCTATTCCTGTAGTCAAATTACTGCTGAAGAATAAGGGGTTGTATACAAAATTTAATAATACTTTATAATTTCACTTAAAGATTTTCCAGACGTTCCGTTTTCTTTTTTTTACCGCTGTGTTTGATTACAATTTATTAATTACGGAAAGACGCATTTGATGTTGAAGCATAATGTTGAATTAGTATATTTGCATATTCATTAAAATCATTGCTGCATCAAAAAATTTAATCATTCAGGAGTTCCCTCTCCCACATTCTTTTCATTTTAAGAGTTATTGATATAAATAACTCAATGTAAATATTTAAAAATTCTTAAATTTTAAAAAAATAATTTTTATAAATTTACAAAATTTTAAATTAGTTATTTTACACAACAATTGATTGCATTTATTTATTAAAATATAAAGAGAATAATGTTCTAGTGTTGAATACTTATTAAGATATATGTAGATCCATATCTAAGAAATAACTTCATTAAAAATGTAAATTTTCAAAATTGACTAAAATTTAATGATTTAAAAGGATAGAATAGTAAGTAACACAGAGCAAATTATATTTTATGGAAAAAAATATTTTTCTGGTCTATATATCCTTCTGACTCCCAATGCGGCCGAGACGATTGAACATTCAGACATCCACAGAACGGCCGAAATGCCTCCTGTTCGAGAAGGTCACCTAAGGTCATTCGAGAAAGCGAAAACTATCCCAAATCAAAACCTCTCCTTTTCCTTGCAAACGACTCTGCCTACCCACAATAGCTGTTAAATACCAAAATATGAATACTACGGAAAAAATGTCCTATTTTATGAATACAGCAATCAAACTCCGAATTTCTAACCAAAGAGAACGTTTGCTAGCATTTTTTTTTTTAAATTATGATCTTTGATTTAAGCACTACACAAAAGATATAATATCAGCCAATTTTCAAACGATCTGCAAAATTCTTTAAGGAAGGAATATTTCATTTGTTATTTTATAATTAAAACTGCTTCAAGAACTGGTAGGGAGAAGACTGAGCCTCGAAAAAGAATTAATACTATTTTAAACAGAGTTTTCTGAAACAATAAGCATTTTAATTCACTTATTTTTTAAATTTATTATTTTTGAATACTTTCCAATATTTTGCTCTAAAGTAAATCATTTTTGCCACAATGCTAAAAGTTGTAATTTAAAAAAATTGGCATTTATTAATTATTTTTTAAAAATTAAGTTTTTCTAGTTTTTGTTACACTCACAGGATTTCAGAAATGAAAAAAAAAAAAATTGCAAGCTTGGAGTTTAACTTTGTATAATTACAAGACATAGTGCATGCATTCCATTTTTAAATACTTTTTTTTTCAAATGGCTGATGAAGTCCTTAATCCCCTGAAGAAACTACAAAATCGTAAACATATGTTTAAATCCAAATAATAAAGGAATATAATGGATTATATTTGTTACACTATCACCAGTTATCCCCTTACTTTGTGTGAGAATAAGACCTATTCCAATCCTAAGATCCTGTTAATAACAAATAAAACCGTGAAGTGTAGCATGGGTCATTTTGCTGTAATTAATTTTATTTTATGAAAAATTCATTTCTACTGCTGAATAGGACTGTTGCTTAATTTGAACGTTTATCACTTAATACTAAAAAAAGAGATCGGCAGCTATTGGCCCAACAAATAAAGACAGATATCTAATATTAACACTATATAGAATGGAGTACATTATTGTATTTATATTTTAAAAAGCTCTAATTGGCTGTTGTAATTAACCCTTCTGAGAAAAGTGTTCGAGAATCATTTTTAAAATACGTTGCATTTTCAATATAATTTTTATTAAAGTACTAAATCGTTACATATTATTTTTTTTACATTTATAAAATGAAAATTAGTTGAAACTTTTCAAAAATTCTTGATTAGTTATATTTTATATATTATAAATATGATACTAATTATCAACAAAACAGTTCTGACATAAGCAGATCTTACAGATTGTACATTCCGACGAACTTTCAGTTGAATGTCCTGCAGCAGTTTTCAAACTTAACTTTCTGCAACGTACACAAGTTCTCTTACGGCTATCAATTTTTCTTTTCTTATGGCTGTGCGATTAAAATCAGAATGAGCCCTTTTTGAGACATCCTTCCTCTCCAAGTTCTTCAATGAGTTCTAACTTGAAATCATTAAGTTGATAAATTCGTTTTGTTGGAGGAAAATTCGTTGCTTTCATTAAAATAAAAGCGTTATCAACAGCTATATCGAGGAGAAACGAAAATATGTACCACCACCATTTCGATGATTTTCTCGCAACAGAAAAATATCTTCTGCATTGATCGGCTAAATCCACACCTCCCATGTTTCTGTTATATTGTGCGAAAACAACTGGGCATTGAACTGACAATTTTTCTGCTCCTTTTCTCCTATACACCTCGCAAGTTTCATTTTTCGAATTGGTTGAAATGATAGAAATTTGTTTTTTATCTAACCAACTGGTACGCAGCAAATTTGGAGCATCTTTGCATTGAAATGTGGAAATTGTATGGATTTCTTTTAATTTCTGAGGGTAAATTTTTTCTATTAGGCATTACAGTTCCACAAGCAAAAATTCCAATTATGTAAATCCAGCAATAAATTTACACTTGAGAAAAAGTGGTCGAAATATATTGTATGGTTTTTATTCTCTAACCCTTTTGTAAGGTGCATACTACGTCGTATCCCAAACCATTCTTTGTTCTCGGAGTGTTGTCGGATTTTCCGCAATACATTTCAAAATTCAAGGTATATCCGAAGTGTGAAGTGCATAGCATCCATATTTTTATTCCTCGTTTTGTTGGCTTCAGAGGCATGTATTGAATGATTCCTAAACGACCTTTAAATTTCACAAGCGCTTCATCTATTGAAACTTCTGCTGTTGGCTTAAAAAGTTCCGTAAACTTTTCCTGGAGATACTTTTGCAGTGGCTCTACTTTCTGAGAGAAAGTGAAACTACTTTCATTCTTCTTTACTTCTGATTCCCTATCCGATATATGAAAATAGTGTTTAATTTTTAGAAACCTGTGCTTCCCCATCATACTTTTCACCCTCTCATTTCCAAGGCTTGCTGTTTTCGCCCAGTAATCAGTTAATCTCGGCATCTTCACTAAGGTTTCTACGAACAAGATTATAAAAATTGCCTAAATTTCTTTTGTGCTTGCGATTGGATACCAAGATTTGTCTTCATATTCTCGCTGCTTTGCACAGAATTCCGATACTTATTTGTATTCAATCGCATTTTTTCACAGATTTCATCAGTCAAATACAATTTTAAATATTGTAAAGCTGATGAACCCTTCGGTAAATTATGGATTGGGCCTGAGAGTTGGTCAAATTTCGGAATGGAAATATTTTTGTTTTCAATCGGATTTCAGTTCCATTCAATTATCCGTCTCGAGCTATCATTTTCAAAACTTCAATATCGTCTTCGCTATCAGAATCATTTTCTAACAGAGCAGAAATATTTTCTTCTTAAAAAGAGTTTGAAGTGTCAAATTCAGCATCTTCATCATCACTTATATCTAAATCAGATTCATCCGTATCTTCAAACAGTATTTTATTAATTTCTTCTTGAGTTAAAACTTTCCGATATCCCGGCATTTTAGCAAGAGGTTTTAGTTGCTGGCGAGCAGAAAGCGTACTGTAAATTAAGCATTTACCCTCAAACACTTTCTGGAGACAACAATCAGCAGTGACAGCGGGAACGGAAGCAACCCCTGTTAAAAAGACAAAATCGCCCCTCACCGTTTTACGACCCTGCTGAGAAAGGGGGAAGAAAATAACAGGTGGCATTTCGGCCGCTCGGCCGTTCAGTGGATGTCTCAATATTCAGCCGTCTCGGCCACATTGGGAGCCAGAAGATTAAATGATATGTGTACACATAAAAATTCTTTTGTTATTCCTAATAATACTGATGTTCATTCTGTAAAATCTGTATTCTGTAATGATGATTTTTCAAAGTTATTGAATGATTTTCCTAATATTGTTAAAGCTCCATATGCAAACCGAACTGTAAAACATTCTATTATGCACCATATTGAAACTTTTGGTTCTCCTGTTTATGCAAAACCTCGTAGGCTAGCACCCGATCGCTTAAAAATCGCTAAAATGGAATTTCAGCATATGTTGGATTTACGCCAAATGCGGCCATCCAACAGCAATTATGCCTCTCCTCTACATATGGTTCCGAAAAAAAGAAGTGACGATTGGCGTCCTGTTGGTGATTTTAGAGCTCTTAATGCTCCGACCAAAAAGAACAAATATCCTATTTCCAGTGCTTAGGACTTGGAACTTCATGGAACCACAATTTTTTCTCATATTGATTTAGTAAAAGCTTTTCATCAAATTCCGATTGCTCCCGAGGACGTTCATAAAACTGCTATTTGTACACCGTTCGGACTCTTCGCGAGCACTCGGATGCAGTTTGGTTTGTGCAATGCATTTAGTACCATTCAGAGATTTATTGATGAAATTACTAGAGATTTAGTTGGTGTGTATGCTTTTATTGACAATTTATTAATTGCTTCAAAATAAATTGAAGAGCATATGCAATATCTTAGAGCTCACTTTTCAAAATTAGACCATTTTGGACTTAAAATTAAAGCTTCTAAGTGTACATTTGATGTTCCTAGCCTAGAGTTTTTAGGATTTAAAGTTTCCAAAGAAGGTATTTCTCCTAATTCCTGATCGAGTTAATGCAATTCAAAAATTCCCACGACCCACTACTCTTACTCAATTTCGTAGAGTTTTGGGCATGTTTAATTTTTACCGCAAATTTCTTCCCAAGGCAGCTCACATATTATCACCTTTGATTAAATTTCTTGAAGGCCATACTAACAAAAAGAAACCACCACGGCCAGCAAAAAAATCTGAAACTACTCTGCAATGGTCTGAGGAAGCTGACAAGGCATTTTCTAATGCTAAGAAAGCTCTTGCCGAAGCTACCCTACTCAAACATCCAATTCTTGGAGCTCCTTTAAGTCTGGACTGATGCATCCTTATTTGCTATTGGAAGCTCTTTAAATCAACTTTCAAATGGAATTTGAGAACCCATTGCATTTTTCTCAATAAAAATTTCTAAAAGTCAAACTAATTGGTCAACATACGACAGAGAACTTCTTGCTATTTATGATTCCATAAAAAAATTTCAACACATGCTTGAAGGTAGGGAATTTTCAATCTATACTGATCAAAGACCCCTTACTGAAGCCTTTAAGCAAAAGCCGGATAAATGCTCACCTCGTCAACTGAGACATTTAGACTTCATATCCCAATTTTCTACCGATATTCGTTAAGTCAAGAACATTGTTGCAGATGCATTGTCTCGCATTGAAATCGATTCAATTTCAAAAAAGAATTAAAGTTTCATGACATCTCACTTGCACAGTTAAATGATTTTGAACTTAAAGAATATCTGAATTCTTCAAATTGTAAAATAGAAAAGCAATATTTTCCCTTAGAGGATGTAACCTTGTATTGTGACTTATCTACTAATTCACCTCGTCCAAATTCTTTTCGTTCAATAGTTTTTGAAAATATTCACAATCTTTCTCATCCTGGCATTCGAGCAACAAGAAAGCTGATTACTAAACGTTATTTTTGGCCAAACATGAGTTCATTTATTAAAAATTCTGTTCAATCTTGTCATAATTGCCAACATTCTAAAATTCAAAGACATACAAAATCTCCTATAGGCACTTTCGCTTTGCCAGATGCTCGATTTGCCCATATAAATATCGATTTCATAGGACAACTCCCACTATCTGATGGTTATAAATATTGTATGACAATAGTTGACCGATTTACCAGATGACCGGAAGCTATTTCTACTTCAGATATAACTGCTGAAACAACATGTAAAGCCCTAATTCATAATTGGATATCTCGTTTCGGTTGTCCAGTAACTAACTACAGATCAATGTAAAAATTTTGATTCACATCTATTTAGACATTTGAATAATATTTTGGGTACAAATCGAATCCGCACAACGTCCGACCATCCCCAATCCAATGGACTTGTAGAACGTTTCCACAGGGATCTTAAGAGTTCTATTATAGCCCATTGTCAACCAAACTGGACAGAAACTATTCCCATAGTTTTACTCGGAATTCGATCTGCAATTAAACCGGGCATAAATGCCACATGTGCTGAATTTGTCCTTGGTACAACCCGCAGATTGCCTTCTGACATTTTAACCTCAAAAGTAGATCCATCAGTAGCAACAGATACTTATGTATCAAAATTCAAAGCACTATTGCAATCTATAAATCCTATCTACGTCTAGACACTCGGTTAAGCCTATTTATATTCATCTATCCTTAAGTACTTGCTCTCCTGTATTTTTGAGAGTGGACAGTGTTAAACCTCCTCTTTCACCTCCTTACACTGGTCCACACCCTGTAATCAGCAGGAAAGATAAAACTTTTGTATTAAAAATTAATAATAAAAATGTCACAGTTTCCATAAACCGTCTCAAACCTGCATATGTATTGACAAGATCTAATGACTCGTTACCTTCTATACCTGCATCTATTCATAAAACTCAAGGTGAATTTTCTTCTAAAAATGAACAATTGCCGACAAAACCAACTACCACTCGTAGTGGACGTCATGTCCATTTTCCAACGAGATTAATTACCGAGATATAAATTGTCGTGTATATATATATTGTAACTGTAATTTTATGTATTTCATATATTTCATCTATTTACATCAATTTCCATTTACCATTTGAAATCATTATCGTATATTATACTTATTGTATTATGTGATGTTTTATTTTTATGTGCGTATTATTATCACATTTGTCGTTCTCCTTGTTCACTAGGGGGATACTCATGTAGTGATCGTAGCGCCACCTTTCATTTATGGTATTCTAAAGCGCTACCTATCTACTTTCCCTAATACTACCTATCTACTTCCCTAATCTATGTTAATACTTCGGCTGGGGAATCCCCATTCTATGTATACGTGCGCTAAGCAGTGATGTTCCGATAGTTGTTAGTGAAATAAAGAGTTTATTTTTCTAATAGCGATGAAGTGCTTTATACAACACTCTACATGAACATCACCAGAGAAGCTCTCGAACACTAATTCAATCATGTATAGGGAATGTCCCTCACACACTGATGCACGTTCCAGGAACAGACCTCCCACAAATAATTGTGGCGGGTGGCGGGGCCTATTGATCACATGCAGAGAGCTTCCCATTTCGCCAAGAGTCGTATCCAAACTCTCCCAATCCTATCGCATGATAATGACCATTGCTAAAAGCAATAAGCGGCTTGTCTCATTGTACGAAAACAAGATTTCTTTTGTATTCAAATCTCCACAGAAAAATATTTATTCGTTTTTTTTTAAACAAGTTTTTGTAGATATTCAATGCTGCAAATAAATTTCATGTGCGATATCCTTAAATTGATATATGAAAGCCATAATTATTATTTTCCATGATTGAAACGATTTCATATTCGCATAATTAAATTTTCTGTGCCTGGTTGCATGAGAATTCTACTACTCTGAATGATTGCCCAATTTTTTAAAAACTGATTTATTTTTAAAAGAACTTGAAAATAAACCTTAAAAGTGATACTTTAAGTAAATTGCCAAAGATAAATTTCCCTTCATGGATTTTTAAAAACATCTTGGGTGGTGCACAGAAATTTAAAAAAAAAATATTTACATTTGAATAATGTATAACAGAAAATCTAACATCACATATATATCAATACATTTGTTTATATATCATCAATATTATGGTTGGCAATGTGGTAAAGAAAAAAGGCTTCGTTTATTAAAATTTCGTAGATTTCAGAATTTAACGGGAAAATAATAACGTTCGTATTAAAAATATTTATTTATTTATTCTTTTTGCAATAAATTGATTTTCTTTAAAATATTTTTAATTGAAATGAAGTTAAATAAACTACCACTTTAACATAAAATTCCTGCTTTCTTGTTCCCTTCTACAAAGTGTTCTACAGGTATATAAAAGAGAAATGAAATCATTAGACTTAATTTGCAAAAAAAAATATTTCAGGAAAGTACCAGTAATGTTTACCGAGTCTCAATCTAAACTTAAGATTGAAAAAAATCGAATCGAAATTTCCGAAAGTAAAGGAAGATAAATTGCTGAAAAAGAGTTGCAACCAGCCTTTCGACTGCCAGTCATGTATATTCTAGATTGCATGGTCTACATATTATTTTTATTGAAATTGTATTTTATTTTTTCAGATAAAGTTTTAATAAAAGAGACGTATGTAAACTATATTAAAAAATCATAAACTCCATTAATTGTAAAATATTGATTATCAGAACTAAAATACCTTCAAATTCTTATATATTAAAATAAATGCTGCATTTTAAAAAAAAGGTCTCTTGTAAAATTTTTAGCTATGTTTAACAGAAAATGTTTTACAAATCGATATTGTGTAGGACATAGCTAAATGCGGTGTCTCACAAAACTGTATACTTTTAGGAATGAAAAAAATAACAGCAACATTATTTTGCTAATATAAATATTAAAGATTATAAAAGTCTCCTCTTATCGTTGTGTATTTTACCCTTTGACAAGGTAATATAATTGGGATCTCAATGCATTTACATAAAAAGAACCATCTTCTAAGGGATTCCCTCCCCCCCCTATTTTATAGCGGTATTCGTAAAAATGGTTTATCTTTTTCATTAAGAGTGTAAAAATCTAGCTGAGCTTACAAGATACTTTTATATGATCCGCATAGCACATAAAATTACCCCAATTTAATATATAAATTAAATAATATAATTATTTCCCATATTTGGTTCTTTTATAATATTAAGAAAACTTTAAAAAATCCGTTGAGTTAAATTGTACGTTAATATTGTCTATATTTGTTGTTCCTATGCATATTACTAAAAATTGAAAGCTATTCAAACAAAAATAATCAGTCAATTTCATTTAACTTAACTTAACAACAGAAAAAGAGTATTATCTAAAATATTCCTACCCCTCAAATATCCGATTCAGTCAGTGTCAATAAATGATTAATAAAAAAGTTAATAGGAAAAAAAGAGGGTTTTTTTTTTCACTACAAAAAGCTAAAATCCTTTTATCTCAAACACAAAATAAATTAAATTTTTCCTGATGGCTATCGTAAAAAGCACAAAATATCGAGTTATTATTTTTTTTTTGTTGTTTATTATTATTTTACCGGCAAATGTTTTTTTTAATCGGCTGAACGTTTTCCAACGAGTTAAATCCTTCTGAGTTCCCACAGAATTAATTGACGAAACGGCATATCAATGATTATTAATAATCAATCACTATCAAGAGATTTGGAATTCCATAGAGAAAATCTGTTGAAAACCTGAAATCGTCTCAGACGATTGTGACATGAGTGAAGGCGCTATAGTTGCAATCAAATTTTCACGTCCTATAATTTTTGGTCCCGTTTAAGCGAAGATGTGAATTTTCAAGCATATGAATTATTTCTAAAACTTCGTACTTAAAACTTTAAAGGATATTCAAAATGAAGGGAGGGGGAATAAAACTTCTTTTATACAAAAATGTCGCATTAGGATTTTGCATATTAATACAAATTTTGAGAGAATAAAAACAAAACAATGGGTTTGGTTGCTTTTATGATAAGTTAGATTCATAAGACATTTGGAAATTATTTTGTGCAAATGGAATGCTTTGAAATGTTACATTCTAAACTTATCGCCGATAAAAATTTAAAAATATTTCATAACGAAAATAAAATTTATAATGTAATGAATGCAATGATTTAAAATGAGATAATTTCGTACCGATTTAAAAAACTGTATACCTGAAACATAATTACTGAGCGAATATAAAATTTTCTAAAAATTTTTGAGAATTGCACTTCTAAAAAAAGGTTGGGGGAATTTGTCTCAAATTGACTAATCTCAACATGAAATTTATAATAATGGACACTGCTACTCTAAAAAAAAGTAAAGGTAATT
This sequence comes from Argiope bruennichi, assembly GCF_947563725.1. Taxonomy (NCBI): domain Eukaryota; kingdom Metazoa; phylum Arthropoda; class Arachnida; order Araneae; family Araneidae; genus Argiope; species Argiope bruennichi. Next base: position 6,031,737 of record NC_079162.1, on the reverse strand, counting down.
TTGTTTGGCGACCACGTCAATTCTTTAACGATTATAGATTCCAGACTTTAACTATTATAGATAAGGCTATTTCATTTTGAGACTTATTTATTAATTGAGAGCATTTGAAAAACATTCAGAGATTTAGAGCAAAAATTTCGAAGTATTCTTAAATATTAAAAAAGTGCATATATGTATATTTTTTTTATTTCATATTGTTACGAGCCTGCGATGCGGCTTCCCATCATAGTGGGTTCCATAGGAGGTCCCAGAGCTTGGCGACAAACTTGGCGACCATTTGCCTACTTGGCGACGAATTTGGCGACTTTGGCGCCAAAATGGATTATACCCGAAACATCGAGAATTTTCCCGATCCGTCCAGCAGGAACGGAGATACGCCTCGAACGTTCCTGATTGGTTGAGAGGCTTCTAGCCCCGCCTCCTGAGACCTATAAAAGGAGCAGCAGGGTCGAATGGTGAACCAGTGGTGAATAGAGTAGTCGGAAACGACGCAAAAGAACTGGCCTTCCAGAGATAAGCGGAGCAGCGACGGAGTGAAGCTAGCGCTGAACTAAGAACTGTGTTCTACTGTCTGCAGTAGAGTCTGTTGTATGCTGCACGTCTCGGCTGAAGATAATCGTCTTCTGTGCTGTATATAGTTGTCGTCTTTGTGCTGTCCTGTGTGTCTTCGTGTAAATAAACGTCGTTGTTTTATTTTCTACTGCCGCCTGGTGATTGAGAGTTCTTCACACCATATAACCGCCACTATCCAAACGAACCCCGGGAAAATTTCGTAACAATATGTTATGAATATATATTTTATTTAATGTATTTATTATATATGAATAAAAATACTGTTTTAAATATGACAACCCTTTTGCTCGCACACCCATGTATGTGTTTAATTCTTAGCTTTCTTATGTGCACAAACATGTCCGCTCAAAATTGTTTGCATACGAGATAGTTTTGGAGAAAAACTGAAATTATTTCTTAAATTAAATGAATTTTATTTTTGGAGAATCCATGCCTTCTTAAATGGCACAGGAAAAAACTGTTTAAATCAATTTTCTTCAAAACGTATAATTTAAAATGTAAAAGTATTAAAGTATCATTTCAAATGAAATTTCATCGGTACTTTTTCCCCGATGTTTTCCGAAGTGTGTTAAATATGAAACAACGCAACGTTCAAAATGCCTACTGATTGAAATCGGCGCATGGGTAAAAGGTTTAAGGAAAATCAGCAGATATTTTGTGCTTGGGAGGTCCGTCCTTTATTCGCCCTCTTCTTGAGTTTATTCAGCCTTTTACGACTCGACTTCAAGGAAAAAACAATATCTGGAAAAGAAGATCACTATCTTTCATTGAAATAAGCATTACTAAACATATATGGAGACTTGAATATGTTTTTTTTCTACACCACTCTTTTTGTTAATTGCAGTTTTATTTTGCTTTCGGCTTCTTACATCTTTTCAGGCTTTTGTTTCAAATAAACAATTGTAATCAGAATAATTTCATTTTATTGTTCACAAAATTTTAAGTTGATAATTTTTTAAGAATCTCTTTTGAAAACCGCTGGCGAATATTTTTCATTCCCTAACGATTGCGAGTATAGTAGATTTCAATTCAAAATGTTCTGAAAATATAATTTAGCTGACTTAATGTTAAAAAAAAAGCTAAAATGCAAAATCGCTAGAGATTATACGATTTTATGCAAAAAAAAAAAAAAAAAAAAGTTAATGAAACATTTTTAAAAAATGTGGTTAAATGATATTTGAATGGACACTAGGGATTTTTTTTTTATTTGCTGGAAAACTTCATTCCAAGTAGTGATAATATTAAATTTGTCGCTTATTGTATAATAAATACCATTTGTTACAATTTGAATTTTAATGCAGTTGTACATCGTATAAGATTCCGACTTTAATTTGATTTTACAATAAAATAATAACTGTCTCTTCTTTCTATTTATGAACACAAACGAATATATACATTTAATGGCAATGCAGCAGTAAATTTAACCCACAGGAAAAATTGTGAAAAAGTTCAAACACTAAGTCTTTCTACGATAAACTTGCAGAATAGTGAAGTAGAATAAGATTATTAATGAAAAAAAAATTTGAAAAATTTTAATACAGTAAAAATTTTATTTTTCTGGAAGTTACGAGAAGCAAACTTAGTATTCACAGCATTTTAGTAAATACTATGAAGAAATGTGGTAAAATAAAAATGCAGAGTAAATAACTAAGATTTTAATTCAATAATGGTTATAAAATATTCCAATATTATTTTTTCGATACTAGGAAATCAAATCACTTCTACTTATTCGTAAAAATGCGCGCGCGGGCGCGCATACACACACAAGAAAAAAAACGAATACAAATATTTTAATAGCAGAATAAGAACTAAAGTCACCCCATATAAAAATTATACAAATTTTTTGTTTGTTTCAGGAATAAAATCTTTCTTCTTAATTTCGAGAAATAATTTTACAATTCAATGTTATAAAGAAGTTTTCATAAGTTTAAACATTTTTAAAAAAAATTCAAGGGATCAGGCACATTTAATTTGTAACAATTAGACCCTTATCAAAGCAAAAATTATAAACTTTTTTTTTACGTAAGTTTTATGCAGTGTTATATGAAACAATTAAAAAACGATTACCAATTTCCACACAGGTTTGCTGCTTTTTGAAACTACAAGGCAATTTCAATTTTTCTCAAATATCGAAAAAAAGAAGGGTCTATTCTTCTCTAAAAGCGAAAATTCGACGCGATAAGCAACCGGTGTCCTGACACAGCTTACGGCTACATTCCTACTGGGCGGAAAATCTGCAGAAGGGGAAAGCAATATCTTCGCCCAATTTGTGACAATTAGAAGTAGTAAACAATGTAGCAAATGTTAAACAATATAGGAAATGGAGAAATTCAATTTTAGAAGGATCGTATTTTAGAGCAATGCATAAATATATTACGTCATCCATCCTTAAAAATCAGATTTAAAACAAACATTTTAGATTAAAAAAAGTTACAATTTATCAAAATACTTTAAAGAATACAAAAAGCCTATAAAATGAATATAAAATTAGTTATGCTTAGAATAATCCATTCATCTACCGATTCTTTCCAATTGTATAGAAGAAATGAATTTAGAACGATCTATGAAATCACATCCATAAAAGTATGTATTTTGTATGAGAAATATTTACACAATATTTTTTTCAAAATATATTTAACAAAAAAATAATATTACACCTCTTTGTTGTATAATACGAGGAAAATAATCAACTTTCAAAAAAGAAATTTTCTTTTCACTTTGTTAATATAAAATTGATCATTCTCGGGTTAATGCACCGTGAAACCTCACGACAAACACTAGAGAATGATTCGCTTTCAAAAACAACAGAAATAAGATAGAACTATCAAAAACTGCCACAACAAATTCAAGTAAAATGAAACTCAAGTTTCCTCAGCATTGATATTTTTACCTTGAAATACTGAAAAATGTATTGAAAAATAAAATATTTTATTCATAATGCTTAAAAATTAATATGCGATCGATCATTCTTTGTTGAATGAACCAAAAGGACATCGAAGGAATTAGTCGATTTCAATTTTATGTACGATATTAATGTAAAATCTTAAAGTCGCAATAGGCAAATATGTTGTAAGTGGAAAAGGAATAAAAAGAGTCGTGGATTTCCTTCAACCTAAAACCGCAAAGCAGCAACTCCCTGTAATGACGTTAAGCGGCGGTCTAACACCTGCCACCTCACGGATTTGGTCATAAATCCCACATCCCACCCACTGGGGGACCACACTCCCCTGTCGCCCGTGGTGCGCCTGTAGCTTCCCACAAAATGTCGGTAGATGGATAAACATCAAAGAGCCGGAAAATCTGTTTAGGCTATGGGGGGGAGGGAATCAAAGAAACTGAGGGTTTTGAGCGGTCGAAAGGGGAACGCGTGCCGTCTGAAGATTTCTCTGGTCGTGGGTCCGCTGCCACAGGCGGGGGTGGCACCACGAAGGAAGGGTGACAGTTTTATGACCACATCTGTGAAGATCCTCTGGTCGTTGGACCGCGGTTTAAACTTTAGCGGCCCGAGTCTACACTTCTGAAAGAAAAGGGGTATCGCCTGATTCCCGACCCTGCAGAGGGAGGAAAGGAAAAAATGCCAGAAACACAAAACATTCTTTTGTGTCCTCAGGATATGTATTCTCCCCTCCCCTTCATGAGAATAAAGGGAACAGGAGAAATCTGAATAAGTTGAAAAGTGAAAGGACCGGTTATTCTTGGAATTATCCTATCACTGAAACTGGAGTTATTCCCAGGAAAGTGTGAAATCACCGCTCCACTTAATGGTATTTGTGAACTTGACTTCCGATATTCGCATTAAACAATGCACTATCTTATAAAGATCATTTCTAATTGCCTGTGACACGACTTTCTAATTGCATTCATTTTATACTCTGCAGGTGACATCTATTGGCAGAATACAGAATTGAATTGAACATTTTAAAGAAATGAATTTTAAAAAAGTAAACTTTTTTTTGGAAAATGCTTTATTCCAATAAATACATTAAATAAATAGTTTTGCAAAAAAATCAAAAAGTAAACTGAAATAGATAAATTAATTCAATCACACATTACTCAAATTAGTAAATTAAGTATTAAATATAAAATTTATTAATTGTAATTAATACTAATTAATTTTTAATTAATATGATTGAAATAACAGACATCTGGAACAAATATTTAAAAATAACAAAATTATTTGTTATTCAAAAAATCGTGGATTATGCATCCCTAGCCATGATATGCCAAATTTAAGTCTTTAGCTTTTAATATTAACATTTTCAGAAGATACTGGCTTTTTAATTTATTGAAATTATTACAAGATGGTTTATTGTTATACATCATTAAGGAATAGAACTTGCACTCAAATAAACATGTCAGAAAACGGGGTGATAACACAATATTAGATGGTAAAGAAACGTCTGGTTTTACCTTATTTATGAATGAGAGACTAACCGTGTTGATTTTGTAGTCTTATTCGCGTAAAATAGCACAATTTTAATCCAAGTAATCATAGTGTATTACAAGATAAATCTTAAAAGAAATTACAAGAGAAACCTTTAAAATTTCTTATGCCATTTATAAAATTTTGAAAGACCAATGAATAGCTAATCTAAAATTCCCGAGTACCTTATTAATCTCAACCCTCATGTTGTAAAATTCGAATTTTGTAAACTATTCAACTACGATTGAAAATAAATCGAAAAAATATTGAATTTTATCGACGTTTGAAAATGATTAAGTAAAATTAAAATTCTTAAGCAAATTATTCATGCCTTTGTAAGGGAAAAGAAAACTTGCTAAATAGAATCAAGCTTGTAATGCATGAGTAAGCCGGCACTTAACCGAACATGTCATTCGGTCTTGAAATCGCATGGAGGCTTCAGGTTTTCGTTTAAAATTTAAAAATGCAAAATAAACTGCCTTAATGAAAATTTGCATTTTGTTAATGGGGCTGTAGCAGATTAAACCAATTGGCTTTGGATTTCCCAAAGTTGTAAAGCGTTATTTCAAATTCCTTAAAACATCTTTAGGACTAGAATCCCAATTTTACCAATAACTTCAAGTGCAGCTTTTATTGAAAGAATCAGTAAATATTCAATGAAACTGCAGAAAACTAAAATCTGAATTGGACACCAACACTCAGAAGAACAATTTAAATGAAAGTCAGACATATCTCCGACGACCTCGCAAAGTACCAATAACTTCAATAATATCAATTACAAGAACTCTTTTTTTATTCGTAGGTACAATGCCTGGAAATGATTGCTTCTTAAAAACAGACGAGATATAGGAAATTGAAAACCTTTTATAAATTGGATTTTAATAGAGACATAGCAAAGGAAGACACTAATTTTGTTTTATTATCTAAATATTATATAATAGTTTATATATTCAAATTTAAATTTAAATATGTGAATAAAAAAAAATCTTAAATTCGCATTTAAAGCATAGCCGCCGAATTCGCATTTAAAGAGCTGGCGAAGCAACTCTTCCCACATGGATCTTGTTTATGCAAGAGAATCTATTCACAGGAAGTATTTATTAAATTTCTACAAATTTTAATCAATGAAATCGATTTTATCACTAACTGAAAAAGGAGTACAAAGCCATTAACCAAAAAGTTATAAATCTTGAAGAAGCATAATTGCCAAGTTCCCGGGCGGCATCAACGTGTTAGTGAATACAATATTAATATATAAACAGGAAACTAAGCAGCACAAGTCGAATTGAAAAATAAATGACGTTTTAACAGACTTATATTGAAAAGCAGATATTCTAAACTATTTTAGCAAAGAATAATATCAAAATAAGGCGCAAGAATTCCAAATTTTGGAAGATATAACAACTACAAAACAAATTCAGTGCACAAGCTACCATCTAAGAATGGGATATACAGCATGGCATTTATTCAACTGACAAAGGATTTATTTTTAGTATAAAAGGCAAATAGGACAGATATTCAAGTTTCGATTATGCATTTTAGTATCGACTCTCGTGAAACAAAAATTCTTAATTTGCGAACAGATTTAAATTTCGCCATTGCGTAAAATTGAGTGTATAATTTTCTTTAAACTAGTAGTGCAGAAAGCAAACTTGCAATATTTACAAAGCAGAAATATTCTATTTCAAGAATTCTTAAAATTTGAAAAATTAAAAATTAACCATTTTAAATATTTACTTTAAGAGGTTAATCTATATTTCCTCCTCAACTAGAATATGGTCATTTGAAATGAGAGTGATCTTTATTTTTGAAACGGATGTTTAAAAGAGTTAATCCCTTTTTATCGAAACATTTATAAAACCCCACAAAGTGCACTTAATCCATTTAGCCTTTTCATTTTATCGCATTCATTACAATCCATTTCGATTCTAGTAATAAAAAATTTCTCTTCAACCTAGCATATCAATACAGCAGTATAAATATTCAATACCTTAGAGGAAATTTGAATAAGTTCAAATTCATTATACAGCCCAAATTTGCAAGATCGTACTTCAAATGTAAAGGAAGATTTGGAACGCTAAATTTCAAGGGGGTTCAATTTTTTAAAAATCCGAGAAAAGTTTTATAGATGCCAATGCTATGCTAAAGGAAACTAATTGCAACTCTGATTTGAGGACTAAATTGCGATGTTAACTGCATCAGGAAATACCTACTTCAAGTCCGAGAATTATTTGAATTACAATTCTTTCAAAATAAAGTTAAATATCCGAGTACATTGTACCTTCACTAGGGTAAGATGTTTAGAAATTTTAAAACAGCAACATAATCTTGTCATGCTAACGACTTTTATTAAAAGGACTTTCCTCGCTAGAGACTAGCTGAAACCATTGCTAATTAGAATGAATCGAGCATTTACTACCCAGTTTCCTTAAGATTTTCACTTCTACTTAGTAATTCATGTAAATATAACCATATGTTAAGATTCTAGGCGAACAACCAAGTTAACATTAAGTATTTTATGCTGAAAGAAATTTATAAAAATCTAAAGTCAAATACTCCATCTTATGATAAAAAGTGGCTTCTCTTTCAGACATTTTCCAATAATCCTCAACTGACTAGTTGAATATTTGAAGAACTTGACCTCGCTATGCTGCCCCAAACATATGGAGGGAGTCATGAACATTCGCTTAATATTTTGAATACATTTTAATCGGTTGAAAGTTTCAGCCAAGAACAAAACCTTGTTGTTTCCCCTTGTATACCTTGATTGTGCAAAGAAAAGAGCAACGCCATAATTGATATGAAAGAACCAACTGAAGAAATTTCATTTTATTTCAGTAAAAGTTTGCCTCTTATAAAAAAAAAAGAATATTTGGGATTTCTATGCGTTAATAAGCTACCAATTTTGAAGAAAATATTTACCACAAGCTCACAGCTATTGGCATGATTGCTTTGTCGACATTACTGTCCAGTTATTAAGAGGGGAAACAATGCAATTCAACAATTGTACTAAGGGTTTCGTTTTAAACTATTTACAGAACAAGGAAATTTAAATTAGAAGTACAGCTGAAAATTAACGAAAATACTTTCCAAAAATGAGTGATATGGCGGCTATGGGTACAGGAATCAATACTCATGTGCCAGTTACCTTCGTTATAATAGTATCACTCAAGTGTACAAAAAATTCCTATGCCCAGCTATTGTATTACGAAATGAAAATCAGAAAGCCAAAACTAGTTCTTTTCACATTAATAGTTAATAAAACTACACTAAACATTAATTTGTTAAAAATGAAAATGCGTTCAACTTGTTAAGTCTGGGTTCAAAAGTTAAGATCTACATTTTAAAGCTATATTTACCATTTAAAACTGCAACAAGTGGGGATAAACAGGATAAAATAATACAGCTTGAATCAAATATGAATATAGAACACAATTTATTTGCAACAGAATAAACTTACAATAAGTGATCAAATGTTCTAAAATTGTTTATGAAAAGGTTACAAAAAACGCATTCCGAGTGAAACCATGCAAATAATTTAGAGCAATTGTATGTATATTGAAATTCATAAATATACAGTACTACAAACGCATGTAAACATTCGAAAATACACATAGGATACTCGTGTATATAGGAAACTTATTTTCCTAGAGTTGCATCTATAAATCCAGTCTATGAAGTATAAAGGGAAAATAAGTTAAGATATAAATAACATTGACACGAAAGTAGGTCACTGCTGGTAAACTTCGACGTCAAATACATATAATATGAAAGCTTGATGAACTAGAAACAAGGTAAGCAACACAAATTTTTGCAACAGAATGAGACTGATTTACATCAATATTCTAGAAAAGTTTAGCACAAATTATAATATTTGCACAGCTATTAAACATCTAAACTTATGGCTGGGTGATATAACAAACCAAAGACGGGGATGGAAAAACTTTAGATAGGATTATTGCATTCTTTCTAGTTTCGATACTGTATCATAACTGGAACAAAAGGGGTAAATTTCGTCAAAAGTGAAAAATTTATCGCAACTTTAAGAGTATTGAGAGACTTCCGATTGTTCCATAGCTGTCTTGCTGTTCGGAGGATTAAAGCATAAAATAATTCCAGGTCAATAATTTCATTAAAAATTCATTTGATCTGCCTTCAAGAATTGCCAAAAAGGATCGACTTTCGTTGAAGATTCAGATTGCAGATTAATAAAGTAAAAGATTTCATTTGATCTTGATACGATTAAAAGATTACAGTTGTAAAATGCAACAACCAAGTACAGTGAAAACCTGTGTTTAAGAAGCTCAAATAACTTTGATATTTATGCATTATGATGGATCCCAAGAAATAGTGAAAATTGTGTGAAAGAGCACTTCATATGAAAATGTATCATTTAAAATTAATTGATCGTATAAATTTCAATAATTCCTGGAGTTTCATGTCTCAGACAGACTACGTTGCATTTATCTATACAAGAGTATGCTTATGACGTTAAAAAACTATGAAAGACGTTGCAGTGAACTGAAAAATCAAAGATCAACTTGGATAAACTTTATGAAGTCTTTCCAACAATATTCGATCAGAATTTTCTCTTGCAAAGTTGAGGTAATGTCAACTCAAAACTCCATAACTTTAGAATGAACATGGAATTAAGGGTATTGAAACTATGTATACATTTGACATGCTTATGAAATGTCGACATTTGTCTGCCAGATAAATATTGACCTTATCGATTACTTTTTGAAGACACAAAAGTCATCCAAATTGGGCAAAATGTTTAGATATTCTGCATGTTAAAAATTTAGCTCACAATTGGGCATTTTAGTAGGAATATTTGTAGAACCAGTCTAATAAACTTAATTTATTATTCGTTGAGCTGGTCTCCAATGAAAGAAAATTATAAATACCCTTTGAGAGATACAAGAACGATACGCATATTTAAACAAGAAATTCTGAGCTGACGAGTGAGTAAACGTGGAGCTATTGGCGATTCCACTCGACTCAACTTGCTCTATAATGCAACCCTGTCCATCATAAAGAACAAGGACAAGGCTTTCAACATCTAAAAGCCACGACCAAAGTGCCAGAAGTTCAGTGTAAAATTTACTCAATATCAAATCCACCACAAAAAGCAATTTTTTGGCAAATTATATTCAAGCAGTTGAATTTGGCTTAAGAGCCCGCTTCTAGAAGAACCCATGTTTATTAAGATGCACCATAATGCCATTTCTAGAATAAAAATTGAATGCTATCCTCCAACGTAATCCCACAATGACTTCAGAGGTACTTTTAAAAACTCTTGGTCTGCCAGCACTTTAAGCAGAAAATTTGTAATTTAACATAAATGAAACATGAAGTATTTATCCTAGCAACAGAAGATAATTCGAAATTTGCGTTTCGTTATGTTCTAGAAAACAGCGTAATTACGGTTAACATTTAGGCTGCTTATAAAAAGTTGGTCTGGAAAATGGAAATGCAACCATATTGAAATTGGAGACATCTTCAAAGAGTTAAACTCTAACAATAAACCAAAGGCAGAATTTATACACTTATATAGATAAAAACGGAATTTTTATGTGGGAAGTCGCATACAAGATAATTCACACATTTTGATCAAAAATTTCCATTCACCTCACTCGACAAAATCTAAAGTTTTGTATAATTTTTCTCAAAAAGTCAGTACTATAGGTGCAGCATTTGATGTACTGCGCTGATAAATAGGTTTAAGCATTAAATAAAAAGTATTAGTAAAAATAACCCTCAGATGCATAACTACGGCAATGGAAAAATTTTCCTTAATTATATACGAATGCAAGCTTAGCTTTAAATTTTATAATCGTTGTATCGTTGTCGTTTATTTACCTTTGCGTTACTACTCAGACTGTTCGAGATTATATTCACTGGATTCAATAATTGCATGTTGTGGCCATGGACTTTGAAATGCCGATAGTAAGGTAGAAACAAAAATGCGTTGTCAATTCATTTTCTTATAAGCAAAAATGAAAAACATTTTATAGAAGATGCTAGCTTGTTAAATGAAGTTTCAATAGCCTCCATCTTAAAGATTTATGCTACACGAGATATTCCTCGGTGGGAGTATAGAACAAGTCGGGAGAATTTCCCCGAACTGTATTTGCAACAATTCATTTACCTTAACCAAAATACCAGGAAGCTCTAATAATTTAAAAATACTTGGAAATCTGAGGACAAAAGCACCAGTGTTTCTTTTCGACAAGAGCTCGGACTATTTAGGAGATCTATAATTCCAAAGAAGCCGTCATTCAAAAAGACCATTAAACGCTCAAGTCGTAAACTTTTCTAAACACAGAGGAAAATCAGTTTCCAAGATTATTCGAAAAAATAACTTCTACTGGATACTTTCAATGCTTCCACAATCAAGATACTACAACTGGAGTTTCTTTAAATGTTTTCAATGAATCGCTGGAAATTTAAATGAAATTAAGCGATAAAAATGGCAGTCAAGAAATTTGAGCGATTTTAACGCTTTTGAAAGTTTTAAGAACGCATCAGAATTGCCGACTTGGATGACGAATGATCAGTTAATACTGAACTAATGAAGCAAACAAAATTTCAACTAACAAAAATTCGATATTGTTGTTAGATGAAGGCATGAACTTTTATTCAAGTTTGATTCCAATTTTGTACCTGGTATTTTTCAAAAAATCTAGTCATTCTATTTAAATCCTCATTTCTTCCCTTAAGTTATTTTCATTGCATATGCCACTGATTTAAAATAGCAAAAAGCGCACCGATAATTAAGTATTTCAAAACTATACAAATTCCAAAAGAAAGATCTTCTCTGACCAATGTAATTCTGCTACCAAAGGCTTTGAGCAGACAAAGGAGAAACTCCAATTCACAGACTTATTTTAAAAAGATACCGTGAAGTAATCGTCTTTTAAGCAGCAGTTATTTAAGGACATTACTAAGTTTTAGTTCGCACCTGTACCGATTACATTCCGATAAAAGAACATTCGTAAGAAAATTGCATCCTCAAATGGAGGAAGAGGGAATGCTTCGAAGAAAGGAATAAGACGTTTCATTTGAAGCAAACTAAGGAAAAAGAAAAATTGTATTTCATTGAAGGCTGAGATGGTATCAACGAAAAGAGCCATATACTTAAAAAAGTACCAAGCAAATTAATGTACGACTACTTCAAGATTCCAAATTACTAATTTTGGAAATTTGACTATTTCGCTGCAATCAATTGAGCTAGATGCATGTCCGTACATATGAACACCTTAACGGAAGATAAATCAAAAAGATACGTCAACCCTCAAATACTCATTCTTAGAAGACTAACAGTTGATGGGAGGAGAGTTTGGACCATTGCATTCAGTAAATTTTACTTTCATGGCCTTTATTCGAGTATTAGAAAGGCGTTAATAATGTTATCACATTTAGTACTGCTTTTAGACTTCTGTATTTAGAGAATATCACAACAGATGGGGATTTTCCGAGTTTCCTTTATCATTTTATTTCCTCCTTAACCAATAGAACAGAATCTTTTGAAAAACTACATCCGAATCTGAAGAGATTTATTCAACCTAGCATTTTAAAACTGAAATTCAGCATTCTCATTAAAATTTAGTGAATCAAACACCTTAAATGTGTTAAGATAACCGAATGAAAGGATGGTTTCTTCCCCCCCCCCTCCGCGTTAAATATTTACTCTATCAGTTGAATGCCCAGTTATAAAATGCGTAAGAATTAACGACATAATTTAAAAAATGCATACGAAAGACATTTACAGTGTAAAATATTTTTATTATCCAAATAATCTGGCATTTAAAATTTTAAGTATTTCATTTCTGCGTGATAAAATAAAAATAAATCTTGTAGGAATAAAAAAATTAAACTAATTCAAGAATATGCGGATGTAAAATATGTTTAGGGATTTACTTAAGACAGTAGCTTCAAACAAGAGCATTTTGGTAGCGGCGAATCTTTTACTCGTTTTCTTGTACCTACATGATATTTGCTCTAATTCTTAATTCATTCACATTTAATCAAACGCAATTTGAAACAAGCTAGGAACTTCGACAAAATGTATATTTCTTAATATTATTTCTGAATTATGTTCTTTAAAAGCAGATATTCCTACAATAACTGCGATTAGATTAGAATATAATTTGTTGTAAATCTTAAAGGACTAATGATTATCATTGTATTAACAGAATCGAAATCAGCTTCTGTCTTTCTACTATTGATAATTGGCAAAGCATTATGCAAATATTGCCTTCTATCCTAACGAATAGTTGAAATCAAACTACTGCAATTTAAATTTTTTCCACTGCCAAGGAAAGTTTTAGAACAGGGTTTAAAAATGTGGTACATAAGATTTCATAACGCTAAGAATTTTCAAAAAGGATCATGTATTACCTGAAAAGTTAACAATTTGGAAAAGTTCATAAACAAGGACCAGGTAGATGTTACAAGTTATATTCATATTATCAAACACTTTAAATGTATAAAATCCAAATATTTTATGTATGAAGTTGCGAAAGGTGTTAACTAACGCTTTTTGTTGCGATTTTTATACATTTTTCCGAATTCAGACTACAAATTTCGTAATGGCAATTTAAGGCCAAGACGCTTTAGAGCACTTTGTGCTGTAAAAAGATGACACAGTACAGAACGTCGTGAAGGTACTAGTCTGAATGTGCTTAGTGGAGACTCCAGTTTTATTAACAATGATATTCACGATTCCATAAAAAAAATAATGTCCGAGATATAGAATTTTATCAATTATTTTTACCTATGTATTATTCATTTGAGGGAGAAATCCTGCAGAACTGAATTATTTCTCATTTTCCACTTTCATGTCTGTATGAAGTGTGAAAACGGTGCTTGCATTGTTTTCTGAGCCAGCATTTCTAAGCTTTCCATGAATAGTAGAATCTTCCATCGCACTTCAAGGCATGCAGCAGTGATCAGTGGAGCATGCGATACCAAGCCTAATAAGCTCGTTCATGGAGCTTATTATTGCATCAGTGTTTGAAAGACAGTATCTTTTGGAGAGGAACACATGACCCAATACGACTCGTATGTCCATAAGACTTTTCACATACTCTCCATAATGGTCAGACATTCTCTATAAAGAAAGGTATCAAAAGCTTCCCGTAATGATCTTCCATCAAAGATGATTTCTTAAATTTTGAGAAACCTACGGATGAACTCTCTAGCAAAGCTAATTGTTAGGCTTCGGGTAGAAAGGACTTCACCACTCACACCGTGGACTAGGACTTCACCACTCACACCGTGGACTAGGACTTCATCTTTCGCGCCTTAATGTAAGATTTAAGAGTACTATAAAAACATTTAAAATTTTAGAGAACAAACTTTGTAATGAAGGGCAATTAGAGGAAAAGATTTATAAGTTCCTTTATAAAGTAAAAAGGAAACCTGACCAGTATGGAGTAGAGTATGAAATTAAAAGCTTAATAGACACCCGAGCTGTGTTAGACCATATATCCATCTTCAAAAGTTAGTATTTCGAATACTAATGCAATACTTGGCACCATAAATGAGCCTGTTAGACTTGGCATGACATTTTCCAGTGATCACTATTGCATGCTTGAAGTAAGATGGAAGATTCTACCGCGCATGGAACGCTTATTGCTGCTTGTTCAGAAAACGATACATGCAGTTTTGGGTTAGTATTGTTCACATTACAAACAGACAACGCGGAGAAGGAAAATGAGTAAATTCAACTATGCAGATTCTCTCAGAAATGAGAAACATAGCGATGAAAGCAATGAATAGAAATCTTTTAGAATGCAATCATTTAAACATCATAACTGTTAATAAAAGCTAATAAGATTTACGAGTGACTTACGGCCTATTCCTCTTCAAACATTTTCAACCATATATAAATGCTTTTATTCATAAAAACTATAAGCTGTCATTAGTAAAGTTGGGAAGTTGTATAAACCAAATTATCGTTACAAATGACTTTCCGAATTTTCTAACAAATTTTTGCGGGACCTTCAAATTGTCCTCATGGTTTTGATGAAGGAGTAAACTGTGTATGGACATCCGTTATGTACATTGACAAGGGAAATTTTTCCTACGAATTTTCATTGGTTTGGTTTCCTGAACTTAAGTTTATAACTAGTTCACATTTTTGATTATGATCTAAAAGAACTGGGGGGGGGGGGTCTTTCTAGGCTTTCCAGGAAAGCATTCTTCCATTCGATCGCTTGATTTTTTCCTTTTCAGTTCTATTTAATTTTTAAGTTTATAACTTTATGCCACAAATCAAATATCGCTTCAATTTAAATCACTCAAAAGTATTATATTGCACCATTGCTTCAAATTGCAATAATGAATTTGCAGGAGAATATCGGCAAGTCTAAGACCGGATAGTTGAGGTGTTTAACTTTTTTGTAGGGTACTTCTAGTCTGGAACAGCAAAGACTGATTTATATTCACTTGCACGACTATAACTTCTAATTTGGATCATAAGCATTAACTTCTAATTGGTTGAACTACTCAAAAGAAAAGGGAATTTCGTATAAAGCTGACAGATGAAGTAGAATGAACTAAAGAGTAGATAAATATATCCAAAAAAAGTGCAAATCTGTGATTTCAATCATCATTAGAAGTCAGTAGTAGAATTCCGCGCACTTTAGAAAGTTTTGTTTCAGTAAATTTAATGATTTTTCACTGACCAATTTTCAATATCTGTTACTCACAACCAGGAAGTGTGAAGTGAGAGCAGTTCTTTGTTTCTCAACCAGTTTACTTTCTTAAAAAAAAAAAAAAAAAATCGAGGAAGTAATGCACCGAGTGGAGGAATTCCGTCCATGGGGTTTAGAGCTGAAATGTTCTGAAAACTCTGTTCTTTAGAAACTCTATAAACATAAATGTAAATATTGTTCTAACTTGATTTAAAATTCGCACGTTTTATTAAAATAAAGAACAAATTAAAATAACGAACTTTAATCAACAAATTTAAGATAATAAAGCCAAAGTTTACATAACTTTCACACCCGCAGTAATCTTTACAAGTCTTATCAAGTCAAATATAATAACTGAACTTATTACCATCTTTGAAATTTTCAAATATTCGATTCCTGCAATATTGAAAGCACAAACCATTTCGGAGTTGTTTACACTTTGCCAGGGTTCTAAGACGCCGAACTGTTTGGCCCTTTTTTGTCTGAATACTTTCACAGGCTCTTGTACCATTGTTATTCGGTTTTCTCTAAAATGCATGTTCGGTTTTCGATTAATTTGTAATTTTCAAAGTTGTCTTTGAGTTTTTCTTAGTTAAAATAATCGACACAATTTATGTTCGTTTTTTTTTTTTTTTTTTTTTTAATGATTTAGACAGATAGTATTTAAGAAATAAGCGTCAACCATTTCATACCGGATATTTTTCTGCATTCATTTATCCTCATTCAAATCATTCTGAATAATCAACCTTTAGCCGATTGGACTGATTATTCCCAATTAGACCACGTGTCAGAATACGGTCAATTTTTGTTTCTATTCTGTGGCTAATTACGATGGATAGACAAAATAAGTGATCTGGGCATCATTACAAGCGACTCAAAAGTATAAAGAAATTAACAAAGCTTTCTTTTTATTTTCTTCATAGCTCTTTAAAAAATAGTCCAAACCAAAGCTGAGAGAAATTAACAGCATACAGTAGAGTCTTTTGTTGCAATCAAAACTTGGATCCTGGTTTGATTAATTTTTTTAGGTAGGCTTTTATTTCTCGATTCAAATTTATTCATACCATTCAAAGAAACCAATAAAAGGGTCCAGTCTCATTTTTCAAAATTATAAAAATAAATATATTAAACAAATTTTCAGCCCGCACTTTTTAAAATTCATTCTAATTATGTGTGAAGAAGAAGAAGAAGGGAGAACTACAAGCAAGTTTTCTGGAGACTACAGCAACTAACTAATGTTATTTAATGTTATGATGGCCCTCGCACTTCCCAAGGTCCCCTTATAGATTTAATTTATTCTCTTGAAGGGAAAATTATTCACGAAAAATGCAATTTCGATAACAACACGGAATGATGGTCGAAAATACGCATTTAGTTTTATTATAGTATATGGCCGCAAAGGGGATGAAACCTGTTTAACTTACATATATTAATTCACGATTTCATCCTACCAAGCTATTCTGGCGTACTCTTTAAAAGGGGGTAAAAATATTTGTGCTAAACACAAGTACGATTAAAAATAAACAAGTAATTAATATCTATTACGTGATATACTTCAGAGTCTTGCTAGTGCTTCTAGTTCTCCAGTCTGTCATGGATATAGCTTAAAAATTGCGTGTTTAAATCCAGCAAGTGATTCACGCCTCTTTTTGTCTAGGTTCTAATGAGTTCATGTTCATTACACAATATCCTTTTCACACCGATCGTGTGACTTTTCGGAATACATATTTACGCGTAAAGAAAGAGAAAAAAAAATGCGAAGGGAAACTTTGATAAATAACGGGTAGCGCTGCAACCTGCTAAAATTTGTTGTATACCGAATTGCGCTTGAGGGTCATTTTATTTTAATGTTTTCTCCTAGTATAATTATTCGTATATTAGTTCTTTTTACAAATAATTATATAGCTAGATACAATCCGTAAGTTGCGTTGTGTAAAAATAGCTCTACAGGTTATTAGATCTAGAACTATTAAATTTGGTAAGTAGTTATTTCTTGGGTAGTAGATACTCACTGAGAAAGGACTTCACCTCCTCAAGTAAAATAAAAAAAAAAAAAAAAATGCAAAGGCAATATTACAAATATTACCATGCTATGATGTTTTGAACTACAGTTTTCAACCTCCTTTAAATTTTGGATCCAGGAGTACTTTATTAAGATGCCTAATTGCTCAGTTGAATATCTTTTAAATAGGCCATTTTCCACACGCACTTCATTAAAATCAAGATATATAAAGCTTGCTAGACAGGCACAACATCTTCCCTTGCTAATAAATAATAATAATAAAAAAAAAAATAAAAAACACTTGTCACTTTCAGACAAATTGCTATGAAAAATACTAGTGTTTTGCTGGGAGTAACGAATCAAATTCACTTTTTTGATGGAATAGTTTATTTTTTGTTAATGCAGAATTTTTCTGAAAGTTATGGCTTCAAAAAGTCAAGGGGAAAAAAAACGAGCGGTTACTGTGAGCAAATAAATAAAAAATTAAATCAATAAAGAAAAGCAGTTCGTTTCAAAGGAATTTTTTTTTAATGGAGTAGTAAAGCATTGGTATATTATATGCTATAAAATTATACATGTTGTAGTAATTATGCTATAAGTAGGTATATTATATATGTTAATAGGCAAATCCTCTTTTAACAGAATTTAGAATAAAAATATATATAAATATATTAAAATAAATATATATATAAATAAATTTAAAAATGAAAAATTCCATATCAATTATATAATTCAAGATAAATGAGTTATATGTCAAATCTTGTTCATGAGGTACTATATTATACTTTTATTATAATAAATAAAGAAAATAAAGAGCTGATTATGAAAATACGAGGCCAAGTTGTTTTCAAGATAATGCCTACAAAAGTATTTTAAAGAAATTCAATGATTTTGATTTTTTTGACAGCTCAATGTTTATTTCTTCAATTTATACGAGGATACCAACAAGAACAAATTGGCAATTAAATTGTCGCATCGTATTCAAATAATTTTGAAAAGCTCCTTGTTTATTTGAAAAAAGGGCAACTAAAGAATGAAATAATATCATTAATACCAAAATTTGAATTTTGTTAGTAAAATCTAATTCTTAAGAAGTCTTTTAACATTTGAGGGTGTTTTTTTTAAATTGAGTGTCTTTTTTAAAAAAAATTCATCACATAAGACAGAAAGTACATAAATTTGTCACATAATCCAATTCTTATTGCGGTTAAGAAAAATTAAAAAAAAACACCTTAAAATATTTTTTTCTTCATTGATTAAACAAAAGCACATTTCCTCCTACATTCTGTAAGGTAATCTGAACTAGTTTTTTCAGTTACTCTTAAAATATTTCAGGAAACCTCAAAATCCATTTTCCCTTTTTATTTCATAAAAGATCAAGAAACAAATTGAATCTAAACATGCATTTAATAACATATTATTTTCTAATAGTAATGCTCTCAAAATGTTCAGTTAAACACATTAATTATGCAATTATGTCATATCAGAAATATTGTGTTTCAGTGGATATATAAACACATACAAAATAAAATATACACGACAAAAAAAATTGCTGCATTATGTCACACAATAACAAAAATTATATCACAGAAAATTCTTTAAAACACAATTTATTCCTAGCATAACTATAGTAAAATTTTTTTACATTGTACTACAATGTTGGTCAAAAATAAAGGGCAAGCCAATTAGATTCACTTTCAACCACATAATAAACAAAACTGAAGGGAGGAAATAAACAAAGCAGCGGCGATACAAAAACCGCATGCATTTATTTCAAAATTAAAAACAAATCAGGAAAATAACAAACAAGACATGTATTATAACAAATTTGAATATTTTACAATATGGAACAATATATATTTTACATTAAAAAGTATTAAGCCAAAATATCTCACTAAAACTACAACGAAAGAAGTTTAAAAAAATACCACACCACAAGAAACTAATTATCACTACATGGATATTCTTGGCGTGTATATTGTATAAATAATAATCACACATATTTACTGCATATCGTTTTTTACACATAAATAAGGAAGTTTCGAAGGTTAATTAATTAATGCATATCAAATAATTTCCAAACAGCACATTTACATTCATAATAATAATCTAAATAAAAAATATTCTCATATAAACACACATAGTTACTTCAGACATTTGAAACAAAACAGTAATTTTCAAATTATAAATTATTTTTAATCTAAAAAAACTAAACATATATTTTGCAATAATTAAAATTATTTTAATTTAATAATTATTCTTCTCTTATTAATATTTAAATCCATCACCAAAGATATTTTAAAAATCATGCTGTATGTTTGAAGAACATTAGACAGATATGTTTACTTGCACATTATCCTCAAAGCTGTTTCAGCCACAAGAACATAAACAAGAGAATCTCTTCCAAAAAATCTAGTTAAATATCAATTGAAATATTTATTAAGAAACCTAATCCCAAGATTCCCAAGTAAGGAAGTAAAACACACTAAACACTAAAAATTAATATAAAATTACACCAAAAGACAATGAGAATACTGCATTCTGAGAGTATATTTTATATACATTGAGCACTAACAAGAGTATAAGATTTTTTAAAAATGCATTTTGTTATCACATAAGAAAATGCATAGTAATTCACAAAAACCTAAGAAATTCATTATTAAGCAACAACATCAAATAAAAGGTTTCATTTCAAATATGTTCAGAATTGTCTTATGAATACATTTTAATGATATACAACTGAGAAAATAAGATGATGTAATTACAGTTTACAGTACAATAATAAAAAACAATTATGAACAACATTAATTCCATTAATTATCCAGAACTCAAGAGCATTAATAAAATATCTTTGGTTATGTTTCCAATAGAAACAGGACGAAATTATCAATGTCACACATACAAATGAATTAAAGTGTTTTTACTTCAGTACACTCGAATATAAGTTTTTGTGCACCTTTTATATTATTATAAATGTCAGTGCAAAATTACTTTGTTTCTTTCTTAATACTTGAAAGTCCATCTCAGCAAATATTTTAAAAAGAGTAAATACAATTTAAAATAAAAAAATATGAATTGAAACGACAACTATTTGTTTTTCATATGATTTAAGCAATTCATTTTTTAAAAAATAATAGTGAGTGATTGTAATTAAAACAGAATCGACTCAGACCAATTAGCCCTTCCGATGGATGTATTTCGCAAAAATTTGGCATATAGATTACAAGAACCAAGAGAAAAAGAAATCTGCAATAATAATAATAAATCAAATTTCGACTTTAAAAACGGTGTTTTTATGTGAATCAGAAAATCTTTAAAATACGAGTAAATCATTCTTTAATATGCTTTTAAAAAACGAGATGTCAAACCTGACAATCCATAAATTGTATCAGAAAAAGTTTAATTGCTCTGTGAGAAAATTAACGTTTTAAATGCTTATGAAAAGGGTCTATGTCTATGAAATGTTTGAAAAAGAAGTTTATTAGATTTGCAGAGACTGCACAGTTTTGTGCATTGAAGATGACGGAAACTCATTTCAAATGAAAGAGTGAAGTCTTTGCTGTTATGGTTATCAGAGTGAGTGACCTGTTCCCGATATTCTTCCGCAAATACTTGTTTTCCGGAATTGAATCCCTATGATTTTTCATTGTGAAGATTCTTGAAAAACTGTAATGATGAAAGAACTGACACTGCCTTAATTGAAAGCTACTGTGAACACCATCTTGCTGCGATTCGGAAGGACTCTCTTAGCGCTACCATGAAATGCAATGCGCTTTGAAATGCCAGCGGTGCAAACTGTTAAGGCACAGAGCAAACATTAAAACTAAATAGTGATAACATTTTTGAAATTTCTTTAAACACATTTTCACATATTGATCAAAATTTGAACGATTTTTACTGTCGTTCTTTAGATCTCTTTTTTCAATTATCTGTATAAAGAATATAAGAAATCTCAACGAAATACATCAACAGAAAGGCCTCTACATAGGTCTAAGAAAGGTCACATTAATGAAAATCACTTCAAACTTCAAGGAAATTCTTCCGCCTTTTGAGCAAAAAATAGTATCTCTACCACATAACTGTTTCGGACTAAAGACAAAAAGGGGGTGGGGGGCAATTAGTAGTAATTAAGTACAATAATTAAGTTAAAAGAGTTTAAAAGCATTCACCAGTTTCAAAATATTAAGCATAATAATAATCAATTTAATTTATATTTGCTGTTGTTGTTTGAAGAAAACTTATTAGTAGCTGCAAAAATTAAATGGTCATTGTGAAAAAGTATTTATTTGACAATGGTAACAAATAAAAAATTTAGAATCTTATCATTTCTAACGATAAACCAACGAGAATTTGATCTTTGTACGGATTAATTCCAAAATTAACTTCCAAAGAGCAAAACAAAAATTAAACATTCGTTCTCAGATGTTGCAGTTATGGGGAAAAAATAAATAAAGTGATTGTTGCATCACTATAGTCAGTCATAGCTCAAGCTGAAAATATGTAGAAAAATAAGAGTGACCATATCACAGATGAATAATGTAATATGTATTCTTAAGCGGTTGGCTCAGGCTACAAATCTATAAGAAAGTGTACAATGAAAGCTAATTTTGAATTTGAAGTTTCGTTATGCAAAATATTGATAACTGGAATTTAAAGTCAAATTCTGTATTCAAATATCAACTACTTTTAAATGAAATGTTATCACATTTAGCATTATTTAATTAATCTGGTACCATCAACTTTCATTACTACCGACTGTTATAATTTAGATTAGTTCTTTCATTTCAGAATACTGAATGAACATTTTTATTTCTTAAATGTGTGTACATATGAAATAAAGTAAAACCAGATTATTTTGATTACACTATTTGTGGTTCTGGATTTCTTTTTGATCCCGTTCATGTTTTTATAATGATCACACTTTTTTTCCTTCTCCCAAATACAGAAAATTTAATACCGACCAGAAATTTTTCTTCCTCTAATTTCGGATGCACATACAGACTATAGACCAGTAATAATTTTTTTTCAAAAGATAAAAAAGTAGAATTAATATACTTTAAATATACTTATGTATAATGCTTCCTTCAGAGAAGGATAGTTTCATATAATCAAATCACCTATTTAAATCCAAATAATACTTTCTAAAACATTTAAATATTTGAGATAGTTTTGCTTGATATTCAGCAAACGACTGTGTTAGTAGAGAACTTCGGAGCTTAATTCATGATGATAAATAAAAGATTCAGCTAATGCGATCCACCAATGTGAGATTCAAACAAAAAGAAGAATTAAAGAAGAATTAAAATTAAGGCAAAGATGTAGTTTCTTATATTCTAGAAAATGTCTTCTTCCATAACTAAAATAACGCAGCATGGAAGTATATTATTATTGTAAAGTATTATTATTTTCATTACTTTTAAATAGAAAAAGAATATAATGAATTAACCTAAAAAAAAATAGGAATTGCAGAAGTTAAAACAGACAGAAACTAAATGAAAGAAAACATTTATAGTAAATATAAAAATCGGTTTAGGAGTTTTACTATTCATTTGCTCAACGTATTTAAGTGAAAAATACATTTTGTACATTACGAAGGAATTTTAAAAAATAAGCTTGGATAAAGGAAGAAATCATACAAAATATCTGCAATCTCCATCTTACTTTTTATAATAAAAATATGGTTATGCAATATGAATTCAATTTAAAAGGGGAAATAATTTTGAGAAATTTGATGAAGCTGCTAAAATAAAAGAAAATTGTTTTAATCGAAGAAAGTGGAACAGGGAAATAATAATAAAAAAAAAAGAACATTTAAGAACACAAAAATCTTCTTTTTTCATTTCATATCATATCACACACACACACACACGCTTAATAGTAGCATTGTTTAAGAAGACAAATGTTCTTTTTTCATTTCATATCATATCACACACACGCGCTTAATAGTAGCAGTGTTTCAAGATGATTTCAGATCAAAATAAATATCGGGTAAAAGACCGTAACTGACAAGAGATAGGAGAATGAAGAAATAAAACTCATAAGTAGCAAATAGCACTTTCATACATTTACTTTTGTAAGCAGATATTCACCATTCACTTCACGATGTTGTGATAAGGAGTCAACTCACAATATGAAATAATCTCACACGATATGCCAGCCATATTTACAATATATTAATGCCTTTTTGGGACACATTCCAATTATTTCTATACACTTTATATATTGCATAACTTTGGATAAGTTATTCTTAGCAATGCTATGTTGAATGCTCTGGTGAAAAGAAAAAATGATAGCACAGTAATTTATTCTTTTTCCGTATCAAAATCTTCCCTTCAAGAAAATTTCCTTAATAATACGAATATGTCCGTCTCTTACGCAGGAGTGATTTGCATATAATATAAAAGACTATACGGGCAAATTAAGTTAGCTGGGAGACTTCTGAAATCATTATACATGCATGTACGTTGATTTCGACAAGTCACTCACTACATTTCAAAATATAACTTCAGATGCTTTCACACATTTCAACAATGTTTTTACTAACAACTATTGATGCATTATTATTTATTATTAACTAAATTAATCTGTTTGAATAATTAAGTGTACAGAATTCAGTAATTTTAAATTTATGCATACAAATCGCGTTTGCAGCATATTTACCCATTATAATATATAATAGTAAACAATGTTTCAATTACAATATATGCATGTTTCATTTACAATGAAAGATTGTAATTATGCCATTTTGTTGCTGGAATTAAAAAATAAATTTTTTTTAAGATCAGTATTACACAATATAAATATAAATTGGTATCAATGCTTTTATGTATCATTTACAAATGAAAATCCAAGATCAAAGTAAAAAAAAATTGTAACGATTTTTTAAGAACTTGATAAATACAAATGTGCCAGTTTAATAGCAGATACTGTATTTAAATAATGAAATATTTATTTCAAATCGGAATTTAATTATAAAATGAGTAGTTTTATTTTCGAAATTGCTTATTATTGCTGAATTTACGGAAAAACACCGGACAGCCAAGTTGTTAAAACTTTCCACAAACGCGATCCCAGTAATTTGAAATTTGGCGTATAATTTCTCTTTCCATTAAAAGAAGACAACAAATAACAAAATCTAAACAACAACAAGACAACATCTAAACAAAAAATAAAAATTCACAGAAAACAAGACTTGCACAGATACAACAGATCGAACGCAAGACAGCAAATGAATAGAAAAAATTATGCTAGCTTCAGGTAGCGTTTCTGAGTTAAAACTATCGTTGTTGGCCTTTTTACTTCATAACGATTTGATTGGAAAAATATTCCATTGATGGCCTGGTAATATTTTCGCCCTCATAGTGACATATTTGAGTCACAGGCGTTTTTAAAATAATTTTTATTTTAGTTTATAGACGGATTTTAATTTCCGAGTAAATTTTTGAAGAAAGCTTACTTTATTGGAATTCAGTCAGAAGTTCATTTCAGCTCCTGCCCCTAACATTATAAATTATTATAATTACTTAGGACTGTTTAGCATTCTGTATAAAACATGAAATTTGTCAACCATAATCAGAAAAGTGTTTAAGGTTCGGAGAAACGATAAAGTAGGGAGAGCCAGTCTACTTTAGAGCAAGCAATACGACAAATGCAAATACAAATATGCAAAAAAAAACAAAAGAAAAAAAAAACATACAGTTTCCATTTATAACATACCACATCAGCAGTTTCTGTTTATAGTAATTTAAAAAAAAAAAAATGCATATTCTTATTTTTCGAAATGGTTCTGAAGTTGAGAAAACAAGAGAGAATGACAAGAAAGAGACATTCCTACTTAAGAAGTGCATCGGAAAACTGTAATCGTTTCAGTCTTTCATTTAAAGAATAATGATTTGTTATAGATAAAATTTGTATCCGCAATTCTGATGCATGAAATGAGTAAAAAAAAAAAAAAAAAAGTAGTTTAAAATATTAAAATCTTTTAAGAAAATATTACCATCTATTTAAGGATTGTTGTTCTAACTTTCAGTATAATAATATATCGAATAAATCTAAAATAAACAGAAAATAAAAAGAGTACCACATCTATATATATAGATGGAGGGAAAATTTCAACTAAACTTAAACTCTAAATAAACTTTCTTTAAAGGAAGTTCATTAAGTAAATTTTTTAAAGTAGAAATACACAATCCGAAAATTGCTCACTTCGGTGGTAAATTAAGAGGTATTGAGTAACCAACTAAAAAGTTTGGAGCGATTCTGCATTTCTAAAATTTATTTGAGTTTCCATTCCATTTGATTTTAAGATATGGTGTGAGCGTGTTTTTTAGAAATCAGAGAAGAACGTGAAATCTTCTACTTTCGGCAAGCTAAATGAGTAATCTAAACCACAGTCTAATATGTTGGAAAGCTCCACTGCAATGCACGGTGGGCATATCCCTTAATGACCTGTACCTTCAGACTGTTGTCATAAGTAATTTGTATTCTTTATATTGGTATGTGTCAGTTAAATATGTATCCTCAGTAGCAACATGTTTAAACATTCCTTTTACCATAAAACTAGTATTATATCATATTTCACATTCTGCCTGAACCCATTTAAAGTCCAGTCCTGTAAATAGACTTAACAGATGTAAAATCGGAAACATGTAGTTGGTCGGAATTACACCAATACCGCCGTCCCGAAGCAGCAAATACCATCCAATCGCTGCCATATTATGTTCCAGCATTTACTAATATTTCACAGAAAGGCTGGACCACCCCAGGCGAATAGAGCAGCAACAGGTTTTAGGTTTACCATTGAAAACGTTAAAAACCCAATTTTGAAAGCACATTAGTTTAGTTATATTTACGTTCAATTTTAAAGCAATGCGTGAGCTGGTTTAGGCTGGACATAGTAATTTTGAATCATAGTCAGATGACGAGATGTCACTCCCTCTCCAAATTTCTACATCACACCAGGAGGACATCTGATTCAGACGCATCAACGGTTACTCTGCTCAGAAAATAGTAGTGCAGCAAAAATATTTGTCAAGAAATTACAGTTAAAAAAAATCTACTTTATCCTCAAAAGGCCCCTTTAATTTCAAAGCCAAATATGAAGTTTGTTGCCACTTAAACATATTAAAAAACCAGTTATGACATAAATTCTTTGTATTTTTGTTAAAAGAAAATTATGCAAATGACGAAGTGACTTAGCAGATAAACGTATAAGAGCTTTCATCTCTACACAACTTTCGTCTTCGATTAGTAAGCTTGATAATATGCGCCTAAAATGAATATAAAATAAGATGAGCAATAAATGAACCGTAACGTTCATCATTTTTATATGCAATAATCCCTAATAAAAATTAATCTGAATAATATTTTAGAAAATTATCTTTCTTTCGGAGAGTTACCTCTAAGACATGAAGACGAATAATATTTAAAAAAGAATCAAATGTGCTTCTGTCCAGACAGCAAGAATTGAAACAAAACTCGCAAACGGCTATTGAAAGAGAAAAGGGATGGATTTGTTAAAATAAAGCAACGGACTTCGGATTAGAAAAAAAAAAAAAAAATTATTGCATTCCAAACCGGAGATGGTTTGCTTCTAAATTCAAAGGGAGAAAGAGTTGCTCCTGGTCTTAAGATTAAATCATTAAACTCAAAACGATTTAGGTGTCTTCATGGGCTGCACACCGGATAGACCAGTTCAGTATTTGACTAGCTTATTGATTCATTTCCTCTCTCATTTTTGCGCTTTTTTCTTGACCCACGAATTTTGAAAGTGAGAAAACAAGCAAAGAACAATGAACTGTAAGAATAGAAAAGTAAGCAAATTCGACAGAAAACGAAAATGTAGCTTTTAAATAAAATTTTAAGAATTTCTGCCGCTCTGCATCTCTAATGGCCGAATCGCCATGCCGAGACGAAGTTAACGAGAATTAAGCTTGCCTCGAAACTGCAAATAACCGATTTCAAAATGAATTGTTAATGAAATAAACAGCTGCGCAAATCACCAAAGTCCCCCCCCCTTTAATATTTCAAGTATGAAAGGAACTATTGTGAATAAGTTTTGAAATCTGAATTTCATCAAGTAAACCTACATTAAAATGAAATGTTTGGGTGATTCGCTTGTGAAAATTACATCAAAAAGATTAAATAAGGACACAGGCAACAAAGACCTTTACTAGATGCATTAATCAGGAAAAATATATGAGCAATGCACAATATAATTAAATTCAGAATTTATATTTTTGAATACAACCAGTTAACTCAGAGCACATAAAATATTAGGTGAAAAAATCCTCACTGCTCCTTAAAATTACTAAAATTAAGATTATATTTTTAAGATTAAGATAAAATTTTAAAATTTACAAATGAAGCAATCTATTCAGAATTAAGTTTATAAACTTCTTAGAACATAAAAATGGGGAATAAAGCTGTGCAAGTCAGAAATATAATTTATTAAGCAATAAAAAGACATATCCAGTCTTGCCTTACATTACAACTTCTTCCATTTATTCTTGATTATATTATCTTGCTCTCAATTTTTCTCAAAAATAAACTTGTACTTCATATAAAAAGAGAACCCCAGATTTAAAGGCATAACAGAAAACAAATTTAGATTCGTATCATAAAAATAAAGAAAAGAAATATAAAGTTTCCCAAATATTTTATAGTTAAATGAAACAAAGCTGAATTAATCTGCTTTAATTATATTCGTGATAAGTTATTCCTAAGTAATTTTTCACTCACATAACAACAGCAAAACTAACCAAAGAACCTTTTATTTGAATATGCACAACCGTTTATTAATGAACACATATTTAGATATCAATTGCTTTGGTTTTAATTTATTTCAGAGGCATTAGCCATTTAGAAAGCGAATTATAGATGGAAGTGAGAAGGTGAAGAAAAGAAAATCTATTACTAGCCAGTACTCTTACAGAATTAATACATAATTAGTCTTCTAAAACAGATAATTTTTCTATATTTCAGAAATGTTATTATTTAATTTTAATTATTACACTTTTTTCATTTGGTTTTCCTATTATAAATTAAATGCTTGAAAAACAATAACTCAGTTCACCAATTAGGAACAGCCATTACTCCAAAAAGATTCAGTAATAAATCAAAGACAGACAAATCTAAGATTATGCTGAATGCAGAATAAATAAATGGGAGAGGAGATGATATTATGGGAGAGATGATATTATTAACAACTATACTATGTACATATACAATTTAATAATGGAGAGAACAGTTGTTTCAGAATACTTTTTAACTATGTAGCAAAATAATAAATGCAAGTAGATCAGTAGAGTTATTTTACAATAAAGAAATGCACAAAAATACAAGAAGATATTATTTAAAATTGAAGTTTTATCACAGGATATATAAGTTCAGCATCAAAATATGTATTAACATCTTATTAATAATGTCTAAAAATAAATATAAGTGATTACATACACCAAAAAAAAAAACACTAACAAAACAAACATATCAATGTGCAGAAAATGTTCACAACACCTTACAATAGTCAATAAAATCTTTTTGCTTTCAATTTTTCAATTAAGTTGCATATTTTCAGTGCTGGGCCTAATTTTAAACCCATATATTTCATCATCATGTCACTGTTCAGCAAAAGAAGAGCTTTTCCATCGATTTCCTAAAAAAAAAGTGAGATTAAAAATTATATTTATAAAAATAAAATAAAATAAAGTAATTATACATTTTTATGGCAGGTTAAAATTTTCCCCTAAAGGAGTTACTTAAGATGATAAACTTTAATCTCATCTAACCCTTCGTGTATACATAATGATAAAACAATGGTAAATGCAAAAGCGATAAAAAGAGGATTACAAGTTCATACAAGAGAAATAGACTAATGATTGACTCATTAAAACAAAGTAACAATTTACAATATCACCCCGATGAAAGTACGCTTGGAGTAATATTTCCCTCGTTGATAGTTTCCTTAAAGAAAAGTTAGACTGTAAGTCTGTTCCATCAGTGGTTTTCAGCACGATATCAATTCAAGGAATCAAGGGCAGGAATCAATTCAAGATTTAATGGCAAAGGTAGTCTGACATCAACTATTAAAACAATTTTTCATAATACATTAAAAAAAGTATCTCATTGTACCTTTCATTCATTAATTCATTTTTTAAAGAAAAAATATTTTCAAGTTTAGGTTTCCAATCTGACTGTCTTTTAATTAATCCTTTTTAATATTTTAATGTTAAAATTCGAAATCCACAATTGATCTGATTGTTAATAAAATAATCAGAAACACTTTTTATATTCAGAAGCATAAGGGCTTTATTTAGATATTGCCTATTTTTCAGGAAATTATACTAATGAGAATGTGTATTTTTTATAGATTACAGTGCATTTTTTTTGTCTTGCTACTTTTTGTTTTCTGAGATAACAATTATATTTGACTAAAAAATTGAAGATCCTTTCTAAAATTTTTAATGTATTTTAGTAATTTTCATTACATATGATTACGCTCCATCATATTTGCTATTAATATTTTAAACATAACGTAATTATTACCTTTCAATCTTTTTTCTTTTTTTTCTCAAATTGTAAAGCCTTTATAATGGGAATAGTCTATTATATAAATTACACTAAATTTCTAGTTGCATATTTACACGAAATCTCTCAAAAGTACTTTTAAAATAAAAAAGAAAAATTTATCTTATTCGTGTACTACATTGATTTTTCTTGGCATTAGACCTTTGTGTTTTACTAGAATTAAGTTGATTCAGACTGCAAAAGGCGTCATTTTTTTTCTCTTTTGTGTGTGTGTGTGAAAGATTTTAAAAACTGACATTTCTTCCTTGATTTTATTATTTTCATATGTAAAGAAGCTGATCGTTCACAAACCACTCCATTATTTGAAGGAAAAAAGAAACACAATTATATATTGATTGCCGACATTTCTTAAAGGGTACTGTATTGCAAAACTCCATGAAAAAGATTTTAAAACAATTATTTCGAAATAATTCTATGAAAAGGTAAAGCATGAATATTTTTATTATATGAAATGAAAATAAGGCCCGATAAACTTAAAATGCTAATGATATCTATAAATTCTGATTAGTCAGTCTGTTTGATAAGTGAGGCTATTCATAATTTCAAGAAATAAATAATAAAATCAAGATATATTGAGAAACGTGGATTCATCTTGGACAACATATAGCGATGTTGATATATGATTTAGTCTTATTTATAAATAGGATGCATTTCACATCAGTTCATCTGCCAACAATAATGAAACAAAAGGTGAATTTCATAATCCTTTCTTTCTGTCCTTTTAAATTCATTTTTCAAATGACCCAACCATTTTTCAGACATCCTGTGCATACTAAACTTTTTCGTTATTTGAGACAGCTAAAAGTCGAAATAAAACTTAACTTCTCTCTCTCTCTCTTTTTTTTACAAAATATTTGGCACACCAAATGTGTTTGGCATGTGTATAATGTCAAAGTCAATAATAATAAGAAAGAAAGACGACTGAATGACCACTGGGCGAAGTCTTCACATATTTATGTTGAAAGTAACAACAATAGGAGTTCCATTAAAATAAAGACGTTTTATCGTCACTCTACTTTCTTATTGACTGTTACGACTGATAACCAAATAATAATAAAAAAAATAAACTGTCTTTTATAGAATTTTTTCCATTTCACATTAAATGAAAAGATCTAAAATACAACAAAATATTTGTGATCTAATTATACTTTAACCATAATGCGCTTAAAAACAATACATTAGAAAGTATAAATATGAGAAAGAAATTTATGCTTACGCTTTAACAAAATATAAAGAACTTTCAAGAAGTATCATATCTGTACGTTTTCTCTCAATTAGTTAGTTACCTGTAACACAACTTTTAACATTTGGCCAATAAAATAAAGTTGAGTAATAGTCTTTGAATAAAACTCCCATTTTATTGAAGAAATCTAAGCTCGTAGATAGATACTGACACACAATTATCTAAATATAAATTCCAATAATGATTTTATAAACTTGACAGCTTTGATTTTATACAGGTTCTATAATCTCGAGAAATGTTTTTATTGGAGTTTTGAGCGAAACAAAACTTTAGAGAAATAATTAACTTTAAATGTCAACTAAATAAATTTACTTTTATAAATATTTCAAGAGTTATGCTTCCAGTTTCAGAAGCAGCAGTAAATCTAAAAGTACAGAATGTCAAGATTTATATAAATCTTCGAAATCATAAAATTTAATAATACATAGCCCCGTCCATAAAACTCACGTGTTTTCGAAAGAGATCAGCATGATTCATCATATTTGAATCAACAGAGCATACATGATGAATTACATCATCAACTGTCCATTCAGAAGGTTTGGATTGGCATTTTTCAGCAATTAAGCTTGTGACATAACAATCTGCAAAATAGATTAGAGTAATAAATATAATGACATTAAAATAAAACTAAAGCATTTATTTAAAAATGAAAAATACAAAGCTAAAATCCTCAAAACGCATCGATACATTTTGTTTGATGATGAAAGAAAGCTTAGTTCCTCCATAATCGTTTTAAAGAAAAATAAGGATCGCAGTGGAATGGTGGTAAGGTCTCGGCTCGTGAGCCGTAGGGTTTCAGGTTCGATACCCGATTCCACCGAAGAACTGTCGTATAAGGGGGTCTGTTGCACGTTAAATCCATCAGGGCCAAACGTGCTCCCGCTGTTGTGGTGTGGTGTCGAGATTGCGGTGCCCAGGTGTCGTCCTCGTCATCTGACCGCGGTTCAAAATTGCGAGGTCCGTCCCAAAATAGCCCTAGTGTTGCTTTACAACAACGGGACGTTAATATAACTAAAACTAAACTTAACTTAAATAAAAATAAATTATTTGATTAAGTTTGAAGTCCCCTTCCACTTCTTTAAATGCTATTTGATGCACAGGTCATATATTTCTAAATGAAACTTGAAAATTTAGCATCTAAAGCAAATAATTTTATGATTTAGAAACCTTAAAAATAGAGAAAATATTTACTTTACTAAATTTGATTTTTCCTCAAACTCTGCCCATTGAAAATAACTGATCAAGATTGTATATAGATAATTACAAAAGTGTCATCAAGGTAATGAAGCAAAAGTGTTATAATGCTTCAAAATACAGCTGTGTCTAAAAGTATAGTATAATTTGTAAAATGCGAAAAATGTAAGCAAATATTGATAAATTTGTTGAAAATAATTTGTGCAGAATTATCTGTTGAAACTGAAATTTTGTCTTTATATAAAATATTTCTGTCAACGTCTTAATGCGCAAAACACTGCTCATGTCGGAATGAGGACAAATCAACTTAATCGGCATAAGCAGTTCGATTCGTGTGTGAATGAATGTTATTAACGATTAAACAGAGGAGTGATGGCACAAAGACGATAAATGGACATGTTTGCGACAGGAAGAATTGTAATCTTGATTTTGGACGATCACAAACCAAAGTGTCTTGAATTTCGAATGTGCCTCAATATGTGCTCTCAAGAAAGTGGCAAGAGTTTCAAATCGTGGGAAGTGTTGACTAACGACCAGTACCAGGCCGGCTAAAGGTCATAACCGTTCGTCGGTATCTGACTATGACTGTGTGACAGTTGTATCAGAGAACTGTGTTTAGTGTTCACATCCGCCACAGAAGTACCAGTTTCCAAACAAACTGTTTACAGGAGACTTAATCATGTTGTTCCCTATTGAAAATTCTTATATGGTTGTTTGCATTCCTCTATATAAGCATGACCGTTTAAAGTCGATTTGGAGCATCAATGCATGAATTTGAGACAGTAGGACAATGTGATGGTCAGTGACAAATCTTGCTTAAATCGAGTTTCTTCTGTAAACAGTACGTCGCGAACGTGAAACTTGTGTCCCCCACGGAAACATCATGGAAAACAGCGTTTTATGCTGAGGGCAATCATGGTGTAAATAGGCATGATGATGGACAATCGAACACAGAAGTACCATATCTTTGATATGGGGTCTTCGATAATACAAGCAACAGAGATGAAATTCTTGAGCCTTATCTTCGGCTATTTCGAGGTGCTGTCGGTCATGACTTCATATTTATGGATGATAATGCGCCTTATCATCGGGGGAACCTGATCGTGGAAAGACTTCCTAAAAATACAAAACTTTTCAGCGCAACATTTCTCCACTCACTCACTGATCCATTAAGAATGCATGGGATATGGTCGTCAGATAACTTGTAAATCTTCCGCACTCACCAAGCTCCGTTCTAGAACTCAAGAGCTTTTCATGTTGTTGGTCACTCTTTCAGCTCACATCTCATTGACAATGTTATAACAAGTATAAGAAGTCATCATGCAGCGTGTCTATCATAGGTAATCACAAACCTTCCACCTTGTAGCATCACCTTTTCGTTTTTTTCTCCTCTAATGTATGGACTTCTTTCTTAAGGTCAGTTTTATAAAACTATTTCTCACATAACTAATAACAGTTACTGCTCTCATTCTTTTGCAATGTTCTCTTATTTCATAACCGTTTTACACTAACATATCGCGTTTCCCGCCATTCTGATTCACATTTCCTTCATTATTAGCATAATTACCAATTATGCTTAAATTTTGAACATCAGACAAAAATCACATGAACTTGATTACCAGATGAGAAAATTATATTTTTAAAAAACTTTATCTTCTGTTCAATTGTAATAACTTCAAAATTTATTTGCTGAACCTGACTTATACAATGTTCAAATTCATTTTTAAAAGGGCGTAATTATAATTTATATGATTTTCACAGGAGTCATACAGGATTACTAAAAATAATAAAAACTTTTCAGTTAGTACTTAACATATAATAATGATTTAAACATTTTTGATATTTTAATTCACTACAGATACTAACAAAAAGAGTGGCCATATAGGCTATACAACTTAATGTCATGAAAAGTAATAAAGAGAATAATGAGACTTTTTACCGCGAATATTGAACATAAAACATGGGTGCAATTAAAATGCATACAAGAAATTAACTGAATATTTTTTAAATTTACAGGAAAATAAGTCCTATTTAAAATCACAGGCTGCACCCATCTTTTAAAATAGTATGATGGGGGGGGGGGGGGGGGAGGGTGAAACTGGATAGTTGAGAAATAGAGCATTAAATTATCAACTTGAATTAAAAAAAAAATATTTTATAATATAGAATATTTATCAAAAGTATTTCATGTCAGTACGAACAGTGAACTTATGAAAAAATTTTATTCAGTTTCTATGCAATTATTAATGTCTAAGCAGTAAGAGACTAGATAATCTCGTTACAATAAAAAAAAAATTAGGTAAAAAAATAAGCGAAGCAAATACTTCATTTTTCATTACTATAAATCATTTAAGGATTTAGCAATTCATTTACGATTTTTTAAGGAGGAAGAATGATGAACAGTGTACAGTAAAAATCTACAGATAGTGCCAGTTTTTCAGGTTAAAGTTTCTAGATTCGGAAAAAGCCCAAGTTAGGCTTAGGAAAAATGTTGTATTGTACCAAATTTCAATTAGTTTAAAGATGTCAAAAATGTACGATTTCAATTCCATGAACAATTACACGGATACGATTTTTTTTAAAAATAATTCTTTCAAGTAATAGAATTTTTTCAAAAAAAAATCTTTTATTTAAAAAAAATTAAAAAACATGCATTAAAATTTAATTAATGCATTTAATATAATATTTTTGAAGAAATATAATATATAAGAAATAAAATAATTTGTAATAATATCCCATCCTATATGCTTCCAGTCAGTGAAAATATTGGACTCAGAATAAATACTGAGTTTAATTTTTCTCAGATTAGAAAAATGCATTGGTAAAATGTTTTTTTAATTAATTGAAAGAAAATTTAATGCTTGATAAGACAGTTATTTTGATTATTTAATTTTAATATTTGTATTTTTAGATACTTAAAATGGAATATTGTGGATAAAAATAAGAATTTTTGACGATTTAGTTCTTTCATTTAATCGAAATGATTGGTTTAGTTTGGTTATATTAACGTCCCGTTTGAAGCAACACTAGGGCTATTTTGGGACGGACCTCACAACTAGGGCTATTTTGGGACGGACAATTTAAAATGAATCTGAAAAATGCTCTTGAATTATTATCCAACCCAATAAATAACATACTGCATAGGACATATATTAAACTTATACTTAATTTTTAAAAAAATATAATTATTAAGATACTAAATGTGTAATCTGTTACAGAAATCCGAAATTTCGCGTTGTTTTTCATAGTAAAAATTAAAAAATAATAAAATTTACCTTCAGTTTCAGATGCATGGTATAAACGTGTAGATTTCATGGATTTTAAAGGTGAAATAGAATTTCTAGAATTGTTTTCAGATGAATCAGAAGACCATCTCCGTTTTCCAAGTAATGGTAACTCAGAATGGGAAGGCGTACATTCTTCTGATGCTAAAACATATATTATATAAAATTCACATGAAAATATTTTCATAAGCATAAGCATTTTCATAAGCATATGATTAAACTTAATACTTGAATTTTAATTTCTGTCAGATTATAACACAATCCCTAATTCAATAACAACAAAGGAAATAGTTTCTCAGAAAGGAGGGATATACCGAAATCTAACAATAATCTAGTCTAAATACACAAGGAGGCTGGAAAAAGTATAGTAAAATATAAAGTAGAATTCTTTAAATAGGTTGTCAATGAAAATACATGCTTTACATATTCTTAGCAATCACTTATTACAGAGATAGACATCCTGCGGCACTGAAGACGAATATTGTTTTTTAAATTTATATCATCAGATATTTTGAGCTAATAAATAATATACGTATAAAAAATTATAATGTTAAAAGAAGAAAATTTTCAGACTATATTTCACTGTTTATACACTTAACTACACCTGTTTAACTCTAAATCCTTTCTTTTAAGAAGAACTGTCTCATGTGAATTACAGCAAATATACTCGCACCCAGTGACGCGAGAAAAATGAGAAAATATTGCATAATCAAAAGAAGAATAGCTTCTATGCACATGTATCAATAAAATACCTAATGCTTTTAGACTTTTCATCTTTGAACGACATATTTTTAGGGGACAGTTGTTTTTGAGCATGATTTTATTGAAAATAAAATAAGAAATCCTTTCTGTAAAGGTCTGTCAACCTCTTTGAAAATATGAATAGCATCATATTCATTTACTTTTGACAATATTCATATAAAAGTTCAGCAATTGAAATCACATTAGAAGTTATATATTGTTCTGAATTTTGTTGAACTATATATGTTTTAATTTCATGATAAATGCAAAATATGTTCCAAAATATTTGAAATTTAAATATGCTGTTTAGGGGAAAAATAATATAAATGTAAGAATATTTAAATTCACTTTTTTTGTTTTAATAATTAATTTAATAATAATTGCAACTATTTTAACATTGAAATGCTACCCTATTGCAATACATTTAAGCTAAGATAAAAAAAAAACATTTTTTATTACAAAATTAAATATATTTTAAGCTGAATTTTTTAAAAAAAATCGTAATTCAAGTTGCTGATATGTGGCTCTATAATTATTATTTTTATAAAAATAATTTTGAAATGGCTCTTTATGAAAGAAAGTTTACCGACTCCTGACATATAACAATCAATATGTTTTACAAAATAAATGTTGAGGTATATCTATTTATATGAATTTAAATGGTAAATATTCCACAAATGTTTCAAGCAAGATTACTTTCTTTACATCATGCTCTTTACAAAAGCAATAGAAGAGGGAGAGGTATCGAAATTTAACAAATTTGAAGAAATTTCTTTGAGAAAATAGAGTCTGCGAACGATAAACTTACAACACTAAAAGATAACACTTAAAAAAATTGAAACTATATTAATTGAAAAGTAATTAGATGAAGTGGTTTAAATTTACAGTTGCTCCAGAGACTTAGATGCATGTTTGATACTACAAATAGAACTATATTTTTTACATTAAAGATGCCAAGCAATGTTGCTCTTTCTTAGGCACACATTATTTGAAGAAACAAAAGGAATCTGGCTCACTTACTTTTTTTTATCCCACAACGTTAGATCATTCCGTACAATAATCTGTCTAGTCTGAAGAAAAATGGTGGTAACAATAAACCTCAAATATTGTGGCTCTCTTATCTGCTACTCAGAATCTGAGTGAAATTTAATGAACAAAATAGGAACTATAGTTTAAAAAAAATCCAATAACGGCAAATTTAAGCTTGAGCTTATTGCATTTTAAACAGTTAAATGCAATAAATTTTAAAATAAGCGAGAAAAATATAAATAAATCCTCAACTTTAGAGTAAACATATAGATTTCAGTTTTGGTGAAACAATTTAAATTTACCTCGTCTTACAGGTCCTTTACTGGCGCATTTGGTGCATCCACTTTCAAGAGGTTGACTAGTATAAAAATTTTCGCAGCACATTAAATCATCAAAAAGTCCTTCCAGATAATTCCAAAATGTTGATACTTTTTCAACAGGAGGTAATCGACATGTATGTGTTTTACTCTCAAAATTTGCTGGAAAAAAAACAGCATAAAGCTAAACTTCTTAAGATTTCAAACACAATCAGAAATTATATTTTTACATCTATAAATAAATCCTCTTCTTTTATATAAGAAATGAGCATGTAGGTGTTCCAAATAAATCAACTATCCAGAAATGGAAAATAGCTCCGATTGTAGTTATACTAAAAAATAATATTAAAAAGAAGCAAATATCTTACTCTACAAAAAGTCATCATCGCTGTTGACATTTTGCAATCAAAAACAAACATTTATCATATTTAAAAATCATAATACGAGTCTAACAAAATTTTCAGAATTTTTGATGCAAAAACAAGTTAATAAGTAAAGTTTTTAGTTAATTTGATTAAACAAGCATATAGTGTGTAACATATATTTAATTCACAGAACAGTGATAACTTATAAAAACGATTATTTCATGTTACAAATT
This sequence comes from Argiope bruennichi, assembly GCF_947563725.1. Taxonomy (NCBI): domain Eukaryota; kingdom Metazoa; phylum Arthropoda; class Arachnida; order Araneae; family Araneidae; genus Argiope; species Argiope bruennichi. The sequence continues at coordinate 5,993,045 of NC_079162.1, read as the reverse complement.
TCACATTTCAGAAGTGACAATATAGCATATGTTACACATTCAGGATGCTGAAAATTATGTGAGCAACTGCAAACAGTTTTGCTGAAAACATTTATATTTATTCTTATGGATACTAAGCAATAAATTATCGTCCCGATTATTTTTAACTATTATTTTCAAAGTTACGATGCGGTAATAATAAAATGTCATTCTGTTCAGTAATAAACATTGCATTTAAAAATTATATTTAGCTCAATATACATATTTAAACTGCAATAAATGCTATTTGTTGCACCAATTGGTGTAATTTATGAGATTTTTTCCCCTTTTTTTTGGGGGGGGAAAGGGGCTTTTACATATAAGAAACAGAGAAATATTTGGCACAATCTGCTTTTAACAAAACATTTCAAAATAAATACACATAAAATACAAGAATGATCATAAAAATCCATACATATAAATCATACCAGTGATTATAACTTTTCCTTCTCCCTGTTTTAGTAAAGAAAATACATTTTTCTCATTTTCAGCGCAGTCAATGAACGTCTGAACAGCTTCCCTTAACACTCGATTCAATGATCCTGGTCCATACTTCACTGGTAATCTAGATATCCGTCTAGGATTCAAATACGGTCCACAAGTGCAACCATGATTTATGTATGCACAAACTGCAAATAGAAATACTTTCATGAGATGAAAATTACATAAATTATATATATATATATATATATATATATATATATATATATATATATATATATATATATATATATATATATATATATATATATATATATATATATATATATATATATATATATATATATATACAAAAGTATTAGAATCAAGTTAAAAGGAAAAACAAAAAATCAAATAAAAATTAAACCAAAAAAATTATAAAAAATATAAAAAAAGAATCCGGCCTGAAGACTTTTTCAAGGGTCACCCTCAGGCAGGGATTCAAAGAAAGGGATTTTTTTTCTGTGAGGAAATACATACATTGTCTAATAATGATTCCTCGTGACCCGAAAATCCCCTGAAATTATGCTCAAGAGATATACCATTTTAACAGAAAGGAAATATAAAACAACAAATTAGAAGAAATTAACCACAACAAAGTAAAAATACAAAAACAAAAATAACAATAAAAACAAAAAATAGCACTAAAATTAAAAACGAAAAGGCCAGTACATACCATCAACAGTCAAGGAAACTTTAAACTATCTATTGTGATTCCCTGTTTTTAAAAAACTAGCGGTAAATTATGTAAACAGATGTAGGCTCCCAGCGCCATCTATTGAGTGATCCAATATGCAAGGAAAGTTCTATTTTTATTTAAGCCAAAGGATTAATCCCAAACCATACCTTGTTTAATTAAAAAATTGACATTACAGTAATTTCTAGGAAATTCATTTTTAATTAAATTTTTAAGGAGGTTGTTTGATGCTTCAATATAAGAATTTTTATTATTGCAAACCCTTTTGATCCTGTTAACTTGTGAGAAAATTAGATTTTTGAAAATTTTAGAGTTTAGATTGGAATGGTAGTTACATAGTTTTGTTATTTTAAAGTTGAAATCATCCCTTTTATCATATATACCAACTATTGTTTTATCATTAGCAATTTCGATTTTTAAATCCAGAAAGGTAGCCTCAAGTTGATTTTTATTTGTATCTTTTAGAATTAAATCTTTTGGATAGCAATTAGTAATAATATTAGTATTGTCGAAGTTAATCAAAAGTAGGTCATCAATATATCTCCACCCGTTTATTAAATTATATTTAATTATTTTTTTCTCATAGTAATGCAGGAAAATATTAGCTAAAGCACTTGAGAAAGCTGTTCCCATTGGAATGCCCTTGACTTGTTTATAAAAATTAATACCATTAAACACGTAATTTTCAGTAATATTAAAATTACATAACTGAAGCCAGTTATTTTTAGGAATGATATTTTCATTTAAATATTCGTCATATATAAAAGTGCAGACCTTTATTAATTTTTCATGAGGTAGATTAGTGTATAAATTTTCGAAATCAAAAGTATTAAGTTTATTAATGTTGTTATCTTTAAGAAAATCCAATACTTCTTTGTTACTAGAAATAATAAAGTTGTCTTCATTTTTTATTTTGTCCAGGATAATTTTTAAGTATTTAAAGAAATGTTTACCCGTATAGTAATTATAACTGCCAGTGCTACAGGTTACGAATCTGAATTTTAATGGATTTTTATGAAATTTAACTGTTGGGAATAAATAAGGATAGTTAAGAGAGCAAGTCTTAGTTTTAGTTTTTTTTTTTGCGAAAGCTAGCATTCTTTTATCTAATTCCTTTTTCCCGGTGTTCTTTAACATATAAGTTGCATTAGAGTTATATTCATTAATTAAAAGTTCTTTATAATAATATTTACAAATTAAACAGAAATTATTTGCTGATTTATCTATTACTGTAATAATAAATTTTTCTTTTAAATTTTTATTTCGTTTTTTAATGTTTTACTAAAATAAATCCCACGTTCTTTAGATCTGTCAAAATCAGTATTCATTTTTAGTTTAATTTCCTTTAAAATTCTCACTTTCCATTCCCCGAAACCTTCCGCAGGCCAATGGTATTTTCTAGATAATTTGGCAATAAAAACATCCAAATCATTACCAATAGAAATCAAAATTTTGTTACGTTTTATTTTTTCTCTTAATCTAAATTTTGTACCTCTTCCCATCAAATCTCTTAAAGAGTTGGATTCAATAATTTTTAAATTACCTGTAATAATATGACCTTTATCAATATCTATGAAATCTTTATATATTTCTTTGTTACAGTAACAATCTGTTTTATTTATTTTATCTAAATTTTTGCTGTAGTAATTATAATTACAAATTTTTTTCTTTAAAGTTGAAGTGTAACTAAACGCTATTGATACAGTTGTTTTATCTGCAAGAGGAAAAAATATATTATTATTATGTATAATTTTGGGTAATTTTAGATATTCGAAGCAAATATCCAAGAATTTAATCACACAGTATTCTTTGAAAACATTATTTTTATTATTAAAAAGTAAATCGTTTTTTCCAATGTTAAATTTACATTTAATAAGATCTAGAATAATACATTTAGTGTACGAATTTTTAAACTCTAATTCCCCGAATTTATTATTTAAAAACCATTTCATTTTATTATTTCTAAGAAAAAAATGTATTTCCTAATTTTGTGAATGTTTTCACTATTGTGTTCCAGATTACAGTAATTTTGAAATTCCTCAAATATAATTTGAAAATTGCCTCCTTTCCCTTTACCTCTTTTAAATCGTTTTCAAACTTTTTCTTACTTAAGATTGGTTTATATATATATATATATATATATATATATATATATATATATATATATATATATATATATATATATATATATATATGTGTGTGTGTGTGTGTGTGTGTGTGTGTGTGTGTGAGCATTATTTTATGTGAAGTTTCGAAGAGACTTTCGATTTCGTGACGTCATTTTATTTCATCTTGGAGAAGTAGGCATTATTTACAAGCGATGAGCACACACACACAACACAGAAAGGAATGACGGAAAAAATTTCTTTACAGCGCTAATATATTAAGATTTCGATACGTAATTTTGCTACACGCGTCGAAAAGGCAGGGGAAACACAGGGATCTTTTAAAAAAGAATGTGCTTATTGGACATTTTTCTAGCCCTTCATGCGGAGTGTAGGAAAGATAGACTTTTAGCTGATTCAGCAATTTTACAAAGCTTCTCTTGAATTAATTAAGTAGAGAAAGTGGAATTAGATCAGGAAATAAGAGAATATTTTAGAATGAAGTTACTATGGGCTAAATTAAGATAAAACCTTGGAAATTAATTAAACTGAAATTAGAGTTAAAATATCATCACGTCATCACACACACACACACACACACACACACACACACACACACACACACACACACACACACATATATATACGACGGTTGGAACTTTAATAGTGGCAACACTGCTGTAAAAACGCCACGCAACAAAACCAAAGAATGTCACGTATATCACAAGTTAGCTACATACCTACCTTACCTCTCAGCAAAAAGACTCGTCCTTCCTACATCACGCGCATGTGGAGTGACGCGAAGAACTAATACTTATATTAGCTTGCGGTCTAAAGTAACTGTTGTCAGGATGTTTTCAAAACAAGGACAACGAAGTGGGATAAAAATTAAAGTGCCAGATGTCGTACAGCACGACAATGTCATCTAGGGCTTCAAGAGACGTGCGGGGAATCTGCTTTGCCTTACAGAACTGTTGCAAGATGGGTAAAAGGCTTCAATGAAGGACGCCAAAATGTGGCAGACATGCATCGGCCAGGTCTTCCTAGTGTCAGGGAAGCAGAAGTGCATGTTGTTGGCGCCATAATCGACATTGATCGATGCCAAACCATTCGTGAGCTTGCCCGACAGACAGGATTGGCGCATACGACTGTGCTGCACATTCTGAAGGAACGCCTGGACACGAGAAAAAATGCTTCACGATGGATTCCACATCATTTGACGGAAATGCAGAAATGGCTACGATATGATGCTGCTCGAACCCACCAGGAGCGCTATGAGAGCGAAGGTGAGGCCTTTTTACGCCGTATCATTACGCTGGATGAGACTTGGGTCAGATCGTACCAGCCAAATCTGAAACGCCAATCAAACGAGTGGCGTCATTACGGGTCACCACGAAGTTCGAAATTTCTTCAGAACTAAGCAATGTGAAAGTTATGCTGATTCTCGTGAACGACTGTGATGGTGTCATCCTAAAGCATACCGTTCCCCCACAGCAGACCGTCAATGTGCAGTATCATTGCTCATTTTTTGGAGCACCATCTCAGATCAGCTTTGAGAAAAAAAACGGCGACACTTTCTGCAGAAAGATCCCTTTAATTTCGCATGACAATGCTCGGTCGCATGCAGCGCAAGTTGTAGCTGATTTGCTCGATCAGTTGGGCTGGGAAGTACTTTACCATCCACCATCCTCAGCAGATCTAAGCCTGTGTGACTTTGACTTAATTCCTAAGATGAAGGAACAACTTCATGGCATTCGCTTCACTTTACAGAGATTATTGCGGCAATAGACCGGTCCATTCGAACTATCAACAGAACAGGCGCTGCTACAGGTGTTCAGCTACTTCCACATGGTTGGAAACGGGTTGAACACAATGCTGGCGACTATATTGAAGGGCTATAAAACATGGTGACATGAATCACTTTTGTATTCCATGTAAATAAATAGTTGCCACTATTAAAGTTCCAGCCCTCGTATATATATATAGCTGGAAAAAAAACTTTTATCATGTTAAAATATTTGCTAGCATTTCACTAGACTGGATTAATGAATTTACACGACTATTTGATGTGTCCATTATTTTGGCAGAAGCAGAAGATGCCTGGCATGTGAAAACAGCTGGCTGAGAGACAGTATCTTCATTGTGAGGTATTGGCAATTATCTTAAGTTCCAGTATCTGGTATTAGCTATTCGTAGAATCCGAAATACAATGAAGTTGTCACCTGGATTGTTTTGACAAAATTCAGTTGCATACAAATTTTTTTAAAAACAGAATAGCTAATGCCAGATACTAGAGCTAAAGATTTCATAAGTTTCCAGGTTTCAGGATAACAAATACGTTCTAATATATATATATATTTTTTTGTGCTTTAATTATTTCTTTCTCCAATTGCCATGTTAAGACAGTTCTAAGAAAAAGAAATGTAAGTGCCTTTGGAGTTCATGCATTGGATATTGTTATGTCCAACTTCAGCATAGCTAAAGCAGGTCAGTATTCCACAGCATAAAATTTTTGAATGAATTCGCAGCATAATAGAAATTAGCAGTGCTGCAGAAAAAGAATGACCAAGAAATTGTATCATAAACTAGTGGAACTGGTCTTTTCAAAAATCTATTGCATACTTTCTAATAAAAGTTTTATCCCTTACCATTCACAAAAAAATTGTAGACCTTTGGTTAGGCAGCGAATATTTTGCCTGTTGAAATATAGATCTTTGTCATGAATAAAGCATTTTTATTAAATCTATCGTACGAATAGGCATTTTGGAAACAGTTTTTCCCCGACCAACTGAAACCCTGATTAAACATGGAACTACAATTGTTACAAGATTATAAACTGAATTTCACTGATTTGTCATTACATTTATGAGTTTACATATGCATGTGAAAGTACCACGGTCAATTCTTTTGACAGATTTGGTTCAAAATTTGATAAGAGTTTATTTCTTAGATCCTAAACTTGGGTTTAATTTATCTACTTAGTTCTTTACGTTATTGAATTCGCTTTTTCTCAGACAGACAGACTTCTTCTAAATGGATTTCATTCAAAGTTTGACAGAAATCTACAAATATGATCTGAAGTCAAATTTCAGTTGTCTAGCTCAAACCGTTTTTGAGTTATTGTGTTCACACACAGGCATATATAATGCCGAAAATGCTTTAAATAAAAAGGATGAAATTTGGTATAATTTTTTACTCTAAATTTGTATATTTTTATCGAATTTTGAACGAAAACCATAAAGGGGAAATTTTTCTGTCAAAGTACAATCGAACTTGAAAGTCCGTACATAACATAAACAGCTAGATAAATTTTGGTACACGAGTTTTAGCATCTATAACGTAGATTTCGTATCAAATTTTGAACCCAATTCGACAAGGGGTCAGTATGTATTTTCTTATGCATGCAAACGCCATAGCTAAAAAAAACGTAATGACTTAAATGCATGCAATCCTGTGATTACAAAAGCAGTTCTATTTCGAATTTTATTTGCAATAAGTCAGAAAAAAGGGCGTTCAAAATATATATTAATGCATGTAATTAATTGCTAAATAAAATCTTTCAAGATCGCACGCTAGATTCACGGCCTTTACAAATACTACTACGCCAATTAAATGTTTATCAGAATTATCGTGTATTATTATTTTTTTGAAGAGGAGAACATAAATCATTCATACTATCAACAGGCAATGCATTATCTCCGCCATAAAGTAAACATGAGAAACAAAATGTTTCTTCCCCACCTTCTTTTTTTTTCTTTTCTTTTTTGTAAATCACATAAGCAACCATTTTTAGAATTTGGCAGCAAACACATAACACAGGGTTTTCAACTTGAAGAGTTCTAAACAATGTTCAAATCTAACATGGAGGGATGTATTTGGGGATTAATGGCACAAGAGCCAGATATGGCTATGCTACGCCAAACAAATATTCAAATTCGACATTGAAAAAAAAAAAAAAAACCACAACTTAAGCAGCCTTTTTATGTTCAAATTTTATTTGCGTAAGATAGTTCTGAAGATCCTTCAGCGTTTTTCGTTTTTGCATGTAATAATTAATAATTGATCCATTATAAAATTTTTTATGTGAATAACATTTTAGAAAATTATGTACAAACCAAATATTTCTATTAAGGCTACAAAAAGAAAAACCGAAAATTACTCACTCACCCAATGAGAGAAAGTAGAACACACACACACACACACACACACACACACACACACACACACACACACACACACACAGAGAGAGAGAGAGAGAGAGAGAGAGAGAGAGAGAGAGAGAAAGTTGAATTGTAGCTTTAATAATGTCTCTCATTTCAAAGATAAAAAGGGCTGCTTTAGGTATTCAAATTAGTCAGACAACTGTGCGTGAAATAAACTTCCACGGATTACTTTACGACCAGTCCAGGCTTGCGTTTCTCTTGCTTGTTAATTCATTTTCTCTCTTTTCTTCGCATTTTTATTGCTTTTCCCCCATTTCCATGGATCAGTGAACTCCCAGTGTAGAAAAGTAAGTACATTAGATAAAATACGAATACGCAATTTCAAAAAATGATTTCAGGAGGTCCTGCAGTTTTAATGGACGAGCCACCACTGGCTGGAATTAAAAAGAACGAAATATGAGATAAATTTATATATACGGACCAACAGAGAGATTGATGTGTTCTGCTTTAATAAACAGGATTATAGTTTAGAATCAGAAGTTTAGTGTTTATGAACTAGTTATCACTCTGCACAGAAATATGCCATAATGGCAACAGAACAACCATCTTAGCAACACTTTAAATATTTCTTCTATTGGAGCATTTAATAATTTTCCGAAGGAGATAAATCAATCGGAGGAACTCAATGACACATATCTAAAGTCGTTAGACTAGAATATTTGAAAACGCACAATTTGTTATTTCCGAGATTGAATTACGACCGGCAGGTCGCCAATCAAAGCTTTTTACTTTGCCAATACTACAGGTAATTGCTCTTTCCAATAAAAACGGAGAAACAGAATGAAATGTTTAATTAGTAACGGAAACTTGGAAAAAACTTGGAATTAAAAAAAAAAAAGACTTGTTTTTACGAAGAAGATAGATATAGTCTGTTGCCCAATGAAGGGAGTATGTTTCTTTTGTCCATATGGCACCTATCATATGGCACCTACCATTTTGTCCATACCTACCATAGCACCCAATAAAGAACAGCAACCGCCGACTTTGTGTACACCCAGCCTCGGTGGTTACCATAGTGATAGCCGAAATCTGTACGTTTGAGATCATCCCCAGGGGCTGTGATATCCTCGCTCGACCCCTAAAAGACTAAATACGCACGTGGTGTTTATGAACTAGTTATCACTCTGCACAGAAATATGCCATAATGGCAACACAACAACCATCTTAGCAACACCGCTTAGCTACCCGCTGAATTGGTACACCGGCGACAACAGTGCACTACCGGTCAAAAGACTCGCCAAGTACGAACAATAAGTGGATTATTGGATGATCATGAGAAGAAGGCAGTAAAAAAAGTTTCAACGGCTTCTCACGTGGAGCCCCCTCGTATGACTATCGAGGGATGGAATTATACAGGAGAAGAAACAAGAAAGGATGAACTTAAAAGGAGTGAAGTTCTCTGGATACCTCAGGTTAAGGACACTTGTATTTACTTTAAAATTTTAATATAAACCACAGTTGCTTTATATATCTGGCTTCAAAATAATGAAAGTTGAGATATACCATGTTTCGCAAGCGCAGTTAAAAAATATTTATATAAAAAAACCTAATTTTTCCTAGCATAAATAAGGTATTTACTTCAAATTTAAATATAATGCTACTTCGGCACAATGTCATGTATTCTGTATGATTTGGTTGAACAATTGGCAAGATCTAAGCAAAAGGGGGGTGGATTTAGTTAAAAAAAAAAATTAGTCTTAATATTTTCCCAAATGTACGAGTTATTTTTTCGAAAATGCGTGTAAGTATTGTGCATATCAAACAGAGCAATTGATAAAAGTTATATGTCGTAATCAGCATCTTGCGAATATATCTTGAATTATTATTCGCAAGATATATTGCGAATTCAATCACTTCGTAATATATCTTGCGAAGTGAGGCGAGCCCAAATTATTGTTCACTAATTTCTAGTTAGTCCCCAAATGTCTTCATGACCGAAACTTCACTGAAATTGTGAGTCCAAGTCTATTCTTTCGCTCGTTTATCCAAAAAGACTGGAATTCGTCCAGCCTTTCTAGAAAAATTCGAAACAATGTGTAAATCCGAAACATCTGGATGCTTTGAACATACAGTGTTCATATAATTACATACAGGTATCTAAGATATTGCAGAAACAGTGGAGTGATAGAAGTGAAACGGACGAATAACGAAATTCATGTCGCTACTAATTCTTTTAGTAAAGTATCTATATCAGCTCATGGAAACAATATAAATTAAACGGCAAGGAATTACGGATTCGATAGTATTTATTGAAAAAGTGAATGACAAAATAGCAAAGATATTCAAAACTCTGATGTCTGAGACCAGATGAATTAAAAGATATCAAGGACCAAAACATTAATTTACGACTGCTTCCCATCAAATATAATTCTGTTATTGAAAAGACATCCTTTACACCATGTATTCAGACAATGGATGTAATTGATGCTGACAGAAAAGATCAAAATATTAGTTTATTTTTATAGCAATGTTACAAATTCTAATATTTAAAAGCATCATTCGCAAATCTAAGTTAGATAATAAGATTAATATATGATTGTATCAAAAATAAAAATATTTAAATGTAGTTAAATCAAAATGTATCCCATATATATAAGAATACTTTTTCATGCCACTTAATTACAAACATTTATATTCTTATTTCTGAGTCATTGAAGCCTCACTAAACCTTTAGTTTTTGGAAACCGAAAGATTTATCTGAATGCGGGCCCTCGAAAAGAAAAACTTGAAGATGTTTTTCTCATCTTTTAACAGCGTTATTGAAAATAACCTCTTCAATTTCAACTATCCATATTTTTCTCCACAAACTTTTATATACTAATATAAAATTTCAGAAAATTTGAAAATTAATTAAATGCCTAGAGCATTTTGAAATTTGAAAAATCTTGATTTTCTTGGTTTGAGACAGTAAATTGAATAAATAAACTGATAAGTTTGAACTTAGTCAATATAACGTGGTTTTTTTTAATCCTTCTGCATGAATCACGTACATTTCCGCGGTATAATCCGATAACTTATCTCATTCTTTTAGCTGTGAAACCACAAAAATGATAAAATATTTTTATAAAAAAATAATAAAAATTTGATAAATACAGATTCATTTAAAATTAAAATTTCAATATAGTATCAAGAATACTTTTAAAATAACGAGCCATTAATTTGTCAAAAAAGTAGCTGTTGCACTTTATTTGAAAATTTTAATTGCTCATAACTCCTCCAAAAATTATCGAAATTCAAAAGAAATAAAATATGGTATTTAACTACTGATGTCCCCTCACGTTTAATGCAAAGACTGAAAAATTGATTTTTATTTTCTGTCCAAAAATGGTCTGGTTCCTTAGTCGCCTTACATCTTAAGCATTGCAATGACATTATTTCTTTATTTCTAGTAAAAAAATTTTTGAAGAGAGGGGGGGGGGGAGATAGAGATTTACGCATAATATTTTAAGATTCTAGTTGCTTGTATTTGCTTTTAAACAACGTTCATTTCTTTCTTCATATATGAAGCAGGTTAAACTCTTCTGTTATTCCATAAACAAAAAGCATAATTGAATGTTTTAACATAAATACATTGCCTGCGAAATCAATTTCGTAATTCGAATCTTTTGAAATATAAAGAACTAGTAACATTTCCCGTTCCATTGTTAATGCTTAGAATGCATGTTGAAAATTTAATTTCTTGCAAAAAACTTCAATTATTCACTACATGCTTCGTATTTTTGAAAAATACGTCTAGAATTTATAAAGTCAATAAATGAATTTAATAAAAAAAATCTTTTTTTTAATCTAAAAATACATTAAAATATAAATAATTATTGGATTTAAATACAATTCACTCAAAGAAAAATTGGGTAGTGTTTACATAAAATTTAATATACAGGTATTAATAATCATTTATACGTTAATTCATGCTTTTAATTCAGTATAATCTTGAATATGTTTATAACTACTACATTTCAGTGTATGTTACAATTCCGATACTATTTTGCTGAAAAGTAATTTATTTTATTTCTGAGAGGTTTTCAGCATTTTTCTCATCATATAAATTTTATCTGAGTTTAATTCTAGATTAGCACAACATCAGCTATTACAAATTACTATTCCTGATACGCGGAAACTGATTTTACAAATTTAAGGAATGGGTAAAAAAACAATTTCTTTTCGATCAAAGATAACCAAAGAATGAAATAAAGCTTTATTCATTCCATGTATCTTAAGAAAATTTCTTTTCAAAAAATATCGCCAAACATGGTTTACAAATCTCATTACTGCCAGTATTGGTTATAGCATCTACTGGTCAAAAAACTCCTGAACTTATGGAGTACGAGCCCAATGACGAAGGAATTTTATGGGTTAATTAGTGTACTGCTAAAAAAACTGTACGGGAAAATGAAATTCCAACTCGTTATTGCTGCAGTAGGTGTATTGGCCTGTAAGCAAAGATAAAAAGTTTCTAATACAGCAGTTGTTCCTCCTACAAGCAACAGATTAAAACTGCTGAACCAGAAATTAATTCCCTTTCACTTCTTAAATGGGTGGATGGAGGTCTGTACCGAAATGAATGGAAGATGTGAACACGTTTCCTTCTGTCTCTTTTGTCTTGAACTAGCAACAGAAAGCACCATGATTTGAATTCAGAGTATGGATAAGCAATACACTTTCGAAATTTTCTCTAAGATGTACATTTAGTAAATTTAGTTAAGATATAATTTTAATCAACTTGATCTATCAGCAAGTGTTGATGACAAACTAAAGATCTCACCTGCAAATGAAAATAAGCCAAGAGTTTAAAAGATGAAGGGAGGGGGGGGGGGACCGTCCACGAACTTCTTAAACTGGAGTTGAGATCGCGTAGTGTAAAATAAAAACCTTCTAAGGTCTTTTTGTATCAGGTTCTTTCACAGAATTGCAAGTTAAATTAATTAAGAAATTAATCATAGTTTAAAGATTTCATTCAAATGTTCTATAGCTTCTTCCCTTCATTTCTAGATCTATTCAGATTGCGATAAAAATTTTCTGTAAGAAGCCGGGTCGCAAAAGTTGAAAATAGAAATACAAAGAAAACATATTATCTTGCAAAGGGAACTAACCCAGAATTGAGAAACTGCCGTTAATCGAAACCTGTTACAAGATGAAGAGGAATTTCACGAATATTTTTGGCAAATTTTGCAATTCAACAATGTTTCAGATCTCGCGAAAACGCATCGAAAAATTTCTCTCATATACACAAAGAAATTTTAATATTATTTTAGTAGAGCCAGTTTTAGGATGTGCGGTGTCCATTTCGAAAAATCATTCATTAGTGCCCTAGATTTGAGCTAACTTACATCTATCCCTCCCCGCTTTCACATTTGAAATGAATTTTTAAAAAAGTATGAGTACTTGAAAAAGCAAATTATGCAATATGTAAAAAATCTTTTACACTACTGGTCAAAATTATTGCAAGTTTGAGAAAATTCACGTTTTTTCAGTAATAAGACCCCCAAAAGTAATCATTTTTTCATTTAAAGTGATATTTTCTAGTATAAATGTGGTGGAGAAGTTTCAAGCTATTGTAATGTCCATTGTGAAATAATCGTCTGTTACGATTGTGTTATCCCGGTAATTTATTATAAAATCGTTCCGACTGTGAAGGATTTCCTTTCGTTTGTTGCGCTGTCGAAGTGCGTTCGCTGTGCATTGCTTTTCAGTTTAAACTGTTCATTTATTTTTAAGATGCACAGATTAACTCGTGGGAAACGCCAGGCTGTTATTTTAATATATCAAGAAATTATTTCAAATGTCAGGATAGTTCATCGGTGCGACTGTAATGAATCGACTGTTTCACACCTCATAAAGAGATTCAAAGCCTTAGGAACCGTAGATAAAAAGCATAGAAATGGTGGTCTGAGATTATCTTCTAAACGTGCTGATGCTACATTGACACGATTACGCCGTAAAAATAGATTTGCAAGTTCTACTTCATTTGCAAGAAAGAGATTGGAATGAGTCTACGTCTGTCATTGTCCGTCCCAGAACATTTCGCAGGAGGCTCTGTGAAGCTGGTTGCAAGTTTTACTTCATTTGCAAGAGAATGGAATGAATCTACGTCTGTCATTGTCCGTCCCAGAACATTTCGCAGGAGGCTCTGTGAAGCTGGTTATAAGGCACAAGTACCTAGAAAAAACCCAGTACTGAAGAAAGCTATGTGGAAAAAACTATTGTATTTCCTAAAACCGAAATACTCCCAAAGATTGGAGTATTTCAGAATAGAGACAAGTTATATTCAGCTACGAAAGTCGCTTTTCTTTAATGTCTGACAAGCCTGGTCACGTATTTCGTAAATCAAAGGAAATCAGGAAGCCAGAATGTCTGATTTGTACATCAAAACACCCAGAAAGCATAACTGCGGGGAGGGGGGGGGGTGCATGTCATATCAGTCAACTGGACCACTTCATTTGGTACAGGGAACCATGAATGGTGACAAGTATGTTGGTGTGCTGAAGGATTAAATGCGTCGTATTGCACGTAACATGTTCCCAAGGCAGAAATGGATATTTCAACAAGATCTAGCACCCAGCCATACATCGAAAAAGGTAAGACAAACTTTACAATTAATTTTAAATTTCATTTCAGTTCAGTTCTGACATCTCTATCGAAACATTCGTTATTTCAGGTTAAGGCTGCGTTTGCAAAACATGGTATTAATGTTCTCGCATAGCCAGGAAACTCGCAAGATTTAAACCCCATTGAGAATTTATAGAGTATAATGGGAAAGAAAATAATGGAGAATCATTCTTAGAACAAAACGAGAACTTCAAGAAATAATAATTAAAGTTTGGCACCATGAAATACTGAAAGAAGTGTTGCAAAACCTTGTGGATTCCATGCCTAATAGAGTGACTGCTGTGATCGAAACCAGAGGCGGACCAACCAAATATTAAATGTTTTTCAATTAACTCGAACCCTTTTTTATCTTTTCTGGTCAAAAGAACTTGAAACTTTTTCTTTACTTCATTTTATTCCGGGGAACCAAAATGGATTCCGATACTGATAATCTGTACATTTTGTTTGCATTTTATTCTTTTTGAAATTAAATAAATTTTTTTGTTCAATAACTTAATTATATCTTGCCTTTAGACTAATTAAACATGTTGACATAAAAAAAAATATCACGTTAAATGAAAAATAAAAATATTATTTTTTTTGGGGGGGGAGGGGATTATTCTTGAAAAAACGTGTAATTTCTCAAACTTGCAATACTTTTGAACAGTAGTGTACATATTTATTTTTATTTATAATTATTAAAAATGAGACAAGATTTTTTTATTGTTTTATTTTTGGTATAATCTGTTTATATAAAACATTAATCTGTTCTGCTAATAGTGCGAAAGTAAATCTAAATTACAAAAAATGATTAGGGGAAATTAATCTAGCCAAGATACAAAATCAGCCATAAAAAATTACTTAATTGTATTAATATAATAAAAATTACTTAACTGTATATTACTTAGTGGTATTAATTTCTTCTAGATTTGGTCGGAAAAATTTATTTAAAAAATTTAAGGATTTAGAACAATGAAGAAAGGAAAGATTAATTCTGAACAGTTTTGGTCCTCTTATAAATAGTGCCCACGCTACGTATACTGCCTACTCTACTATAATTATATTATGGAAAAATAATTGTATTTATCAGAAGGTTGTTGATTGCCATAAGTCTAATCGCTAAAAATTAATCTTCAGGAATAAAAGCACCAAGAATTCATTCAGATTAAAATCCACAATTTTATTCACACCACGCGTCTTACACAGTTCAAGCGTATTCTCATGAAACAGGAAATCCGTCTGGCTATTGAATTCCTTGCGCATACTCAAACGTAAGCAGCCGCATGGTGGGATAGGCTTCACCACAGAGTTGGCAAACGATATAACATTATCGAAGTAAAAAAAAATCACTAAACTATTGCACAATAAAAAAAAAATGATGACATAAAATATATACAAAAGTAAAAGATACAGTAAATATCAAAAAGTTCCCTAATTAACTAAAAATAAAACACATTCATACATGACTCTTAAATTAATACTCATAATAGAACATGGAATACAAAATTTTGTTAAAATATATACAGGTCACATTAATTTTTTTAAATTAAAAAAATAAAAATTATGTTATGAATTGTTCTAAAGCTTTAGAAAATCTGACATGTCGTCCAGATTTAAATCGAGAAAAAGTTTTACTCATTTGTTTATCTAGGTGCGACTTCCGTTTTATCCTGTTCTGTTTCAGGCACTTGAAAAACAGAAGGAACATCGCTATCATCATCTAAGCAAAAGGCTGGTTTGTCACAGATTTCTTTTTCCATTAACAAGAATTGTGAACACTTTGTCACTTCGCCTGACGACTACATGAGGACTAGTGTAAGGTCGTGAGAGCGGTGGTTGAACGCTATCAACCCTCAGAAACACATGTGAACAGTTTTTTAATGCAGTTAAAACAAATATAGAACTTCTTCCATGAGCAGAAGTTGGTACTGGTTGCAAATACCTCCTTTTATCTTGTTGCATTGATACGTATGTTGGATTACATGTTGTGGAAATCTTGTTAGACGAGAAAGGATCAGATGGCAGTCGAAGAGTTGCTCCATACACCAATTCTGCGCATGTAACCTGTATGTCATTCTTAATAGCTGAATACATGCCAAGAAGAACAATCGGTATAATTTCATCCCAACAAGAGGTATCAAGAGCCCTAATTGCACTCTTGAGGTGGCGATGCATTCTTTCAACAAGTCTTGGCAGTCAACAATTGGCTTTTAGGTGATAGGCACAACAATGAATTCGGTTAGTTCCGAGATTATTGACTTCTTTGAAAAGATTCGATTCAAAGTTTCTACCTTGGTCTGTTGCCACGATTGTAGGACAACAAAAAACGAGACATCCAGCCAGATCAGAGAGACCGACAAATCGTTTCAGTAGTCATGTCTGGTGTAGGGATTACTTCTATCCATCTTGAAATTGGTCAATTATTGTGAGGCAATAAATTTTACATAAGTCGGAGGAAAAGGACCTATGAAATCGATATGTATATGAGAAAATCTGGCATTAAGTAAGGCAAAAATACCAATTGATGTCTTTGTATGTCGATGAAGCTTTGCTCTGAAGCAGGGTTGATAGGATTTCACGCACATTTTAATATCCCTTTTGATATTTAGCCACACGAAACGTTGAGTAATCATTTTTGTTGAGGAAGAAACACCAGGATGAGAGAAACTATGCAGGTGTTTGAAAACCTATCTGCGGTAATCCTTGGGAATGAAAGGACGAGTGATATTTGTGGAGACATCGCATGTAAGATTAATATCTTCTAAAGAAAAATATTTTTGTTTAATAGTAAAAATGATGAGTTTGAAGAAGTTGTTTGAGTTCATCATCTATTAACTGAGCTAATGCAATGTCCTTGTAAATGATAGAGTTTGCTTGGAAAATTGAGTAGATTTCAATCCGAGATAAAGCACCAGCTACTAAATTTTGTGTACCAAGAACATGCCGAATATCTGTAGAAAATTGTGAAATAAAATACAAGTATCTCGGTTCATGTGGACTACATTCGTCAGCTTTCTGCTGAAAGGCATAAATAAGAGGCTTTTGATCGGCATAAATCACAAAGTCTCTTCCTTCTAACATGTGTCTAAATCGTTTGATCATGGTATAAATGGCTAAAAGTTCTCTATTATACGTAGAACCTTTTCTTTTGGGAAGAAGTCAATTTCAATGACAAGATTGCCAGCGGTTGCCAGAGATTATCACTGTATTGTGTTATTGCACAACCAACAGCAAAATCTGAAGCATCAACCCAAATATTTAGTAGTGCATTTGGTATTGGTTGACGTAATAAAGTAGCTTGTGCAAGGGCTTTTTTATACTATTCAAATACTGTGATGGCCTCATTTGTCCATGGAAGAACTTCTGCTTTGGTGTTAACTTTTTTCTTTGAATCTTTTTTATTCTTTACGACCTCGAGGAATTTTACTTAGGGAGTAAGTATACGGGCAGCCTGTCTAACGAAACGTCTATAGTAGTTTAACATTCCAAGAAAATGACGCAATTGTGTGATTGTGGATGGTCTAGGAAATTTTAAAATAGCGTCTATTCTATCTGGTAAAGCTTTTATTTCAGCATTACATACTTGAAATCCTAAAAAATCTAACGTGGGTACTCCTAATTTACACTTAGAAGAATTAATAGACAATCTGTACTGATCCAAACGCTCAAAAAGTAATCGCAGATGTTGTACATGTTCTTCCTCTGAAGATGTACAACATTTGCGATTTCTCTGAAGACCAAAATATCGTCGATGAAAGCACACACAAAATTTAAATCTCTCAGAACTTCATCAACAAAACATTGAAAAGTAGAGGCGGCGTTGCAAAGACCGAACTGCATTCTAGTACTTTCATACAGTCCAAATGGAGTGGTTATAGCAGCTTTATGAATATCATTTTCGTGAATAGGTACTTGATGATACGCTTTAATTAAATCAAAATGTGAAAAAATTGTTTTGCCATGCAGTTCTGAAGTAAAATCTGAAATATTAGGAATAGTGTACTTGTCCTTTTTAGTTTGGACATTAAAGGCACGAAAATCTCCAATTATTACTATCTCTCTTAAATACAATATGTAAAGGAGATGCATACTTGCTTTTAGAAGGTCTCATATGGCCCAAATCAAGCATATGCTGAAATTCTGCTTCGGCTGCTTTTCACCGATCAGGAGCTAATCGTCTAGGTTTGGCAAAAACAGGTGGGCCAGAAGTTTCAATATAACGTTTTAAATTAGTTTTGATTTCTTTAGAAAAGGTTAATAATTTCAGGAAACTCTCATGAAAAATACCGTCGCCTGAAATAAGTTTAATGAAATGAACTTCAAATGAGACAAGCTTGCAATGAGTATTTAGTTTGATTGCATTATCTATTAATTTTCTGTTACGAAAATCAGGAGAAATATTAAAATAATAATAATAAAAAAATTAGTTCCTATGATAGGCATTGAAACAGATGCAATTAGAAAAGGCCATCGAAATATTCTTCTCAAATTCAAGTGTTGAGTCAAAAGTCTCTTACCGTATACATTGATGGAAGTTCGCGGCGGACAGTTGCTGTATACAATTCCGTTTCTTTTTCTTGGCAAATGAAGCAGGGAGTCCACTAACACCAGATCCTGTACCGATGAGATTTGATGATCTGTCCTTGACAAATAAACGACACGAAACATGAGGCAGCGAGGAGGTAGTCGCTATTATTCCTCAATGGAGGATTTTTTTTTTTTTTTGAAAAATTGCAAGGAGGAATGTATTTCCTTGCTGCTTCCTGGAATTTCCTATGATACTAACATATATATGAGTCTCTAGGGCGGGAAGATGAAGAACGGCTAAAGTGGACGAGAGCGATTTCTGTAATCTTGCTTCTTGCATTTAGTCGAAAGTTCGTCGATTCTCCTATGAAGTATTTCGATTTCCCGAAGGATCCGATTTTCGCTGGTTGAAGATATTGCATTAGTTGACAGGGATGCATTTGAAGAGTTCACTTCGAGGATTCGATCAGTAATTTCTGCGATTTTTCCCACAGTAATTGGTGCAATAAATGGCAAAATAATTTGAACAGGTTGGCATTCCAGCTTGGTTGCTAACCTGGTTGGTTGGTAAGAAAAGTTCCAGCAAAAGTTACTTCGGAACATTATGTGAAGCGGGACGACGATTCATAGTCCTTAGTAATTCTGAAGGTTTTCTATCTCCTAATTCCCTTAAGGATAACAATTTTCGTATTTCTTGCTGCTAAGACTCAACAGATCTTTGAACGATATGCGTTTTAATTGCAGTATATGGGTCTATTGCATAGATATTTATGATGATATCTCGTATTATAGCAGCGGCTTCCGGCGGCAAATTCGACACGATGTACTTGAATTTCGTTACACTTTCGGTCACTGGTTTCGGTACACTCCAAGCTCAAAAGTTCTTTCACACATAGCAAACCACAGATGTGGATCGCTGAAATTGTAAAGAGGAATTCTTACAGCGTTTACTTAAGCCATGTTGGGGAAAACGAAAACGGTAGTAGCAAAAATTGTTTTTTATCAAGTTGTCGTCAAAGTCACTGTTATGGAAAAATAATTGCAGTTATCAGAAGGTTGTTGATTGTCATTAGTCTAATCACTAAAAATTAATCTTCAGGAATAAAAGTACCAAGGATTCATTTAGATTAAAATCCACAATTTTATTCACACTTTGCGTCTTACATAGTTCAAACGTACTCTCATGAAACAGGAAATCCGTTAGACTTCCGCTTTCGCCTGGCGATTGAATTGCTTGCGCATGCTCAAAGATAAGCAGCCGCATGGAGGGATCGGCTTCACCACAATACTACTGAACTGAGAAACAAGCAAATGGCAGTTTGATGTGGGGTTTATTGGGAGCAGTTTGATAAATCGTTTAATGATAGGCCTTGCATTTCAGTAAGTTTGTCATCTTCCTCACATTAAATACTTTCTTTTCACTTATTGTTGAGTTGTACGATAAATAAATTTAAGGGAAAAAAAATCCTTAAAAAAAATTCCTTGAGGGAAAAAATGTCAATACTGCAATCCCCAGGGCCAATAAGGCAAATTTGATTCCATGCTTCTGCTTTGCTGTTGTTTCGAATAGATTTCTTGAAGAAATATTGCCACATGGTCACTCCCCTCTTAGAGGCAATGTGAAGAATAGACATTTGAAAGAGACAGCCTATCTCATTCTTTTTGTAGCAGAGCTTAAGGTAAAATATTCACCATTACACAGGTGAGGCAGCAACTGTATACGAATCGTACCTTTATAGTTACACTAAAGATGCATGGAATAAATTAGTCACCTAGGGTAAACAGAAAAGCATATATAGGATAAATTTGTTAATAATAGTTCATTTAAGCAAAGAACGGATCTTTGGATGCATTTTGTCACTTTATAAAATACTTTTGAGTTAAATTCCACAGAATAAAATTCTGAAATGCATTACTAGAAAAATGCAAACTCACAAATGCTTAGAATTTGATTTTCCGTTCAAAAGAAAATTGTTTAAATTGTGTCTATTAAGCATTTTAATTACTTATAACTTTATGGTATAAACACGCATAAGCTTAATAAAAACTCATTATAATCATTTGAAATTTGTTTAGATCTTATCTAAAAAAAATTAAAAAACAGAAATTATATTTCCAGATTTGGTTGTGTTTGCATGAATGTAAACCAGAAGCCTTTCAGCTTTCCTCTCGACAAATACAACAAATCAAGTATTATTGATCATCACCCATTCTTACTCCCACTATCATTCCTACTGCCATTCCAGTTAGATGATTCAATAAATTAAATCTATAATACAACAAATTTGAATAGACATTATGCAAATAGTTTCAATGAACCAAATTATTTTGATATATGTTGTAATTATCTGAAATTAGTTAAAATCACCATTTTAATTTTATGAAATAATCATCTCTTGATATTTATGCTAGCAAATACATTACAAAATTTGTCATAGAATATTTGAGTTAATCTCCACCGACTGATGTGGAAAAAAGTTTCAGCCAAAAATTTATAAATGTAATTACACAGTTAAAAACTGAGATGCAATTAATTCCTGCTTTTTTTTTTTTTTGAAAAAAGAAACTGAATTTAACTTTCATAAACAAACCTCTCTGAGCGGCCACTCCTACGTTCCGAGAAAATTTGGCCGTTCAGAGGGGGTGGCCGCTTTGAAGAGTTTTCTTTACAATTGCAAAATAATTGCTATAATACATAATATAAACCAATATGATACATATTTAATGAAGTTTGATTTATCTAAAAAGAAAGAG
Source organism: Argiope bruennichi (assembly GCF_947563725.1). NCBI lineage: Eukaryota > Metazoa > Arthropoda > Arachnida > Araneae > Araneidae > Argiope > Argiope bruennichi. The sequence continues at coordinate 5,971,656 of NC_079162.1, read as the reverse complement.
AGTATTTTGTTTAACGTTTTTTTATATATTTTTCAATTAAAAAAGGACTGTTTTAAATTTTTGCTCTTCTCAAAAATAATTTTTTTTTTCCGGTTTCAAAAGGTAATTTCTAACCGATTCGTTTGTCGGAATTTAAGTTTACTTCATCTATTTTCCTCAAAGTCGCTTAAGTTGAAAATTTAGCTTGCTAGCGTTAATAAACCACATCAGAGACAGAATCTGCGTCTGAAAGGCATAAAAATTTATTTGTAAAAATAAACACACAACATGCTATTTAAATAATTTAAATCAATCTCAAATTAATTTTAGATTTGATTAATGGCATTTAATAACGTATGTTGGCATACTTTTCAAGTCTCATTCATTTGACACCACAAAATTTGAAGTTTCCACATTCTTTCAAAATCAAATCTCTGACTTTAATGAATTTGTTGATTTGTGTTCGTCCGCAGTTAAATAATTCAACTAACTCTCTCGCCGATTTGCTGTTCTCATATTGATTCAGAATTTGATTGTTCTGATCACGATTTACAAAAACGTGCTTCGATATCTTTGCAACTCAGATCGCTCCTTCTAATGAAAGAAGCTCGAATGAAGTTTTTGTTCTAAAATTATCTGTAACACCTAATAGAAAGCAAGAACTACAAACGACCTTTCTTTCAAGGTTAGAAACAGGAAGTAATTTCATTTTTCTGAAAAATGAATGGACGAACCCACCCAGGGGCATTTAGAGGGGGTTAGGAGGCCACTTCTATGCATAATTTTAACATTAGGTCTGTAATTCCGCGCCATGAAAAATTGGTCTTTAAGATTGATGGCCGTTCGAAGAGGTTTGACTGTCTATATGTGTGTGATGATATTTTAAACTCTAATTTCAATTCTAATTAATTTCTAAAGTTCTATCTTAATTTAGCCCATATTAACTTCATTTTAAAATATTCTCTTATTTCCTGATTTCATTCCACTTTTTCTATTTAATTAATTCAACTGAAGCTTTGTAAAAATACTTAGGTCGGCTGTTCCCACACTCCGGGTGAAGGTATAAAAAAAAAAAAAATGTTCAGCCAAAGGCACTCTTTTAAAAGATCCCTATAATTCCCCTACCTAATCCGGCATGTGTAAAGAAATTCCTATCAGAATCTCATAGTATTTAAACACTGGGGAAAATATTCTCCCTCTTTTTTACGCTAATCTGCTCTTGTATCGCGCTGTGAACGGACGTGCCTTGTCCACGCCTCTTGTACATAAATCATGCTTCCCGGGATGGAATAAAACGGAGTTAAAAATTCGAGCATCTTTTTTTTCTCTTCGGCCACGACTCTGCTTAAAAAATTATATGTTCACACACACACACACACGCACGTACACACACACACACACACACGCACGCACGCACACACACACACACACACACACACACACACACACACACACACACACACACACACACACACACACACACACACACACACACACACACACACACAATAAGAAGTACCTGATGGAGAGGTCTTTGATACTGAACTAGTATCTGGTTCAGTAACAAGAACTTTAGTGGTAGAAGGGGATGGTGGTTTACAATCAATGTTCGATGCTATACTTTCATTTTCCAAAACAGTAGAGGAAGGAGACACAGCTTGTTGTAGAGGTTGAGCATGAGTTTTCTCCATGTTGCTAGATACGCCATTGCTTCTGGATCTTGTGCTACTGCTGGGAGTTTGTGAGCCGGGAGAAGGAGGTTTTGAAACTGGTGGAGGTGGTGGTACTGTGTTTGGCAAAGATACTTGTACTTTAATTTTATACTTTCCACTTGATCCAGCTATTCAAAAAAAAAAAAAAAAAAAATGTACCAAGATATTTTTCTACCTAAACCATCACATAAATGTATTTTTGGTAAGGCTTAAACATTTTTTACTTTTATATAAATTTCTCTCCCCCTTTTAAGTTTATTATTGTTAGAACTTTTATCAATTAAGTAGTCAGTCACACATTAAAATCTTAAGTACTTCACGGAAATACAATTGCCATTGAAAAAACAATGTCAAAGTCATCATCCAAAAGCAAGTAATATCACAAGACTAAGATTTCACTAATCTGTCTTATCACTTTCAGATTAGAGTTCTATCAATTTAAATTCAACAGATATCCCAGAACACTTTGACATAATAACCTGGGTGCATTTTTAGTTCTAAATCCACCTCATTTTTCTAGAGATGCATCAAATGTATCATATAAGCAACATAATTGAAAGTCGCCCATTTTGCTGCAGGATATAAAAAAATTTAACTTTCCCAATTTTTTATTAAAGTTAAAAATAAACCTAGATTATGCCACAATATGCAGGGATATAAACAGAGACTTGCACAAAATAATACAGTGAATTTAGACAAAGAATTTATGACCTCTTAACTCAATAAACTTTACAAAAATTAAATTAGAGAAATTCAACATTTTAACTAAAATACCTAAGAAAATTACTTGAATTTGAAGCATATTTTTTCTTGTATAAATCCAAAGTCACGTTTTATTGTTTCAGGACATCTTCGTGTTATTGATAGTGATAATAGCGGACTTCCAAGAAATTAATAGAATTTTAACCATGATGCAGAGATGGGAGAATGGTTGCGGTCACTATACACTGAAATGGTATAGTTTTTAAAAATATGAATGCTAATGTTTAGAAACTAGTCAACATTTATCTGAAATCCCTTGATTTCAAACCATTTTCCTAGTTTTGCCCAAAATTAAACTCTAGAAACTCTTATGTTCAAAATATTTTTACTAATCACAATGTCAGACTAGGACGTTTTAGGAATGAGTCTTGAAATTTGATCAAATGAAGAAGGTTCCAACCTCAGATAACATTGTCATATCAGATTCAATTATGAAGACATTCAGTAACCATGTTACTTTTATAAGATATGCCTTTAAAATTTGACAAAATGAAATAAGATATAATTTTCATTTCCTTTAAACTGAAATTATCAACAATTTCATATTTGACTTTATGCGACTTTTACTAGAAAGTTCCAGATATCATCTCCTACACCCAATGAATCAAAATTGGTATTTCACAAGAATTAATTTTAAGCTCAGCGCTTTCTTTATGATAAAAATGATAATTTGTAAATTTCAGAATCTAAATTAAAAATTTATTCAACTTGTCAGGGTTGCCACTCAAATCTGAAAAAAAAAAAAAAAAAAAAAAATCCCTATTTTTCTTTGTTTTTCCCCCTCTACGTATATTCAAGATACAAAGAAATGCGCGAATGGCATTCAGGTGCTAGTTACAACGGAATATGGTTTTAAGGAAAAAGCAAGGAAAGGAAGCAACAATTTACATACAGGAAATAGGATATTAAATTCGAAAAGGGATATTAAAAGAAGGTTTATATTTACATACAGGACAAAAAAATTATCTTTAATTATTATCTATAGCAAGATCAAATTTATATATTAAGGGGGAGGATATCTTATCTCTCATACTTTTTAATTGTAAGTCACATAAAATAAAGGACTAGGGTGAAATAATACATAAAATATTTTTGTAATCATGATAAAAATGTTAAGTAATCATGATTACTGTTCGCTAGTAAATTATTTGTTAACTAATAGTAATCATGATTACTTAATAAAAAACATTACAAAGCAGGATTACTTTTTTTATTTATTCATTTTTGCCAATTTAAGTATTTGGTCATCAATTTCTGCAACTTTTGAAGATTTTTCATAGAGCTAATCTGTAACAAATAAGATATGATATTTCTATACAGCCTAACGCACATTTTTTTAACTATTTCACTTTCAGAGAACAAATGTGAAAACATTTCCGATTTATCATTAAATGCATTAAAGGTCGAATGCGACGCAACAAATTTTAATGCTTATAAAAATTCAGCTTTTAATTATTGTTTTTGAACCAAAAGATACGAAATCGGTATATTTTCGGTGCCGACCCATTGCCATAAGACGGACTAATAAGCATATGATTCGATGCTGCTGCAATACTTGTCTCCAAAACTCGGTGCCAATTCTCAGTCTACTAATTGCTTGAGCTTCTCTCAACGTTTGAGTTTCGATGGACTGAGCCAACTAATTTGTCGTTGATTCACTATGAGATTGATTTCGGCTTGGGCAGCCGGCCTTTTATAACTCCCGGAGCAGGGCAGAGAAGGTTCTCGAAAAATCAAGCATAACTCGCCTCCTATTGGCCTATCGCCAAATTCCAAAAGATTCTAGTATCATCCATTTCGTCGCCAAGCTCGGGCGTCATTGATCCGACATCCGATCAGCATCCAATAGAGCTGACCGTAAAACTATCTTTCCTAAGATGGAGCTCACTGTGCTCGGAAGCAACTTTACAGATTCGTCACAATACTAAGTCCAACATTAATGATGACTCTTTTGAACTGAACACAGTTTTGTATGTTTTCCTCTTTTGGCATGACTCATAAATGTTTGTTTTCCCATATTACTTAGGTTTATTAACTTCTTACAAAGCGAGTATGCAATAAATATATTTTGTGGAACTTCTCGAATCCTAAGTAAAAAATCAGAATTAAAATCAGAATTAAGTTTTTTATTTGTCCAATTCGTATTAAATACAGATTTTGAGCAGCTCATTGTTGTTGCTTTTTTAAATTCTCTAATATACTTTAAAAAGCTACAGTTTCTCAAACAATAAACAAATGGTTCAATACTCTCAAGTATGGTTGACTAAACACCACTGCGCTGCTTTCGCAGACTGAATGTTGCTAATCCCGCCGCAGAAATGTATTCTATTCTTTCACGCAGTTATAGAAGTCTCGCGTATGCACATTAGGTGCAATTTGGGAATCTCATGGAAAAAAGAACAACTCGCTCGCAAATCGAAACTGGAATTATCTATACAGAAAAAATTGGAGAGAGAAAAGGATAGAGTTTCCACATTACACAATAGCGAATGGCATTGTTTCATTTTTTAGAAGCTATGACTAGGATCTTTTATTCTCGCAATCTTAAGAGTTTGGCATTTTTTAGACGGGAAAAAAATAACTAAGAAATTTAAAATTCCTTATATTTTCTCTGCTTTTATGAAAATTTTCAAATGTCCCTGGACTTTCCGGGTTTTTCCTGTTCTCCGGTTCCTTGGCAATCCTGCTTGTGATCATACCATTTTATACTAAACTGTTTCTCTTTTATAATTCAATTTGTAGCCTAGGAAATAATAAACATGCCTTCTTTTTATTTTTCGCCCCCCATTTGCATTCAATACAATTATTTGGTTGATAGCATACTGCAGCGATTCTCAACCTGTGGGGAGCGCCCCCCTAGGGGGTCACGAGCACACTAGAGGGGGGGGGCACGAGAATATTCAAGAGAAAATATTTTAAAAATTGATTAACTGACTGAAAGGAAAGCACACTACACATAGAAAACAAAATACATTTCGACATTTTTAATAACTTTTTAAAGTAAAACAACTTACTTAATCGAAACATACTAAATTAAAAACAAATTATTAGTTACTTTCTCGGGCCTGTCTTGCAAAGCAAAGTTTTTCGAAGGAAGGCTTAATATTAGAAATAGCCACTCTCAGTTCTGCCGAGATCTATATTTTGTCTTCAAAGAAGCCACAGCAGAAAATCCAGTTTCACAAAGGTAGGATGTTGAAAATGGTAATAGAATGTGAAACGCCCTTGTTTTTAGTGCAGAAAAATCATCCTTATTCCAGCCCAAAATTCAAATAGCAATTTATTACTAAATTGTCTTTTAGTTTCGGCACATATCGTGAAGTCTGTGAATTTTTCTTCCTCATCAATTGAGAGTCCTTCGGGAGTCTTATGAAATGGATCCCTAACCCACTCGTAACTTGCAATCAGTTTGTCGTCAGCGAGAAAATACTTTTTAAAATTCTTTACCAGCATGGCTAAAAGATTTTCAATGGTTACAAAACAACTTTTACATGTTCTTCTTCAGCCTTGTAAGTTTTAGTACAATCATCCACATTTGCAAATATTGCTAGGTTTTTCTTTAAATTTCTGCTCCACAATTCCAATTTTCTCCAAAAGTATTAACTTTATCACTCGTATCCAACATACGTATGTGTATTTGCTCCTTGGAGTTGAAGATTCTAGTTATTTAATTTCTCGAATATGTCGACCAAGTACCTCAATTTCATCACAAATAAATCATCGCGAAAATTCTCGGCCTCCGGTCTGTTTTCTTTTTCTAGGCGATTTCTTCTCTTATTAATAATCATTTTTCATCCACCTTATTAATAATACTAATTTAACCATATCAGCTAACTTTGGTCAATTGCTTTTTGCCACGATAAGTTAAATTAACATTTCAAAACATTCTTGCACAGTAAAATTGTCCACAAAGCAGCGAAATTAATTGGCGAATAAAACTGGCGGCATCGGTCTGCACTTTATAATTTTTTGCAATAACTCTCGAAAGAAGGGTGGGGGTGATCATTGATGACTTATCTAAGGATCATGATCTTTTATATGAAATAGAAATAGACGAAATCGAACAGACGGTTGAGGTTAAATGACTGGTTAATTATTTTCCATGTTATTTTAAATACAGGGTGATCCAAAAAAAAAAAAAAACTTCCCCTATATATGAAACCCTAGCGGCCTATCCTCTCAACCAATCGAACCAAAATTTCAGACATGGTTGTTTCAAGGTATGCGCTGGAGATTGTGATGATTCTAAACAACGCAGAGCTCACGGTTACGGTTACAGTGAGAGAATTTCTAAATTTTCGAATGGCAACACCCACTTTTTCCTTGCGCAAATTGATCAGCGTATTGAAAAACCACTAATGGCGTTGGAACGATTAGCGTGTAACGAAAATTGCCGCCGTAAAGCATATGCAAAAAAGAGCATTATAAAGGAATAATGACAACACAGAGAGGAAAGAGAAAAAAAAGTTTTTATTGGAATGGAAAGTTATAATTACAAGTTTTCAACGTGTTCATCTTCGCAGGCGACAACGCATTGCATTCGGGAGATTGTGGACAACAATGCCGAACGTAACATGAAAGGAGGAATCCGCATAACTCCACGTGTTATGACATCTTGCAATTCTGACACATCTCGTGGACCAGGCGTATACACCTTAGATTTCAGATAACCCCAGAACCAGAAATCCATAGGAGTGAGTCGGGGGATCGCGGTGGCCACGAAACTGCAAAGTTACAAGAGATGATACTATCACCAAACTGTTGTTGCAGCACTGGTCGAACACATTGGGCGACGTGTGGAGGAGCCCCATCTTGCATCCATGCAATGTCCCTAATGACATTTCGTTGCTGCAATTCAGGAATAATGGAATTCTGCAACTGTGTCAGAATTGCAAGATGCGACAACACGTAAAGTTATGCAGATTCTTCCTTTCATGTTACGTTCGGCATTGTTGTCCACAATCTCCCGAATGCAATGCGTTGTCGCCTGCGAAGATGAACACGTTGAAAACCTGTAATTATAACTTTCCATTCCAATAAAAACTTTTTTCTCTTTCCTCTCTGTGTTGTCATTATTCATTTATCATGCTCTTCTTTTATATGCTTTACGGCGGCAATTTTCGTCACACGCTAATCGTTCCAACGCCATTTGTCGTTTTTCAATACGCTGATCAATTTGCGCAAGGTAAAAGTGGGTATTGCCATTCGAAAATTTAGAAATTCTCTCACTGTAACCGTAACCGTGAGCTCTGCGTTGTTTAGAATCATCACAATCTCCAGCGCATACCTTGAAACAACCATGTCTGAAATTTTGGTTCGATTGGTTGAGCGGATAGGCCGCTAGGGTTTCATATATAGGGGAAGTTTTTTTCGGACCACCCTGTATATATATTGCTGCTTTAATATTATCGTTTTTGTCAGATTTATATCATATAATCCCCCTGACTACTACGGCTTTCGAAATCCTTTACTGATTTGTTTTTTTTATTCCGTATTGCCGTCTGCATTTATCGCACCCAATGTTTAATTTGGCTTTTATTCATTCATTTTCTTTCTCTTTCTTTCTTTCTTTTAAATATAAAGTAAAAGGAGAGAATTCTGCGAACCAGACCGCTGGGAAGACTGAACAAGGAAAATTTCCGTCGATTTGGCCCTATGATAAATGTCAAAATAGATTTTGAGGCCTCCTGTAGATCTCGAGCACGAGGTGACAGCCTCCACCACCTGTGCGGAAATCCGCCACTGGGTGGGGTGGGGTGAGGGTTCAGCTACGTCATTTTCAAGCCATGAGATCATGTCAATTTAAGCCTTTGCATCGAAGTTTATCTTTGGAACTTTAAACCTCCTGACTCTGCCTCTACTTTCTGTTCTTGCTTTTAAAACAAGTAAACAAAGTTCTAGTTGAATTTTACGTTTATCACTTATCATGGACAAAAGGATATTTTCTGGAGCAGAAAAGTACTCTTGAATAATCGGATCTTGAGATCGTCATAGAGATATCTTGAATATGAGATAAATAGATGTTTGGAACCATAAGTATATGAAGGTTTTAACTTAATATTTAACCACACAAACACATACACTTTCAAAATGCACTTAGCCAGTCTTAAGATATATTTGAAGGATCTGGTTGGTTTGCCTCTTTTTGTTAAGAACACTGTTGATCTTCGTCATAGTCATTGTCGCCAGTAACCGTTTCTGAAACACTAGTATTTTTTTGGTCCGTTATTGATAAAATTTAACTATTTTTTGTAGTTATTTACTTTTTCTTGCTTCTTTCTTCCTCACAGCGTTTGTGGCAGCTAACTAAGTATCAATATTATCTATAATCATTTAGGTAATATTGATATTATATTTAACTGAAAATATTATATTTATATGCAAGGCATCTGAAGCTGAGATAAATAGTATAGTGGAATCGGTTATCGACTTTCCCCGGTTTCCTGGTCACACGCAAGCAGTGGAAAGAGCTGTGAAACTTGAAACCGAATCCGCTCAAAATGTCTATGTTTTAATCGCAAGAGAAGGATACATAAGACCAAAAATTGATTCACGTATGAATATGCCAAAAAATACAAAAGACAGTTAAATGTGGCAGTGAAGTAGGAACCAACATTTTGTAATTGTAACATTAGTAATAATTAAGGATAAAGAAGGTAAAAAACACAAAATTTGACAATATTACTATTATTATATTTTGTAATTGATAATTTTTTAAAGTTATAATGCTTATATATATATTTAAAACCATTCTTTGTAACATTATATGTATGAAAAATTCATAAAAAATATTTTCTCAATTTTTCATTTTTTTCATTAACTTTGCATAAACCTTAAGATGTTGTAGTATTGCAACCAATTTTTTTAAAATTCTTTTTGAACCTAAAAGACAACTTTTTCCTTACTATTACCAAACTAAAATCTAAACAAATTTTTTAAAGACCCGTTTTAAAATTTATACATTTTTTTTTTCAATTTTTCACAAACTTAAATATTTTTGCGGTATTTCAAGATAATGTTGATTACAAACAAATTTTTTAAAATTCTTTTTTAACGTAAATGACAACTTTTCCCCACTGTTACCAAACTAAAAAGAGACTATTTTATTTCCACCCTAATATCCAATCATTTTCAGATATATATATATATATATATTTTTTTTGCTCATTTTCAAATGAGTTTTATCACATACTATTTTAATGGGCAGTATCAAAAAAGTATCATAAAATAACACAGCAGAATTTTAAAAACTTTTTCTGAATAAAAAAAGGAAACAACAAACACGTCCCAATTACAACCCACCTTCAAAAAGACATTTATGCTTTATAAGAGAGAGAGAAAATTACTTACTCGCCATATTTCTAAAGTCATTCCACAAATAAATAGAGCAAAGTCAGGAATATAACTCTTTTTAAAAATGCTATTTCAGAGGATAGCATAATATAAATGTTTTTTTTTTCAAGAGAATAATATTAATTCTTTAAAATTACAAATGTATTAACAAAAAGATAATGTGGCTTTATTTTAAAAAGGAATTTTTGAAATTAAAAAAAAAAAAAACCTTATTACGGAGGATACAGGTACTCTCTATGTCATATTGAGAGTCAACAGCATGTCCATTAATAACAGCCTTATTACTATGAAAAACCTGCAAATAAGTACAATCGACAACAAAAAGAGAGGGGGAAACACCTCTGTAACTTATCTATTTTTTGTCGCATCTTCACAAAACTGGTGTCGATGGAAATGGCTCAATTAGACATGGTTTTTTTTTAGATAGATATATTGAATAACCCGGCGAATTAACCCAGATAATTTGCTTAATCGATTGCTCGTCATGAAAATAGCCACAAAAAAAAAATGTTAACTTTCTGATGAAAATTTCGAGTCCATAAGGTTTTGAAAAAAGACGCGTTCTATATGAATCATAAAAAGAGTATATGAATCATAAAAACTTTTGGCAATATCTCGAAAACTATTATATATTTCTCTATTTATTTATTTATTTTGCCTCATTGAAAGAACATAATTTTATGACACAAATGTATGAAGTAAGTTCATAAATAAAAAATAACAGTATTCTTTTACAAATTTATAACAACGACTTTGAGAAAAAAGTGCATTAAAGCATAGTAAAATTTTTACATGAAAGCAAAGCTGAGTTATTAAAACGTTGGAATTCCAGATATTATGGGCTGTACCTGTAATAGGTTTCGAAATATTAAAAAACTGCAAAATTCCCGCTGTCGAGGGGTAACGCCTTACCATGCCTACTTGTTGAGGAACCGTATATTCTTTATATCGATCAGATTTCACTGAATCTTCATTTTAGAGGGAAATGTCCAAAATTTGACACAATTCTTTAGTCTTATAATAAAACGTTAATCGATCGTCATCATTCACCTACCACATTTCATCAACACAGCTTTTATTGAGGTACTGCATTCGCAGAATCATTCGCTTTTTCAGATTTTGTTTAAAACATGATAAAACGTAACATTTTTAATGTAATGCAACATATATCAACTTTCATAGCTTTAGTACGTTCAATTTCTTCTTTCATTCATGCAGAACTAAAATATGAAGATTCAGTAAAGTCGAATTGACTAATTATTTGACAATCACAATTTGCGGAGGAATATAAAATATATTAATTCTGGTAACGAATTGTTTCATCACTATAAATATTATTAGTATACAATTATCTCAACTAGACAACGTCAAATAAACTTTGTGCTTGAAATTCATATTTACTTTTATAATTTAAAATCCTAACTCTTATTTATCTCATTTATCCCATTAAAACATCGTTTAATTAAATCAATGGATATATAGCATAAAACCAAGTGACTATTTCTATTTGAAATTAAATATTTAATGTCTTTAATTAAAACAAACTTTTCAATTAAAAAAATTTCTTACCTGATTAATAGTTGTTTCCACTTGAAATAAAATTTCTTTTTAAAAAAAGCTTAATAAATTCAGAGACTCTTTGCCAAAGAACTGCGACTTAAATCAATTTGGGATCAACAGAGCCGGATGGTTGTGCACTTCCCCGAATATGAAATGTTGGAAGCAGTAGAAATATCCAAGTATTAGTTAAATCGAATTGGCAAAATAATCAATCGAAATTGACGGAAAACTTTTGATCGATGGATGTCGAAGAAGTTCATGCTTTTGATTGAACATCAAGCTTATAATTTACTTTTCTTTTGGTGAAAAAGATATCGCATTCTGCCGACAATTTCTAGACGGCCGACTATGAACTCAATGCGATGGAAGTCAGCAGCTTTCCGGACATCTGATTAAAATGTCGTTCATACAGCTTATAATTTGCGCTATATGTAGCAGAATAATCAATAAGCTGACGTTGCATTTTTGCCAACTAATCTTTGTCTTTCGGCTGAGATGTTATCATACGTTAAGAGAGAAAACTGTTTTCATCGAGTATTTCGATTACCTACAAGTGGAGTTATTAGAGAAATATACTTTTATATTATACATGAATAAGGCGATAAAGTTGTTTTCCCTAATTCATAATTCATTGAATAATAGTTCTAAAATGAATCGTCATTTTATTCACCTCATTGTTACTTCCTCGGTAACGAATTGGCAAATTTATTTTATTTATTTCACTGTGAGAATTCTCTGACTAAAATTTAATTAATGGTTAAAATAAATTTAATAAAGCATTCTTTTCACTCAACACTCTTATGCAATATGTATGCTAAGAAGTGTTACTTTGCTGTAGTCAAATTATGTGAATTCATTATAAATCACTGGAATAAATAAATTGTAAATTAAGTTTATTTAACAGTAAAATATCTGTTTTCTGTAATCTAATCTAAGAGACTGCAATTATTACACTAAAGAAATATTACTGATTACAACTGACGAGAAAAATGTAAATATATGTTATATACTGTCCTTTTAGCTACACTAAAAAAAGCCTATCCAAGTATGAACTAAGTTTGTTAAATTAATTGCTACCTAAATTCTGGATACAGTATTATAATTATGTAATTGGAAAACGTCCTTTTTTATTTCATTTTTCATTTTTTCTTTCAATTACTCTTCCCGGCAAAAACTATATAATTTCAGATATATCTAAATTTTTAATAGATTTTGGATAAAGATGTCTTGACAAAATAATGATTAGAATAGTTATTGATAGAATATTTATATATAACACATTAAGCCCTTGAAATACGAATTTACTTACCTTCCTAATTAGATGGCCAATTCTGGCACATTTAGGACAATTATTATTATTTTAAACTCTAGAATAATATAAGGAGGTAATGATGAATATTCAAGTGATTTAAAATTATTTAATACTTTCACTTAATTGCATATTAAAAATTAAAAATTTAGTAATTCGATGCGTGATTCAGATTTGTTATTGTATACAAAGGAAAGAAAAACCAATGCATGCAACTGAGGGGATAAAAGTAATTTTAGGCGCTTGCAACATCTTCGAGGGAAATAAGTATTTAACTACAAAAACACATGTCTAAAAACAAAGATAGGAAGTTCAAATTCGAGATCTAATTTTTTTTTTAAAAATAAAATGCATCTTTTAAATTCTAAATATACGTTGAAAAATAAATACATGGGGAACCTAATGTTTAAGTAGTCCATTTTTCACAAGTATATTTTTCATATCTTACATAAAATAGTAAAGTTTGTACATATATTTACACAATATTTTCTACAATCCTCTTAACATTACACATTCTAATACATTCATTAAGGATAATTCAGAATCACGCGGAAATCGAACTATAAAATACATATATCACTCGTAAAATGACTAAACACACCTTCAAAAATCATATGCAACTTGCAGATGACACCGATAGTACGTCACAAAGACGAGAGTGTAAGAGAGTAATGTATAAGGAATACAGGCAAAGAAGTAAAATTGTTCGCAAGCGCTTTATAAGCCTTTCAGTGAAATAACCGCATGGTTATGACACAAAAGACGCATTTGGATGATTCTTTACGTGGTAGAATTTTCGGTCGTCTGTGGAATGTGGGCTTACCCAGCTGGAAGTATCCGAGAAATTTGAAATCGCCCAGGGTGTCATCTCCAGGCTTTGGCAACGATTCCCAGATGATGGTAATGTGAGTAGACGTTAAAGCACAGGTCGCCCCCTAGTTACAACGCCGAATGAGGATCGGTATTTGGCAGTTACTGCCAAAAGAAACAGACGGAGCACAGCATCAGACCTGTCTCGTCAGCTGTCTTCAGCCACTGGTACAACAGTTTCAAGGCAGACCATGTACAGACGCTTAGGGCAGATTGGTCTATATGCTCGTAGGCCTGTCAGATGTGTTCCACTTACTGCAACTCACTGTCGCCCGCGGTTAGCCTGGAGTAGAGAGCATGAATTGTGGACACCACAACAGAGGGCTTATGTCATGTTTTCCGACGAGTCCAAGTTTAGCTTGCAGTCTGATTCTCGCCGGACTTTCAAATGGAGAGTGCCAGGTACCCGTTACCACTAAGAGAACATCATTGAACGACACCGTTACGGTGGTGCAGGGTTGCTCGTTTGGGGAGTAATTATTCTGGGTTCCATAACTGACCTGCATGTTCAAATTGGAGCCCTGACAGGCCAAATCTATCGGGACGTCATTCTGGAACAACATGTACGTTTGTTTTGGGGCGCCATGGGCGCAGAATTCGTGTTTACGGATGACAACGCCCGTCTTCACCGTGCAAACATCGTAAACGAATGCCTTCTATCGGAGGATATCATCCGTATGGACAGGCCAGCATTCTCCCCGGATTTGAATCCAGTAGAGCATGTGTGGGACATGCTTGGCCGACGAGTTGCAGCCCGTCAACCCCCTTCTATATGTCTACTGGAACTTCGGAGAGCATTGCTTGATGAATGGTGTAATATTCCCCAAGATCAGATCGATAATTTGATACTCGGCATGCCTAGGCGTTGTACGGACTGTATTGCATCGTCTGGGAGACATACTATGTATTAACCATCATACCAACCATGTAATATTGGTTTTTGTAAATAGTTTTTTTTTTGTTTTGTTTTGTTAAGAAATTTGTTCCAGGGAGCAAAAAATCGCAAATTTCATTAATGATATCCAACATATAGCATCTTTTTTATTCTTTACTTTTTGTTTAATTAATAGGCTTTACAAATAAGTCACATTTGTTTTGCTGCTGACTCTTTCGTTTCCTGAACTTGCATTATCCTTAATTTATGGACATGAGTGTAATTCAAAATAAATACTGAAACCAAATGTCAAAATGTAAAATATAATACCTTTATTTCCAGGTAATTGAAGAGGATGTCCACTTGCTTTACACCAGCCTACAGGGAAAATATCTCTTGCATCATAATAACACCAGTAATCAAAGGCTCCACGCCATCCATCAAATGTTATGAAGATCATATCATCTTTTACAGCTCCAATAGTAGCAGGACATATTAAGTGCGGATTTTTCCTATCTACTGCTTCAAGCTTCACACCAACTTCAAAAAGGTTCCTCGGAGGCGAATCAGGTTCCTATAAAAATATTTAAAACACAGATAGCATAATAAATGGCATTCATAAGATGTGAAAAACAAAGTAATCAGTAGAAAAATCCATGATTCTTTAACCTTTTCCAACTAATAATGCTACTCGAATTATTATTTGTTAGTATTACTTAAAATGTTTTAGTTTTTTATTGATTAATTTTCTTTATTTTTTTTATTCATTATTCATTTGTATTCAAATCATGTTACGCAAACCTTCTCTAAGTATAAATTAAAAAGGGAAATGCATGGAAAAGTACATTTCGGGGATACCAAATGATATCATGGGTCTGGGGTACAAGAAGGTTATGAACAGGCAAGGCCGGATTATTAAATAGATAAAATAGGCGATTGCATAGAGGCCCACAAGCTCCTCGAGACTTTCTTGCTGCATTTTAAAGGTTGTTTTATTTCGTACTTGCATTTAACTATCGAACTCACTCAAATTTATATAAAATATTGTTCAAATAAATTTTGAAACATTATGCTAGCTACATTTCTAATTAACATTTGCTAGTTTTACATCATAAAGCTTTATAATTTAAAACAATATATGATCCTATTATTAAATATTTAGATTGTCTTGAAGTTTTTTATTATTATTTTGCTTAACATTTCTAATTACTTTTATGTTTTAGCAGTGCATTTTTTTTATATATATAAGATATAAACACCGACGTAGAAAGTAATCTGCAATTAAGTGTTTTGCTATTTCAGCTTGTCAAAAATTGTTAATGAAAACTATCTATATATAGATTAGAGTAAAACAGATTTTTTCAAAAAGTTGGTTTTCACAGTTTATAGAAGAAAAGGGGCCCCGAGATTTGCTAATTCAATCCGTCTTTGTGAACAGGTAAGTGAGAAAGACAAAATAAAATTATAACGAGTCAATAGGTGTCAGAAAATAAGACCGATATCAGGATTAACATCAGCTGAGCATAGTCTGGCGAACACTAGCAGAACTGAAAATTTAGTACTATATTTTCATTGGATTCAATGGGATTTCCAAAGACTGAACTCCTAAGGTGCCCCAGAAGCTGGGCCGCACCAAGAGTGGATAGATCCTTCTAAGTGCGCTAGTAGGCAGGAAGACAGCGAAAATGAGCAAAAAAAGAATGTCTTAATAAGTTTTCGGTGGCTGAATAAAATCTTTCCCATTATATGTATAATTTGTAATCTATTTATTGTCGTGATATATTTAATTTGTTGCGCAGAGTATTTTTCACAAAGATTGTTATTTACTAAAGTATTATTTTGTGAGAATGTATCATTTTTATAAACCTGCTTATAAAATTGTGAACTTTGCTATATGTGTGAAGAAAAAGAATGCAATTTTTTGAAGACGAAGATGAAAAATTAACAAAAATGCAGGATGTTGAGGGGAAGGCCGCAATATCGGAAGTTCTGCCAAGAGAACAGCATCACCTCGGTAAAGCACTGTCTGGAAGAAATGCAAAGGTCCATGAATCAACAAATGATGGAGGTTGGCATGAATAACGCAGAAATGATTTCAGAAGTAATATCAGAAATCATTTAACATTACTGTTGAAGTCAGCTGGTACTCCATCATGTTGGAGTCACATTTGGGCACAAACTGGCAGAAGTCACGGCAAGATACGACGGAATGTTTAAAAATGCAGTTTTTTTTTTTTTTTCTTTTCTTTTCAGAATCATTATTTTTACTTCCTTCAAGCATCTACTTCGTTTCGATTTGTGCACTCATATTTAAAATATAAGTTAGCAAACGGTGTGTTCATGAAACAATGCATTATGGACAACGGACAAACCGCAGTAGGACGGACGATTAGGTGGAAGGTACGATTAGGTACGATTTCTGCATATTAATTCACAAAATATGTTGGTTTCGGTCAGTTCTATCAGTTCTTAAATTACATCCATTTAAAAATTAGTCTAAGAATGTCCGCTTGAGATAAATCAGTAATCCCTCTTAACTATTCATTATTTCACTCCGAATTTTTGTTTTGACTATCTAAAAAAGCATTAGCCTTATTCAGTCTTACTGACGATTGATCCCTCTTTTAGGAAGCTGAATTGATAAAATAGACTTAACAATACATTCTCTCAAAGTGATTTAAATTCCTTTTAACAATGCCCAGAAGATGATTCCATTTTAATTTAATTTAGATTCAAATTCCATTTTATTATTCTTATGACAGTGGTTGACAAAAATTCCACAGACAGTATATGTGCACATAAATTTAAATGTTGAATATGAACCTCTCGACTCTTCGAGCGGCAGATTTTAAGAATTCACGATATTTCATATTAATTACCTCAAAATTGTTAAAGTTACAACAAAAATCAAAATCATCGCTTTTATAGCATTTTTTCTGTTTAATTTTAAAAGGAGTAATTTTTCTTTAAAGCCAGCTATTTTTTGAGAAAAGAGACTGGAATTCAAGTTGGCGCAAGCTCACTCCATCACCACAGGAAACTTTTATGTTCAACCGGAACGAACCCTCTGTGAACATGTGTAACGATTTAAAAATTTAAACGTATTAATTTCCAGCATCTGTTATAATTTCTGTTTCCTCTATTTCGGGTGTTAATTAAAGATTGCTTAAATGTTTATCGTTTGCAGCTTGACCGAATATTCCTTTCTTTTCCACTTTTAGTGCACTCCAGCACATTTTTGATATTTTAGGACAAAAAAATCTATTTTTGAAAAATTTCTGAAATGGCATGACCTATGCGTCCATCACCTAATATCTGACGTCCATTGAAAGTATTTTATTGATGGTTGCTTAATACTTTCAACGCTACCGACGAGATCTTTTCAGATGCTTCCAATTACAGGTTTCTGTGGGCTAAAATTTGTCTCTTATGTCAGTTTGAAAAAAGTAAAGGTATTCTTCAGATATGTATGAGAAGGTTCAGCCTATCTAAACTGGCATAAGAGACACATTTTAGCCCACAGAAACCTGTAATTGGAAGTATCTGAAAGACGAGATATCTCGTCGGTGGCGTTGAAAGTGTTAAAAAAGTAACAGATTAAATGACAAAGAAAGCGCTAATTTTATCTGGTAAGCATAAAATACTATTAAATGGCATCTTGAAATTCTTAGTGAGTGCAAAAATGTGCGCATCTTCTTTTGAAAATGAACAGTATTTTCTTACAATAAATATTCGAACACTTTAAATATTTAATTAAAAATATCCACAAAAGAAAGATTTTTAGTTTTCCTCTTAATATACATATCAAAAAGTTTTAATAATTAGTTGTAAAATACACGTATACAGGAAGATTAAATACAAAAACGTAGCATAAAAAATGTAAAAAGAAAGATATGTAATAAAACACAGTACATTATTTGATAAATTCAGTTGGCAACTCAGGATGAGTCTGACTTAATAGGTCAAACGGATAAGGGAAGGGGGAGTAGAATCGTTATTTTGTAATATAAAATATTACAAAAACCACGGTTTACCTCAAAACCACTTACAAATTATGATAAACAGAATGAAAATTCGATGTGTGGAAAAAAAAAAGTTATCAAATTTTTGAAAGACCTACAAGCAAAAGAGTTACATATTCAGAAAGAAAATATTAAATAAATGAACTGACACCATTTTCGTAAGGTTATCGGGATTTGACAACGAACTGCAAGCGTTACAACACTGGCAAAATGCAAAATCAAATAATCGGTAATACCAGAAATATACTGCTAACTACAAACGGCCAAATTTACGAAAAACACTTGTCTATTCCACTAGCTTTTGAATTAATCAATAATAAACCATATTGGCATTCAATCTAAAAGAAACTGAACATTTGGTTTGCAATATATAACTGAAATTGGAGTTCGTAGAAGCAGGCATTTGGTGACAATTTGGCAAATGATATGATGGTAAATAAATGGAATGTATGTAAATTCATTAGTATCTGCAAGACAATAAATTAAGCTGCGCGGCGTAACCGTGATTTTTTCTAGTACAACTTAGACCGGAAGGCAATGTTATTCAATCCATTTCACACCAGTGCAATTACAGTATTGAGACTGACAAAAGTGGCAATATTTTGTTGTAACAGTTGCAATGAGGTCTCCCAAGAACATCATTTCTGAGAACGATATTGTGGATACTTGTCATTTTTCACAATGAACGATATGCTAAATTTACATAATTGACATCACTATACTGTTCATTCACGATCACTCCCTATCATTCATTCTTTAGCCCATCTGCTTAAGTCGATCCACACCATTCTAATCCATCCACTTTTAATAATTCTGATTCCCTACTCAGTCCCAAACCTTAATTCAACTTCGATGAACATCTTGTACAGTACAATGTATAGTTGCGGAAGGGGGGTGGGGATAGTCTCCCTGTTTTATTCTGGCATCGTTCATGGTGCAAATATAAAATAAGGACATCATTCAAAAGAAATTAACATACATTTACAGATTTTTGAATTAAAAATTTCATAAATGACTATCTACAGGGTGGTTATAATTAAACTTCGCCTATAAACAGCATCATACAACGCAAACGGGTGAACGGATTGCAACGAAATTTGGTATATAGACTATACACGAGATGCGCTCACGGAATTTCGAAAAAAAGATTTTTTAGATCCAAAATGTCCACCAGAGGGCGCCTTTCCGGAAAAGTATTAATTTTAACGCAATAAACGACCAAAACAGAATACAGAATCTATATTGACTAGTTTCTGATCACCTTGTCATCGAACCACATTAAGTAAAGGTAAGGGGAAAATAACAGTACACTGTTTGAGGGGGGATATAAAAGCAGTTCATTTGCAGAAACAAGAACTGAATAGGACGAAATTGCACAAGAGGAGTAGTTGTTAATTGTGTCCAGGGTGATGTAGGGAAATGTGCTCCATGTGACCACCCTCATTCATCTGCAAAATTTCAAGTCGATGGACAGTGTGTTTAACAGCAGATTGTAACTGATCAATTGTGATGCTTCGCGCATGAAGCGTTATGGAGTTCTTTAAGTCATTCAACGTCACAACAAGATACCGTCATCATTACAACCAGAAACATCGACAGAAAACATGACAACGACTGCAAACGTTTCTTATCCTAAAAAGTATTACATAAAGCTTCCTCTTCTTCGCAAGCATGCACATCTTGACATTTTTTCCTAGAACTGACAGTTTTTCCCAGTTTTAAATTTGATTACTTAAAATTCTTGTTCTGGATTGTTAATATTGTTTTTGTATTCCGTTTTGGTCGTTAATTGTGTTAAATTTAATGTTCATCCTGAAAAAGCGCCCTCTGGTGGACTCTTGGAACTATTTTTTTTTTTTAATTCCATGAGCGCATCTCGTGTATAGTCAATACACCAAATTTCGTTGCAATCCGTTCATCCGTTTGCGTTGTAGGATGTTGTTTATAAGGGAAGTTTAATTATAATCACCCTGTATATATTGAAATAAGAACAAACTTCAAAATTTTTAATGGCAACACCCATTTTCTCATCAAATTTTACAACTGTATCAAAAGTTATTCCCAGAAACCAAGCTCCATTAGTCTAGGTCAATTCGTTTCGAAATTATGAGCTAATTAAATTTTGGCTTTCTAATGTTAGAGTTAAATTTAAACTTTTATTCATATTTTAAAAAATAATATAGGTAATAATAGGAACCTAAACTCTTTTCTTTTTTTTCTTTTTTTTTGTTATAAAAATGTAAAGCATTCTACATATTTTGTACACATGTAGAATGCCATGCAGAAGAAAGCGCTACTTTATAAGAATACAGAACACGAAAAAGAAATTATCGAGTATGACCTCTTCTTTAACATTATCGAAGACCCAAAGATGAAACAATACGGAAACGATCCGTTTTCGAGAGATGATAAACAATACGAACCGTCATCTATTATAGTTTTGCAATAAGACTAAGTTTTAACTGAATAGAAAGTGGTTACGCTACTGAAAGAAGTTTGATTGTTTTTACTGTTATCTATTTTTTTTCAATAACAAGAAGTACAAGGCCAAAGGATTCAAAAGTTTAAGCCACTGACTGAATTAAAGGACTGGAAGTATGCTTTAAAATGCTTAGCACATCATGAAAAATCTAGAAAAATGTTTGTTCTTGTGTTGTTTTTGAATACTTACGAAAACAGAGATAATAAAAGAACATCTAAAAGGATTTTTAAAAAAAAGTGCCTAGTACAAAGTGATTGAGAGAATCTTGAAGGTGACCCTGACTCTTGCAATATGCAATCTTGCTTTTCGTAGGATTAGTTAAGAGACATGAACATAGTAATTTGTAGAATTTTAATTCATTCAGCTCTTGTTAAGAATGATACAGTGTTATATGAATTATTCCAGCGTTCACGTGGTGTGATAACATACTAAAGTCCAAAACCTAAAATGAGCTTAGCAATTCTTTTCATTAGAAATTAAAAATAATGTAGGAAAACTCAAAAAGTTCTTTTTTAACTTTCTCATATACGAAGTACAGAGGAAGAATTCTGACCATCAAAATATTGGAAGTCGAGATTGTGACAAATCTCCACTCTCAAATTTCGCATGGAATGTCATTTTTTGGAAAATTTGTAGAATTCTATCAAATTATGAAAGCAATTCATTCACAGGGAGTCAATCGAATATAGAGGAACTCGATAACTACAAAACACACACAGCTAGATAGATATAATTTAGTACACCGATTTAACATCTAAAATGTAGATGTTTATCAAATTTTGAACCAAATCCGTCAAACAATTAACAGCCTGTTGGAGTGTTATTTCGCATTAACTCATAAACGCAATGATTTAAATCAACGAAATTCGGCATATTATCTTGTGACTACAACTGTAGTTTTGGGCCAAACTTTGGGTGTCTACCGGTGGTCAAAAAGTCCATAAAAACTTTAAAAATTCATAAAACCCGTAAAATTTAGCAAAATAAAAAACGGTTTGCAGATTTAGCATCGATAAGATACGGGATTTTTTTTTTTTTTCAGGTAACGAAAAAAAATAATAATAATTAAAAAAACAGCCTATAGGTGGATCTGGTAAGAATGACTTAGTTGAAAATATGCAAATGAGACAGGCGATTATAAATACTTACGCTCTTGATCCAGAATCAGTTCTTCGTTGCATGCTAAGTAAACAAGGATGCTATGTGGAAAAGATAAAGCTTTGTTCGTGAAGCTGTTTTACCTGAACCAGGAATCAGCGACTGTTGCAGTGCATAAATTCCAACTTTAGAAAAATGTGAAAGGACCTTTGGCAGTGGCAAGCCTCATAAACTTGTTCAGCGATTTGAGGAAACTGGATAGCTGGAAGATCGTGTAAGGCCCGGACGACCAAGTCTAATGCAGATACGTTTGGAGCGCGTTGCAGCCGAAATAGAAACATTAGCTCCCAAAACCCCGGCGGGCAGTGCGCGAGAAGTTGGCAGACGCTTGGGATTACCACCATCCTCGAAACGCAACATTCTTCATGGAGTTCTTAATCAGTATCCATATAAATTACAGTTTTGCCATGAACTCTTAGCATCGGATACTGTATAGAGAGAAGCATTTGCGAGGTGGGATCTCACCAAAATTGAACAAGATCCCTCCTGGGTCTTTACATCTTGTGGACAGATGAAGCTCATTTTTCGCTCCATGGCGATGTTAGTGCACATAACTGTCGCATCCGGAAGACGTCAAATTCACGAGTGTACAATGAGAAACCACGGCATTCCCCCAAAGTCACAGTGTGGTGTGGGTTCACAGTTTCCTTATATTAGGACCCTTCTTCTTTGAAACACAGTGTCTGGTAAATGGGTGTAAAACGGTGACAGTAAATTCTCAGTGTTATTTAACGCTTCTGCTCGAAAAAGGTTGTTCCATGTTTACGCGAAAAAGATGCGCTTTCTGCTGTTACGTTTATGCAAGATGGAGCAACAAGTCACATTGCTATTCCAGTAGAGGAATTCTTGATACAGACGTTCGGGGAAGAGAGAATCATTAGTAGACGTTGCAAGTTTCTATGGCTTTCTTCGTCACCAAATATGAAACCAGCAGACTTTGGGCTATGGGGAAATTTAAAATCCCGGGTGTATCGATCCCGTCCATCCAATCTGTCGGAATTGAAAGATTCAATCCGCCGAGAGATGTCATATATACAGCCGGACATGCTGCACTCTGCTGTTGCTAGATTTGTGACACGCCTGCAATGAGTAATCACTTGTGGTGGTGGACATGCTGAACATATATTGCAATAATAAATGATTTGATAATATTATTTTTGTTATTTGCGTGTTTATTCTTTCACTTGTGTACGAAACGCCATCTATCGGCTGTTTTTTGAATTGATTTTGTTTTCTTACCTAAAAAACATTGAGTGACATATCAATGCTAAACCTGCAAACCGTTTTTTTATTTTGCTCAATTTTACGGGTTTTATGAATTTTAAAGTTTTTACGGACTTTTTGCCTATTCGGTATAAACTGCTAAAGTTGATCAACAGAATGAAATTTACAGATAAATGAAACTAGAAAAGGCAGTAACAGAAAAACTTACTGAATTAAAAATTTTATCCCGTTTAGGAAACTAAAAGATGAGCCATCAAAGGATCAGAAATAAAAATTTATGAAATCAATGTAGAAGAAAGGTGTAGATTCAATTAACTGTCATGAATAAGGATATAATGTTTTAAAAATAATGAGTGACGTATTTAATGGTATGCTAGAACGTATAATCGAAAAATTCAAAATATTTTTACTTTGTGCATAATGCGGCCCATAATCTAAATTTAATTTTAAATACCATTAAACATAAGAATTTGCTAGTTTTTCTCAACATTCCAAAAAGTAAATTAATATTTTGGTCGTAGGACTGTTCGCTGAGAAGAACTGAAAAGAATGTACCACAATACATCATGAAACTCTCACTAAAAGTTCTACACCCATCCAGCTGGCTGGAAAGTACAGAGTGCGGGGAAAAAAAAACAACGGACAAAATTTTTTAAATATAACTTTATTAAAAATCTATATCGCTTATTTAATCGCTATAAAGTGGCCTCCTTTTATAGCGATGCAGAGACGCAAACGCTTATTGAAATTTTCTGCAATACAGCGCAAGTCTTCTGCCTTTAATCTATACCATTCTCGCCAAAATAATTGCTTTAAGACCTTATCAGACGGGAAAATATTGTCTACACTTTCGCGGACAGTTGACGATAGTGACGGAGTGTTGACGATAGTGACGGAGATTGTTTGCAAATGAAATTCAACCAATCGTGCATGGCTTTGGTAGTGACGTAGTTGCCAAGAATGGGGCGATTGACACCTACATGAAACTAATTTGTAAACATATTTCCGTATCACTCCTTCTCTGTAAAAAGACGGCAAAAAAAAGTTGTATTCACGTGTGATAAAAAGTCGGTTTTGATTGGCTTTATTCATGAAAGGCCGGCTGTTTGAAATCCACAGAATATTTATTATTAAAAAAAATGTTATAGGAAGAAATTTGTACAAAAATTATCAGAAGATGAAGAGATACTAACATCAGTGTATAGTCATCAAAACCAAGAAAATTTATTTTCAGAATTAAATAAAATTATTGTTTATATGCTCTGTCTTTTTTTTTTTTTTTTGTGAAATGTATTTGATCAGATTAAATGTTTAATTTTTTAAAAAATAATGGTAGGATTTTTGATTATATACTTTGAATTTTTAAAATATGTAATTAACTTAAATAATTAGAGTTAAATTATGTAACTCTTATGCTGATGCGAAAGGTAATAATACTTAAAGTTAATATATACTTTGAATTTTTAAAATAAGTAATGAACATCTTCCATACAATTAAAAAAATATTTAACTCTTATGCTGATGTGAAATTTAATAAGGATCAATTCATTTTCTAACCACTGAAATAGAGTTCAGCAAATTATATAATCACATTTGAGGGAAATGTAAAATATGAATGACCCTATTGCTGTTTAACGATTTAATGAAAAAAAAGTAATAATAGCGAATTTTTATTTTTTAAATTAACTGCACATCTAACCACAAAATCGCTTTTTTTAACGTATTTCTGTGTTAAATTTGATATTCAAAATTTAATGCATAAAATACCAATACATACACAATACGCAATTATCATATTTTTTTTAAATGTAAACTTGTAATCATTACTGAAATTAAAAAAAAAAAAATTGATGGGACAGCAATATATCCCAGAATTAGTAACAAAAACGTTGCTAAAAATAAGTATAGCAAGTAAAAAAAATAAATAAAAATTGTAATAAAAGTTCATTATAAGCAGTAATATACGGAATGTATGAATAGGAATCCCACTAACGAAATGAGTAAATTACAGTTATTCACAAAACAGGAACAGCGAAAAATTAACCGTAAAGTACACCTGTGTTTTGGGGTGTACCATACAGCAAAGGCCCACGTGAAGTCAATATATACGTTTTTCCGTGCGCGTTTGTCCGCGAAAGTGCAAACGGCATTTCCCCATCTGATAAAGCCTTTAGAGAGTCCACACTTTTGTGTGGTTTAGTGCAGCCCCTAGGCTTTTAAATGGACCATGCACTGTAATCCATGGGATTGAACCACTCTTGTGTCTTTTTAGCCTTGTGAACTGGTGCGGAGTCTTGTTGAAACGTCCAGTTTACATTGTCAAAGTGCTTTTTGGTCTACGGAAGTACAACGGCTTCTAAAATGTTCCGCTGGTACATTTTTTTTTATTTATTTTAATGCCCTCATCCACAAAAGCCAGAGATGTTTTGCCGTCCCAGACCATGACTGACATTTGATATTATCGATGTTCAACAATTTCAGAGGTGCTTGGAGCGTCTTCAGACCAGATCCTATAGTTTTGGGAGATATGAGTTTAAAGGGCTTCTTTCAGTGTTGACTTGCGACCCGGTTCAAAAGTTTTTGGCATCTTTGGAGCGCACGAGTTTGTTTTCTTCAATGAGAAGCGAACTTTTTAGAATTTGTAAGGCATCTGTCCAAGCTCTGTTTTTGCTATTCGCCGCACTGACGGGACACTTACTTCCATTTCACCAGCGATTTTTATCATGGAAACCCTTGTATTTGAACTCGCTTTTTGATGGCCTTATGATTATTGGGAGTGTTCACCGTACGTTTTTGTCCACTTCCTAAGCGTCGACCTTCATTGCCAACCAACCTCTTTGAAACGGCAGATTGCATCAGACACTGTTTGCCGAGGGACATTAAGCAAACGAATGATTTTTCGCTGTCGTTTTCCGTGCTTGAAATACTCTAAAATAGCAAATCTTTTACTTGACATTGTGAAAAAGCGAAAAAACAATACGTAAACTAAGCGACATATTATAAAATATTTTATAATTAAAGTGGTAGACAAAAAGGAATGAATACGCAAATTAAAATGAAGTTAGTAACTTCTATTCTATGCCTCTAATAACTTTCTTAAAAGTTTTTTTTCCCCCTCTCCTGCCGCACTTTGTACATCTCAATAAGTCCTAAGTTTGATGATAGTATGAAATGTCACAACTGCATAATTCTAATCAGCCAAAAAGCAAAGAATGGAATAAAACGACACATTTAAAGAAAAAGCTGGAAATATTTTACCATGTAGTTATACAATGCTAAGTTTCAGGATTTCTAAACACTGTTTCAGATTGTTTTTGCAATGTGAAGCCGGAAGTTTAATATCCGCATATAGATTATGGCAAAAAGCCTTGCTTAAAATTAGAAATAAGCGATGAGAATTTGCAGATTTGGTATCTAGTCCTAAGAGAATTTGGAGTCTAGGGAAGCAAAGTTTTTAAGGGGGGAAAAATTCTTTTTGAGGAATACAGCGAAGCTTAGATTAGTTAGAAAACAGGTTTTTGTAAAACAAATGTAACAATAAAATGAACTAAATAATTTGCTGTTAAAAATGTTACACTAATTATACTGCATATGTTTCATATAGTGTTCTGCATAACGTCAAATATCTTCAGATATTTTATTCCTTTTAACTTAACAAAAAAAAAAAATAAATAAATAAATAAAAATAATAATATAATAGCACACATCAATGTAACATTTATTTAAAAAAACAACATTCGCTTAAAGTGCAAAATGTCACCTTAATAACTAAGGAAATAACCAATAATAAATAAAAAGAAAAAATGGTTAAGATTGGAAGAAACAATTTAGTTTCTAGGAAGAAAGAAGTTGCAAGCAACCCCAAATCTCTAGTTATGGCTCTTCCGTCGAATTTCCACAATGGGCTCGCAACGACAATGGAAATGATGGGTTAAATGAAAATTAAGTGAATTGGACATCAAACCTTCCGCTCCACATCCCGCAAATTCTGACAGGCTTCTACATTTACATACAGTTTTGGTATGGAGTAATCAGATTTGCAAGAAATGGTGCACTCAAGAATTATCGGATTCAAATTAAACAAAATCCATTTCTTTCGTGAAACTAGTCGTTCCTGATTCAATTCAGCTTAAATGTTTGGGTTGGCGATCGCTTAAAAGGTTCATGTATGTTCCAGGGTAAACTCGCAAATAATATATGTTTGAGGATTAATTAGCACACTCTGTCAGAGTTAGTCAGAGATATCATTTATCCATCCCAACGAGCAGGGAATCATTTTCTTACACGATAGAGATCTTACGAATTCTTCCAGTTTACAGCACAGAAGCTGCCAATTTACAGGATTTGTAAAGGGCAAACATTCAAGGATGAACATTTGCTAAGGGTTACGGTTATATCAGTTCATAAGTGTGGAAGGGTAGAAACACTTTAAAAAGAAATACAATAGCAGAGTATTAACTCTTTTTCTGACTTTAACTTCTTTCATCGAAACAATGGTTATAAATTTTACTATAAAAAGATTTCAATTTTAAAAGATGCTGAGAAATAAGAAGATAACAACTGAAGAACAAAAGTGATTATTATAAGATCTAAAATTTGTCAGCATTTTGAAACAACATTATATCTGAATTTCCGCTACTAAGTGGTTTAAATAATCTCTATCGTTATGAAAATTGTGAAACCTAAAACAAATATAACAGTTCGAGAAACACATTACACAGTTGGAACAGGAACCTGTTACATAAAAGTGTATCCATATTACTAATCATGACAAAACCGGAATACTTTCTGTTTCAGAATGTATTTTATTTGTCACATCCTACACACACAAAAAAAAGAAAGAGAGAAATATTGTTAAATAATGGTTGTATACGATAAGATTGTTAAATAACAAATTCTGTCATATATTTGAGTAAGAGAAAATTCGTTTACTAGTATTAGTGCAATAAAAATTTATAACTTTGTTTTGTCAGAGTTCAGTTGAATTCATATACAAACATTCATGAAAAATATATGATATGTAAAAATTTATGCATATAATATATTAAATCCATTGCTTAACTTTTCTTTTGTATAACTATGGTGTCCAGTAGTTCCATCAGAATTCAAAACCCTTAAAATCATTTTACAAATTAGTATATTTTTTGTTTTTAATCTGTTTGATTACTTTTCATACTGAAAACCAGATGAAACTGCAATCAATAAAAATATAATTAAAACTAAGAAATTACAAAAAAGTAGATGTTCATCAAGATTTACTTCTAGATAAGGACATCTTAATGGCACAGAAACTTTGCGGAATTCCTCATTAATGGTTGATATGGTGAACGACAATACTCTAATGTGGCATTAAAGATGGTATGAAAACACAATTTTTAAAACTGGGAGAGCATAAACATTTCTGAACTTCTGACAATGACATTGATAAGAGTAATTTAGACATTGATAGGTGAATTTATGAAAATTGAAAATAAAACTGCAATAAAGCTAATCCTGGATTTAAGGTTGTGGAATCTGATTTTGATTATTTTAGCCGCATTGACAAGAGGCAGTCGACTCTCCATGGCCGAATGGTCATAGCACTGATCTCATATTCAAGAGATCGTAAGCTCGAATCCAGCTAGAGACAATGCGATTCACAGTTTGTGTAAATATTCAATTCCTTGATTTTATGTTTTCCTTTATTTCATGTGGCAGCAGATTCTGGACCTTTCTTTAGTTTACCAGATAAGTGTTCTGGACTTTTCTTATTGTCTCCAGAAAAGTATTCTGGAACTTTCCCTGTTAGTATAAAAGCAGAAGATCTGTCAGTCACTGTGTTCAGAGTTGAGTTAATAAATTGGTTTAGCTTTACTTCTTATGTCTGTCATTGAGTTCCATACTAAAGTACCTACGTGACAATTTCAATGCATCGTTGACATCTGTCGGAGAATCGCATATCATTAAAAGTAATGAAAGACTAATGAAAAAATAAAGTTCATGGTGAATTAATTTCTTTCAATTATCTTTTAATCAGAATGACAGTGTTCATGTGTCTAAGTTCATAAGCAAAACTACTTCATCAGCTTAAAGATAAGTTTGTGACAGTAATTAAAAGAACTAACTGTACTAAATCAAATAGTAACTGATCTAAATAAAACTAAATGGAACCACTTGTATCGTTAGACTGTATTAAAAATAAGGTATAATAAATGAGAATAAGACAACAAAATTATTTACAGATTTGTTCTCAACTTATTTATGAAAAACAAAATCATAGAATCCCAATGAATTCCATTCCAATGAAATGATAGTGCTGTCCATATCATCTGACAACTGTTCGAAATTATGAGATCCATCCTAAAATAGCCTTTGCATTACTTCAAAACAGACTTTAATAAACTAAACTTGCCTGGTATAGATAAAAATCCAATATATTATCCAATCCTTGATAACATTCAATTCATTATTATCACACCATTTGAATTGGGTGCTCAATGATTGCAGAATGGTAGGTATGGTTTGAGGTACAAGGAGGGAGAGATCTTGCAGAGAACTCTAAAGAGTAATTCATTAAGGAAGTTATAATGAACCTACATGGAGTGATTATAAATAACCAGCAAAAATGGAATGGATTGGAGTGCTACTGCCCCATTGGCATTGCGAATAAACGTAAGATTAATCATAAAGATAAGAAATTTCAACCACATATGTATAAAATTTTGCATTGCATTATTTGTATTAAAATTGATGCGTATGTTTATTCTTTTTTCTTTATACAGAATCAAAATGTTAGCACATTTTTGGAAACATTACCAAAAGAGCAATCATATGTAATACAGAAAACTAAAATGCTTACCTTCATAAATATTGAACTTGGAGCTATATCAGCACCGTTCAATGTTTTCAGTAAAAACATAGGCCACGACGAAGCATTCATACGGAATCCAAGTGGAGGCTGCAACATACCTCCATTTTTTTCACAGTGACCAATTGGATGTATGTCAGAAGAGTCAACAAGGCGCCAGAAATCATTCTTATTGTCTCCACCATCCAATCTCAACCGCAAAACAGGTCCTTGCATACCAACAACAGTAGCAATACAAGTAGAAGTCGTATTTCGAGGATCAAATGCTTCCAACTTCATTCCAATTCTAAATTCATTTTTAGGTGGAACAGTATTCTGAAATGTAAAAATATGCATGTAAAATCATTTTTATGTCAAATATATCAGAAAATAGAAGGCTGAATAATGATAATGATTCACAACTGATTAAAATATAAAAAGGAATAGAAAAAAAAAAGAGTCGGATCATAAAAGGAATGAGAGATGACACGACTATTACAAAAACAACGGAAATCCTGTAAAATAATAATAAAACTATTGCGGTTACCTGTTTAAACCATTCGGCCGGAGCAGCAGTGGCATTGCATTCTTTTAAATACACATCCCAATCGAAAACGCCTATACAAAATAATAAAAAATAAAAATAAAAATTTTAAGTAATTTTAGAAACAATAAAAACATAACTTTTTTAATGGAGAGAATTTCATTGATTCTAACAATTTCTTCCATTTTTTTTTCTTAATGTTTTAATTCACCCTGAATGAAAAACACCACAGAAGTAGCATCTGCAATTCAATAATTTTACTAGACAATGAGTAAGAAGTTTTTTTATTAGACAATAAGGAGTATACCCAACGATTATTTTTTTAAAAATATCAAAAGATAAAGGTTATTGTCAACTACATTAATATTTCATTGAATGCCAGCAATTTAAAAGATACATTTCTCATGTTATTAACACTAGTTTCCATAAATTAAGGAATAACATTTTTCAAGGAAAAACACTCTGAAATAATTTATGTTATTAAATGCAAAAATAAAAAATACAAACAACCCTAAAGCAAAAATATAATGCAAAAAAGTAATAAATATATGCATGAGATATCAGGTACAAATAAACAAAAGAGAAACATTTTATGGCTTATAAGGGATAAGAATAAAAAGAAAAAATGATAAAAAAATAAGATTATAATTTCTTCCATGAAATCTAATTAAGGGTATGTGCTCACCTCTTATTTGAATGGATAACTCATAAAAACAATGATAAGAAAAACGTAAATTTTTAAAAACATGATCATTGGAAGGAAGGTACTAACACATATAAAACACAAATTTTAAACTTGTAAAATACAGACTGTCCTAAAAATAGGACAAGGATCCAAAAGTTACAAAGGTAACTTACCTCAAAAAAATATTATGAATGGAAATTCGAAAAACAGCCTCTACATAGTCCAATCTGCACATTTTGCGAATTTTAATAGTTTATTTATTTATTTTTTTTATTTGCAAGACCTTAATTGACATAGTCTTTGACAAGCATCTGGAATTTTCACAAATACATGTAAACAGTTTAGAAGACGCGGTTCTTTGCTATTCCGCATACCTCTTTAACTAATGCTGTTTCTCGAAATTGTTTTACAAAGGTAATTTATTGTTACGGACCTGCGAAATGTTACTAAATGAAGTGCAACATTAGGGTAAAATAATTTGGATTTTTTTTTAATTATTATTATTTGCAAGACCTTAATTGACATAGTCTTTGACATGCATCTGGAATTTTCACAAATACATGTTAACAGTTTAGAAGACGAGGTTCTTTGCTATTCCGCAGCATACCTCTTTAAATAATGCTGTTTCTCGAAATTGTTTTACAAAGGTAATTTATTGTTATGGACCTGCGAAATGTTACTAAATCAAGTGCAACATTAGGGTAAAATAATTTGGAAATTTTCCAGACTGTGATGAGGGCGGTTTCAAAGCAATTCATGAAAAGTGCCCAGTACCACTCTTTTTTTTTTCATTTTTTTTTTCAATAGAAGTAAAGTAATTTTCCATATAACAGTTGAATAAAGTCTAAACCATTTTTATATTTGCTGTAAGAAATAATATCAAATAGTACATCAACATTCTTTCTGCCTCCTTTCACATGACATTGTTCTTTGCGACTCATTTTTGTAGTTTCGAAATTTGTTAGTAATAAAATTACACGCTCATCATTCCAGCGAAGAGCAGCTACCTTATTGGATTTATCAAATAACACGTCAGATGTTCCTGTCTCAGTTTTAGCTAACGATTTCAAAGATATTAGAAGACATTTTACCATTCTATTATCTCAAACAGTTCCCGTGGCACTTTTCTTCTTCTTTTTTTGCTAACGAAACATTAACCAATGTGAAGTAAAAAAGTTATCCATATATAATTTGAAGCTTAGGATTTATCTTAACAGAGATTAAAGTTTCCACAACACATTGAGAAAAAGGTTCTATTCCACTTTTTTTGAGCACCTTGATAAAGAATAATACTGAAGGGATATCCATTATAAGTTGTCAACCTCCATAACTAGTATACAAATTTCACTGGTACATTTTACAACTGTGTCTGCTAAAATAGCGTACCATTCTTCCATTGGTTGTTAGATTTTCTTGAAAATATTCCAAATTGTTGCAGTGCAATATTAACGTTTTCTAAAAGGGGACGAATTTTATAATAACGAACAGCTTTGTTGATGGCCGAATTGTAATTCAAATGTAAGTATCTTTTTATATAAGCCACTGTTCGTTTCCTAGACATAGCTCCATTCATTACAGTTGTGCCAGTATCCGGAGCATTTTCTCAATGCATTTTTTCACGTGGTAAAATATGATAACCACTATATAAAAGGATACCCATAAACTTCTTGATATCAGTTTCGCTGACATCAAAAGAATGATAATTCTTTGGCACTGCATATCAGTTAGTCTCTGTAACTGTATGCAATATCATAACATTAGCCATCATGTGAAAAAGTTCAAAGGGAGTTCTTTTAAAATTTTATTTTATTTACAATATGTTGATGATCTTGAGAAGTAAAAGAACACAGCGAAAGAGAAATTCTTAATTCTTTACCATTTAAGTGGTTTTGTATCAAACCTAGTTTCTTCAAAAATGCTTGACACAACCTCTATAGTTTCAGCAGTATCTCGAATTTCAGGATAATCACATGTTTCTACATTATTAAAATTTTTGATAGAGTCGTCTATTTTTTCATCTTCACTGACCGCGTCTGGTTATAATTATCATTTTAGGATCAAATTCTACATTAGATAAAGAATTTATATATTCATCAGCTTCTTCAGTTCTCAGAAATTTCCTGGCCATTTACATCAAAAATTGGCAAACAAACTCTTTATTACAAAATAAAGAAACAACGGAAAGATAAAGTACCAAAAACAAGTTTCACAAGCGTTGTGCAATTTACACACACACACACACCAAAAAACAGTTTGCAGAAGGGGACTGATACAGAGAAATTCTTGAACATTCCACCCTTTAGTTGCTACCCGTCCCCCAGGCATGAATAGATAAAAAGATACATTAGGAATTCAAGGAATGAGATTTCATGTATGAATAATTTGAAAAAAAAAAAAAAAAAAGTGGGTATCGGACTACCGTTTATTTATAAGACAGATAGAAAACACGTGCGAAACGCCAGTAATATTTATTTTTTACATGGATATTTTTAGTGTTTTTAATAATACTAATGATCTACTACAAAATTTTATGTTTGTTTCAGATTTTTTTAAAAAAAATATAATTTAATGGGTTGAACCTATGATATTTTTAGGGGAGAATTTAAAACAATTTTTTAAATTAATATTTTTTTCAAATTCCATTTTCCCAGTAATTTATTAAATTTAGTCTATTCAAAATAATTTGTGACAAATTTTATGTAGATTTTTATCGTTTCTTTCTGTTTTCTGTTGTTTCTTTCTCTACATTCTACAGGATTAAATCCAGTTAAGCATGCATGTCACCTTATGCAGTGTCACATTTTATTTCCATAAGATATAAGCACGCCGCGCGCGATGACAGTAAACAATATCTTCAGCAATTTCTAATAGCCCAAAGAAAATGATGAGAATGATGCTTCATAATATTTTGGGAATAAGTAATGTGTGTACTTACTGAACCTATCCCAAGCGTAAAGTTGTATAGGGGCCATTCAACATTATGCCTTCCCAGATCATTATAGAACGACCTCAATAATGATCAACTTCCCTGATACTGGTGTAAGCAAGATTCACGCAAGGTAAGCAGATTCACGCTATATACACTGACACCATCAATTAGACAACAAACAAAATTTACTTTTATGTTTTTCTTTGTAATTTATAATAAACTTTAAGTATATAGGTATTACATTGACTTTGCTATTTTTTTCCACAATATTTTTAAAAATTAAATATGAATTTTCGTTTTCAGAAATATGTCCCATCCCTCTTTCATGTGAAGGAGAGATGGGACATTTTTATTGCTAACTAAATGGTTTATTAACCAAAATATTTAATTATTAACACAAAATTTATTTTTTAAATAAGCTTAAATGTTTCAAAAAATTATTCTGAAAATTTCCATTTTGTACTTGCCGAAAATAATTTGTGAGAAATATTTTTGCCCTATCTCTCCTATTGCAGCATCGCCGGTATGCAGTTAATCACAAGTGCCTAAATAAGCATGAACTCAACTTGTGCTGCCAACTATCTTTAAATGATGCAACTTTGCAATTATGTCTTGCTCATCAATGATGGAGCAGTCAGGTTCTTGTGGGATGTTGAAATTTCCATTTTAATTTCTCCTCCTAAACAGTGAAAGCTATTTAAAGCTTCTTCATCTTTCCTCTCGAATCTTCTAATATAATAAATAAACGAATTATGACAAAAATTTAAAACGAAATAGTTTTAAACTACATTTGATTTATCTTTACTCCAATCTATTTCTTGAATATTTTCATAGTCATTTCTATTGAAATCAATGCTCTCATGAGAGGTGTCATGAACAAAGATAAGCGATTCCTCAATCTGAAGCTTCCTTTATTTTTTCTGTGATTTTGATTTTAGTAATTTCTTTATGCATCCTCTTTGTTTCCTTTTTACATTTTCTCTTTTTCAGGAGTGGCAGTAAGTATCTTTTTTTCTTCCTCTCTTGCTCAAGAGTAATTTAAGATCTTAAATTATATTTTATTTTTAACAAACTAAGTCGATATATTATAGAAATAAATATAACTACTTAATATTAAGGGTTGATACTAATAAATAATGTATGAGTAAGAAAAGAAAAAAAAATTACACTACTTTAAATTTTTCAAGCTTATATATTTTGAAAAAAAAATCCAATTTATACATTATTGAATACACAGAATGCAGAATGTATAATAGTTTTATTTGCCACACAACTAAATTCCAAAACAAGATAATCTTATGCAAACCATTTAAATTTGTATGTAACTAACATAGTTATTTACTTGGAAATATCACTGGGAGGGTTGGGTCATGTTCCATGCCTCCTTTTGAGCTACCTTTTAATAAACTAGTTTTTTGCAACAAACAGGTTGTTATTAAGCTTAAATGTTCATTCATAAAAGAGCCACTATTTATGATTCATTCAACATTGGACGCATCTATTTGAAAATCTATACGAAAATCTTATTGAAATCAAATTATTCTACAGATATCCGTTTTCATTGTTTTATTTCTTCATATTTTTTATTTTACTGTATTTGGATATTTGTGAATTTGTAAATACTTGATTGAATCTTGGAATAATTGTTTCAAGGCATGATCAGTGACAAAATGAGCTTTAAAAAAAGTTTAATTATTTACTAAGTTGCTCCATCTTTTCAAAATCTTAAGATGACAAAGGCCCTGATGTCATAGAAGGCTTATGAATGGTGAATGAACAATTTCTAAATAATTTATGCTCAAAAATTAATATTCTAATCACTTGAACTCTTACTTCACTACAACCTTACCTTCAAAGTTGCTGAGATTATTAATTTTTCCACGGAATCGAAATGCTGAGCTGACAGATTCTTTTCTGAAACCATTTCAGATTCAAATACGTTCTCATGCTCTCTCCGTTCCAGTTTTCTATCTTCCTGTTTGATATGTTGTACTGAACTCTCGCCATGGCTTGGTTAAAGAAATCCAGACAAAAAAGTACTATTTTCTTTAATTTATGAATAATAAATAGAATCCAACGCCTGCTTCTTCAACTTACGTTTTACATGCTCAGCATGCAATTTAACAATTGTGTCTATCAAGTGGAAATTAATTTGTAATAATAATAATATTACAACCAATCTCTCTAACAATATGTTTCCAACTATACATCTTAATTCAGTCATAGGAAATATGAAAAAAAACAAAAGTATGTATATATATTTACAAGATTTTAATTTTCTCTAACTACATGAATGACATTTTTGAGGTATGGATTTTGTCACAGGTAATATGGAAATCACGTTTCAAAAATTCAATGCAATTTAACGAGTGAGGATATTACAGCTTTCAATATAATTAAAAAATTAAAAACGTTCAAAAATTTTAAAACAAAAAAAGTAAAATATCACTAGGGGTTGAAGAAATAAATGTATTGATCAAGAAGAAAATGAATAATGATATATAAGAATTAAGTTTTAAACTGATCTCAAACGGCAGCAATTTAAATTACAACTAAGGACATAGTAAAACATTAACTCATTATTACCAGTGATTTCATACTGGAATTGAAAGCCACTGGACTGTTTACTCTTTTGTTTGTCAAGCTGAGAACTCAGTTCCTTTGCATTGTGCTTTTGAAGACATTGTTGACTACAGAAATCTTTAATACTAGGTTCAGTAATAACGACTGGATTTTTAGTTATTTCGCATTCACAAAAGGTGCATGTAACCTAAAAGAAACAAGCAAAATTTCAACACATTGGATTACACTAATTTTGGCAATACAAATGGATTCACTCAATGCAACAATATAAAGGAGAATATCAAATTCATATCTACGGCATAAATAACATTTAAAAGAACAATTTTAGAAAACACAGTTATTTTTTTAACGAAATTGAAAAGAAAAACCTGAAGAGAAATTTTACAGAAAAAAATAAATTACTTAAACATATCTAACAAAGAGAGGGCACGAGGTTGAAAATTCAGTTAGGAATGAGATTTAGTATAATGGTATTAGTACAATGGATTTAGTATAATATAAATACATTTAGAATATTCACTCATGAAAATATTAAAACGCAATAGCCAATCAATTTCGAGAAAATGGCCCTCAAACCTTCTGCATATCTTATATACTAATAATGTGTCGCCGTTGCCGAGTTCGCTGAATAGTATAGTGGATAACGAGCAGGCGTAGTATTCAAGAGATCCAAGTTCGATCCTTGGTTAGTAATTTATGCTTTTTTTTTTCAAATTAATTTAACAATTTACAAAGAGTTTTAATTAATATGTCTTTGACTTTTTTATGCAAAACTAAATATTTATTTTCTTAATTCTTGTTTATAATTTAATTTTAGAAGAAAAATAATTATAAATATGAATGCGATTTTTTTTAATATTCAGAATTACATTTAAAAGATTTAAAGATGGTTTCAATTAATATGATACTACTCTTAACATAGAAAAATAAGTATGTTTTTTCTTAATACTTGAATTACATAGTTTTTTTTTTAAATTTAAGACATGAAAACACGTTTTACTTTAAAAAAATAATTTAAATAAAATTACAGAGAATTTTAATTTAATATGTAACTCTTTTATCAATCAGAAATGAATGTTTTAAAAATAAGACTCCCTCAAAAATAGATATTCATTCACTTAATACTTGAACTATAATTTTATTTTTAAGAGGAAAAATAATTACATATATAATTTAAATAATGACAAATGTTAATTAAATTACTGGCATCATAAAAATATTTCATTAGTTTTTTTTTTTTTTTTTTTTTTTTTACGTACAAGAGACAGAATGGTAATTATCGTAAAAACATTTCAAACAAGAAAGAAATAATTTGACATCTTTCAAAATTCATAAATAATGATTATCCGTAAGAGAAACCTTAAAAGAAATTTTAAAAAAATCATTTACCTTCAAAAAATATTTGTTTTTCTTCAGAAAAACAAGCAGCGCACAAAGCATATCGTATGTATATAAAAATTTTGAACCATCAGCTTATTCATTCCATAACTCAATACCAGCTTTTTTACTTTTTCTCTTCGATTATTATCATTTTGAGTGTTTGCCGATATAATTTTATTTATTTCAGCTGCTCTCCTTAATTCCCGATATAAAAACAGCTTCGTTGAGTTATAATAAATAATTAATCTTTATTAAAGTCCAAAAATTTAAAACTTTATATGATTTTAAGATAAAAATAGTTAATTTGAAATATTTTTATAATTAAAATTATATTTATAATTATTTTAACACTTAAAAATTAAATTATAGTTATAATTCAAGAGCAATATACCTGAACATAATTTTTTTAATCAGTTATAACTTATGTATTAAAAGAAAATATATTTATTTTTTTCCATATAAAAATGAGTATCATATTAGTTGAAACTTTTAAATTGTTAATTTAATTTAAGTAATTCTGAATATTTATAAAAATGCATTTCAGACATAATTATTTTTCGCCTAAAAATTAAAGTATTAACCAAGAATTATAAGAATAAATATTTAGTTTTACATTAAAAAAAATCAAAAACATATTAATTGAAACTGCTTGTAAACTGTTAAATTAATTTGAAATAATTTCGAAAGAAAAAAAATAAAATAAAAAAGCAAAAACTATAAGCCCAGGATCGAACTCGGGTCTTGCGAATACTACACCAGCGTCTTAATCACTATACTATTCGCGCCTCAGCAACGGCGACATATTATTAGTATATAAG
The DNA here is from genome assembly GCF_947563725.1 of Argiope bruennichi. NCBI lineage: Eukaryota > Metazoa > Arthropoda > Arachnida > Araneae > Araneidae > Argiope > Argiope bruennichi. The sequence goes on along the minus strand of NC_079162.1, from coordinate 5,932,586 downwards.
CAATGCAGAAAGTTTGAGGGACATTTTCTCCAGATTGGCTAATGCTTTTTAATATCTTCACGGCCGGCGTCTTGGCCTTGGGATAACGCGTCTTCCCCGTGATCTGGACGTCCCGGTTCGGATATGGTTGTTTTTTACCATGTGTTCTATTTGTGAGGTGTGTGAAGGAGCCCCCCGTAAAAAGGAGTTGTGCAAGCGAGTGTGTGAGTGTCCTCTTCATATGAGCTAGAAGTCAGACTTCTGCCCTCGGGTCCTCAGGGCCTTTACCCTCAGAAGCCCGAAGTCAGCAGGCTTGTCTATAACAAGAGTCATAAGTAACAACAACAATATTTTCACGAGTGAACATTCTAAACGTATACAGCCATTATACTAAATCTCATACTGAACTGAATTTTTAACCTCGTGCCCTCTCCTTGTAAGAATTAAGAATGCAATTTTACTAAATAAAATCTTGTCTTTGCACATTAAGATGTGGAATTCATACATTTTAATTTAAATAAAGAGTTAACGTAAAAGACAATATTTAAAAATAGCTTTAATTACCTTTAAAAATGCTGTTTTGTAATCATGGAGACACATCTCGGAACAAAAATCCTTTTTCTGATGATCTACAGCAAGGCAATATTTAAGATCTCTTTTTTCTGAACACCAAGCACAGCATGGCTTAGTCCTGCCTTTTCCAGAGCCTGAAAACAGAATATTAATTACATTAGTAAAACCAATAATGGGAGGAAAACGATGAAAAGAAACTTATTTTTTAAGAAATGGTAAATACAGATAATGTTAATACATTTATATAATAAAGAAATAGAAATCAAATATAACAAATTTTGTAATGCAGGCAAAATAAACGCAATAAAACATAATGCAAAGCACAGAGCACTTTTCAGTTAGTGGAATTTTTCATCACATTGCTATCACATTTTCAATAGTTCTTAAACAACCGAATGCTAGCACGCTTTAATGCTTATTCCTCAACTCAGATATGAGTAGGTTGCAAAAGTTTTACTTTTATAAAACTAGAATTCATACATTCAATGCCAATGTTCAATTATTTGAATTCAAATATTATAAATTAAGCAACATTTGATGTTCGTCCAAATTAATAATAATAAAAGAAAATTATATATGGAAACCATGTTCTTTAATTTCCATATGAATTTTAAAGCCTCAATCCCACCAGAAAACTTCAAAAACAAAGTGATTTGCTTCAGTAGATTCCTAAAGATACATTACTACACAAGTCAGTACTTTATTAGAAAAATTCCTAATAGTCAGGTTTGCATAATCAGAAACAATAGATTCATTATCTAATGACTGAATCCTTTAACTATCAATGACTAGACCAGATTCCTCCTTTAAAGGAATGAGGGTAATTTATTTCTCTAGCTCTATTTTAAACAGTAAGTATCTCCCACCATTAGGTGCGGTTAAAAAATACAAGTATGGCATATCTCAACAAATTAGAATGCACCAACACATCAGAATGGGAAGAAGTACTCAATAAAAGAAAGAGAAGGGGTTATAGTTCCCTATCATTTTTGAATTTCATTGGAGTGGAAATAAATTGCAACAATACAATCATAAGGAATGAGCATTAAAGTGATAATTTTGTTGTGACGTCATCAATCATTAGTCACAAATTCCAAAATTATTTAGTTTTGAAATAGTTGCAAAAATTTCCATAATGACTAAGATTTTTTAGAACTATGCAATGAAACTAAACGAAGTATTTTTAAATTTTACTTATTTTTACATAAAAATTCCCTTTTAATTTCATGGCTTAAAAAAAAAAAAAAAAATTCACAGTATACTATTTTTAAATATTTTAATTGCTCATTCAGTGAAATATATATTTAAAATAATATATATATATATATATATATATATATATATATATATATATATATATATATATATATATATAGAAATATATATTTACAACAGATGTATATATATATATAAATAAATATATTTAAAATAAATGGCTAAACCAAAGAATTAGCCCATTTTTATTTACAGGGACGATGACAATTGGGGAGGATACAACTGCCTCTGCCAGTCGACGAGAAATTAAAAATCTTCTGTGCTACTTTTCGGAGGTGTAGAAAGGCAGAAACTAAAAAATTTAATAATTTACCATATAATAACTTTTGAACGGTTTTAAACTGTCGATATAAGCGAATTTTTCTAAATTTAAGGACTAACGGTTCACAGTGTTTAAGTTTGTCGAAAGTCAAACCATTGATTCAGTTGTCGTCCATTCAGTCTGCAGCTTGCTTTACATTAGACAGAATCCGATGCTTTTCATGCCTTTTTTTGATCGGTCGACTAAGATTTTAAAACAATGGATGTCGACAAAATATCAGACATCCATTTCAACTGCCTTTCATTCAGCCTGTAATTGGCTCTGCATTTAATAAAATAACCGATATCACAAATCGGATATCGCCGGCTTTAATGCTCTTGTCCACCTGGGCACTCATTTTTTTTTCTCGGTATGAGTGTATGGGGGGGGGGCAAAATGGATGGTAACATTCAATGTATTCCTTGTCACCGAGATTATTACTTGTGTGATCCACTGTTTTTCCATAGTCCAGTACACCATATCTTGTACATAATGAAACGGGAAATAGATGGTTTTCGTTGTTTATCTTTACAAGGAAAGGAAATTTTAAATTGGAGATGGAAGAAATTTCTGTTACAAACTTACATTCCGATTTCGTATAACTATTAGAATGCAACAATTATCGGGAATGATGGGATTCCACCCCCCTAAAAACGTGTGGGAGGATTACTGGTATGTATCGATAAACTAATTGTAAGTAGTTGCTGAAAGTTAGTCCATTACGTGCCTCTGTATAATATAATTGCACTCGAGATATCAGACTGAATAAAACAGGGCAGAAAACCCAGGAGTCTTCCCAGAATCTTACTTTTCAATTGAAATGTTTTTTCGCATTTGGAGTACCAACCCTGAAGTAAAACATTACGTTATTTACTCTTGGAAATAAATCTCAAGCAACAATTTTTTTTCCCTTCCCCTTTCTTATTTTAGTTCATTAAACATTTTCTTCCATATTTCCAAAAAGAAAACTTAAATACTATCATAATATTAAAATTAAGTTCCTTCAACTTTTAAGTTTTAAGTTGCTTCAACTTTTATGTTTTGATATTCTTATTGAAATTACATTTGTATTTTTAATTAATTTTTTTTTACTTAGTGCTTTCAAATTAAATTTTTTTATTGATACCTTTTAATGAGCCTCAAACTTATAGAATGTTTTTTTAACAATTGGAATATTAAAAACATCTGCATGAATTTCGCAGCAAACAAATACTGCTACAACATGTTGTTGACTATAAGTTTTGCTTTTCAAAGGACTTATAGATGTTTTAATTAGAAGATTTGAAAAATTTGAACTGTTACTTTAAAATATATATATATTTACATAGAAATTTTTTATCAGATATATTATCCCCCCCCCAAAAAAATCTTTTAAATAAAAGTTATTTTCGAGGTATTATAAAATTATGAAACAAAAGCAAAATTTTAAAAAAATTTGTAGCATTTATTTTTTATTATTTGCATTGAAAAACACTTTTTGGTCAAAATAAGTATAACAAAAGTTTGGAAACAATTTTCAGTAGTCTTTCTTACAAAATTAATCTTTCGATTTCTTTTTTTATCTGCTTTAGATCTTTAAAATTTCGCTTAAACATTTATTGTTTCTTTTTTGATAGGCTTTCTTTCTGGTGTGCAAAACTTAAACAACAATATAAATTTTAAGCAGGTAGCCATGAAATCGCAGAAAAGGTGTTATTGCGATCAATACAATAAACACGTGATTCAATAGAAAGGTGATGCGTATGCAAATGGTAGGAACAAACCATCATAGGCGAAGTGAGTGTACGCAAACGCATACAGTCGACGCGCGCAGCTCAAAACTACAAGGAAAAGAAGAACGGAGGTGCAATTAAAGACATTCGCTGCAAGTGCAAGTGAGTTTTTTCGTGAAATACTTCATGAGTTCTTTCCTGACTAAGGCAGGGGCAGTTGCCCCGGGCCCCAACATCAGAGGGAGGGCACCAAATCGAATAGAAAGTTTATTTTAAGTTTTCTTCTTCAGTAATGAATCGGTTCTTCATTACTGAAGTAGTGAAGCAAAGGGGGGGGGGGGCTCCAAAAAAGTTTTTGCTCTGTGAATGACTTCACAAGTGGAAGAATGATCGGAAAGCTGGAGGCTGGGCGCAATTTGACCAGTGTAGCTGAAGAATTCGGAATCAACAAAAGTGTCATTTCGCGCGTTTGGAAACTTACAAACCATAGGTACAGTTGTTAAAAAGGTTGGTGGCGACCGCCTTAGGAAAAGAACTGCAGTGGATGGCCGATATATCGTCCTGCAGGCGAAAAGAGCTCTATACCAGTCAGCAAGCGCCACTGTTCAGCAACTCTGTACAGCAACAGGACGACAATTGTCGCGGTTTACTGTGGCCTTCACAAAGGTGGCCTATTCGCTCACCGTCCTGAACGCTGCATCCCTTTGAAAGCTGGCCATCGGTGGCACTGTTTAGAGTGACGTAAGGAGCACAAAAACTGGACAACTCATCAAGGGAGTCGTGTCCTCTTTACGGACGAGAGTCGTTTCAGTGCCACAAGTGATTATCAACGCCAGTTGATTTGGAGAGAGGCCAGAACATGATTTCATCTCAGTAACATCATGGAAAGAGACCTTTATGGTGGTCCTGGCGTTTTCGTCAGGGAGGAATTATGCTGAACGGGCGGACTGAGCTCCACGCTTTCGACAGATTATGTAACCGTAATCGCTATTATAAGGAGGTGATCCTTCCCCCTGGGCGTCTGTTCCGAGGTAATATTGGACCACACTTCGTTTTAATGGATGACAATGCACGGCCACACCGGACAACTGATGTTCAGCAGCTACTGGAAAGTGAAGATATCACTCGAATGATTGACTAGCATTCTCTCCTGATTTAAATCTAAAAGAACTGTGTGGAACGCTTTGAGGAGACGCCTTGCGGCACGATTACATCCTCCGGGGAACACCTAACTGTTGGGATGAAGCGAGCGGACTATTTTTCTCGCGTAGGAATATCTGTGTGACTCCGCTTCTGGCGCTTCGTTCCGGCACCATTCCTCCCGCGAACAAGATGCTGTGTGCTTAATTGTAAATACCTGTGTTCTTTTCTTTTCGTTTTCTATGTCCAATAAATGTGCTGTCTTCAAAAACCATGCTGAGATTATTGAAAAGTAACAACAAATTGGTAGCAGAGGTCCGTGGTTCTGGTTCGTGGTAAATGTTTCGTTAAAATTTCTAAGTGAACTGTGTGACTGAAACGAAACTGTCAAAAACGAAATTGCAAGCATGGATAAAGTAAATGTCCCTGAGCTGAATGGAACTAATTATTTCATTTGGGCATTGAAAATACAGGCAGCGCTGAGTTTGAAAAGATTGAACTCTGTTATATCCGCGGTGAAACCAGATAATCTAAGTGAAAAAGATGCAGCAGAATGGAACCAGAAAAATTCTGACGCCGTTGCTTACATTAAGTTATCATTGTCAGACGAACAGGCCCTACAGTTCGCAGCAGAAGAAAATGCAAAAATTCTTTGGGATAAAATAAAGTCAACATTTACGGGTCAAGCAGAAGACCGCAAAATAGATGCCGGCAATGAATTGAAAAATCTTCAAATGAAAAATAATGAATCGGCAAACGATTATGTTGCCAGAGCAAGAGGAATTGCTACAAAATGTCATTCTTTAGGACTGGATGTCACACCTAGGGAGCTCGTTTATTATACAGTGCGCGGGCTGAAAGGAAAATTCTCTAAAGTGCGAGAAATTCTCAAAACCCAACGTGACAAGTCAATGGACGAAATATTAGAAATTTTACGTGAAGAAGAAAATACCTGTTATTCGCCGACGAGTACTCGCGCTGAAGGAATCAGTGCGGAAGTGTTTTATTCTAGAGAAAACAAAAGTTCTGGTGTAAGGCTCTGTTACATCTGCAGACGCCCAAATCATATCGCCAAGGACTGTTTTTACAGGAATAAAAATGCTAGTAGAAGTGCTCCATGTAATGAAAATAATCAAAGGAGAAATGCACAACATCGTGCCAATCAATCAACAAAACGACGAAGTGTTAGTGATGTGTTTACTACTTCTCATCAAGAAGAAAGCCTAAGTGATAAAATATGGTTGCTGGACAGTGGAGCTTCTTGTCATATGGCCAAAGACAGTATGTGGTTTGAAAAAATAATCCCTGAAACAAGGGATATTTATTTAGCTGGTAAAGACTCTAAAATTTTGTGTGAGGGAATCGGAACAGTTAAAACAAAAACTGTAAGTATTAATCCTAGAAATTTAACAATTACTAATGTTAGCTATGTTCCTGAACTAAGATATAATTTATTGTCAGTAACTTGTTTGATGGATAAGGGTTGTAAAATTAAATCGAATAATAATTGCATGTTGATTTTTGATAAAGATAATAATTTAGTTACTAAAGCATTTAAAAATAACAATAGATTAGAATTATATTTGGAACCATTGTATAATTCAGAGTGTTATTTTTCTAAACAATCCACTAGTAATTATGAGATTTGGCATTACAGATTATGTCATTTAAATCCTAAATATATGCTTAAAATGAAAGATTATATTGATATTAATGATATAAATGATTTTAGATGTGAAACTTGTGACATAAGTAAGATAACCAAAAAAACTCATCCTAATATTGATGTAAATCAAAGTTCTGAAATTCTTGAATTGATTCATGCTGATCTGTGTGGTCCTATTAAACCTGAATCATTAGGTGGCGCAAAATATTTCATGATATTGGTGGATGATTTTTCTGGCATGTATTTTACTTATTTCTTAAAAAATAAAAATGAAGTGTTTAATATATTTTCACAATTTAAAGCCAAATATGAAAATTTAACCGATAAAAGAATTAAAAAATTAAGAACTGACAATGGCTTAGAATTTGTAAATGAACAACTTGATACTTATCTTGCTAATTCAGGAATATTTCATGAAAAAACTATTCCGTACAATAGTGAAAGTAACGGTAAAGCTGAAAGGGCGAACCGCATTCTTTTAGAAAGGGCTAGATCTTTGTTATATGAAAGTGAGCTTCCATTAAACTTTTGGGCCGAAGCCATTAATTGTAGCACCCAAGTGTCTAATGTAACCCCACGTAAAGGAAAAGAAAAAATACCCCTTGAAATTCGGACAGGTAGAAAACCGAAATTAAATTATCTTAAAAAATTCGGCTGTGTGGCTTATTTTCACGTTCCGAAAGTAATGAGAAATAAATTTGAAGTTCCAGGGAAACGTGGTATAATGCTAGGATACGCTAGAGAAAGAAAGGGTTATCGAATTTATGACATCAAAAGCCGAAAAATAATAGAAGAAAGATCAGTTAAATTCAATGAATCTTTAAAAGGTAGTACGTATTTGGGAAAAACGAAAGCAGAAACTTGGGATATTAATTCACTTCTTGAAACTTCTCCAGCGGCATGCGAGATAAATCAAAAAACAAAAAGTGAAATATCTAGTTTAGAAATTCCTGATGAATCGGCAGAGGATGAGAATAGTGATTCATCAATTCTATACCATAGTAGAACTTCGCGTCAGACAGACGCCGCTATAGGGGATGAAAACGAAACACCAGATGTTGAATCAAGTAGTAATAATATCGTAAATCAGATTCCAGTCAGACGTTCGGAAAGGCTCAAATCTAAAATGTCAGCTAATGTAGTTTATAACATTCCGAATACATACTTAGAGGCAAAAAATAGTGCTGATTGGAAGAACTGGGAAAGAGCAATGAAAAATGAATTGGATTCGTTAAATAAACATGAAGTTTGGGAAATAGTAAATAAGCCTGCAAAAACAAAATTAATAAAAAGTAAATGGGTATATTCTTTAAAACAAGATAACTCTGGTGAAACAAAATATAAAGCGAGACTTGTAGCAGCAGGTTTTAATCAAATAAAAAATAAAGATTTTTCCGAGTCTTATTCACCCGTTGTGAACATCGAATCTTTCAGAATGTTAATGGCGCTTGCATCTAAATTAAATTTATTTTTTAAGTTCTTTGATGTTAAAACTGCATATTTATATAGTGATATTGAAGAAACTGTTTATATGTTACCTCCACCTGGTTATGAAAAATTAATTGGAGATGAAAAAGTTTGTAAGTTGCAAAAGAGTATCTATGGCTTACCACAATCTGGTAGAAACTGGTATATGACTATAAAAGGTGAATTAGAAAAATTAGGATTGATGCAACTGGCCTCTGACAATTGTGTATTCATTAAAACTGTTGGTAAAAATATTTTTATATTATGTATGTATGTAGATGATTTAGCAATTTTTTCTAATAATGATGAAATGTATCAAGAGATTGTAAATAGCATCAAAAGCATATTTGAATTACAAGAGAACAAAACCGGCAAATTTTTAGGTATAGAAATTGTAAAACATGAAAATGGTATTGGTCTGTGTCAATTTGAATATATTGAATCATTATTGGTTAAACATAATCTAGAAAAATGTAAAAGTGTTAAAACTCCAATTGTAAAAGGAGAAGATAAGAGTTTCCCTTCCACAAATGAACTGGTTGACATCACAATGTATCAAGAATTAATTGGTGAACTTTTATATTTAGCTAATAGAACGTGGCCTGATTTATCATTTGTAACAACATATTTGTCACAATTTAATCATAAACCAAAAAAAAGGCACTATAATTTAGCTAAAAGAGTTTCAAAAGATAAAAAATTGTTTTATGACAGTAAGTTTGGTTTTCTCAATGCAAGTTCTGATGCTAGTTGGGGGAATGCAGAAAATGGCAAATTATTTTCTGGTGGTGTAATTAAATTAGGTAATTCATTAATTTCATGGAAATGTCATAAACAAAAAAGTGTCAGTCTGTCAACATGTGAAGCTGAGTTATTTGCTATTTCTGAAATATGTAAAGACATTATTTGGACTGTAAACTTATTAACTGAGTTAAACTATAAACAATTTATAAATAATGCTGTAACCTTAAATTCAGATAGTCAAGCAGCAATTCAGTGGATTAAGTGCACCAGGTCTTCAAACAAATCAAGACATATGAATTTACGTTTTCATTTTGTGAAAGATTTGTTGAAAGATAATGTAATTAAATTAGAATATGTTCAAACAGAATGTTTAATTGCAGATTTTCTTACAAAAGCTGTTAGTGAAGAAAAACTGAAGTATTCTGTGAAAAATATTTCGTTAATTTCTTATTTTTTGTATGTACATATAATTTTTTGTATTGTTGTGTGCATTTAATTTTTATGTGTATTATAAATACTCGAAAAATGTCACTCGCAGGAGGGGTGTGTTGGGATGAAGCGAGCGGACTATTTTTCTCGCGTAGGAATATCTGTGTGACTCCGCTTCTGGCGCTTCGTTCCGGCACCATTCCTCCCGCGAACAAGATGCTGTGTGCTTAATTGTAAATACCTGTGTTCTTTTCTTTTCGTTTTCTATGTCCAATAAATGTGCTGTCTTCAAAAACCATGCTGAGATTATTGAAAAGTAACAACACTAACAACTGAAACAGATGCTGATTGAGGAATGGGCATTCTTACCTCAAGAACTGTTGGACAATCTGATGCTGAGTATGGAGAGACGGTACGCAGCAACCATTGCAGTAAGGGGAGGGCATATCCCCTACAAAGAAACATCTGCCTGTTGTTCTTCCTCTAGAACAGACAATCCTGTGTAGCGATACTATGAGTTCAATAAAGCCTTTTTTGTTTGATTTCATACTATATGCACAGTATTCATTTTTGCGCAACTATTCTTTCGTCATCGTTTAAGTACAAAATGCTGTTTCTCATTTCTGAATTTCATGTTTTGTATAGTTATGGGAAAAAACTGTTGCTTAAGTTTTGCACACCAGTGTATAAAAAATATTCTGAGTATTCGAAATTTGATTAATTACAATTGCAGCATTGATTATTTGAATTTTAATGCAAATAAGCTAATTTTTCTTAAGCATTAAATTTATTTTAAATATTTATTTACTTCACCAAATATAACAGTGATAATTACAAGTGAATTTTTAAACTTCGATGAGCACTTGAAATTTGACTCAGAAAAGTTCCTTAGAATTTGATTTGATTTCATATATTGTTTGCATAGTGTTCATTATTATTACAAATTAAAGGCGGCATTATCGGGCGGGAGGAGGGGGGGGGGGTAATTGCCCGCTTGTCGGCAACTCCCCCCCCCGTAGGCGAGAGATTCAGAGTTTTGTCTGCAAAAGTTTTCACTAATTGAGAACGGTTAAAGAGAACTGGGCATTAACGAATGTGATAATTTAGAAACCATTTTAAAGTTATTATATTGTAAACAATCAAAATATTCAAATAATGGTTGAAGCGGTTTGATTACATTTGGCAAAATAGTCGATAAAGTTTTCAAGTCAATAAAATGTCGCTATTTGCCGAAACTTTTGGTCGGATGTCGAAGACTAAGTCCGCAGATTTTCAGAATCCGATTCAAATGTCGTTCATAATTTACACTATATTTAGCAGAATAATCAACGAATTGGTAAGTGAATAAGACGTCGCATTTTCTGTTCTTTGTCTTTCGGTTAAGATGGTATCATGATTTATGGAGAAAAAATTGTTGTTAATCATTATTTCAATTATTTGTTCGTGGAATTATTAGGGAAATTGAGGCATTTATATTGTACATGATTAGGGCGATGAATAGTTGAGAAAAGAATCGTCACTTTAATCATCCAGTTGTTACTTCCTCGGTAATGAATTTGTAAGTTTATTTCACTATGAAAATTCTCGGATAAAAATTTGGTTAATAGTTCAACTAAATTTCATAAAACACTCTTTTCTCTCAAACTCTTGTGAAATACGCATGCTAAGAAGAATTACTTTGAAATTATCAAATTATGTAAATTCACTATAAATCAGTGGAGTAAGTAAATTGTATAATTGTAAATTAAGTTTATCTAAGAGTAAATGTTTTTTTCAATTTAATTTATTAGGCTACAATTATTTCACTAATGAAATATTATTGATTGCGAATGACGACAAAAAATAAATGTAAGTGATAGAGTCGATTTTTAGCAACACTAAAAGAGCTTATCAATTATGCACTAAACATGTTAAATAAATTAGTAACTAGATTTTAGATCCTATCTTAAGTATTATAAACATGCAATCGGGAAACATATTCTTTTCTTCTTCATTTTTTCTTTCAATTACTCTTTACGGCAAAAACTATTAACTTCAAGTACTTCTAATTTTTTAATAGTCTTTGGATAAGTCTCGATAAAACGATAATTGAAATAGTTATTCACAGAATATTTATATATAGCATTATATATATTTATATATAAAAGTATTGGAGATATTAAAGCATTTTTATTTTTGCATTGAAATTATTTAACGTTTCCACTTAATCGCAGATTTTAAATTTAAAATTTCAGTAATTTTATGTGGTAATGAAACTCGTCATTGTATGCGAAAGGGTTAAGAAAAACTAATGCAAACAACTGAGGGGAAAACATTCATTTGTAGGGGGTGGAGGGAGAAATATTAGCTTGCATTTAATTGTTTTTGAATAAAATGCATTGGTTTTTAAGTCTAACTATACACGAAGTATGTATATATTTAAACTTAACATGGAGAATGTAATGTTTAATTTGTATATTTTTCATACTTTAATAAGCTTTACATTAAAAAATAGGTTTGTACATATATTTACAAAATATTTTCTCGGCCTTCTTAAGAAACAATAACAATATCATATCTTTTCTGCATTCTATATTATTCGTTTCCGAATTATAGTAAATTTTCGTTCGTGCACGCGAGCTTATTCGTATCGGACTCCAAAAACATCTGAATTTCCGCTCGTTATTGCAACCCTTATTTAAAAATTATTTTTGGTAGATGAATACGCTAAAAAATAATCGATATTTTTAGCGAAAACATAGACTTTTTAAAATTAATTATTCTAGATCTCTGAAAAGTTTCTTTTGTAAAACCTTCAGAATGCAGTTTCTGCATTCAATTTATAATAGCCTCCATGATAAGAACACGCACTTGTTCATTTAGCATGACATGTCATTCTGGTGCAATCTATACTAAGTTGATGCCTTCTTTTTCAAGAATGCTTCGACACTGATTATGGTAAAAGACACACACGAGTGAGAAGCAACTTGTTTGTTTGTTTGTTTCTTATGGCACTTGCCACCGACAAGCCCGCTGTTACGAAGACAGCGATTTAAGCCTGAGGGGGACGTCTCTTATTTTTTATAGCAGCGCCAACTAGGGCCAAGAGTACGACTTTGCTACTCACGCATCACTCATTCGCTTGCACAACCCCTTTTTACAGGAGGGCACATTCACACATCTCACAGATAGAACAACAGAAGAACAACCATGCCCAAACCGGGACGCCCAGATCACGGGGAAGACGCGCTACCCCTATGCCAGGACGCCGGCGAGAAGCAACTTGAATTAGCCTAACAAAATCAGGTAGCTCCGGCCTTAGAAGTAACAGTGAAGAAAGGGAAGAGTCCATGGGAAATTATTTCATACAAAGTTCTAGCTTAAAACGAAGGGAGCTCTAAAATTCTTCACGGTACCGCTGCCAAAGATAATTTGTGTGTGTGTGTTTTCTCTTGCGTCGATAATGTCTTATAAGTTAATTCTTTGCATTTAATTATATATTTTAGAAGCCGTGTTCACTTTCAAGAAAATGAGCTAACCAAGGAAACTTTTTGTAATTTTTCATATTTAGTTATTTCGTTTTAAAAAGTCCTGTTTTACTCATATTATCATTACCCAATGTCAGGCATTTATAAATTACTTGTCGTCCTGTTCGAATAATTCATCTTTGTTGTAAATGAAATATTTTATAAACATTAAAAAAAGATCCAGAAGATTAAGAATTGAGTTAAATTCGAATCCAATTGAAAATAGTTTTAAAAGTTAAACTTTGATTAAACATTTCCATGATCAGGCTACAACAAATTTAAGTTATTTAGTTTTGCAACCTGTGTTTCTTTATACTACAATCTAGAATGAAATACAACCATTTTTTTTTTCTAGAATTAAACCTTAGTGTAGTTAAATCTTAAAAGTCTCATAAAAATAGATTCAAATATTGACAATATTTTTATAGTCAGAGACAGAAAGTCAGAACATATTATTTTTCAAATACCTTTGCAAATTTTTTAACAAAGAGAGAAAAGGCAAGTATCTGAATTTAAAAAATGCTTAATTTTCTTTAATTAAATGTAAAATTGAGTTATTTTGAAGCCAAATTAGAGAAATTGTGCTTGCCCGCTAGTCGGATTTATCTTGTCCCCCCCCGACGGCAAATTACTTCCGTCGCCTTTAAATAAAATATCATTCAATAGTCAAGTTTAATAATTTTCATTTGCTTCAGCTATTACTTTGTTATGGGATTTAAATAATAATGAGAAAACTTCCAATGTTTCTGTAGTACACTTCATTTAAAATTAAGTTCTTTACCGTCCATTTTCTGTTATTACTTGTCATTCTGTCGAACAATTATTACTGTCCGACACCATACAAATTGTTAATAAGCGTAAGTAAAGATTTAATAAATTGACTAAATATTTACTTACATTTATTTAAATATGAAATTAATTACTGTATGCTATTTGGAAGCTAAATTGATTAAATTTGGCTTGCTGCCCTCTGCTGGAAAATTTTTACCACATTTATATCATGTGAAAGTATATACCCCTTAGATATATAATCAAAGGTTGGCTGCTCCCCAGCAAACGCTCTCAATTTTTGAGAGGCATCAAGAAATAAAATTTTTACAGAATTCCCCAACCTCAATAACTGAACTGATTTCGCCACTTTGCAAGCATAGTTAACCAGTTATATGTTCAAAGTTTCTTGCGAAAATTTAAAACAGTATTTAAAGTCTTATGCGCTTTTATACAATATTATGTTATACTTAAAATGTTGTGGAAATTTGCAACTGAATTGCATAAAATATTATAATTTTGCGTCCCAGTAATAAAAGTGCTGCAGATTTAATGAGTAGAGACAGAGATTAACATTTATTGAAGATGTTATTCTCATCCACAGATTCTAACAAGGAAAAAGAAAGAAGCAAATTCAAATAATTGTGAGAAACGAAACAGCTACAAGAAAATTTTCTTAGCCTTAGCCCCTCAAAGAGATTAGTTCTTTCTTTTATCATTATTTAGTCACTTTATCGGAGTCGATAAAGATGGTTTTACTTTTAGCATGACAATAAATGGATCCTAAATACTTATTAATATATAGAGTGGTTATAATTAAAGAGCAAATGTTTGAAGGGCTCTAGAAGAAATTCTGTTTAAAAAAAAATTAAACGGTATTTGTAATATTTGTGGCATAAGGATATTAATAATACAATAGAAAAATGTAAATTCAACTTTTTTCAATAAGTGTCGCAATTTTATTGACTTAGTAGATCAAAATTACAGAATATTATTCTTTGTTAAAAGATATGAACTGAATTATTGCAATACGTACTCAATATGTCAGCTTTCAAGTCAAATCAAATCAAATGCTACAGATTCAAGACAGTGTGTCCTATAATAGCAACTAATGTTCCCTGATGAATTTCTATAACATGTTTAGCAATGCTGCTTTTTAAATAAACAAAACCATGTTTTCCTTTATAGACGGGATCTTCTAAGTATCCCCACAATCAGAAGTCGCAAGGGTTCAAATCAGGTGAACGAGGTAGCCAAGCACTTTGGTAGCATCTGCTGATTATGCGATCTTCACCAAAAGTTTGAGGAAGTAGTTGATGTAAGATTTTGGGAGAAAAATTGGGCCAATAATAAAGTCAGATTACGTCAAACTGTAACAAACGCTGAATGGATAGGTTTTCTAAAAACAGCATACTGGTTTGTTGAACCTCTATCCTACAATTTTTTGTGTAGGCAAATCCTGATAAAGTGGAATGCTCTTCATCAGTCCACAAAATTTTTGAATCAAAAATTCGTTGTCATCAATTTTAAAAAGAATAAAGTTAGAAAAATCAATTCTTTGTAGTGGGTCTAAGTTTGTAAGTGACGTAAAATTTTACTTTTATATGGATCACGTCATAAAACATAGCGCCAGATTTTGGAGCAGCCCATGGTATTTATAAGGTCCTTGCTACACTTCTAGCACTTAGCTGATCCTGATTCAACTGCTTCCCTAATTTCTTCCACAATTTCCTGATTCAGAGAACTTCATCTTCTAGTTCCAAAAAGCATCCCGAGTCTCATGTAGCTTCAAATTTACCAATCATTCTCCTCAAGCCATTCACAGATATCGGTTCTTTTCTCACATCTTTAAGATGATTATATTTTTTCAAAGCAGTGGTAATAATTGCTATTATTTTGATAAAAACATTTTACTAACAAAGCATCTCCTATCGTCGACAAAAGTCAGGCCTGCAATTTAAAGATATTTTTATTGCTTTTTAAAATAATAGTGGTAAGCATTTTAACATAATTAAGAAAGAGATTTTAACAAACTACATCGTCACCTATCAAAAATAAAAATAAAACTTAAATTGTGTAATTCATATCTTCATGCTGCAAATATTATAAATATCCAGTTTCTTCAACATACTCTAAGTAGTTTTACTTCTGCAGCCCTTCAAACACCTGACATTGACAAAATTTTTAAGTTAATGACATATTAACATAAACAGTGAAAGTTGGAAAACAATGTTAAACGCTGAAAAAAAAAAAAAAAAAAAAACCCTATTTGCTCAGAATATCAACATACATCCACCGTACACCCAGGGTTATTAGAATATCTCCAACTATTATTTGGAATTATATATTTAAATTACTCGGAAATAACATTATATTCGAACTCAATTATAGTTTTTTGATAAATTAGCTTAGTTAAAATCATACTAAAACATTCACAAATTAGAAGCTTCGTTTTAAAAAAAATTGAAGGGAATAACTTTCTTAAGTACCTTTGTTATCTCGGTGGATTTTAAAGAAAATTATATTTTCACAATATAAAGAGACTTTAGGTTACTACTGGTCCTTAGATTCAAACATTTTCTATACTATTGCATTTTAATGCAAGAATGCAAGCAAATGAAAATAATTTTTACCTCTTTATATTATCTGATGACCTGAAACGTTATACAAGCATATGAGACCTAAAACACTTCAATTGACTTTATAAAATACAATTATTCACATATAACATTCATCATTTCAGTTTTTAGATGTGATAGGCTATATAAAAGTAAATACAACTTCATGAATCTTCTATAAGGAGAGCTTTCAACTCAAAGCTCAATGGTCATTTCTTTAATCAATCACAGAAAAAAGTGATGGAATAGGGAGTATTATTAAATGTTCATTTAGGATGGAAATCCTTTAATGACGCCTGGAGAAATTACAATAATGTGCAAATATTTTGTGTCTTAGAGAGTCAACACTACATACATTAAGTTCTAATGTATTTTTTCCAGTGTAAGCACTCACTTCCAACTTATATGAAATGCAACAAACTTTATTTCTGAAAATAGAAGATTCATATCCTGGTTGTTTTATTGGTTTACATATCATAACTTATATTTCCGTATGTTGAATAAGACAAGTGCAGAAGATGCCACTTTAAAGTTTTTACATCCTTATGAACCATCGCAATCAATTTTATGATCTAAGAAAGAAGATACATGCATAGCCGCAGAAAAGAAAAAAAAGAAGGGCACACAGCTTTATGCTGCAATCGATCATCTTATGTGAAAACTAAAAAACACCAGATTAAAGTTAATAATGAATACTAAAAGATGCTGGTGCTAAAATTTTCATATGGAATTGTCTAATTATTTAAAACTGTGCAGAATTGAAATCTCTATGGCCAAACCTATTTTCGACATCATGAATAGATAGATACCTTGAGTATAAATTTAGATAATATACCATGATTACATCAAATGCTTTTGACGCTTTCTAAATATAAAAGTGTAAGATTAAATATTCCCTGGACATCAATAATAATTTTTTTTTTAATTGCTGTGACATTTTAAACGCCTATGTAAAGTTAAAATCGATTGCTGCTTTATTCGTGACAAAATATTTAAAGTGAAAATTTTTGGGAGAATGCCTTTAATCTATTCCTCTTTGGGAGATTTTTTATTTTTTTCCTTATAGGGAGGGATTCTTTTCTTGGAAGAAATATTCAAGAGCATTGAAAGTTTTATTTCAATTACATCTGAGCCTGAATTGCCATGATAAATAAAACATCAAAATGGAAAATTTTTGTTGTTTCAGCAAAAGAAATGAAATTAAATATATTTTTTAGTGGTTAAAATATTAATATTTTATTACTGATTGAGAAATTATAATTCATAAATTGATTATTATACATAACCACTTTATTTCACAAGCATACAAAAAAGTGCATTTCATTCACTGATGAATGTCAATTAGTTTTCTTACATGCTTTACCGTCAACTTCTTTGTAGAAATGCTTTTTAATTACAAAAGATTACATTATATGAAAACATGCATATAGGATATATGCATGTTACAGTTGTGGACACACAATTGCAGAACATCAATCGAAATGTTCATTCATATCTTTCATTTCCATTACTGTAGCACTTTTTAAGTTAATTTTAACACTTATTTTATTTTGGATAACACTCAAATTTTGCTTCATTTTCCATTCATTAAAATTATTATTAAATTTCAAAACTATCGTTTCGAGCTGTATATTTTCACTAAGTGAGAGGGAAAAAATAGCTATGCCGCATTATTCTGCTATCTAAAAGTAAACACACCATTTTAAAGTTAGTAAGGAATGCTGGTGCTCAAATTTCGAAATTTCTTTACTGATGGAAAAATGAGCCAGAGTACACATTTTGGTTAATATAATCATCAGGTGACATTTTCTGTTATTTTCATACGTAGATTTCGATATTCTCTGGACATGAATAATATTTTTTTATTTTTATTTTTATGATACTTCCCCAATCTTCCTATTACTATTTAAAGCGCCGCATATTTTGCTGAATAGAAATTGGATAGGAATAATGTTCAAAAATGATAAGAATGCTTATTCCATTGGGTGTATGCTTTAAGCACATAAAGGGCCACCAGCTATATGAAACGGAGCAATCAAAAAGAATGTCATTTTCGAAAAACAACAGAATTATTCTTAAAACTACGAGATTAGATACATGTCTATTTAAATACATTCGTTGTTAAAAGTTTGAAATTCTTTTCAAAAGGTTAGAAGAAAAGCTTTTTAATTAAATTTATTTGATTCGCTTCCGCATTTTATGCAAATACTAAGAGAAAACATCATTTCATATCGACAAAAATAGTAATAAATTAAAATACTAATCAATGTTTTGTTATTAAATATTGAAATTTGTTTTCACATGTGTTGGGAATAAAATAATGTATTACCTAAAAATATTTGAGGCTTGATTTTTTTTTATTCCATTATTGACTACATACAATATTATAATAATTATAATTATGAAATTTCAGATGTGTGTAAGAAATATTGAGCACTTAAAGAAAAGCGAATAAATTAAAGGAAACACAAATGGCCTTTTGCTTGTTACCAGTAAATTATATATTAAGAGATATAATTTGGCAGAATATATTTAAAATTTCATTGTTAAATCCTACTAAGTATTTATTGTGAAATAAAAGTAATAAATTGAAGCAATTTCGTAAATTCTGTAAGTGACCTTATACGAGCCAACAAGCAAAAATTTTTGCTTGCCACAGGGATAGAAATTATCCTCCAAATTTAAAAGTAGCGACTATTAATAAAATACTATGGCAATAGTAAGATTTTTTTTTACAATTTTGATTTCATATTAAAAAAAAATTTCGTCAAAGGCAAAAAACCTTCTTAAATTACACCAATGTGAGAAACGATATTTGTTTCAAGGAATGTATGAACAGTAACATTTAAATGCCAAATAAAAAGCTGTAAACATTTTGAAATTTGTGAATGTGCGTGCATCATTTTAAGGGCAACACAGAAAACTTAATGTGTCAGAAAAAGTACTCGTAGAAATAAGTTGAAAATTTGCGCTTGTTCTTCGATTTATTTCCGAATTTAAGTGTGCCGGCATTTAAACATTTTAATTTTGAAAAAATTACTTCCTACTGATAAATATATTTGTCAAATGTGGTTTCATAACAAAAAGAATTTAATTCAATAATTTAAGATATGAACAAAAGTCCAAAATTTTGTTAATTTCGAAACGACAAATAAAACTCGGTTTCTCGGAATATCTTTTGAAAACTGAATGAGTGTTACCATTGGGAATATTAAAGTTTGCTCTTATTACGATATATAAACGGCCCTTTCCGATTTCTAATTACTGAAAGAACTTAACATACTGAAAGAACTTAACAATACGCAATACATGTTTAGTCAAATTTTAAAAATTTATCTCTATATTAAATCCCACACTACTCCAGAGGGAGTTTTTTAATAGAAATAATAGGAGAGAAATAAACACAAATAACAATATTCGAAATCAAATACGGCATTTTGGTATCACACAAATCCTGTAGAACTTTTTTAATTTTATCTTATCGCTCACAAATGGATGTATATATGCAAAATATCTTATTGTTTTTACTCTTCGTTGTTTTATATATATATGTAATGATATTTTGAACTCTAATTTCAATTTAATTAATTTCCAAGGTTTTATCTTAATTTAGCCCATAGTAACTTCATTCTAAAATATTCTCTTATTTCCTGATCCAATTTCACTTTCTGTACTTACTTCAAGAGAAGGTTTGTAAAATTGCTGAATCGGCTAAAAGCCTCACATTCCCACACTCCGAGTTAAGGGACAAAATACCGCTGACGTGACAAATTCTTTTTTAAAGATCCCTGTGTTTTCCTTGCCTCGTCGGCGCGTGTAGCGAAAATCCCTATCAAAATTTCATTGCATATAAGCACTATGGAGAAATATTTTCCATATCAATATCTCCGGTTATACAAGACCAGGGATAAAATGTTCAAGAGCTTTTTCCTCATTTCTTTTTAGTGTTGCTCGTCGCACCTGCTTGTATATAAAGCCTGCTTCTCCGAAATGAAATAAAACGACGTTACAAAATCGAAAGTTCTTCACTGTCTTCAAAACTGTAATCTGCTTCACATAAAATAATGCTTATATATATAAGAAAGAAGTGATAATACGACGCATCAATCTACATCGTAGCAAACAAGCGCAAAAGAGAGAAAAATGTGTCTCTTCAGTGATTTTACTAAAATTCTGATAGGGATTTCATTGCCATGTGTTCACTACTTAGGCAAAGGAATCAAAGGTATCTTTTAAAAAGATGCGTAGGTGTAAAGGATTTTAATCCCATCGATCATAGCATGGGAAATAAAGGAGTAAACAATTTTTTTAAGCGCGTGTTAGAAATAAGTATACAAAAAAGTGGAATTCGGATCAGGAAATAAGTGAACATTTTAGAAGGAAGTTAACATGGACAAATTTAATACTAAAATTAAATTAATATTATAATTAAATTAAGAGATATTATGCGCGCGCACACACACCAAGATAGCTACGGTATGATCATAAACGTCAATCTGCAGCTATTCAAAGGGAATTTGTGAAATTCTTTTCGAAAAATTTTAGAGTTTAATATGATAAATATTAATGTAGCACGCCGCATCACAATCTTTAAGAAAATTAATTTGTACAATATTAAACCAAATTTCGGAAAGACTTGATGCTTCTACAGCATAATGACAATTTGTTGAAAATATCAAAATTCAAGATTCTGTATTATTAATCGAAGGACTTTATCAAGATGAAAATCAAGTGAAAAAATGCTTTCGAGATATTTTATTTACGAATTGTTTAGAGACAACATGAGAGCCATGCCTCGATTTTGGGACACACCTCTATAATTTCGAATAGAGGCCAGAAGACAAGAACGACACCCGAGTCGGACGACCCTCTATGAACTTTTGCGTCGTATCAGCACAGCGACATTTTACATGCATCAGGCCCGCGTGCTTCAGAGCAAATAGTTTAGAACCGTGAATCCTGTATCGAATATAGTTAGATCCGTGAATATTGTGCCGAAATCCCATTATCAGAGCTCAATGGTTCTAAAACATTTATTCGAAATTCTGCACTAGTTATAAACTATTTATTTTTTTTTTATAAAATTATATTCAGATTTATTACCGATGCAAAAGATTAAATAGGGAAATTGGCGGCAATAAATAGAACAATTGGCGAATTGGCGAGTTATTTTTTAGTATGACTGCCATGTATAAAAGCGTTTTTTTTTTTTTTTTTTTGTCTAAAGAAAATGCAAGTTAATGCATACGACTGTGAGTCGTCAGAGCTTCTGTATGAAAATGCAGAGACAGAAGAACATTCCAAATTTCACTGCTAGCGCAAGAGCAATTAACTTCCATACTATAAATTTCAATAAATTATAACGCATCTCCACCAGTAATAAAACATTTAATGAATGTCACTATTTCAACGACATCTAAGCTAAATAAAAGAAAAGCATCGGTAATCACTACCAATCAGTGAGTTATACATCTTTGAAGAACAATTCAAATGCATTTTTCAAATAAACACAGTGAAAACAAAATTATAATGATATCCTTTTTTTTTTTGTATCTATTTTATAAATGATTATGTAACCATAGACAGATATACTTGAACAGCTCTGTACTATTGATGCAGGAAAAATTGAAACATGCTTAATATTCCCAAACATTAAAAGAACTAGATATGTTCATTAAGTAGCCATAATGATATTCAAATTAGGTATACAAGAAATACTACATAGAACATTTTGATAATAGGGGTAGAGAAACAGAGATGATTTAAATTAGAGTGCCAGACTCTCCTCAGTTCAACTATTCAAATTATGCTTTAAGCTTGGGTCAATATTTGCTTCACCAACTGTTCGTTTCTGTAAACATCCAACTTTTTACTGAGATGCTAAAGATCATGTTTTTGGACCGCTAGTATGCAAGTTGTACATTAACTCGATTGCCAATGTTTAATCAAGACTTTGAAGAACTATCGGACACAATGACATATATCCAGAAATTTTGCTTTTTCTGCCATGTCTGATCCACCAGAAGAATCAGAAGAAAAATAAGAGGAATTATAGGATGCAATGCAACTTCCCTCAAAGTCCTGAACATTTCTAGTATTATAAAGAATTTGAAGATGCTTCCTTCATCCGATTGGTGAGTGACCTATGATGTTCACATCATAAAGATTCATGAGCATTTATGTGCAAGTTTAAAAATCATGTAAATCAGATGTCATTATAAATAATGAGGGAATTCCTATAAAGCGAGTTGGTCAATTTGAAATGGAAATAGAAAAGTTGAATTAACTAGCAGAATACTAGTAGGAAATAGAAAACTTTGAAAGAATTGGAGACTACAGCATTTCAAGCTTTCTTGAATGGATTCAAACAAGATAAAATTCAATTTTGCCTTATCAGAAGTAAAGATTCAGTTCAGTGCAGATATCATTAAAAGAAATAATGTTTACAAGTTCAATGCTTCAGTAAAGAGTATGTTGAGCACAAAGGCAAAAACAATCTAGAGAGATATCAATTTTTTTAATAAAATGCACATGGCTTCTTAAAATCGAAAGATGACTTGTGAAAATTAGTCTTTCTCATTTTCCATATCCGATTATAGAAATTTGTGAA
Organism: Argiope bruennichi; assembly: GCF_947563725.1. Taxonomy (NCBI): domain Eukaryota; kingdom Metazoa; phylum Arthropoda; class Arachnida; order Araneae; family Araneidae; genus Argiope; species Argiope bruennichi. Next base: position 5,909,798 of record NC_079162.1, on the reverse strand, counting down.
AGTTCAGTAATAACATGATGAAGTCCATAGCTTAAACTACTTGAAAGAAAAAAGTAAAGATATAAATGCAAGAAGCAAAATCATTCCAATAGCTATGATAAAAGGCAGGAACAGTTCGCTTAGTTATTACAAAGATGATTCTGTAAAAAATTCCTTTATATACATGTACCTTAACAATAAACAATAACTTCAATAGTAAACAATTGAACTATTTTCCATATTGTTATGTCGCTATATGCTTTCTCTCATAGTAATTTCATTGCAATGAACCAAATATATATATGCAGGTGTGTGTATAAAACATAATTTAGCCATTGCGTGGCCGAATAGAAGAAACTTTCGAAAATTTTAACTTCGATTTATTTCACCACGGGAGGCATAATTTTCATACAAAAAATAAGCGATGGGTCAGTCTACATCGCGACACAAGAGCAAAAGCGGCAGAAATTTTTTTCCCTTGAGTGATTTTAATATGAGATTTTGTCACGAATTTCTTTGCCACAAGTCGATTTTGAAAAGGGAATCTTGGGAACCTTTGAAAGAATGTTGTAAAAATTAAAGATTTTTATCCCTTCACTTGGAGCGTGAGAAAATGTTGATCAGCCGTTTTACAGAGTGCGTGTAGAATCAAATAAAAAAGTGGGAAATGGATCAGGAAATAAGAGAAAATTTTAGAATGTAGCTAATACAGGCTAAATTAAAATAAATACTAGGAAATTAATAAGGATTGAAATTAATTTAAGATATATCATTACATATATATACACACACTGGCCTACAGAAGTTAAGGTACAACCTGTCTTTTGTGTCTAATTTGGGAATGAATGAACACAGAAAAAAATTTGGAGAAAATGTGCACAAAACTGTTCTTTGATGAATGCAACTTAGAAACTTTCTTAAATTCAACACAAACATGATTTACAAAAAAGGCGCCATTAGCAGAGAACTTCATTTTTGGAGAAAAAAAAGTATGTTGCAGTTTTATAAAGGGAAATGAGGAAACATCACAAAAATGATTTTTAATGCTTCCACCTCTCGTCGCAATGCATTGGTGGCATCGACTTTTACAACTGAAAATTAAATTACCGGACACTAAAAGTTTCTAATTATTTTCATTGATTTATCAAACCTGGAACCGTAATTGTAATTTATCAGCCATATTTTTATTTTCTTTAGGCTTCAAAAAGAATGATGCAATATCATTTTCCACCAGCATGATTCTAATAATGATTAAAAATATTTATTTTAATGATTAATTTCTTGATAAAACACAACAAGTAGAACTTTATGTACGTAAACTACCTACACACAGAGTTGCAAATATTAAAATTGGTCTTGCAAGTGTATTTGTAGTTTGTCAACTGGTATCTCGCATAAAAATTGGAATTTCATGTTCGTTTTATATTAAAGTAAGAAACATGTAATTTTTAATTGCATGGAGAAGGTCTCAGCTTTCAGGATAGAAGTACAATTTCACTGATAACCTTGGTTAACATTAAAGGAGAAGCTGAGTGATATATCCCTACGGTAGTGTTTCGTGAAAGTTTTAAAGGAGGGTCAAAAATAAGGGTCCAAATAGTCTTCCATTGCTTCATACAGGATATTAATTCTTCTGAAGTAAAGTTGTATGGTATGTGCTAAAAATGCTTGATTTCAAGCTACAGATTCAAAATTCAGATTTCAGCTGAAATTTCATTACCAGCACCATGATAAGGCAAATGTATTAACACAGAGCTAAAATAAAATATAAAAAAAATTGAAAACGTGAGGCCACTTTAATGATGTAAAGTGAAAAGACTTTGCTTGTTCCTTGTTTTCATCATTATTTGCTAGCTTGCTTTCATCCAAAAACTTGCTTCATCCAGTTGATCCAAAAACTTGGGTCACATTTTGAGTCAGTTTTCTCGCATATACAATGATGGCTGAACAGAGGAAAATAAATTTAAATACTTGTTGGCGTCTGTTAAGTCAAATACGAAAGCGAGAGATATTGTTGATACCTATCCGCCTTCCAAAGAAAATTATTTGAAAGTAATAGAACATTTAAAGTCTCGTTTTGGAAGGGCAGATTTATTGATTGAAGTTTATATTAGAGACCCTTTGGGTTTAGTACTGAATTGGCAAAAAGGCGGGTTGGCTGAACGTTATGAAAAGTTGGGTTCAAATTTGAGATCTCTAGAAACATTGGATATTACTACGAAAAATTTTGCAGTAATGTTGTACCCAGGTGTAAAATCGTGTTTACCCGTTAAGGTTTTGAAGGCGTGGGACAGATACAGATTAAACGCTAAATTTGGCGAAGAAGATATGATAAACATAACTAAAGAAAATTTGTTGGATTCGGTTAATGGCTTTTCTCTCACATGAAATAGAAGGCGAAAAACATAGGATTTTGGCGAAAAATGGTTTTGGAAATAGGAAGAAAGAGGTAATTCGTTTAAATGAAGCAAACTAACCGCTCCTTGTATTGGAGGTTTTAACGCACTTTTGAATAAAATTAATCCATTAGAGGCCTTTTTGCAGTTCCATCAAGAGTAAGAGCTTTAATGCTTTTTTTTCAACAAATCAATCTTCTTTCATAAATTTCAACACTAAGGATTTTTGCCCTTCAGACGTTACGCATCCAGAATCTCGGGCTTGACCTGAAGCTATATGTTCCTCTTGTAAAACTGTCCTGACAGATTTACCATTTACAATTTATTCCGACAGTCAAATGTAATTAGATCTGAGGTGCGGGTTGAACCGATACCTTATATTTTACACTTTCACAGAAAAGAAAATCGATTTATTACTGTTGACGATTTTCTGGCATTACAATATTTAAACCAATAATGGCATTAAAGCAAAGGAGCACTTGCTAGAAGGGTTCCTGCTATACTGGAAACGACTCTTCAGTCAAATATTCAATAAAAACAGGGTAGATTTTCGGACACCTGTCAAGCAGGAATGTGAGGATTTACACTTGGTATGCAGTTGCTCGCTATTGAAAAAAACTGAGCTGCAATAAATAAAAGAATTGGTATTGAAAAGAAAATCAAAGTAAATAAAAGAATTGATATTAACCTGGTTCGAAAATTTAAAAATAGACATACTCGATTAAAAAAAATATTAAATTTTTATGTGTATTCTGGGAGACCTAAATTTTATACAACAGATATAATTTTTTACTGTTAATTAACATTCCCGACTTTACATTTTTGTACTAATTTGCTTTCTATTTCATTATGCAATCTTCATTTTATATGATTATGATATTTAACTACACATGACTCGTATGTTACGCTTCGTTGGCGCTCTTTGTTAAAAAATGGCAACCATGCGCTGCTTTGGCTTCAAATTTATTGTAACCCTGCTGACATGGGATCAGCTATTGAAAGAATAAAACAGTTTCATATTGAATCGTTGCGGGGTCGGTTGAACCTCGATCAAATAAAAAGTTGGCATTCGAATTGTCGTTTGATTTTAAATAAGATTACAGTCCACTTATTAAAAAATTGAAATGAACCAGTCAAAACTTATGGTACTTTCGTACCCTAAAATTTGGTCCGCTAGCGGAGTTTGAATTTTAATTAAGTTTCGATTTGAATAATAAATAATAATGGAGAAAGACATTACTTCGTTAAATAGGGCAATTCGTTCGTGGTGGAATCAAGGCACAAATAACTAGAGTATTAACGTCAATAAAGGATCAGCAGTTAGAGGATGTTGAAATATAAGAAATTGTAGTCAAGTTAGATAAAGTGCGTAAATTAAATCAACAGTTGAACTTTTAAGACAAGAATATTACAAAGTTGTGAAGAAAGATGAAGATTTAGTGAAAACTGAAAATAGTTTCACGGATATCGATTCGGTGATCCTAAAATTGGAGGTAAGCTTGAAAAAAATTCTTAATAATTGCATGCATGAAAATGGCAATGCAAAAATTAATAAATCTAATGATGTTGATATCAAGCTGTCAGAAATCCCATTATCAAAATTTTCGGATGATTTTGAGGAGTGGAACATTTTTAAAGCTCAATTTGATTCGTTAATTTCTTGTAACAAACAACTTTCGGGAGCCTTATTATTTACAGTCATGTTTAGTTGGAAGTGCGGCTCGGATGATATCGAATGGCGATACATTTCATTCCTTATTGAGAGCTTTGGAAAATAGATTTGATAATAAAAGACTTATTGTTAATACTCATATAAATGAAATATTTTCAATTGAAAAGCTGCACAATGAAAGTGCCAAAGATTTAAGATTAGTTGATCAATTACATAAAAATTACATAAAAGAGCTCTAAAATTATTGGATTTATATTTGGATAAACTAAGTGAAGCTATGTTGATTAATATTATTATGCAGAAATTGGATAAAGAATCGCGTAAACAATTTGAAATGACCTGGACGTTAAATGAGCTAACTGATTGGGATACCTTTATAACATTTATTGAAAAAAGATGTTAAATTTTAGAAAATTTGCAAAGTAATATCGTTTAACCACCAAAATCGATATTTCCCAAAGTTCTAAACCACGTACTTTAGTAACAAAGGTAAATGACACTTCTTCAAAGTGTCCTGTTTGCCATCTACCAGCAAATCATCCAATCTATAAATGCAAAAGTTTTATTGATTTAAATGAAGTGGAACGTTTTAATATGGTTAAAAAACTCTCCCCCTGTGTGTTGTGCTAAAAACCAGGGCAAAAATTACCTTTTTGTCGCCAATCTAAGTATTTGTGTAACATTTGCAATGGTAAGCATAATTATCTTTTGCACAGACATAACACACCGTCAAGGAGAAAATATTGCTTATTCCGAAGAAATTCCTTCGGAGCCGAAAACTGATTTATCCCCAAAAGAGGTGACCTTGGCGGATTAACAGCATATCTCCTCTGTCAGCTTGCTTATAAAAAATAAAAGCGTTCTACTTCCAACTGCAATAGTACTTATTCAGAATATTTATGGTCACTTCTCGAGAGCAAGAGTAACCCTTGTTAGCACTTATCAGGCGAACTTTGTAACGAAGCAGTTTGCTGACAACGCGAATTTACGAAAACAAAAAACAAATACATCAGTTTCTGAATTGGGAGGAATTTCCACTTCGATTGAATATGAGGTTGTTGCTAATATAGCCAATTGTAATGGATCTTTCTTTTTGTTACAAACCTTTTATGTAATAGATAAAATTACGGATATGGTTCCGGCATCAAATGTTAATTTAGAGAATTTAGAAATTCCACAGGTTATGCTTGGGGATACTGAATTTACCCGGAGTTCCAAAATCGATGCCCTTTTGGGTGCTGAAACCTTCTTTGAAATTGTTACGGGTGACAAATACGTTCATCTCTAAATTCGTTAATATTTCAAAATACTGTATTTGGTTATGCCGCTGGTTGCTATGTAAATACAAACAATCAGGAGCTATTTACTAATTTATGTAGTTTAGTTTCTCAAAATGAGAATATAGAAAAAGTAATCGAAAAATTCTGGTTAGTGGAAAATATTAGTGAAGAAAATACTATTCTTACTAGAGAAGAAGTTTTGCGCGGCGCATTTTAAAGAAACCCACACTAGAAATAAAGATGGTCGATTCGTAGTTAAAATGCCGATGAAAGAAGGTTTATTGGGTGATTTTAAAACTTTAGCCAACGTTAGACTTAACCAAATAGTTAAGAGATTGCATACGAATCCCATGATGCAAAATTTATATAAGTAGTTTATTGCAGAATATGAAAGTTTGGGTCATATGGAAAAAGTTAATAATGAACTTTGTAAAGGATCTTATTATTTGCCGCATCATGGAGTTTACAAACCTGAAAACTCAACCACAAAATTAAGGGTTGTATTTAATGCCAATGCCCCTAGTACATCGGGACAAAGTTTAAACGATTTGCTTCTTGCTGGAGCAGTGAAAGAAAATATTTTTGAAGCAATAGCTAGATTTAGGACTTATAAATACACATTTACGGCGGATATTAAGAAGATGTACCGTCAAATATTAATTGATGGATCACAAAGAAAAGTGATAAAAATATTATGAAAGAATAATATGAATGAGTTTCCAACTACTTATCGTGTTAACACTGTCACTTACGCACAAAATCGGCCCTATTTTTGGCCATTCGTTGTTTGAAGCAACTCGCTTTGAATGAAGCGAAAAAATTTCCGTTAGCTTCGCAATTTACACTAACAGATGTGTATATGGATGATTTTGTCTCGGGTGCTGCTACTTTAGAAGCAACCCAAGAATTATAAAGCCAGTTAATACAAATGCAGAAAACTTGTGGCATGGAGCTTCATAAATGGACTTCACATTCATCTGAACTCATAAATAATAACTCTGAAGAAACTAACCAACAATATTTTCTCGTTGATCGACATTCTTCGGTAAAAGCTTTGGGTTTGAATTGGCAACCTACAGAAAATTATTTTCTTTTTAAGGTAGACTTAAAGATTAAGCCTTTCTACACTAAAAGAGACGTGTTATCAGTTATCGCTCGTTTGTATGATCCATTAGATCTCATTGGTCCTGTTATCACAAATGCGAAAATTTTTATACAAAAATCATGGATCCAACAATTGAACTGGAAAGATACTCTCCCTCAGTCAATTCAGTCAGAATGGTCGCATTTTATGACATCTTTGAAAGTCCTCGAAAATTTCAAAATTCCTTGATATATCTTGACAGAATCTTATGAAAGAACTGTTATAATAGATTATGATGCTGCTTCTGAAGCTACTTTCGGAGCGGTGGTTAATATGAAGTCTATTATGGAAGATGGCACAGCTGTTAATAAACTTATTACCAGTAAATCAAGGGTCGCCCCCATTAAAGTAATTTCGATCTCTCGTTTGGAGTTGTCATCGTGTCTTCTTCTCTCGCAGTTGATAGAACGAATTCATCTTTCTCTTCAGATGTTAGTCAGTTAAACAATCTGTTACACAGATTCAACAATTGCACTTGCCTGGATAAAGACACCTCCGTATAAACTAAAAACTTTTGTTGCTACTCGGTTATCAAAGATACAAACTCTAACAGAAAACTTCCAGTGGAAATATATTTTTTCCCAACTTAATCCTGCAGATAAAATATATAGAGGTCTGAACCCTCATGAACTCTTAACCAACGACTTATGGTGGTGTGGTCCCGACTGTTTGCCAGACTACAAAACATTCTAGTGTTAAACTTGATGAGCATGTAATTTAAGACGAACAATATCTGACAGAACTTAAATCACAATCAAACATTAGTTTATCTTCAGTAAACAATACTTCCTTACTTGATGACTTTTTAACCAAAAGTAATGACTATTCAAAATTAATTCGTGTATTTAGTTTTCTTTGTAAGTTTTTATTCAATGTTAAGAATAAAACTAAAATAACCGATCCAATCACAAATAGTGAATTGGAAAGAGCAAAAAGGAAATTAATGGAGATTATTCAAGTAAGTAAATTTTATAAAAAGATAAAGACCCGAAAAAACAGAGAAACTTTGAAGAAGAGTCCTATAAGTCACTTAAATGCTTTTTTAGATGCAGACAACTGTTAAGAGTAGGTGGTAGATTGGCTCATGCAGATGTTAGTTATAATTATAAATATCAGATAATGCTGTCTAAAAAGAACAAAATTACTACTCTAATTTTCCAGTGTTATCACTTAAAGAACTTTCATGCAGGACCTCAATCATTATTACATTTTGTTCGGCAAGAATTTTGGCCCATTGGAGGCAAAAATTTCGCGAAAAAGGTTGTGCGCAACTGTATAACTTGTTTTAGGCGCAAACCTACTCCCTTAAACCAATTAATGGGGAATTTACCTCCAGAGCCAGTAAATCTCAACCCTGTATTTTTTAACACAGGTATAGACTTTTGTGGTCTATTTTTCATAAGGTACAAAAATCAAAGAAAGGGTAATTTACATAAGGTGTATGTAGCTATTTTCGTTTGATTAGTGACTAAGGCTATACATCTTCAGATAGTTTTTGATCTGACATCACAAACATTTATTGCTTACTTGAAAAGATTCTTCTCACTTCGAGGAAAATATGGTTTTACTAAAGGAGGATAACCTTCCACCTTTTAAATGGTGTCTTGAAAGAATAAGCCAAGTTATTCCTGGCCAAGACGGCAAAATTCGTGTTGTAACTGTCGAAACTAAAAATGGTAACTTTAAAAGACCAATCTCTAAAATTTGCTCCAACCCATTCAGACTTCATTTTATAATCTGTACATAAAAAACTGTATATTGTTTTGTATATATTCAAATGTTTCTTTTCTAGTTTTACATATTAAATTGTACATTTACGGTCCATACTTATATTTATAAAAGAATACATAGAAATATAAATATTTTTTTATGTTTGAATTCGGAATATATTGTTGTATATAGTTGATAACTTTGAATCTTGCTTGAATTGTAACTTGTGATGCATAAACACGCAACGCGGGGCGGAATGTTACCGATTCGTTGACGCTCTTTGTTAAAATATGGCAATCATAAAATATGACTTGCCTTCGGCGATTAAATTTATTGTAACCATTGCGGGTTCGGTTTTACTTCGATCAAATAAAAAGTTGGCATTGAATTGTCGTTTGATTTTAAATAAGATTACAGTCCACTTATTAAAAGAAATTGAAATGAACCAATCTAAACTTATGGTAATTTCGTACTATCATATATAAAGCCTTTTAAATATTTTTTAAAGTTTTATTTTCTTTACATTAAAAATTGGCTTAAATGCATAAAATAAAAATGAAGATGGGTCTAGTAAGCAAATTTTAATTTTGAAATAATTTTCATTTGTACAGAAGCAAATAAAAACATAACCAATTAAGCTTTATTTTATGAAAAATTGATACTTTTACTACTAATCTAGGAGACATAAATTTCACATCAATTTTATATGGGTTCTAAACTTTACATTTTAGCAAAGCATTACTAAACTCTACATTAAGTAAATTTTTATTTAAAGAAAATTAAAATTTGATTTTTATTTATGTTTTTTTAAAACTGAAAATCGAAGTTTTTGACAACAAAATTAAAATTTTATGCGAATTTTGAAAGTCCTAAATATTTTTTTTAACTTGTTTTTTTTTTTTTTTTTTTTTTTTTGTAAATTTGTGTACAATGAAACAATTTTAGTACAATGAAAAAATTTTATCGACTACAAATTTTCAATTTAAAAAAAAAATCTGTTATACATTCCAATAAATATTTTTGGTAATTTCAAAAAAATATAAATGTTAATTTAAAAAAAAAAATATTTCTTTGTCACTCCCAAAAGAACATCTAAAATTGCTTATTCTGAAACAAGACAACAATGGTAATTTTTAAATTCCAGTTTTTAAAATTGGAGAAAGACAATATATAAAATATATTAAGCCTTAAGGAGACTCTTAATTCTTTATGATGAAACATGCACGTTTAAATCAAAATATGCATTTAAAAATTACTTATTTTGAACAATGAAAGGGACCATTGTTTAAACATTATTTAAAAGTTAAAGCTAAAACTTGATGTATTGTTCATAATTTGTTAAATATTTTCATTAATTGAATAGTTAGTAGATTCTGAATTTTATAATTCCAAATAAGTTTATACCCACTTATTTGGTATAAACTTATCTAAAAGTGCTTATATATATTTATAAGCACTTTTAGATACCCAGATTATTTTAAATTATTTAAAATCAATCCATCTTGATTGAGCACAAAATTACTTTTAAAAATTTGAATTTGTTCAAAGTAATAAAAGTTGGAATTGCCAAAATTTTTAGAGTATTGAAGAGAAATATTAGATTTAAATAATTGTTATCAGTAAAAATGTTGAAAATAAGTAAGAAAACAAGAAAATTAAATGACTGTAATAATATTGGTTTCTTTAAAAAAATAATTATAATTGGCTGATAACCGCATAAAATTAACCCAATGGAAATTTTTCTTATTCTTAACAAGGTTAACCTTAAATACCAAGATTTGCTCCAAACCCAAACTATTCATTGTCTGGCGAGCATCTGATCAATTGATCTAGTGGTCACTTTTGTTTATTCAACTCTTTTATTTTTGAGTTTAAATGAAGTGCATATTTAAAGGGAAGAAGAGGAGTATCTTTTATTCACAAGATTACTGAAAGCATGTGCAACCATTCAGAGAATTCGCCTTCAAGCACATTATATTCGTACCAAATGTAGAGAGAATGCCCCAGTGCACAATATTTTCTAAATAAAATGAGCTCTTTCTTAAATGCCAATAGGGTATACTGTGCCTTAAAATTTTTTGAAAATGAAGAGCAATTATCGGACAATGTAAGAAAAGCAAATGGCACCTCATACACACATGAGAAAATAATACGGAAAACAGTTGTTTCTTCAGAAAAATGAACAATGCTTGGAGTTTTGGAAAGCTATCCTCAAAAATAAACCAAGAGAACTGCACATTATTACGCATAAATTTCAATCTTATATATATATATATATATATATATATATATATATATATATATATATATATATATATATATATATATATATATATATATATATAAGAGCTATCCTCAATTTTTTTTGCAATTTAATGTGGGATGCCAATATTTGAAAAAAAAAAATTTCCAGGATAATGCAGCATAATGAACTTAATACTGAACAATGAAAAAATCATTTGTACAGTGGCATATTTCTATTAGTTGAAAAGAACAAAAATAGGTTATTGGCAGCACTCCTATTAGAAAATATATTTCATTATATTAGAAATATCAAATATATTAAGCCTTAATCACCATACTAATGAAAATTGTCCAAACTAATGTAACTTTTCTTTTGCCTCATAAAGTTAGATCTGGCCATGCTAAGCCATACATATAGTTAAAAAATAGGAGATGATAAAAACTATCTGATAAAGTTCGAAACATAATTAATATGTTAGGTTGGCAAAGTCCAGTCATATAAAGTTGTAATTAGAAGCAAATTGCTGAAAACGAAAGGGCAGAAAAATGAAATTTTATTTCTAACACAAAACAAAATGAGAGCATTCTAAATATATGCCACAGTATATTTTATTTGTATATGCCCCCCCCCTCCAAATGAACTCGGTAGGGTAGTTCTCTGACTAAGTCACACATAATTAAGGGCTGTGTTAAAAAATTGAGTGCAAAAGCAATTAAAGAATAAACAGTTAATTAAAACAAGATTAACACTAAAATTAATATGAAATAGGGATATAAGGATGCCCTCCCTTCATAATGAAGACGTGCCATCAATTATGACCTACATATAAATTTAACATTAGCTCCTCAGAACAAGTTATGGTTTACAAATCTGCAAAACATTTGGTAAAAATTTATTTATGGCCTGAAGAACTTAAATTTTCTGTCATGTAGAATGAATTATTTCCTTGCAATGCAGCATAAAGGCAATTGTACAAAAAAAGAAGAGGGCCCATTTGCTACGCAATTTTCACTGGTGGAGATTATAATGTGGTTAGTAACCTACCAGAGTAAAATACTGCAATATATTTTCCTGAAGTATATATAAATAGGAAATAAAATAGTATCTTATCATTATAAATAGAGAAATCCTAACAACTAATACTGCCCAGCATAAATTAACTAGAAATTGAAATCAAAGAGAAGCAAAAAGAATCATTATTACTTCCATCATAAAAAAAATGAAATAAGCAGATGAAAGTTGTAGATGACAGCATCAAAAACTATGCAGCAACTAACATACCAATCTAATTTTAAGTTATCACTAGAAACAGATGCATAAGAAGAACAGTAATAGCAATGATATATGAAAATGTTAGATAAATTATTTTCACCCACAATAGCTTTAATCTACAATAGAAGATTTCTTGAATTCAGAAAAACTAACAGAAATAAAAACTGTGGTATACTTTTGGACAAATATTAAAGAAAGTCACTATGCAGAATAGTAACAACATTAAAGACAGAGTCATGGAGAGCAATTTTTACTCTTTCACAGAAGGGAGGAATGTCGTAGCAGTATGCACTGGGGAATCTAAGAGGACTGATCATAAGTACTAAATGCTAATAAATGATGAAATATTTCATTCAGATGGAGGATAAAAAGAGTGACAGAAAAAGCACTTCCTTGTGGAACTCCTCAACTACTATTTAAGTATTAGAATAAAAATATCTAGAATAAACTTGAAAATTGAAATGTTCAAACAAATTTTTAATTCTTAAATTCAATTTTTATATCATTCAAAACATTGAAAAACTATGAAGTATAATTGCACAAAGTCATTTCAATAAATTTCAGCAATAACATCTTCCAGACTTTGCAAACATTGAATTGCAAAACACTGTTTGAATTCTTAAAAAAAGAAAATTTTGAAATCCTTGAGATAATTTATAATGTATCACAAAATTATATATAGCTAACTTTATTAATTATCATGATTCGAATAGAAGTAGCAAAAATTTCTGAAATTTGATCTAATATAAATAAGTAATTTACCTTTTCCACCAACTCCAGCCATGTTGTAAATCACACTTTGGCATCAACTTGAATTCTTAACAAAAACTGCAAGAAATATACTTGAGCTTTTTACACAAATAATATAAAAAATGAAATAACTAAGAAAAAGGTCATACAGTTTTTTTTGTTTAAATAATACATAATATTGATAAAATCAAACACTTTATATTCTGTTTTACAGGACAAAATCAGAGATCAGAAAAGAAGACTCTAACAACCAGTTAATGTCCGATTTAATTTAAAGTATCCATCTAGTAATTTCTTTTTAATTATGTTAAAAGCACCAAGATAACTCAAGTAAAATCAAATTCAGAAAGAAAAATATTTTAAATGAAAAATCATCAAAGAACCAGGAGAAAATTATTTCTAGAAACTGTTTTCTCAGATTTATATAAAAGATTTCTTTAATATCAAAAAATAATTTTCGAATTCTTTGCTCAATTCTTCCTCAAAAATAAACTAAGCAAAATAAATTACAAAATGACATTGTATTTAGCTTAAAATCTGACTAATGGATGGCAAATGGAAGCTGAATTTTTTTTAAGAGTTTGGGGATGTATATTGATTTGTTAAACAAAACAATTGAATGTGTTTAGTTTAGCTATGGATGTGAAATATAACCATCCTATAAATAGGATAATTGTTATAAATTGGTTAATGCAGAGAATTAGGAAAATATCAACATGTACTAGGCAATTTATGAAATAAATGTGTATTTTAAAATGATGTAAAAATTCTTTTCGTGTTATAATTCTACCAGGAAATCTAGAAGAAAAACTGTGCAAAAACATTAAAATTTTGTTGATTTTTTATCTAAATAAAAAAATTTTAATAATTGTATAATTTTCCAAGAGGTATTGTCAATAGTGACATTAGTATGACACAGTATTCTTGCTTTAAGAGCATTTTTGGTCAGTTGAAATTCAACCTTTTCCCTTACAAAGATCAGGATGAACTCAATTTCTACTTTTTTTCAGTAGTACAAAAACTGCATGCCAGTGAAATTTACATGGATGAAATAATAATTTCTGTAAAATAGGTTTGCATGATAATTCTCTCAGACATTATTTGTGAAAAATTACAAATTTTTCACAAATAATTCAAAATTGCTAATTTCAAAATTTTCAAAATTGTTAACTTTGCTTGATTCCAAATTAATAGCAATTTCAATAAATGTTATACATGTCTTCATCATCCAAAGTATATGTTAGAATTTGATAACTCTCTGATAATATGTCCTGCAAGCACCATCCAACATCATTTTTTCCTAATATGAAAGATATAAGAACAATCACAGATTAAAATGAAGCTCAATTACTAGAATTTTGATGAAACAATGGAAATTAAGTAGTAATTTTTTTATTTATAAATTCATGAATATGTATATATTGTATAGAAAATGAAATTTTCAAAACTCTTTAAATTGTATAAACAAAAAAAGAACCTAGACATGCATTTGAAACTTGTATAAGGAGGTTTTGACAAAAGCAAATAGTAGAACATATATTTATATGTCTGATTATTACCAATATCCCTATTCAGGTAACAATGTAGTTAAATCACCACAATTCACTTAAATGTCAAATCACTCAAAAGAAAGGAAATTTATTTTCTTTAATATGGCTTTTTGCAGATACTTATTTTTACAATTTAATATTTTAAGATAAAAATGCCTAAATATTCCCACATGATTAAATATAACACCTGAATTTTAAAGGTATAATTATTCAAACTGGGGGGGGGGGGAAGCCTCAGAATTGAAAGCACAGAACTTTATGCAGAATGCAAATAATATCTTCACATTCCCATAACATCCAGTGCATTTAAATGAGTAATTATTACAGCCTTTATAAAGAAATTCTGAATCATTGTATACTAATTTCAAGGCTTTGCTACAAACATTTAATTATTCTTCTTTAAATAAAAAAATTTCACAACTCCTAAAGAATGCTGCATTTCATACAATGGTTAGTATGGGAGAAAAAATTTGCTTCACCAACATGAATCATAAACATGGCCGATTTTGATCATTCATAGTTCACATTCAGCACAGCAGCCAAAGATTTTGTAGAATTGAGTGTTAGTTTCTATAACCTGTCATATTAATCTTTAATTAAGTTTAAATGCAATAGAGGAGGATGTCAGAAGAAATGAATTTAGATAGCATTTTTGACAAGCTTGTAAGTGAAAACGCAGGGAGTGGAAAATTTTAATTTAATATTTTTACTTAGTGGATAGTTCTAGCACATGGAATTTAAAAATAAATGTTTATTTTTCAAACAGTTTTACTTATGTAACCATTTTTATACCTTGTTTTCCTTAAATATTACTCACAAGTATGAAGTAAAGAAATACTTAGCAAAATTTTGTATTTATGAGAAAATGAGAAAGTGCCTTTTACAAGAAAATTAAATCCATAACAGACATGTGTTTCATATTCGAGATTTTATTGATGAATTGATTAACCCTTTCTAGGGCCATGGGAAGTATGTTTCTCACCAAATTTATCTATGTATGAAATTATGTAGGTTGGCATAAGTTTCGACAAATTTTTTTAGAAAGACAGAAACTTAGATGCTTCAGTTCTTTATCTCATACAAAATGATATGTCTTGGTTTGTTACTTAATTATTAATAAACCAAATTAATTAATCAAATTAAATTTATCTAATAAGCTAAATGAATCCCTTTTCTTAATCTAATTTGAAGCCTGAAAATATTTTAACATAATATGACTAGAAAAAAATGGCCCTTTAAAGGGTTAAACTTGTAGCTGATTGATCAACTCAATAAGCCATTGTTTCCTTTGACAATAAAGTAAAGTTATACAGTTGTTGTTGTATAACTTTGCTTTATTGTCAAAGTTGTATAACTTTGCTTTATGCTTTGACATAAAAGAAGTTGCAAAAAATTTTAATATACTGATTTAGAATATGCGAAAAGATATTAAAGGGTAAGAAGGTGGTTGAACTTCTGCCTTTCAAAAACTAAGTAGATGCTTATAAATGCTTTAATGGTTGCAGTCATCAGTTAATGTCTTGTAAAACAATGCAATCACATTAATTAGAAACCAAAATTAAATACTGTGATTACATATGTTTTAAGCCTAAAGTATGCATGCAACCCATTTTCCAAAAAGTGACAGAGCGGAGTACCAGTGGTTAAATGGCATGATAGAAGCTTGTCTTAGAAATGAAGACAGCTGTCAGTGAAAAAATTCATACTCAACAACTCACTTTTTCCCTTTTTTATTTTTTTTATTGAATTTATAAGCTTTCTTAACAGGTCTCAAAACTTTTAGTCTTTGTCACATAATCCTACCTACAGAAAACACTGCACAGGGCAATCATCAAAATTGCAACTTTTCCTTTCTAATTTCTTCCGGAAAAGTATTATACACATTTTAAGAAACTACAAACTGTTGATCTGGATTTCAACTTCAGTTAATTCCTTAAAACTTATGCCTACTTTTAAAATTTCAATTTATAAATAATTAATTTTGAATATATTAAACATACCTCCCTTACTACATAACAAATATTTCACCTTTCTGATGGTTTTGTAAAATCAAGAAAAAAATAAATTAGAAAAGTAGTGGAAAAACAAATCTCAAATTTCTGAGTGGATCTTAAATTTATGAATTTAAAAAATATATAACCTTTCTAAATTGCTATTAAATAAATAAAGCATTTTATTTCTGCAATATTAAAAGTAATTTACTCAACGCAAAACTAAAGACATAAGTATCATTTTTAAATGCAACTAGAAACTGTGTGTGTGGGGGGGGGGACAAAATGCCCATTCAACCCCATTTGGATCAGTAGAGAAAAAGGCAAAAATGAAGATTTAATTGCTCTCGCGAAACAATTCGGAGTAACTGTTCAAACCGCCTTGACGAAACCCAAAATTAAAGATCTGATTTTGAAAAGCGAAGATTATGATGAGGAAGATGCCAAAGTGATGTTAGATAGTATCATTGAGGACAGACTTCTAGCAGAAGTAGAAAAACAAAACGAAAGAAAAGAGCGGTTGCGGAAGGAGGTAAGTGAGCACGAACTTGAGAAGTTGAAAATCCAAGTTCAAAGAAATGCTGGTCATGAAAACTCGGCAAATATTTCAGTAACAAATAAGGCTTCGCAAGAAATGTTCCACCGATTCAACATGAAAGATGACATAAGTTTAAATTTAACGCTATTTGAGCACCATGCCAATTGAACGTT
Source organism: Argiope bruennichi (assembly GCF_947563725.1). Lineage (NCBI taxonomy): Eukaryota > Metazoa > Arthropoda > Arachnida > Araneae > Araneidae > Argiope > Argiope bruennichi. Next base: position 5,893,098 of record NC_079162.1, on the reverse strand, counting down.
ATTGCCAAAAGCGCGATGGGTTCTACTAATCTAAAGTGCTGTCACATAACCATAAATTAAAAAAAAAAAAAAAAAAAAGCGAGCTGTTGGCATTCGCGCGAGAGAAGAGAAAGGGAGAGGGTTCTTCGTGTCCGATATCGATGCGTGGTTAATAATCTTGCGCTACGGCGACACATAGTTTTGCTATGGTCAGACATCGTATTAGGCTTCGCCCTTGGTGCCATCCAAATATTTTACTTCTAATTTTAATGTAAATAATCTTTCGCGTCTTAATTGTTAACGTCCTTTTAATTTAGTTTATTGTAAATAAATTATTTGTTTTCCTTTAAAGGTTTCTTAATCAGTACCCCAGAAACTGATCCAAATGGAATTGAATGGACATTTTGTCCCACCCAATCCTATATATATATATACACACAGGGTGTTGCCGAATTCGACCGACAAATTCAGAGGGATGATAGTAGGCATGAGGAGGATAAAGAATCACCATATAACATGGGGTCACAAACGACGTTTAGGGGGTGAAAATCGCAAAAATAAAGGGAGTCGGATAGCTGTTGGAAACTGTAAAAAATTAATAAAAAAATAATAAATGGTTTTTCAACTATGAATTTTTTAAAGCGAAAACACATTTTTAAAGGCTACATGAAACACATTTTTTCATGTAAGTAACATGCCGATTTGATGAATTAGGGGGTCGTAAATTATTAAAAACCAAAAAGTAGTTTAGAACCCTTATCTGCAAAAATATTAAAACTTTAAGAAAAATAAAAGCTTGAAAATATAAGGAATTTCATACTCTTTAATTTGATATAAGTCTGTAGTGTGGAAATGGGGGAGGATTTAAGATATTCAAGAAAAACTAAAATGTTTGCCGGGAGACATCGCTGCAACATCGGCACCGATGTTTACAGAGGGTGTTCCCAAATTCAAAAGATAAATTTAGAGAAGTGATAGTAGGCATTAAGGAGATGAAAAATTATCATAAAACATAGGGTCGCAGGAAACGTTTATTCTGAGAAAATCGCAAAAACAGACATCGAAGAGACAATTAGCCTAGTGAAAAGAATGGCCCTATGAATGCGAGGATTTGGAACTAAGTAGTCCAGAAGAAGAAACTTTCTTGTAAGTAAACTTTCCAAGCGTTCTAGGAGTATAAAAGCAGCGAGCATTGCCAATTGATGGTTCGAAGGGTAAAAAAGCATCTTGTATTCATTAAAGAGCAGTGCAGAATTGATAGTTGATAAGTTCCATTCGCAAACAACATGTCAGATTTCACGAATGACGAATATGCGGATATGCATTTAATTTACGGCCGAGCGGATGGTAATGGACGCTTAGGACAAAGAATATACCAAGAGCAATATCCAAGTAGGCGTTGTCCACACTACAGCACCTTTGGAAATATTGATCGACGGTTGCGGGAGAACAGGATTCTTCAAATAACGAGAGTATATTCATTTATTCTCAGATGATGCCTGCTTTACTAGAGAAGTCGTCTAACACGCACAATGCACATATTTGATCATCCGAAAATCATCATATCACTATCTCGTCGAACGTGCAACACAAATTTAGTATTAACATCTGGGCAGGAATTCCCGGAGATCATCTAAGTAAGGAATGTATCTTATGCCCGAACGTCTCAGTGGCGCAAAGTACCTTGTTTTCTTGCAGCACGTCCTTCCGAATTTACTGCAGGAAGTACCGATCTTTGCACGCCAGAACATGTGGTTAATGCATCATGGTGCAACAGCGCATTTTTCGAATTCTGTGCATAACTACCCAGATGATACATATCCTGGAAGGTGGATTGGACGCGATGGACTTGTTGATTGGCTTCCACGTTTCCCGTACCTCAATCCCTTGGATTTCTTCTTCTGGGGCCACATGAAATCTCTTGTTTATCAGACACCTTTGGATACAATGGAAGATCTCGTAGCCCGAATCGTCGTCGCAGCTGGAGAAATTGCAAGCACATCTGATATGTTTGTGCGCGTCCAGCGGTCCTTTAAACGTCGGTATCGGTTGTATAATGATCTTTGCGGCCGCAACATTGAGCAATTTTTATAAGTTTCTCATCGTCTAATTTTTTATGTTAAAATGTCTGTGCTATAAATGTATGCTGTATATGTATTCCACCAAATAAATTTTCACCGTCGTTTGCGACTATATAATTCTTTGGAAATTCTTATCATCTTTACGCCTACTATCACTCCTCAGAATATTTCGGTAGAATTTTGCAATATCTTCGGTAAACATCGGTGCCGATGTTGCAGCGATGTTTCCCGGCAAACATTTTAGTTTTCCTCGAATATCTTAAAATCTCCCCCGTTTCCATACTACAAACTTATATCAAATTAAAGAGTATGAAATTTAAAGAAAATTAAAGAGTATTTTCAAGCTTTTATTTTGCTTAAAGTTTTAATATTTTTGCAGATAAGGGTTCTAAACTACTTTTTCGTTTTCAATAATTTACGACCCCCTAGGTCATCAAATCGGCATGGTACTTACATGAAAAATAGCCTTTAAGAATGTGCTTTCACTTAAAAAAAATTCATAGTCGAAACACCATTTGCTATTTTTTTATTAATTTTTTACAGTTTCCAACAGTTCACCGACTCCCTATAATTTTGACCCCCAAAACGTCGTTTGGGACCCCATGTTGTACAGTGATTCTTTATCCTCTTGATGCCTACTATCACACCTCTGAATCTGTTGGTCGAATTCGACAACACCCTGTGTGTGTGTGTGTGTGTATATGTATATATATATATATATATATATATATATATATAATGATATTTTAAACTCTAATTTCAATTTAATTAATTTCCAAGGCTTTATCTTAATTTAGCCCATAGTAACTTCTTTCTAAAATATTCTCTTATTTCCTGATCCAATTCCACCGTCTCTACTTAATTAATTCAAGAGAAGATTTGTAAAATTGCTGAATCGGCTGATCGGCTTTCCCACACTCCGAGTGGAGGGACAGAATATCGCTGACGTGACAAATTCTTTTTTAAAAGATCCCTTGCCTTGTCGGCGCGTGTAGCGAAAATCCCTATCAAAATCTCATTGTATATAAGCACTATGGAGAAATATTTTACCTATAAATATCTCAGGTTATATAAGACCAGGGATAAAATGTTCAAGAGCTTTTCCCTCATTTCTTTCTGTGTTGTGTGTGTACTCGTCGTTTGTACATAATGCCCGCGTCTCCAAGACGAAATAAAATGACGTCACGAAATCGAGAGTTTCTTTCTTGTCTTCGGAACTGCATTCTGTAAATAATGCTTATTTATTCATAATGCTGCAGTCATAAAATAATGCTTGCTTATATTATATATATATATATATATTATAAGCATTATTTTATGTGAAGCAGGATACAGTTTCGAAGACAGTGAAAAGACTTTCGATTTCGTGGCGTCGTTTTATTTCATATAGGAGAAGCACGCATGATTATTTACAAGAAGGCGCGGACATGGCACGTCCGCCACAGCACGACATAAAAGCAGAAGTGAGAAAGAAGAGCGAAATAAATAATCCCTCGTCTAATATAACCTGAGATTTTGACAGGGAAAATATTTCTTCATAGTTCCAATATATTAATAAGATTCTGATGGGGATTTCTGACGTATGTCGATCACAAGTAAGGGAAATACAGGGATCTTTTAAAAAGAATGTGCTTACTGGACATTTTTCTACCACTTCACACGGAGTGTGAGAAAGTTAGGCTTTTAGCCGATTCAGCAATTTTATAAAGCTTCTGTTGAATTAATTAAGTAAAGACAGTGGAATTGGATCACGAAATAAGAGAATATTTTAGAATGAAGTTACTATGGGCTAAATTAAGATAAAACCTTTGAAATTTAAATTCAAATTAAAGTTTAAAATATCATTATATATATATATATATGTAAGCATTATTTTAATTGAAGCAGAATGCAGTTTGAAGACAGTGAAAAGACTTTTCAAATTCTTTTTAATCCATCGGGAAAGAATAATTATTTACACTCAGAGACGCGGACAAGGCAACGCGGAAAAAGCAGAAGTCGGGAAGAAAGCGAAATAAATTATCCCTCGTCTTATATAACATGAGATGTGGACAGGGAAAATATTTCTTCACAGTGCCAATATATTATTAAGATTCTGATAGGGATTTCTGATGCATGTCAATCACAAGTAAGAGAAACACAGGGATCTTTTAAAAAAGAGTTTGTCTCGTCAGCGGTATTTTGTCATTTCATGCGGAGTGTGGGAAAGTTAGACCGATTCAGCAATTTTACATAGCTTCTCTTGAATTAATTACGTAGAGAAAGTGGAATTGGATCAGGAAATAAAGAGTATATTTTAGAATGAAGTTATTGTGGGCTAAATTAAGATAAAATCTTGGAAATTAATTAAATTGAAATTAGAGTTAAAATATCATTATATATATATATATATATATAATGTAGAGACATGTTAACTCTAGTTCGAAAAACAGGCCTCTACTAATCGGATTATATATCAAATCAAATATCTCTCACGGGCCTTAGGGGAAAGCCTGGTTGAGATTAATGCTTAGAGATGGCTCATATTACAAGAATCACACACTAATTTAACAAAAACGAATTTAATGAACTGGACGAAAGGCTGGGTGTTTATATTCATTATTTATATTCTTATTAATTATTATATTATTATTTTATATTCTTTATTATTATTTTTATTTACACCGATTTTGTAAATATATTTCCTAAATATAAAAATACCAAAATTAGTGACATTTCTATGCTTTATGGTATGCTTATTTTAAACCCAATACTTATGTGTAGAGTATCTCTTCTCAAAGTTTATTTCCCCAGAAATTGAATGCAATACTATCCTTCAATAAATTATAAAAATATATTATCTATAAAAATTATAAACTGAAAATAGGATAGAATTATTAATTCAGCTACAAATAAAAAAAAAATTGCTTTTGCAGGTAACTAGCAAAAATTTGGTATTATAGCAAAAGATAATTTTATTACTATGTAATGAATATTGATACAAAAAATGGCTATAATAATTCAATATCACAAATATTTCTGATTTAATATTACTTTTTTAATACATAGATATATTCAGTGTGGCATAGAATAAAACCCTTTGTAAATTATATAAAAACAGTACGTTACAAAAATTTACTGAAGGATTTTAAATGGTAAATAAAAATCTCTGCCTCAGAATAATTCACAAAAATTTTAAATTATCATAATAAAAAACAGAATAACGTCTATCAGCAGCACTATTAGAACAGTTTACATAAATTTAAATGTATTATGGCAAAATATTAATCTAAAGTCAGCCTAATTTAGATGCTTTAACTGGCTCCCAACTTAAAATCATTTTTCAAAATTCATTACAAAGAGAAATTAAAATAATAAATTTTATAAGTCCCTTTGGTGCTACGGATATGCTTTTATCTATAACTTAAAGCACATTTTTGTGTTAAAAGATTGTTATCCTTCCTTATTATGCTTTTTATACTCTATCATTTTAATTTGAATCTTTATTTATTTATTTATTCATATCTTCATGCCTCTGCTTCTGTCTTTCATAGTTACCTTTAAAATGATATGTATTTTGGTTGATAAGCATTATTTTTATTCAAAGCAAAATTTATTATCAATGGATAAAAAAAATTGTAAAAGATACGAAAAAAAAAGTTGCTCATAAATTAACTTCAATTGCCATTTTAAAACTGAATTCCAGTATATGAAATAAATCGAAATTATAATTGTTATGTTGATAATAATCCATAAATGGAATCTAGGACTGGAGGAGGGTTGATTTTCACACAGAAATAATTCACTGTTCTCTGAATAACGTCCTCCCTCATTTCTAAAAGAATATATTAATGCTATTAAAACTAGTTTTATTTGCTTTCATAAGAATTTTGACTTAAAATATGACCAGGGCAGCATTTTAACATAAACTTAATATCTGATTATGTAGAGAAAATGTTCCAACTTCTTAAACAGAACAACCTCAAACTTCTTATTTCTGTGGCTTGTTAACTGAACATATAATCTCGAACTCACTTGCCCACATAGTTATACCACTGTTTTATCATGAAGCAATGTTAAAATTTGCTAATTAACTGCCTCAAAAATTATTCTTGAATTATACAATAAAATGTGTTATTTTTTACAGTTGATTAAATGATGTTAAATGGTCTCAAAATAACAAATGTAAAATATTTTAACACTAATAAGTCTAACAATCTCCAGATTTCTATCAAATTATTGATTTTTTTTTTTTTTTTTTTTTTAAAGATAAACACTTGTAAGAGTCCAACCAATAAATATTGCTTCCTTCACATTTGGAGAATAATGTGCCACCATCACAGATGTGAGAGGAATGTGGTTCAAGGAAAAATGGTTTAAACATGTTTTGCTTGCATATCAAGGTTTGTTCTGGCTGCAGCAAAGAAGTGAGGTTGTGTTGTACCATTTTTTGTCACAAGCATTTTCTTGTTCTGAATAAAAAATTCCTGTTGTTTATTTATTTAAAAGATATTAAATGGAATTTGTTACCAATGCACAAAGATGCTAAAAAGTTTAATGAGTATTTATTATAAATTATAATAAAAAAAGAACCCAAATATAAATGAATAGAGGACAGTGTCATGGCAAACATTAACAAGAGCTTCCCTTTCTAAAGCTTAACAAAAAAAAGTGAATTCATTGTTGAAGACATATCATCTGAAATGCAAAAATTTTAAATCTCACCCTAAAATATAAAAGGAAAATAATATTATAAGCATCTTGCTGTACTAATAAAATAAATTTGACATTTCATTCCACAAGTGTAAGAATATCGATAAATTTATGTGACCCAGACAAAGTATTATCTGTAAGAGAGAAAAGCCTCCTAAATAACAAAAAAGCCATTAAAATAATAGTGATAAAACCATAGTTAATGTCACGATGAATAAAATAACTAAAACATTGAAAAAGAACATATTATGACAAAAATTATAGCTTCAGCCTCAAAAAGAAAGCACAAAAAAGTTTAATGTATCAACTTCAACTGATTAGTTTAACATGACAGTGATGTAGTATTCCTGCCATAATTCTAACAGCTTATGCCTTGAAGTTTTATGTTCCAGCCTGATTTGCAAACAAAACTCAACTTTCCTGCAGATATGGAGCATGTAACTTGTTTAAACTCATTGCTGCAACTAGATATTTGTCCAGAGAGCTAAGGACAACAGATCTCGTACCAATAACAAAAATAAACAATTAATTTTCATATCCACTTATCCAAAATTACTCTTCATGTCCATCACAATGCTGAGCAATTATAATCCACACATCCATAAATAGACAGATACTTAGATTTTAAAACTGATATGCGATATGCGTTTTGAAAACAAACTCCAATTAATTCAACTTCCTATTGTAAAATTTGCTTCTTTCAACCAATTCCATTTAGACAATAGAATTCATCTGTTCAACCAATATTGAAATACATATTTCACAAAGACATCAAACAATTTGTTGCAAAAAAAAAACAAAAAAAAAAAAAAAAAAAAAACAGAACTGTCTTTATTATACTTCCCTTGCTGCACACTAGCCATTGAAAAGACAAAGTGTGACAGAAACTTTTGTCACAATGTGATAAAAAATCTGAGAGAGAAGATTTCATGAAAAATAAAATTCTATAGAAAGAAGAATTTTCATGCTAAATGAAATATTATAAAATTATGCATATAACTTTTCTAAATTTTTTCTTGTAATAAATGTTATTCATACAATTTTTATCGGTTTTACACACATTTTTTTCCCCTCTAAAAATTATCAAATTCTCCCTCCCTCCTTCAAAATATAGGCATTCTCTAAAACCAATTCAGAGGCAGATAATGATATCTCATTCCAATAAAAAATATTATAAGTTAAAACATCATTTAAGACTTACACTAAACATCATTTAACACATTTTTCTTGCTGCAGTAGATAGAAATCAGAATGTCCCCTCCATAAAATTGTGATTCACCATAGCATACAATGCTTACAGAACAAGATTTACATATTTAAAAACTTACAAAAAATTGCCTTAATAATAATTAACCTAGTTCTATATTCTATTTTGCTTGACTAACATATAGAAGATCTTATTTCTGAAATAAAAATTAATATCTGTAAATTTTTTGTGCCTATTTCATTCTTTCAAGCTTCCAACTTAAAAAAGCCCAATTAAACTTGCACTTTTACAGACAAAACACAGAATTAGAGAAATGTACTTTTTTTTTTTCTTTTCCTGTTTTAGATGGTAAGGAACTACTTTAAAATCAGGAAATCTGTATTATTTAAAAAATTAATCCACAATCCATTATGAATTTTTAACTATAAATAAACAATGTCATTTTATTAGTGTAGTAGCTGAAAGTAATATTTAATAACTCATAGAAAAGCTAAATAAATGTATTTCCTCTCTACAGTTATATTTAATCAATCAAAAATAAAATGCTACATTTTTTTCTAAAATTTTGGAAATAATATGAAGCATCAAATAACATATTATAAAATAAAATTAAGCATTAATTTTGAAAAAGAAACACCTTACCTTTTAGAAGAAATGCCAAATCTTTTATCAGTTATACTTTTTTTTCTTTCCAGAAAAGTTATATAAAACCCTAACTTAATGCTAAACTTTTTCCTTAAAAATAATGAATCAAAAAATTATATTAAAATATGTTTACAGTAGGAGCTCCAAAGGCATGCTAGCAATTGCCTCATTTATGAAGGTGAGCAAGAAATCTGCAAAATTAAAAATAAAAAAACTTAAGTATTTTTTTATATTTGAATTAATTTATATCTTATTTATTTGCATTTAAAACCAATATGTATTCAAAATTCTGTCAAAAACTTTAGAATTGTTTTAGGGAAAGTTTCATTTAACATTGATAACACCAAGTATGATCATCAGTCTTAAACAATGTTTTCAACCCCTAGATATTCAGGCATTTCTGTTGATAACTGTCTAATGATTAAATAAAAACTTTCACCTTCACATATACACTGCACAATTACTTTACTTTCAAAATAACTTATACATTTTAAATGTATGTAGTTGCATGATCTTAAATGCATGCCAGAAATTAATATATTCGTTATAATAATTCAGCACATATTTTTTTTTTTATCTCAGCACTTTTTTTTCATCAATTTTCTCAGAAGATTGATGAAATTCAATTCTTGATTGATTAAAGCTAATAATTAACTGTATAAGAGAGACTCTCATGAAATATTAGGCAACAAAAATGAAAGAGCTTGAAATATTCTTACGAAACAGTTTATATTCTTACAGTTAGAACTAAAAGTATACAAAAGACATTTTTTTTTCCTCCACATTTTCTAGTTTAAGCTATCCATAAAATTTAGAGGATAGTGAGTTTCAATTAATCAAACACAATGAAATCTAAATTTAGCCTTATAAATTATGAGAATGTCTTAAGGTGGATTAAAGTAGAAAAACATTGCAAAAAATAATATTCATCCTTTATTTTGAAATTCTCTCCAATATACTGCGATCATGCAACCAAGTTTATTTTCGTAATGAAATAGTGATAGTAAGATTAGCTGCCTCTATATTTTTGCCTCTATGTAAATATAAATCTAATTAAATTTACCCAAAAGTATCAGGGTTTAATATATTTGTAACAGAAGAGAAACCACTCAGATTATACCAAATTCAACAGCAAATTAAAATTCTGCTGTAAATTCAAGCAAATCGTTCATCAAGATCTCAACGGAAAGAAACCTGCTTATTATATAATTTTGCTAAATTTGGCTTTTCATGCTATTGTACATTATTTCCTTTATATTGATTTTTTTTATATTAAATGTCTTGGACACCAAGTTTCTTTGCATATATTATCAAGTCTGCTAAAAAATGATATTCATTCAAACCCATAAGTCAGTATAAAAAGTAAGTGTTGATTTTACACTAACTATTAATTGTAGGTGATTTTCAATATTATCAAGTTTGAAAATATCATATAAATAGTGATAAAATACACAATAGATAATATTATAAAAATAATTAGTTGATAGAAATTTTTTCTCAGCATTAACAATTGAAAAACATTAAAAACTCGTTCATTTTAATGCCTCTCGAAAAGCAATTTTTAGTAAATAACAGCATGGTTAATAACTATCAGGGTTGATCAAAATAAATTTCAAAATTAAAATTTTTAAAAATAATTTCAAGATAATACTTGCACCTTTTAGAATGTAATTTTAAAGATTAATTTTTTAAATATAATTTATGAGATTAATTAATTATAATATCAATCAAATATTAAAAAGTTATAGATTACTGAAAGATGATTTCAGCAAAAGGTTTCAGGATTTCATTAGCTATCGATTTTAACTACAAATTTATATAAAAATACTAAAAACTGCCTAATGTACGCATAACGTTACTAAGTAATGATGCAAAATCCATTGATTTAAGAAGAAGCAGGCATGGAGTTCTTTAATAATAAATATTATTATTCATTTTAAAGAAGAAGTTCAGTTTTATTTATAATCGAACTTTCTTTGCAAAAACCATTAACAGACAGCACTGGTAACAAAGCAGCGGAAAACGCCCATCAGAAAGAATTTCAAACTTATAAAACTTTAGGACGGAAATATGCAGAGAAAACATTTTTTTTGTTTCTACATATGTCAGAGTCACCATGGGAAAATAAGAGCCTGCACAACACAAAAGTTAGTGAAGTCAGAGTTTGTGTGATAAGAAAATAATTATTTTAAAGTATAGATAAATTAAAATTATTGCATAATGATATATACATGCACATATATAGGGTGATAATAATAATAATAAAAAACTTCCCCAATATACGTAACTCTAGTGGCCAATTCACTCACCAATCAAACAGAAATTTCTGATGTTATTTGAAAGCATGTATTCAAGATTGTGATGATTTAAAACAATACAGTTCTCATTGTTAAAGTAAAAAAAAAAAAAAATTCAAAATTTTGAAATGGCAACATCCACTTTTTTTCCCTGCACAAATTAATCAACACATAGAAAAACCATAAATGACAATGGAAATATACATATATGATAAAAACTGGAGGTGTAAAAAATTTACAAAGAGCATTGTAAAGGACTAATGAAAATACATGAAAAGAGAGGTGGAAAAAAAGCTTTTATTGAAATTATAGATTTTTAATATATTCGTGTTTACAGACAATAAAAAATTACACGAGAGGGATTGATGATAACAATAATGAAAGTACAGGGTCAGTAGTAAAATTTTATCCAAATAAATAAATAAGCTGTTTACAAGCACCTTTGAGGAAAAAATTAAGAATTGACATTACCACAGTAGTTCTGATTATGGAACTAAGTCAGGATAAAATTCACTAGAATGATTAAAAAAAAAAAAAAGCTATTCAATTTTTAAAAAAATAGAAACATAAAATACCCAGTAACTACTGCACATTTTTCATAAACATTAAAGCTAAGTTCCTTAAAAGGTTTTTCTGCATGTTTCTTATGAAAATCTAATTCAAGCATTTTCAATCTACAATTGAAATATTTTATTTACATTGCAATCTGTACTAAGAAGATAAATATTACTGCCACTACAATTAAAATTTCACGTTCTTAATAGAAAAAAGTTTAAAAACATAAGTAAACAAATCTGGAATTTTTTAAAAAAAAACATGTAATATTTTATTCACTATTTTTATGTAAACAAAGTTTTCAGTTTTTTTTTTTTTTTTCCCCTCTGTCTAACTTTTTCAAGTGTTCAATTTTCTTGTTAATGATTTTTTGCAGCTCAGAGTTTTTTTCGCAGTGAAAAGTCTCTGGTTTGCTCAGCTTGTTGAGCAAGTGCATTAGCATTACATTCATTTTCTGCAATTTCCTTTTCTAAAAGATATTTCTTTTCCTGTAAAAGGATTGATGAATCAGATTCTAACTGCCTTTTCTTTATGTCATTGGCAGCAATTTCTTTAGCTCTTTGTTCCTCCAAAAATAGGTGATATTTTGAATGGGCTGCTGATGCTGATATTCTCAGTTCTTTAGTAATGTTTATTTAGTTGATTTTACAGATTGCTTTACATGATCATACACTAAATGCTGTGAAAATATATGATAATTCATTCAAATTTTCCACTTCAATACTTTTATTAATTATTATTATTAATGCTGAATCCTTTTTCAACAGATGCTTGTCTATGAGAAAGAATGAAAATAATTTTCAAAACCTTCCAGTTTTGTAAACTTATTGCCTTCAAACAAAATTTAAAGTCATCCAATTTCATTTTTCTGACATTAAAATTCTTGAAATCAAGTAAAGATGGTTTGGCTATATTTTCCCAAGAAATCTATGTATTCTATTAGAACAGCATCACATTCATCTATTTGTCCTTTAAACAGTATGCAAGTACAAAAAAACTCACTTCATTTTGTTTTCACACTTACTAGTTTTTTCTGCCATGTATACCGAGTCAATACATATAACATTTCTTACTAAAGCATAATTTATTGAAGACTTGATCACTATGCATTACAGCATTTTTAAAACAAATTTTTGACAGGTATGCTTGAAAAGCATATAATTTTTATCAGATATTTCTTTTTTGGAATATAATTTTTCCAATAATTTATCTCCTATTATACCTGCATCCACTTTATCAATTGCAAAATAGGATTCATTATTAGAAAAGTTAAATTTACATACGCTATTTATTGAAGAAATTTCAGCTAATAAATTTTCTTTTAAAACTTTAAAAAAAATGCAAACATTGTTTCACTAACTAATCAATAGAGACGCATAAAAAGGCAACAGTGGGCTATCACTCTGATACATTTGAAGAAATAGCTCTACAACACATGTGAAAAAGAGCAGCTTCACAGGTATTAAATTATCTCGAGTGGCATGGGAAATAGTGAAAAATGATTTACAAGTAACTTCGGGAGGTTTACCACTTTCAAACTAATTTTACATAATTTATCACATCCTGCCAGATTTCAAATTGGCCCACTGCTGCATTTTCTAAGCATCTATGATTATAGAATTTAAGAGGTAATTTTTTAAGTTCCAATAAATCTTGTTTTCAAGCAGGAGAATCTTAAAATATATAAAACAGTGCTAACAAAATGGATGATAGTTCTCATTCAGTACAAGATTCACCTTCTCAAAAAGCATTATTCACTGTATGTAACCCACATGTACCAATATTAAGACACTCAATACTGTATTCTTTCTTTAAATTCTGATAAACTTCATGAAATTTTAAATTTACTGCTGGGAGATCCATGCTGATTTGCAACAACTTCTTTAGATTCGACTTTGTAACTGCTGCTTGAAATGCTGAAAAGATATCAGAAGCTGTGGAGTGCCACATAAATATAGATGTAATGTATCTTGTGTGAACTTTTTTATCACCAGCATGCAAAAACCTCATGTCTAAACCAAGATGCCTTTGCTGATTTGTTATATTTAGTCTCATCAAACAATAAAGCGAAATGTGACAATTTCTTAAACTCTTCATACTTAATATTCTGAAAGTATGGAGCTAATCCAAAATGACACAAATAGGCTACTTCCCTTTTGCTGATAGAAAATCTTTGTGCAATTGCATTATCTTTAAACATCAAGGAGAATATTTTACCAATATCATTGTTTGATTTAAAGGAGAAGTGGCTAGTTAACCACTTTCATGCACCACAGAATTTCACATCAAGAACATCTTTTGATTTTGCAACAGAATCTGTTATAATCATGGTAAAAGGTAAATTTGAAGAATTTGCACTGATTGTTTCAGAAATCTTTGGATTGGAAAAAAATTCTTCAATCCCAGCAGAAGCAACATTCTGTGCATTCATATACGAGTTATGTTTAAATCCTACAAGAAATAAATATAAATAAGTAAATAACTTTAAAGACATAAATAATTATAAAAAATTCACAACAAATTCCTTTCATAAAAATATATTTATAAATTAGCAGAAATATCTTGCTTTTCAAATAACTTTTAATTTATCATTAAATATGCTGGGAGAAGAGTGGAATAAACAATATATATGTGGAATGATATCCTTAATTTAAATTTTAATTAATTAATTAATTTTTTTATCTTAAATTAGTTCATGTTACTTCATTCTAAAATTTTCTCTTACTTCCCGATCCAAATCCTACTTTTTCATTTAATTATTGTCAATATGCACTTTAAATATTGTAATTTCTTTGTTTCCCACACCACAAACAAAGAGAAAAAATTCACAAAAAACTGACACTTAACACAATTATTTCAAAAATACCCAAGATACCCTTTCTTAAGTTGACATATATGAAAGAAATCCTTATCGGAATCTCATAATAAAATAACTAAAGGGGAAAATTTAGTTATTTCCGTTCTTATCTTCTTGTGCATAAAACTTATGCCACGAGGTAAAATAAATTCAAGTTCATTCAAAAAGTGTTATCTTTCCTGACATCTGCCAAAATTATACTATATATATGTACAAAAGCATTAAAAAAAAATTCATCAAAACATTAAAAAAAAAAAAACTTTTTTTGAGATGTCTTTAACAAAATTCATTAGTACACAATTTTCAAGGACAAGATATGATGAGATAAATTCAAATTATTAACTTTAATCTAATAAGGTTTATTTGTATTTAATGACAGGACCATCATAATATCCATATGCATAAAGCAATAGGGAAAATGTTTCGATAACTTTAGATCTGCTCGCCAAGACCTTAATATACACACAGGCTGTACCAAAAAGTAGTGCATCTTATTTCATCATTTATTTCCTTGAATACTGCAGTAGGGACACTTTCAGTTGCCAAGTGTCTTTAAATAAGGTAGGCAAACATTTAAAAAAAAAAAAAAAAAAAAACTTTGGTTTCTGTAGATGATAATAACTAACAAACATTAAATTTTCTTAGAGGGAAACGGCCAATAAATAAAATATTTTTTTAAATACATTTATAAGCACAAAGTTTCATATTTCTATCAACAAAATTTGCATGAATATAATTAGATCCAAATTTAGGTTGTCTTGCTAAAAGTTTAGATGCTAACATTTATTTCAGAAATGCAAATTTATTCAACTTGAAATAAGAAATAAAAATTAATTGCGACCTTCTTTTACGTCGTCCAGGGATGAGAGGCAAACGTGAGCATCGCGCTGCAGAGGCGCAGATATCTTTTTTTCAGATGAAAAAATGAGGGAAATTTCTCAAATATCTGTCATGAACTTCCAAGTAACTTCGGTTGCAGCTTCTGTGAAATTAGAATTTTTCCACTGGAAACCCAATTCATATTATATTTATATTTAAAGCCCTTGGACCCCAACATGATTCAAAAATATTGCGCTCAGTTTATATTTAAAAAAAAAAAAAGCAAAGCAGTGTCAAATATATAGAAACGTTTGAATACGAATTCAAAGAACGAGTTTAATTTTCTGAACAGAATCCATAAGAATTAGTCAATAGTTTTCTAATTTAAATTATTACACAGAAAACAGATGAATAAAATAAAATCTTACCTTTCATATATGCTGCTGCTCCCATATTAGAAATATCAAATTCTTTAGAGCACAATGAACATTCCGCTTTATATTTATTTTTGGAAACCTTCAAATCATTCTTTGTGTCCATGTCCACAATGAATTGAATACACATTTTTCCGGCATATTGAAAAAAAAAAAATACAACTATTCCCCAAAAATTACATGTAGTAAAAATATTTAAATAATTTATAGATAAAAATGTTAAAATACAATAAATATTCTGTAAAGAAGTAACCGCGGAACAAAAGTGCAATAATGAGCTTAAATCATAGCTAAAGCAACTTGACAAACGTATTTCTCGTCAAAGCATAAAATTAACCCTGAACCCCCCCCCCCCCCTTCTCTTTTTGCTTACCAATGCCAGCAATAGAAGGGGGGGGGGTTAATTCATGAAAGAGATATTTTATCTCCATGTATGTATACATACATACAATATTGTCGGAGAAAATTTTTTCAATCTTTGGACTCATTAAATGAATCGTCAATCAGTATCACTTCCTTCTTTACTGAAGGATGAAACAAAACAAGGAAAATTTATTTCTATACTAGGGCAAATCTAATTTCTGCAAAATTTATTTTATCTTCAGAAAAAAAAAAAAAAAAAACTGAGTAAAAAAATAAGAACTTTTAAGGCCCTTATATAAGGACCATAAAAAATAAGCAGTTTCTAATGACTTTTAATGATGCTACACACCCTGAAATAATATTGCAGAACGAATCTGTATAACTTCACATTTTATGACATCTTTCAATTCTGGCAAATTTTGTGTATTTGATTTGTACATCTTACAAACCTCAGATTACCCAAAACCCAGAAATATATCAGAATGAGAGATGAAGATCCCATTGGCCATGAAACTAAAGTTATAGGAAATGATTATCGCCAAAGTTCAGTTGTATTCGAACACAGGAGATTACGTCAGGAGGAGCACTAACTTGCATCCACACGTCATTCACATTTTGCTGCAACAATTTTTGGATCACATAATTCTGCAACACTGCTGTATACTAAACACTTGTGATGGAACAAATTTTCACAAAAGTAAAAGTGACCTCTTCGAAGAAGTACAGACCAATGTTAGTGACATATAGTGAAGATTTTCACCAAATCAGTGAATACAATTCCACGAATTTATGCTTCCAAGAATTGTATTTCTAGGTATCACAAATTCCAGGTACTTCATAGTTTCCTGGAATTGTTCCCAGGAAATTATGAAGTGAATTGAAGAGTTTATCAATTCATTTCACAGTTTCCCTGTAAGTGTTCTCTTGTTAGCATGTCTAAGTGAAATAATCTTCCCATACTGCTTATTAAGGAGCAAAGGATTATCAAATAAGCAAAAAGAGAGAGAGAGAGAGAAATAGAGAGAAATTTTTCATTGTTTTAACACTTAAATGTATGCTTACATTCAACTAAATTAGCCTTATTAAATGTATTTTTCAAAAAACTGAATATCTGAAGGGCCTAGAGAAATAAAAATATTTTTAATGAATATTTCTCAAAACAATGCGCTAATTAGAGATGAATATCTTTGAAACATTCTAGATGTCTACATTTTTCAGGAAATTATATAAAATTGATAATTAAGCCTATGCTTAGAATATTTAAAAGAAAACTGAGTGTGCATTTTATGTTTTGAGTTTTTTTACAGAATTAAAAATCAATATTAGTTCAAAAAAATATAAAGTTTTCATGAAAATCCAGGGCGGGTGGATAGAAATATTTCTAAAAAATTAGCTTTTAATTGAAATTATAAAATCACAGTCAGTTTTGTTCCAAATAAATTTATATAGGATAATAAAGAAAAAAAATTAATTAAATTACCTAAAAATAATATATTTCATTTTAAAGATATTTGACATTTGTATTTCGATATATATGCATGAAAAATTAAATAACTTTAAATAAATAATTTGCAAAAAATATCTCAAAGAGTCCTTAAGGGTTTTCATAAGCTATGCTTTGAACATTGTGTTCTGTGAATGGTGCTTCTATGAATTATGCTAAGTGCATCAATGCACCTTTTCTCAGTGTTGCCATTGGGCCTTTATAATGATCTTCTTTGTAAATACTATACACCAGCAATTTTTTTTCATACATGCACCATTCAAACACCATTTATGGCCTTTAAATGCACTAATTAATTTGCACAGAAAAAGAAGTGGATGTTGTCATTTGAAAACTTTGAAATTTTACATTGTAACTGAGAAAACTTTATCCTTTTAAATCATCAGAATTTCAAGCCTATACTTTGAAATAACAATATCTAAGATTTCCTCTTGATTGGTTGAGTTGATAAGCCACTATGGATTCATATAGAAAGAAAGTTTTTTTTATGACCACAGTGTGTACACATATATACAAGCATTCATATATATTTCCTAAGTTTGTTAACTCTAGATCACACAGCTACAACAAACACCACAAATAAACACATACATAATGTGTTAGCAATACATAAATGTAGCTAATTTTTCTGGATTATCAACTAATTGGCAAAATCGCGAGTCAATGTCTTAAGTGTTCTTTCAAGATAGGTATACTAATGCAGTTGGCAAGTTTGAAAAAAGACCTGTGTTTTGAGAGAAAACATGTCTTTTGGATATTATGTATATCTTTTCTGACAAAAGAAACAACCATGATCGCAATGATAGAAGTCTGATCAACAACCACTTTGGTACTTTGTATTATATTTATTCAAATAAACAACAAACTATTCTTTAATAAAAAAAAACATTTAAATTACTCATAAAAATGAAACCGGGGAAAAAACATCAAAATTTAACAATTTATCCATATGTAATATTTTGCGTGTTTCCCTTTTAACTATTAATCAAACATAACATAGACTCGAAACAAACAAAGCTGAATAATGAACTGTGCCAAATACAAACACAGAGAAGTAAAATAGTTACGATTAACTGAACAATAAAATGATTTAATGTTTCTCTTATTTGAAAGAGCTGATGATCTAATAAAACGCTAATGTCTCAAGTGATTCCTGAACCATAAATGTGAAATCCTCGGTTGTCTTAAATAATTTCCTGGAAATCAGCTTCATTTTACAAAGAAACAGGTATATAAAATTAACTTCCACAGCCACAACTTATGCCTGATACTCGGATCATCTATTTAATTAGTGTGTGTTTTGGCGTTCACCTACAGCTACCAAATTTGGCACATGTATAACTTGGAGAATGGAATTAAAACTCTTGACGCTTTCCGGCTATAACTTCTGAAAATTACAGCACAAACATTTTTGCACCATGCTGAAGTTCAAAAAATCTTTTTAATGATACTAATGTTTTAACCTATTAATTAAATTTCTATTTCTAATGCTTTTTTTAAAAAATAATTTAATCAGATTTTTTAATAATTTATTTCGCACAGAACAAAAATAAAACTGAATTTGCATGAGTGCATGCGGAAAATTGTCTTTTATCAATGTGTTGCTATCACACATTGATAAAAAAAACTGAAAATAAAAATAATAAGTTGTTAATGGAAATTTAATTTGAAGTGTGTAATTTTCAGAACGAGTCTGTATCGAATGAAATAAATATGAAATATGACATTTTCTAAAAAATAAATGCAAGAAACATTTTTCTGTGACTTTTTACAATATCTATATTATTATTTCAATAAATCTGCCTTCTTTAAGATAAATATGGTTTAATATATCCAGGATACCCACTCTAATCAAGGCCCGACAACTAATTTGTAAACCTTTAGTAATATATATACATCTTCTAACAAAATTGCCTAAAAGAATTAAGTCATTATATTTAACTTGCGTCAATAAATGCTTCGATGAATTACAAATTTTAAATTTTTACATGCCCTGCGAATCATATTCAACAAAATATTTTTTAGGCACTAATATTTTAAATAAAAAGAGTTGCACTCCATTTTACTAAATCAATCGATAAACTGACTGATTTACGAAAATCTGAATAACATTATTTTATGAAAACAAACAATTTTCGACCACTTCACCGACCGTCTCAAAGATCCACCAATCTCAAGATTGATTGGCAGATTTACTAGGATAAGTGGACCAGTGTTTCTCAAGACTGACTGGCTTATGATAATAAAAATTTTGGTTGTTATAAAATTGTAATATTCAAAACTTAATGAAAGCATGCGATTTGATCGCAGAATATAGAAGCGTTTATTTATTTAAAAGTTGAAGTGTTACTAATATTTCGTAGAATATTCCTTAGGGCTATAGGGCGATATAAAGTTTAGACTTCATAATATATATATACACATAAAAATGCTTGGTTTCAGTAAAAAATGTTTCTTTTTATTATTAATTGCAGTTTAATCATTTTCACTTTAATTTAAAGCTGAAATTTTAAGAGAACTGACAGAAAATTAGAAAGTGATACAGAGTACAATGAATAGAACGGCTTAAGGCCTTCATAATAGCATGAGTGAATTATATGACTACAAAATTTGAAGCTTAAAAAAATTTTGCTGAAGCTATTTAGAAATCCAGTTAAATAAAATTTTAGCGAGCCTTAATCAGGGTTACCACTCAAATCTGGAGAAAAAATTCCCTGCGTTTTCCCTATACGTGTATGCAAGGATACGAAAAAATGCGCGAATAGCACTCATGTGCAAGTTGTAATGGAATATGGTTTTAAGGAATGGAAAAAACAAGGAAGGGAAGAAACAATTTAGCATCATTCAAAATAATATATTATATATTAAAAAAAAAAAAAAAAGGCCCGGTGCCTTTTTCAGATGCCGAAGGCATCGCATGCTCTAAATTTTGCTCTCTACACAATAGACCGCCGCAGCCGGTTTGAAAAACTTCTTTATTTCAAAATCTTTAAGATAAATAGCAATAGTGATCCCAAAGGTTTAAAAAAAAAAAATCTCAGATAAAACAATACTTCAGTAAAGATCATAATTTTAATGCAGAAAGTGGTAATCGTAACTGTTTCGCAGAAGTGTTTGTTTATTTTGTCTGCCATCTTTATTGCCGACTTGGCATCCTTGGCGCAGCAAGGGGCACACCAAACTATATTTTTACCGAAAATATTATATTTTTATTACATTACATCATATAATTGACTGCCTTTCAGTCTTCTAATTACTTGAAGGATATATCAGCCATGCCTTCTCTTTTTCTCTTGTTTCATTCGATGCTTTTAGGGGTGATTAAATAATTACTCTAAACCAATAAAAAAAATTTCCAAAAGATAAACCAATTTCAAAAAATGGCAGTAAAATGGATACTTTACTGTTATTGTATTTCAAAATCACCTGCATTAAATTTTAAAAAAATTAATAACAATTAAAAATTGCACAGGAGGGAATTTGATACCATTCAAAAGGCAAAATTCTGTTTAATTTCTAAATAATTGAATAATGAACTTTTGAACAGTGAAAAGTTATCCTAATTATTTCTCCTGTCCTAAAAAATAAATATGCAAAGTTTGGTAAAATTGCATTTAGAAGGTGATGGGGAACATACAAATAAAGCTACAATTAATTATTTATATTAAGAAAAATATTGCAAAAAAATAATAATCCTCCTTTATTTTGAAATTCTCTCCAATAACAGAATACTGAAAATTGTGTAACCAAGTTTCTTTTCATCTATGAAATGCTGATAAGGAAATTAGCTGCCACTATATTTTCATTCCTACGTAAATATGAATCTATTTAATATATAATTATAAATTTACCCAAAAGTGCCAGGGCTTAATATCTTTGTAACTGAAGAGTAACTGCTCAGATTATACTGAATTCAATTGCAAATTTAAGTGAATTTTTCATCAAGATCTCAATAGAAAGAAACATTCTGATACTATAATTTTTGCTGAATTTGGCTTTTCATATTAATACATTAATTCTTTTATATTAATTTTTTTTTTAATCAAATGTCTTGGACACCGAGTTTCTTTGCATATATTATCAAATCTGCTCAAAAATGATATTCATTCAAACCCATAAGTCAGCATAAAAAGTAAATGTTGATTTTACATCAATAATTAATTGCATGCAATTTCAACATTATCAAGTTTGAAAATATCATATAAATAATGATAAAATTCATGATAGATAAGATTATAAAAAAGAATTAATTCTAAATAATTGAATATTTAATTAACTTTTGGACAATTATCATGTCCCAAAGAATAAATATGCAAAGTTTGTTAAAAATTACATTTAGAAGGTGATGGGGAACAAACATACCAAGCCATAATGACTTATTTATATTAAGATTATGAAATACTGATACAAAACATGCATTTATAGAATTTAATGCTGCAGGTATTCAAAAAATGTTTTCAAACATGATCCGCTGAATAAAAATATTCATACATGTATTCATTGTATTAACCCTTTGTTAGGCATGGCAATTTTATGCCTGGCTCAAACTGCATGATCTATCTTTTATCTATGAAGTCTTTATATTTACTTTTTACTATAAAATACCTATTATACATCCATTTTTGTGTATATTATTCATTTTATAACAATCTTGTAAAAAAAATTTATAGATAAATCAGTCAGAATTAAGAAAAAGCAATTTTAATTACGATACTACTAAAATTTTGAATTTGTCCTATACTGTTAAATAATCACAAATTAGTAGACATTAGCTTTCATACTTGCTAAATAACATTATATGCAGGTTTAAACATTAAGAAATAAAGTTAGATACATAAAAAAATTAACTATAAGAAATATTATTCAAATTCATTGTTTTCACAAGTAATTGTATTCTGAACAAAGAATTTTGTATTTTCTATTAAAATATTCTTAACATAAATAAGCACCATAGACAGAATAAATAAACTTCCTCAAGTCTTTTGTTTTAGTGCTTTGATATGCCTTTCTAAGGAATATGTTCTTACGAGGGAAAGGCAAGTCAGATAATAAGCTTAAAAAGATAGAAAAAACATGCCAGCATTTTGGTTTCAACACTTCTATCAGTATTCTACCAACAATGAGTTAGCCAACTTCCAAAGAAAAATTCAAGAGCCTTTTATTCAGTTTTTACTACAAATAAATAAAATTTTGATAATTATCCTGTTAGTGTATACCATTATGCAAGAAAAAAAAATTTACTTCGTCTTCGGTCATATTCTAAAATTGTTTTATTTCTGACATTTCTTTATATTAGTATAAATCATTAATATAAGTCATCACAATTTTAGACACTTATACCCCACATCTAGAAAAATATACACTCCCAAGTCAAATATTATATTAAATGATTGTAACAGTATTCTTTATAAATTTTTTAAACATGTTGAAATTATGGCCTTAGGCATCTGATCAGTCAAATCAAAATTGCATTTTACAATTAAAGATGGATGAGGGGAAGTTCATTAACACTCACTCCTTAAAATTCCATAAAAAGACCTAAAAATAATTGCAAACTGATTTCAAGAGTGAACACAGAATATACCCAAGCAATCTGACAAAGGACTTAAATCTAAACAATGTTAAAAGACAAATCTGTAGAAATTCAAATACAAAATCAAGTATCAGTGCCCATTTCTCACTTGTGTTTCTTTGGGAAGAAATGCAGAAATTTTCTCAATTCATTAGTAAATAAGTTAATCACATAAATGCTATCACAAAAAAAATGGCAAACTATCATTAAATTAAAAATGCCAGTCTTTTCTAGATAGCAGAAAACAACTTTAATCCTCAGTGCATTTTGTACTTTTTGATTTGCCACATTTGATACTTCATTAATAACATTTTTCTGCTTCCTAGAAATATTATCTAGGCTCCATAAAACTTCCATCAATACTAAGAAATGAGCAGTGCATGTAGAGAAATTTGCCCCAGTTAATTCTGAAAACCTATTTTATGGAATTCATAAATAATTTCTATAAAAAAATTTATTTGTAGATAATAAGATCTAATTTTGTATGCACTCTTTAAGACCCTCCCCAACAGATTTTTTCCAATCAACTGCATCATTTATTCACATAACTAAGATTATTAAAGACACTATTAAGACATTATTTAAAGTTTTCACTTCAAAGGAAACTATGAAAACTTCTACAATGATTGCATACTAGATCCTTACACTACAAATTAAAAAATATCAAATATAACATTAAAAAAAATCTATTTACTTCTAAAAGATGAAATTCTCAGAAATATTTTTTATTAATGCTGATAATACTGAGAAACATACTTTTCAAGAAAATCATGTAGTAAATATAAAATTAACAGAATGAAAATTTTAAATATTTAATTTTCAATTTAAAAAATTTAAATAGAAGTAATAACCAAGACAATCCACAATGAAAAGGATTATAATTAAAAAACTATGCCACCTTAAATAGTTTTAAAGATATAAGAAGACTTTCTTACAATTTTTTGGATCAATAAAGGAGAATTGAATCAAGCAATCAGTTAGCAAAACAAACTAAAAAAACTTGAATCATTTTCATTATATTAAAAATTAAAGAAAACAGATTAGCTTAAAGCGCAAAACTAAGTGCTCTATCCCCTCCCCCTCCCAAAAAAAAGCTTTGTCATAATGCAACTCTTATGAAGGAAGATTCAGATTACATGCATTCCCATTATACAGCTTAAAATAGCTGCAATGCTCATTTCTTATAAACACAGAACTACTTCATTTTGACATAATACAGACCAAGTTGAAAATATCACTGTCAGTCATACTTTGTTACTAATTTGAGAGAAAAGCAGTTGCATAGATTTTGGAATACGTTCATTTCTAGTCAAATTAATGTGATTTCCATTCGAACAAGGCTGAATCAATCAAATTGGCATGCAATTAACATTTTCCAGATGAAATATGTTAAAAAATAATTTATTGTAAAGACTTATTATAATTTCTTCAAGGCATAATGGAGGCACATTTTCCTGGGGGAAAAGGCAACACAACACTGAAATTAGTAGATGTCAGTGAAACTTACTTAGTCGGGGAAGAGTTGAACTCATATTCCAGTACCAGGTCTTAAACTCTTCAGTCAAATACCTTTCAAACATGTGGAATTAAAAGATAAATTGGTACAAATTCAAACACAAAAACAAGCTTCAGGGCCTATTTTTCACACGTGTTTTTGGAAGTGAAATGTGAATTATATTTTCGATTCATTGGTAAAAATGCCTATTACACAAATGCCGCCACTAAAAAAAGGCAAATATCCTCACAGTATCAATATAAATCAAATGAAGCTTTCAAGTATACTCTAGCATACTATGAATTAGTTCGACAATATGGAAAATTAACGCGAAGAACCGGCAATGCAACAGACGTAGCTGGATTTTAGCGACATAAACAAAACATCAATAATTTGACAGTTAGAACTCACAACCGCTACCGCATGTTTATAAGAAAAAAAATTGCCCTAAATATACACGAACGAATGTGATTTAGTTAAAATATTATTATAGCTCTCTGAACATGTTTACAAAGCAGCTATTGATATGCGAGAACACAAAAACATTTTTAAAAATTCAGATTGGAAAACACGAAGAAATTGATAGGCGAATCCAAAATCTCCTATATACTATTTAGGCAGAAGGACATACCGCGGTTCAAGTTCGTTTATCGTAACATGGTAATGCTTCTGAAAGATAATGAAAAACAGACTATAAAGATTTAAAAACGTAGTGTTTTCCTATTCGTATTATTATTATTATTCGCATTTTACTATACTATTATACTATATATATAAATATTATACTAGGATTAATAAATACTGAGCAATTAAATTACATTTTATTTATTTTTCTGACCAATCAGAACGCTTACTACAAAGGGTGCGTTTATCGTCGTCACTAGGTATGACGAATATTTTACGAGCGGTTATTACGTAACGAATATCAAAAAGTCACAAATACAAGTGATCAATACTTTTCAAAGAGGGGTGTGATTCAAATCCTTGATACGATCTTACTGGTGGTATTTCGATTACAGGTTTTGGATCACGATAGAAAGTAACAATCGATACAATATCACTGAAATTTACCGGAGCGGTGACTTCACTGGAAAGTGACAATCGATACGATCTGTCCAATGGAAGCTCTCGAACATAACAGAAAAGGAGAAATCTGTGAACGGATTGTCACCAGCTAATTCGTGTTACAGAATTGATTCACACTGGCTTTGTGAAGTCCCAAACCACAGGTGCACTTTTTCTGGACGTAGCCAAGGCCTTTGATAAAATTTGGCACGAAGGGCTTTTATTCAAGTGCATGCGACTTGGATTTTCGGCACAATTTGTCAAAATTTTACGCTCGTACCTAATTTCACGTAATTTTCGGGTACGAGTCAACGATGTAATTTCATCCCCCAGACCAATCTTGAGCGGTTGTGCGCAAGGGAGTTTAATTTCTCCAGCTCTTTTTAACATCTATGTTAATGATCTACCCAGAGCTAGTAATTGTCATTTAGCAATTTTTGCAGACGATACCGCCATTCTCACACAGCATAGAGATCCACATACAATCATAGCAAACTTACAACAGTACATGACCGTTTTGCAGTGCTGGCTCATCGGCGGGAAAATAAAAGTCAACCCAAGTAAATGCGCGTGCCTCCTGTTTACTAAAAAAGTGAATATGCCTGACTTAGCCCCAATCCAAATATTCGGCCAACCCGTCCCCTTTGTAAATGAATACAAATACTTAGGGTTAGTTTTAGACGCAAAATTAAGCTTTAATAGTCATATTAAAGCAGCCCTCTCCAAAGCTACCAAAATGAGTTGTAAACTCAACAGCTTAATTGCTCCATGGAGCCAGCTATCGATTAGGCTCAAGCTTCTGCTCTACAAAGCTATTTTAAGACCATTACTGATGTACGGCTCTCAAATATGGGGGGCGACATCAGCCACTAACATCAAGAGGTTGCAAGTTTTTCAAAACAGACAACTGAGGAAAATAGTTAACCCACCCTGGTATGTCAGAGGAAAAATAATTCATAACGACCTCAAAATTGAACCTGTTTCGGAATTTATTAAAAGAACGTCAATTAAGTTCTTTGAAAAATTACCCCAGATTCGCAACGAGTTACTTAATTTACCTGCATATGATCCTGCTCTACCCAGCTCTAGGAAAAGACCTAGAGCTGCAATTGATAATGTATACAACAATTTCCCAGCCGTAAAAAAGCTGAGGACATCTTAACTCTGTTGCCAATCTGGTGGCTTAAAATTCTCAAAATTATTACTGTTTAGGCCCTAGATAGCTACGATGTGCTACGCGCGTGAAAATTTTCTGTCATTTTATTCAGCCCAGTTAAAATCAGTCCCCATAGAAAAAGGCACGTGCAACGTAAATCCATTAAAATTATCTAGCTACCCCATAAATAATCTTTTTATTATTTTAATTAAATAAATTAGATCAAATATTGTAAAAATATGTATAAATAAAATTAATCACCAAATTTCATGACGTTAGAGCTATACTGCGCTCGTCTAAACTAGTTCAATTAAATTTAACTTTCCCTAAACTAACAAATTAAAGTGTCTATTCCAAATTATGATGTGGAGGTGCTCGTGACCACTTTGTCACATCGCGGAACTCTGAAACATCACGACGTTGCCGTTGTGAACGGCTTGAAAAGTGAACGGACCGGTTATTGGAATCATCGTATCACAGAATTGCATATCACTGAAATTTATCGGAGCGGGGACTTCACTGGAAAGTGTGAAGTCGCCGCTCCACTTCATGAGAGTAACCGGTCTTACTGGTATTCGTATGTGTTGATGCACTGTTCCATACATTTATATTTAATTCAAATTTTTCAGAAAATGGTTTACTCCAGTACAGAAATTAAATAAATAGCTTTGAAAAAAATCAAATTTAAGAAGTAAGCTGAAATAGATAAATTAATTCAATCACACGTTCTTAAATTAGTAAATTAAGTATTAATTACAATTAATAAATTTTATATTTAATATTAAATAATAATTTTAAATTAATAATATGATTGAAATAACAGATATTTGGAACAAATATTTAAAAACAACAATAGCAAAATTATTTGTTATTCAAAAAATCGTGGATTATGCATCTGTAGTCGTCACCCAGATGACTGCAATACAGCCAGTATGCTAAAGATGCATAATCCTCGATTTTTTTAAATAAAAATATACTTGCTATTGTTATTTTTTTAATTTTTTTGTTCCAAAAAACTGATATTTCACAACTTTAATGAAAAATCATTAATTATTGTCAATACTTTTTATTAACTATAATTTATACTTAATGTAATAATTTAAGTAAAGTGTGATCAACTTTATTTTTTCAGCTTAAGAGTGCCATATACAGAGAAAGAAATACAATGTCGACGAAAGCGCCTCCTAGTGGTGGGAGGGGGGTAAGGCGTTGATCAAATTATCGAAGGTTTGATTGACAAGACGAATAACACCCAACAAGAAAAGAATTCCTAGTCCCCTGGATATTGCTGTTTTAGCGGATTGTTATAGGTGAGGATAGAACCTGGGAGTTTGTGGTTCGCAGCCGAGTAACATGACCACAATTCAAAAGCAATTGCTCCTGCAGAGTAGCTGTTAACTGGCTTATAAACTTTCACCACAGACTCTCCCTCCATTGAGTCGGAGGTGAGACGAATATGGTTGTTGAGTGGTGATGTATTAGCTGTAGGGATGACGGATATTTTACAACTGATTTTTATGTAACCAACATCAAAATATCACAACAGCCAGATATCAATACTTTTCAAGGAGAAGCATGCTTCACATCCTTGATATGATTTTACTGGTGATATTTCGATTACAGGCCCTGAATCACGATAGAAAGTAGAAATCGATATGATCTGTCCAATGAAAGCTAAGCACGATGCATAATCCACGATTTTTTGAATAACAAATAATTTTGATATTGTTATTTTTATATATTTGTTCCAAATATCTGTTATTTCAATCATATTATTAATTAGTATTAAATATAAAATTAATTGCAATTTATGCTTAATTTAAGTAACGTGTGATTGAATTAATTTATCTATTTCAGCTTACTTCTTAAATTTGATTTTTTTCAAAATTATTTATTTAATTTCTTTATTAGAGTAAACCATTTTCTGAAAAATTTGAATTAAATATATATGTTATTTTTTTTAATGTTTACTTTATAGACTTTATAAATTACTTTCATAGATGGCGCAAGCAATAAATAGAATATATGCAATCACGGTCATGTCACAAGCAATTAAAAATCATCTTTATGGAATAGTGCATCGCCAAATGAGAATATCGGAAAGTCAAGGTCACTCCCATGAAGTGGAGCAGTGACTTCGCACTTTGCAATGAGGCCTCACACTTTCCAGTGAAGTCACCGCTCCGATAAGTTTCAGTTATATGCAATTCAATGATACGATAATTCCAAGAATAACCGGTCCGTTCACTTCAGTGGGTAAGGGACTTTCCCAATGCATGATTGAAATCTTGTTCGAGAGCTTCCATTAGACAGATCGTATCGATTTATAATCAGCCTCTTGAATTTTAAATGTTAAGAAAGAGTTCTTAATTAGAAAAATAAAAATCTATTATTGTGGTAAAGCATCTGCGTAGGTTACAAACGTGGCGAACATCGACAACCAAACATCTGTTGCCAATATTCGTTTTCACAAGTTAACATAAGCTAAACGATTACAATTCTTTCATCGATACACAAAGTGAACTTTACATTCGGCCCCGCTCAATATAAAATTTAGACAGACAGAAGAAATTTTAAATTGAAGCTCAAAAATAAAAGAAACAAAGTTTTTGATGAAATCATAGTTCAAGTCTCTGGGGAACACAGACCAGTTAATATCTTTTTGATGATGGCTCAGTGTCTCTCATTCTCTTCGTCTGTGCTGTTTTCCTCGATGGTTGATGAATTTCGTTTAAAGTAAGAGCGAAGATGTTGTACGAGGACAACCTTGATAAATTTGTTCTGCTGTGTTGTAGACTTGATCTCGTAGCACACGGTCCCGACTGGACGTATAATCACAAATGGTCCTTTGAAAATAGGAGAAAGTTTGTGATCTCCTTTTTTCGGCCAGTCGTACAATACGAGATCTCCTGCCTTGAAGGAATGGGATCTCCGATGGAGATCAAATCGTTTCTTGTTCTCCAAATGTGTTTCATAC
Organism: Argiope bruennichi; assembly: GCF_947563725.1. Classification (NCBI taxonomy): domain Eukaryota; kingdom Metazoa; phylum Arthropoda; class Arachnida; order Araneae; family Araneidae; genus Argiope; species Argiope bruennichi. Next base: position 5,863,400 of record NC_079162.1, on the reverse strand, counting down.
ACATTATTTGCTGCTTCGGCCCTGGCCAAAGTTAAAAGGTCTAGTTGGTCTTCACGTGGCGTGTCATCTATGAAGCTACCAATGTGAAGTTCACGTGGAAGGCGTGGCTCATATCCATGAAGTAAATAAAATGGTGATTTCTTAGTAGAATTTTGTTTTGTGGTCTATTGGGTGCGGATCAATATTTGTGATAGGATTAATAGTGCGAGAGAAATCTACCACAATTCGCCTAGGAGTACTTTCATGAAAGGGCTGCTCCACAATGAAAGCTGGTGCTACGTACGGTGAGTTGGAATGACGGCAAATTCCTTGTTTTAACCATTTTTCAATTTGCGTTTTTAGAAACTGGCGATCAGGCTCTGAAAGTCTATAAGGTCTACATCTAATAGGCTTTTCATGTTGCAATTCAATTTTGAATTCCACATATGGACATAGTCCAATGTTATCATCATTCGAATAAAAAACATCAGTAAATTTTCCAATTACTGCATCAAGTTGAGCTTGTTGAGTTGTAGAGAGTCCTGAGGATTTAGGTATAAGGTTTGTTTCGGATGAAATTTTATTGGGTGTTGTTTCTGGCAAAGTAACATCATCAAATGATGGTAGTGAGGGTGGATGAAGAGCGACGCAGTCGATGCTGGGTTTCGAAGCATGAATACATTCGTACAAATGAAATGAAGTTGGAGTAGAAATACATAATGAGCCATTAGGGTCGTAAGTGCATGTAGCTTGAACTTGTTGTTGCTAATCGAATCCTAAAATAAGCTTAAATGGAAGCTGGGTGCACACTCCAATTTTAGGCATCATATGTTCCAAATTACCAACAATTATATTTAAAGAAATCCAACCTATTGGCTTTATTTCATGGTCAACAACTTGGAATTGTCCACGGGTTAATAACAATATCATTTGGAACACAAGATTGTTGAATGACTGTGATATCTGCACATGGATCACAGAGGGCTTGAATTTCTGTATCATTGTTGATAATAACAGGTATTAAGGCACGTCTGTTAGTTTGAGTTCTAATACAATTTATGAAATTATTATTTGCACTATTTGCGGTTGTAAATCTTCCAGTTGTCGAGTTGCGATTGTTGTTGTTGCGGCGGGAATTTGAAGAGTTCAAACTTATGGTTTTGACTACTGTGTTATTATCAGAACTAGTTGAACTGCTAGAAGATGTGATTTGGGCATTAGTTTGACTGTTGGTATATTGATTTTGTCGTGACGTGTTTCTTGGTTGAGCTATGGTTGAACCACGTGGAGGAGGTGGTAAACTGCACATAAAAGACGCATGGCCTTTGTTTCCACATCTCCAACAAGTAATATTACGAACATCGTCAGTTACTGGGTTGTATTTACGACGTTGTTCATCATGTGTATAAAAAGATCGAATTTGAGATTTCGAAGAATGTTTCTTATGCTCTTGTTTTGCACTGCGAATAGCATCAAGTGCAGTTGCCTTGTCAATTAATTCTTCAACAGTATTCGTATTTTGAGTAGCTAATGCAATTTGCCATTTTTCCTCGGTAATATCACCTATGATCATAGAAATACGGTCAGGTTGGGGAATGGTGAAGGGAGCTTTTTCCAAAAGAGCGTCTTTTGAACAAATATAATCTACTAAACTTTCATTATGCCTCAACTTTCGTTCACTTTGGTGAGCCAAAAATTCTTGCATTGTAATTCGCCTTTTAAATCTTGAGGCGAGAGCATTTTTCCAAGTAATCCAATCATTAAAATTTTTTCCTGTTGTTAATTGACAATTTTTTGCAGATCCTGAGAGACGAGAAATAGCATTAGTTAATTTTAATTCGTCGGACCAGTTAGCTAAAGTTGAAATTCTTTCAACTTCCATTAGCCATTCAAGTGCATTTTCAATTATATCACCTTTAAATATTTTTATATTGAATTTGCAGTGTCATTTGTAGATGTGATTTGAATCACATTTGGATTTACTTGTCTTTCTAAAAATTGTTTTTGCGTTTCCATTAATGTAGAAAGAATAGCTGCGATATTCGGATCTATTTGAGAGGGCGGAGGCATAGGAAGTGGTGATTGTGTAGAAGAATTATTTAAAAGTTCTACTTGTTTTCGCAGAGATTCAATCTCTGTCAATAAATGTGCATTATCAGAAATTGCCTCCTCAACGTTATTAAGATTCTGCACTCGAAGAACATTTAATTCTTCCAAAGTTCCTTCATTATTTCTTTTATTATTATCCTCTACAATACGCAAAATTAGTTCATTCTTATTTCCAGTTGGCGAAAGATTTCTGAAACGTAATTCTTTTTTCAGTTGAACTATCGTTAAAGTTTGTAGCGGTTGCGAGTCTAAAGAATTAAAAATGATATCATCTTTTGTTGACATTTTTTTAAAATTTCTGTTCACTGTTCTTGACGAAAGAAATAAATTAGCGAAGATTGCTTGGCGACGTTCTTGGTTAAAAAGCAAGCAATAAATTTTGGAAACAGAATAATATTTTTGAAGGTAATGCGAAATGAATATTCAACATTCGTTAGAATACTCGCACTGATTTGTACAAGGTTTTATCACAAGTAAACTGAAGGTATATTGATTTTCTCATAAACTTCACTTACTATGCGTGGACGGTTTTTGGAATACTTTCAGGCATAAACAATCTTGGCGAGATTATCATTCCTTGGAGAGGATTCTGAAAGTTCCAAAGAAGGCTTAACGAGTGCGAATTTTTTTTATAAAATATTATTTGAAATTCCCTTTGCAAGTCCATTAGATTCTGGCTGGGCCATATAAGGCAGATTTATAATCAGCTTCTTGAAATTTAAATGTTAAGAAAGAGTTCTTAATTAAAAAAATAAAAATCTATTATTGTGGTAAAGCATCTGCGTAGGTTACAACCGTGGCGAACATCAACAACCAAACATCTGTTGCCAACATTCATTTTCACATGTTAACATAAGCTAAACGATTACAATTCTTTCATCGATATACAAAGTGAACCTTACAGATTGTTACTTTCTATCGTGATCCAAGACCTGTAATCGGAATATCACCAGTAAGATCGTATCAAGGATTTGAATCACACCCCTCTTTGAAAACTATTGACTGGTATTTATGACTTTTTGATAACGGTTACGAAATAACCGCTCGTAAAATATTTGTCATCCCTAATTAGCTATTGATTCTAATGCGCCTGTACCCATTTGAGTAGCGCCAAGCGTTATGGCGAGCGTGTGTGGGGGAGTGGTTGCTGATGCTTTTACTGCGTCAAGTGAATCTGACGACTTTGGTTGAGGGTAGATGGCGCCACAACAGATGTACGAAGGTTGAAGGTTCATCGTCCGAGGTCACCAATGTACGAATTGAGATGCGCAAGGATAGAACCTGGGACCTTGTGGTTCGCAGCCGAGTAACATGGCCACAATACAAAAGCAATTGCTCCTGCAGCGTAGCTGTTAACTGGCTTATAAGCTTTCACCACACTGTAAAGAAGAGTGACATTCAGAAAGAAACCGACACTGCCTTTAGTTCGAACATCACGAGAAGGGTGGGGTGTGGGTAATGAGCCATCCAACCTTGTTTAGAAAGATATTCTAGATATTTTACATTTTCCCTGCTTACGTAGAAAATCGTACTGAGCGCCGCGTGAATATTAGTAGGACTCTTAGAAGCACTTCGATTTTTGGACATTTAATTGCTCTTCATAATTCAGTATTTATAGAATTTCGTTTGACACAACTTTAATTTTTTACAATGATTGCCTTTATTAATTTTTCAATCCAGGAGGATCGGGCAAGGTCAATGTGCCTATGAAATTGTAAGATCTCGGATTCATCCCTAAAAAATCGGCTCAATAGTTTTAGTACTAACAGCGAATTTTAATAAAATGTCTCTGATTTTTTGGAATTTTATAAGAAAATTATTTATTTAAAAAAATATTCTACAGTATATTGAGAAAGAAAACGAACAAAATTAAGTTGAATTTTTTAACTCTTGCTACGTATTTGATATGTATTAAATGACCTGGTGTTTCTGTGTCTCTGGAATGTTTTTAATTTCTGCCTGATTTTCCCCAAAAAAGAGAATATCCTAAATTTTAATTAAATGACTTTGTACCATATTAAAAAGAAAAGATATAGTTATTTTGAAAATAATGTTAGGACGAATTCCATTCCTCTGTTTGTATGAAAGTGGAATATAGCCAACTTAATATGATAATGTGCATAAATTAGAAGAAAAAATAATGAATTAAATTGTAAAATGCATATATTGGATTAAATGTCCATTGTTTTTTGAAAATTTTTAACCATTAATTGAGTGATTATTTCTAAATTTATTTTGTTTTAATTATTTATTGGATTTTGCAAGTACCACCATTCATCTACTTAGCCAGGATTCTGTATTTCGTATCAGAGTCCTGGAATATTTCAGACTAAAAATTCATCTTTGTAAAATTTTTACTTATATATAAAAAAATAATATGAAAACAATAAAAAGGAGTTAGCATTTTTTTATGAAAAAGGAATCTGATTTCTAAAGAATTGTTTTTCAATATTTCACAATATGTATAATATGGTCACCTATATTTAACAAAGAAAAGAGTAAACTGACTGCAAACCTTTCTCTCCCTGACATTCAGCATAAGTCAAGATTGTTCCACATTTCTGAAAGCTTATCAGCTATTTTTGTTTACCTGTATGTAACTAAAATTAAAAAAAAAAAAAGTTTAGCGAGATTCAATTAGATAACTTGGTAGGAATGTTGCTTCGTTCAAAATAGAAATCATGATTATTTCTATATAACCATGAATTGAAAGAAAAATAGCTATAAAATATTGTTATAAAATGCTAATACACATTAAAAAGACATTATTTCTTTGTCATATAAGAAAATTTTTTTATGAAAGCAGTGACCAACTTAGTTTTAGTCCAGATTTATGTTTACTAAAATTTACTTAGCTTATTCTTGATCGCTTACTCACAAGAGTATATTCAAATTGTATTAGACATGTAATATTTACTACTGTTCTAAAAACCTTATACCATTCCGCGTTTTTTGCAATACATCTCTTAATTTTCAGTAATCTCAACTAAAATGGGAACTTGAAAACGAAAGTGTTTAAAGTTCAACTAATATAAAATCTTTCTCATTCAGCATTGTTTATGCGCATTACAGATAATATTCTTATCTAATATTAATTAATTTCACTAACATTGATCCTTATACATCCCATAATTTATTACATTAAGGAGGAACAAGATTTAAAAATGGATACACTTTATAAAAATTGCAACACTATAACTTTCGAAAATATTACTGTACAAATGTGATTTTTGGATCAAGATAAAGCTCAAAAAATTATCTTTTTAATGATACAAATGCTTTAACCTGCAAATTAAGTTTCGATTTTTAACGAGTTTTTAAAGAAATATTTTAACCACATTTCGCACAAAATAAAAATAAAATTTAATCTGCACTATCACGACAATGGGAAAAAATTAGCTTTTATCAACGTGTTGTCATCACATTGATAGAAGTTCAAATTAAAAAATAAAATCAACTATTATTACAAATTAAATATATAAAAGTGTAAATTTCAGCAAGTATCTGTATGAAGCGAAAAAAATGTGAAATATATTTTCTAAAAAGTAAATGGAGGAAAAGATTTCTATGACCTTTTACAATATCTATATTATTAATTAAATTAAACAGTTAAATTTAAAGCAAACATGGTTTAATATATATATATAGGATAATCACTCTAAACAGAGCCAATCAGTTAATTTTAATCAGGGGCATGCATCTGCTAACAAAATGGTCTAAATGAACTAAACAGTTATATTTTATCTAACTTGAGTCAATAAATGCTCCGTTGGATTAAGAATTTTAAATTTTTACATAGGTCCTCTGCCCATTGAATCAATTTAATAAAATTTTCTTGAGACACCAATATTGTAAATAAAAATTGTTGAACTCCAATCAACTAAATCATTCACTAAAACTGAATAATTTATGAAATTTGAATATCGTTCTTCTATAAAAACTGGCGATTTTAGACCACTTCATAGACCGTCTCAAAGAAGATACGCCAATTTTTTACTAGAGTTTCTCGACAGTGATTGGCCTATGATTATGAAAATGGTGATTGTTCTAATATTGATATATAAAAACTGACAGATTTGACCGCAGAAGATAGAAACGTTTATTTATTTAAAAGTTTAAGTGTCAAGAGTATTTTGCAGAATATGATTCCTTAGGAAAAAAGGACTGTGTAAAATTTAAACTTCATGATTTTTTCGCAAGTGCATTTATTGACTGAAGTCAAATAAAATATTTTTATTTACCTCATTTAAATATTTTGAAAGTAAAATATTTAAAAACTGAATTTTATGATGAATTAGAGAAATTTTTGTTGAATAATTCTTTGAAATTTTACATAAATTACGAAAATTATTCTACAGTGCACATACAACTTCAATGCTGAACGAAATCTGCTTTCAATTTTCATATTGAAAAAAAGATGTGCTTGGTTTCACTAAAAAATATTTTTATATTAATTGCAGTTTAACATTTCCACTCTAATTTAAAGTGTACATTTTATGGGCTCTGACAAAAAGTTAGAAAGAGATAAGTAATACAAACAACAGAACTGTTTAAGGCCTACATAATAGTATGACTGAATTATATAGCTATCAAAATCTGAAGCTTTGATAGTTAAATATTTTGCAGAAAAAGCTATTAAGAGACCAAGTTACAAAAAATATATGTAATTGAAAATTACAGAGATCATTTATACTGGCGAACCGGCTGGTCGCCAATGGCGGCTAGTTTCTTAATAAAGATATTGCTTAGTGAATTATTGTAATATATATACACACACATACATTTTCCCCTTTTATGAGTACAGATAATAGCAATTTTGAAAAAAACTCATTAAGAAACATGAAAATATTAAAAAATTAATGAATAAAAGATGATATAGATTTTCTTATATCTTACTTCTCTTTAAATGAATTTAATTCCGCTAATTATTTTTTGCTGATAAAAACAGTCTTATTTTTCTATTAATAATAGAATTAATTATCATTTATTGCAAGATATACGAATAAGATAAATGTATGTACAAGATCTCATAAATGCAAGATCAAATAAATAAAATTTTTACAAAAAAATGCAGACAAAATATCATCGATTTCTGAATTATATATATAAAAAAGTACAGTTATAAAAAATTTCCAGAGGAAAAAAAGCTACGGAAAAATTCTTAATGTGTTTTCTCTCTCGCTTTTTTTTTCTTTTGGGCCTCTATAACCGCAGAATGATCCCGCATTTTCATTGATCTATGATATCTGGGATCAACAAGTTCTGACAATAAACAGACAAAATAATTTTTTTTTTTTTTTTTTTTTTTGCCAAAATATTGGATTATGAATTATGTTTTCAGTTTTCTGCCCCTTTTCCGTCCACTTTGAAAATAAACAAAAGCTTTTTTGTGTTATATGCAGATGGCCCAGCATTTGAAAATAGTATTTGTGATTTTTATTTATGGTTGTTTTTCCCATTTCTATTTAATTTCCAAAATTGAATTTTTTTTTAGCCTTTCCCCTTCTCCGTCCACTTTGAAAATAAACAAAAGCTTTTTTGTATTTTATGCAGCTGGCCCTGCACTTCAAATATTATTTGTGATTTTTATTTATGGTTGTTTTTCCGTCTTTATTTAATTTCCAAAATGGAAATTTTTTAGCTTTGATTGTCTCATCTGGAGTAATATTTTTACAGGATGCTGTATGTTTTACTTTTACAATTCCATCATCACTAATTGGCCCGCCTGGAGATGCAGCTAAATATGCAAAATTTGGATTTACGAATAAATCGCAACATTGGACTTTCAAATTCTTTTACAAAAGTTTACTAAATTTGTTTCCAGAGATGCGGTACTATTCACTGAAACAAATGTGGATTGTGAAGGTGCAGATGACCACAGCTGTGATGGTAAACAAAATAAAACAAAAAACGAAAATCAGAAAGAAAATAATGCTGAGGGGGAGATTTTAAGACGTAGTGAACACCAGATAATAAAAGTCACAATCAATCAGAGAGTAAAGGTAGGGTTTATAGTGTATCAGAGGCGGCGTTAGCAGGGGGACAAGGGGGGTGCAATTGCCCTCCTATCAGAAGCCCTTCGGTGAGGGATTGAGAGTTTCGTCGCTAAAAATCGACACCAAAATGGTTGTGGAGAGCTGCATATTTTTGTACGTGATAATTTAAAAACTACCTTAAAGTTAATATGTTGTAAACAGTCGAAATATCCAAGTAACGTTTAAAGCGTTTTGACTATATTTGGCGAAATAAACGATAGGGAGGCAGGTCAATAAGATACTGCATTTTGATCGACCGACTATGAACACAATGCGATGAATGTCGAAGTTAAATAGGCAGATTTTTAGGCTTTTGTTTGAAATATCGTTTATCAAACTTATAATTTTCATTACTTTCGGCAGTATATCCAACAGGATGAATAAGATATCGCATTCTGTCGACAATTTCTGGACAGCCTACTATGATTAAATGCGATGGAAGTCCGCAGATTTTTAGAAATATCGTTCATTCAGTTTATAATTTGTGCTATGTTTTGCAATGTAACCGATATGGTGACAGGTAAATGGGATATTGCATTTTTCCGAAAAATTTGGATCGGTTGACTGATAATTCAATTCTATGGATGGTGACGATGTTAAGTCAGCAGATTTTCCGACATCTGTTTTAAATGTCATTCATTCAGCTTATAATTTGCGCTATGTTTAATAGAATAATCAATAAGCTGACAAGTGAATAATATGTCGCATTTTGTCGATTAATCTTTGCCTTTCTGGTAAGATTCTATCATAGGTTAGGAAAAAAAATTGTTTTCATCGAGTATTTCGATTACCTGCAAGTGGAGTTATTATGGAAATTTACTTTACACATGAATAGGGCTATAGAGTTATTTTCCTTAATTTAGAATTACATGAATAATAGTTCTAAAATTAATTGTTATTATTTCATCTAATTGTTACATCCTCTGTAACGAATTGGTCAATGTACTTTTTTTATTCACTGCGAGAATTCACCCACTAAAATCTAATTAATGGTTAAACTAAACTTAATAAAGCACTCTTTTCTCTGGACACACTTGTGCGATATTTATGCTAAGAACTTTGGTGTAGCCAAATTATGTGAATTCATTATAAATAACTAGATTAAGTAAATTCTATAAATATGAATTAGGTTTATCTAACATTAAAATATCTGTTTTTTGAAATCTAATTTACAGGCTACAATTATTACACTAAAGAAATATCACCGACTTCAATTGACGACAAAAAATAAACATATCTAGTACGGTAACTTTTCAGCTACACTAAAAGAGCTTATTCAAGTGTGCGCTAAATTTATTAAATAAATTACTAAGTAAATTCTTCAGATTCTCCATACAGTATTATAACTATGATATCGCAAAACGCATTTTTTATAAATATTTATTTTTCATTTTTTTTCCCTTTCAATTACTCTTCGTGATAAAATCTATATAATTTCAGATGCTTTTAAATTGTTAAATATTTTGGATAAAGATATCTGTGTTCGGTAAATATCATAATCTAAATCTCTTAATAGACATTTAGCAGACGATTCCTTTTCAGACATTTCATAACTGCTACCATTTTTATTCAGTTAAAATATTATTAAAAGGTAAAAGCAAACGATTTTTTCTTTGATAAACATATTTTATTAATATTATTTAATTTATTTTTTGTATAATAACTGGTTTTTACATATGGGAGTAAGTCGTTGCCACCAGATGTGTACCCCTGATTCTACCGGATATGAACCAAAGTTCATCGGATATGACGTAACTCATTGTTGACGTCATACTGGTCATTTAGCGCGGGCTTTATCTAGCAATATTTAGTGACTAATCCTTTTTCTTTTTGCTCTGCTTTACGTGAGAAGTGTGTATTGAATCTGTTACGCTTTTTATTTGCTTGTGGAGATAAGAATTCTTTTTGTTCTTTTATCTATTATTAATCTATATTGTTTATTTATCTTTCATTATTTATTCATATTTTGCATTTTTATTCATATTCATTTTTTTTACAAAATCTTATCTAAATTTAATTAATGTAGGTAAAAAAACTCTTGTTGCAAAAATAACTACTATAATGCTAAACTTAGGTGGAAGTGAATATTACTAGTTTTCTAATTACATTTGCAGATTTGTGATGGATTCAACGTGAATTTATATCAAACAACTTTTCTATTGCTAAAAATGAAATGTCAATAGTTTATTGTATTTAAACTGAAATTGACTGTTATCATAATATCCTGTTATAACACTGTGCATCCTGATATAACACAGTGATTTCTGTTTTAATAAATAGAGGTCTTTTCATTAAAAATCAATTTCCATATCAGCATTTATTATATAATTTTTTTTCCCAATTTCATTGCTACATGCATGTTCCACTTTCTTTTTTCTATTTCTTTAACATATTAATTTTGAATTATAAAATTCTGTGAAAGCATATAAGTGTTTCTTTCAACTCCTCTTTATATCCTATTTAACTTCTCTCTCTCTCTCTCTCTCTCTATATATATATATATATATCATGACCTTATTCTTGTTTATTAAATTTATTGTACTGTAAGTTTTGTTTTATTTTATGATATTCATTCAATGTCATTTTTATCAATGTAACTTTAGCATTTAAAAAAATTTCATAAATGTTCTGCTTTAAAAGTATACTGTTCAACATTATGTTTTTATTAGTGATAAAAAAAAACTGTTCTATAGTATCTAGGATGTTTCTGTTGAATAAAATTGATTTCATTATTTACATTGACATTCTTGTCATGCTGTGTTTATATTATTTCTAAGTGTCTAGAAAAATAAATGTTGATAAATAGTAAATAATTTTTTTTTAGTTTTTTGAATTAGTGAGTACATTGAAACATACATTTGATCATATTTTTTCAAATAATTATCACATATATTTTATCTCTCTCTCTCTCTATATATATATATATTTGTAATGTGTAAATAAAAATTATGAAAGCGTGATTTTGTTTGTTTTCCTTTAATAGTTTCTACAAATTAAAATGAAATTATTTATTCATAAGTTGCATAGATTTAAAAAAAAGGTATCCATACCTTTTAAATTTCATAATTTGAAATTGTAAACATAATTTATTTAATATATGCTAATTTGAGTTTCATGTTCTTTCCTCTGAGCAAATTGAAAACATCAAAGTCTCAATATCTATAAAAGTAATTACATTAAAAAAAATATAATAATTTTATTAGTAAGCTTTAAAATATAAACTTATCTAAGACTAATAATTATTTTTAAAAAGAACTTACTGGGGGAACTATATTCATAAGATTCAACATTCAATAATATTTAAAATATGTATAATATATAAAAAAGAATATATGTAATTTTTCAAAAACATTGCCATAGTCATTTGTCAAAATGTATCCTTCGGATAAAAAAATGGGGGGGGGGGGAAGGATATGGGAAAGGAAAGAAAAAAGCGGCACCAAACGAATTAAAAAGCGATGTTAATTAATTATGCAAAAACAATAATTCCATTGAAAATACTAATTAAAATTTTAATATAAGAAATAAAATTATATAACTAAGAAAATTTGGAGAAAATAATTCAAAATAATATCTTTAAAAACAATCAGAAGTTTTTAATAATTGATCGGCTAGCGTAATATTTACTAAACAATGGTTTCGTCAACGTTATAGGCAGACATCACGACATGCGCAGAACGGTTGAAAATTAAACAGAAGCAGTTTGTTTGGTACCTGACACGTGACCGTGAATTGACCCCATTGTAAATCTTTTGGAATCTGGCAATGTTTGTAATATTTGCTGTTAAGTTGAAAGAATAAACAAGCCGAAGGAATTCTAAAATGCTTGGAGTATTATTTTAATTCCTAAGAATTTAAGATGATCTGCAAGCTATAGTTTAAAGCAGAGGTGGCAGTAGAGATTTGCCGACGGGGGGGTGGGAGCAAGCACAATATCTCTAATTTGGCCTCAAAATAATTAATTTTACATTTAATTAAAGAAAATCAAGTTTTATTTAATTCTTTTTTATTTAGATGTTGATCCTTTTTTTCATTGTAAAAAAACAGGTTTTCAGTTTCTTTTACTAACCGTCAAAAAATTGTCAATATTTGAGTCTATTTTTTATGAGATTTAATTTCTCTGCGATCTAATTTTAGAAAAAATATAGTCATATTCCATTCTAGATTGTAGTATATAGCCAGAAACACAGATTATACCAGAATGACGTGTCATGCTAAATGGACAAATGCGTACTCTTACTATTTTATATCAGAAGCTATATAAAATGAATGTTGAAACAAAAAGTTTTATAAAAGTAACTGTTTTAGAAATCCAGAATAATAAATAAAAAGTATTCGATGTTTTCCCAAAAAACCGATTTTTCTGCTTAGTCCCCAACCTAAAATATTTGTTAAGAAAGGATTGCAACAACGAGCAAGAATTAAGTTGTGTTTAGAATCCGAGGAAAATAAGTGCGCGTACTCAACAAAAATTTACTATAGTTCGGGCACGAACAATATAGAATGCAGAAAAGATACAATATGTTGTTTTTTAAGAAGGACGGAGAAAATATTTCGTAAATATATGTACAAACTTATTATTTTATGTAAGATATGAAAAATATTCTTATGAAAAATGGACTGCTTAAACATTAGATCCCCCTTATATTTATTTTTCTATATATATTTAGGCTTTAAAAAAAACCAATGCATTTTATTTGAAAAAAAAATTAGATCTTGAACATGAATTCACCTATCTTCATTTTTATTTATGTACTTTCCGACTATTCTATGTACTATTAAGTACTTTCTTAATTCGAAGTTTTTACACGCTAATATTCCTACCAAAAGGTGAGTTTTATCCCCTCAGTTGCAGGCGTTTTTTAAGCCCTTCATATACAATGGCGAGTCTAACTCGCATATGGAATTATTTAATTTTTCATTTTTAAATCTGCAATTAAGTGAAAGAATTAAGTAATTTAAAACGCTAAAATCACTTGAAAACGCATCATTACCTCAAAGGCCCTTATATTTTTCTAGGGATTAAGGTAATGATAATTGTCGCAAATAAGATCTGCCATCTAATTAGGAAATTAAGTAAATTCGTATATCAAGGGGTTAATGTGTTATTTATGAATATTCTAAGAATAACTATTTTAATCATCTTTTTATCAAGACATCTTTATTCAAAGTCTATGAAAATTTAGGAGCATCTGAAATTATATACTTTTTGCCGATAATAGTAATTGAAAGAAAAGTATATATAAATGATACGTTCTCCGATTACATATTCATAATATTGAATGCAGAGTCTTAAGCATTTAGGTAGTAATTTATTTTTTTAAAAATTAGTGCATACTTAAATAAACTCTTTTAGTGTAGCTAAGACGCTACCATACCAAAAAATTTTTTTTGTCGTCAACTGCTGTCGGTAATATTTCTTTAGTGTAATAATTGTAGCCTGTTAAATTAGAGTGCAAAAGAAAACAGATATTTTATTGTTAAATGGATTTAATTTGCAATTATACAATTTACTTACTCCAGTGATTTATTATGAATTCACATAATTTGGTTACAGCAAAATAACTCTTCTTAGCATGCATACTCACAAGAGTGTCAAAACAAAAGTTTTTTTTTTTTTTTTTTTTTTTTTTTAAATTTAGTTTAACCATTAACTAGATTTTAGTCAGGCAATTCTCATAGTGAAATGAATAAAATAAATTTATCAGCTCGTTACCGAAGAAGTAACAATTATATGAATAAGATGATGATTAATTTTAGAACTTGGATTTGAATTAGGAATTATGGAAAAAAACTCTATCGTCCTATTCATGAATAATATAAAAGCTTCAATTTCTCTAATAATTCCACTGGCAGGTAATCGAAGTGCCCGATGAAAACATTTTTTTTTTTTTCATAATCTATGATAAAATCTTAGCCTAAGGATAAAGATTAGTCGGAAAAAATGTGATGTCGTATGCATTTGGCAGATTATTGACTATTCTACTAAACATAGTATAAATTATATGCTGAATGAACATGAGTCAACCAATCAAAAGTTTTTACAAAATGCGACATGTCTTATGTTTTATACACATGTCGTCTTGCCGGTTATATTGCAAAAAATAGTGCAAAATAAAAGCTTGATGAACGACATTTGAATCAAATGTCTGAAAATCTGTGGTTATATTCTTCGACATTCATCATATTTAGTTCATATTTGGCCCCTCAAACGTTATCGGCAGAATGCGGTATCTTACTCACTTGTCGGATATATTGCCAAATCTAATGCAAATTATAAGCTAAGTGGACGACAATTCAATCAAATGTCTGAAAATCTGCAGATTTAACATCTTCGGCACTCACCACATTGAGTTTAATCGAACGACCAAAAATTGCTAGCAAAATGAGAATATCACACTGTCAATATATTATTCACTTGTTACCTTGTCGGTTATACTTCCAAAAGTAGTAAAAATTATAGCTTAATGAAAGACATTTGAATCAGATGTCTGAAAGTTTGCGAACTTAACTTCTTATTGCTCTATGAAAAATTATTTGCAAAATACGGCATATTATTGACCTACCGCCCTATCGATTATAGCCCTACCCCCAATTGATTTTACAAATACAACCAAAACACTTTAATCATTACTTGGATATTTCGATTGTTTGAAATATATTAACTTTAAGGTGGATTTTAAATAATCATATTCGATAATGCTCAACTCTCTACAACCATTACGAAAAGGTGAACACTTTTGCCGACGAAACTCTGAATTTCCCGCTGACGGGGGGAGGGGACAAGAAGGTGCCGACAGGGGCGCAAATAACCCCTTTGCCCTCCCTGCTATCGCGGCCTCTGAATTTATTAAAATATTTGATGTTTTTAAATTACATACTTATACTTTATTTACAATATATATGCACATATGAAATTTTACATCACCAGTTTTACTTACAACCTGCTTTAACCCTATGAGCCCTGACAACCCCATGTCGCCCGTTCGATAGGGCGCTTTGGGGTGGTAAAAAGAGTTTAAGTGGTGAAAGGTATTTCTCGACGAGTGCTACTTTAAACTCATTTAACCGCCTCAAAGCGCCTGAAGCAGGTGCCTATCGAACTGGGCGGTCAGAGTTTATAGGGTGAAATATCTGTTTGGAATCAACATTCAAAAATTTTAACTTGTACATAATAAAAAACAATGAAATATGTAATTAGCTGACATCAAATTATCAGTATCAATTAGATGACATCAAATTCTAAGTATCAATTAGGTGGCATCAAATTATAAGTATCACCAAACCAACATTTATTTATTTAAAACGATTCTTGATTTATGGATTCAATAATTTATTTAAAATATTTAAACAAAACCTTGTTCCAATTGCATTGTAAAATGATTAACTGTTTCATAAATTCCTCTCATTCTTTATAGCAAAGATATCAAACAGATTTTAAACAAAGTTTATACAGAAGAAAAAAATGTTTTTCTTTCTGGAGATATTGGCCTATTTCAAAAATATCAAATAAAAGAAGAAAGACAGACTAATATCAATGCTTCCTTCTTTGCACGAGGCATCTTCAATTACCCTCATTCCTATTTCAGGAAATAAGTTGTCAATAGTATTAATTTCAAAATGATACAAAGTGAATATCAGTAATTCTGTATCTGACAGTGAAATTATTTCATGTCAAGTGAAAATAATTGCTCATATCTATAATTACTTCAAAAGAGGGAAATAATTTTATTTTTCAATTTTCAAATCTGTCTGGGAAATATATATTCTATATCTATGGAAAAAATTTCAAGAAATGAATAAAACTATAATTCCAAGGATTTTAAATCCTAAAACCTGTTCCATATACAACTCTCAACCTTAAAATGTTTTTTCCCCCTGCATATTTTTGACACCATGCAGTTTCTACTGAACTTGATCTGTTAAAGAGTTTAATTATGAATTTTAAAAATTACAGTAAAAATGTATAATTTCAAATTTAATAATATACGGTTATGGCTACTGGACCATTAACATATTTACTGTGGCTCAGACTGTTGTTTTGAGGAATAAGATTTGTGATGGCTTAAAAATGAATAATTTGTTCACATTTTTACACTCAAATTTCAAAACCATTCAATAATAGAATTCATAAACTTGTATGATAAATGTATACTTGCATACTTCTAAAAATTCTCATCAAAAAGGGTATACAATGCAAATAAGATTATTCTAATCATTATCACTACCACTGCTTTTGGCATACACGAAAATTGTTATTAATAATAATGTTCTAAATTCTTTAATGGGGTTTCTCATCCTGAGTGTTGAAAGAAAGTACAAAGTATTGATCATATATATATGTAGTCTCTTTCTTTGTCATTTTATTAAAATTTTATGTTATTAATATAAACATTTTTACAAGACAATTATTGATAGATGTGTTTATGAGAATATATTTTCTAAAATTAAGTCACATTTCTTAGAATGTGTGCAAAAGTTTTTGCTTAATATTTCAAATTTCTGATTTCATGCCATACCATTTAGATTAGTACATCACATATAAATTTAATTACATTATACAGAAATAAACAAATATTAAAAGTAAAGAATCTTTTTAATCAAGCAATATCATTTTTAATATTTGCTTATTTTTGTATAATGCTTTTGAAATGGCTAACATAATTTGAAGAGGAGTAATGATTTTTTACCAATGCTCCTTGTATACTTTAGGTAGCAAAACATATACTGATATAAATCTTTAAAGTATTTTTTAGATTTTAAATTTAAAAAAAAACACCACAAATAATCATAAAAATACATTTTTCTTTTTAATAGGTTCTTTTATAATATATAACTAAGTATCTTCTGATCTAAAGTAAACATTTTTTTTTTATTTAAAATATTATATATGTACATATTATTAAAATTATTTTAATGTCAGAAAAGGAGAAAGCACAAGAATTATCACTTTTGATCAATTTTTTTAAAAAAATAATCTTTATTATAATAATAATAAAGATGAATGTATGTGTGTTGACTCTCAACAGGCCCCATCATTTGACCTACAGTGTCAAATTTGGGACATAATTGAAATTAAGTACAACAAATATCCTGACAAACCAGCCATATCGGCAAAGACAACTAAGAAAGTTGATAATTTTAAATTCCAACATGATTTTTTTTTATTGGCTATATTTCTATACTAAACTTAGATAAATAAAATCACAGCCTTAGGTATTTATTCTTTATTTAGATGTGCTTGATTTTACAATGATCAAATTCTGATTAATATATAGAGTTCTAAAAATCATCATAAGATCCTATGATTTACTAATTTTAAAGGCAAATAAAAATATTAAAAAAGTATTTTTATTAATAAAAACTAACAATTTCATTTCAAATCATAAAATCTCAGTTCATATATATATATAAGGAAATACTTTTATTGCAATCATAAACATTCATAGGTCAAAGAAAACTCCAACGCCTTTGAGCTGAGTATAACTATCGAATAAATCAAAGGTATTTTAAGATATAGAAACACTTTTCTTACATTTGTTCTTCTAAAAAATATATGTTTTATATATTATTTCATAGATACTTGTTAAGAATTACATTTTCTTAGATATAGTTTTTTTGTGAGTCTATTAGATTTTTTGTAGCCTATTAATTGGAGATTTTGTTAACATGATAGCAAAATAATGAAGGATCATTTTTTTTTTCCCTTCATACAAGCATAATGCATTTTTGCATGTTATATGTCTTGTGTGTGTGTGTGTGTGTATGTATGTATACAAACATATTGTTGAAACACATGTTGAAATTATTTAAAAACTGACTGAAAATTGGAAACAATTATTTTTTGTTGTTGTAATATTCAAAGGTTATTGCCAAAAACAAAGACAACAATAACAACAAAAAATAGATCTAGAAATAAGATTACGAAAGAGAATACGGCTTTTAATTTGGCTGTTAATTAATAAATTTATAAGTAACAAGAAAATGTAACAATTTTAATAAAAAATTATTACATTTTCAATTCCTATAAGAGGATTATTTCAGATGCAAATGAAAACCACTTTAATTTAATTTTCATTTCCTATAACTCAAAAAAATTTACAGTATATTTCAGCTTACATTAAATAAAGCTTCCCACATTTAAAAAGGTTCTTGAACATTCATGAAAATTTGTTCTCCCATTTCAATGTAGAATTTATTACTTCAGCTGAATCTAAAATACTAAAAAGGAACTTTCCTAATGGTTAATAGCTTAAGAGAAAGCCAGAAAATATCTAGACATTCACTTAAATTCAACCATTGGGAATGTTATTCCTTTATTAGAAGAGAAAATAAATAAAATGGGATTTTTAATAATGCAAGCAACAATATGAATACTTAACAATTTTTTAAACCCTTCAAGCACATAAAAAAGCACACACTTCAATATCTAGAATTCACATCATAATCTTTTAATTCATATTACAAATTTAAATTCCATATACTTACTAGGAAGTTGGGTTCTCCATTCTCACATCAATGCAACACTGATAATTCGCATTTGATTGTTACTGAAACTGAAATAAACAATTAATTTTCCTAAAAGTTAAGAGCTTAAGTGAAAGCCAGAAAATGTCTAGACAATCACCTATACCCAACCATTGGGAAATTTATTAATTTAAAGTTTAAAATATTAATGGTGTACAGTCCAATTCCCATTATTTTTAATTACCTAAAGATATGTAGTGAGCATACAATGCTGAAAATGTGTATTCAAAACAAAACTAGCATTTTAAAAATTTAAACCTACAGTCATTTGTACAAACATTAATGCTCTAAAAGCAAATATATTGAAATTTCCAGTCAATGATAAATTGTTTAATTTTTGATACACAGAGTAACTAATATTGACACCACAATTGAAATCATCTATTTGTTTTACATGATGTGGAAAAAGAATCTCCAGTGGCTATTTGAATTAAGCGAATTATTTAATACTGTACACCAACGGTTTATTAATGTTGAAGTATCCTTATCTGGCTTATAACAAAGTGGGTCAAAATATTCAAATATTTTATTTTTCAAATCAGCTATAATTAAAGTCCAATGGGAATTTAAATTTACAAGAATTATAAGAAAATCAAAATTTGCAATTTCTTGAATCCAAGGAAATTGAAGAATGTTTTTTTTAATTAAAAATCAAAAGAGAGTGTAAAGATTCTACAGATTTGAAATTTGTGAATATTCTAGTTAATACAAAATTAAATGCATCAATAACTGAATTGTATAGCTAACCTTTGATGATATTGATTTAAGATATTTTTCTCCTTTGACAGTAACATATGGACCTAAAGATTTTAACATATAAAATGAAAGATCAATACTATTAATTAATTAATATTATAACACTAGGATTTGTGACATTAAACTTATTAAATCTATGAAACACATCAAGATTAACACATTCAGAATTTTTTACATTAAAGGATTTTATATCTGGCTCTTGCTCAAAAAGATTATTAGGTTCATCAAGAAGTCCTTCATTTAATTTTTGCTTCTTATTGCAATTTACACGGGTCGAGCAGGTCCTTTTTTTTTTCCTATGAGAAGTTTTAAAAAACTTAATCTGAGGATCAATTTTTTTCATAAGGTGCAACATAAAATTTAGGTGCAACAGAAGCCGGATTATATTTAAGATTCAAAACCCCACATATACCAGCTACTAAATTATTCAAAGAACTAACTACATTTAACATGATTTCTTTAATCTGAGGAATTTCTATTAATTTTAATATTTCCGAACATAACTTTTTGAACTCTGCCTCCTTTGATCTGCACTTCTCGGTAGATAACATGTTGGGATTTAATTTTTCACTTAAAATATCAGAATTAATTGTAAAACTTTTCTTCATCAAATTTATGAAAATCATCAGCTGTATACATATTAGGTTTGGAAGACATTAAATGAATTTTATGTGTGTGCTGACAGAAGTTGCTGCAGTCTTCGTAAGAGCAATGATACAAATGACTGCAAAAAGCCACACAATTAATATTTGAACATTTAAAGCTGTAATGATCGAATAAAACACAAGCATCTCCAATTTTTCTTACTCCATGTATCTTTCCTTTCACACATTGAGATTTAACCTCCCAATGATTGTCATATTCAATGACATCTGTATTCTGAATCTTTACAGGCCTTTCATGTTTCTCTTTAACAGTTTTAGTGAACTTGGAATGAGTAGGAATATTATTAATAACATTACAAGAATATTTTAAAAATCGATCAATTTCAATTTTCAAAAGAGTTGAAACAAGATCATCTATCTGCCTATTATACTAACACTCAAGATATATTGATTTAAACTGATTGTGAAAAAATGTGCAATAGTTGTTAGTATTGTTATTACCATGTGGAAATCGCATGTGCAGTCGATACACATTGAAAGTTTATTTTCAAAATTTATTTTAGACACTTCCTTTATTATTTTTAATAACTCGTGCAACATTTATTGACGGCGAAACTTATCACATACTTTTGAAGTTAACTGCCTTTTCCAAGCACGAAAAACGTAACAGTTGATATTGTATATTTGGACCAAATACAGAATTAAATGATTTAAAGGAATAAACATCATCATCGGTCATTATAGTATTTACATTCAGATCAGAAATCCGACAATGTAAACTTGAAAATAAAGCAATTAAGATATGGTAATTAAATCATTACTGATAAAATGTGCAACTGGATAACCTTGACCATACTCATCCTGAACATGGAGAGAAAGAAGATAAAAGTCAAAAGTTTGTGCCATGAGTTGCATCAATACAAAGAATTTTATCTGAAATCTTAAGTAACATATCTCTTTGTGCTTTAGTCTGTAAACCTAATGCAAAAGACACAAATTGGCAAATTATCTAAATCAGCAGGGCCTCAAATTGTTTTTGACTTCTGTAATTTATAAATTAAAATAGGATTGTATGGCTCAATCCTTAATTCCTCTAGTATACAAGAAGCAGACATGGCATCATTGGCTGGCTGAATTGAACTGCGCAAGCGCCTAAAATAATTCTGTGTAGTTTTACGAGATTTGAAGGCTTTCTTTTTAGGAAAAAAATTTCTACTATCTCGACATCCTACATCACCATGTAATAAATTTACAATTTTTTTAAATGGGAAAGGAAAGGAAAGTAATAAGTAAGATTTAATTAAATTGCACGAACTTTCCTTAAGGGTATGATATTTAGTGTTCTTGCAACGACTTGATAGTTATGAATGGAATAATATGTAACCTATATCAAATTCTTCTGTTCACATACACAAATCTTAACAGGACAACTTACACTGAAAGGAATTACCCCCTTTTTATTTTTATGTTTAGTATTGCGTTCTGCCCTCGAATTAATCCTCGATTGATATGACGGATGAAAAAATTGACACGAATAATAATAGAATGTTTTTCCACCACAAATTTTTTAACCAGCTGATTTTTAAAAATAAATTTGAGTACCAATAGTTTCAGAATCTAACCAAAATTTAAAACTTGTCCTAGAATTGAAAGAGTAAGTTTTGATGTTTTTAATGTCATGCAGAACATTAAGACACTTATTTAAATTCCATACAGTAACATAAGCTTTATTACATTCTATACAAAAATACGATTCATGCTTCTTGTTACTGGTACCATTTTTTTTTGTGTGTGTGTTCAATAAATATTCATGACTGCTATAAAATCTACCACACTTTAGACACAACTGGGGAGAATTTTCACATTTATCAGTTAAATGTTGATTATCTGAAGTTGTCTCGACTGGCACTAAACATAATTTGGGCTTTTTTACAATTTCTGCTTGAGAACTAACACTAGCCTCCAATAAATTATTACAATTGCTTTTTGGCAGAGTTAGAACATCACAAACCTTTGGTTTACAGCATTTTAAATTATTTGCAAAAGAGGATCTTGAGGAATAAGATTTTAAGCATACCTCGCATTCTTTAGGATAAGTACTGTCTTTCAACAAAAATAAAATAATTTGAAAAATTATAAGAATTTTCTATGTCATTCTGAATTTCTAATGTTTATCTGGAGATCAATGTAAAAATTAATTATAATTTTATCATCAGTGTTGTCATTTGACACCATATATGAATGCTTTTGAATGGCAAATGTTGTCAAAGGCAATCAATTATGTGCAATGCTGAAGTACACTGCAAATAATTGTCAAATTCTAAATTTTTAAAAATTACTTGAAGCATCCTTGAAAATAGCATATATATGATAATATAAAAAAATTAAAATAGGAAGGCTCAGAAGTCTGAAGAAAATTAAATCATAAAAGGAAAAGATTTTATTTATTTACAATAGATCAACACTTATAACAATTAAAAAAAAAGAGCATCTAAACTTTTTGATAGTTATTGTTAACTAATACATTAATAGCCCAAAAAATAATAAATTAACAGAATCTACAAATATTACACAACACTCATTTCATTGATCAGTTTCATCATATTACACTCATTACACAATATTATATAACTGAATAATTAACATTTGATAATATTAAATTTAACTGTGACACTCATGAATATGAGACAACATTCAGTCACACAGCTTGATACTATAATTACTTCCATATTTTAGCCTATGTGCAACCATTGTTTCAGAAATCAATTTAAAATCATAAACAATTGAGAAAATTTATTGAATTTCATATTTAAACATCTTAAAAATAATTTTCTTAAAAGCTCAATGTGTGAGGCTGATGAAAAAAAAAGCAAAAGTACAGATGGATGGAAAAACAAATATATAACAAAATTTTTGCTTTCTGATGACTGATCAATGAAAGGGAAAAAAAGAGCAAGGAACATGTAGATGGTTCCAAGCCTAGCTCAATTTATAATATTCTATTTAAAAAATGATATATTAAACAAAACTTAAGTTATCATTAATATGAAATCATATTAAACTATATTCCAGGCAATATTTACCAAGAATGGATTATTAATACGTCTACAAAATACAAATCTTGGAGACAAAGAAATAAAATAAAAATTTGAATGCATAATAAAAATTTGAACTCATAATAAAAAAAACTCATTAGTTAATTTGAACTCATAATACTATTATTAATATTCAAGCCTAATGCAATTTTATAAAAAAAAGTCCATCATCCATCAGAGAAACATTAATTCTTTAAATGAATAAACAAATCAACACCAAAAAGAAATGTTACTGATAATATGAAAATCATGGTACAATACAAAACATTATTTCATTTCAATGATTTTTATATAATTATTTAAATTTCTAGATACATAAATGTAGGAAAAACATGTTACAAAATGCTCACATAATGATTTTAACACTGTATCATAATTATCTGTCTACTGTCTCTCTTTAAATTAATCTTAATCTCTTTATTTTTATTTTTTAAATAATTATTTGCATTTTCAATTAGGTTACTTCCTTATTAGATTTATGAATCAGTTATCTTTCTTCATTAGCAATACTGAAACACTTTTTAATGGATATTGAAAATACTAATATAAGGGTTGACATATCTTTCACTGAAATGTAATAAGTATGGATAACTTCCTACACTCTTACTCGATACTATTAATGCATTAATCATCAAAATGACCATAAGATAAGTTTAAATATCAGTAATTGAATACGATTAATACTAATTGCAACATTCAGAAAATATTCTAGTATATGGATTAAAAATATTTACTTAAACTCATCCAATCTTATCAATCAGATAAGAGTCAATATCTTTTCGATCAAATAAAAATTCAGTTCCCACCAATAATGAAATGATTAATGCTATATTTTATAGCATTTTTTCTGAAATAAAGTAATTGATATAATAAAGAAAAACTAATACACACACACACAGAGACTCGTTAACCGGAGGACGCTTGAACCCCCCATTTGAAGTTGAAAGGGGGGAGCAGTGGGGGAAAGCAGCACTGGAGGACGGATTTCATTCCGCTAGTGATGGAAATGGGGGAATCGATGTATGGTTGCTTACGGAAAAGCTTTTTTCGCCAACATTTGAAAATTTATTTACCCGCCAAGAATGAAGCTCATTTTTGGAATGTATAGGGTTGAGTGTGGACGAATGTCGGTTGCATCTATGATGAAGGCAGACCTTATTTATGCACGATCTTTTTTAATAAAAGAATAATACCGTGTTATAATATATTTATTTTTGCTCATAATTAAGTTTAATGAATCTAATTTTTGACTAGAAATTAATGTTGACTGTGGCTGGGAACTTGGGAAAGCTGAATTTTCTACAGGCGCCTTCTATTTATAATTAATTAAATGGCAAGAAACTAATATGTTAACTGATAACTAATTTCTATCTTCTATTGGTTTGTTAAATGAAATTTAAAGTTTTCACAAAGTAATGGAATGAACTTACAAGTTTTATTTAAATTCTTAATGGAAGCTAAAAATGATGCTTTATTCAGAATACAAATTCGATGTAGTTTTAATTTTATTTCTTGCAATTTGGCTGTATTCATTGGAAAGTATTTTAGTTTTTTTATACTATTAATTTTAATGCCCATATTTTGTTTGTTTGTTGTTGTACAATACTAAATGTTTTTTTAAAAATTAGCTAAATTTTTTTTAAATGATGCTTTTAAAAAATTATATATATATATTTTTACCTAATTAAGTAATAAATTAGTGTTATAGAACATTTAAAATATTTTTTATAACTGCGGGCATGCTTTGATTTTGTTATTTGCTAGTATTTATAGTAGCAATAAAGCATTTATATTTTGTGGTCTAAAAATTGCAATAATAAAAATCTGTAATCTCTTTCTTGCAGTTTTGTACATTCTATTTTTTTTTTTTTTAATGTTGATAATGTGCATGATGAACTCTTTAAAATTTGTTTTTTAATTTAATAATTCATACTTGTAAAAATATGCATTGTAAAGATATATATATATAATTTTAGCTAAGTTTTTGATAAAATATGGCTTATTCTCTGTTAAGAAAGTATGATAAACCAAAAATCCTCAAAGGAATCATCAAAATATTCAATATTTTCTATTTAATAAAAACTAATTTTTGTTTGGTTAAAATAAGATTTTTATTGAATTAAAAATTATATGCATAAGTTGATTAATATTACATGATTTTAAAAAGTACTCTTTCAATACATATATTTCTTATTCTAAATTATTAATTTTTTTTCATAAATGCTTAATACATTTATTTATGCATACAGCAATTTAATTCTTCTTTTAATGCTAAAAATCAGAATTTTGATTGAAAGTAGCCAAACTAAATTTGAAAAGGTAATAGAATCAATCATTTCTAATTATACGATTGGTGTAATAATATTTTAAAAGAAAATTTGTTTTAAAAATTCTAATATCGTGGATAAATTTGTTCTAAATGTTGAATTTTCTAGTTTTATAATAATGCACAGAAGTTGAAACTTTTAAAGAAAATTTGGAATGTAATTTTTAATTTCAAAAAATAAAAATTATTTTTTAATTTAATATAAAAATATTAGTGTATTCTAAATTAGTCAATAGAATTTTCAATTAAATTGTAAAATATCATTTGTTAATTTTTGCATAATATTTAAGTCATATTTTATTCAACACTTACATTTTCTCAAGAAATTTTTCTTTTTCTTAGTTTTTTTAAGCTTAATTTCTTCTCATTTTGATTTTCAATAATAATTCATGAAATAAAAATGATTTGTTTCACAAGCATTCATTATTGTAATATACAAATGTATATTAGTTAACCAAGCCATTAACAAAATAAACATTTACTCCACCTTAAAAAATGCTATACTAACATTGTATTAACTGATTCAAATGAGTGGATAAATACCAAGTGATGAATAGTTCTGAGATATTGTGTAAAAAAAATTATAAAGGATGATGAAAATCCTTAAAACCTATAAAACTTATATAGTTTATATACCTACTTTATCTTTTAGAATTAAGGTTTTGACTAAATTATTAAAAAAGACAATTTCTATGAGGATATAGAAGAAAAAAAATGTTTTAGGAAAAAAAAATTGGAAAATAATCTTTTTTGTTTTAAAGTAATGAATAATTACATTGGAATAATGAAATTTATCACTGTTTATGTTAAATTGAAAAAAATTATTTACAATTTAGAATCAATAATAAAAATAATCATAATCTCTGAATCAAATTATCTGCGAATTCATTTGTTCAATAGGAATTTAATAACTTGGAGAATATGACTTTAGTCACTTGGAAACTTTAAATCAACTTCCATTGTCCCCATTACAAAAACGTAAAGAAAGGCTAATTTCCAAAAATAATTTAGTATTGATTCAATTCACCTTCAGTAAAAATTTTAAACTACTAACGCAAATAGGTTAAAACTGTCTGAGTGGTTTAACTTGCATATATCAATTGGATCAATAAAAGAAAATAGATGGCAATCAACTGAAGACAGATTTTATTCATTACAGAAAAAAAGGATGGACAGAGAATGAATAATATCAGAAGGATCACAAAATATGTTCTGATCATTGTTTTGATGAAGGAGTTTGTATGAAACCAGTATTTTAAAAATCAAAGTAGTTTTGTACATTTTAAATGCAACTGAAAGAACTACCTGGGCCATTGTATTCACAAAAGAAGAAAAAAGAAATCTTTTAGCATATGAAAGAGCAGTTGAACTTGGATATGTATCATATAATTGGGAACTTCTAAAGAGATAAAGAGAACTTGACAGGAAAAAAAAAAACTTAATGAACAAAGAGAAAGCACAATCATTTACAATTGGAATATATGAATAATATATTCTCAAGATATTGTATCAAAGCTGATAATCTATGCAACTCCTCTCAAAATTCAAATTGTACCTCTAAAACATGATTCTTATTAATGCCTAAACCACAGCCTGAAAATTGGAAGGAAAAAAACTGTAAACAGTATCTTTCACTTTTGTTTCCAATATCATTTTAAATAATTAAAAAAAAAAAATCTTTCTTTTTTATTTAGTTAAAATTACTTTTTAAAAAATCGTCTACCTCATTATTATTCATTGTAACTAAAAAGAATTTAAATTAAGTATGTTAAATGTATGATGTGTTATTCTTTGTTTTTTTATTAATTTTTTAAAAATTTTATGAAATAAAAAAAAATTATATGCTTCCCTCCCTTTCTCTCTTTTATCTTTATACTTTTTCTGCCTCTTTATAACATTAGCATATAAGATCATACAGTTTTTTTTATATGAATACAATTAATTGAAAAATAAATAACCATTGTGGATATTTATCCTTAAAATTAGATACCTGAATGCCATCACTAATCAACTCGCACTAAAAGAAAATTTTACTTTTGAAGAAAAATAATTATTTTGCGAATAAAAGAAACCTTGGTTAATGCTTCAGAAGAAAATTTCATAATTTCCAAATGTATTTTTTGAAGTTTTAAATACTAAATCTGAATGATAAAATGGTATTTTAACAAAATTTCGAATATGGCTGTGTTAATTTACCTAAGCATTTTTATTGAACAAATAAAATATCTTGAAGGGTACGAGAAATTGTGTTGTTTCAAGATGTCATAAGGAATTGTTTACCTCGTTTGTAGATTTTTCAGCTACTACTGCAAACATAATATTCCATTTTTTTTCAAAGATTATTGTTATCAAATAATATTGCTGTCATACTTTTTTTTTTTTTTTGTAATCACTATATTACATACAAACAAACGCGTAATGTTGAGTGACAGAAAAAACAAGTTTAAATTAATGACAAAAGAATAAATTCATCTTTACTTGATTAGTTAAATTTTGATAGTCTTGGGAATGAAATGAATTTTATTACAATAATAAAAATTATTGTAGTAATACATTCTAAAATATTTTTTTAGTTTATTTATATTAAAAAGGCAATTGTATGATAATGAAATTGATATCAATAAAAGGATTTTGATATTAAGTTTGAAAAATGGTGTTAGTATCATTTTTGTACAATAATATATTTGGGAATTATAAAGAGGAAAACATCAACATTTTGTTTAGTTAAAATTATAACTGGAAATTATGATGCATTGCATCAAAGCACACGCTTTCATCTTTTAAAGCATGTTTGATAGATTTTCAGTTTCTGGAGTCGGCAGTCTGTCTTATAACTCATGTTAAAGTATAGATAAATATATGAACAACTATATATTTCTTCAGTAAGATTGAAATTACAATTGCATATCTGTATATTGACCTAATGTCATTCTTTGATTTGATATCCACCAGAATGCAGCATCTTGTAAAATTTTTATTCATCTACTATTCTATTTAAAAGTGAAGGTTTTTTTTTATCAATTAATTTTAATAAACATTATTTTGTTCTTTAGCATTTTAATCATCAAAATAAAATTGCTTAAATGTAGTTTCTCAAAGAAAGCTTATTTGCAGAAAAGTATTTCTTAGATAGCGCAGTAACCGATGCTTTTATGAGCATAAAGAAAGAAAAATAGATACTTATGACAGTTCTGTAATTGATTTTTCCACTTCCATCTACTTATCTATCTCTGCTGCTTTTGAAAAGCTACCCCAATTTGCTTACGGCAACAAAACCACCGGGTGGTGGTAAGCAGATGCGCTCTTATCTAGTATCATATGTGCTAAAGTTGTAGGATTAACGGAATTTAATTACCTGTTAGAGAAAACTTGGTAAACAGTTAGAAAAGCTGTAGGGAATGCATATTTCTCATTCTTATAATGCGAGTGATTGATGGATAATGATTCTTTTTTATGGGATAATCAACATTTTTCCCACGCGAAACTTGATAATTACACTTTAACCCATGCCTGGAGATGGGAAAATTCAGTGAACTCATGATCTAATTTCCTTCAAACAAATGCCTTCATTTTATAAAGGCAAATGAATAAATTTTTATTGAATTAAAAAAAAGACAAATTAAGGAATAATTAAACAGACAGTTATTT
This sequence comes from Argiope bruennichi, assembly GCF_947563725.1. Lineage (NCBI taxonomy): Eukaryota > Metazoa > Arthropoda > Arachnida > Araneae > Araneidae > Argiope > Argiope bruennichi. The sequence goes on along the minus strand of NC_079162.1, from coordinate 5,834,320 downwards.
GTTTACACAAATGATATAACAAAGTATTTGACATTCGCATTGGTCTGTGAATATCCATTTTGAACGGATGATTTTTAAGTAAAGTTGATTAAACCGAATCTATTTTTCCCTTGTAGCATATAAATATTACAAACACTTGATAAAGAATATTGGAATTATTATTACGATTTATTTCTTATTTAATACTTTTTTATCGATGTATTTTAGTCAGTTTTTGAGTTCGCTGTTTTGAGCTGCATTTTAATATAGTTAATGTTTTGATAGCAATAATGGACAAGACCATTTTTTATACAACCATGTCGAATGAGTTTTATTTCAATATATAGTATGTATAAATATATATATATATATATAGAGAGAGAGAGATTAATTAAAATTATAGTTGTAAATTTTGATAAATTGCCTAAAAGTACACATTTTTCTCCTCTAAATCACGTTTGCTAAATGTTAAGCTTTGGGGCGGCAGTCTGTCTTGTAACTCATGTTAACATATAGATAAACACATTAATAATTATATTATTCTTCAGTAAGACTGAAATTACGAACGGGTGTCAGCATCTTATTCTAACGTTATTCTGTTGATTTAATATTCATTAAAAAGGACCGGGAAGAGCTATTTGGAAGGCAGCATATAGCAAAATTTTTATTATTTTTATTAATCTGCTTAATGATGAAGATTTTTAACCAAAAAATTTTTATAACATGAGTTATGTTTTCCCCTTTCTTGTTTGGCATTGTATTCATCAAAGAAAGAAATCGCTTAAAAGTAGCTTCTCAAATAAAGGCAATCGTTTGCAAAAATAAATTCAAGTTAAAATATCGATTTTTATTTATTCTTTTATTTTTTCTTTTTATTGGGCTCGATTTTTCATTCGGTTGACATGTTTAATTTTTCTGAAAAGGATATTGCATTATTTACAAAAATTTTAACATGATTAAATTTATAGAATGGATGTTGTCTCTGAATTAAGTTAGAACATTTATAAGGCAAAAACATATTCGAGATTTCTGAAGGCTAGACCGTTCAACCGAAAGTTGTTTCCTAATTTGAATAATAAATGTTCACTAAGAAAAGTTTTTAAAATTGCAAATAGGTTTTTTTCTTTAAAAATTTATTGACGTTTTAACCCTTCGTCTCAATAACTTCGGAGCGTATTGTTGCATAGGAGTCATTCTTATGCCATTTTAAAATTCAAAATATTAATTATTCAGTGATATCAATTTTATTTCTGTGTCTTTTTCATATTTTAATTTTTTCTTTCTGTGTCTTCTTTTCATATTTTAATTAAATATTTGAAAATATTTTAAAGAATATTTTATAATAATACTTTCTAGTACCTTTGTTACAGGGTTGGTCGTAGAAAACGCGAGGCCCAATCTGAAACTATTTTCTATAATGCTTATTTCTAGACAATTTTTACCAGTTATATAAAATAACTTTTGTAAAAAAAAAACACTTTTTAAAAGATATTCTAATTAGTGAATTAAAAGTAGATTTAAAAAAATTTTAATTGATTTTTTAAAAAATTTTAAATTATTGTTGCTATTCTCCTTTGGCAACTAGCTGGTTTGCCTAGAATTAACATTTGCTTTTCAATTAAATATTTTGTGTAACTTGCTCTCTTAATAGATTCTCAAGCAAAATGGTTTTAAGCTTCAAATTTTTATAAACATAGCACCGATACTATTATAGAAGCCTTTCCTTATTCTGTTCGTTCTTCGATGCCTTTCTCTAATTTTCTATCAGTTCCCGTAAAATGTGAACTTGAAATTTAAGCTGGAATTGATAAAACTTCAATAAATACATTTTTTAAAAACCAAACACGTCTTTTAAAAAAAATATGAGTTCAGAATTGAAATCTAATTTGTATTACAGAATATTTTAATAATTTATGAATTATATAAAAACATTATTCAATAATATTTTCTTTGGCCTCATCATAAAATTTTATTTTCAATTTTGCTTTCTGAAGGATTTAAATGTTGTAATATTTTATTTTATTTCAATAAAAAAAAAGTACTTCTGTAAACGATTATGAAGTCTAAAATTTATTTTGTCCTTCAGGCCTACGAATCCTATTCAATAAAATAATCTTGATCATCTAACGTTTCCATCTTTTGCGTTATAAATCCTTGAATATCCTTATTTTAGGACAATCAAAACTGTAATTATTTTAGGTCGATCAATCTTCGAGAAACTCAGGGCATTGATTGAATATCTTCGAGATGGTCAATGGAATTCCGCGATTTTATAAAACAGTGACATTCAAATTGTCATAACTCACTCAGTTTTGGTCACAAAAGGGCGAACTTTTTTTATTTAAAGCAACAAAATATATGTAGAAGAATTATTAAAAGCATGCTTCATATTTAATCCAACTCAACATGGGAAAATAAACCGAACCTTCATATCTTGGTCATATCAGTGGGAGAATGCCAAGATGAGGTATTAGGAGCAACAATGTAAATGGTTTCAGTTTCTCTTCAATAATTAAATACAGTGTTGTAAAATAAACTTAAAAACTTTTAAAAAATAAAAAATTATATGGCAAAAATTTTAGCATCATTAAAAAGATAATGTTTTGAATTTTAAGATGCTGTACAAATTGTTTTTCTGCTATATTTTCAGAAATTATTGCAAAAACGCCAAAATTTTACAAATTTTAATTAACTGAAAATTCAAAAAATTGCGCCGATATTTCAAATTTTCGCACTGCATATATGTGCAAAATCTGGTTGTTATAGATCAAACGATTTGCTCTACAGTACCAATACAAACACACACAAATTTATCTTTATAATTAGTGTAGATTATATGCATTATGTAATTTAAAAATAAAGTGTTTTTTTCTCATATTCAGTACCGGATGGCACTACTCATGTGAAATTAAAAATTAAGTAAATGGACAAGTTAATTTTCAGTAAAATTATGTATAGTCATAGAGAATACAAACGTGCCGTGCAATTTTGAAACTCTGTCTCCTGAGAGAGTGAATAAAAATTCCATTACAGAACTTCATTTTTACAAACAGGAAATGCATTATCTATCCTAATTATAAAGATGAATGTATGTGTCTTCGTGCGTATGTGAGTATTTGCGTAAGACAATAAAAGTAACACATCTTTGATGTCTGGAAATTTCGCGGTATCACTGTTATATAGTTATATCTAAATAACTTATTTGGAATTAAATATAATCAATATTTTTGTCTTACCAGCTGATCACCGGGAGGGATATTTACTAATAATAAAGATGAGTATGTGTTTGTGCGTCTGTATATCTGGGTGTTGACGCTCTATTAATCAAACCGTAAGACCTATAGCTACCAAACTTAGTACGCAACTATGTTGGACGGATAAAATGTGCACTTCGGAGCAATGTTTTAAAAATTTCATTTAGAATTTTAATTAATTAAAAATTAAGCAAGTTCTTGATGTTTATTTCACTCGCTAACTTTCGCAAATATTACAGTATAAATGTTATTTTTATATATTCAGAAATTTTTTTCAATGATTGTAATTTTTTGCTGTATAAATATTTTTTTCATATTTAATCAATTTTCTAAAAATATTTTAGGCACATTTTCTAGCAAAAATCTTAAGAATTCTGAGCAAATATTAAGCGTATCAAGATTAATTATTTAAAAGCATAAGAATTCTTAATGAACACCAAAGTTATTAAATTTGCAAAAAAATGTTCAGTTTTCGTTTTACTGTGCGAATTATTATTCTGTCCTTTACAAAAATTATGACTGGCAAAGCTGATTTCAGGAAAGTACGCAATATAATTATCTAATTCTGCAAAAAAAAAAAAAAAAAAAAAAAATCTGAAAAATTTACATTTAAAATATTTTTAATATGAAGAAAAATGCCAATTTTTGTTTTGCTTTAGGTTAGAAATTAGATTGTATTGTTAAAAGACTAAATATCAAAGTGCATCCACGATGGTTAGTGGCGTTGGCAGAAAATAAGGGAAATGCATAGTAAAATGAATAGAATCATAGATGTCTTCTAATATTATATTTATTATAGACTATCTATCAAAATTTGAAGCTTATAAATAATTTGCTTAAGAAGCTATTAAGACCCAGTTACGTAAAGTATTTAATTGAAAATTTTAGCGGCCATTAACTTTGGCTAGCCAGTTGGTCGGTGACTAGTATTAAATAAAATGTTGCTATAGATATAACTCAGCAATAGAATGGAAATCACAAATAGAAATTAACGCTAAATAGAAAAATGATTAAAACGTGTTTTTCACACTGATTAATAAACCAAACATACTCGTAAATTTATATATACTTTAAAACATATGCTTTAATTTTTAATTTATGAATGCACATAAGCTAGCCAACAAATGAACAAAAATTTGTATACTATTTGTGATAAGTAAATAGGTCACTATACTATTCATTTCAGTGACTTAACAAAGATTTATGAAAATTCTTTATTTGGTACAAAAAAAAATTGAAATGCAAGAACATTGTCAGAAATAAATAATTTTTAGGACTTACATAAAAAATAATTGAAAATTCATACATCATTATTGTCGTTTATTATTAGGGAGCAATTTTTCTTGTTTTTATTTCCTTTTGCGAACTTTTTATATAAATCCGAAATCCAGCTGATTTCAGATCCAATCGATATAACTGCCCAACAATTTAAGCGTCCTTGCTGAATTAATGATCGTAAGTTTGTTTTATAATTAATGATTTAATGATCTTAATTAATTTCAAGTTGAAAAACTTTCTTTCTACAAATGCTAAAGAAACTGAAATTGTCAAGAGAATCCGTAGATGAATATGTAAATTTGAAATGCGTCTTATCTGTTATCACAAGCCAGAAATTCAAAACTTTCATGGTTTTTTTTTTATTCTTAATTTTATTTTATTTCCAAAGGCATTCTTCAATTTCCTCACAAAGCATTCAACCATCATATTTTCATTCAAAAAAGAAATCGGAATGGGTTTTTTTCCCCTTCTGTAAATTATTTCACGAAAAAAACTATATTATTCCAAATGTTCCCATTAATGACATATGGATAAATACGTCTTGTTAAAATGGTGATTAATAAAGAAAAATGTTGATAGAATATCCATATCTAACATAATGGAAAAAAGTTTTAAAAATTAAAAAAAATACTTATTTTTGTGAGCATTTGAGCTCGCAAAAGTTAAAATAAAATTCTTAAAAATAACCCTTCAGGATTACAGGAGAATTCGAATTAAAAACAAATATCTTGTTTTGAATAAATTCAGTGCAGAATAATAATTTCATAAATTCACATTTCCTAGTTAAAAGGCTTTTATTTAAAAATTACTTTATTCAAATTTTATAGAAAACATCACTTTTATAATGAACCAGAATCCAATGCATAAAATGCTAATTATTTTTTAAACAAGAAATGCCTTGAAATTTTTATTTTCTGCTCACCAAAAGCTTCGCCACGGATCCATTAGTAAATAGCATGTTAAGTGGACAAGAAGTTAATAATTTCCGTTGCTGAAGAGTTATAACTTTCCGAATTCTTCTAAATTGTAAATTCTAAAAAAGATAGAAACAATGATGGAAACAGAGAGAAAAAAAAAAAAAAAGAGCTGATACAAAATTAGTAATAACATTGAAAACGGCTTTGAGCTTTTTTTTTCAACAGTGAAATATATATTGTTGCAAAATACGTTTAAAATATATTTCAAAAAATTTATTAAATATTGTAAGAAAAATTGTATGATAAACAAATTTGGTATCATTAAAAGGATATATATATATATTTTAATTTTATAATGCTATAAAAACTATTTTTCTACTGTAAACTTTTAAAAAGTTATCCCGAATAAAGACCAATATTTCGCTTAATTTTTAATTAACTAAAAAAATTTTTTAATCACTCTGAAAAGCACATTTTTACCCACCAAACTAAATATTTGCCAAATTTGATTGATACATGTCAAAAAGGCTGGTGTGTAAAGTCAGCACATGTACAAACAGTCAGAAGCTTTTTCCTTATGTATCAAAATTTAGTTAAAATACCAATACATTTTCTCACTAAACATTCTTGCCAGCAGGCTTATGTGTTTTTTAGCAAAGACTAATCACTCCCTAGCCCCTTTTTTTAATGAGCTAAGAATGATTTATTGGATGTTTGACTCGTACGGAAATGTCTGGTCCCAATACCCTTCTCGTGCCCCTTCCCCCTTTTTTTTCCCTACTAAATAGACAAAGTAGCTGTAAATTTTATGTTACGAACATACAATACCCTTCGTAAAAAGACTACTAGGATTCTTTTATGTTTGTAAAGGTCCATGGCAAGGCGGAAGAAAAATTAACCCTGTATGCAGGAAATAAGAAAGAGACCTTATGAACGTCGCCCAATTGGAAGCAATCGACTAAAGACCGATCCTGCTGAATTCTTGGTCTTATACTCAAGAATGTGTTTGATATTGTCGATATTAAACACCATTTTTATTTACTTTATTGCTGTTGTAATTAAGGGAAAAGAATAATATAAAAATAGATTAAAATGAAACCTAAAATATTATTATACTACGATATTTCGAATTAAAGGTTCGAATCACCTTAATATTAATTTTTTATATAATTTCTGTGATAAATTTGAAAAGAGAATATAAGTAGAGTCTATAGAAAATATAAGCCTTGATCTGCCGTCAAAGACATTTTTTTCCTTAATCTGTTCTATCCTAGCAGATAACAAGTGGTCAAGATCAATTACATGATGTCATTGATACCGGATAAGATTAATGTATTAATCATTGGAAGAAGTAATAGGATTTAATTGAACAAAATTAAAACACAGTGCCTAAAAATTTGCCATTGCAGGATATCCCTGTAGCGATGGTTCTAATTCTCTCGGAGAAAGCGCGCCAAAGTTTGATGTGCGTTTCATCTCCATGAATCATAAAATGGCCTTGAATGCGCAATATGACCCAGTTTCCCGCCTCTCGGGGAGCTCAGAGAGACATAACCAGAGTATTAGCTCCGAGGGACAGAGCGTGCGATGTTGTTGTGTGTCTAATAAAGATATATTTTTGATCTAACCGAAGAGTGATTGCTTCCAAACCCTTACATGGAGTCAGATCATGACAATGACATTATGGATTAATCAATCCTCCTCATCCCCTTTCCGAAAACTAAGAGAACTGCTCCACTTCGGACTCCTTCATGGTTTTTTTTTCTATCATTTTTCCTGATAGGTTTTCCAATATCCTTCGATTGATAGCGTTTGAAAAAGTCATAACAATAGTTTTTGATGCAAATTTAATTGAATTTTTTATTTCTTAAGATTTGAAGTCTGATTGGAAGAATTTACTTAATAAAATCAAATATCATAAATCCCATTATGGGCTTGAAGGGGTTTATACATTCCAGCTTATTTTCATCAAATAATCTACAAACAAGTTCATTACATTTTCAGAGAATAAATGTAGATTATTAAAAGAATAGTAGTTGATTAGAAAAGATATGTAGAAATTTGTAGAACAATTAAAGGTCCATGCTACACATTCAGCATTAATATAACAATATAGGCGCATACCCGGCAGCTGAACATAAATGCTAAATAGAGAATCAGTCAATAAATATTAATTTTGGATTTTAAGAGGAGTCGGTGCATAACTAAGCAGGTATTCCATGTACGACATGGCTAGAGCCGAAGAAGAAACATGAGCTCTAATGTTAGCTAACTATTTAATATATAGACACCGCGTTCCCCAATGATATAAGTAGACTGTTTTGTTTCACATTGAAAACACATTTACATTATAAGGATGATTATTGTTAGATGTATACTTTGGAAACGAAATCGAAATAATTAGGGATGTACCAGCTGCTTTCGGTGACCAGCTGGTCTGTCCATCATATATTTAGTATTACTTTAATTATGTCAATTAAAGTATTTGCAATAAATTTAATTTTTGTTAAATTAATGCATGAATTGAAAAAAAAAATAACAAGTTATATATAGTTGTAAATTATTATAAAAAATACTGTTTATGAGATTTTTTTTGAGAATTATTTTTTAATACTTAATTTTAGTTTAATTCTTCTTTAATTCTTAGTTTTTTTATGACAATAACTGTTTAAGCAAACTATAATATATAAATAATTGACATAACCTTCGAAAAGAATGATCTTGCAGTTGATAGAAGATTTATTTAATGATTCAGCTAAGAAGTAAATATATTAAAACTAATAGAAAGTTAATTTTTAAAATTGACGTTTATTAAATGATAGAAAAAAGCCATAAAAAGCTGGTCAAATAAAAAAATCAACTGTATTTTATTAGGAAAAAAAGATGATGCTCCAGTTATACCTAATTTTTAATTTTATTTTAACCTAAAATAAATGAAATAAAATAAATAAAAAATAAATAATAGAAATGAAAATAATAAAATAGATTTGAATCTTCATCCAAAATATTATAGAAAGCCAAGATAGTAGATTTTAATTGTTTAGTTTTATATTATCTTTAAAAAACTAAAATGACAATAATATGTGCATAACATTGTATTGAATATCACTGCAATGTGCTCATATAGAAGTATAGTTTACTAAACCAATGAAAAATATTTTTGAAAAATATGTTTAAAAGTATTTTGAAAAATACTAAGATCAAAGAAGAAAAATATTGAATGGAATTAAAAAAAAAAAAAAAAAAAAAAAAAAAAAAAAAAGATAATTGAAAAACAAATTTTTTTTAAAATTTAAAATGATTTTGGTCAGCGATATATTTTGAATTTATAAAGAAAATGCTGGAATTTTGTTAATTTTTTATTAAAATTTTAATTTAATTTTTGAAACAAGATTTCTTAATATTGCTATCTAAGAAATAGCTAATTGCCAGCCAAATTTGGAAGCTCTAAGTCCAACAACCTGCCTTGAAAGATGCAATTTATTGATAGCATGCCAGCCTATAAATTTTATAATATTAAAAGTATGAATAATTTTATTTCATATTTTTTAACAAAGAAAAATCATTCAGATTTGATTGAAAAATGAAAATGATTTGTCTGTCATTTACGATATTGCTGAAAATCAAAATTTAAAAATTTGTTAAAATAAAGAATATCATAAGATTTTATAATTAAAAAGATATATGTCTAAATATACTTTTACTTTAAAGATGAATTAAAATCTTTTTTTTAATTTGGAAACATTTTCGAAAGTTATTGCAGAAAAACTTCAAACTTTTTCGCTGTTTTTAAATAATAAAAATTAAAAAATTGCTCTACCAAGCATTACAGTTTCCTACCCTCCAAAACATATTTATTCTTCTCTGCATACACACGCGCACGTTTTCTTTTATTAGAAAAAAATTTGCATATATTAAAAAATTTATATATATATTATATAGAAAGTCCTTGCAGTCAAATGTTATTTCGAATCGCAATAACATAAAAGCATTTATTTATTCAAATTTCGCATGAAAATATTTCTATTATTATCGACTGTTGGAGACGTTTTCTTTCAAATGAAAAATACTTATCTATCTATACTTATAATAAAGCTCAATGTGTGTGTGTGTGTGTGTGTGTGTTGGCGCTCTACAGGCCAGGTCATTTGACATACAGCTATCAAATTTGGTACATGTATACCTTAGAGGTCGGGAATGTGCACCTGGGGTCCCTTTTTTTGAAATTTTAATTAGAATTTTAATTATTAATTAAAAACTAACTTTCCCGCCAAAAAATCTTTTATTTTCCCCACCGCCAACTTTTCCGCCAAAAAAATCTTCCATTTTCGCCACCGCCAAATGAGTAAGGCTTCCGGGGTTTTTTTCTCCCAACAGTAATGAGGCTAGGGTTAGTATTTTTCGGCGGATTATTTCAAACGATTCTGTTTATTTTCTTAATGTTTGATGCATTTAAAATTAAACATTGTTAATTAATCGATCCTTCAGATTCATTCTGAAGAACTTTTGAATAAAAATAAAACAGAATAAAGGAAATTAAAAATTTCTAATCCGCATAGCGTTACCCCAACTGGCGTAGAAAAAAAATAACGTATTTGCGTTACGTAACTGGAGTTGAAAATTCACGCATGCGCTTTGTGTTCTGAATTTCGCATTGTGTTGACGAATTATTATCAACCGATGCGGACTGGATTTAAATTTTTTTTAGGTTCGTTGCATGTTTTTGTAATTAAAATGTATTTATGTTAGTTATATATTTTTTGTATATGCTTATAGTTTTAAGTGCATCGTTTTTTAAGTAGTTTTTTTAAAACCTGTTTTAAACCGTCTATTTTAAACGATTCGTTTCATTTTCTTAGTGTTTGATGCATTTAAAAGTAAACATTGTTAATGAATCGATCTGCTCATGATGAATCTAAGAAAATTTTGTTGACAAATTCTTGAGATAATACGTAAATTGAAAAGGATAATCTTTAGTGCCCATAAAGTTTAAACGCTGAGTGACTCTATTTTCATTAATCAGATTATAAAAAAATTCTTTGTTTCAGTAAAAAATATTATTATATTAATTGCAGATTAATTCTTTCCACTTTAATTTAAAACATAAATTCTACGGGTGTTAACAGAAAATTAGAGAGATACATATTACGTTATGACTGAAGGCCTTTATAATATTATAAGTGAATTATATGACTATCAAAATTTGAAGTTTTAAAATATTTCGTCGACAAATTCTTGAGATATTACATAAATTAAGAAAGATATTTTTTAGTTCCCATAAGGTTTAAATGCTCAGTGACTCTGTTTTCGTTAATCATGTTATTAAAAAAATTAACATTTATTGACGAACACGAATACACTGATATTCACCGTTACTCTGATTAGATATTATAAAATCTGAATAGATAAACATAAACGTGTAAACCGGTTTCTATGGCAACACAGCTGGAAAGGGAAAAGAAGTTTCCGAAGAAAATTCACGCATGCGCATTGTTCTGATTGTTGTCATGACAACCACTTTCAACAGACGATTTAAATTATTTTTAGGTGAGTTACATGCTTTTGTAAGTAAATTGTATTTATGTTAGTTATATATTTTTTGTATATGCTTATAGTTTTAAGTACATCGTTTTTAAGTAGTTTTTTTTAAACCTGTTTTCAATGATTTAAATTATTTTTAGGTTAGTTGCATGCTTTTGTAATTAAATTGTATTTATGTTAGTTATATATTTTTTTGTATATGCTTATAGTTTTAATTACATCGTTTTTTAAGTAGTTTTTTTAAACCTGTTTTAGACCGATTATTTTAAACGATTCATTTTATTTTCTTAGTGTTTGATGCATTTAAAAATAAACATTGTTCATTAATCGATCTGTTCATGATGAATCCGCGAAAATTTTGTTGACAAATTCTTGAGATATTACATAAATTAAGAAAGATATTCTTTAGTGTCCATAAAGTTTAAACGCTCAGTGACTCTATTATCAGTAACCATATTATTAAAAAAAATGCTTTGTTTCAGTAAAAAATATTATTATATTAATTGCAGATGAATCATTTACACTTTAATTTAAAGCATAAATTCTACGAGGGGTAACAGAAAATTAGAGAGATACATATCACGTTATGACTGAAGGCCTTTATAATATTATGAGTGAATTATATGACTATCAAAATTTGAAGTTTTAAAATATTTTGCTGAAGAATCTATTAAAGTTGGAATTGCATAAAATATTTAATTATTAAAATTTTAACGAACATTAAGATTGGCGAACCGGCTGGTCGCCAAAGGCGGCTAGTACTTATAATAAAGCTCAATGTGTGTGTGTGTGTGTGTGTGTGTGTTGGCGCTCTACAGGCCAGACCGTTTGACATACAGCTACCAAATTTGGTACATGTATACCTTGGAGGTTGGGAATGTGCACCTGGGGTTTCTTTTTTCGAATTTTTAATTAGAATTTTAATTATTAATTAAAAACTAACTTTCCCGCCAAAAAAATCTTCCATTTTCCCCACCGCCAACTTTTCCGCCAAAAAAATCTTCCATTATCCCCAGCGCCAAACGAGAAAGGCTTCCGTTTTTTTTTCTCCCAACAGTAATGAGGCTAGGGTTAAAATTTTTCGGTGGATTATTTCAATCGGTTCTGTTTATTTTCTTAATGTTTGATGCATTTAAAATTAAACATTGTTAATTAATATATGTTTCAGATTCATTCTGAAGTACTTTTGAATTAAAATAAAACAGAATAAAGGAAATTAAAAATTTCTAATCCGCATAGCGTTACCCCAACTGGCGTAGAAAAAAATCACGTATTTGCGTTACGTAACCGGCGAAGAAAATTCACGCATGCGCATTCTGTTCTGATTGTTGCCATGGCAACGTTATCAATGGATGATTTAAATTATTTTTGGGTTAGTTGCATGCTTTTGTAAGTAAATTGTATTTATGTTAGTTATATATTTTTTGTATATGCTTATAGTTTTAAGTACATCGTTTTTTAAGTAGTTTTTTTTAAACCTGTTTTCAACCGTTTATTTTAAACGATTCGTTTTATTTTCTTAGTGTTTGATGCATTTAAATTTAAACATTGTTAATTAATCGATCTGCTCATAATGAATCTAAGAAAATTTTGTTGACCAACTCTTGAGATATTACATAAATTTAAAAAGATATTCTTTAGTGCCCATAAAGTTTAAACGCTGAGTGACTCTATTTTCAGTAATCAGATTATAAAAAAATGCTTTGTTTCAGTAAAAAATATTATTATATTAATTGAAGATAAATTCTTTCCACTTTAATTTAAAGCATAAATTCTACGGGTGCTAACAGAAAATGAGAGAGATACATATTACGTTACGACTGAAGGCCTTTATAATATTATGAATGAATTATATGATAATCAAAATTTGAAGTTTTAAAATATTTTGATGAAAAAGCTATTAAAGTAGAAATTGCATAAAATATTTAATTATTAAAATTTTAACGAACATTAAGATTGGCGAACCAGCTGGTCGCCAAAGGCGGCTAGTACAATAATAAAATAAATAAAAAATAATAAATAAATACATTTATATTTTCAATGTTATTTAATAAATAATAATTTTTAACAAATGACTTCAAAAAATTCTTAATAAATAAATACATTTTAATAATAATAAAGAATTTATTTACATCAAAATCAATTTAAAATAAAAAAAATTATCAGATGAATTTCTGAAAGAGTGTAAAAGAAACGAGTAAAGTTTCAGAAAGAGTAAAAGAAACGAAACAGTTTGACGATTCCAAGTTTTGGCGGAATAAAATAAAAAACAAAATTGCGCAATAGGAAATGAAAAAGATTGGCATAATTCGCCACAAATGTGCTTATTTGCCAAATCTTATAACCCCTATTATAGCTAATCCTGCATTTGGGATAGTTCTTGTTAGCGCCTACAGATGGCTGTAGACTGCTGGCGCCGTCTACAGGCACTAATTGGAACCTAGCTTGATCCTCCAATACGTCCTCCGGTTAACTCTACCCACACACACACACAAAAAGTGAAATAAATAAGAGATAATATCAATATAGACACTCAAAACTTTAGCAGCGCTCACACTTCGTTGTGACAAAATTCGTAACTACAGTCAAAACAAAATTCGTAACTTTTCACATGATAGAGTATCTCAAATATCTGAAGCAAATATTTCATTCTGGGAATAATGTTTTTTATGTTGAAGATTGAATTTGCAGCATTGGGAATCCACTCAGAAATTTATTTAACGATGTCAATTAGCATTTGAATTTTATTTTATTGTATTGGCTGGAGAACAATATAAAAAATATAAAATTTTATGTTTTTATTTCAATTGCTTTAGATGTTAAATTAAATGCCAAATCTCAGTTTTTAAAATAACTATAGTTATCACTTTGTTTTGTAGCATTTTTATTGATACTTAAACTTGTCTTGTTTAAAAGTAACTGAAGCACTGCTTCAATTACTTGGTTGAAACCTCACTGCTGTCTGAGATAGTACAGTACTCTGCAAATTTCTTAAGATGTTTGATTCTTCATTAACTGGACGGTAGATTTAACTTTGAAAAGGCCCACATAAACTGTAAATCTTCTAAAAAAGTAAGTTTTGTGTCAAGAAAATTTTCAAATATCTGACACTCCTATTGAGTTACCGAAGCCTTCTAAAGAATTTAATGCAGCTGAATTTCGGTCCCTTTTTAAAGCAGTACAAAACTTATTTTGGAAAGGAATTCGTAAAGAAAAGCTACCTTAACTTCCACAGGAGAAGGAAATCAGATCTTCGCCATACATGGAGGATATATAAGGCAACGATTCTCAACCTGTGGAGCGCAACCTGCGGACGCAAGCACACTAGAGGGGAGGAGAGAATATCCAAGAGAAAATATTGTTTAAAAAATTCATTAACTGACTGAAAGAAAAGCACACATACACATAAAAAACAAAATACATTTCGACATATTTAATAACTTATTAAAGCAAAACAATTTACTAAATAAAAACTTACTTAATCAAAATATACTAAATTAAAAAATTTAATAACTACTATTAGTGACTTCCTTGGGCCTGTCTTGCAACGTTTTTCGAAGGAAGGTTTAATGTTAGAAATAGTCACTCTCAGCTCTTTTTCTATATTTAGCCGATATCTATATTTTGTTTTCAAAGAAGCCACAGCAGAAAATCCAATTTCGCAAAGGTAGGATGTTGAAAATGGTAATAGAATGTGAAATGCACTTGTTTTTAGTGCAGAAAAATCATCCTCTACTCCTGCCCAAAATTCAAAAAGTGATTTATTACTAAATTGTCTTTTAGTTTCACCACTTGTCGTGAGGCCTATGAATTTTTCTTCCTCATCAATTGAGAGTCCTTTGGGAGTCTTATGAAATGGACCCCTAACCCACTCGTAACTTGCTATCAGTTTGTCATCAGCAAGAAAAGACTTTTTAAAATTCTTTGCCAGCATGGCTAAATGATTTTCAATGGTTACAAAACAACTTTTACATGTTCTTCATCAGCCTCGTAAGCTTTAATACAATCATCCACGTTTGCAAACATTGTTAGTTTTTTTTTTATTTATATTTCTGCTCCACAATTCCTATTTTCTACAAAAAGCATTAATTTTATCACTTGTATCCAACATATGTCTATTTCCTCCTTGGAGTTGAAGAAGTTATTAAATTTCTCGAATATATCGACCAAGTAGCTCACTTTCATCACAAATAAACCATCGCGAAAATTATTTGCATTTTCTATTAGGTTACTCCCTTATTTGATTGATGAATCCCTTTCTGCATTAGCAATACTGAAACACTTTTTAATGGATATTGAAAATACTAATATAAGAGTTGATGGGACAGTTCTAGAGACGGGTACCATTTTACGATTTTCCGCCAAATTTTTCTCGCCAAGCCCCGCGGACGCTGTAATCTTCAGAATTGTGTTTTTCAATATTATGACTATTTTCAAGAGATTTTTTTCTGAAGATTACAGCGTCCATGGGGCTATGGCAGGAGAAAAATTTGGCATGAAGTATACAAAAAGAGCAAAAACAAGAATTAGAAATAATTAAAAATGGCACAATTTGAACAATGTTAAATTTAAAAAAATGCACAAAAATAACAATACATTTTTTTTAACTCACCCGATTTAACGATGTGAATTTCGTTGGTATGGCAGCTATTGCTCTTTTTGAATTTCTTTGTCAGGCGGGTACACTTTTATGATGGATTCGAAAAATTGCCGGGTGATCGATTTATCCTCGGAGCGGTGACACCGCCTCCAAATGTATTCTACTAAATACCGTCCCGTCTTTCACTTTTCTTGTTCCTTTTAAAGATCGCTTACATGCTCCCCAAGGCCCCTCGACTGAATTCGTGTGGGCACCTGTATCCGGGTCCTTGAATGTGAGACTATGATTAACTGTCAGGTGCACAAATGCCTCGGATGAAAGACAATCGTACTCCTTCCAGCAGTCAGACATTATTGTGGAACCCGGAAGAACCCATTCTTTCAGTACCGAAATCAAAGTTTCGCTTGTTCGATCCGGTACCACAGCCATAAAACATTTATTCGAATCCCTTTCAACACCTCCAAAAACCCATGCACCCACAGCCCTCTTTCCCTTATTATATTTTCGTTTCCCAAATTTTGACTCATCAATCTCAACAATTTTACCCGGCCCCCCAAGTGTAACACTTTCATTCACAAACCTTTCCCTACAAACACATACCTCCCTACAAAAACTCATCCAGTCTGTCGTGGTTTGCCTGGCGATATCGGCCTCTTCCATTATAAACGAGTGAGTACAACCCTTCACCCACATGGCCGTCGCCAATAAAACCTTTGACAGATCCATCCGAGAATTTTCAAACCAAGAATTAACCCGAATACTTAATTTACAATAATGCCTTTCCCTTCTACAAACCCAATTAACCCCATCCCCCCGATGTTTCCTTTCCGTTAATACCATATCCTGTCCGCATTCACCACACTTCCGTCCATCAGCAATTAAACCCATTTTCATGCACCATTCAACACACGCTTTCGCTCCCAAACGTTCTAAATAAAAACACCTCAATTTAAGGGATTCCTCATTTGTCACATTCATACCAGCCATTTCACACCACAAGAAAAATCGAAGAAAGTAAGAAAAAAATACGTTACAAGACTTGGAGAGCAGAAGAAATCCGAAAAAATCCAGTCGTCAATTAACTCGGGAGAAAATCTTGAAATTCCCCACGAAAAGCTGCCACCACAAGAGAAATCGAAGAGAGCAAAAAAAAAATGACGTTACAAGACTTGGGGTGTAGTAGAAATTTTGAAATTCCCCGCGAAAAGCTGCATTTATACTTCATTTGTTGATATTCAAAATCAATTCATACCTGATTAGTTGATAATTACATGACCGACATCACCCCATTCTCTTCACAGGGTTGCCATATTGGCGACTTTAGCTTTAAAATTTGGCGCCAAACTTGGCGGTACCCGTCTCTAGGATTTAGCCAAAGCTATCAACCCAAGTCAGGTTGGTTTGGTTTGGTTTTATGGCGCAAGAGCCATCTTTGGCCATACTGCGCCAAGCATATGGTTTGATATCAGGCCATATTAAAATAGACTTACTAGAAGAATAAAAATGCTAAATAATGATAAAACTGTTTACACGTACTCTCAATGTAAAATTTTAGAATTACAATA
Organism: Argiope bruennichi; assembly: GCF_947563725.1. Lineage (NCBI taxonomy): Eukaryota > Metazoa > Arthropoda > Arachnida > Araneae > Araneidae > Argiope > Argiope bruennichi. The sequence continues at coordinate 5,817,186 of NC_079162.1, read as the reverse complement.
TGAATAATGATTTTGAAAAGGGAATTAGGTGTTGCATAGTAAAAAATAATTAATGTCAAAAAGTATTAAATGCAAATAAAAAACTGAACTGACTTTAAAAAGTTAAAAATATTTGGGTGGTGTTTCTCACCCACCAAGTCAATCATATTGACAGAAGATGAATGGAAGAAGTTCTGGCGATGAGAATTAAATGATGGACATTCGACCAAAATATGCTTCACATTAAAATCAGTGTTACATGCTGGACAAATAGGTGCTCTCTCACCGAAAAGGTAATGACGGTGTGTAAAGCGAGAATGCCCTATACGAAGGCGAGTCAACTTGACATCGACTTCTCGAATTGGAAGGACTGGCCAATAGCCAATTTTTGGTTTGATGGAGTTCAATTTGTTGTGGATCTGCAGATCCCATGCCTCCTGCCAAATGGAATAAATGTAGTTGACTACGGATTTTCTCGCATCGCAGTAAGGAAGTTCATGCGTCAAAAGAGTGCTTGCCTGCTTAGCAGCACAGTCTGCCATCTCATTCCCTGAGATGCCCACGTGACCCGGAACCCAACAAAACATGACATTGAAACCTCTATTGTGTAGGAGTCGCAAAGTCAATAAAATTCGAACAGCAACTGGATGAATCCCATTATGATAATGAGAGAGTGTTTTCAGGGCACTCATACTGTCAGTATAGATTATGAATTTACGCTGCGTTGACAGCGAGATTTTCTGAACAGCACAAAAAATCGCTATTAACTCAGCTGTAAATATGGAGCAAGTTTTGTGCAGACGATAGCTCAGAGTATCAGATGGTAAAACGATCCCACAACCGACATGTTCATCCATTTTTGAGCCATCTGTATAAATTGGCGAGAACGAAGAGTACAGACAGCGATGAAAATGGAAAAGTTGTTGGAAAATAAAGGCATCAGTCGAAAATTTATCAAAGCCTGTAAAAGGATTCAGAAAGGAAAAGCATGGAAAATCCCAAGGCGAAAAACTAAAGAAATCAAAAGTTTCTATGGTAATATTTGATAGCTCCGTGTCACGTAGGAGTAATTTGACTCTTTCATTGAATGGAACAATGTGAGAGGGACGGGAATCATGTAGTCTACGAAGACTAATTGGCAATGTTATACCAACAACAGGATGATTCGGTACAGATTGTGAACGGAAATAGTATAAAATAGACAGTTTCTTCCTCCTTAAATGAAGAGGTAGCTGATGACAGATAATGTACAAGCTCTCTACTGGAGAAGTACGGAAAGCTCCGGAGCAGATTCTTAGAGCGGTATGGTGGATGGTGTCTAATTTCCGCAAAACCGTAGGGCGTGCAGAGCCATATACCATACAGCCGTAATCAATACGGGAGAGGATGACTGCTTGGTAAATACGGAGTAGGGAGGTTCGATCGGCACCCCAAGATGTTCTGGAGAGTACCTTCAATATATTTAAGGTTTTCTCACACTTCTTCCGTAAATATAAAATATGCGGAAGGAAGTTGAGCTTCCGATCGAGAATCACTCCCAAAAACCGTACTTCATTCACCACAGGGATTTGAATGTTCCGAATTTTAATATTCGGATCGAGATGAAGTTTTCTTTTTCTGCAAAAATGAACACATTGACTCTTATCCGGAGAGAGAGTGTGTCCATTGTTATCACACCAGACTACCAATTTATCCACGGCGGTTTGCAAATGTTTTTCTACTATATTGATATCACTACCTTGGCACGAGATCTGCAGATCGTCAACATATAGACTGGCATGTACAGATGAAGGTAAAATTGTTAAAATCTGACTAAGATGGATGATGAAAAGCGTGACACTGAGGACACTTCCTTGGGGAACTCCCTCAGCTTGAATAAAATGATTTGAATAAAAGTTGCCTAAACGAACGCGAAATGTTCGATGAGATAAAAAGTTCTTTAAAAATATGGGAAGATTTCCCCTAAAACCAAAGTTATAAAGTGCTGAAAGTATGCCAAAGCGCCAAGCGCGGTCATAGGCTTTTTCTATATCGAAAAATATGGAGACAAGGTGGTTCCTCTTAACGAATGCGTTGCGGATCTGGGTTTCCAGTAAAATGAGGTTGTCAAAGGTAGAGCGACCTCTACGGAAACCACTTTGCAACGGGGGAATGCATCCTTGTTTCTCCAATTCGTATATGAGCCGAGCATTGACCATTCGCTCAAATGTTTTGCAAAGGCAACTCGTTAAAGCAATCGGTCTGTAGTTCAGAGGAATGGAAGATTCTTTTCCAGGTTTTAAGATAGGTATAACAATAGCGTCTCTCCATTGTGAAGGGTACTTCTGCTCATTCCAAATTCTGTTAAATAACAGCAACAGGTTGGAAAGGGAAGTAGCATTCAAATGCCGGATCATACTATAAGTAATCCCATCTGGTCCTGGACTGGTATCACGGGCTTGAGATAATGCTGTTTCTAGTTCAAACATCCTAAACTCACAGTTATAAGAATAGGTATTTCTGTCATTAAAATGCAAGGGCAACCGTTCCGCGGGATTCTTAATCCTCAGAAAGTTAGGACCATAAGAATCTATTGCGGACACTTGTGCAAATGCTTGGCCCAGGATATTGGCTACTTCTAAAGGGGCAGAATGCATCATATTTCCAGTATTTAAAATAGGAAGTGATGATTCACTATAAATCCCACTAGCAGCCTTTACCTTTTTCCACAAGGTTTTACTAGAAGTATAGGATGTTATAGAAGAAACGAATGATATCCATGAATTCCTCTGACTTTGACGACGAATGCGTCGAGCTATTGCTTTGGCTCTTTTAAAAGCAACAAGATTTTCTGTTGTCGGGTACCTTCTGAACTTGTTCCACAATTTTTTCTGTTGTTTGAGACTGTCACGGCAGGCTTCATTCCACCACGGTCTTCGAAACTTTCGTCGACGTGGGGATGATTTTGGTATTGTGTTATTAGCGGCGTTCATTATGGTGTTAACGACATGTACTACTGCTTCCGAGATGTCTGATGTATTGACCATTGTCTCTGTGATATCTGCCAGTTGCGAAAAAGCAGTCCAGTCCACCCGCTGGAACAGGAAACGAGGAGGACAAATAGTCACACCACCGCTATCAGCATGGGAGACGATTATAGGAAAGTGATCGCTATTATATAAATCGTTGCTAACGGCAAAGGTTAGCAACGGCAGAAGCTCAGGAGAACATATGGCCAAGTCAAGACTGTGGAAGGTACGTGTGGGTTCGTGGAAGTACGTCAATTCGTCGTTATTGAGCAGGCAGAGACAGTTGTTAGAAATAAACTCCTCAATCTGCCGCCCACGACAGTTTGTAGTACCCGAACCCCACAAAGTACTATGTCCGTTGAAGTCACCTTGCAATATAAAAGGCGAAGGAAGCTGGTCCACTAAGTTGTCCAGATCCTGCTGACAGATGGCATCATGTGGCGGTAAGTAAATACAACAGACTGTGACTAATTTCCGTACATGAACTTGTACAGCCACAGCCTGTAGGGAAGTTTGTAATTTGAGAGGCGAACTTGGATAGAGATTTGAAGTAAAGATACAGACACCCCCGGAATTGCGAGATCCTGTGTCTGCATCTTTTCGTATACAGTTGTAGCCACGTAATTTTATAGGAATGTTTGGTGCCAAGAAAGTTTCTTGAACACTTATGCAGACAGGATGAAATTTGTTTAAAAGTGTCTTGATGTCATTTAGTTTGGACCGAATGCCGCGACAATTCCAAGAAAGGAAGGTACCCATTAAGAAATTTTTGTTGCTGGTAAAGAATTAGGGACAATGGGTGGAGGTTGCGAGGCATCGCAACTCATTTTAAATTCTTCATCCTCCCCCTCAGATGGATGAAGCGAGATTAATTCGGGACTCTTGGATGCTCCACCAAAAATGGACGTTAAGTCCTTATGGACGACACCTTGGTTTGCGAGTCCCAGTGCGACAGATGAACGCAAATTTGATTTTTTAAATTTTGTATTTAAATCCTTTGCAGACAGGCCACGTTTTGAAAGCTTTAGCTTCAGGGATTTGTTGGATTTGGATTTTATTTTGTGCGTTTCAATTTCATTAGTTTCAGGAATACTTATTGTAGAATTTTCTGATTCAGAGTCTGAAATTTTAGGGTTCGGTTTTGTTTTTAGATTGCTTTTTGTACAGTTAGAGCATGAACAGTTTTCACAGAATGGTTTTTGGACAACAGCTGCATAACTTATACCAGGTTTAGGTGTTTGGGACAAAACCTTTCGCCTGGCTTCTGGATAGGATATGTTTTCTTTTACTTTAGTTGCTATTATCTGTTTTTCCAGTTGCCAACGTTCACAAGTTCGAGAGAATGATGCATGATTGCCATCGCAGTTTGCGCATTTTTCGGGTGCGCTACACTGCTGACTATCGTGGCCTTTCTCAGCACAGCGGGCGCAAGTGAGTGACCCGCGGCAGTTGGCTTTCGAGTGACCAAAACGCTGGCAATGAAAAAACCGTAATGGATTTGGAATAAAATGTCTAACAGGTAATTTTATGTAGCCGACATATATAAATTCTGGTATATTTCGGCTATGGAAAGTTAGTATGTAATGTTTGGTGGGAAGTATTTGCTCGTTCCGCCGGATTGAGATTTGTTGTACATTGGTCACTCCTTGGGGTTTTAATTCTTTTGCTATTTCTTCAAGGGGAACATTAAACAATTCCCCACAAGTTATGACACCTTTAGAATAATTTAAAGATAAGTGCGGACTTACAGTAATTCGGATATCAGCCAAAGCTTTCAATTTCATTATTTGTTGGGCTTGCTTTTTAGAATTTACTTCAACAAGCAAGTCACCTGAACGCATTTTACGGATTGAAGTGACGTCCCCTATTGTTGCTGCAAACGCCTTCTGTACAAGAAAAGGAGATACAGAATTAAAAGTTTCATTTAACTCAGAAACACGCTTAATGACAAAGAAAGAATCATGATACGAATTATTTTTTACAAAAGATTGGACTGTGCGATGCCCACTGAAGGGAGATTTCTTGGAAGAGCCCATGCGATATTAAAGAAGGTTCGGGTCCGACGGCACCGCCCACCACGGAGCCCAACAAGGGATGGCAGCCACCGGCTCTAGACGTCTAGCCTCGGCACTTACCATAGTGCTAATCGGTTACCTATACGCTCGGAGTTACCCCCGGGGACAGTGACCACCCTTAACGCCAAGCCCAAGGAGTAACCCCTTCGCTTGATCCCTAGCAGACTAGCCACTAAGGTGACTAGCTACCAGCCGATTGATGCACAGGGGACCACAGTACACCACCCGTCTTTCTAATGGGTCGCCACGCACGGCCAACACGTGGGGCCTTGGCTGTCCATGAGAAGCAAGAAGCAAACAGAGCGGCGACAGCTTCTCATGGAGAGCTCCCTCGCTTGCCGTCGAGGGATGGAAGAATCAAGCAGACAGCAGAAGGCGGAGGGGAGAGTAAACATAAATGGAGTAAAGATCCCTGGGAACCTCGGGATTGGGACACCCGTACTCACCTATAGTAGGTGAGCCCCTGAGGGGCAACCCAAGTCAGGATTGTTGAAAGGAAAATAAGAAAACATTTTATCATGACAGTCACTCTTGTGTTTCGCATTAAAGCATGTATCCATCAGCACACCAGTAGTATTCCGGTGGGATGAATTTGACCATGAAAATGAGAGAGTGTTTTCAAAGAACTCATGCTGTCGGTATAAATACAAAATTTGCGCTCAGTAGAGACAGCAATTATTTGTAGTGCATAGAGAATAGCCGTTAATTCAGCAGAAAAGACTGAAAAAGAAGTATGCAAGCGATAACCGATTATTTGTGTATTTAAAATGATACCACATCCAACATGATCGTTTGACTTGGAACCATCAGTGAAAATTGGTATATGAGTCGAATACTAACAGCGATGGGAACTAAAAAGTTTTTGAAAAATCACAGAGGCCGTTGTTGGTTTCTCAAACCCATGAAAAGGATTTAAAAAGGAAAATTGAGGGATATCCCATGGAGGAAATGAGAATAAATCAAGGGTGTTAATACTCACATCACGTAGTTCCGAATCCTCGAGGAGTAATTTAACTCTTTCACAGAATGGAAGGATGTGAGAACGTCGAGCCATGTATAATCTCCGAAGACGAAAAGGAAGCACCAAAGAGTGTAAAGGATGTTTTGGGAATGACAGAGCTCGAAGGTAGTACAATACAGACATTTTTTGGCGCCTTAAATTTAATGGCAGCTGGTGGCAGACAACGTAAAGACTCTCCACTGGTGAGGTCCGAAATGATCCTGAACACATTCTTAAGGCAGAATGGTGTATGGTATCCAGTATGCATAAAACGGAAGACCTTGCAGACCGGTACACCATACATCCATAATCAATGCGTGAAAGAATAATTGCTTCGTAAATTCGAAGCAAAGATGTACGATCTGCTCCCCATGAAGTTCTTGATAATACCTTGAGAGTATTCAATGACCTGTCACACCTCTTCCGCAGATGTAAGACATGCGGAAGGAAAGTGAGGTTACGATCAAATATTATTCCCAAAAATTTAAATTCATCCACTACAGGAATTTTGACATTCCCAATATAAATTTCAGGATCCAAATGAAGGCCCCGTTTCCGGCAAAAGTGAATGCAACAACTTTTTTCCGGAGAAATCGTGTGTCCGTTATGACCACACCAATCAATAAGTTTATTAACTGCAATTTGCAGTTGACGTTCCATTGAGCGCATATTGCTGCCTTGGCAGGAGATCTGGAGATCATCCACATATAAGGTGCTTTGAACAGATGAAGGTAAAACTTTGAGAATTTGACTAAAATGAAGAATAAAAAGTGTGACGCTGAGGATGCTTCCCTGTGGAAGCCCCTCAGCTTGAATAAAAGGGTCTGAATAAAAACTGCCAATTCGAACACGAAATGATCTTAAAGATAAAAAGTACTTTAATAAAATAGGCAAATTTCCTTTAAATCCATAATTTAAAAGACTTGAAAGAATGCCAAAGTGCCAAGTGCGATCATACGCCTTTTCAACGTCAAAGAATATGGAAATTAGGTGATTTCGACGGACAAATGCATTGCGCATTTGAGTTTCGAGAAAGACGATATTATCAGATGTCGAACGTCCTCTGCGAAAACCACTCTGCATTTGCTGAATACATGCTCTCTTCTCCAATTCGAAAATTAACCTGGAATTGACCATACGTTCCAGTGCCTTGCACAAACAACTTGTGAGCGCTATAGGTCTGTAGTGCAGAGGGTTAGAAGAGTCCTTGCCGGGTTTGAGGATTGGAATAACAATAGCTTTGTGCCATTGTGCAGGGAACTTCTGTTCAACCCAAATGCGATTATATAAGTACAGCAAATTTGAGAGAGAAGTGTTAGATAAATGGCGAATCATGTTATAGGTAATTCCCTCCGAGTCAGGACTGGTATCGTGTGCTTTAGAGAAAGCTGAAATCAATTCATACATTTTAAACTCAGAATTGTATGGGAGGGATCTTAGGGTAGAAAACCGCAAAACCTTTCGTTCCGCGCGATTCTTTATAGCCACGAAAGTAGGCTTGTATGACTCAGCAGCGGAAACCTGTGCGAATGCCTTCCCGAGAGTATTTGCAACGTCTGCGGGAGATGAAACTGTCCCATTTTCTGTTTTCAGTACTGGAAAGGAGAAATCATTATAAATTCCGTTTGGGGCTTTAACCTTTTTCCAAAGCAATTTGCTCGAAGTTGAGGATGTAATTGTTGATATGAAGCGAATCCAAGATTCCCTCTGACTAAGACGGCTAATTCGCCGTGCATTAGCTCTGGCAAGTTTAAAAGCAATAAGGTTTTCGGTTGATGGATACCTACGAAAAATATTGCATCTTTTCTTTTGTTCTTTGTAGCTATCGCGACAAGCGTCATTCCACCATGGTCTTCGAAATTTTCGCAGGCCTGGAGAATATTTGGGGATGGTGCTATTAGCAGCATAAATAATGCAATCAACAACTTTTTGCATTGCTTCTGTGATATCTGATACTTTAATCATTGCCTCGGTGATCTCTGCAAGTTGCGTAAAAGCAGTCCAATTTGCCCGCTGGAATAGAAAACGCGGAGGAGATGGAGTCGCACCGCCTCTATCAGCATGGGAAACAATTAATGGAAAGTGATCACTATTATAAAGATCTCCTGCAACTGTGAAATTCAGAAATGGTAGCATATCAGGAGAGCATATGGCAAGGTCAAGATTATGGAAGCTAAGTGTAGGCTGATGGAAGTACGTTTTCTCATTATAATTGAGCAGACAGAGACAGTTATTTGTATTAAATTGTTCGATCTGCTGCCCACGAGAATTTGTACTGTCAGAACCCAATAAAGTGCTGGGTCCATTGAAGTCGCCGAGTATTAGAAAAGGTGAAGGAAGCTGGGCAATCAGATTGTTAAGTTGCTGTTGATTAATCACTTCATGTGGTGGCAAATAAATAGAACAGACTGTAACAAGTGTTCTTGTATGAACCTGAACTGCCACAGCCTGTAAGGGAGTGTGTAATTTAAGAGGTGTACTGGGAAAAATGTTAGAAGTTAGGATAGAGACACCTCCAGAATTATTTATTCCTGTGTTTGCATTCTTACGGACTATATTGTAACCACGGAGTTTTAGAGAAATTTCGGAGTTCAGGAATTGAATTGAATTGAATTGTTTGAAGTTTTATGGCGCAAGAGCCATAATGTTGGCTATGCTGCGCCAGACAATGTGTAAAATTATCTCATTTTAAAACAGTCATCGAAGAGATGATGAGGAGAAGCAAAAAGTAAACATGATTTAAATCAATGGATAAAACTTTATGGACTTTAAAAAAGCAAAAATTTGGACATGAGGTGTCTTATCAAGCAGGGAAGATAATGAAGGGCAAGACTTTTGAAAAAACTGTAGACGCTGGGTATTGAAATTTGGACATTCTGACAAAATATGTTGTACAGACATTTGACAATGGCATCGCGAACACAGCGGTGGTTGTTCACCTAACAACAAATGAATATGGGTGAATCGAGTGTGTCCAATTCGTAATCTTGTTAAGACAGTATCCGCTTTTCTGTTCGCTAATGAGGGCCAGGGTTGCACATGGGGTTTGATAACATGAAGTTTGTTGTTTGTTTCCAAATCCCACTGTCTTTGCCAATTAGAATATAGAAGCCTTTTAATATGTTTCTTTATGTCGTTCACAGGAATATTAGTAGCCATTGAAGTAGTCGCCAATTTGGCTGCCTTATCTGCCTCTTCATTGCCCAAAATTCCTACATGGGATGGTACCCAACAGAATAAAATAGTGTAATTACGAGAAGTTAGTTTATCAAAAATATCTAAGATTTTTAAAACCAAAGGATGAGGATTACATGATTTTAGAGAATTTAAAACACTCAGAGAATCCGTATAGATGATAAAGTTTTTGTCCCGGCTATTAGAAATTTCTTCTAAAGCATATAAAAGAGCACTTATTTCTGCAGTAAAAACAGAACAGGAGGGGTGAAGTTTAAACGAAGAAACTATATGAGGAAAAACAACAGCAAAAGAGACATGAGCAGCTGATTTTGACCCGTCTGTAAAAACTGGAATAAAATTTTGATATTGTTGTCTGTGTTCTAAGAAAATTTTTTGCAGAATGACATTTGCTGTATCAGACTTGATAAAAGTTTCAAAAGGATTTAAATATTGTACTTCAGTGATTTTCCAAGGTGGAAAAGTATTTTCTGGTTGAGGAGCTGCATGTAGATACAGTAGATTAAGGTCTAAAAGAATATTATGGACTCTCGTAAAAAAGACAGGTATGAATGATTTTCGGGCATCTTGCAAGCGAACTAAAAAGGGGCGAAGTTTAAAATCATAAAATGGATGATTAATGTTCGATTGAATTTTAAAATAATAATTAAGACATGAAAATTGTCTTCTTAATTCAAGGGCTGGTTCACACGTTTCAACATACAAGCTTTTAACAGGGGATGTCCTGAAAGCACCTGAACAAAGACGGAGAGCTATGTGGTGAATAGGGTCTAGTTTTTGCAAAATGCTTTTCCTAGCAGAACCGTATATTGAGGAACCATAATCCAGCTTGGAAAGTACAACGGCCTTGTATATTTTAATCATAGAATTTCTGTCGGCTCCCCATGCTGTAGTTGATAAGACTTTTAAAATATTTAAAGACTTTTCACACTTTTTACGTAAAAGTTTTATATGAGACTGAAAGGTGAGTTTTTTTTATCAAAGATAATGCCCAGAAAGCGAATTTCATTTAAAAATGGTACTGGCTGATCATACAGTTTAAGATCAGGATCAAAATGAAGGTTACGTTTTCGACAGAAGTGCACACCAGCTGTTTTCAATGTTGAGATGGTAAAACCATTAGCGTTCGTCCATTGGGTAATATTATTGATTGCGATCTGCAATTGTCTTTGTATAAAATTCATATGCATCCCTGTACAAGAGATATACAGGTCGTCAACATATAAAACGCCCTTCACAGAAATTGGAAGTAATTTTAAAATGTTATTTATTTTTAAAATAAAAAGAGTGACGCTTAAAACGCTGCCTTGGGGAACACCTTCCTCTTGTACAAAAGAATCTGAAAGTTCAGATTCCACCTTAACACGGAATTTTCTAAGCTTTAAAAAATTTTGAATAAAAACAGGAAGATTTCCTCTTAGTCCCAGATCATATAAATCTTTTAAAATTCCATATCTCCAAGTTCGGTCGTATGCCTTTTCGATGTCGAAAAAAATGGCAACTAAGTGCTTTCTTTGCAAAAATGCTAGGCGAATGTCGGATTCGAGAGCAAGTAGATTATCAAGAGAGCTCCGTCCTCTTCGAAATCCACTCTGCGACGAGTGAAGTAAGTTATTAGTCTCCAGATAATAAATTAGCCTTCGATTTATCATTTTTTCTAACAATTTGAAAAGACAACAGGTCAAAGCAATGGGTCGATAATTTGATGGGTTAGTTGGATCTTTGCCTGGTTTTAGTAAAGGAATTATTATAGCTTGTTGCCAAAAAGAAGGAAAATATTGTTCTTGCCAGATACGGTTGTAAAGATATTATAAGCTTTTTTTCGACTCTGTTGTTAAGTTTTTGATCATACTGTAACTAATGTTGTCAGGACCGGGAGAAGAATCGTGGACAATGGCAAGGCACGATTGGAACTCTAAAAACGTAAAATCGCTGTTGTATGGCAGGTTAGTCTGAGAATTAAAATTTAGTTTTTGCTTTTCTGCTTTCTCTTTGTATTTCAAAAATGCAGGAGAATAATTTTTACTGCTGGACGTGTGAGCTAATGTTGAAGCTATGGAATTTGCAATATCTTTTGTGGATGATATGGTGTTTCCTTTATCAATTAAAATTAAAACATTATTAGAATGAGAAGCACCTGAAGCTTTTTTAACTTTATTCCACAAATGATGGCTAGATATTGTTGAAGTGATACCAGAAACGAATTTTTGCCAAGAAATTCTTCTACTACGTCGGATTTTTCTGGATTCTGCTCTAGATTTTTTAAAATTGATAAAATTTTCAGTAGAGGGATACCGGCGAAAAATATTCCATGCCTTTTTTTGTTTTTTATATGCTTGTTGGCAATTAGCACCATGGTTTGTTTTGCTTCCTACGAACTCCAGATTTCTTTGGAATAGTGTTATCTGCCGCCTCAATTATAATACTGACAATATGTTTCAGAGCTTCATCAATAGTGGAAGATTTAACTATTTCTAAATTGATATTAGCCAGAGAGGTGAATTTTTGCCAGTTTGCTGCATTTAAAACATATTTGGATGGTCGGAAAGAACTAGCTGCATTGTGCCTACTGTCGGTCAAAATTAAAGGAAAATGGTCGCTATTATAAAGGTCATTGTCAACAGTTAAATTGAAAAAAGGCAATAAAGACGGAGAGCAAATAGCGAGATCAACAGAATGAAAAGTTCTTGTTGGTAAATGAAAATGCGTTTTTTTCCGTCAGAATTTAAATGCATAAATTATGATCTGCAAGAAATTGTTCGATTTGCTTACCACGCGAATTTGATTCAGAGCTTCCCCAAAAAGGACTATGACCTTAAAATCTCCCAAAATAATAAATGGAGGAGGTAATTGGCAAAACAAGTTATTTAGGTCCGTTTGACTGATTTGTTGTTTAGGTGGTAAATAGAGGCTACAGACAGTTATTAAATTTTTCATCTGAATTCGTACAGCTACAGCTTGCAAATTAGTGTTCAGATTTACTTGCATTGATGGAATATCCGTTGCGACAAGAATTGCTACGCCCCCAGAAAATCGGTTTTGAATATTGTGCTTGCTGAAATTTTTGTAGTGCCGTATGTTCTGCTTGTCAGTTTTAAGGTAGGTTTCCTGGAGTGCAATGCAGGCAGGATGGTATTTGCTTATAATGTCTCTCAATTCTGAAGATTTATTCATGTATCCTCGGCAGTTCCAAGAGACTAATGTAGACATAAAGATTAAAAAAGAGCGAGGGAAAAAAGAGATTGCCTTCAGTAAATAGAAAAGATGAAGGTGAGAGAACATCAACCTTTAGGCTTTTTAAATAATCTTGATTTAAAATAATGCGATGAAATATTAGTGGGATCAGAATCCACTCTGTCCTCATCCATATCGCTTATGCTGTCATCAGATGGATGAATTTCAAAATGTTCTTCCTTTTCTTCAATTTTATTTGTTTCTTTTGCATTCGGTGTCTTTTTTTCTTTCAACATTTTTTCCTTCATTAAGACTTTTTTTCGTTTCGGCTTTTTAAGAGAAGATGAAGAAGTTTCTTCCCAAGATTTTTTTATTTCCAGAAGTGCAAGGTAGTCAGTTTTTTTTATAGTTATGGTGTCAGGTTCTGCTGTGCGGATTGCAGGAGTATTTGTTTCAATATTTATTAGTGGTTGGTTTTGTGAATTGCGTGGTTCTGAAGTTGGAACGGCTGAATTTAATGCTGATGAATATGAAAAATTTGGTTTCGGTGTTCTTTCGCTTACTATTTTGCGTGCTTCTGTAAATGAAATACCTTTTGTTATTTTGATAGTTTGAATTTCTTTCTCTTGTTTGTAGCGTGGGCAGGAGCGGAAGTAAGATGGGTAATCGCCTTGACAGTTATAACATTTTTGTGTGGTAGATGTACAATTTTTACTATTGTGATCCGGGAGGGAGCATCGAGCGCAAATTTCTTTATCTCCCCTGCAAGCTGTAATTGAATGACCGAATTTTTGACATTTAAAGCAGCGGAGTGGTTCTGGAATATATGGTTTAACTGGGCAATTGATATAAGCTATTTTTACAGATTTCGGTAGAACTGGAGTATTGAATGTTAGAATTAAATGTTTAGTAGGAAGATTTTGATTATTTTTTTAATTGTAATCCTGCGAACTGCTATTACTTTTTGATCTTTTAGATTTTCTAACAGGTCCTCTTCAAGATCTCTCTGGAATTCTTTTTCAGATACAACACCCCTGGAATAGTTAAGGAAACGGTGGGCAGAAACAGTGACTTCTATGTCCCCTATCTTTTTTAACTTTGTAATATTTTGAGACTGCTGGTTGTTTTTTACTTCAATAAGTAGGCTTCCATTATTTAACTTTTTTATGTTTTGAACTTCTCCGACAACGCCAAGTATAGATTTATGAATTAAAATTGGTGAAACAAATTTTAAAGATGTTTTTTCCGAATTAACAACAAAAAATTTTATAAAAGCATTACTGTGTTGAAGAATATTAGTACCCATGCGATATAGATAAGAATTCGGGCCCGACGGCATCGCCCACCACGGAGCCCAACAAGGGATGGCAGCCACCGGCTCTGGCCATCTCCAGCCTCGGTACTTGCCATAATGCTAGCCGGAACCTATACGCTAGGTATGGTATGGTATGATATGGTTTTTTGGCACAAGGTCCAATTTAGGACAAGCTGCGCCATTCACAAGGATTTTTAAACAGTTCCATTATAAAATGTGTAGATAAAAGAAAGGTGCATTGTAAAACGTCAAAAGTTAAGAAGATATACGATATATAATGATTTGACACAAGAATCAAAATAAATCTCAATTTTAAATACTATGAAAAAAACCAATGGCTTTTAAAAAGTCAAAAAGTTTTGAGTGAGGTTTCTCACCCACTAAGTCCTGTAAATTTAAAATGGGCGAATGGAAGTAAGTTAAACGATCAGAAGTAAAATTGGGGCATTGAGTAAGAATGTGTGCAATAGAATTGACTACTCCACAGTTCGTACAATGAGGGGTTCGTTCACCAAACAGTAAATGTCTATGTGTATATCTTGTGTGCCCAATGCGTAGACAAATTAATTTTACATCTGCGCATCGATTTTGTAAAACTGACCACATATTTATTTTTGGTTGAATAGCATGTAGTTTGTTATCAACCTGCGTGTCCCAAACATTCTGCCACTCCTCATAGATATATCGTTTGATATATCCCGAAATATCACAGAAGGGAACCCGAAATTCAAGAGGAATTGAAGCGAATTTTGCAGCCTGATCTGCAAGCTCATTGCCATAGATTCCAACGTGACTTGGTACCCAGCAGAAAATTACGTCGAAGTCTCTTTTCATCAGTACTGACAGTTGTTCCATGATTTGTGCAACAATCGGATGACAAGAATAATCAAAATTTTGCAATTGTTGCAAAACGCTCATGTTGTCGGTATATATGCAAAATTTACGAGAGTCAGATGAGGAAATACTTTGTAGCGCAAATAAAATAGCAGTTGCTTCTGCCGTATACACTGAGCAATATTTGGGGAGAGTATGGTTATATGTAGCGTTATCTGAAATAACACCGAAACCGACATGATTCATCGTTTTTGAACCATCAGTAAAGATTGTTTTATAGTTGTTATACTGGGCACGATGTTCAAGGAATATTCGCTGAAGCGAGTGTGCATCAATATGAGATTTTTTGAAATCAAGGAATGGGTTTATATGAGCAATACATGGTGTATTCCAGGGAGGAAAGCAGAAATGGTCAATAGATAATATTCTTACTTCGGAAAGTTGTGTGCCAGAAGTGAAAGATTTCATGCGTTCATAAAACGGACGGATAGCTGTCGGACGAGCATTATAAAGTCGTTCTAAGAATTGACTGAGAGTGGTGTAAATTAAAGGATGCTTAGGTATGGATGAAATTTTAAAATAATATTGCAATGACAATTTCTGGCGACGCAGAGAGAGTGGAAGTTGACGGCACGTCACATATAAGCTTTGCACTGGGGATGTGCGGAAAGCTCCAGAGCAAATCCTCAGGGCAGAATGATGGATTGTATCAAGTTTCTTCAAAGCAGTATTGCTGGTAGAGCCATATGCTATACAACCGTAGTCTATTCGAGATAGAATCAGAGCTTCATAAACTCGGAGTAATGATGTCCTATCAGCCCCCCAAGATGTGTTGGTTGGTTGGTTGGTTGTTCGGGTTTTTTGGCGCAAGAGCCATGTTTGGCTATGCTGCGCCAAGCAGATGGTAAAAAAAAAAACAAAAATAATTTATATAAACATACATGTTAAGATATAAAAGCCAAATGAATCAAAAAATGGGAAAAATGAAAGTGCAGAAATATATAAGGTTAATGCATTTATAAATGAAATACTGGTTCGAAAAACGAACGTTACAATGAATTGTCGAATGTGAACAGAAGTTAAAAAAATGCTAAATACAACTATAAAAACCAATGGTTTTTAAAAATTTAAAAATGTTTGGGTGGAATTTTTCACCCACCAGGTCCTGCAAGTTCAACGAAGTTAAATGAAAAAAGCGAATACGTTGGAAGTTAAAATCAGTACATTCAATTAAAATATGTTTAACAGTAAAATCCACACGGCATGTGGGGCACTTTGGTGCCGCTTCACCGAAAAGAAGATGTTTGTGCGTGAAGCGAGTATGTCCTATACGCAGGCGAGTCATTTTGACGTCAACCTCACGTATAGGGAGAACAGACCACAATCCAATAGTTGGTTTAATGGAATGTAATTTATTTTCGGTTCGCTGATCCCACGTCAATTGCCAAGAAGAAAAAATGTGTTTAGCCAAGGACTTCTTAATATCGCAATAAGGAAGTCCCTGAGACAAAGCATTCGCTGCTGATTTTGCCGTTAAATCCGCCATTTCGTTTCCAGCAATGCCAACATGACTCGGCACCCAACAGAAAATAATTTGAAAGCCTTCATTTTGTAACAGGCGCAAGATAAATAAAATTCTAACAGCAATCGGGTGCATCCGATTGTGATAGTGAGTTAGTGTCTCCAAAGCACTCATGCTATCAGTGTAAATAATAAATTTACGCTGAGTAGAAGGGGAGATTTTCTGAAGAGCGCAGAAAATGGCCACCAACTCAGCAGTAAAAACTGAGCAGCAATTGTGTAAACGGTGGCTCAGTGTATCAGATGGTAGTATGATTCCACAGCCAACATGACCATCTGATTTCGAGCCATCCGTGAAAATTGGTGTAAAGGAAGAAAACCGATAGCGATGATATAGAAACATCTGTTGGAAAATAATCGGTGCAGTTGAGGATTTTTCAAATCCTGAGAAGGGGTTTAGAAAAGAAAATTGCGGTATATCCCAAGGTGGAAAACAAAACAGATCAGCGGATTTAATAGTAATATTTTCAAGGCCCGAGTCATGAAGGATATTTTTAATTCTCTCATTGAATGGAAGGATATGAAATGGACGGGCATTATACAATCTGCGAAGAACAGGCGGAAATTTAATTTGACGTAAAGGGTGCTTTGACACTGACATGATTCGGAAGTAATACGAAGCGGACAATTTGTTACGCCTTAAATTTAGGGGCATTTGGTGACAGATAACATGCAGGCTCTCAACGGGAGAGGTCCGAAATGCACCGGAACAAATTCGTAAGGCAGAGTGGTGAACAGTATCCAATCGCCGCAAGATGGAAGCGCTGGCAGAACCATACACCATACAGCCATAATCGATTCGGGATAGAATTACTGCTTCATAAATGCGGAGTAGGGAGGTTCGATCGGCACCCCAAGATGTTCTGCAGAGTACCTTCAGAACATTTAAGGATTTCTCACACTTCTTCCGCAGGTGCAAGATGTGCGGAAGGAAAGTCAACTTGCGATCGAAGATTATTCCCAAAAACCGTATTTCATTTACGACAGGAATCGATATATTACCAATGTTAATATTTGGATCCAAGTGAATGTTTCTCTTTCGGCAAAAGTGCACACAACGGCTCTTCTCCGGTGAGATATTGTGTCCGTTGTTTTTGCACCAAGCTACTAATTTATTCACAGCATTCTGCAATTGTCTCTCAATAAGGTTCATACTGTTTCCTTGGCATGAGATCTGAAGATCATCCACATAAAGACTTGCTTGTACAAATGAAGGCAAATGAGTTAAAATCTGGCTCAGATGAATAATAAAAAGGGTGACACTGAGGACACTTCCCTGCGGAACTCCCTCAGCCTGAATAAAACTATTAGAATAAAAGTTCCCAACACGAACTTTGAAAGTCCGATGTGATAAAAAGTTCAATAAGAATATGGGCAGGTTTCCCCTAAAACCAAAGTTAAAAAGCGTAGAGAGTATGCCGTAGCGCCATGTACGGTCATACGCCTTCTCAATATCGAAAAATATGGAGACAAGGTGGTTCCTCCTTACAAATGCGTTGCGAATTTCAGTTTCCAGTAATACGAGGTTGTCAAAAGTAGACCGACCTCGACGGAAACCACTCTGCAACGGAGAGATGCATCCTTGTTTCTCCAATTCGTATATGAGCCGAGCATTAACCATTCTCTCAAAAGTCTTGCAAAGACAGCTTGTTAAAGCAATTGGTCGGTAGTTCAGAGGATTAGAAGATTCCTTGGCAGGTTTTAGAATGGGGATCACAATCGCTTCTCGCCATTGTGAAGGGTACTTCTGCTCAGTCCATATTCTGTTGAAAAGCATTAACAGATTGGAAAGGGAAGTGGTATTCAAATGGCGGAGCATATTGTATGTAATCCCATCAGGCCCGGGACAGGAATCATGGGCATGAGATAATGCTGTTTCTAGCTCAAACATTCTAAACTCGCAATTGTATGGAAAGGTATTTCGTTCGTTAAAGCGCAAAGGCAACCGTTCCGCACGATTCTTAATTTTAAGAAATTCAGGGTTATAAGAATCAGTAGCGGAAACCTGTGCAAATGTTTGACCGAGAATGTTGGCAACGTCTAATGGGGCAGAATACTTCACATTCCCTCTATTTAAAACAGGAATGGAGGATTCATGATATATTCCATTAGCAGCCTTTACCTTTTTCCATAGAACTTTGCTGGATGTTGAGGATGTGATAGAGGATATGAATTGAATCCAGGATTCCCTTTGACTACGACGTCGTATGCGGCGAGCTAGTGCTTTGGCTTTTTTAAAAGCTATAAGATTCTCTGTTGTAGGGTACCTTCGAAAGGTGTTCCAAAACTTTTTCTGCTGCTTGTGACTGTTGGTACAGGCTTCATTCCACCACGGTCTGCGAAATTTTCTTAGACGTGGTGAACTCTTTGGAATAGTGGAAGTTGCGGCACATATTATACTGTCAACGACATTTTGAACTGCTTCCGAGATGTCTGATGTATTTACCATTGTCTCTGTGATATCTGCCAGTTGAGAGAAAGTAGTCCAATCTGCCCGCTGGAATAAGAAACGCGGAGGACAATAAGTCGCACCGCTTCCATCAGCATGGGAAACGATAATAGGATAGTGATCGCTATTATATAAATCGTTGCTAACAGCAAAAGTTAGCAACGGCAGAAGTTCGGGAGAACATATGGCCAAATCAAGACTGTGGAAGGTACGTGTAGGCTCGTGAAAGTACGTCTTTTCATCATTGTTGAGCAAACATAGACAGTTATTAGAAATGAACTGTTCTATTTGCTGCCCACGAGAATTTGTACTATTTGAACCCCACAACGTACTATGGCCATTGAAATCGCCAAGCAGGATAAAAGGCGAAGGAAGCTGGTCCACTAACTGGTCAAGATCTTGTTGACGAATGAGATCATGAGGCGGTAAGTAAATACAGCAGACTGTGACCAAAGTTTTTATATGAACTTGTACAGCCACAGCCTGTAGAGAGGTGTGTAGGGTGAGAGGAGTGCTCGGATATAAATTGGAAGTGAAGATGCAGACCCCTCCAGAACTATGAGCTCCACTGTCTGCATCTTTCCGAATACAATTGTAACCGCGTAATTTGATTGATATATTTGGCTTCAAGAAAGTCTCTTGAAAACCAAAACAAACAGGATGAAATCTGTTAATAATAGACTTGATGTCATGAAGTTTGGGCCGAATGCCGCGACAATTCCAAGAAAGGAAGGTACCCATTAAGAGAGTGGTTTGGAAGGAGAGAGAGAAGAAGCAGTTGTTGGAGTTGCATGATCATCGCAACTCATACCAAGTTCATATTCATCCTCAGACGGATGCAGTTTAATATCGGGGCTATTAAGCGTGTCACCAAAGATGGACTGTAAGTCCTTATGGACAACACCTTGCGTCGCTAACCCCAATGCGACGGAATTTTTCGATGCAGAATTTTTCAGTTTCTTTCGCAAATCTTTTTGCGTAAGGCCACGTTTTGCTAAGTTTAATGTCAAAGAGTTCTGTGATTTTGATTTTCTTCTAACAGTTTTTTGAGTATCAGTGTTAGTTTTCAGAGTATGTTCAGCATCGGAATCTGATGTTTTTTCATTATCTGTTGTTTTCCTGGCATATTTTAAGCAGTTTTCACAAGAGCAATTCTGACAGAAAGTTTTCTTAACTGCTGAAGCATAACTGACACCAGGGATTGGGGTCTGTGCCTTAACCCTGCGTCTGGCTTCAGGATAAGATAAATCTTCTTTGAATTTTATTGTCGTAACCTGCTTTTCCAGTGCCCAGCGAGGACAAGATCGAGAATATGAGGGATGATCGCCACCACAGTTTACGCACTTTTCTTCTGCGGTACACTGTTGGCTATCATGCCCTTTTTGTGCGCAGCGGGCACAAGTGAGAGACCCGCGGCAATTCATTTTGGAGTGGCCAAAGCGTTGGCACTGAAAACACCTTAGTGGATTAGGGATATATGGCCTAACCGGTAACTTTATATAGCCTGCATAGACGTACTCCGGTAATTTAGAAGTTTTAAAAGTTAATACGTGATGTTTCGTCTCAAGTATTTGTCCATCACGTCGTATGGAAATTCGACGCACATGTGAAACACCTTGAGATTTCATTTCGGAGACAATTAACTCTACGGGAAGATTTAGTATTTCGCCGCAGGTGATGACGCCTTTAGAGCTATTAAGTGATTGGTGAGGGGTTACACAAACTCTTATTGTTGCCAAGGATTTTAGTTTTTGTATCTGTTGTGCTTGCTTACGAGAAGAAACCTCCACAAGCAAGTCGCCAGATCTCATTTTTCGAATAGATGCAACTTCGCCGACTGTAGCATTTATTGCCTTTTGTACAAGGAAAGGAGAGACTGTTTCAAAAGTTTCTTTATTTTCAGAAATTCTATTTACTACGAAAAAAGCATCAAAATGTTCATTGTTGTTGAAAGAAATAGGTACTTTGTGACGCCCACTAAAGGGACCCTTCTTGGGAGGAGCCATGCGATATTGAGAGTGATTCGGGCCCGACGGCACCGCCCACCACGGAGCCCAACAAGGGAAGGCAGCCACCGGCTCTGGCCATTCCCAGCCTCGGCACTTACCTTGGTGCTAGCCGGAACCTATACGCTGGGAGTTACCCCCGGGGACAGTGACCACCCTTAACGCCAAGCCCAAGGAGTAACCCCTTCGCTTGATCCCTAGCAAACTAACCACTTAGGTGGTTAGTAACCAGCCGATTGATGCACAGGGGACCACAGTACACCACCCGTCTTTCAAATGGGTCGCCACGCACGGCAAACACGTGGGGTTTTGGCTGTCCATGAGAAGCTAGAAGCAAACAGAGCGGCGACAGCTTCTCATGGAGAGCTCCCTCGCTTGCCGTCGAGGGAAGGAAATACATAGCAGACAGCAGAAGGCGTAGAGGAGAGCGAACTGAAAGGGAGTAAAGATCCCTGGGTACCTCGGGATTGGGACACCCGTACTCACCTATAGTAGGTGAGCCCCTGAGGGGCCAAGATGTGTTGGAGAGAACCTTCAGAATATTTAGCATTTTCCCACATTTCTTTCGTAGAAAGCAGATGTGAGGATGGAAAGAAAGCTTTCGATCAAAAATTACCCCGAGAAAACGAACTTCTGGGACCACAGGAAGAACTCTGTTGCTTATATAAACTTCTGGTTCAGGGTGAAGACTACGTTTTCTACAAAAATGGACGCAACAACTTTTACTTGATGAAACTTTGTATCCATTCTGATCACACCATTTGACAAGGCTATTCACAGCAGTCTGCAGCTGCCTTTCAATCAGTCTCATGTTTGATCCCTGGCAAGAAATTTGTAAATCATCTACATACAATGTGCCTAAAACTGATGAAGGAAGTATTAAAAGAACTTTAGAAATGTGGATGATAAAAAGGGTAACGCTTAATACGCTACCCTGAGGAACGCCTTCCATTTGAATAAAAGAATCGGATAACGTCGATCCAACACGGACCTTAAAAACACGGCGAGATAAAAAATTTTCAATAAAAAGCGGCAATTGGCCTCGAAACCCAAACTGAAAGAGGGTTCGAAGTGTCCCATAACGCCAAGTCTGATCATATGCCTTTTCAATATCTATGAATATCGATACCAAATGATTTCTGCGCACAAATGCATTACGGATTTCCGTCTCCAGCTGTAGAATATTGTCCAGAGTAGATCTACCTCTGCGAAATCCACTTTCATGTAATGGTATGAGTTTTTCCGATTCCAGTTGATGGATCAGTCGAAAATTGACCATTCTTTCAAATGTTTTGCTTAGACAGCTCGTAAGTGCAATGGGGCGATAGTTTGAAGGATCTGTCGGATCTTTCCCTGGTTTCAAAACTGGAATGATAATAGCTTCCTGCCATTGCGATGGAAAAATTCCTTCATTCCAGATTCTGTTATAAAGGCGAAGAATGTTGTAAAGCGAAGGAACACTTAAGTGACGAAGCATGTGGTATGAAATTTTATCAGGTCCCGGGCTGGTATTATTAGATTTGGAAAGTGCCTTTTGCAGTTCACACATATCGAATTCAGAGTTATATGGGAGGGTATGGCGTACTTTAAAGTTAATTGGTTGTCGCTCAGCACAGTTTTTTATTTTTAAAAAGGTAGGATTATAGCTATCTGAGCTAGCCACTTTGGAAAATGTTTCACCAATAATATTTGCAATGTCACGTGGTGATGAGTATGTGAAAGAATTCTTTTTTAAAATAGAAAAGGTAAATTCCTGATACATACCGTTGGCAGCCTTTACTTTTTTCCATAAAATTTTACTAGAAATATTGGATCTAATACTAGAGACATATCGAATCCAATATTCTCTCTGACTACGTCTTCGTATTTTGCGAGCACATGCCTTTGCATATTTGAATGCAACGAGATTTTCTGTTGTCGGGCGCCTTCGAAAAATGTCCCATCGCTTACTTTGCGCCTTCTGTGCTTCACGGCAGGCATTATTCCACCAAGGTTTTGAAAGTTTATGAGGTCTGGTAGAGCTTTTCGGGATTGCAGTATCAGCGGCATATAATATGATTTCAGTTATTTGTTTAACTGCTTCTGAGATATCTAAACAATTAACCATTGCCTCAGTGATTGTCGCCAACTGCTGAAAGCTGTCCCAATCTGCCCGTTGGAATAAGTAGACAGATGGTCGTTGTGCCATCCTAACACTATCAGCAAGGTCAATCAAAATTGGAAAGTGGTCACTATTGAGAAGATCTGTTCCAACGGAAAAATTTAAAAGTGGGAGCAATATTGGAGAACATATAGCAAGGTCTAATGAGTGGAATGAACGAGTGGGCTCGTGAAAATATGTCTTTTCATCACCATTTAACAGGCAGAGATTATAATCGTGAATCAATTGTTCAATTTGCTGGCCACGAGAGTTAGTATCTTCATTTCCCCATAGGACGCTATGTCCGTTAAAATCACCAAGCAATATAAAAGGAACAGGAAGTTGATCTATTAAAGAATTTAATTCTTCTTGTGAAATCACTTCACGTGGAGGTAGATATATGCAGCAAACTGTTACGAGTCTCTTTATGTGGATTTGAACAGCAACAGCCTGTAAATTGGTATGAAGAATAAGATGTGTGCTGGGGTAGAGGTTGGCAGTGAAAATGCAAATACCTCCCGAAACACTAGCATTTGAATTTGCATTCGCATCTCTCCGTATACAGCTGTATCCTCTAATTTTAGAAATTATTGAGGGTTTTAAATATGTCTCTTGTAAGGCAACACAGGCAGGCTTGTATTCATTTAAAAGCGATTTTATTTCGACAGTTTTAGAACGATACCCACGACAATTCCATGAAATGAAACCAGACATAAAAATAACTAAAAAACAAAGGAAGAATTGAAAAAGCTACGTATGGCCTCCTGGGGGCGATTTATTAGGAAAATGTTGATCCATTTCTACATCAGAGATATCAGATGTAGATGGACAAATTGATAGAACAGAATCTGAAGTAGTAGGGATATCTGGAGGTTTAGGAGGGATCTCAGTGTCAGATCTTTTGGCACTTGGAGATTTTGCTTTCTTGCGTTTCTTCTTAGGGAAACGAGCCAAAGAAAATTCAGAATCTTTGGATTGAGAAAGAGGTGGAGAATTTTTTGTCGAAGTAGAAGCTTGATTTCGGCTGGTTTCAGTTTTTTGAAAGTTATTGATCTTAACTGATTCCTGAGCCAAATGTTTACAAGAACACGTGTTCGTAGTTATAATGTCTGTAATCTCTGTCTGAGAGCCAGTACATTTTAATGTTGATTTCATGGCTCCACTATAAGAAAGGCCAGGTTTAGGTGTCCTGTCTAAAACAAACTTTCTCGCTTCTGCATAGGTGATATTTCTTTTAACTTTCAGGCTTTGGATTTCTTTCTCCATCTTCCATTTAGGACAATCACGAGAATAAGCAGGGTGGGGTCCAGAGCAGTTTAAACATTTCAAAGCTTGAGAGCTACAAACTGACGTTTCATGGTCATCAGCTGAGCATTTAGCACATCTAAGGCTGCCACGGCAAGTTCCCTGTGAATGTCCGAATCTCTGACATTTGAAGCAGCGCAGAGGATTCGGAACATAAGGTTTAACTTTGGATTGTACGTAGCCAGATAGTATAAATTTCGGAAGTTCTGGACTACTGAAGGTCAGAATGACATGTTTTGTAGGAATCAATGTGCCGTTGCGTTTAATTTTAATACGACGAGCTGCACAAACTTTTTGAGAACGTAATTCCTGAACGAGTTCAGTCTCTGAACAATCAAAAAGATCTATATCAGAGATGACCCCTCGAGAAAAATTCAGCGTCCTGTGAGGAGTTACCTCTACAGGGAAGTCTCCAAGTTTTGTTAATTTCTGTATAGCAGCAATCTGAGCTTTTGATGAGGTCTCAATTAAAAGATCCCCAGATGGAAGTTTTTTTGTAGATTTAACATCACCAATAAATGAAGTGATCAATTTTTGAACTAGAAAAGGTGAAACTTTATGAAAGGTCTTTGGTGTGTGTAAGATTAGAAATCTAGTATCTTCGGTGATAGGAAAACGTGGCGAAGTGTCTGAAAAACCCATGCAAAAAGGGACAAAAATTCGAGCTCCGACGGCACCGCCCACCATGGAGCCCAACAAGGGAAGGCAGCCACCGGCTCTGGTTGCCTCCAGCCTCGGCGCTTACCCTGATGCTAGCCAGAACTTATACGCTAAGGGCCACTTCCAGGAACGTCTACCACCCTTAACGCAGAGCCCCAGAAGGTGACCCCTTCGCTTGATCCCCTTGAGCAGACCAGCCAAATGGCTGGGATACCAGCCGATTGATACACCGGGGACCAAAATGTACCACCCGTCTAATGGGTCGCCACGCACGGCAAACACGTGGGGTTTTCGGCTGTCCATGAGAAGCAAGAAGCAAACAGAGTGGCGACAGCTTCTCATGGAGAGCTCCCTCGCCTGCCGTCGAGGGAAAGAAAAACACAGCAAAAAGCAGAAGGCGTAGGATAGAATAAGCATAAAGGGAGTAAAGATCCCTGGGAACCTCGGGATTGGGACACCCGTACTCACCTATAGTAGGTGAGCCCCTGAGGGGCCTATACGCTAGGAGTCACCCCCGGGGACAGTGACCACCCTTAACGCCAAGCCCAAGGAGTGACCCCTTCGCTTGATCCCCCTGAGCAGCCCAGTTAAATGTCTGGGATACCGGCCGATTGATACATCGGAGACCGAAATGTACCACCCGTCTAATGGGTCGCCACGCACGGCCAACACGTGGGGGTATTTGCTGTCCATGAGAAGCAGGAAGCAAACAGAGCGGCGACAGCTTCTCATGGAGAGCTCCCTCGCCTACCCTCGAGGGAAAGAAAAAAAGGAGACAGCAGAAGGCGCAGTGGAGAGTAAACATAAAGGGAGTAAAAATCCCTGGGAACCTCGGGATTGGGACACCCGTACTCACCTATAGTAGGTGAGCCCCTGAGGGGTCGGAGTTCAGGAAAGTTTCCTGTATTGCCAAACAAGAAGGATGAAATAGAACAACAGGAAAGTGATTAATTATGTTCTTAATATCATCAATTTTGGACCTGATACCCCGACAGTTCCAGGAAATGTAGGTACCCATTAAGAAAGTGGAATGGGAGGTTTGTCTTTAAAAACACTGTTTTGAGCATGCGAAGCATCGCAACTCATAGAAAAATCCTCCTCCTCTTCTGACGGATGGAGTGAAATATGATCAGGACTATTGGGCATGCCAAATAAGGACGGTAAGTCCTTCTGAACTAAGCCCTAAGTCGCTAGCCCCAAAGCGACAGAATTCTTTACTGTGAACGAAGGCAACTTTTTCACATCTGTTTTAGATTTATTTTTCTTCGAAAGCTTAAGTAATAAAGATTTTTGAGAAGTAGACCTAAGTTTCTTTCTATTGCGCTTGCTTGATATTGGAACAAAATCAGGGTTATGATCGGATTCGGTATCTACAATTGCAACTGGAACATCGGATCCAGAGCCCTGTTTAAAATCTTTTGTATCGTATTGAATTCCCACAGTTTTTAGCTGCCCCTTAACTGCAAAAGCATAGCTGGTTCCACATGCAGGTGTTCTAGCTCTCACAATTCGTCGAGCTTCAGGGAATGATACCTGCTCTTTGACCTTCACTGTGACTATTTCTTTTTCAAATTTCCAAGCAGGGCAATCACGGGAGAAAGAAGTATGTTCTCCTTTGCAGTTCACACATTTCTATTTCGATGAACATTCAGTGCTCTCATGGCCAACTACTGCGCAACGGGCGCAAGTTAAAGTCCCGCGGCAGTTAGTCTTTGAATGGCCAAAACGCTGGCACTTGAAGCATCTTAAAGGGGTTAGGTATATAAGGCCTTACAGGCAATTTCATATAGCCGGCCTTTATTGAATCTGGCAGTTTTGAAGAATTAAAAGTTAAAATAAGATGTTTAGTATTTTGTAACTGTCCATCTCGCCGGATAGCAATGCGGCGAACATGCGTCACTCCTTGATTTTGTAATTTCTCAGTAATCTCCTCCAAAGGAACATTAAATAATTCCCCGCAGGTAATAACACCCTTCGAGGAATTCATAGAACCATGGGGAGTAATAGTAACAGGTATCGGTCCAAAAGATTTCAGCTTTAGAATTTTGTGGGATTGCTGTCGCGACGACACTTCAACAAGTAGGTCACCCGATCGGAGCTTTCGAACGGATGCCACCTCTCCAATGTTTCCAGTCAGAGATTTTTAGACCAAAAAAGGTGATACAGAGTGAAAAGTTTCTTTTTCCGTTGAAACACGCTTTACAATAAAAAAGATATCAAAAGGTTTTGGTAGAGAAAGATGCCCACTGAAGGGAGCATTGCGGCAAGGCCCCATGCGATATGAAAAGACTTCAGGTCCGACGGCACCGCCCACCACGGAGGGAAGGCAGCCATCTGCTCTGGCCATTCCCAGCCTCGGCACTTACCTTGGTGCTGGCCGGAACCTATGCGCTCGGAGTTACCCCCGGGGACAGTGACCACCCTTAACACCAAGCCCAAGGAGTAACCACTTCGCTTGATCCCTAGAAGACTAGTAACTCAGGTTGCTAGCTACCGGCCGATTGATGCACAGGGGACCACAGTGCACCACCTGTCTAAAGGGTCGCCACGCACGGCTAACACGTGGGGTTTTTGGCTGTCCATGAGAAGCAAGAAGCAAACAGAGCGGCGACAGCTTCTCATGGAGAACTCCCTCGCTTGCCGTCGAGGGATGGAAGAATCAAGCAGAAAGCATTAGGCGTAGGGGAGAATAAACGTAAAATGAGTAAAGGTCCCTGGGTACCTCGGGATTGGGACACCCGTACTCGCCTATAGTAGGCGAGCCCCTGAGGGGGACGAAAGTGGTGCAGATGAAACTTAAATGCCATGCGCAAGAAGTACATGACATGTGATTTTTACGTCACATGAATTGATCCCATTAAACTGGAACAATCGATGTGTTTTGAAATGTACGAAGTTTACAGATATATGACAGTTTAGTGCAAGTGTCCAACATATTATAAAGTACGGTCATTTACCTCACCTATTAGGTTATATCGCATATATTACTTTGATAATTCATATTATAAAATGTTTTATATTGTTAGATCTAATCATATCCATGCTAAGGAAGTATCCCTCTGGGTGTCAAGACTCAGTTTCCAAAAATAAAATTAGCTTTTCTTCTTTTTTTTTCTTTTGTGCAAAATTTCAGAAAGTCATGAGTATATCTGTTTTCTCGTCTACGAAGTAATACTGGTTGTGAAATTGCTCCGACTTCAGAAGTTACAATTCAAACTTCAACTGGCGAAGAACATTCCGCATTAGTGAAAAAAGAAATTTTAAGTTGCCTAAGATTGAATTGCAAAAATTTGATGGGACTCTAAAGGACTGGTTATCTTTCTGGGGATTATTTAAAAAAATAGATTCAGATCCTGATATTTCGAATGAAGATACTTGATAATTTAACGATCCCTAGAAGATTGGTAATAAATCTTAAAGAAAGAAACAATTTATCATTCCACGTTTTCTGTGGCGCCTCTCAATTAGCGTGTGCAACCTGCATATATTTGAGAAGCGAAAATGAAGAGGGGATTTCCTGTCAACTCGTACAGTCACGATCCCGAGTAGCTCCATTGAAACCTGTAACGGTTTCCAGACTGGAATTTCTCGCGTGCACTATAGGAATACGCCTCATGACAACAATCAAACAAGATTTACACATGGAAGATGTAACTACATTTTATTGGATGGACTCGATGAATGCTTAACATTGGATTAAAAATGAAGAAGATTGGGGAGCTTTTGTCATGTGCCGTGTTTGAGAAATAAGAAACTACAGTTCAAAAGGTGAGTGGAATCATATTCCTGGAACATTCAATCCAATCGACTTACTTTCAAGATGTTCTGTGGTCACTCTTTTAAGTCAACACTGGCATGATGGCCCATCTTGGCTCAAGCAAGATGAGAAACATTGGCCAGTTAATGAAGCTATGGTCGATAAAGAAATCATAAATTCGGAGAAGAAGAAGACTATAGTTACTTTGGCAGTTACAAAGAATGAAGAATTTGATTACTTAACCAATATTTCATCTTTCGAGAAGATCGTAAGTATTACAGCCTGGATACTTAGATTTGTCAGAAATTGTAAAAAGGTGACTCTGTACACCTCACAAAATTTGGAAATTGAAGAACTGGCAGAAGCTGAAACCATAATTTGGAAAATTATACAAAAGACCTAATTTAGAACAGTCAGTGAAGAAAGACTTCGAAACCTTCGTCAGTTCGTTGATCCAAAAGGTCTCATTAGAATCAAGACACAACTTTTAATGAGGAAGGATTTTGAAAATTTCAAATATACTATCCTTCTACCTTCTGATCATATTGCAGTTCATAAAATGATAATGCATAGACACAAAACTCTAACTCATTGTGGAATTCAGACTTTAATGTCAAGTTTGAGAGAACATTATTGGTTAATTAGAAGTCGCAAAACAATTCGCAGGGTTCTAAAATCTTGTATCACCTGTAAAAGATTTGAGGCTAAACATCTCGAGATACAAGCTGCACCTTTGCTGGAAGACCGTTTAAGGGACTCTGCTACCTTTGAAATTACTGGTATTGATCTTGCAGGTCCTTTGTTTTTAAAAGATGGATCCAAAGCTTGGATTGTTTTATTTACCTGTGCAGTTTACCGCACAGTACATCTAGAATTAGTAACATCACTTACGATTGCCAAATTCCTTCTCTCTTTACGTTGGTTTATCGCAAGAAGAGGAAGACCTTCTACCATCTGTACTGATAGCGGTTCTAATTTTCATGGATCCAATCAAGCTCCGAGAAGAGTGGATTGGCAAAAAATCAAAAGCGACACATTTGTGTCAAGAATACAGTGGAAGTTCATCCCGCTTAGCTCGCCATGTTGGGGTGGATTCTGGGAAAGATTGATTGGCCTAATGAAAACCATCTTAAGAAAAATCCTCGGCAAGGCTTGCTTAAAATATGAAGAGCTTTTAACAATCCTTTGCAATTGTGGGAATGTCATTAATTCCAGACCAATAACTTATGTTTCTGAAGACCTGGAACTCCAACCACTGACTCCAGCGATGTTTCTGAGAAACCTTAAAGAAACTGGAGTTTCAGATATGGATCAAATCAAATCTTCCAGTTTGCAAAAAAGATATATTTATAGATTGAAACTTCGTGAAGATCTAAGGAAACGGTTTCGGTCTGAGTATCTTGATCAGCTTAGAAGATATGCGAAAAAATCACGAAACAGCTACATCTTTTCCATAGGAGATATCGTTTTATTAGAAACCATGGCTAAAAGAATCAGTTGGCCTCTTGGAAAAGTGGTCGAATTAATCAAAGGAAAAGACGGAATAGTGCGTCTTGTCAAAGTTTGCACTAAGCAAGGAGAACTAGCACCAGTGCGCGTCTCTAAGGAAGAACCAGCACCAGTGCCCGTCTCTCTGAAAGAATCAGCACCTGTTCCCGTCTCTCAAGAAGTAACATCGCCAGTGCCTGTCTCTCCGGAAGATCTATTACCCACTTCTCAACCTCGGCTAATCAACCGCTATGGTCGAACTCTACGCACTCCTCATCGTTTGGAACTCTAGAATATTTCTTCTTTGAGAATTGAGTTTCAGTGTGGTGAAACTCAAGGTGGGGAGTATGTCACGAAAAGCATTTCCACTTCTGCTGAGATAACTCAACTCCTGGAATTCCTGAAAACAAAATCAGAACTGTTTTCGGCAAACTTTGCTATGTGTGGTGTTACAGCTCCATTGCATATGTTTATACTAAAATTCCTGCATATAATTCTGTAAAAAATTTCAACTAATTAAATGTTTTAGTATTTTTCAGATTGGCTCTCTTCAGTGTTGATGACTGATTCATTTAATTTAATAGTAACTCGTATTGATGTCGATTCGTACTTTCGATGTGACTTCATTTCAGCCCGAAAAGAGCGACCGCGAGTAATAAAGAGCGAGAGGTGAGTAATGCATGTTCATTTTCATTGCTCATCAGTTTTCGATTTTAAAAGCAGTAAGAAACTTATTTTGGAAAGGAATTCGTAAAAAAAAAAGTTACCTTAACTTCCACAGGAGAAGAAAATCAGATCTTCGCCAGCCCTCTATACATGGAGGATATTTAAGGAAATCAAGTTTCATACCTGGAAACTAAACGTCTCAAAGCCGACTCCGGGTAGGAAAACTACCCAGACCTGTGACAAAATGTACCGTGTCAATCATCCTGGAAGAGGCGTGGCTATGCTTGAGGGTTCGTATAATAAGTAAAAGTGAGGAAGTTATCCTCTTTTCAGGGCAATCGTAAGAAGTGAGGGTTTGTATATATATTTATAAAAATAAAAAAAAGGTCATTTCTTAAATGGACAAGATTGTTAATTTAACAAAAAAAAAAAAAAAAAATCTTGAAGAGCGAGGTGAAGTCAAGCTGAATGGATGATTGATATTATTGTGAATTTAATGAGGACTTTTTTCTTTTAAAAAAGAATAATTGGAAAGTCAGAATAAATTGAAATTTTACACGCCGGGGAGAAGATTTCTATGATTTAATTCGAGATAGAAATTTTGATACTCAGTTTATTTCAATTTAATTTATAATCAAGCGATTAATTCAAACAATAAAATAACTCATAGTCAATTAATTTTAACTATGTAATGAAAATAAAAATGAAGTCCTTGAATGGTAGACTGCATAATTTCTTTAAAAAAGTTAATGAATAAAACATGGAAAAAAAAAAGAATAGACCGTCAAAGAAACAATTGAATGTCGATTTTTAATAAAAAATATCTAATATTATTGACATCTACTTTGATAAAACTTTATCTATTAAATTATTTATAGACAAGAAAAAAGAAAAAAAAATTCTGCAAAATTTTAAAACTAAAAATTTCTGCAAACTCCATTAATATAGAACAATATCTTTGGATGATAATAAATTAATTTTTTTGATTATACTAATAATTATATGCATTATTTGAACACTTAAGCCGGCGTCCTGGCATAGGGGTAGCGCGTCTTCCCCGTGATCTAGGCGTCCTGGGTACGCGTCCCGGTTTGGGCATGGTTGTTCTTCCGTTGTTCTATCTGTGAGATGTGTAAATGTGCCCTCCTGTAAAAAATGGCTGTGCAACCGAATGAGTGAAAAGAAACATCAAACATTTTCATTTATTAATTACCGATTGTTGCAATATTTGTTATGAAAAAGCGTAGATAATGAAGGTAAGCATATGAAAGTGTAACCTGCAACATATTTTAAAACTCTCCAAATAAATAAATTCTCCAAGATATTCTATTTTTCCAATAATTTTTAAAAACCAAGTTTTTGCTTCAGAAATATAAAAAATGTATTTCGGAATTACCCCAAAATTACATTTGTGACTTTTTTGAGGCGGGCGGTTTTTATTTACTAAAGAAACATTACAATGTCTTTCAGATAATCGGGTAAAAAAATAATTTTAAAGTAAAGGTAAAAGTACGGAAAGTTTGCAAAATAATCTGAGTATTGGGCTTATAATTACCAGTAAACTATATAGACAGGGCCCTGTCTAATAAAAAACATTCTTTCAAATTAAATCTTATTTTGAAATTAAATAAGCCAGCTGGAGTGATCTTCCCAAAACTTCATCGTTCTGGTTTAATAAGGGCGTTATTCCTTTCCCTATTCCCACATAAAATTGCGGATCTTCGATAAAGGCTTGTATCTTTATTATAAAATTCGCAAAGAACGGTTAAGAAATATAAATCTTTGGCGTGAATTTAGTGCTTTTACTTAATTTATCATGTGATTTTCGACGGTTTTTTTAGAAGGATTATTCCATAGCATGCTGTTAATAAAAACTGAAAATCAAATTTGTGTTTTAGAAAAAAATGTTCCCCAATCCATTGAAAACAAAATTTCATACAAAACTACAATTGTAGTCACAAATTCATAGAGCAAATACCGTTTACATGTTTATGAAAATTCTATTTCTAATATACGGAACAACAGGCGGTCATTCCCTGAACTGATTTGGTTCTGAATGTGATAGATATCTATACATAACATGTTTAATACATGTACCAAATTTTATCCATCTAGCTCTATTCCTTTTATCATGTTAATTTATATTCGCAGAGCTAGATAGATAGACTATATCTGAATGGATTTCGATCATAATTTGGTAGGAAACAAATTTGGTGTAAATACCATGAACCAAATTTCATTTGTCGAGCTCAAAACGCTATTGAGTTCTCATTCCAGGACAGATAAACAAACAGAGAAACTTTATACCAATTTTTTTTGTCTTTTGTGCTCATTGAGGTTTAAAACGGTGAGATTCGTCAAAATCTCGAGTGAAATTTTTTAAAGATCTTTATTTCGTTAATGAGAAAATTAAATAAATAAATAGATAAAAACTTTTTTGCTGTTGCTTTTTTAATGTTGGCTATTTCTTTATTTCTAGTGTTTAAAACTTGTTTTCGTATGATTTTGTTTATGTTTCTGATGTACAAAGAGTTATATTTTAGGTGCTTTATATAAGACCTTATTATCTAACTCTTTTCGCTTTTTTACTTATCGTGTTCACTGAAGTAGCCTTACAGACTTCCTAAGAATGGATTTCATTCAAAATTTTAATGAAATCTACAAATTTAGTGTAAAATCCATGCACCAAATTTCGCACATGTAGCTCTAATCGTTTTTCAGATATCATGTTCTAAAACCATGTTTTCAAACTCGGGAAGATCTGAAACGTAGACAGTAATCAAAATCATGACTTTCATTTACTTAAATTTTATTTTATTTATTTTTTCGAGAATTACAATTGTATGTGCTATCTACATGTACAAAATTTGGTACATGGTTTTTATACTAAATTGGTAGATTTCTATCAAATTTTGAACGAAATCTATGCTCAGGAAGTCTGTATGGCTATTTGAGTGTAGGTGAACACGATAAAAACAAAACGTAGAGAGATATAAGATTTTATAGAAAGCACCTAAAATATAGTTCCATATCACATTTTAAATAATATCTAAATGCGATAACTTAAATCACAATAAATGAAATTTGGTAGGTAATTTTGTTACTGAAATTGCAATATTGTTTTTCTGTTATATTTCTGATTCGGGGTCCAATCGGTAGAAGAAACCTTTCCTAAAATACATACGCAGTTTGCATTTCCCTAACCATTTACATGACAATATATTTGTGGTAAGTTGAGAAATATACTGTAAATGTCTCTGTTCCGTCCTAGAGACGCCTTTCACCTATTCCAGCTGTAGAGATCAGGAAACCGGCGCCCCTCAGCGGCTCACCTACTATAGGTGAGTACGGGTGTCCCAATCCCGAGGTACCCAGGGATCTATACTCCCTTTATGTTTCCACTCCAATACGCCTTCTGCTATCTGCTTAATTTTTTCCTTCCCTCGACGGCAAGCGAGGGAGCTCTCCATGAGAAGCTGTCGCCGCTCTGTTTGCTTCTTGCTTCTCATGGACAGCCAAAACCCCACGTGTTTGCCGTGCGTGGCGACCCATTTGAAAGACGGGTGGTGTACTGTGGTCCCCTGTGCATCAATCGGCTGGTTGCTAACCACCTAAGTGGTTAGTTTGCTAAGGATCAAGCGAAGGGGTTACTCCTTGGGCTTGGCGTTAAGGGTGGTCACTATCCCCGGGGGTAACTCCGAGCGTATAGGTACCGGCCAGCACTAAGGTAAGTGCCGAGGCTGGGACTGGCCAGAGCCGGTGGCTGCCTTCCCTTGTTGGGCTCCGTGGTGGGCGGTGCCGTCGGACCCGAATCTTATTCGATATCGCATGGGCTCCTCCCGAAAATCTCCCTTCAGTGGGCATCACAAAGAACTTAATTTCAAAAGTAATCTTCCACATTTTAACCGTTACTTTGTTATCAAACGTGTTTCTGAAAAGAATGAATCATTTAATTCTATATCACCATTCCTCGTACAGAAAGCCATTACAGCAACCATTGGTGAGGTATCTTCTATCCGGAAGATGCGTTCTGGTGACTTGCTGGTACAGGTAAATTCCAAAAAGCAAGCACAGCAAATTAGGAAACTTAAAGCCTTAGCCACCTTTCCCGTTACTGTCAGCTCTCACGCATCCCTAAATTTCTCGAAAGGAGTAATAACGTGTGGGGAATTATTTAACGTTCCTCTAGAGGAGATCTCCGAGGAACTGAAACCCCAAGGAGTAACTCATGTACGCCAGATCACCATTCGGCGGGATGGACAACTCCTACCCACCAAACATTACGTAATGACCTTTGATAGACCAAAAATACCTGAATACCTTTATGCAGGATATATAAAATTGCCTTTCCGCCAGTACATCCCTAATCCTTTAAGATGTTTTCAATGCCAGCGTTTTGGCCACTCCAGGGCTAACTGCCGCGGGACATTAACATGCGCCCGCTGTGCTGAAAAAGGCCACGACAGCCAGAAATGTAACGCTGAAGAAAAATGTGTAAATTGCGGTGAGAATCATGCATCTTTCTCTCGGTCCTGTGAACGATGGAAAGTTGAAAAAGAAATTACCTCTATTAAATTTAAAGAAGACATCAGCTATCCTGAAGCTCGGAAAAAAGTTCTAAATCAGACACCAAAACCTGGATTGAGCTATGCTTCCATAGTTAAAACAACCTTCTGTGTAAATTGTTCCTGCACAAATTGTGCAAAATATGCTCCCCAACCGCAAAATACTGAAAAGTCATCCGATTCGGAAATTGAAAATGAAACAAACACGACTCCTGTAACTAACAAATCGTCTAGACCTAAAATTAATTCTAACTCTCAGAAATCACTTAAACTTAAGCTTGCGAAACGAGGAATCTCACAAAAAGACATTAGATTAAAGTTGAAAAAATCGACATCACAAAATTCTGTCGCTTTGGGACTTGCGACACAAGGTAATGTTCATAAGGACTTAACGTCCATTTTTGGCAAACCTAAAAGTCCCGATTCCATTTCCCTTCATCCGTCTGACGAGGAGGATGAGTAACAAATGAGTTGCGATGTTTCGCCAACTCTTGATAAGACTCGCACCAACATTCTCAATACTGCTGTTACATAATGGGAACTTTCATTTCTTGGAACTGTCGTGGCCTTCGGTCCAAATTTGTTGGTATAAAGCAAATTATTAACCAGTTCCATCCCGCTTGTTTTGCTTTTCAGGAAACTTTCCTGAAACATGACATCCCCATGAAAATCCGTGGATATAACTGTGCTCGTAAAGATGCTAATACTGGAAATAATCCTTCCGGTGGTGTTTGCATTTCAACCTCCAATCTTTACCCAAGCTCACATTTAAATTTGCAAACTTCTTTACAAGCTGTGGCTGTTCAAGTCCATATACGGACCCTTATCACAGTTTGCAGCATTTACTTGCCTCCACATGCTATTATTAACCAACATGAACTTAATAATTTATTGGACCAACTACCCAAACCTTTCGTACTACTTGGTGATTTTAATGCTCATAGTACTTTATGGGGCTCGGAAAATACAAATTCTCGTGGGCGACAGATTGAACAGTTTATCTCTGATAACTGTCTCTGTCTGCTTAATCATAATGAGAAAACCTATTTCCATGAGCCCACACGTACGTTTCACAGTTTTCACAGTCTGGATCTGGCTATTTGCTCTCCCGATCTCTTTCCGTTGCTCAATTTTGCAGTTGCGACGGATCTCTATGATAGTGATCACTTCCCCTTAATGGTTTCCTATGCTGATAGAGGCGGCGCGACTTCTTGTCCCCCGCGTTTCCTATTCCAGCGGGCTGATTGGAATGCTTTCATGCAACAGGCAGTAATTTCAGAGAATATGGTCAGAACAACTAATATTACAGAGGCAGTCCAAAATGTAGTTGACTGTTTAATTGACGCTGCGAACAATACAATCCCCAAAAGCTCCCCACGTTTGATGAAATTCCCGAGACCGTGGTGGAATGAGGCTTGCCGCGACAGTCACCGAGAACAAAAAAAGCGGTGGAATATTTTCCGCAGATATCCCACAACAGAGAATTTACTTGCTTTCAAACGTGCCAGAGCCAATGCTCGTCGTGTCCGTAGGCAAAGTCAGAGAGAGTCCTGGATTAAGTTCATCTCTTCTATCACAGCCTTTACTTCTCCGAAACTTCTCTGGAGAAAGGTCAAGGCAGCGAATGGAATTTATCAAGAATTTTCCATTCCTGCTCTGAAGACTGAAAACGGATTGGTATCTTCTCCTTTAGATATCGCGAATACTCTTGGACATTCATTTGCACAAGTTTCAGCGACTAATTCGTATAAGCCTTCATTTATAGCTGTTAAGAAACGTGCAGAACGCAAGTCCTTGTGTTTCTTCACCCGGAAATCGCTTCCTTACAATACGGAATTTAGGTTGCATGAACTACTGGCAGCTTTGAAGAAGGCTCATGATACCAGCCCTGGTCCTGATGGAATCACTTATAGCATGCTTCGCCATTTGTCAACCACTTCTCTTTCCAATCTGCTGATTCTATTTAATCGCATTTGGATTGAACAGAAGTTCCCATCACAATTGCATGAAGCTGTTGTGATTCCTATCTTGAAACCCGGCAAGGACTCCTCTAACCCTTTGCACTATAGGCCTATTGCGCTCACAAGTTGCCTATGTAAGACGCTTGAACGCAGGTTAATGCCCGTCTGATATATGAATTATAGAAAAAAGCATCCATACCATTACTGCAAAGTGGTTTTCGTAGAGGACGAGCGACTTTTGATAATATTGTTTTACTCGAAACTCAAATCCGCAATGCATTTGTTTGCCGAAATCATCTGGTCTCTGTCTTTTTCGATTTAGAAAAGGCGTATGATCGTGCCTGGAGGTTTGGTATTCTCTCTACACTTGCAAATTTTGGCTTTAAAGGAAACTTGCCCATGTTTTTAAAACACTTTTTATCATTGCGTACATTTCGTGTCCGGGTTGGTAATTTATATTGTAATCCTTTTATTCAGGCTGAGGGTGTTCCACAGGGAAGCATCCTCAGTGTTACACTTTTTATTGTCCATTTTAGTCAGATTCTTAACGTTTTACCTCCATCTATCCAAGGTACATTATATGTGGATGACCTTCAGATATCTTGCAAAGGGAGCAATATGCGCTTAATAGAGCGCCAGCTGCAAGTCGCAGTTAACAAACTGGTAGATTGGTGCGATGAAAACGGGCATGTGATTTCACCTGAGAAAAGTCGAAGTGTGCATTTTTGCAGGAAGCGTGGAATCCATTTGGATCCTATAATCCATATCCAAAATACTGGAATACCTGTGGTTAATGAAATAAAATATTTGGGAGTAATATTTGATCGCAAGCTCACCTTCCTTCCGCATGTCTTACATCTGCGGAAGAAGTGT
The DNA here is from genome assembly GCF_947563725.1 of Argiope bruennichi. NCBI lineage: Eukaryota > Metazoa > Arthropoda > Arachnida > Araneae > Araneidae > Argiope > Argiope bruennichi. The sequence continues at coordinate 5,779,155 of NC_079162.1, read as the reverse complement.
GACAGATCATTGAACATTCTCAAAGTACTTTCAAGAACCTCTTGGGGAGCAGACAGAACATCTTTGCTTCGAATATATGAATCAGTTATTCTAGCACGCATGGATTATGGTTGTATGGTATATGGTTCTGCAAGATCTTCTGTTTTACGTAGATTGGATACCATACACCATTCTGCTTTAAGAATTTGTTCAGGTGCATTTCGTACCTCACCAGTGGAAAGTCTCTATGTTTTCTCTCACCAAATGCCATTAAATTTACGGCGCCAAAAAATATCTGTACACTATTACCTCCGAGCAATGTCTGTCCCGAAACACCCTATGCACTCCATGATACTTCCTATTCGCCTTCGGAGATTATACACGGCTCGACCTTCTAACATTCTTCCATTTTGTGAGAGAGTTAAATTACTCCTAAATGATTCGGAACTCCGTGATATGAATATTCAGACACTTGATTTATTTTCATTTCCTCCTTAGGATATCCCTCAGTTTTCCTTTATAAACCCTTTTCATGGTTTTGAAAAGTCGACAACGGCCCCTGTAATTTTTCAAAAACTTTTTTGTTCTCATCGCTGTCAGTATTCAAAGTATTTGAATATTTTCACGGATGGTTCCAAGACGGACGACCATGTTGGTTATGGTATTGTTTTCCATAAAATATAAATGTAAGTAAAAATGATATCGGATCAATTAAAAATTTTTGGGTAATTAGAAAACTTAGGCGTTGAGGCTGATACCGATGAAAATATTTTTGACGATGCAATTATGAAGGAATTTGAATCAGGAATTACTTTCTCTAATAACAGATACAACGTAAAGCTCCCGTGGAAACCTCGTATGAAGGAACAGTTACACGATAATCGTGAAGTTGCTCTAAAACGCTTTTTAGGTTTAAAAACAAAATTTCTTAATGACCCCTTGCTTTTTACTGAATACAAAACTGTTCTGGATGAGTATCTAAAGGAGAACGTTATTCAACAAGTTATGTGTGGGTTGAATAAAAAGACGAACGAACCAACATTTTATTTGCCTCATAGAGCAGTGATTCGTAAGGATAAGACGACAAGTAGATTACGCATTGTTTTTGATGCGTCTTCCCATGGTAAAGGAGAACTATCCTTGAACGATTGTTTACATATTGGATTAAATTTAAACCCTGATAGTTTTCTTCTTTTGATTAAATTTAGAGAAAATCCTATAGTATTCACAGCTGACATAAAGCAGGCATTCCTCCAGATAGAAATTAATGAAGAGGATCGGGATGCGACCAGATTTTTTTTTTCAGAACCAGATGGCTCTGAAGGACAAAATTTGATGATATATAGAATGACCCGTGTTTTATTCGGGGTAAGTTCAAGTCCATTCCTCCTCGCTGCAACAATCAAGCATCACTTGAAAGGGTATGTGGATAATTTTCCTGAAACTTGTGAAATTTTAAATAATTCTTTATATGTCGATGATTTAATTAGTGGTCAACAAAATGTAGAGGATGCTTTAAAAACGAGCTTAGAAAGTTTTAAGATTTTTGAGGATGCAAGTATGATTTTAAGAAAGTGGCAAACTAATTCATTCGAGTTGCGTGATCGATGGAAAGATATTGGAATGGACATTGATCCCTCCATTGAGCCTAAAAACGAAACTTTCATGCCTTCTAAGGTACTAGGAATTGTATGGAACCCCGACCGTGATTTATTTCATTTCGATGCTAAAAGTTTAATACAATTTCTCTCGAAACGAATGAACACTAAAAGATATCTTTTACAAGCTGCAGGTCGTATATTTGACCCTGTAGGTTTTCTTGGACCATTCATAATTAGATTAAAGATTTTAATACAAGAACTGTGGTGTTTGGGTTTGGACTGGGACGAGCGTTTCCCAATGAAATTAGACACTGATTGGAATGAATGGTGTGAGGAAGTTCTAGAACTGAATACTTTCAATATACCCCGTTACTATTTTGGAGATAATCATTCCACTGATATAGATAACATTCAAATGCACTGTTTTTCAGATGCCTCTAAGAAAGCTTATGGAGTGGTTGTGTATTTTCGAGTAACATTAAAGGACGGAAAGAGTTTTACTAGTTTTGTAGCATCAAAGTGCAGAGTGGCTCCATTAAAAATAATTTCAATAACTAGACTTGAGTTAATGAGTGCTCTCTTGGCAGCTAGATTGAGTAATAAAATCTCCAAAGCTATAAAATATCCATTAACTCATTACTTCTGGACCGATTCATCTATCACTTATTTTTGGATCAAGAGCGCTCCTAGCAGATTTAAACCATTTGTGAATAATAGAATTCAAGAAATCCAAAATTTACTGACCCAAAAGATTGGCGTCATTGTCCTGGAAAGGATAATGCTGCCGATTTGATATCGAGAGGTATGTCGGCAGCCGAACTTCGTGATAGTGAATTTTGGTGGCATGGTACTGATTGGTTAGCTCAGAATGAGCACTGTTGGCCCAAATCTTTGGAACTGTCAAAACAGTTAAATATTTAAAACATAGAAAATTACGAGCTTTGCAAAGGAGCTATTTTAACTTCAACAGTTGTAGAGTGCCCTTCAGAGAATGATTTAATTAAAAAATATTCTTCATTTGACAAATTAGTTAGAATTACTGCATGGTGTTTAAGATTTATTAATAACTGTAAAATTAATATTTCTAATAGAAAGAAAGATTATTTAAGTGCTATCGAAATACAACATGCTACAAAAATGTTAGTAAAGTATGTACAACGATCTAAATTTAAGTCTGAAGTAAAGTGTTTACAATTAAAACATCCAATTCCGAAGAATAGTAAAATTTTATCTCTAAATCCATTTCTTGACAAAGATGAGCTGCTTCGAGTTGGGGGAAGATTAAAATTTTCAAATCTGTCAGATAACCAGAAGCATCAATTGCTTTTACCCAAGTCACATCATTTCACAGATTTGATCATAGAACATTTTCACAAAATATCTCTACATTCAGGCACGCAGACGACACTTTTTCTTATTCGCCAATCATACTGGATACCTTCGGGACAAGACCGAGTCAGACATGTGATAAATAGATGCTGGACTTGTTTTAAAGCTAGAAGTCAAACTATTAACCAAATGATGGGCGAACTGCCCAGGGACCGAGTTATCCCATCTCGACCATTTGAAAAGGTGGGACTCGATTTCACTGGTCCCATAATTACTAAACCTAATCTCAAAAGATCTAGAGTGACTTTAAAATCATACATTGCTATTTTCATATGTTTCAGTACAAGAGCTACCCATTTTGAAGTAGTGTCTGATTTGACTACTGAGAGTTTTTTAACTTGTCTTAGGAAATTCATAGCTAGGCGGTCAAACCCCTCAAACATATGGAGTGATAATGCCACTAATTTTAAGGGCTCAAAAAATATTTTGGTTTCCCTGCTAAAAGCATGCAAATCGGATTCCGTGCAAAGATTTTGTGCCAAGGAAGGTATAGTGTGGAACTTCATACCTCCAGCATCTCCTCACTTCGGTGGATTATGGGAGGCAAATATTGGAGCTATGAAACGGATCTTGTTGAAGGTGACTAAATCGACAGTGTTGACTTTTGAAGAGCTTACTACGCTGGTGACACAGATTGAAGCAGTTTTGAATTCAATACCACTGTGTCCTCTTTCTGCCGATTCAGCTGATCTTCTACTTTTGACACCTGGCCATTTTTTGGTGGGAGCACCACTGTTGTCAATACCAGAACCCAGTGATTCCTTGACTAACATTTCTTTATCTTCTAGATGGTATCTCATCCAGTCTCTTAGATCCAAATTTTGGAAAAGATGGAGCCAAGAATATCTCAACTCTTTGCAGTCTCGAGCTAAATGGAAACTACCTCAACTGAACATCAAACCCGGACAGCTGGTACTCCTGAAGGATAATAGCAAGAGCCCCATGGAATGGAACTTGGTCCGAATTGAAAGGACATATCCTGAAGCAGATGGACTAGTTCGTGTCGCAGACATCAGAACCCCTAAAGGAATTTTTCGTCGAAGTGTCAACAGAATCTGTCCACTCCCTTTTGAAGAAGGTGTTGGACAACTGTCCAACGGGGGCCGGGATGTTCCGTCTTAGAGACGCCTTTCCCCTATTTCAGTTGTAGTCATTAGGAAACCGGCCCATCCGCAGTTTCTGTTGAACTTTGATACGCTTCTTTTTTATTGATTCAGAATTTGTAATGTCTAATTAGAGATGTAACGTAGAACGATGTAGCTTTGTGTTCGTGTTCGTCAATAAATGTTATTCTGTGTTTTATGATATCTTCGATTCATTGAAAGCTAGAAATAGATTTTAGATGTAGATCTTAAATAATTGAAACCACATAATAGTTAGAATGGCGCGATTACATTTAGATTTATTTGATGAAAGTTCTGGCGCCATATACATCAATCAGTCTTAATTGTCTTGGAGACGCTTTGTCGTTCTTTTGCTTAAAAGCAAACACTAAAGGTTTATGATCAGTGAAAATTTGGAAATTTGGACCTTCCAAATAATGCTTAAAATGTTTCACAGACAAATAAATAGCCAAAAGTTCACGATCGTACGTCGAATAATTAGTTTGGGCCTCAGTTAGCTTTTTTGAAAAAAATGCAATAGATTTCAACCCATCAGGTTCGTGTTGTTGCAAAACTGCTCCTATATCCAAAGCCGATGCATCTGTGTGAAGAGACAGAGGATAATCGGAATTTGAATATGACAGCATTGCAACTTCTGCTATATCTATTTTTCATTTTTCAAATAGTTTTACAGTCGCCTCACTCCAAGGGACTTCTCTCTTATCTTTCTTTTTAGCACGTTTCAAAAAATCATGACGAGGGGTTTGAGTTGTCACAGCATTCTTTATGTAAGGGCGATAGAAATTCAGCATACCCAAAAATGTACGCAATTCGTGAAGGGTATTTAGTAATGGATATTCTATAATGGTGTTTATTTTCGCAGGCAGAGGTTTTGATCCATTAGACGAAATTTCATAACCTAAAAACTGATTTGCTAACATTTATGCGAAGCCCGTAATCATTTAAGCGTTGAAAAACCATTTTGAGATGTGAACGATGTTCTTCACTAGAAGAGGCAATCAATACATCATCTAAATAAGGGAACACAAAGTCTAAATTTCGAATTACTTCGTGAATAAATCTTTGGGATATTGCCGAAACATTCCGCAAACCAAAAGTCATTCTGTTAAATTCGTAAAGCCCAAACGGAGTAATAATAGCTGTTTTTTTCTTGTCCTCTGCAACAGGAATATAAAAATAGGCCTTAAAAAGGTCAATTTTAGAAAATATGACTGTTTGGCAAAATGTGCTGAAACTCTTCGAGTCTAGGAATTGGATACATGTCTGGGATCATTTGGTCATTGAACCTTCTGTAGTCCTCGTATGGTCGGAAAAATCCATCTTTCTTCGAGACCATATCCAATGGACTGGCCCACTCTGATTTAGATGGACGAATAATATTATTGTCCAGCATAAACTGAAATTCCTGTTTAGCAGTTTATAATTTCTTCGGATTTGCTTGCTTTAGAATATACTGGCGGTCCCTAGTCTCGATGTGGTGTTTTACATCATGCTTTACATCAGAAATAAAAAAAAGGTTTTGTAATAGATGGGTACAAATACAATACATTTGAATATTTACAGGCACTGTACATTGTATTTACATTGACTTTTAAGACAGGTGCAACTTTACCTTGAGTTGAGAGGTTAGTTATTCTATCAATTTTTTTATTCCTAACGTCAACTAACAAATGAAAACGATTTAGAAAATCTGCTCCTAAAATTGGTTTCTTTACATTTGCAATGACAAAAGGCCATGGAAATTTGCGCCGTAATCCCAAATTAAGGATCAATACTTTTGTTCCATATGTTTCAATTTCAGTTCCATTTGCAGCATATAATTTGTAGTCACTAGACGAAATTTGTTTTGCCGTATTGGGTATAATGCTGATATCAGCTCCACTATCCACAAGAAAACGCAAACGTTGTTTTGTCAAAGACAAATAGACGGTATTTATGGCAATCCTGAGTTACTTCAGCAGCAGAACTCGCCACTAAGTCTGCTGCAGATGCGAGTTTTCCGAATCGGCATTTTTCCACTCACAAGTTGCTTACATTTTTCAGAATAACATTTCACTCCAAATTTATAATAAAAATAATAGTACTTACCAGCCGAGTTAAATCGTTTACGAGACGCACTGCGTCCCCGATTGTTTGACTAGCCCTTCTGCTTCTTGAACGACAGCATTCGAGCTGTAAGCGGTTAATTTTTTGCTCCAAAGAAACAATGTGCTAACGTAAACTATTAATTTCACTATTCTGTTGTATATCACCTCTAGACGTAGAATATAATTCCCGATTTGGATGCATTTCTACAATGCGGTCAGCCATTTCGGCAAGTTTCCAGAAATCTTCATTGTTGATGATTAATATATTTCGGATGGAATCCGGCATTTTTTGAAGAAATAGGGTATTCAGCACATTATTCGAAATCCCATCTGTCTCCAAACTACGCATTTTTTGAAGTAGTTGAGTTGGCCGTAAATCGCCTAACTCCATTTCTGACACGAGACGCTGAATACGTTTATTTTCGCTTTCTTTAAAGGTGTTCAGCAATCGCAATGGTATATTTATTTTCATTACAATCTGTGACTATATCCTATACATTTCCAAGAAATCTTGGTTCCATCTGCGCAATTAAATAATGAAATTTGGTTTCCTCTGACTTAATACCACTAATAGAAAATTGCGCCTCCACTTGGCAAAACCAAATTTCTGGCTTTTCTGTCCAAAATGGAGGAATTTTTATGCTAACCTTTGCTACTTCACTATTAGGTGCAGTATCCGTTGCATTTAGTTTCGGTTCTTCTTCACCGGTCGCCATTGCAGTTCTATTTAAAGGTCACCCACTTTATAGGCGTATGACTCTGCGTTTTAAAGTGCAGATTGTAAACGCCCGATACTACATAAAATAAACATTTCTTATTTTAAGACATTATGACCAACGACTGAAAGTGTTTTTAAAGAAATAAAATCAAAACACAGACTACGTCAATTTCAAGTGACAACGAGCATTGATTGATTGATTGAAATGGGTTGTTAATGGGAATTTTGGCAACAGAAGCCGTTATCCCCTAATTCCAAGAGAGTTCATTCAATAAATGTTAGGAAATAAAGGGAATTATGTAGTCCAAATCTATTCAAAAGAGCTGGAGTTATAATGACCCGGGTGAAAAATTTTTTTGAGCCAAAGATTAAGGGAAAGTATGGCCTGATCATCGCCAATAGATTCTTGATATTTACTATTTTGGAAAATGTGATTCGTTTTTTGTAGTGAGATTTCCTGATAATGAGAGATTAGATCTTCTGAAGCAATCCACCCGAGCAACTCCGTGACTTTTTTTGCGAGTGAGTGCATCCGCCTTTTCATTCCAATGTAACTGTGAATGTCCTGGAGACCACACCAAAAATATTCTTTGATTAAGTTTTCCAAGTGCTTGAATTTTGCCTATGAATGACTTTTGGAGATTGAATTGAGAGGTATTTTAAAGCTTGAAGGGCCGAATGTCAACAAAATCAGTTTTTTCCCGGTTCATCTAGAGCTTGACAAAGTGCCGCTGTAAATATGAAATTGATAGGTTGAATTCTATAGATGAAGGATTGGTTACAAGAGATGCCCGCAATAGAAGTAAAAGTTGGGATTTGGAAGCATTCGTTGCGATAATGAAAAAAATTTGAAATTGTTTGCATATAGTTTCTTCAAAAAGATTCTTGATCACGTAACTAGGAAGAGCTTTACTTTGAAAACTAAAGTCTGAAAGATGAATTTCGCAAAAATTGTTTTGGGAGACAATGGGGTCTGGCAAAGCAATAATATGATTTGCAGTAGCATTCAGGTTTGCAAATAAATTTTCAAATATAATTTCGTCTTTTTTAGCTAATTTGATACCAAGATTTGAATTATGATGATAAATAGATGAATGAGTGCCATTGGCAAAGTTGCCTGAGAAAGAATTTCTCAGCTAATCTCTTAATTTTTTTCTGATAGCATTTCCTGATTTTAATTAGGATCCTTAATTAGGACCTTCCCTCGATTTTAATTAGGGCAATATTTAGCGTCCATTTAGGCAGTCCAAGTGCTATTTTAAGAGCTATAGTTTGTATTGAATTGCAAGCTTTGTATTGAGTTTCGGAGAATTTATTGGTAATAGAGCTGCTATAATAAAATAGACTTAAAATGCTATTATTGGTTATGTTTATGATATCCGTTCTTCTGAGGCGATACGTTTTATACGCTATAGATTTTAAAGCATTAATTTTTCTAACTGCTTTATCTCGTATATTTTTTTAATATAATCCCGTTTTGGTTCGTTTAGGAAAAATTGATGCCTAAATATTTAATATATTGTTTCTAAGGGAGATGGAAACCAGCATATGTAATTCGAGGTGTCGATTGCAATTTATTTTTTGATAGATCAGCAATAGAGCATTTCTCGGGGCTGATTTTAAGGTTTCCAATAATTACACCATTGTGGAAGTTTTCCATTGTATTTTGCACCTTCTTTGAAATGTTGTCCAAAGATGTATGCGCACAAAATATAAAAATGTCATCAGCGAAAATTGAGCATTCCACACCAGCATCGAGAGTTTCAAAGAAATCCGCAAGGAAAATTACAAAGAGTATGGGTGAAACAACGCTTCCTTGAAGCAAACCTTTCTGGGCAGTTTTTTTTCTAGAAAGTGAATTTCTCCAACGAACTTGAAAAGTTCGGTTTTGGAGAAAATTGTGTGTGACCTTTGCACTATTGCCTTTGATACCAAGCTGAAGGCACTTCAGCATAAGACCATCAATGTAAACCGAGTCATAAGCACTTTTAGGATCTAAACTAATTCTGATAAAATATTTCTTTAGATTGGGGGCTTCTGTAATGGCTGTATGGATTTTATATACTGCCATCTGATTGGCCCTGAGGGGAAGGAAACCATTCACAAAAGGAGGAATTTTTCTCTCGGTTATTAAATGATGGGTAATGCGTTGAATCGAAATTCTTTCAAATGTTTTTGAGAAAACAGAGGCGAGGGCTATTGGTCTATAAGAAGTGATTTTTGTTTTGTCCTTGTTAGGTTTAGGAATTGGGACAATGATTGAATGTTTCTATTCCTCCGGTAAGAGTCTCTTGAAAGACAGATGTGATATTTATTAGATCTGTGATGCTAAGCTTTCTAAACCAATTTGCTGTAATACCATCAGCTCCAGGTGTGGAATTCCTTGCTTTTTGAATAGCGTATCTGACTATTTGTAGGTGAATAGGGGAATTAAGACTAGAAGTGTGGTCTTCGCTATAATCGAGTGGGATTGGCTCATGCTCGAAACTACAGTCAGCAAAAAATCAGCAAAGAGATTGCTTTGTTGAGATGGATTAACTATAAAACTATTGTTATGCTGAATGTGATTTAAGGCATTCAATTCTTGGTTTGAATGATTGTAAAATTTGTTGAGTATCGAGTAAAACATTCTGGGATTTGTAGAAATATTGCAAATTTTGTCCCAATAATTCCGACTAGCCTTTTTAATATGAAAACGAAGTCTTGCTGCATATTTTTTGTGATTTTTTCAGTCTGGTTCTGAGATGAAACGAATGGCTCTTTTTCGAAATAAAATTTTTAATTTTTGAAATCTGTGACAAGATAGGTTCTACCAGGGAGGATAATTTTTTTGTTGGCAATGGTATTATTTTTATATTTTCTCTTATAACTTCCGAAATCTTGCGTATCAATGCATTTAGATCAGTTTTTGTAGCCAAAACTCTTGCCGATTGCTCCATAGTATGATTCCAAACTATTGTCTTTGAATACCTTGCAGTAGGCTGTAAATATGAGCGTCTAATTATGACCGGGAAATGATCACTTTCAAAGAATGAATCCGAAACATAACAATGAACGCTATGAGAAATAGATGCAGAGCAGATTGAGAGATCGAGCAGCGATGCTGATCTAGAGCAAGTGGCATATGTAGGGTTCGAAGTATTAAGGAGGATAAAATTGACCATTCAACGAAATCATTACTTAGAGGAGATGATTTATTTGATCCCCAAAGGGGGCGATGAAGATTAAAGTCGAATATAAAAACAGGGATGGGAAAAGAATAAAAAAAAACCCTTTAACATTTTCTATATTGAGTTCTTGGGAGGCATATAAATTGGTGATAATGAAATTTGAACCTTTATGGATTCATTATGGATTACTATTATGTGTAGCACTATTTGAGATAATTCTTCCAGATGCGTTTTTCGGAATGCCAGTAATTAAACCACCTCCAGGGCGATCTTGCCTGTCTAAATACAACAAATTTTTTGTTGAACAGAAGAAGTGATCTTCCTGCTTGAAGAATGTTTCTTGGAAAATCCAGAATTCGGATGTAGAAAAAGGAGAAACTTTTAACCATTTTTTTTTTTTTTTAAGACCTCTACAGTTCCACTGTACGAAAGTCATTGAAAAAGAGAAAAACCAACAATAAATTACGAAAAAACTACTAAACCCAGTGGAATTATGGGAAAACGAAAACGTTTAAAGACACACAAGAGAAAAAAAAGGGGGAATGATTGAGTCCAAGAACTAACCAAAAGCACCTGCATCCAATTGCATTGGACTAGCAGATGCTTTCCGAATCTTCTTTAAGACTTTTTTTC